>NC_090451.1:692062124-693262124 GCF_031143425.1 Pleurodeles waltl
GAAGCTGCAGCTTGGACAGAGACTCGCTGTTGTCCCTTATTCCTTTATCCCCAATGAGATCAATAAGAATGGAATCCAGGTCCCTGAATCCAATGCGCGGAATCATCAGCTGGAGCACTGCATAAAAGTACAAAAGGCGAGGCAGCACCACCTTCTTCACCACGGTAATGTGACCTGCCACCAATAGGGGTAGTGATCTTTAAATTTCAACTTCAAGATCTTGCACCATGATCGGTTACCAGGGCATGCCACCTATGCCTCCATGGATAGGGTAGAGGCTGGTCTTCGGCCTATTAATATGTAGGCGAGACACCTCCCAAAAGGCCGTAAGGAGACTGGCTCTGTGCGCAGGTCATGCAGGAAGAGCACAATATCATCCAAATACTGCAGATTCAGACAAACAATGCCCTGTATACGACTACCTTAAAAGCCTCAGACTCCACAAAGGAAGAGGAAGCAGAGCCAGTGTTTTCATCGAAAAAATACTGAATGCCTCCTCTTATTGTCTTGGGACCGTAGGACCCTCGAGACTCGCCACCTTCAGGCGCCAGTTAGGTGTACAGGTGTGCATCCCACCCCATCACAATGTCTGCAGCAGGGGATTACAGTCAGAGATAGTTTGACTCAAATATGCAATGGATGTGATGGCCCCTAGGATGTCAAGGGAGGATAATAAAAAAATAAAAAAAAAGTCAAGGCAGAGGTGTAGCACATATATGATCGAATGAAAGGAACAGTCTTGAACCTGCAGGTGTTGATGCTTCCACCTCTCCACTAAGCCCCAGTGAGCCTGCCAAGAAGAGAAACCCTTTGCCAAGCAGACAGTAGGGGAAGCCTGGAGTGGGGTTGAGACTGATCCAAACCAATGTTGGCCATTCAGTTAAAAATCGGCATAAGCAACAAGCACATATAGGAATAAAAGGGGCTTGTACCGGTACAGCGTATCAAAACTCAGAGGTTGGTCAATATTAGGGGCATAAACTTTAACAAATGTAACCGTCTGTCCAACAGGCCCGTCAAGACAGATTAATGCCCCTTCGAGTCAATGGTGCTACTTAGTAACTCGAACCAGAACACCCTGTTTCACCCATAGCCGGATCCCCTAGGTGAAGGCCAAATATGTGGTGTACAGTGGCCAGTGACAACTCGCAACCGTTCGCAGAATAACAAGGCGTATTTAATGTCAAGGTCTCACTTTGCACGAGGGTCGCTGGTGCTGGACCGCAAAGGGTAAAGTCTGGGAAATGCATCACCCTACTGTTATCAACCCACAGTTCTCCAAAGCCTCTGGTGCACTTAAGGATGTGGTCTCTCTCCTCGGGGGACTAACTGGTGGGCACTATCTGGACCTCTAACGCAAAAAAGGGGATAAGCCCTAGAGTGACACCTTCTCTCACAGCCTGACCCTCGCACAGCATAAACCAGGCATGCGGCCACTAGTTCACCTGCCCCCACTTCAAGGAGCAGCAACTCCCCTCTGTTGCTGTCCGTCCTGTGGGGCTCCCGGGATTTCCAGGTTGGGCATTCCCAGTCCATTATGGCCCTACTGGGTGCCACACAGTCAAAAACAAACATAATCAAACAGTTGACATTTTGCAGGCAATACAGGACTCCAAGATGGCAATGGAAGCTCAATTGGGAGACATACAAGTTGAGACTGGCCTGATGCGAGCAGATCATACAGAGCGGGTAGATGAGGCAGAGACTGGCTGATGCACACAGTCCTAATTAATAAGGTTGCGAAGTTCTTCTCAAATGATATAGCGCCCAGGGTCCCAGGCTGTCCCCCCGGCACCAGAAGAGACCCCAGACTCCTGAGATGCCATAGGTGGTGGGTCACTGCTGATCTCTTTCAGATATGAGGGGGTCCTTGGTTGCTGGCACATGTATCTCTGAGGCCACAGAAGAGACAATGAATATGGACAAGAGACGCCTTAACTGCAAGCTTCACGGCTGAGCCCAATGCAGGGAGCAAATGCAATAGGTCCCTCCAGTTAGTTTTCCGCATGGGCATGTTCTTGATGTAGGTATATATTTCACAACAGTTTCACTGTTTTGGATGTTGTGGCATGAGGCCGATAGGTGTTCAGGCCTGGGATAAGGGAGTTTAGCACATTTGTTTGATGTTTTTTTTACTACCTGGCTGATGCCGTGGGTGGCAAGGTGATGAGGGTAGATGGGTGAGGGGGTAGTAGAGTGTTGAGTATTTTGAAGACTTTGAAATATTCTGTTTGCAAATATGGCTGCCCTTCTTAGAGACTTGACTTGGAATATCCATGGTACGGCGACACCCAGCTAGGAAACACATAATATATGCTCATCTCTGGCACAGACATGTTCAGTTTGCCTGCCTACAGAAGACACCTGACAGTGGGGGAGCTAGATAAAGTCAGTAAACGTTTGGAGTGTTCAAGTATATGGCACGGGATACTCAACCTATGCCTGAGGTGTCCTAGTTTGGGTTGTCCCAAAGGTACCGTTCTTGAAACACAGGCTCCTGGTTGACAAGGACGGCTGTTATGTGATCCTTGAAGGATCCCTCAACGGGTGCCTGTTTTATTTTTTAGTATCTCTCTATGCACCAAACACCTCACAGGGAGTTTCAGGATCCCTCCCCCACTCTCCACCTGCCCCCACCCCCAAACCTATCCTCCCCCCCCCCCCCCCAACCTGCTTCCCCTCCAGCCCACCAACTCTACTGCTTGACCCTTAGGCTCCGGGGCAATGGGGTGGTGACTTTAATTGTATACATAACACAGATTTAGACCGTTCAGTCCCCCCGCTCCCAGGCACACAATGTATACAGGCAATAAAACACTTCCAACAATGGTCCTGGTCCTTCTGTTTACACAGAGTTTGGGTGCCCAGGAAAATTAGGTATTCCTACTACACACCAGGAAACTAGGTTCATTCTAGATTATTTCTTCTGCAAAACCGACTCCTGGCCCCTTATCCATAGCTCTGAATATATAGGCAGGACTTAGTCCGACCACAATCCCCTGCAGACTACACGCTCCAGTGGAGGGATGGGGAGAGCCTTTACCCCAAAGTAGCGGCTCCTGACTAAGCATTGTGAGGTACGGTGTACAGGAACCCCATCGCCATGCACCTCACCCAGTATTTTGCGGATGGGATCTTTGGACTCTAGCGGGCTTGTTTGGGATGCCTTAAAAGTAGTTATGAGGGGCCCCTGCATCATTACATGAGGAGCTCGGACAACCGTCACGCACTGGGTATAGAGACATGCCTGCGAGCAGTTGAAATGGCGGTATTAACAGCACCTGCCACCCATCCCCCAACTTGCAGCCCTCCATCCTCATTATAAGGTGTAGATGGACGATTGTGCGCTCTTGATTGTAATACCCCCTTGGCCTGACAAAATGCTGTTAGTGATAAGTGGAGACCCACATTGGTATGGTTGCAGCGGTTGAAGATCCCTAGGATCCCAATGGGCGCTATAAGAGACACCATGGGTCGTGTGATGAATACACAGCTTTGACAAAAATTAATTATTCACACAATATTAAGAACGGCTGTGACACACTCTCCCCCCACCCCCCAAAAAATAAAAACCATGGTGCTTTTTGTGCTAGCCATGGAGCCACTGGCTGTTCAGTTGCACACCAGGGGCTCGGCGTGGGTCTTTAGGGTTGGGATGGTCTGGCACACTGTCTTTGTATGCGGATGTCTTCTAGGTGTATTTAAGGGACCATGCACTTACCCTCCCAGCCCTCTATGCCCTGCTTGATCTTTTTGGCGATATGACGGGCCTCATGGTTAACTGGGGCAAGTCCTGTATTTTTCCAGTGCGCTGGGTCGAACCTGAACGTCGCCTGGAGCCGGCAGGGGAGCGGCCCCCCTCCCAGAGCTTCAAAACCTTATGTTACCAAGGGGCAAACGTATATTACACGGGCAAAGACCTCCTTGACGGAAATTATAGTAAGACTATGACTTCACTCCATCAATCCATGCAATTTTGGATGCAGCTGCCCCTCTCACCCATGGGCAGAACATCAACAGTGGAAATGCCAGTTTTTCCGGGGCACTTATATGTTTTTGCTGCCTTGACGGAGATCCCACCAAGATTTTTTTTTGATGCTCTGCGTAGTCTGGAGTCTGAGCTCGTCGCTCTCAATGCTCCAGTACCCCAAGTTCTAAGGGAGGCTGGGGACTGCAGCAGCCCGACTTTAGTGGCCTGAAGCGATGGCTTGCTGGAGATAAGACTGGGGAGGATGAATATGTTCGGGTGGACTTGAAGGATGTGAATTTATTAAACTGGCTGCTCTCCCTGAGAAGCCCTTCTAAAGAAAAGGGTAGACTTACACTTGTGGCCAGACACACATTTGGGCCATTTACATGCAACTTTGTCACGCACCGGTTCCGTATGCCCCGCAGTTACCTGTCTGGAGTGTGCCTGCTCTCAAAACTTTGCTTGAGACGCACAACCCTTTCCCCTGGCAAGACGCAAGGTGTTCCGCTCTCCTTCCAGGGTCTGAGGAAATCCACTGACTTCTTTCTGGCTGAAGACTCATGTCCTAACATTTATTTTAATCGTCCCCTCTTTACTTGGGTACTAGACCATGATTTTTATACCATATCTGGATCCCTTATCCTCGATATCCCTGCACATTTACTCCATATATCGTAAGCGTGGGATGACCAAGGACAAAGCACAACACCCTGGGTGTGTGTGAGGCCATCCGTATATTTTAATAAATCCCCTCTAGGTCCTGCCTACAAAAACTGGGACACTGAAATCATCCAGAACTGGATAATTACCCATGCAAAAGGATGAGTTGCTCTCGCACATGAGCACAAAGAAGGGGTATGCTTGCTTTTTTGCATTATTGCTGAGGAGCTCTTCACTTTCAGTTTTTTGTGGTTGCAAACACTATGTGGAAAATGATAGTAATTCCTTAACAGTTGATTCGCTGAATTTTAAAGCTAAATTCTTGTGATTGAAAGAAAAATAATCTGATATAGGAAATTGCAAAGTTGATAATGCTAAATGTTCTAGCATTCACAACAAGAATTTTTCAATTCTATTAAGGACACAGAGGCAAGGATTATGCTTCTCTTTCTTCACTTTAATTGTGACAGCAGCCAATCAGAAGTAAATACAGAAAAAAACTATAAATCCGAAGTGTATCCACAACACGTCATAACCATAGATGCAGTCCCCCTCTATAACACGGACACTCAATGAACAACTCCTCTTTCTTTGCATCAAACAACCCGTAGGACAAATCAAGAAGACGAACTTGTAAAATGAAGAGGGTGCGAAATCCAACAACCCTCTGTATCCTTAGAATAATGCGCTGGAGACACGTCAGTCATTTTTTTTCAGTACCTGCAAAGGAGATGAAAATACTAGGCCATAAAACTGAACCAGGATAAAACAATCACATAGGAAGTAACAGAGGGAAAAGCACTGGAATACAGTAATCTCAATGAAACAGTAAACACAATTATAAAAGAAATAGACTGCGGTGCGGTTGGGATAATCCTTGCCTCTGTGTCGTTAATAGAATTGAAAAATTCTTAACGCGAATGCTAGAATTTTTTTTTTATTCTAGGTCAGGACCGGAGGCTCCAATTAGGCTTGTTTAAAGTGGACCCATCACTACCGACGCAATATCCACAATAGGTTTATAATAAAACGATTTGAGCGTAGATTCAGAAGACCAATCTGCAGCTCTTAAACTGTCTTCTTAACGGGAACCTAAGGCAAAAGATTTTGAAGCCATGGCCCCTCTAGTGGAATGAGTGCCAAATTTTGAAATATCAATGCCTGCTTCCTTCCAAAAGCCAGCAAACCCATCTGGCCGGCGTAGCAGACTAAACAGGGTGATAAGGTTTAACCAAAGGAATCAACAACTGTTCCCCATTTCGGAACAAAATTCTTCTGCACTTACCTCATAAGCTCTGAGACATTGTACTACACACAATTTGGGATTGTTCACAAAACTAGGATAAGAGACCGATTTCAAATTACACTTAGTAAGACAGGAAATAAAAAAAATAATAATAAAAAAAAAAAAAATCAGTCCTTCAAAAGAAAAAACCCTGCCAGCCAAATCTAAAGCTCTAACACCAGAATCCTGTTTGCAAGAGATTAAACATAATAACAGTGAGTTTAGCAGGTAGTTGTTTCCTGGAAAAGATTCTATTAGGCAGCTACGACTCCAAAACTCTTAAGACTATATTCACATCCCCAAGGGAAGAAAAGCGTGGATGAGGAGGATAAGCCAACCTTATGCCCTTCAAAAGCTTACAAACATTGGGTATCTCCCCACAGGTTTACCATCCACAGGCATATGACCCGCCTAAATGGCCGGCCAATAATTCTTAACTGAACTGTGAGCTAAACCGGATAAAGCTACAGAGGATAAAAAAAAAAAAGATATTAGGACCAGACTGCAATCCACTGAAGACAGATCATTGTTCCATGCATTGCACCAAGAACACCATTGTTTCCAAGAGGAAGCAATCTCCTGTGGGTACTGGAAGACCAGGATCCTGCAATGAAATCGGAAGATTCCTGCAGAAGTCCTGGGATACTTCCTCTTTCCCTGAAAGACGCCTCACTACTAGGGACAGTTGCCCCGAGAAAATTAGAGGATGAGGAAGGCCCAGAGGATCCAGGAGGAGGTTGGGTCGAAACAGAATCAAAATCAGAAGGTCGCAACTTAATTCCAGAGCTACTGGGAACCAAACCTGGGACCTCCAGAGAGGAGTCACTAGAATGAGATCCACCCGCTGGCGACAGATATGAGCCATAACCCTGGGAATCGTTAAGAAGGGAGGAAACTCATAGCCTAGACCCCGATACCAGTTCTGGAGAAAAGCATCTGTCGCTATAGCCTCTGAATCTGGTCTCCAGCTGAAAAATGTCCTCATCTGCCAATTGAGCCAGGATGCAAACAGAACTACCGAGAAGGAACCCCACAGGGAGCGGAGAACTCAAAAGATCTTGGGATGAAGCCTCCAGTCGCTGAAATGTCGAAGGTGATGAGTGCGCCAATCTGCAACCGAACTGCTGCTCCCTGGAAGGTACTCCGGTACCACTGAAATCCAGTGTTGCTGACAAAAATGCCAAAAATCCTTGGCAATCTCCGCCAGAATGCGAGACCTGGTTCCACCCAACTTGTTGACCTATCTCCCTGCTGAGATATTGTACATACAAAGCAGGATACAACAATTCGTCTTGACATGAGACAGCCTCTTGATTGCAAATGAGCCAGGTAGAAGCTCCAGACAACTGATATGGAGATCCAACTCTGCTTTGGTCCAATGACCCCCCTATGAAAACAGACCCGCAACGAGCTCCCCAGCCCCAAAGACTGGCGTCAGACTCTATCACAATCTCAGGGGAGGAACCAAGATGGTCCTGCCATTCCAAGCCTCCATGTGGTATAACTACCAACGCATCTCTGAGCAAGCCTCCTCCGAAAGTGGAATCTGGTCCACATAACAGAGACCTCTTTGAAGAGGAAAAATGTTTTATCTCTGCAGAGCCCTGTAATGGGGAGGACCCGGAAATATCGCTTGAATGGAGGTCGAGAGCAGGCCCACCATGCGGGCAATTGCCCTCAATGATAGTCTGTCTGGACAACAGTAACCTCAATTCTCTCTTGATCAGACAAATCTTCTGAGGATAGAGGATCAACTGAGCTAGAGTAAAATCTACCCGAAAACCCAGAAAATCCAACCTCGGAGATGGAATTAAGCCCTACTTCTGGGCTTTGATAAGGACAAGGGCATTGCACCATAATGATAATGTCGCCTAGATAAATTATGAGACGGACCCCTCGAGCACGAAGAGACTACCACCGGCTTCATCACCTTTGAGAAGCACCAAGGGGCCAAGGAAAGGCCAAAAGGAAGGACCTTGTACTCGTACCAAAAAGGTCTTCAACAGAAACTGGAGGAATCAACAGTGGGGAGGAAAAATAGGAATGGTCAAGTAAGCATCCCTTAAATCTAACCAAACCATGCAGTCTCGTCCCTGGAGGATATCCCTCAGTAAGTGGATGCACTCCATCTTGAAATGCCGATAAACCAAACACCAGTTGAACTCTTTGAGGTTCAATACGAGGTGGGAGCCACCTCCCTTTTTGTCCACTAGGAATACTGAACTGAGAAACCCCATCGGATGAATAGAAGTCTCGACAATAGCGTCTTTTTTCTGAAGAGATGAGGTTTCAGCAGAAATTAAAGTGCGATCTTGAAGGGAAAAATATGTCAGACGTGGAAGAGATGTCTGAAAAAGGGACTCAAAACTCTAGCTTGAATCCTTGAATGGTTTCAAAGACCCAGGCGTTGCAAGTAATTTTGCACCAACCTTGCAAAAAACGCCCCGTCCTGCCCCCTAAAATAACCTCTGAGCTTAAAATAAGGATCACCTGTATATCCTGCATCATGGGAGTAGGGCTGGGTGCCTCTAGACGTCCCTCTGCGGAATCTGGAGCAACATGCTCTCGGGCGAGAAGGGTAGAAGGTGGACACTGAGGAAACCTGGAAACCACCTCTCCCCTGGTGATAGTATCCCAGCTGAGGCCTTTGCTGGTTGAAACGGGCAAAGGTACGCCCTCTGTAGCGTCCGCCCGCCCCTGAAAAAGTGGATGAAGAACCCTTTTAATAGACCCCTGGGCTTTGTCCAAACTGGCATATGTTGCCGCAAAATTAGAAAGCTCCTTGAGGAAAGGAGAACCGAAAAGCAAAACCTGAGCCAAAGAACCAGACTTTGATTAAGAAAGGTCTGCCAACTTTGGATCCATCTTTGAGTGTCTACGTTCATTGGAAATTGCACAGTTAGCGTTCCCCATAAAACATAAGGCCCCTTGAGCCCAACCAACCAGAACATCAGGGTCAATAGTGGCACCAGACTCCTTGACCCGAGAGCCCATCTCCAAAATCTTGGAGAAGGGATCAGTCACGTCTAGAAGTTTGTCTTGGCCATCACGTCAGGCACAATCGATCCCCTTATTTAAATAAGTTTTCAAAGGATCCACATAAGTGACAAGAGTAGGTACCAGTTCAGGTGTCACTGTCACTTTAGAGGTAAAATCCAGTCTTGGACACTCAGAACGTAATCTGGAGTGAACCTCCTTTTTGAACCAATAACTAATGTGGGATTCCACATAGTGAGCTTCTTCTGCCAGGGGAAACCATAAATTAGAAAGGGGGATGCACAATGTCCTCCGGTTCAAAAGTAAGAACTTTTGGCAGAGGAGTAGAATCATCCTAGTGGTGCGATTTCTTATTGCGTTTTTTTTTGGGGGGGGGGGGGGGGGGGGAGATAATCCTCTTGGTCTGAGAAATGCTCTGAAGAGGAGGAAGCCAAATCATTCTTGGACTTCGACTTTGGGGCATTAGAAGCATTTTAGTCATGATTCCTGGCCAGGGACCTGATAAGACTCTCAAAGTCAGCAGCATGCGGATTCTTGCCTGGATTGAAGGCCTGTGAGCCTGCAGCCAGGGAGGGATCCTGGACTACCTGAGATCCAGAAGGAGCCACCCATCCCTGTTGTTCAGTGAAACCAATTAAAAATGGTGTTTAATAGGCCTGATAGCCTGGGTCAATGCTTGATTGACTATATGCTGCACACCAGCATCCAGGGCACAGACAAGGTCCTGCTCAAAGGAACCAGCAGGATCATCCACATAATATTCATCACTTCCTTGATCCTCATATGCAGCCATACTGACAGGAATATATAAATACAAAGGAGCAGAAATGCACGTGATGCAGGACCAATTGGGCAGAAAAAAACAGCCAACAGCAGTTTAAAATAGTAATGGGATGTGGAGGGAGCTCTGCCTTGACATAAACAGGTCCAAACTGTGTAGAAATTATTGCAACCCCAGGGATCTCACACTTGGGGCGTAATTCAGGGAGGAAATACATCCAAAACGCTTTGCCAAGAGACAGGGACACGATTCTCAGTGTGTTCAATAAAAATCTCTTGTGCGCAAAAAAAAAAAAAAAAAAAAAAAAAAAAAATCGCATTCTGCGCTTGCGCGGTAGAAAGGGTTGTCAGAAATAGATAGAGGAACGCACGGCATCACTGCACGTCCTCACTCCCACTCCAACAAATTAAGAGCCGAGCGGCTGCGTCAGCGGGGCAAAAGACGCTCCCAAACGTGAAAGGAAAGAATAATAAAAACGAGCGCAGAGCAAGATCCTAAAACACACCAATAATCAACAACAAGTCACGAATATACAAGATTCACAGCAAAACGAGAAAGCACCTAACTGGCTGCGAAGCAGCAAAGAAAGAGTTGTTCATTGCGTGTCAGTGGTATATAGGGGGACTGCCTCTATGGTTATGACGTGTTGTGGATACACTTGGAATTTGTAGTTTTTTCTGTATTTACTTCTGATTGGCTGCTGTCAAAATCACAGTGAAGGAAGAGAAGCATAATCTGAGCTTCTGGTCCTGACACAGAATCACATCCTAACAATACAATATGAAATGGTTGTGGAGTTCCAACAGGCCTACGTCAATTACATTGTTTGGGGTCAAGGACAACAGGTTTTCATGTTTTTGTACGTTGGACAAGTAGTCCCTACTCCCCCTCCCCCTGCAACACAAACCCTCTGATTGCCAATTTACAGTACCACATTCTAGAGCAGGAAAAGGAATTGTCTGCAGCTGAGGTAGTGTGTGTCCACATGTTAATGCTGTTCGAAGTTGTATTTATGGCTCATTAATGCGCAGCTTTAATTATTAAGGTGAGTGCTCTAAATGTTGTAAGCTAGTACGCACTATTGACAGTGCGTCAAGTAAAATAAAAAATAAAAAAAAACGTACAGACATTTGTAAAGTTAAACAATATTGGGCTACGTATAAACGTTCACAGAATGCTCTCCGATAAGATGCAAATATCTGCAAAAGCTTGAAAGCAAGATTGATGATACTTTGCTTTAAAAAAATTTAAAAAAAGTCACAAAAATGCAACTAGGAAAAAACATGTTCGCTAAAGTACTGTGAAATTTTTGGTACCATTCCTTTGAAGTATCATTTAGTAAGATGTGTTGATTCATGCTAGAAATTCCAAAACAATATTCATAATGGAACATCAGTGTAACTAGTTTTAACAAGATACAGACAAACATGAAAATATACAAGCACTGGCAAAACCAATAGTTCAGACATTGGTTGTCAGTCTTTTGGTGTTGTAAATGTGTGTGTGTCTTGTTTTGACATGGCTTTTGTAAAACTCTTTTACACCAACCATGGAAGAATTTTTACTTCTGATCCTTGTCAGCAATGTGGTTCCAACCTTTCTCAGGATGGGAAATGATTGGTGAAAAATCCTTAAAACATTCAAGTTAGAAGCTTTGCATAGACTCAAAAGGGATTCCAACCATGGAATTAATGCTTACCACTGCCTCCAGGCCCAGTATGTGGATCTGCAGAAAGGTGGCAAAATAAGGAAACTGCTAGCATTCAAGCCCTATTATGGTATTAGCACTAGAATAATCAGAGGTTATTACGCGAGCTCTTATATGAGACTGCCATAATTTGTCACCGCACTACATGGCACCAAAGGGAAAAGTAGATTTTTTTTTAACAGGACAAGCTTTATGAAGCAACCGGTCCCATCTGCAAACAGATATTTTATTAAATACCACACCCCTGATGTGATGAAGCAGATGATATGAACTATAATAGCACAATTGATCAGGGGTACAGAGACATCAGGATCTCATACTGGTGGATGGATTTGCCCTCAGCATTCAAAAGTTCCTCCAAACCTTTAAAAACAAAGACTTGTTTTCTACCAACATGCCATTGTTTCTTAGGTGTGGGGCAGGACACACAGGTACATTTAGTAGATATCATTACCAGAGAGTGCTGAAGAAATCTGCATGAACAGTAAAGGTTATTAATTTGAATGTGTTGAAGACCAGAAGGTACACAACTATGGGAGACATGCTAGCCAAATTTCTCACCTTAAATCAGATTAAAATACAGTACAGTATACCTGAAATAAGTTTTCGCAATAATCAGTTTTTCAAGGCTGAAAATTAAGAAGGGGCAAAAATCCCCTATTCCCCATGGTCCTGGTGCTCAGAGGGACTTCAGAAAGGTTCATCTATTATATAATTACTCTATTAAATCCTTTGTGTGGAAAAAGAATTGGGGCTAGCGGGTGAATCCCCTGTAACTTCCACTAATGTTCAATATACAAAGGGAAACCAGGTTGATGAAGTGAGATTTGTAACCAAGATATCTACTGACGGTCTCTTTAAGGGGTGTTGTGCATGCATTTCTGGACTTTTTGCAACATAAATTGGTCAACACTGCCACATAAATAAGTCCTTTCTGTCACATAATTCCAGGGGTCCTGCATATAGCTAAAGGGCTAATATAGCCAGACTGGAATATTTTTTTTAAAACGCAAACTACTCCAGGTGCAAAACAAAAGTTACAGCCATAAGAAAGCTTAAAAATACACTGAATGGTGGGTGGGGTTATTATTTTGGGGTCCCCACTAATCTAGTGTGGGGTGCCCAGCGATGATATAGACAGAAAGAGCACATTGTGGTGAACATTTTCAAGGTGGTCCCGTTGCCCTAGTACCACCACAAGCTACGTTACAAGCAAAAATGTTTTGTAAATAGAATGCCCTGCAAAGCATTATGGGGCAAATTTCCAAGTGCCTCAAATAGTATAGTATGTTAACTGCAATGCTGAGAACAGTCCCTAGAGGACCCAACAATAACAATAGTATCTCTAAGAAACATGTCATGTAACCATACAGATAGCCCCTAGAAGGCATAACCACATGTAAACAGAATGGCAGAAAATAATGCACAAAAAGAACGAGTTACTTACCTTCGGTAGCGACTTTTCTGGTGGATACATTAGCTACCTGTGGATTCCTCACCTCATGAATACTCCCATGGCGCCAGCATTCGACGGAAATCTTCTTACTAGTCTCTGCACGTCGACGAGGACGTCACTGTCTCGCACGCGACGCCGTCTGACGTCATACAGGCAATAAGAGGTCCTCGACGACGTGCAGACGTCAGTACCAATCATTTTTTACGTGCATGAGAACAACCAGGCAATGCAATGAAAGAGCAAGGCAACATCCATTATATTGTAAAAATACACCACATTGTATGAATAACTGTAAATCTTTTTATGTACATATATATATATATATATAAAACTCTCTCTTTTAAAATATATACACACACCAAGTATATACATAAAGATATATACACATATACATATATATATATATATATATAAATATATTATATATACATCTATTGCACCCTCAAAGACCAAGAGGAGCGCACTCAAGGATTACTTGGCAAGACCATAAAGGCAACGGGGAGGCGGGTGGGACCGTGAGGAATCCACAGGTAGCTAATGTATCCACCAGAAAAGTCGCTACCGAAGGTAAGTAACTCGTTCTTCTGATGGATACAACTACCTGTGGATTCCTCACCTCATGAATAGAGTCCCAAAGCAGTACCACGCCCGGCGGTGGGTGCCTAAATGGTCAAACCAAGAAATCCTGCAGCACTGACCGTGCAAAATGGCCGTCCCTTCTAACCTCAGAATCTAAACAGTAATGTTTTGCAAAAGTGTAAAGGGACGACCAAGTTGCGGCCTTGCAGATGTCGACCACAGGAACACCTCTGGCTAAGGCCGAAGTGGCCGACTTAGCTCTGGTGGAATGAGCTCTAATGCCCTCAGGAGGATCCTTCTTTGCCAAAGAGTAACATATTTTAATGCAAAGAACAACCCACCTGGATAGTGTTCTCTTGTGGACTGCCTTTCCTCTCCTCTTGCCCACGTATCCAATAAACAGCTGATCCTCCAGCCTGAAATCCCTTGTTCTATCGATAAAGAAGCTCAACGCTCTCTTTGGGTCCAGACGGTGCAGTCTTTCTTCCTCTTTGGAAGGATGAGGCGGAGGATAGAACGTGGACAAAGTAATTGCCTGAGCCAAATGGAAGGGTGAAACAACCTTCGGGAGGAAAGCAGCCTTGGTCCTCAACACCACCTTATCCCCATAAAAAGTTGTATAAGGGGGTTTTACTGATAAGGCCTGCAACTCACTCACTCTCCTTGCTGATGTTGTAGCTATCAGGAAGACTGTTTTTAAAACCAAATACCTCAAGGGGCAAGAATGCATAGGTTCAAAAGGGGACCCCATAAGGAAAGTCAGGACTAAGGACAAATCCCATTGCGGCATAACTAATGGCTTTGGAGGATATTGATTTAGAAGACCTTTCAAGAATCTGATAACAATAGGGGATTTAAATAAAGATGGTTGGTCTGGAAGACATATGAAGGCTGACAAGGCCGATAAATAACCTTTAATGGTAGCCACTGCACAACCTTTCTGCGCCAGAGATAGAGCAAAAGACAAAACGTCCGATAGATGAGCATGTAAGGGATCAATCTGCCTCTCTCCACACCACGCAACAAATTTAGACCACCTATTAGCGTAGATAGATTTAGTGGAGTGTCGCCTGGCCGCTAATATAACATCCACTACCTCAGGCGGGAGAGAGAAGGAACTCAGGTTGCCCCGTTCAATCTCCAGGCATGTAGGTGCAGACTCTGGAGGTTGGGGTGTAGAACCTGCCCCTGCGACTGTGAGAGGAGGTCTGCCCTGAAAGGGAGACGGAGCGGCGGGCACGTTGAGAGTTGGAGAAGGTCGGAGTACCACACCCTCCTTGGCCAATCCGGAGCTATTAAGATTACTAGAGCCCGGTCTTGGCGAATCTTCCTCAATACTCGAGGAATCAAGGGAATGGGAGGAAACGCGTAAAGCAACTGGCCGCACCAGGTCATTTGAAACGCGTCCCCCAACGCTTCCTGCATCGGATACTGAAGGCTGCAGAACAACGGACAATGCGCGTTCTCTCGAGTGGCGAACAGATCTACCCGAGGAAACCCCCACTTCTGGAAGATTAAACGGACTTGATCTGGATGGAGACGCCACTCGTGGTCTGCCGAGAAATGGAGACTGTCCGCACGCACGTTCAAAACTCCGGCCAGATGGTTTGCTATCAAGCAAATCCGATGGTCCTTTGCCCAGGACCATAGTCGAAGAGCTTCTCTGCAGAGAAGGTACGACACCACTCCTCCCTGCTTGTTTATGTACCACATCGTGGTAGTATTGTCCGTTAGGACCTGTACCGACTGACCACGAAGGGAAGGGAGGAAGGCCTTGAGAGCCAGACGTACAGCCCGTAACTCTAACAGATTGATGTGAAAAATCTGTTCCTCTGGAGACCAAAGACCTTTGATCTCCAGATCCCCCAGATGAGCTCCCCACCCTAGAGTGGAAGCATCCGTTATGACTGTGGCCACTGGTGGCGACTGCTGGAACGGCTTTCCTTGTGAAAGATTGTTGCTTGCAATCCACCACTTCAAATCCACAGCAGCATCTCTGGAGATCTTGACAGTACCCTCTAGATCCCCTCTGTGTTGAGACCACTGCCTTCGGAGGCACCACTGAAGAGCCCTCATGTGCCAGCGAGCATGCGTGACCAACAGAATGCAGGAGGCAAAAAGACCGAGCAGACGAAGGACCTTGAGGACTGGAACTACCGCTCCATTTCGAAACATTGGAACCAAATCCTGAATATCTTGAATCCGCTGAGGCGGAGGAAAGGCCCGACCCAATGTTGTATCCAGTACTGCCCCTATGAACAGGAGGCGCTGAGAGGGCTCTAGGTGAGATTTGGGCTCGTTCACCGAAAAGCCCAGGTCGAACAACAACTGGGTTGTTGACTGCAGATGACGCAACACAAGCTCCGGGGACTTGGCTTTGATTAACCAATCGTCCAAGTAAGGGAATACTGCTATCCCCTTCCTTCTGAGCTCTGCCGCAACCACCGACATCACCTTCGTGAAGACTCGAGGTGCTGAAGTAAGACCAAACGGAAGGACCGCAAACTGGTAGTGTTGCGATCCCACCACAAACCGGAGATACTTCCTGTGTGACTTGAGTATCGGGATATGAAAGTAAGCATCCTGCAAGTCGACAGACACCATCCAGTCTTCCATGTTCAACGCCAAAAGCACCTGTGCTAGGGTCAGCATCTTGAACTTTTCCTGCTTGAGGAACCAATTCAAGATCCTCAGGTCCAGAATTGGTCTCAAACGACCATCCTTCTTGGGAATCAGGAAATACCTTGAGTAAACTCCTTGACCCCTTTCCTGCTCCGGGACCAACTCCACCGCGCCCTTTAAAAGGAGGACTTCTACCTCCTGTTCTAGCAACAGGAGGTGTTCTTGTGAACAATACGAAGGGCGGGGCGGGATGAGGGGCGGAAACTCCCGAAAGGGAAGGGTGTAGCCTTTTCCCACAACACTGAGAACCCAAGTGTCCGACGTAACAGTCTCCCATTTGGTGAGAAAATGCTGTAATCTTCCCCCTACAGGAGAGGAGTGAGTGGGAAATGGTGGCAGCCTAAGGCTGCTTCCCCTGCTGCACCCCGCCAGAGGATGAGGAAGAGGCAGAGTGCTGCTGAGAAGCTCCCCTGGTGCGGACCCTACCCCTCCCCCTAAAAGATCTATAGGGATGGGAAGAGGCAGGTTGCTGATATCTTCCCCGAAAGGAAGAGGAGGAAGAGCCACGCCCAAATCCACTAAACCTCCTGAAGAATCTGGAAGAGGCCGTGGAAGAAGGAGCTTGGAGTCCCAACGACTTAGCCGTGGCCCTGCTCTCCTTAAACCGTTCCAAGGCCGAATCAGCCTTAGCCCCAAACAGTTTGTCCCCATCAAACGGGAGATCCAACAATGTGGACTGTACATCTGCCGAAAAGCCCGAGTTACGGAGCCAGGCCTGTCTCCTTTCCACCACAGTTGTGCCCATTGCTCTGGCTACCGAGTCGGTGGTATCCAGTCCCGTCTGGATAATTTGGGTCGCAGCAGCCTGGGCATCAGAGACAAGATCCAAAAGACCCTGGGGAAGCTCTGTAAACGAAGAGGAGATGTCATCCATCAGAGCATGAATATACCTCCCCAGGATACAGGTTGCATTGGTGGCTTTTAAAGCCAGACTGCAGGACGAAAAAATCTTCTTCGACTGCGCCTCCAGCTTTTTTGAATCTCTGTCCCCCGGCACCGTCGGAAAAGAACCAGGCGCTGACTTGGACGAACAGGAGGCCTGCACAACCAAGCTCTCCGGCGTAGGGTGCCTAGATAGGAAACCAGGATCAGTTGGAGCCGTCCGATACCTCCTGGCCACGGCTCTGTGAACTGCTGGGGAAGATGCCGGCTTCTTCCACACCTCTAAAACCGGATCCAGCAGAGCGTCATTAAAAGGTAATAGAGGCTCCGCCGCGGCTGAGGCCGGATGCAACACCTCTGTCAAAAGGTTTTGTTTCGCCTCCACCACCGGCAAAGGCAGGTCCAAAAAACTAGCTGCCTTCCGTACCACTGTATGAAAGGAAGCAGCTTCCTCGGTATATTCCCCCGGGGACGAAAGGTCCCACTCAGGGGAAGTGTCCAGCCCACTGGCCGACTCCAGTCCACGCAGCCCATCACCCGAGTCCTCTAGCTCTCCTTCCTCTAGGGCTCGTTGGTACTCCTGCTCTTCTAGTACCCGGAGAGCACGCCTCCTTGAATGCAGTCGTTGCTCAATCCGCAGAGTCGACAATACCTCCGCCGAAGTCGGAGATCGGCGCCGATCTTCCGAAGCCACCGACGCCGCATCCGGCGCCACAGGTAACTTCGGCGCCGACTGAAGAGCAGTTGAAACGGATGGACCCACCGGAGTCACAGGCCGAAATCTCGACGTCGACGGGATGGAAATCCCTGGGGCCAATCCCTCCGAAGCCACCGGAGCGGCCACCGGCGCCGACACTGGCGCCGAGCCCACGTTCCCAAACGGGAGAAAGGGCATAAAGGGTGCCGGCCGAAGAGGCGCAGGATCACCCAAAGAAAAGGCCAAAGGCCCAGCCGGAGCACCCCCTGGAGCCATCTGTTGGAAGATGGCATACATCGCATTCAAGAATGCGGAACTATCGGCTCCAGGGGTGGGAAAAGCCGGATACTGGGGTGCCTGACTCGGAGGCGACCCCGACGCCGGCCTTGGCGTCTGCGCCGGAGAAAACACTTGAGGCTCCAATACCTCAATCACCGACGCCTGTCCAGGCGAAGTTGGAGACGCCGGAGAGGGCAACGGCGTCGAAGGATGCGGCGTCACCGTGGGGCTGACCTCCCATGTCCTCCGGCGCCGATCCGGAGACCTGGAACGAGCCTCCCTTGAATGACGCCGAGATTCTCTACGGCGCCGGGAGTCTCGATGACGCCGATGTCTTGGAGAAGACTTTTTCTTGTGATGCTTCTCCTTTGACTTGGCCATAAACAGCTTCGCCTCGCGTTCTTTAAGGGCCTTCGGATTCATGTGCTGACATGAATCACAAGTCGAGACGTCGTGGTCGGAGCTCAAACACCAAAGGCAATCGGAATGAGGATCCGTCACCGACATCTTGCCTCCACACTCACGACAAGGCTTAAATCCAGACTTTCTCTGCGACATTATTTCCACAGAGAAAGAGTACGCAGCAAGATATACACTGTAACCGCAAGAGTAACAGTTGCTCCCTCGAAGATAACCGTTTCGAATGCACGGAAAAAAGGGAACTGACGTCTGCACGTCGTCGAGGACCTCTTATTGCCTGTATGACGTCAGACGGCGTCGCGTGCGAGACAGTGACGTCCTCGTCGACGTGCAGAGACTAGTAAGAAGATTTCCGTCGAATTCTGGCGCCATGGGAGTATTCATGAGGTGAGGAATCCACAGGTAGTTGTATCCATCAGAACCGTATATTTAGCCCCAAGTGCATACATATTTTCAGGGCTATCAGACCTACTATAGAGATATTACAATCAAAGCCCTTAAAAAACAAGCTACTCTCTGTTGTAAAAGAAAAGTTTCAGCCATGAGAGAGCTTAAAAACTGAATGTTGGGATGGATTATTATTTTGGAGTCCCCACTAACAGTGTGGGGACCCAAACATGACCTAGAGAGTAAGCGTTGTACTGAATGTTTTGGTGGTGGCACCATTGTCCTAAGACAACCACATGCTGAGATATGGGCAAAAATGTTTTGAAACAAAATGCTCGCAAAGCACTAGGTACGATTTTCTGAGCACAGTGCATATTATAGTATTGGCTGTGCTGCGCCATGAGAGCCGCTTTGATGATTTCTATGTTTTTATTCAGGTAAAGCATTTAACAATTACAAGGGTTTTTTGAAAGCCATGGAGCACGGCAAAAGCAAAACTGGGATGACTCTGATTAGGTAACAGTGTGAACAATGTGACGAGCGCTCCAATACCGCCAATCGAGTATGCACGGTTCATGCTCAAAGCGCCATAGAGCACGAAGAGTCTGCAAAGCCTAACAAAAGAGCCCAAAGGCTGGACAAACGTAAAGCATTTGTCAATGACATCAAGGGATTGTTTAAAGGCAAGCCCAGAAACAAATGAAAGTGATAGGCGGGTTTAAAGCCCACAGAATAGATTACAACAGGTTGAAAAGCAGCGCTTGCATGCTCTTACGCTGGACCTAAAAAAGAACATAACAGCAACAAAAACTTCTGACTTAGGAGGTTTAAAGTAGATCTGCCCCTTTCTATGCGTAGGTACACACTTTGAGAGCACTACCAATTTTGCTGGTGAACAGCCAGATGGCAAGGGAAGGCTTGAAAACAAGCACAAGTCCATTTTGCACACTCCATGGTGAGAAAGTGAAGTGCTTATCAATCCCATTCAAGAAGAGAATCATGTCTTAACACCGGTGCCAGTGAGCTTCAGCGCTTAGGATTACAAACATGAAGAGATTTCAGTTCACGATTTTCTGTTACACAAGTAATGAGTAAAAATAGATATGGCATTACTATGGACTGTAGTCCATCTAACTGCACGAGCACGCACAACTTCCCCAAGATAGTTGCAGAGTAACTGCTCAAAGAGCACCAAATTGTGGTGAGCCAAGCGAACAATTTATGACTGAATACATTCGGATATTACTTTCATCTATCTCAAAAGATGAGGAGCCTCTGCAAGTACAGAAGGAAAAGAACCTTACATAGGTAAGCAATGGCAAAGCCAAACATTCTTGTTTATGCGAGAGCTATTGTCTTTGCCAATGTCTTTTAGCCATGTTGTACAGCAGCGTGCCTAAAACATGGGGGGAATAAAGAGCTATGATGCAGCCAAAGTTATTTTTCCCCAGTGTGATGGACAAGTGCGGGGGGCAACAGCAAGGGGAAACAATGACAAGTAGGAGTGGGTAAGGGCATCAACAGAGAAAAGGGGTGGGTGGAAGCAGAAAGGCGCACCAGGACAATAGGGAGTGCGGGACAGAGAAGAAATAGTACAGCAAGAACAGCGCAAGGTGACACCCAGGACACACTGGCTAATTAAGAGGCAGGAAAGAAGAGGGACAATGAAGCCAACAAATGGTAAGCAATGCGCAGGCTTAGTCCACATTACATACATACACTTACCGAGCTTCCCGCTAACCTGCCTGCTCGGGGGATACCCCGTCCAAAAAAAAGCATAAAGTTAACACCTGTTTCACAGACCTAGCCCTAATATTAGCACGAACGGAGATCACTATGCACTGGAAAGACCCTAAGGGACCCAACCTAAACAAGTGGAAAGTGGGAGCTTTGCAAATGGCCGGACTGAGAGTGTTATTCGAAGAAGCGAGACGGCGACAGGAAACATTCGACAATGCCAAGGTATAGGAGCATGTAGTGGTTTGCCTCACAAAAACCAGTGCTGCACTCTCCTGACCATTCCCAGACCCACAGGGAACACCAGCTAGACTAATCAGCGGGACAGCTTTACATACACACATAATCGTGAACACACAGAGCTCAAAAGACTTGAGGTCTTGAACAGAGGTGAGCTCAATGTATAACATCTTAGGATATTGGGAACATATAACTGGGAGGGGGTTTGGGAAGTTTCAGACTTTCAAAGAGGACTTGTTGGTCTGTTTTCCAGAACTATAATTGACTGCTTCAAGTTAATGTGTAAAACTCAATAAAACATGTGGGCAGGCTCATAGACCTTTATTGTAAGCAATACCCCTTGCAGCAACCCCCCCCAAAAATTAAAAAATTAAAAAAAAAGAAAGCTGCCCCATCCACTGAGAAACATCCTTTACCATGCAAATATGTATATAAGGTAAATACGGGCTTAGCATGTGGATGGATGAAAAGGGGAGGTAAGATTAATTTTAGAGTTAAGGAGTGGACAGTGGTAAAGGAAGGTAAGAGCAATTGTATAGCATAGGGATGCATAATGTAGGAAGTTGGCACTGTGTATACTATCTCAAAGTGAGAGATAGTGTGCACAGAGCCCAAGGGTTCCCCTTAAAAGTTGATAGTGGCCAAATTAGAGAATACTAATGATCTATTTTGTGGTAGTGTGTTCAAGCAGTAGGCTTATCAGAGTAGTGTTAAGCATTTGTTTTGCACACACACACACACACACACACACAGGCAACAAATGAGGAACACGCTCAAAGACTTACTCCAGGCCAATAGGTTTTTAGATTGAAAAATATCTTATCTTAGTTTATTTTTTAGAACCACAAGATTCAAATTTGAGGCACGTAAATAAAATGCAAGGTACTTAACACAGGTAAGTATAGAACTTTGATTTAAAACAGTAGTACACACAGTTTTGGTTAAAATGGTAATAGCTATTTTAAAAGTGGACAGTGCAAAAATCAACAGTTCCTGTGGGAGGAAAGTATTGGTTCGTTTTTCAGTTAGTAAAGCACTTAGTCAGTCTCACGGGCATAGGCAGCCCACAGTTGGGGGTTCAAGGCAACCCAAGAGCCACCGCACCAGCAACACAGAGCCGGTCAGGTGCAGAGGTCAAAGGAGGGCCCAAAACACATAGGCGCCTATGGAGAACAGGGGTGCTCCTGTTCCAGTCTGCTAGCAGGTAAGTATCTGCGTCCTCTGGGAGCAGATCAGAGGGGTTTTGTAGAACACTGGGAGTGGGTGGGGTACACACACCAACACACAAAACACAACCTCAGCACCACAGGGGCAGCCGGGTGCAGTGTGCAAAGTAGGTGTCAGGTTTGCTGCAGAAATTAATGAAGGGGCCGGGGAGTCACTCTGGCAATGCAGGCAGGGCACAGGGGGGCTTCTCGGGCCAGGATGAGGGCCCCCTGCTGGTCACTCCTGCACTGGTAGGTGGTTCCTCTCGGTCCTGGGGGCTGCGGGTGCAGTGCTTGGTCCAGGCATCTGGTTCCTTTGTTACCAGGCAGTCGCAGTCAGGGGGGAGCCTCTGAATCCTCTCTGCAGGCGTCGCTGTGAGGGTGCAGGGAGGTCGACTCAGGGTGTCCACGTTGCTGGAGTTGCCTAGGAGTCCTCTGCTGTGTTGGATGTCCTGAAGTCGAGCCGGGGGCGTTGGGTGCAGAGTGTGAAGACTCACGCTTCTGGCAGGAAGTGAGAGTCTCTTTAAAGTTGCTTCTTTGTTGAAATGTTGTTGCTGTTTCTGGACATAGCCGCTTTCCTCAGGAGGTTCTTGGTCCTTCAGGTGCAGGTCAGTCCTCAGAGGTCGCTGGTCCCGCTGGATGCATCGCTGTGCAGGTTCTTTGAGTCTGGAGACAGGCCGGTAGGGCAGGGGCCAAGTCAGTGGTCATCTCTGCAGGGCTTTCAGGTCAGCAGTCCTTGATGTAGGTTGCAGGAATCTGATTCCCTGGGTTCAGGGTCATCCATAAATACTAAATTTAGTAGTGTGTTTAGGTCTGGGGGCAGTAGCCAATGGCTACTGTCCTTGAGGGTGGCTACACCCTCGTTGTGCCTCCTCCCAGAGGCTAGGGGGGCACATCCCTATTCCTATTGGGGGAATCCTCCAAAACCAAGATGGAGGATTTCTTAAGGCAGGGATCACCTCAGCTCAGGAAACCTTAGGGGCTGTCCTGACTGGTGGGTGGCGACTCCTTGTTTTTCTCATTATCTCCTCTGGACTGGCCACCAAAAGTAGGGGCTGTGTCCGGAAGGGCTGGCATCTCCACTGACTTGGATGCCCTGGGGCACTGTAACAAAAGGCATGAGCCTTTGAGACTCACCGCCAGGTGTTACAGTTCCTGCAGGGGGAGGTGAGAAGCACCTCCACCCAGTGCAGGCTTTGGTCCTGGCCACAGAGTGACAAAGGCACCCACCCTATGTGGCCAGAAACTCATCTGGTTGTGGCAGGAACTGGTCAGCCTAACATTAGGAGTCAGGCTGGCATACAGGGGGCATCGCTAAGATGCCCTCTGTGTCCATTTTTCAATAAATCCCACACTGGCATCGGTGTGGATTTATTGTGCTGAGAAGTTTGATACCAAACTTCCCAGATTTCAGTGTAGGCATTATGGAACTGAGGAGTTCATGTTTGACAAACTCCCAGACCATATACTCTTTATGGCTACCCTGCACACTTACAATGTCTAAGGTTTGGCTTAGACACTGTAAGGGCATAGTGCTGATGCAACTGTGCCCTCACCTGTGGTATAGTGTAACCCTGCCTTAGGGCAGTAAGGCCTGCTAGAGGGGTCACTTACCTATGCCACAGGCAATGGGTTGAGGGCATGGCACTCTGAGGGAAGTGCCATGTCATAGTTTTTTTTTCTTCCCACCAGCACACACAAGCTGTGAGGCAGTGTGCATGTGCTGAGTGAGGGGTCCCCAGGGTGGCATAATACATGTTGCAGCCCTTAGAGACCTTCCCTGGCCACAGGGCCCTTGGTACCAGGGGCACCAGTTACAAGGGACTTGTGCCAATTGTGGGAACAAAGGTACAGTTTAAGGAAGTAACAGTGGTGCTGGGGCCTGGTTAACAGGGTCCCAGCACACTTTCAATCATAACTGGCATCAACAAAAGGCAAAAAGTTAGGGGGTAACCATGTCAAGGATGGCATTTCATTACAGATGCATAGTGGTTAAGGAAGTCGAAGTTAATTTAAAATTTTAGGGTGGGGAGTGGTAAAGGAAGGTTAGGAGTAAATGCAACACGCATTTGCAATGCAATGGGTCTTGCATTTCGCCGAGTTAGAACTATTAGCGTTGTATACTCCTAACCAGAGTTTTCTTACCACATTAAATGAAAAAAAATAAAAATAAAAATAGAACTAGCATGCTCGCCCTGTGTAAAATACAGTGCAATCTCACTGCTAAATAAAGAGAAAAAGTAGTCCAGAAACCATCAGGAAAACATGGTGCATCGTATGTTTCCAGTAGTTGGTTGGTGCGCTCGAGGAGGGCTAAACACTGGAAAAGTCATGACTTATGCATGTTTTTCACAAATGAAAGCAAGTGGATTTTAGAAGCAAGCCCACGAACCAATGTAAGGGACTGACGTGACATGGGCGTTGTTAGAAGCCCAAAGAGATTTCTTCAGGGGACGGAGCGCTTTTCGCTCTCCCCTAAAAAGGGGTCTTGGAAACCTCACCTCCCAAAAAATAATTATAAGAGATTAAAAATAAGTAAACCAAATTTAGGTGTGGGTCATAGTTTAGAAAGGTACGGGTAATTTTAGAGTGATGGGGTGAGAAGTAAATGACGGTTGGGGGTAATAAGAGGGTTGAGAGGACGACCCCCCCCCAAAAAAAAAAAAAACAATTAAATATAATATATATTGCCTTACCATGCGTGGTAAAGGCTTCATTGTAAAGGCATGCCCAGAAATATCATACAATACCCCAAAGTGCAAATGACATGGGACCACCAGGTGTCTAATACACACAGACTGCAAGAGACACTGTCTTCTCAAATAAGTACCTGCAAAGCCAAAAAGTCTGGAGTTGGCTGCTGACCTTTGGCTTCGCCAGTGCTCATTTAGTGTATGAATGGCTTTTGCATGAAGACACAAATCATGTATTGTACAAAGACATGCACTGACCAAAATCATATTATACATACACAAATATAAAAGCAAATGTTGCAACAGTAGTTCCTCAAACTAAACTGGATAAGTTTACTGTGCACATTTTGAAAAAATGGAACGTCACTTAGTATCAGTTAAGCCAATGACTGAAGTCGACCCACACTCCATGTTGTGGTCGGCAAAAATAAAATGTGAATGACACTACAGCACAGAAAAATTATTGAAGGGGCTTACTAAAACTACCAGTACTTTTCATGTTAACGTCGAACCTAAATGCATGTAGTGCTGGGAGTAGATTTACCATAGGAGGTACACAGTTGAGGAGCATAAAGCACATTCTTGAAGACGCCAGCTGTCCTATGCACAACTACCACAGAACAAGCAAAAAACAATGTTCACATAGTTAAAACGCCTGGGGAGGGAACTCGGCACACAAAGGAGGGACACCAATAAAAATGAAGCATAAGACAAGCACAACATAGAATGAATAGCAAAAGTGGGCGTGGTTAAAAGCCCACAGAGAGATTACAACAGGCTAGAGCGCTTGCGTGCTCGAACCTAAAAAGTAAGTACCTGTTATAGGTGTGCAGAGGTGTTGCTTGGTCAGTAGGATTTGCGGAGGGGGAGGGGGGGGGGGGGGACATGTGGGGGGGAGGTGAGCTTCAGATTTCCCAACAATCATGCTGCAACGTTTTGTTAGAATACATTACTTGAGAAGCAGGGCACATGATAGCAGCTTAAAGGGTAATGGAAGGAGAGAAGTGCAGATCACACTATTTTTCAAACTAACCCAGTTTTAAGAACTTCAAAACAGAGACGAGAGTGTGTGTGACTATTTTTATCAGTGTGATCATGTAAAAATCCAATGTGAAATGCGACAGACCTCACCATACCCGACGGAAAACACCTGTACCCAACTATTTACAACAGACTACATTTTTTGCGGGGTTGGGGGGTGTAACACCCTAAACATCCCCTCTTAAGCTACGATCCTGTAGGTATGTCTGAAAATACACAAGCCACACCAAGTGCTACACAATACAAACTTCGGCAGTAAACAATCAAGGTTTATTTCACAGCACGTGTATGCCATGGGCACTAACAGCAACTCACAAACGGACTCTAAGTACAGAATGCACAAAGGTGATACGTCCTGGATGTAGCTGTATCATACAGCACACAGGGTTGAACAAAGTTTAACTTTATTACAGAGTACATATGCCGCTTTAGAATAAGTATTTTTATTAGAAAGGACAGTCCAGCTTTGTTACACACTACGCTAGAGTCCAGATCAACAGTTCGGAGTGCAGCATTTTTACAGAGATCAGTTTGGCAGTCGAGAGTGCAGCTTAATCGCATTCTACACAAGGCTGTTCCATTACAAATGCAGATGCCATCCATACAGTGTAGAGCTTTATCACAGTCCTAAGCAGACATCAAGTCCACCCATTGAGAAATCCCCATCTGCTGTAGCTGGACGGAGGGATCACCACACAAACGTCTGGAGTGGTTCAGGTCAGAGGTACGTTTTATTTCATGTTAGGCTATATTACAGCCCGAGAGGTCCTGCTAGGGCTATAATCACCCAGCACAGAGACACCAACATTCCATGCATCTGCAGGTTCTCACAAACATCAATACTCCACAGTATGCCCATCCAGCCCACGCAACATTATTACTTCATCCCCTTTCCTTTCACACAGCCTCTGCATCGCTACCAAATCGATTATGTAAAGCCACTCCGTAGTTAAGCGCCCGTCCAGACGGTAGAACGACACCGTCAATTGTACAGCGACGGCCCATTGACAACTAGGCTGTCCATTCAACCCTTCCTTCTTTTCAATGCCATTGTTTCCACAAATAAGCAAGCCCACTGTCAATGGGCGGTTACTGTGGATATGCCTTGACTTCATTCTGCTGCCGGCTCTTGACTGGAGCACATGACAACCGTACACACAGCAACTTGAAAACTATTCAAGAAGAAAAAATGGTTAATGCCATACCCATTTAAGAGAATTAAAAAAAAATGTCTAAGCGTGGAGTTGATACAGATTAAACCACGTGCAGGTTTTTCTGTAAATGTCTTAAAATAAAATAAAAAGAGTTTATAAAACCCAACAAAGACAGTCTGTAGTAGTGTGATAAGATACGTTTTGAGCACCGATAAACTAGTGCCTAGTTTGTTGATAATATCCTAGACTCATATTTTGATCATTAATACTGACTTTTAGTCAAATCATTATCACCCACTTTAAAGACCACATTAAACAGTCCTTCAAATTTCGCCCAAAGTGAGATGCATTCCGACTGCCGTGCATGCGACCGGACAGCATCTACCCTTGCCTCATACAAGCCAAATTGATTTAAACATCAAAAGCATGGATCCACCTAACTTATTGTACTTGTGCATCGCACAAAACATCTTCCAATTTTACAAAGAAGGTTACAGGGTATATAAAAAAAAAAAACAAGATCGCAATATGTAGTCAAGTATGAAAGAGAGGCCGTTTCATTTGCGACCTCCCTCTGTTCTAGTCCAGCGAAGTGAGCTCAAAATGTAGGTCACTAGATCCTTAACAGGGGCGCCAAGAACATACAACTGTGCCTATAAATACCAGTGTACTGCCATAGCTCTCAACATGTCAGTTTAGCCGTCGGCCCTCAGACACTGCGATGTCTCTCTAGCCCAGAGGTCTTCAAACTGGGGGGCTGGCCCCCCTGGGGGGGGGTGCTCAAGTGATCACAGGGGGCGCCAGAGTATGGCCAAAAGAAGCAGTATACAGATAACAGGCATTTGTTTAAGCAGAAGCATGTTATTGCAATTTTTAAAATATAACAGTACTTAACTGCAATGTTTAAATAGGTCTAGACATATTTAAACATTGCCATCTTTATAAAACAATTGTGAAAAATTCTGAGGGGGGGGGGGCAATGATCTCTATTTTTCAAGTGGGGGGCGGCATTCAAAAGTTTGGAGACCACTGCTGTCTAGCCTTTAGTTCAATACCTGAGATCTAAATGAGAAACTGCTTGCTTTCTGTCTAAAAATAAAGTTAAACAATTAAGCATTACTCCACTGATAGTCTATACTGCCAATGAGATGTTAATAATCTACTAACAAACACACACTGCAGCCCACATCAAATCGGGACGAATCTAATACGGTAAAATAGCCCAGCCGAAATATGCAGTCACAGGTGGACTACTGACAGGAAACATTTCTATTCTTCCTTCAGATGTCGGTAAAACAAGTACTTTGAGCTCGGTCATCAGCTATATTTTTTAAGTTTAAAAAGACATACGGTATAAACACGCATTATTTGCGGGTTCTGTAAGCCACGACTTCCCAATGCAATTTCCGAACGTGTCAACATTAGAACTATGCTTGGGAAGGGTACAGCCTTCAACTTGTCAATATCTGAATGTCAGGGGACCGTCACTGAAGTGTCGCACACTCATTTCAAATTTTAATTGAAAAAAATGTCAAACTGGAATAGGAAACTAACTATTCGTTTGTCGAAAAGTAAAAACCACGTGACTGCTATGCATAGCACCATTGGTCAGCTGCACAAACTTGCAAAAATGCAAGTAAACATAGGCAGCAACGCCACCTTTGCAGGAATGCACATCACATCCAGAAAGGGCAAATCTTAACCGGTCAATAGAAAGCACCCCCACACAGAAACAAAGTAGTAAACACCCAATCTTATCTCCCGGGAAGTTAGGGGTAGCCATTTCGCTCAACATTCATAAATAGTGGCACACCGACACTAATCCAATAGGACAACTTGCACAAACTGGAGAGGCATTTTGGAGATTGCGCCAAATGACGGCCTTTTATTTTTTAAATTGAAACGTAGGGGTGCTCCCCGAATGAGACGTCTGGGCCACGTGATGAGGCGGTGGGTGTGAGGAGAGCGTCCCTCCATTCCGTGCTCAGAAGTAGCCTCCTCCCACCCCCTTCCGCCACAGGGCCTCAGACCTCGTTCACACACACACACACCCCCAGCCACCCCCACTCACCCGCAGCGGGCAGGCCGCTCTGTCCCAGCTGACAGCTGTGGTTTTGAAGGAGACGGGCCCCTGCGGCTATCCAGAGGGGGCGGCTCTCGCCAAAGCGAGGGGGTCGGCGAGAGGGGGTGGGGGGGCGCGGCCTCCTCCTCGGTCTCGCGCCGCCCTTAGGCCCGGGGCTGATAGATAGGGGGCGGCGTCCCGGAAGGGCACGCTCTCCCTCCGCCCTGCTCTCCGCTGCCGGGCGCCCCGTGTTCCCCGCCGCTGTCACTCTCTGTTGGCTCTCCTCCTCAGCTCCGCGGTTGCCGTCTCCTCTCGCTCTCCTCCTCCCTTCTGTTTTCGTGTTTGTACAAGATGGCCGCCCTCGCCCGTCTCGTCACGTGACCTAGTGCGAACGGGGAGGGGGTGGTGCGAGGAGAAAGATGTGTACGGCGAGCACAGGCGGCGTGCGGACGCTGCAAACGTCAAGAGGCGCACGCGCTCAACTCTTGCGTCGCAGTCAGTGCGCGCTAGTGCGTCAGGCAAAGCGTTCTAGGTTTCGGTTTAGTTGATTTGAAAGGAGTGCGGGTACAACGTTTCAGGAAGGGGGCGGGGCACCTTTGCATAACGTATCGCTTTCTGGTCTCAGTGGGCTCGTGGACGGCCCGTTATGGCTGGTGACGTAGCTGGTATTGGACGAACCGTATGTCAACTGAAACAGAAGAAAGACAGGCCGTTTGTGTAATCCCAGTATGTGAGACTAAACGACCGTCGCTAAACCGATAGGTCTGCTTTTTCATTATTAAGGGCGAGATTTTCTATTTCTTCCTTTTCACGTGAGTGGGTGAACGTGAGATTTAGCCTATGGATGCTGGAAGCAGGTATGTTTTTTTTGGCCAGTATTTTGTTAGAGGGTCATTTAGGTGCCCAGGACTGCAGGACCTGCCCAGCCAACTTTCAGGACCGGAGGAGAAGATTATGGTTTACTTTTCAATTTATTTACACTTCAGAAGACTTTTAACAAACCAAAACTACATGCTCCATTATTCACAGCAAAAAAACTACAATGAGAAATGTTCTAGCATTTGCATTAAGAATTTTTCAATTCTATTAAGGACACGGACGCAAGGATTCTGCTTCTCTTTCTATGCTTTTATCTTAACAGCAGCCAATTACAAAGAACTTTTAATACACTACATATCCTATGAACCCAATTATACCACATGACCAACCATAGAGACAAGCCCTATAAAACCTGAGGAATAACACACTTTCTCTTTCTTTGCAAACCAACACAGTAAATTCATTGAATCTGGAAGACCAACATGAAAAAAACTGAAAAAACATCTTGAATCAAGAGACAGGACCAGCCCATCGACGGCATGGGCATAGTAGGAGAAACTCACAAAGAAAATCCCAGAGGCACTTGAGGGTAGAAGACCAATGTTCTTGTTCCTTGAAAAAAGAAGAGCGACGAAAACCCCAAATCCATCTAAATCTGAAGAAATGTGCTGGAAAAACGTCCTAGTTATTTCAGTCCTTTATGTCAAAACAAAATGTTTGACGGTCCAGATCTCTTGTCCTAGTAAGTGCCCTATACTTTGTCAGTGGGTTAGACTAGGGGTATGGACCAAATTATTTGTCTTCTGTGCCTGAAAGAAAATGAAAGAAACCAAGCCATAAAACTGAACCTGGATAAAATAATCCTATAGGTAGAAACAGGGAGGGAAAAGCACTGGAATATGGTAAATATTTGAATGAAAACAGTAAACAATTATAAAACCAGTAGTAGCAATCACAACTTTAACAGTGCGGGTGGGATAATCCTCGCATCTGTGTCCTTAATAGAATTGAAACATTCTTCATGCAAATGCTAGTTTTTTTTTTTTATTCTGTGTCAAGACCGGAGGCTCTGATTATGCTTGTTTAAAGCTGACCCACCACCACGATGCAATATCCACAATATGTATACAAAAAAACAATTTGAACATAGATTCAGATGAACAATCTGCAGCTTCTAGTCGGGAACCCAAGACAAAAGATTTTGAGGCCATGGCCCTTCTAGTGGGATGAGAAATATCAATCCCCGCTTCACCCAAGAGCCAACAAACCCATCTGGCAAAAGCAGCAGACGAAACAGGGTGATAGGGTTTAACCAATGAAATAAATAACTGCCCCCCCTATCAGAACGGAATTCTTCTGTACTTACCTCATAAGCTCTGAGACACTGTATTACACACAATTTGGGATTATCCACAAAACTAGGATAAGAAACAGATTTCAAATTACACTTAGTACGACGGGAAATAGAAAAAGTTACTCCCTCAGAGGAGAAAATTCTGCCTGCTAAATCCAGGGCTCGAACATCAGAAACCTGCTTGCATGATATTAAACATAATAACATAGTGAGTTTGGCTGAAAGTTGTTTCCTTGAAAGGAAACTATTATCCGGCCAACACTCTAAAAATCGTAAAATAATATTCACATCCCAAAGGGTAGAATAACGAGGACGAGGAGGATTAGCCAACCTTATACCTTTCCAGAGCTTACAAACGATGGGCAATTCTTTCACAGCTTTACCATCTATAGGCAAATGACCTGCCGAAATGGCCAACCGGTAATTATTAACTGATCGATACGCCAAACCAGACGAAGCTAATGAAGACAGAAAATTCAGGATTAAACTACAATCCGCTGAAGGATCAGCGTTCAGTGCACCACACCAAGAACACCATTGGTTCCAAGTGGCAGCATATCTCTTGTGGGTACTGTAAGACCAGGATCCTCCAATGCACGCGGAAGACTCCTGCGAAAGGCCCGGGACAATCCATCTTTCCCTGAAAGACACCAAGCCACTAGGGCTAGTTGTCCCAAAAGAATAAGAGGATGAGGAAGGACCAGAGGATCCAGAAGGAGGTTCTGCCTGAACAGGATTAAGAGAGGATGACAGCAACTCAATTCCAGAGCCACCGGAAACCATGACTGGGACCTCCCAAGAGGAGTCACCAGAAAAAGATCTGCTTGCTAACGACGGACCTGAGCCAACACTCTGGGAATCATCAAGAAGGTCAGGAACGCATACCCTCGATCCAACGACCAATCCTGGAGGAAGGCGTCTGTCGCTAATGTTTCCAGATCCGGCCTCCAACTGACAAATCTCTTCATTTACCGATTAAGGCGGGAAGCAAAAAGATCGATCTTGTAAGGACCCCACCAAGCATGGAGAGGTCGAAAAACTTTGGGGTGAAACCAGTTGCTGAAATCCCGAAGGTGTCCAGAATTCCAATCTGCAACTGAATTGCTGCTTCCTGGCAGATACTCCGCCACCACCGAGATCCGGTGCTGAAGGCACAAGTGCCAACATCCTTGGCAATCTCCGCCAGAATGCGAGATCTGGTCCCTCCCCAATTTGTTGACATATTTCATTGCCGAGATGTTGTACATTTGAAGAAGTATACAGCAATTCGCCTTGAGAGGGGACAAACTCTTGATTGCAAACAAGCCTGCAAGAAGCTCCAGACAATTGATATGAAGGTCCAGTTCTGCCATGGACCAGCGACCCCCGTCGAGATCGATCCGCAACAGGCCCCCCCAAACCCAAAGACTGGCATCGGATTCTATCACAATCTCTGGGGAGGAACTGAAGATGGCCCTGCCATTCCAAGCCTCCATGTGGTCCAACCACCACCTCACCTCCGACCGAGCCTCCTCTGTAAGAGGAACCTGTTCCGCATATTTGAGGCCTCTCTGAAGATGAGAAATATTCAACCTCTGCAGGGCTCTGTAATGTAGCGGCCCTGGGAAAATCACCTGGATGGAGGAAGAGAGCGGGCCCACCATGCGGGCAATCGCCCTCAATGAAACAGTCTGTCTGGACAAGAGTAACCTCAATTCTCTCCTGATTAGAAGAATCTTCTGAGGGGGAAGGATCAACTGAGCTCTGATGGAATCTACCCATAAGCCCAGAAAATCCATCCACTGAGACGGAATTAAGGCCGACTTCTGGGCATTGATTATGAACCTCAGACCCTGAAGAAGGGAAATAGCCCACTCCAGTTGAGAGAGGACTAGACTGGGACACTGAGCCATGATAAGAATGTCGTCAAGATAAATTATTACAAGCACCCCTCTCGCACAGAGAGACTCGACTACTGGTCACATCACCTTCGTGAAGCACCATGGGGCCGAAGATAGGCCAAAAGGAAGAACCTTGTATTCGTAACAAAGACTGTCCCACTGAAACTGGAGGAAATGACGGTGGGGAGGGAATATAGGAATGGTCAGATAAGCATCCTTTAAATCTAGGCGAACCATCCAGTGTCCTTCCTGCAGGATATCTCTCAATAAGTGGATGCCTTCCATCTTGAAATGACGATAGATCAGGCATCCGTTGAACTCTTTGAGATTCAAAACAAGACAGGAACCACCCTCTTTCTTGTCCACTAAAAACACAGATCTGAGAAATCCTACTGGATGCTTTAAAACCTCAACAATAGTGCCTTTTTTCAAAAGCAATGAGCTTTCTGCAGAAATGAAATTGCTCTCCTGAAGGGACACCAGACTCCTTGGCTTGAAAACCCATCATGGTCAGAGGACCAGTCACGTCCAAAAGCTTGTCCTGTCAACCACACCAGGCACAATCTATGCCTTTCTGTGGGTCTTTAGAAACGTTTTTCAAATAAGTGACCAGAGTAGAATCCAGCTCAGGGGTTTCAGTCACCTTAGAAGGAAAATCATGTCTCGGACATTCAGAATGCAATCTGGAGCAAACTTCCTTCTCAAATCCATGTCTAATATGGGATTCTACATAGTCAGCTACTTCAGCCGGAGGCAACCATAAGGAAGATCGGGGTGACTTTTGGCGCAGGAATAGGCTCTTCCTGGAGACACAACTTCTTTTTGCGCTTCCGGTGGGGAGGGATCCTCCCCTTGGTCAGACGAAGACAAAGCTAAATCCTCCTTGGACTTCGACGTCTGGGAGGAAGCAGCATTATAGTCATGATCCCTGTCCGGTGTCCTGATAAGGCTCTCAAAGTCCACTGCATGCGGATTGTGACCTTGTTTGAGGCCTTGTGAACTGCCTGACAAGGAAGGCTCTGTGATCGCCTGAGCCCCAGATTGAGCCACCCATCCTTGCTGCTCAGCAAAACCAATAAGATGCTGCTTAATGAGCCTGATAGCCTGAGCAAAGGCTTGATTGACTGTGTGACGCACCCAAGCGTCTAAAGCATAGACAGAGTCATGCTCAAAGGATCGAGCAAAGTCATCCACATAATACTCATCATCTTCTTGGTCATCATAAGCATTCATGCTGACAAGGGAACAGAGGACCCCAATGGAGCTGAAAAATAGGTGATGCAGATCAAATAGGGCGGAATATCAGCCCTGAAAGGGCAAATATATATACTTATTTAATATATATTCAATGTTCAGATGTGGAGGGAGCTCTGCCCAACAGCAAACAGGCCCAGCCTACAATTAAATTATTGCAACCCCAAATATAAATCAGCTTTGGGGCGTCGATTGGGGAGAACACAGCCAGCAAGGTGAGGAGACGAATACACGCGTCTCAGCGTGTTCGTAAAGCACTTGCTTCGCACATATGTGCTAATAAAAGATGCTGTAGAAATAGAAAGAGGACTGCACTGCAACACCGTGCGTCCTCACTCCTATCTCCCACTCCACTGTCAAGGGAAAGTGAGCCAATCGGCTGCCCCCGGGAGGAATAAACGCTCCCAAACAATTAAAATTACAAAACACAAACTTTCCAAAAAACATAATTACCCATAGAATATGACATCACAGTATCAGTACCAATCACAGTACATCCTGTAATATATACTCGTTAACATCCATAACACTTCCTCTTTCTTTGCTGCTTTGTGAAAGATAAATACCGGACTTCATTTTTTATTGAACCTGCATAACCCAATCGATAATTGCCTTATTTCGGCAGGGCGCGTAGGTTAAAGCAGTGCGTGTCCCTCCTTGAGGAGATTATCATTTAGACTGTATTGCACTTGCTTTTGTTTTTGTTTCAGCAGCATGCGTAGATCGAGGCAGCGCTCATCCCTCCTTGCGGGAAATTATCCTTTAGACCGTCGCCTCCCGGAGTGACAAAAGCGGTTTGACTTTGGCTGCTGGCATCGCTTCACTCCGGCGGTGGGGGAGGAATCAGGCCGATTACATATTGCTGCACCCAGCGGAGGTACGGGGAAGCAAGGGGAACACAGCGCATTGTGCAAGGACCGTAGTCTTCTTTCTGGCTCGCTGCATGTGCGTGCTCCCCCCATGGGTCAGTTTCCAGAATTGAATCAGGAAAGAGAGCCCACGCTGTCAGACTCGGCAGGTTAGAGTCGGCTACCGCATGAGTTTTGGCGGTAAAGCAGAGATAAAAAAAATCAGTAAGACGATTAGAAGCAAGAGCTTATTGTCAGGTGGATTCTGCCTCTCTTTACGGCCTTATGTTTCTGGGGAACTCTCCACTATATTAATCACTGCACAGACCCTCCTATCCAATCACTAATATTAACATTTGTGACAATGAGCGAAAGACAGAACCAAGACAATGCCACATACCTCTAGGAACAGGAGAACTTACTCCTTGCAGAGAACATTGTACATTCCCTGGACGCATCAGTTGATACAGCCCCTGCGGTTGTACTACAACCAATTGCTAGACAGCTGAAGAGATATGCCCCGACAGTCCCTCCCTATGACCAGCCCAACCCCATGCCCATCACTAGCCGCAAGGAAGAACGGGCCCCAAATGGCCCCATGCAGCCTCTGTGGCCTGACTTTTGCAATCCACAGCCTGAGACCACCAATAATTGGCACAACCCTCCTCCAGCGCTCAGGCTCTCTTTCCCCTCCAGTCTCAGATGAATAATGCTCCCCTCAGTCTGATTCGGACGACACACATCCCCAAAAATGACACACCTCAGATGACCAACAGCCCCCCCCCCCACTTCCTCTTCCACTGAAAGTATATATGCCACGTCTACCCTCAACTTTGATCCAGTCGCGATTATCCACCCCATGTCCTCAGACTGGACTCCCCTACCTGTAGTTGCAGACTACGCCCCCGCAAGAGTACGAAAAGTCTTAGATAAGGACGTCAGGAACCGCCTACAGTCCAAATGTCCTCGTCCTGATATCCCCGACAAGATAGCCCTGACTCCCGAACCTAGCAACGTTCACTAAACACTCCACTAAGGACCCAAAAGGGGCATAGACAGATTATGGAAGTCCTGCCAGGCCAAAGTCTTAGACCTTGCAGGCCCATCATGCAATATTTTAGACCTGTCAGTTACTGAAAAATAATCCAGCTCTATGATAGACCCTGGCACCCTAGCAGGATGGGCTCAGCCCACATAATGCATCCTGGGCAATGCAAATTACGCCATCTCCATGGAAAGGAGAAGATCAATCTTGTTGCGCATAGATCCCAAGTTGGCAGATCTAGCTAATGCTGAGCTGGGGCCCCTGGCTAATGGGTTCCTGTTCAGAGACAAATTTGTAAAAGACTTGGGCAAGTTTGTCCGTACGTTTACAGCCCTCGGCAAGACCCAGACATCTTTGAAAAAGGTATTTCAAAATCACATTTTTGCCAGGGCCGGCAGAAATAGAGGGTGTCTGTCCAGCCGCTCCACTGCACGCAGCCCTCATCCAAGCTACACCTCTTCGGGCAGAGGGTACTCATCTCAACCCAGAGACACCTTCTACACCCACCAGAGCATGGGCAGGTCGGGCACTCTTTAACCGAGTTGGCTTCCGGAGCAACTACAATTCTAGCTCCAATCCGCAAGGTAAGCTTGATTTCCCCCCAAACTGGGGGGGGGGGCAGATTTTTTCTGCACAATTGGTCATTACTGACATTAGATCAATGGGTACTGGAGACAATGACAGGTTTTCATCTAGAATTTTTTGGGAATCTGCAAAGCAAATTCATTCTTCCCAACTAGATCAAGCCTTAATTCAACAAGAGATACACCACTTGCTAATCTAAGACACAATTGTCCCGTGTCAGCCAGACTCTTTGGTGTTTTGCAACATTATCTTGACATTGAACAAGAAAGGAGGGGGATCACATCTAGTAATCAACTTGAAAGAGTTCAACAGTTGGATTCTTTATCTCCACTTCAAGATGGAAGGAATCTATCTTCTCAGAGACATTCTCCGAGAGGGCGACTGGATGGTATGATTGGACCTAAAAGATGACTATCTCACGATTCCAATTTTTCCTCTGCACAGGAAGTTCCTACAGTTCAGTTGGGGCGATCAATGGTTCAACTTCAAAGTCCTATGCGGTCTCTCATCCGCCCCTGGGGGCTTCACCAAGATTATGCGCCCGGTGGCGGAGAATCTCCGTTCCCAGGGAGTTTGAATGATCATCTATTTAGACAGCATACTGCTTATGACCGAAAACGTCCAGTCACTCACACAACAATTAGAATGGACCATTCAGTTGCTCCAGGATCTAGGTTTTCTGATCAATACAAAGAAATCCGATCTGACACCAGCTCGTTAGATGGAATTTCTGGGTTTCCAGATCGACTCTTCTATTCCTCTTCTTTCCCTTCCATCCCAGAAGTTACGCACAATCCAGAAGGAGATCAGGTCCAGTCTCCGCAGACACGATCTCCCTCAGGATACTTGCCAGGATAGTAGGTTTACTAGATTCTTCCATACAAGCCATCTTTCCAGCGCCTCTGCATTACAGAGCGCTCCAACACCTAATTACCTCCATAAAGGCCTCACATACGCAGAGCTTATAGATCTCACCCTATAGACTCGCAGCAAACTTCAGTGGTGGCTGGACCACATGTTCGCATGGAACGGCACAGCCATCTTCGGCTCTCGGCCAGATGTTATACTAAAATCAGACACCAGCAAGTGGGGTTGAGGGAGCCAGGTGCAACTCCATTTCCACAGGAGGCCGCTGGACACGCAAAGAGTCTCACCTTCACATAAACTGCTTGGAGCTGTTAGCAGGCTCCTTTGCCATAAAAACTCTGATCCCACGTTCCAACTCTTGCATACTACTGCGCATGGACAGCATTTCAGCGGTCCGTTATGTCAACAAGGTAGGCGGGTCGAGATATCGAGTTCTAGCAGAGATAGCGAAGGCCTTTTGGCACTACTGCCTCCAGAATCAGAATACTGTTATAGCGGAATACCCCCTGGGCCAACTTAATACAATAACGGACTGGAATTCCAGATATCTCTGAGACCCCAGCGAATGGAAACTCCATTAATCAGTATTCCAGGTTCTTCAAAAGAGATGGGGCCAATGTCACATAGATCTATTTGCATCTCGCCTCTCTCATCAGCTGCACCGTTTCTTCTCTTAAAGACTGGATTTCATAGCCGTGGACACAAATGCCTTCCTTCATCAGTGGACTGGGCCTCTTCTGTATGCTTTTCCCCCATTCATAATGACACCAAGAGTAGCAACTCAAACCCTACAACAGAAGGCAGAACTGATCCTGATCACTCCTCTATGGAGCACTCAACCTTGGTTTCCAGTTCTTCTGGAAATATCCAGGGACCCTCCGGTTCAGATCCTCTCAATCCCAGGGATCTTGTTAGACCCAGCGGGTCTGCCCCATCCTCTTCCCTATCAGAACAAACTGTAGCTCATGACTTGGCACATTTCCGGCAACATTGGTATCTGCAGAACCTTTTGGAGCCATCTACTCTCTTTCATATCCACTTCCTGGTAAAATTCAATTCATAAACGCTACACTTAGGCCTGGCGTAGATGGTGGGTTGGTGCGACACACGGAGTCTGGATACCTTGGGGGCCCCCATTGCTTTTATAGTTAATTTCTTTGCAGAGATGTCATCCGAAGGCTTAAGCTACTTCTCGGTCAATAATTACCGATCAGCCGATTCAGCATGTCACATGTTCATTGATGGGAAACCAGTTGGAGCACACCCTCTGGTAAGTAGGGTGGGGAGAGGTATCCCTTGGACTAATCCTCCGAAACCAAAATATGTACATTTATAGGATGTTAATATTATCCTAAATTTCTTACGACGCTGACCTTGCAACGCCAATCTGTCTAGGAAACAACTTTCAGCCAAACTGACTATATCACTGTGCTTAATATCATGTAGAAGGGTGTCAGACATGAGATCTCAGGATATTTCTGGTGGAGTTTACTCCCCAGATGGAGTTACCTTTTCTATGTCCAGAAGAACAAATCTTTTTCCAGACAAGTAACTTATCCTAGTTTTTTCTGAAGATTCTAAACTGTGCATTGTACAATGTTTTAAGAGAATACGAGTGTTGCACCAGAGAGTATTGACAGTCTCCTGGAGGTCGTCTCCTGATTTTGCTTCAGAAGCCTTTCCATCCAGTATTTTCGGCTACATTAGCTCGCTGGGTGAGATGGATTCTGGCTGAGGCGGGAGTTGATACTTCAATATTTAGGGGCTCATTCTGTACAAGATGCCATTGCATCAAAAACCTTTTCTCTGGGATCCTAGTTGCAAGACATAATAAGAACAGCAGATTGGTCATCCGACTCTATATTTAAAACATTTTATTATAAACCGATTGTAGATGTAGTCTCTATTGCTTTACAGCAGCTTAGAACAAGTATACTCCGAAGCCTCCGGTCCTGAGATAGAATAAAAATGTCCTATCTTATGCACCAATAATGTTCAATTCTATTAAGGACACAGAGGCGAGGATTATCCCACCCAATCACTATAACTACTCCCCACCCAGAAAATGGTCAACTGTGTATATGGACAATTAGATGTTCAATAAAGTGATTTTGAATTGTGTTTCATACTTTCTCGAGTTTTGGATACTTTAATTGATGTGCTTATTTGACATATGACGGATGGTGTACAGTTGTGCAATCTAAAGCCATATCCAACTGAATGTTACGATGCTATTTTTCTCCTTTTTCCCAATTGCCGATCAGAAGACCGGGTGATGTACAAGAGATGGACCTCGTTCTCTCTTCAGGCCTGTTAGCATGTCAGTTCCTTGGACTCTGTCACCTCCTCGGTTAGATCCAGTCCATTGATTTCTTGTTAAGAATTTTTTTCATTCATGTTCTAAGGCTTATTATCCTCAGTGCAAGAAAGAAGAAATGTTATGGATGTTGTCGAGTATATATTACAGGACGTACTGTGATTGGTACTGATACTGTGATATCATATTTTATGGGTGATGTTTTTTGAAAAGTTTGATTTTATTGGCTGCTGTGTTTGTATGGTAATAAACAGCAAAGAAGGAGAAGCATAATCCTCACCTCCGTGTCCTTAATCAAATTGAAAATTCTTGGTGCGTCAGCTAGAACATTTTTTATTCTGTGTCAGGACCAGAGGCTCAGATTATGCTTCTCTTTTTTATTACTCAAAATACAACATAGGACAGCCAAACACAAAACATCAACTACATATGCCAACATGCTTAATCCAATATGTCCACCAGTTACAACACCTTTGACCCTAAAGATCTGAATACCATCTTGAAATCCTCTTTCTTCGCTGCTCGGCAGACCAAAGATAAGTGCTTTCACTTTTTCATTGAATTGATTTGATACCAGCGTTTAAGTGTACAGAATTGCCTCCTTACCGGCGTAGACCGTACGGCCATCTTTGCGCTGGGCTGGACGAGATTCTCTAGGCCAAGTGTACTCTGTAATGTTTTTACTGCGTGCCGCTTCAGCCCTCCGTCGGAAGTGGCACGCTCGGCTTAGTTACTTTAAGGCTTGCGCCAAGATAAGAGTCGAGCACCAGCGCTCGGCTTAGCGATCCTTGCAGCAGGCTTGTGCCAGCATGCGCTACCATGCAGCTAGGTAGCACAGCTTTCATGTCAGTCTCTTTCCCCAGTGCAGTGTGGTTCCTGAAGTCAGCACCTGTTTAGAGCCTCCCCTTATCGGCCTAGGCCGAGAACCAGGGACATGTGCGTAGCCCAATTGGGCTACATCTAGTAGGCTGTTGGGCTACATGCAGCCCTCTGTCAATTTCCTCCTTATCCGACGTGTTCCTTGAACGCTCGGCATCGTGCGCATATTTGGAATTCCTTTCTGTACGCGGTGAGGATGTCGCCGCAGTCAGCAATAACAGAGCAAGCCCTGTAATAAGAGTGGAGTGCACGCTCGTTTAGTGATTTCTTTCAATTTTGCTCACCCTGACGCCCTCATAACACCTCAAGGGCTGCAATAATTCACAGCACAGCTTAAGCTGAGGAGCTCAAAGAAAAATCTTTAATTGTACCAGGGGTGGCTTCCCCCTATTATTTCAGCAGCGCATTTGGCTGCACATTTGGTGGTACATCATTACAGGCTCAAAAATTTCAGAAGATGACCGACGAGGTACCCCTTTGAGGAGGAGGAATATGGGTAATACTATGAAGATAATTCACAAGGTCATCTTTTAGGTAGTGGTCTGTCTGAAGCAATCCTTCAACGGGGAGCTAGAGGCTGCTGTCCCTCTTACAATCAATCAAGCCTTGGTTGCAACATGGAAACCTGTTACTAACCAATTGGAGATGTTCGCCAGACGGCAAGGTTATAACCAACCGGCCAACTCGGACCTGGTTTAAGGGGGTCAAGCCCAACCTCGAAAGGCAAAGGCCAAATCATGTTCTTGGCCTGACGCAATATCGTCCCTAACCTAGGGTCCCATGGGAGACCATCAATACTGCTCGGCCCCTTCCACTTCTAAGGAGGTCCTTTCATAAGGCAAGGCATCCTCACAAGCAGACTTATCCAAATCGGATTCCTCATATTCAGACCAGGAGGTCCTTCCTAAATGCAAAACAGCGAAGAAGTCCTCCTCTCCCAAGCAGTCAGGCCCTTCACGATCTCCATCCAGTCCCTTCTATTTCAACCCTGAGGTCATTGTACATCCCAGATCAGCCAAATGGGCACCTGTGCAGGCTGTGGCAAGCTATCTCCATGACAAGTTGTGCAAATGTTTTGATAAGGAAGTGGGCAACAGACTCCGAGCCAAGTGCCCCAGACCAAATATTCCCAACAAAGTTGCAGAAACACTGGAAATTGAGTCTAGCAGGTTGACCTTCTTGAAACGCTTTTCCAAGGACCCAAAAAAAGGTATCGACCATGCATGGCAATCCTGTCAGGACAAATTGCTAGATCTATTGGGTCCATTTGCAAAGATTTTGGAGATGACCCTTGAGGCCCAGGAGACTGGCACCCCTATTGACCCAGGCGTACAGGCGGAATGGACGTAGAGGTCTATAAGCCTATTAGGGAACACCAATTGCGCCATTTCATCGGAAAGGCGCAAGTCCCTTTTGATGCAAATTGATTCCAACTTGACAGAGTTGACAAATTTGTCAAGGACATAGCTAAGTATGTCACCACTTTCACTACCTTCGACAAGGTGCAGGCCAACCTAAAGAAGGTTTTTCATTCGGGCCTTTTTGGGCGGGCCGGGCAAAGTAGGGGCCGCTCATCAGGGCACCACTATTTCCAAGGCACTCAAAGAGGATCCCTGGGCCGCAGTAGGGGAGACTGGCAATACTCCACCAGACGAGGAACCTTCTTTACTTCTCAGTCCCACTTCCCCAGATGACAAGCTCAGCATGGAGGCTCCAGGAACAGCTACCGGACAGCCTTTTCATCAGTTAAGGATCCTCAACCCATCTAAGGTTCACCTGTGAGGTCGAGTTCAATATTTCCTTCACAATTGGAGTCAATTGACTCAAGGTGCATGGGTATTGCAGATGGTTCGGGGTTTCCATCTGGAATTTTATCAGACTCCTCAACAGCAGAAACCCCTCTCCCCTCTGCATTTTTCCCTATAAGAATTCAACTTTTCTCTGCAATTTTCCCCTACAAGAATCCAACTTTATGGACTGTAGGAGAGCGCCGGAGGAAGCCCAATCATGGCGCTCTCCGAACGCCTCGCCAGATCGACAACCCCGTCGTCATGGAGACGCATCGGGAAGGAGGCGGAAGTCGGCCCCGGAGTTCCGGGTTGCCGAGAGTGAAGAAGGGCACGGCGGGACGAGATGGGACTCCTCCTCAGGACGTAAGACGGACCCCGAGGGAGAGACGGCCGGAAAGCGCGAGACGAGGAGAAACGGAGAGCCAGACGCCCGAGAAGAGACGGAGAGAAGCGTCAACCCGGAATACCCGAGAAGAGAGACGGAAGAAAGGACGGAAGAGCCACCCCGAGAGGAGACGGAGGACGCGACAGCCTGCCACGGCCCAGGAGGGTCGTGGCTGGACAAGGTACGTGCCTTAGTAAAGGGCCACAGCAGAACCCAGGGAAGGGGAAGGGTAGGAGGAGAGGGGAGGACTGAAAGGGGGAGGAAAGGGGAGGAAGGGAGACAGGGTGACTACCTCTAAGGGGAGAGCGCCTGAAGTGGGGCAAGTTCCCTGGGCACCCTAACAACCACGTATGCTGCCTGACACTAGGAAAGAAACCCATTCACCTCCCCACTAAAAAGGATAGAGTAACCCTTCCGTCACTCCCCCCACCCCCCTTTCTTAGTTCACTTCCTCTCCCATACCCCCACACAGAACCAAAACCGTGCTTACCCTCCCCACTTACCGGCTGCCACCTTGTTTTTGTTCTTCCGAGGAAACCTGCCGCCAAGATACCGGAACACGCCACCTGGAAGGAAAAGGAAGGGAAAGGAATAAGCAACCCACCTGAGACGGATAGAGACCAGAGAGGGAGAAAAGGAAAGGAAAACAGAACCCAGAACCACCGGTTACTCACAGACTGTTCTAAGTTATTCTCCCCCTTATCTACCGCCAAGAACAATAAAAAGCACGTAAACCCCTATAAAGGGTAGTTAACCTCAGTGTTTGTGTCCTCTATCACCCCTACACCACACCCATCGCCTACAGTGGTGTCAGAAGTGGGATTTGGACAGATACGGGATAATGGAGGACAAGTCCAGCATGGAAGAAATGATTAAGCAGTTGGCCGAAGGGCAGCGCCATCTCCAGCTAGTCTGGGAAGCCCAGCAACGAGAGGCCAAAGAGGATAGGGAGGCCCTACAGTCGGCATTGAAAAGCCAGGCCACCATTATGGCCAATAATCAGCTAGTTCATGAGACTGCCATACAAAAGCTGACCGACACTATAGCCGCAAGTAAGGTGCATCCCAATGTGCCCAGTTCAGTCCTACAAAAATACCAAGAAGGAGAAGACCCTGACTCGTTTTTTACTAACTTTGAGAGAGTCGCTTCCAGTGCTCAATGGCCGGCAGAGAGGTGGGGTCAGTATATAGCTCCCCTCCTGACAGGAACCCTCCAATCCGCTTATCAGGCCGCAAACCCAGGAGGTGTCACCCCGTATGCCGAGATAAAGAAGAGTATTTTGGAACGAGTCGGACATGATGTCGAATACTATAGAACTAGGTTCCGGAAAGTAAGATGGGGACCCCATGAAGACCCTCGGACATACTATTACCGGGTGAAGGATCTAGGGTTGAAGTGGCTGGGACCACTAGGAGCGGAACGTGAGGACATAATTAAGGCGATTATTCTGGAGCAGTATCTAGATTCCCTACCGCCCCATACCCGACACTGGATCCGACAACACCCCAATATAGATACTGAGACAGCGGTTGATCTAGCTTGTGCTTATCACAGATCAGGAGAGGGTAAACCACAACCCGTCCGCCCCATGGGGAAACCACCAATAACCCCTACTCAATTCCACACACGACGAGCAACCGAAGAGACCGGCCTACCTAGAAACCCGGAGAGAAGCCCGATGCAGCAACCCCAATGTTTTAACTGTGGGGAGTGGGGCCATATCGCTCGTGGATGTCCCAGAAAGCAGGAGGGTATAGAGCCAATGGAGATAGGCATGACTAGAGGCAGAGTCTTATGCCTAGGAAAGAGTAGTGTGTCCTTTAAGTACCCCCTGATGGTCAACGGAAAACTTGTTATGGCCTTAATTGACTCCGGGTGTAGTCAGTCAGTAGTCCGACGTAGTCTGATTCACCAGATACCACCCCCTGAGGACCAATGGGTTACGATATGCTGTGTTCATGGAGATCGAGCCCAGTATCCGCTTCTCAACATAGACATAGGCTGGGACGGACATATAGACAGTCTGCCTGTGGGGCTCATGGACAACCTAATAGAGGAATGTGTAATAGGAACGGACTATCAAAGGTTCGACGACCTCTTAGACAGGACCAGACAGAAAAACCCAGCGGACAACTGGTGGGGTGACGCGCCATTCCGAGATGATGCTATACCTAGCCATCCCACTAGACGGAAGCTAACACGAAAGGAGAGGAGAACGGAGAAACAGAGATACGCCTGGCAACAGGACCAACAAAACAAAGAAGGGGTCATGGCCCTCCTAGACGCAGCCCCCACATCGTTTAGAATGAGTCAACACGAGGATCCCACCTTAAAACATGCTTGGAAAAATGCTAAAACCGCCTCAACTGGAGAGGTAGGTCCTTACTTCTTGACCTCAAAAGATCTGTTATATAGGGTCACCACCAAAACAAATGGGGAGAAAAGACAGCTCGTCGTTCCCGAATCCTACCGAACCCAGATACTCTTCCTAGCCCACAACCAACCAGGGGGAGGACATTGTGGCAGGGAAAAAACAGAAGAATACTTACTCAGGCGGTTTTACTGGCCGGGAGTATATGCCCATATCAGAAGGTACTGCGCTCAATGTCCTAAGTGCCAACTTGTGGAGCCAGGAACCCTCCGTAAAGCACCGTTACAACCCCTACCTCTGATTGATATACCATTCAAACGGGTCGGTATGGACATAGTTGGTCCTCTGTTACCGTCTAGTAAAGGGCATACCCACATTCTCGTGCTCGTAGACTACGCAAGTAGGTACCCCGAGGCCATTCCCCTTTCCAGCACCACTACGAAAAACGTAGCACAAGCTATGATATCTTTCTTTTCCCGGGTAGGATTTCCCGAAGAAGTCCTTACGGACCAGGGAACCCCATTCATCTCAGGACTGATGAAACAAATCTGTACATCCCTAGGGGTTCAACAGATAAAAACATCTGTCTACCATCCCCAAACGGATGGATTGGTCGAACGGTATAATCGCACCATAAAAACCCTTTTAAGGAAAGTGGTGAATGAGACAGGTAAGGACTGGGATCAGAAGCTTCCCCTAGTATTGTACGCGATAAGGACACATGAACAATCCTCCACTGGGCATAGCCCGTTTGAACTGGTATTTGGGAGACAACCAAGAAACCTTCTAGATATGGCAGTGGAACTCTGGGAGGAGGAGGAGAACGAAGAACGTCCTATCCTAGACTATGTCCATAAGCTAAAAACCCAACTCCAATCAGTATGGGAGGACGTAAGGCAGCATCTAACAGAAGCCCAAAATAACCAAAAGACTTACTATGACCAGGGTACCAAACTCAGGATCTTACAACCCAATGACAAAGTGTTAATCCTCAGGCCCACCTCAGAGCACAAATTAATTGCCAAATGGCAGGGACCATACAAAATCATAAAAAGAGTTACCCCCGTTACCTATTTATTAGAATTAAGAGATAATCCAAGGCGAACCCAGATTTACCACATTAACCTATTAAAGAAATGGGAAGAACCCGCTAGCAATAACTTAGCATTAGCGAGGGGATGTCTGATCACGCCAACTCAACCTTTAGGGTTGGAATTGTGCCCCACCTCACTGTATGACCCTCAACAGCTCCCCAAAATCAGTGAGTCCCTTTCCGAGATAGAGACCCGACAAATGACGGAGTTAGTCCACCGTCATGCCTATTTTTTTTCTGAACTACCGGGGAAAACAGCACTGGTCCAGCATCACATTAGAACCCCGGAAGGAAAAGTAGTACGACAACGACCTTATCGAATTCCCGAGGCAAGGAAAACCCTCATAGAAGAGGAAGTCGATAAAATGTTGCGTTTAGGAGTTATTGAAACCTCTACCAGCCCATGGTGTTCTCCGATTGTCATAGTGCCGAAGCCGGATGGCTCTATCCGCTTCTGCATTGACTTCCGGAAGCTCAATGAGATATTCCTTTTTGATACATACCCCATTCCTCGGGTAGATGAAGTCTTGGAGAAGATAGGGCAAGCCCGATATATGACTACTATTGATCTGACAAAGGGGTATTGGCAGATCCCCTTAGCACCCTCGGACAAGGAAAAAACGGCGTTCGTATCCCCTTCAGGCCTGTATCAATTCACGGTGCTCCCTTTCGGGCTTCATGGTGCCCCAGCAACGTTCCAACGACTAATGGATCAACTACTAAGACCCTACCATGATTTTACAGCCGCATATCTTGATGATATTGTTATTTTTAGTTCTACCTGGTCTACCCACCTCCTTCACCTGGATAAAGTGTTCTCCGCACTATCCGCGGCCGGGCTTACCGCCAACCCAAAAAAATGTGTACTAGGGCAGACCCAGATAGCCTACCTAGGTTACGTTATTGGGAATGGGCTCTTGAGTCCCCAAAAGGATAAAGTAGCCACCATTCGACATATTCCCCTCCCTACCACAAAGAAGGAACTTCGCTCCTTTCTGGGGCTAGTTGGATACTATCGAAGGTTCATCCCTCAATACTCTACTATCACAGCCCCCCTTACGGACCTCCTAAAAAAACAATATCCGACGGTCCTACCTCCTTTTTCCCCCTCCCAACTTCAGGGATTCCAGTGGCTCAAGGAAGCCCTTACAACCGAACCAGTATTGCGTTGTCCCGATTTTGCCAGGCCCTTCCATCTTTTTACGGACGCATCCAATGTCGGGTTAGGGGCCGTGTTGGCACAACCTGACCGCCAGGGACATGAACATCCAATAGTCTACATCAGTAGGAAGCTATTACCTAGGGAAACGAACTACCCCACTATAGAAAAGGAATGTTTGGCCATTAAATGGGCAATCGAATGTTTGCAGTATTACCTCCTGGGACGCCCATTCATCCTCTTCACCGATCATGCGCCTTTGACATGGTTGGCTTCCCATAAAGACACCAATTCCAGAGTACTCCGCTGGTTCCTTGAACTGCAACCCTTTACTTTTCAGATCCGCCATATCCCTGGGGCTCGCCAATGTCCCGCAGACTTCCTCTCCCGCTGCCCTGACTCCTCGGGCCTATACCAGTCCCGATCGTGGGAAGGGGTGTGTAGGAGAGCGCCGGAGGAAGCCCAATCATGGCGCTCTCCGAACGCCTCGCCAGATCGACAACCCCGTCGTCATGGAGACGCATCGGGAAGGAGGCGGAAGTCGGCCCCGGAGTTCCGGGTTGCCGAGAGTGAAGAAGGGCACGGCGGGACGAGATGGGACTCCTCCTCAGGACGTAAGACGGACCCCGAGGGAGAGACGGCCGGAAAGCGCGAGACGAGGAGAAACGGAGAGCCAGACGCCCGAGAAGAGACGGAGAGAAGCGTCAACCCGGAATACCCGAGAAGAGAGACGGAAGAAAGGACGGAAGAGCCACCCCGAGAGGAGACGGAGGACGCGACAGCCTGCCACGGCCCAGGAGGGTCGTGGCTGGACAAGGTACGTGCCTTAGTAAAGGGCCACAGCAGAACCCAGGGAAGGGGAAGGGTAGGAGGAGAGGGGAGGACTGAAAGGGGGAGGAAAGGGGAGGAAGGGAGACAGGGTGACTACCTCTAAGGGGAGAGCGCCTGAAGCGGGGCAAGTTCCCTGGGCACCCTAACAACCACGTATGCTGCCTGACACTAGGAAAGAAACCCATTCACCTCCCCACTAAAAAGGATAGAGTAACCCTTCCGTCACTCCCCCCCCCCCCCTTTCTTAGTTCACTTCCTCTCCCATACCCCCACACAGAACCAAAACCGTGCTTACCCTCCCCACTTACCGGCTGCCACCTTGTTTTTGTTCTTCCGAGGAAACCTGCCGCCAAGATACCGGAACACGCCACCTGGAAGGAAAAGGAAGGGAAAGGAATAAGCAACCCACCTGAGACGGATAGAGACCAGAGAGGGAGAAAAGGAAAGGAAAACAGAACCCAGAACCACCGGTTACTCACAGACTGTTCTAAGTTATTCTCCCCCTTATCTACTGCCAAGAACAATAAAAAGCACGTAAACCCCTATAAAGGGTAGTTAACCTCAGTGTTTGTGTCCTCTATCACCCCTACACCACACCCATCGCCTACATGGACACAGAAATCCAAGAGTTGCTGCAGAAATTCACCATAGCATTCTGCGAACTTCATCCTGTAGGTTTTTGCAGCAACATCACTCTAGTGCAGAAAGGAGGAGGAGGAGACCGTTTGGTTATAAACCTGAGAGATTTCAATTTCTACATGGTATATCTACAGTTCAAATTAGAACCTGAGAGATTTCAATTTCTACATGGGATATCTACACTTCAAAATAGAAGGTCCGCATCTGTTGCCAGATTTACTTATGGCAGGGGTCTGCATATCTCACTATTCCCATTTTCTGCTTGCACTCGCAAGTTCAGGTGGCGGGACAGATGGCTAGAGTATTTAGTTCTGACTTTCGAGCTTTCTTTAGCACCTTGGTGTTTCACCAAGATGCTCAAACCTGTGGTAGGTCACCTGCAAGAGAAATGGGTTCACATGATCATAAATCTCGACTAAGTGTTGACCATGGCACAGTCCCAAAAACTAGTTCTCCTTCACCTCCAGATCTCTCTTTTGCAGGACCTAGGATTTATTGCAACAAGAGCAAATCGAGTCTTTGCCCATCCTGGACCTTAGAGTTTCTGGGGTTTGGGATCAATTCAGAGACGCTCCTTGTTGCTTCCCAGGACCAAACTACGGGACACCAAGAAGGAACTGAAGCAGTCCTGTCTCGCACCTCGGTGAGAATGATTGCTCACATTGTGGGCCTCTTAGCCACCTTGATACAAGCGATATTCCCAGGTCTCCTACAATACAGAGCCTTACAAAGGCTAAAGATTCAACATTTGAGGAAGGGCCTTGCTTACTCCGATCAGGTCCCTCTGTCCGAAGAGGTAAGAACGGAGATCAGATGGTGGCTGAGGCACATGGAGTGCCATATGCAGATCACATCAGAGACGATAATAGAATCCAACGCCAGTCGGTGGGGTTGGGGAGCTCATTGCGGGAATATCTCGACGGGAGGGAGATGGTCCCAGAAGGAGCTTCAATTACACATCAGTTGCTTGGAACTATTAGTGGGGTTGTTTGCCATCAAGGCCCTATGGCCCAAGAAAGTATCTTTTTGCATTCTACTCAGAATGGACAATAAATCAGTGGTCTGGTACATCAACAAACTGGGAGGTGCCAGATCGCCTCTTCTTGCGGGGATAGCCAAGGATTTCTGGCATTATTGCCTAACCCACAATCTTTCAGTCATAGCGGAATACATTCCTGGATAATCCAGTGTGGTGGCGGACTGGAACTCCAGGTACCTGGTGGACCACAGCCACTGGAAACTCCTTCTGCAGATATTCCAATTGATCCAGAATGTGTGGGGACCTTGCTTGTGATCCTCTTCTGCGCCTTCCGGGGTCGCAGGAGATACTGTCAGGGCTCTAAGGGGTGTTGCATCCTCTGGTGGTATCGGGACAACTGTCTCTGATGGCCTGGAGGCTTTCAGACGACAGTGGTGTTTGTCAGGCAATTCGGAGTCAGCTTCAAGTTTCATTAGTAAGGCCTGGGCCCCTTCCACTCGAAAAAGGTAGTCCTCAGCATAGCGATCTTGGCAGAATTGGTGCCTGGAAAGGTACGTGGATCCCATGGCAGCAGAAGTGTTTGAAATAGTAAATTTCCTGTCTCAAAAGGCATCGGAAGGTCGTTCTTACAGGTCGGTAAATAACTTTTGATGCGCTATTTCAGAGGGGCATGCACAGGTCAATAATAACCAAGTGGGAATTAATCCTGTAATTTGTAAACGTCTTAAAGGCATTTGAGTGTCTAACCCTCCCAAACCAAAATATTCCTTTTTGTGGGATGTGAACTTGGTTCTCCATTTATTTGAGAGATGGCCTGATAATGTGCATTTGACTAGGAGGCAGTTGTCTGCCAAGTTAGCCATGTTATTATGCCTCACTTCCTGTAGACGGACATCAGATGTGAAGCCTCTGGACTTTACAGGTAGAGTATTTATGCCTGAGGGTGTTTCTTTTAATATCACAAAAAGAACGAAAATGTTGTCAAACTATATTGAGTATTATGCTTTTTCATTTAATGTCAAATTGTGTGCTGTTAATTGTTTGAAATCATATGAAGAATGAACTAAAACATTGAGGGCTGATGTTTCAGGGCAGCTATTGATTTCTCTGCAAAAGCCTTTTAGGCCTGTCTCAGAGGCTACCGTTGCCAGATGGCTCAGAGCAGTAACGGCCAAAGCAGATATTGATGTGGAACAATTTGGGGCTCACTCAGTTCGGGGGCAATGAATTCTTGGTGCCAAGGCAAGCAAATGTTTCACTCCTTTTCTTTCCTTTCTGCTTTGGTGGACAGATAAGTGCTAACATTTTCCTCTCCTATTATAAGTATTTTCATTTAATCCTTTATTGTGTTACACGTTTGCCTAAGGTCGTCGGGGGTAACCCTCAGGGCTCCTTTTGTGGCCAGGAAGGCTTTGTCCAATCACTGGGACTGCACCCGTGTGGTGTCACCCAAGGAGCTTTTCCTCTGTGAGACAGGCTATGCCCGACTTGCTTAACTGGAGATAGGTTATCGGAAGCACAGAGCCTTGTCTCTAGTGGTACCTTCCCCATGACGCCTGGAAGCCTGGTATGTCCAACGGGGTCCGTATTGTTGATTATAAAGTTAGCAGCAAGGTGCCTGTATCCATTTGGGTTAGTATTACAGAGCTGAACTTGACACCCATCTCTGGCAGCACGGTTCTGTAGCGCGACACGCATATTTAGGCCCCTGTAAGACCCGGCCCAAGTGTTAATTAGTTGTTTAATACCCTTGAGACGTTTAGGGTGATTAAAGACCAAAGTACTGTCTATTGCACATTCTAATGTGCCCAAAATTCAGCTAACTCAGCTTTAGTGCCATATTTAGGCACATGGTGCTTGCGCACATGAGTTGCTCCTCTTTAATTAGAGCCATATTTGAACAGCCATCGTTTTCCAAAGTTCTCCCCACAGTGGCAGTTAAATAAGTGCATGCTTTGCATATTGCATGTAAAATGGCTGAATATATGGATGGAAGTCAATATCAGTCTTGGCAACTCATGAAGAATTCTGCGAGGCAATGGACGTTTCTATCCAACAGGCCATGGCCTTAGCGATCACGCCCCTAGAACACCACCTCCTCCAAATTGCCTACAGCGCTTCTGATCCTCTGCACCCGTGGATGCTACAGTCAAGCACCCACCTAAGTACAAAGCTGCCGCTGACGCTAACCTGAACACCTTTGAATGCCTAAAAAAGGCATTCCTGTATCAACCGCCCCCTTTTGGCCTTGATGATACTCTTGTGGCGCTCTCTGATTTGACAGACTATGGGAACCTCCCTCTTATAAAGACGGGGAGAATGGTGACTCTCCTGGGGACTGAAACAGGACCCTTCAAACCCTGTCTTTCATCCCCTAAGCCTGGCCTCTCCGAGGACCTGGACGGTACATCCAATATGTTATATTCCAATGACCTTATCCACCCCAGGTCAGCCGAGTGGACGCCCACACCTAAGATGGCCAAGCACGTAGCTGAGTGCATGCACAAATCTTTAGAGAAGGAAGTACGAGCTTGCCTGTGAGCCAAATAGCCACATCCCTTCTTAGCAGACAAGGTAGTCCTTACCCCAGAAATTGGTCACAGAATGGCCACCTTTCTTTCCAAGTATATTAAGGACCCGAAGAAAGGTATAGATAGGTCCAGGAGTTTGTGCCAGGCCAAACTGTTAGATGTGCTAGGCCTTTTAACAAAATGTTTTTGCGCTGGCGGAGGAGGCTCAGGCCTCAGGAACCCCCCTTGACCTGGAGTCCCTATCTGGATGGCCACAATGTGTGATTATCTTCTTAGGGAAGGTAAATTGTGCGGTATTAACAGTATCTCTTCTTATTAAGGCGGACCCAAAATAGGTGGGGTCAGGCCATGTGGCCCAAGGAGACCTGTTTGGCAACCCGTTCATTAGAGAATTTGGGAAAGTTTGTCTCCACGTTCACATCTCTGAACAAGGCACAGGCATCCATACATTTGTTTCAGCCATGCATTTTTGTCAGGGTCAGTTGTAGCAGGGGGCGCTCGCCTGGCCATTTCTTCACACAAGCCCCCTCCAGAGGTCCAACAACTTGAGGTTTTTTCTTCAAGGAGAGGACAACGATTAATGAATGATTGATGGAGAGGACAAAGAGGCAGAGGCCATGCCTCATTCAGAGGATAAACCCACGGAAGCCAATCAGGTGAGTGTGAGTACCCTTTCCTAACTGGAAGTGGGAGGCAGGTTGGCGCTATTCAGCCACAACTGGAAAGAGCTCACCTCAGAAGCATGGGTCCTTCAGACAGTTCAGGTTTTTCGTATAGAATTCTAGGGTACTACAGGTCAACCTTGTCAACCCAGACTGCTGTCGCTTTCGGTTGCCCAGTGCGCTCTCATAGATCAGGCGGTGGCAGACCTACTGAGCAAAGGGGCTATTGTTCAATCTTTTCTCCACCCATGAGGTTTTTTAAGTAATATTTTCTGGTGAAGAAAAGGGATGGAGGCTATTAGCCAGCAATAAACCTCTGAGAATTCACCGTTTGGTTTGTTTATCGCCATTTTAGTATGGGGGGTATCCATCTAATGCGTGTTCTATGGCAACCCTGGGACTGGATGTTTCACCTCGAACCTCAAGGACGCATATCTGACTGTCCGTATCTTCATGCCACTTCACAGGTCCCTCCAGTTTCTATGACAAGATCAGGTGTTCAGATCACAAACCCTTCCTTTCGGGCTGTCCTTGGTGCCTTGATGTTTCACCAAGGTCCTCAAGCCTGCGAAGGAGGTGCTCAGGGCACGCACAGGTCCACCACCTGATCACCAATTTGGACGATTTTGCTCTTGGTGAACCAATGCCCGACTCAACTCAAAGATCAGTTGAACTTAATGATTTAACTTCTGGAATCCCTTGGGTTCATCATAAACAAACGGAAATCTGTTGATCCCGTCCACGGAAACTACCTTCTTAGGGTTTGTCATCAACTCCAGGGATCAAACCTTCAGTCTTCCCTCACCGAAAATATCCAAGATTCGGAAGGACCTGAGACTTACTCTCGACCAGCCATCAACGTCGCTATATCAAGTGGGTGGGAGGTTTACTCTCTTCGCCTCCATGTACTTAAGAGAATTGATCATTTCCGTAACGCTTGCTAAGAAATTTTTCATTCTATGTCAGAACTGGTGGCTCAGATTTCACCCCTCCATATTTTACTGCAAATTATTTGTAGTCAATCAAAACATAAAACATACATACCAACCTGCCCAATTCAGGCAGGAGACTACATATTTCATAGGTAGTTTCCCTTGTCCCAATTCCTGCATGCATAAACCAATATATGCCAACATTTCAATGCAGGCAAGTGGGAGATTTAAAAAAAAATAGCATGAAGAATATATTTTCCCCATTGATGTATATTGAAATAGAAGGCAATCTGCCTGAATCGGGTCTATTAGCATTTCATTTTTGGCAGTACAAACAAAACAGAGTTCTAAACTCTGTTTTGTATGCACTATGTAGAACTGCAAAAAATAAAATGTTGAGGTCAGTCACATGCTCTAATCTCCCTCTCCAAGAATTAATTACAAAGCATTAACTTGTGATGTCAGAAGTAATTCTTGGATGGGGAGATGGGAGCATGTGTGACAGTCATCTCATTTCACTTTTGCCTTGTTCCCAACATATCATGAATCGGCAATCCTGAGCAGGTTCCTGCATACAAGCATCAGGAAGCGGGAGACTAGCCTTGAAATCGGTAGTCTCCCGCCTGAATCTGGAGTTGGCATGGTTGTGAACCTGATTCCTCAAAGGGCTTCTGCCAACAGGGACTGGTCTAGTGAGTCTTGGAGTTTGCACTGCCAGTAACCTGCATCTGTAGGCCAGCACACAGTACTTTTGTCACACCCTCAGTGCCTGCCACTTTCTCCTGCTCCTAACAGACAAGGGAAAAAAACACAAATTTGCACTTCTGATATCCGTTCCTGCACCAGCAAACTTGCAAAGTCCTATACGTGACAATAGACCTGTTTCAGGTCGATGGGAGAAATATATTCTCCTGATTATTTTTTTTAAATCTCCCATTTTACTCTTCTAAAATGTTGACATGTATGCATTAAACTATGTTTCCCATGAAACCAGTCACAAATAAGGGCATACACCAAAACCAATCAGGGCATACCCCCCTATATTAGTCCAAGGCACGAACAACCCCTCATCTTTATTTGCTAGTGGTACCTTTGATAAGTCAACCTCTTTCCGTTGTGGTTAAAACTTGCATGGATAACACTTATTCGCTATGTTCAATGATATGTTTCCCTCATTTTGTTTAGTGTTATGCACTAGCATTTATTGGATCCTTCTAAGCACCATACATCTCTCATTCATTTCCTTTATATTCACATTTGTGTTGTGACTCCCCTGTCGCAGACCCCTCTTCCTCACTCTTGCTGGATGACCCACCTACTCGCGGCTAGATACAATTCGAGCTGTTAGTTTACTCTACAAGCGCCTGTCAAATACCACATGCTGACTCCCAAGGCCTATGGTGGTGACTTGATCTGTTTTCTGATAATTCACTACCTCCAGCTATGCTGTACCCCTACTAGCAGAGTCCAGTGGGACCTTATAGTATTTGGAATACAGGGTTGTCCTGAGGAGCTGGAATCATAGCCGGCTATGGCTTCAATCCCTAAGAAACCTGTATATTGGTTTGGGGCTGGTCCTACTGGTTGTACTTTGTACATCCCCCCTGCAACTTAACCCCTTGTATATTTGGGGATGTATTGTTAATTTACCAACAAGCTGCCTTTTTACCACAGCTATAGATCATCCAACTTATCGTCTGCTAACCACTATGAGCTCTGTAACAAAGAGGAGTTCTATATGGGGGAAGAACTACTTGAGGTGCTGGACAATTCTGTTCAGCATTGACATTAATGCACTCACCTTAGCCCTACAGCCCTTCACTAGACAGTTGCACTAAATAGCCTAACTTGTTCTGATCATCCCTCCCGAAGTTCCATTAGAATTTCTTGCCCCTACACCTGCCCCTCAAAGGGAGTTACAGCAACAGGACACTAGTAACTGGCCCCACTCTGCTGCCCTCGCCAAGCTCTCTAAATACTTAATGGTTGACAATCTGTACATCGCTACCCGAAGTTTGCGTCCCTGCTGTCCTCAGCTCCCATCCTTGATTTCTGGAATGACATATCAGGCTCATCTGACCCTTTGGGGTATCCCATGTCTTCTGCTGATCTGCCTCCAATGAATGAAAAGAAATCCATTTTGACTCATCAATTAGTAGAATTCCTAGGGCCTTATTACATATAGGGCAAACCTTTCCATTTTTTCCAAAGCACACCTTCAAACTGGTGCTCCTTGCGCAAACAGGTAAAGTGCATCCCATTGTTTTTTAATGCAGTGCCTTCAGGGCAGCCACAAACTCATGCTTCCCTACGGGCAGCATATTCAAGTGAAATATGGAGCAGCTGCTTCAAAGCGCCTCCATGTTTCACTGTGCAGATGGCACCCTGCCTGCACTTTAAAGAGGGATTAGAGATCCCTTTGCAGGTGGGAGCAGTGAGTGACTGCACCCACCTGCAAGAGTATATCTGGGGGTGGTCTATGGACACTCAGCCATCGACACGCTGCCTTAAGGGGGCACACTGACAGTGTGCCACCTTTTTGTAGCGCACTTTCAGCGTGCCTCCTGCCAGCTTCTTCACCTTTGTGCCTGCATCCATAATACGGCACAGGGGCAAAGAGATTTCCTTATTTGCATTGTGCCACAGCTCCTTCCAAATGAGGGAACGCCTTCTGGAGATAGAACTGGTGATACATGTGCTCCAGCACTACAATTGTCTGTGGCCCCTTCTTTAATACCACAGTGCCCCTGGTGGGATGGGCACAAAGCAGACACACATGCCCATTGTACCCTTAGGGGCACTTTCTGTAACAGGAAGCAATCTTTGGCTTGAAACCGGAGATAATTGAATCGGATGCAAGCAGGTGGGGCTGATAAGCCAGATGTGGTTGATCTCCACTGGCAGCTGATGTCCACAGAGGAGCTAGGTCTATACTTCAACTGTCTGGAGTTGTTGGCAGGGTAATTTACTGCCAGAATCTTACCCTCCACACACTTGAAGTCAAGTTGTATTCTTTGGATGGATAATGATTTGGCGGTCCAGTTGTCAACAAACTAGTCTGCTAAAAGTCTGGATTGTTAGTGGAGATTGCCAAAGATTTTTGTCATTATTGGCTGTATCGAAGATTTCAGTAGTGGTGGATTATCTGCTTGGTCACACCTGTGTGATAGCCAACTAGAATTCTTTGCATGTCAGGGATTGGAGGCTTCAACCTAAACTATTTCAGTATCTGCAACAGTTGTGGGGCCTATGCCAAATGGATCTTTCTGCCTCCAGCCTCAACAGACAGGTGTCGCAAATTTTTCAGTTGGAAAACAGACTGGCTCTGGCAACAGACGCCCTCTTTCAGGATTGGAGCAAGTGCCTGCTGTACACCTTTCACTCCTTTGTTATGATCCCAGAGGGAATTCCCCTTAGGTGAGGAGAGAGAAGGTGAGGTTTATTCTTGTGACTATGCTCTGGAGAGCACAGTCTTGGTTTCTTAGCCTGTTAGAGCTCTTTGGCGACCTTCCAATTAGTCTTCCTTCCTTCCCGGAACTTCTGGTGAATTCGGTGGGGAAGCTTCAGCCTCTAGTTCTGGAATGTTGCATGGCAAATTTCAGGTGTCCTTGGCAACTGTCTGGCCTTTCGCAGCAGCCCGAGTTCTTCATTCATCAATTGTTGTCCTTCGGTACCCATAGCTGATATTTTTCAGCCTTGCACCAATGGTTATGTTGGTGTGATTCACAACACATGGATCCCGTGGTGGAAGACCTGCCTTAAGTGATAAGTTTTCTTTATTCCTCAGCAGTGGTGGGGCTGGCCTTTCGTTCTGTGAATACACTGTCAGCATGCACACTGTATGCTCAATACAAGAACAATTCTACAGTGAGCATAGCTTTAGCATTTTTAAATTGCTTCTGTGTAATATTTCCATGTTTTTGTAGTGGGTGTGTATGACAATTTTGTACTGTTTGTCAGTAGAACTGAAGTTAGGGCACAGAAATATAGAAGTACAGGTAGTCATTATCTCAGAGTACCCTTTTGTACCTGAGAAGACCTGGTAGCTCTTATCAAAAATATTGTACCAGTGCTTAAAAGTTCTGTTTCTGTCAGTTTCAAACTAAAGAGGTGCAGGTACTCATTTTATTCTCATTGTTTATAACATGCCATCTTGCTGTTTTTAGAATATTCTGTGTAGTTGTTTTGTATGTACTTAGAAACAGATTGTTATTGTAATAATAAATACATTTTACTTAAAAGTGTTAATTCTTTTTAGTACAGTGTGTGTGATAATGTGAATAAAGATATAGGTCTTATATTGTTACCACAGAGTCTCTAATCCCTTCTTAAGGATTGTTGGTAACCCAAGAGCAACAACTCTATTTCATTAACAAATTGAGTAGTATTCAGCAGGGCTACAATAACCTGTCTTTTACATTCACTGTTAGTGTATTGAACCAAGTTCATCCATGCCACACATGGTTGGAAAAGCACACCTTGTGATACGCCGAAGTCTTAGCATACGCAACAGGCTCCTACCGCTCCGGAGAACAACTAGTACTACAGTTTCAGAAGGCAGTTTGGTCCTCCCCTTATCTTGACAGTATCAGGTTGGAGTGATCGAATCATGCCCTCTTCCCTAGATTCAACTAGCCCCTGCAGTCTTCCTTGTGACTCAAAGTCCTCTCGAATATGCCTCCAGAAAAAAGCACCTGAAACCCTTGGGTCAGCTGCTTGTGCCACTTCCTTGCCTCAGGACAGTCAAGTGAGCAGCCCAATTCAATGGAAGCCTTTCTCACTAGGCATAGTCCTAGAGGATCGTCACCTTGTTTTTACAGTATTTACCATCAACAGACACGACTCAAACTTTACCAACACTCCTGCCCCCTGCTTCTCTTCCTTGTATTGGGCAAGGTCAGCCAGCAAATAAATTGCTGCGGATCGGAGAGATGGGTTTGGAAAAATCAGAGACCGATGGTGAGAACCCTAGAGAAGAGAGGGGCATGACCCATCCCTAGACAGCTGCCTCAATCTCTGATAAACTCTTATTAAAATCTTGGAAGTGATTTCAGGAACACATTGGAAGGAAAAATTGATTCTGAGGTGTTTGGCTTAGGTCTTCTTTGAGAGGACTAGGACAAGCTCAGTGAGAGGGTAAGCCACAACAAGGTGGTTATCTAAAACTTACAACTCAAGGCACAAGAACTTTCTGACAGAATTAAGTTTTTAGAAAGTAGATGACATGGAAGGACGGGCATGTTGCCACAACGGCTGTATCATCTGAATGCCTGAGGGGTTGGAGGATCAAAATTGAAATTAGCTGAAATCAACATTGGTTCCACAGAACCTATCACCATTGTTCACTGTGGCTAGAGATTATTGAGTACTGTTATTCCATCCGACCCGCAGACCTCTCTGAGACCCACTGTGGTGAAAATTGTAAACTATGTGACAGAGATGCCATTTTCCAACTAACTTTGAATGCCAAAGGTTGTGAAATAGAGGGAAGCAACGTTGTGATTTTTCCCAATCACACATAGACTATTCAGCACCAGTGTGCATTGTTTATAAAGTAAAGTGCAAACTCAGAGATACAGGCCTCAAATATGCCCTTTATTTCCTACCAAGCTGAAGGTACTGGCTGACCACAAAAATATTAAAGATGACAGAGTACCTGCATCCACAGAGACACTTTATAATTAAATAAGGGCAAGTACAGAAGGCTCAAGAGAACAGTCACATGCACTCAGTAACCCACCATCTCCTTTAGCCAGTAATAGTGACTGACAGAAGCACATTACTCATTAGTTTTAGTGTTTGGATGTAGGTCTCCATCCTTTGGAGGGTAGTTGGCTAATAGAGTCAGGCAGGCATGGAAGTAATGGAGTCTGTAGGTTAAATCCACTCCCTATTGAGTATTACAAGGACCCGTTTCTATCATACATAGGCTTCAGACAGGCAATAGATTTGAAATTGCTTGACACACTTGGGTTCACATTAGCCCCCATCTAACAGTGTTTGTGAGCTGAAGAATGATGGGCTTGAACACAATGAAAAAGAGAAACAGCATTTGTGTATTCCTCAAACATAGATGGGCCAACATGGTCTTTAAGAAACTCAATGGCGGTAGAGGGGGTTGGCTGTAGAGAAGGTTGAGAGGACTATATTTTTTTACACCAGTTATTCAACATACACCTAGAGGGGGCTTATTTGTGTAAGGCAGAGAACCCTTTTTGTGCCGATTTCCACCGACATAACAAAGGGAGGTATGTTATTTTTGAGGATGAACTGAATTGTATTATGAAGCCACTAGGCTGCATTTACATCCCCCACTAATACCAACAATGAATGCGTGTATTGATATTTGATATGATAACTTAGTAAGATTCCGGAGAAGGGTGCCTGCTAGGTTTTCTAAATGGGTATATTTGCAGTGGATAGTAGGTGGGGATTTCAACTGTGTATTACACGTTAACCAAGAAAGACCATACCTTGTTACTCCGCACTCTGCCATGGTTATCAGAAAACCCTTACACAATGGATGTTTCACTCATCACCATCTGATATGCGGTGAAGTAGAAATCCAAATGCTAAGAAACATTCGTCATATCATTATCTCCGTGCAACTGGACCAAATGCTTAGCTCTGATACATTACTACTTCGTGCATTCCAGTCAGAATACGTGGATAGAACAAAGTCAGAAGGAGGAAGAATATTACCATGGCTAATTAAGAGGGATCATTCAGTTTCACCAACTGAACAAAAGAGTACTGTCTTTAAACTCTGAACACAGGGATATAATGGAAGACCCAATCACAGAACTGGGGCTGAAAGGGATGCTATGGGAACTGGCAACTCCTAACAGAGTTCTGCAGCATGTATGCAGAAGAGCTTGTGGCTGCATTACCTATTTTATATGTGGCATTTTTTTCAAGCTAACAAATTAATAGCTTCTTTGAGAGGCTCTTATTGTATTATTGCCTAATCCTGGAAATGGCCCTCTTGATGTCTTTTCATACAGACATCTTAGCACTCTAAATGCAGATTATAAAGTAAGATAGTAGACAATTAACTTTTACCAATACCACCAGGCTTGATCAGTATGGATCAGAACTGTTTCATCCCAGGCCGAAAGTACTTCCTGAACATTAGACAGTTGGTCAGAGTTTTGGAAACCAAGCCCTCTAGCTGGCCTTACCCAGGGTTCCTTATGGTTGAGCTTGAAAGGCCTTTGACACCCTAAATTGGTGGTACATGTTCGCAGTCCTGGGAAAATTAGGTCTGGGCTTTGATATGATTTGTTGGGTCTAATTTCTCTAAACCGATCTGATTGCCAGAGTTCGAACAGATAAATTGATTTCTGAACTCAACCTCGAAGCAGATATCCTGTATCTACACTCCTGTTCTCCCAGATGATAGAGCCTATAGTGTCCAGGCAGCTAGAAGAGGGGCTAAAATTGAGTATATCTTTGGAAGATTGCATTCACGCATTCTCTTTATATATGCCAAAGACCTGTTGTTCTACAGAACGATATATGGAATTCGATGGGACAGATAGCTTGAAACTTATTGGTTCAGGGATGTGCCTGGCTTAGGATAAACTGAGTTAAGACTTGCTTGAACACAATTGAGCTGGGCAGTGACAGAAACGTTTGGGGCTATTTGGAACTGTATACCACTTAGATCAAGACTTGCTCGATGGTAATCCACCTCCTGCCACAAATGCCCTAAGATCACAGGATTGGTTTCTGTTATATGGTAGTTTATTGGAAGGGACTTCTGCATTATGCTTTCTCACAATTTGTATAACTTCTTTAGTCTTCACTATTGGCACCTAGAAAATTCTTTAACACTTTGGATGCTATATTGAGTGATCTGATTTGGAACACAGGCAGAGGCGGGTCTCTATGAGTAAGCTAAAACTCAGTGGGCTAGGAGCCCCCGATTTTGAGCATTACTATCTAGCTCAGTGGCGTAACAAAGGCCCACAACCTTCGTGATGTGGGGAGCAAGCTTCAGGCCCCCCCACCTTTCCCCCTCAGCACAGTATCTGTACCTGAGAGCTTCTGAGTAAGTCCGGAGGAGGGCCCCCTCAAGTTTTGTTACCCCATTGATCTAGCTACTCACATTCAATGGGTTGCATGCTGGCTAGCGGGGCATTCACTGATAGAGACTGGTTTACCAGAAGCACTTTTCCAGCTGACCAAATTATAGGAACTTCTCCTGCCTAACACCCCCTCACGTTCTAAACTCAATGTAGCTATGGGATGTTATATGAGGAGCTTAAATATAGCCAAAAGTGTAAGCCTTTAAACCTCAATTATCCCACTCACTTAGATGGGACTCTGGTTATGAGTAGAAATTAATAGTAGATGGATTCTGGTACAGCCTTTTGTGACACAGTGGGAAAGTGCATTGACAAACCCACACCGAGTGTCCTGCAGTATTACACTGAAATATATTCAGTACAACATTTTACACACAGTTTACCTCACATCTAGCAGACTCAGCACAATCTTTGCAGGTGCTAGTTCAAACTGCCTCATAATATGTTACGAACGTACCTCCATGTGGTTATTTTTTGGAGCAGGTTGACAAACATTAGCATCTGCATTGGGAAGAACAAACCAGGAGGATATAGGTAGCTGCTTACTAGGCTTTTCAGTCAGGCAAAGAACTGCAGTGAAGGCCTCATAATCCTAAGCTTGGCCTTACTTTTAGCAAAGAGAGACATTACAATGAACTGGAAGACCACAACTCACCCGTCTGTGTGCTTGGGAGTAACACTTTGATGGTTAGAAGCTGACAACATGGCACTTCATACTGAAGAGGTGAGTTCACTTGCACACATTTCCTGTCACACAGCTGTGGGATTGGTAGAAATCCTGAAAACTAAAACAATGATGATACCAGAATCTCCTAATCCAACACTCACATACCTGATATGACATTTACAAGTAAAAACAATTCTTACCAGCATCACACAACTTCTTTATCTAAAAAGATATCCCATTTGACCATCTGCTTGGCCCACTCCCCCCGCCTGACTACACATGCAGCTCAGTGACTGCCTGAGGCATGAGAAGATATATGTAAGTAAATGGCTCCCTGTTGTAGCTACCCCCCACTTTTTGCCTGATGCTGATGCTGACTTGACTGAGAAGTGTGCTGGGACCCTGCTAACCAGGCCCCAGCACCAGTGTTCTTTCACCTAAAATGTACCATTGTTTCCACAATTGGCACAACCCTGGCACACGGATAAGTCCCTTGTAAAAGGTACCAGTGGTACCAAGGGCCCTGTGACCAGGGAAGGTCCCTAAGGGCTGCAGCATATGTTGTGCCACCCTAAGGGACCACTCACCTAACACATGCACACTGCCATTGCAGATTGTGTGTGTTGGTGGGGAGAAAAAGGCAAAATCGACATGGCATCACCCTCAGGATGTCATGCACACAAAATACTGCCTGTGGCATAGGTAAGTCACCCCTCTAGCAGGCCCTACAGCCCTAATCCAGGGATGCCCCTACATTGTCTAAGGCTATTCTTAGACATTGTAAGTACAGTTGTGGCCATATTAAGTATATGGTCTGGGAGTTTGTCAAAAACGAACTCCACAGCTCCATAATGGCTACACTGAATACTGGGAAGTTTGGTATCAAACTTCTCAGAATAATAAACCCACACTGATTCCAGTGTTGGATTTATTAAAAAATGCACACAGAGGGCACCTTAGAGATGCCCCATGTATTTTACCCAATTGTTCAGTGCAGGACTGACTGGTCTGTGCCAGCCTGCTGCTGAGAGACCAGTTTCTGACCCCATGTTGTGAGGGCTTTTGTGCTCTCTGAGGACAGAAACAAAAGCCTGCTCTGGGTGGAGGTGCTTCACACCTCCCTCCTGCAGGAACTGTAACACCTAGCAGTGAGCCTCAAAGGCTCAGGCTTCGTGTTACAATGCCCCAGGGCACTCCAGCTAGTGGAGATGCCCGCCCCCGGACACAGCCCCCACTTTTGGTGGCAAGTCCAGGGGAGATAATGAGAAAAACAAGATGGAGTCACCCACCAGTCAGGACAGCCCCTAAGGTGTCCTGAGCTGAGGTGACCCCTGCCTTTAGAAATCCTCCATCTTGATTTTGGAGGATTCCCCCAATAGGAATAGGGATGTGCCCCCCTCCCCTCAGGGAGGCACAAAGAGGGTGTAGCCACCCTCAAGGACAGTAGCCATTGGCTACTGCCCTCCCAGACCTAAACACCCCCCTAAATTCAGTATTTAGGGGCTCCCCAGAACCTAGGAAACTAGATTCCTGCAACCTAAGACGAAGAGGTACTGCTGACCTGAAGCCCTGCAGAGAAGACGGAGACACCAACTGCTTTGGCCCCAGCCCTACCGGCCTGTCTCCCCACTTCAAGAGAAACTGCAACAGCGACACGCTCCCCAGGGTCCAGGACCCCTGAAGCCTCAGAGGACTACCCTGCATCTAAAAGGACCAAGAACTCCCGAGGACAGCGGCCCTGTTCCAAAGAAACTACAATTTGCAACAAAGACACAACTTTTAAAGGACTGCACGTTTCCCGCCGGAAGCGTGAGACTTTCCACTCTGCACCCAACGCCCCTGGCTCGACCTGCGGAGAAACAACACTACAGGGAGGACTCCCCGGCGACTGCGACCCTGTGAGTAACCAGAGCTGACCCCCCCCTGAGCTCCCACAGCGACGCCTGTTGAGGGAATCCAGAGGCTCCCTCTGACCTCAACTCGCTGCTTCAAAGAACCTGACGCCTGGGAAACCCACTGCACCCGCAGCCCCCAGGACCTGAAGGATCTGACCTCCAGTGCAGGAGCAACCCCCAGGCGGCCCTCTTCCTAGCCCAGGTGGTGGCTACCCCGAGGAGCCCCCCCCTTGCCTGCCTGCATCGCTGGAGAGACCCCTGGGTCTCCCATTGAAACCTATTGTGAACCCGACGCCTGTTTGCACTCTGCACACGGCCGCCCCTGTGCCGCTGAGGGTGTACTTTCTGTGCCTGCTGGTGTACCCTCCCCACCCCCCCGGTGCCCTACAAAACCCCCCTGGTCTGCCCTCCGAAGTCGCGGGTACTTACCTGCTGGCAGACTGGAACCGGGGCACCCCTATTTCCATTGAAGCCCGTGTGTTTTGGGCACCACTTTGACCTCTGCACCTGACCGGCCCTGAGCTGCTGGTATGGTAACTTTGGGGTTGCCCTGAACCCCCAACGGTGGGCTACCTTGGACCCAACTTTGAACCTTGTAAGTGCTTTACTTACCAGTGAAACTAACAAATACTTACCTCCCCCAGGAACTGTTGATTTATGCACATAGTGTCCAATTTTAAAATAGCTTATTGCCATTTCTGCCAAAATTGTACATGCTATTGTGATGATTAAAAGTTCCTAAGATACCTGAGTGAAATACCTTTCATTTAAAGTATTGTTTGTAAATCTTGAACCTGTGGTTCTTAAACTAAGAAAATATATTTTTCTATATAAAAACCTATTGGCCTGGAATTGTCTTTGAGTGTGTGTTCCGCATTTATTGCCTGTGTGTGTACAACAAATGCTTAACACTACCCTCTGATAAGCCTACTGCTCGAGCACACTACCAAAAAATAGAGCATTAGAATTATCTCTTTTTGCCACTATCTTACCTCTAAGGGGAACCCTTGGACTCTGTGCATGCTATTTCTTACTTTGAAATAGCACATACAGAGCCAACTTCCTACAATATACATAGAGAAATACTAATACATACACCCCATCATGCATTGGGCAAAGAGATTAAAGAAGATTCTTTTCACCCCTAGTGTTATTCTACAATAAGTACAATGAACGAGTTACTTACCTTCGGTAACGATTTTTCTGGTGGATACATTAGCTACCTGTGGATTCCTCACCTAATGAATACTCCCATGGCGCCAGCATTCGACGGAAATCTTCTTACTAGTCTCTGCACGTCGACGAGGACGTCACTCTAGCCCACGCGACGCCGTCTGACGTCATACAGGCAATAAGAGGTCCTCGCCGACGTGCCGATGACAGTACCAACATTTTTTATGTGCATGAGAATAATAATAACCCAATGTAATGAAAGAGCAAAGCAACATCTCTTAATATTGTAAATCACACAACATTGCAATAAAATAGCTGTAGATTTAATATAACCTTCTTTTTTTTTTTTTTTAAACAAATAAATATATATATACATACGAATCATGTATATACACAATATATATAGATTTATATATAAATATACACATATATACAAATATCATATATGCAAAATGTATTGCAACTTTGAAGACCAAAAGGAGCACACTCAAGGATTGCTTGGAGAGACCAAAAAGGCAACGGGGAGGCGGGTGGGACCGTGAGGAATCCACAGGTAGCGAATGTATCCACCAGAAAAATCGTTACCGAAGGTAAGTAACTCGTTCTTCTGATGGATACAACTACCTGTGGATTCCTCACCTAATGAATAGAGTCCCAAAGCAGTACCACGCCCGGCGGTGGGTGCCTAAATGGTCAAACCAAGAAATCCTGCAGCACTGACCGTGCAAAATGACCGTCCCTTCTGACCTCAGAGTCCAAACAGTAATGTTTCACAAAAGTGTGAAGGGACGACCAAGTTGCGGCCTTGCAGATGTCGACCACAGGAACACCCCTGGCCAAGGCCGAAGAGGCCGACTTAGCTCTGGTGGAGTGAGCTCTAATGCCCTCAGGCGGATCCTTCTTTGCCAAAGAGTAACAGATTTTAATGCAAAGAACAACCCACCTGGAGAGTGTTCTCTTGTGGACTGCCTTTCCTCTCCTCTTGCCCACGTATCCGACAAACAGCTGATCCTCCAGCCTGATATCCTTCATTCTGTCGATATAGAAGCTCAACGCCCTTTTTGGGTCCAGGCGATGTAGTCTTTCTTCCTCCTTTGAAGGATGAGGCGGAGGATAAAACGTGGACAAAGTGATTGTCTGAGCCAAATGGAAGGGTGAAACAACCTTCGGAAGGAAAGCAGCCTTGGTCCTCAACACCACCTTATCCCCATAAAACGTTATATAAGGGGGTTTAACCGATAAGGCCTGCAACTCACTCACTCTCCTTGCAGATGTTATAGCTACCAGGAATACTGTTTTAATAACCAAATACCTTAAGGGGCAAGAATGCATAGGCTCAAAAGGGGACCCCATAAGGAAAGTCAGGACCAAGGACAAATCCCATTGAGGCATAACGAATGGTTTTGGAGGATATTGATTCAGAAGACCTTTCAAGAATCTGAGAACAATAGGGGATTTAAATAACGATGGTTGGTCTGGAAGACAAATGAAGGCTGACAAGGCCGACAAATAACCCTTAATGGTAGCCACTGCACAACCTTTCTGCGCTAGAGACAGTGCAAAAGACAAAACATGTGACAGATGAGCGTGTAAGGGATCAATCTGTCTCTCTCCACACCACATAACAAATTTAGACCACCTATTAGCGTAGATAGATTTAGTGGAGTGTCGCCTGGCCGCTAAGATAACATCCACTACATCAGGCGGGAGAGAGAAGGAACTCAGGTTGCCCCGTTCAATCTCCAAGCATGTAGGTGCAGACTCTGGAGGTTGGGGTGTAAAACCTGCCCCTGCGACTGCGAGAGGAGGTCTGCCCTGAGAGGGAGACGGAGCGGAGGGCACAGTGAGAGTTGGAGGTCGGAGTACCATACCCTCCTTGGCCAATCCGGAGCTATTAAGATGACTTGGGCCCGGTCTTGGCGAATTTTCCTCAACACTCGAGGAATCAAGGGTATGGGGGGAAACGCGTAAAGCAACTGGTCGCACCAGGTTATCTGAAACGCGTCCCCCAACGCTCCCTGCATCGGATACTGGAGGCTGCAGAATAACGGGCAATGCGCGTTCTCTAGAGTGGCAAACAGATCTATCCGAGGAAACCCCCATATCTGGAAGATTAGACAGACCTGATCTGGATGGAGACGCCACTCGTGGTCTGCCGAGAATTGGCGACTGAGACTGTCCGCACGTACATTCAAGACCCCGGCCAGATGATTTGCCACCAAGCAAATCTGATGGTCCTTTGCCCAGGACCATAGCCGAAGAGCTTCTCTGCAGAGAAGGTACGACCCTACTCCTCCCTGTTTGTTTATGTACCACATCGTGGTAGTATTGTCGGTCAGGACCTGTACCGACTGACCACGAAGGGATGGGAGGAAGGCCTTGAGAGCCAGACGTACAGCCCGTAACTCCAACAGATTGATATGAAACACCTGTTCCTCTGGAGACCAAAGCCCTTTGATCTCCAGATCCCCCAGATGAGCTCCCCATCCTAGGGTGGAAGCATCCGTTATGACCGTGGCCACTGGTGGCGACTGCGCGAACGGCTTTCCCTGTGAAAGATTGTTGCCCGCAATCCACCACTTCAATTCCACAGCAGCATCTCTGGAGATCTTGACAGTACCTTCTAAATCTCCCTTGTGTTGAGACCACTGCCTTCGGAGGCACCACTGAAGAGCCCTCATGTGCCAGCGAGCATGCGTGACCAACAGAATGCAGGAGGCGAACAGACCGAGCAGACGAAGGACCTTGAGGACTGGAACTACCGCTCCATTTCGAAACATTGGAACCAATTCCTGAATATCTTGAATCCGCTGAGGCGGAGGAAAGGCTCGACTCAATGTTGTATCCAGTACTGCCCCTATGAACAGGAGGCGCTGAGAGGGCTCCAGGTGAGATTTGGGCTCGTTCACCGAAAAGCCCAGGTCGAACAACAACTGGGTTGTTGACTGCAGATGATGCGACACAAGCTCCGGGGACTTGGCTTTGATCAACCAGTCGTCCAAGTAAGGGAATACTGCTATCCCCTTCCTTCTGAGCTCCGCCGCAACCACTGACATCACCTTTGTGAAGACTCGAGGTGCTGAAGTAAGACCAAACGGGAGGACCGCAAACTGATAGTGCTGCGACCCTACCACAAACCGGAGATACTTCCTGTGCGACTTGAGTATCGGGATATGAAAGTAAGCATCCTGCAAGTCGACAGACACCATCCAATCTTCCTTGTTCAACGCCAAAAGCACCTGTGCTAGGGTCAGCATCTTGAACTTTTCCTGTTTGAGGAACCAATTCAAGATCCTCAGATCCAGGATTGGTCTCAACCGACCATCCTTTTTGGGAATCAGGAAGTATCTTGAGTAACAACCTCGACCCCTTTCCTGCTCTGGGACCAACTGTACCGCGCCCTTTGAAAGGAGGACTTGAACCTCCTGTTCTAGCAACAGGAGGTGTTCTTCTGAACAATAAGATGGGCGGGGCGGGATGAGGGGCGGGAACTCCCGAAAGGGAAGGGCGTAGCCTTTCCCCACAATGCCGAGAACCCAAGTGTCCGTTGTGATAGACTTCCACTTGTGGAGAAAATGCTGTAATCTTCCCCCTACAGGAGAGGAGTGAGTGGGAAACGGTGGAAGCCTAAGGCTGCTTCCCCTGCTGCACCCCTCCAGAGGACGAGGAAGAGGCAGAGTGCTGTTGAGAGGCTCCTCTGGTACGGGCCCCACCCCTCCCCCTCCCTCTAAATGACCTATAGGGGAGGGAAGAGGCGGGTTGCTGGAACCTCCCCCGAAAGGAAGAGGAAGAAGAGCCACGCCCAAATCCCCGAAACCTCCTGAAAAATCTAGAAGAGGCAGAGGAAGAAGGAGCTTGCAGTCCTAACGATTTGGCTGTGGCTCTGCTCTCCTTAAATCGTTCCTTGGCTCCAAACAGTCTGTCCCCATCAAACGGGAGGTCCAGCAGGGTCGACTGCACATCCGCAGAAAACCCTGAGTTTCGGAGCCAGGCCTGTCTTCTTGCCACCACAGCCGTGCCCATCGCCCTGGCCACCGAGTCGGTCGTGTCCAGCCCAGACTGGATAATCTGGGTCGCGGCAGCCTGGTCGTCCAAGACCACATCCAAGAGACCCTGGGGGAGCTCCGTAAATGAAGACGAAATATCATCCATCAGAGCATGGATGTACCTCCCCAGAATGCACGTTGCGTTGGTGGCCTTCAACGCCAAACTGCATGACGAAAATATTTTCTTGGACTGCGCATCCAGTTTCTTGGAGTCTCTGTCTCCAGGCACCGTCGGGAAGGAACCAGGCGCTGACTTTGAGGAACAGGAGGCTTGCACCACCAAGCTCTCCGGCGTAGGGTGTCTAGAGAGAAAGCCAGGGTCAGATGGTGCAGCTCGATACCTCCTGGCCACAGCCCTATGAACGGCCGAGGAAGACACCGGCTTCTTCCACACCTCCAACACCGGATCCAGCAAAGCCTCATTAAATGGCAAGAGAGGCTCAGCTGCAGCAGAGGCCGGATGCAATACCTCTGTCAGCAAATTCTGCTTCGCCTCTGCCACCGGCAAAGGCAGGTCCAAAAAGCTCGCTGCCTTCCTCACCACAGCATGAAAGGAAGCAGCCTCCTCCGTATATTCCCCTGGAGATGAAAGGTCCCACTCAGGGGAAGTGTCCAGCCCACTGGCTGTATCCAGACCATGTAGTCCGTCTACAGAGTCCTCAATCTCTCCCTCCTCTAAGACTCGCTGGTACTCCTGCTCTTCTAAAAGACGGAGAGCACGCCTCCTCGAATGAAGTCTCTCCTCGATACGCGGAGTCGACATGGCCTCCGCCGACGTCGAAGAACGGCGCCGATCTCCAGAAGCATCTGACGCCGCGTCCGGCGCCACAGGCAGCTTCGGCGCTGAGGTAGGAGCCGGAGGACGAGGTCTTGGAGCCGATGAACCAACCGGAGTCACAGGGCAAAATCCTGACGTCGACGGAAGGGCAACCTCCGGGGCCGAAACATCCGAAGCCACCGGAGCGGCCACCGACGCCGGCACCGGCGCCGAGCCCACATTCCCAAAAGGGAGAAAGGGCATAAAGGGTGCCGGCCGAAGAGGCGCAGGATCACCCAACGAAAAGGCCAAGGGCCCCGAAGGACCAGCCGGAGCAGCTCCTGGAGCCATCTGCTGAAAGATGGTATACATCGCATTAAGAAACGCGGTACTATCGGCTCCAGGAGTGGGAAAAGCCGGATACTGGGGTGCCTGGATCGAGGGCGACCTCGACGCCGGCCTCGACGTCTGCGACGCCGGAGAAAACACAAGAGGCTGCACCACCTCAATCACCGACGCCTGACCAGGCGAAGTCGGTGACGCCGGAGAGGGCAACGGCGTCGATGGATGCGGCGTGACCGTGGGGCTGACCTCCCAAGTCCTCCGACGCCGAGCCGAAGGTGACCTCGAACGAGACTCCTTGCTGGAATGACGTCGTGAGTCTCTACGGCGCCGGGAGTCTCGATGACGCCGGTGAGACCTTGGCGAAGAAGACTTCTTATGATGTTTCTCCTTCTTCTTTGACTTTGCCATGAATAACTTGGCCTCACGCTCTTTGAGGGCCTTCGGATTCATGTGTTGACATGAATCGCAAGTCGAGACGTCGTGGTCGGAGCTCAAACACCATAGACAGTCGGAGTGAGGATCTGTAACTGACATCTTGCCCCCACACTCTCGACAGGGCTTGAAACCCGACTTCCTCTGAGACATTATTACCGCAGAGAAGACTACGCAGCAGACAATACACTGTAACCACGAAGGTAACAGTAGCTCCCTCGAAGATAACCGTTTCGAATGCACGGAAAAAAGGGAACTGTCATCGGCACGTCGGCGAGGACCTCTTATTGCCTGTATGACGTCAGACGGCGTCGCGTGGGCTAGAGTGACGTCCTCGTCGACGTGCAGAGACTAGTAAGAAGATTTCCGTCGAATGCTGGCGCCATGGGAGTATTCATTAGGTGAGGAATCCACAGGTAGTTGTATCCATCAGAAATTGCAATTACTTAATTTACTTGTAGTTTATTTATTAGGTCAATGTTCTACGTAATTTCTATATTCTGTCTCTTCTTAATGGTTTTAAGGCGTAACACCCTAGTTAATTTATCCTTTGATAATAATCTCGGACACATAAATCTGTAAACAGTGCGCCTTAGATAAAATTCAAACATGATCATATTGCTATACAAATATGTAACATTATATACACTGGCTTTATGTTTGTAGTATGCCAATAAAGAAGACATCTCCATCCCTCTCTATAGTGTTAGTGATCCACAGTTATTTAAGCCATTTTGTCCCCTTATTAACATAAAGTCTATTCATCAACTACCTGATTTAAACAAGCACTATGCCATGTTTACGTACAATTATTCAGTGGTCACATTCCAGACCTAACCATAAGATATAAGACTGCAACAGGTTCTATACTGTATATTCTAAGCGGAATTCATAATTTGGTACAGGTTTTCTACTCAGAAAGCTCGGAGGTAATCTCATGTTCAGCGGGTTGGCAACTATAGCCCCACAGCTTGATTTTATATGCACCTTTAGCCTGCTCTACGGACCCAGAGTATTAGAGTCAAAAGAAAACCACAGGTCAGACATACCCATTTTCTTAAAGGCCTTACAAATGTGTTCAAGCCAGCCCAAATAATGACCACTCTCTAAGTTCAAGATGTCCTGGAGCGTGTCTCACTAATAACTCTGGTGTCTCTCACAATCACATGCAATATAGAACAAGAATTTGTTTAGCAGGTGATATGGTGTCCATTGTACCAAGATCCAGTGCTATAAATGGAAATGTTGAAGTGCCGATACTCATTCTTTGGGGTATCTGTTTGCTCCTGAAAAGTGCCGATACTCTCCTTTTCAAACTATAGAGACATAGGTACTCAGGACCAGACAATACCTTCCCATTTAAAGCATTCGAAGATCCATAAATTATGGAATTATGGAGGCATTAAGGTGTAGTTTACAGAGCTGCTTTAGGAACCTTCCATCACAACTGTTCAAATTGGACACATTAGTGTGTCCCTCTAGTTGAGTTGTGTTAATCCACCTTGACCTTGGGCCCTAAAAACTTCTACTGCTGGGCAAATGTTTCCAAAACAAGGATGTAACATTTTTTTCCAGCACCAATATTAGTGTCATCATTGACACAATGGTCCTCAACTACCATACTCATGACCATACTCATGACCAAGAAAATAGTAAGACAGCCCACAGGCCGAACTCCTTTGTAAACACAAAAGGGTCCTGAGGAATTCCTGGCAGAGTCCCATTGAATCCTGGCAAAACTCCCCTTGTAAAGTCTAATTGACATAAATAGAATGCCGGTGTGGTGCCCTGCTCAAACAGAGAAGACGGTAGGATTTGCTGTGTACATTATCAATGGCACAGCATAGATCAACTAATACCACGTAAACTGTAGATTTCCTTAGCACATATCTTGAAACATAAATCTAAAAGCCTGTCTAGTCTATTTTTTTTTCCAGAAGCCTGCTTGACATTGGGACAACATATTATTTTTTATCATACACTGAGTTCTCAAGTCTGGACAGTAATGCCCAAGCAAACATTTAAATGTCTGGGGCTAATTGGTGAATAGAGTTCCGAGTTGTTTCTGTCACCTTCCTCAAAAAGAGGGACAATTTCTATTCACAACCAAGAAGCAGAAACTGGTGTTCCATTCAAGATTACATTGCTCAAGAAGTAGTATATCGTCCTTCCAGTTCGGATTATAGCTTATACATATCAGCTGACATTCTCTTGAGGCAAGGTGCATTGCCCTTTTTTGTCTGTATATGGCAGACATAATCTGCTCCAGATTGAAGGCTTCAAGATGATAACTGATAATACCAATCAGAGAATGAGAAGTCACTTCCAGAGTATAATGATGAAAAGTGTGAGTACCATACAATCTCAGTAATAAAAAAAATGTATGTCTCATAGAACTTTCTTGCCAGAGGCAATAACAGACCAAATTTAGGGTCTGTTGTTCCCTGGCTGTCAATACTTCGTGTAGCTCCTGCCAGTTCTTTTCATGTTCACTAAGGTTTGTGTTGAAATCTTGTAGCGTTAATTTCCTAACTGTTGACGCCTTCAATTGTTGAAATGAAGGCAGACCTTGAAAGCCTATAGTCATTGCCAAAAAAGTGGTCTCTTGTATGGTAAATTGATCTCCTTACTGGAACTGACTTGGACAGGAGCGGAGCGAAATATTTTACTAAAGCAATGTATAGAGCAGTGGACATATTAGTGGAGCTTTAAGCTAGTAATGTCTGCTGCCATTAAGAGAATAAACAAAGAATTGTTTCTCAACAGGATAGTAGAACTTAAATCTCATGTTTTAGTCCCCTGTGATTAGTCACTACGAGGAGATCACTGTATGCAGACACAGGGCCAAATTTATAATTGGATTGTGTTGCCCTGGCATCACACATGGTAACGCCAGGGCAACGCAATCCTTAAGTCCGATTCACCCAGCCACACAGGGCTGCCTTTCGTGGACCCACGTTACCTTGTAAATCTGAAGGAATGCAAGGCAGCGCAAGTCACTAGCTTGTGTTACTCTGCACCACAACGGCTTTACATAGCTGGAGCATACGTGCTCCCATGCATCCCCTGTGTATTTTTGGTGCATTCTCAGATTTACCACGACTGGTAAGCCTGGGAATGTGTAAAACTTGTACACTTCTTGATAAAGACACAACAACGAGGAGTACTTTGGTTATTTCTCCTCTGTTTTTTATTTCTAAGTGTGCTGAATTTTGCACCACACTTAAAAAGAGGAGAATGCCTCAAGGATTGTTTTTGTGCAGGTGTATTCCTGCACACAAAAACAATCCTGCCTGCAACACAGACCCACCCCCCACACCATGGGTACCTGAATTAGCGCTACGCAGCCAAAATACATCAGCACGAGGAAAAAGCAAGAATGCGCCATATCTTGTCTTGCGGCTTTGCGCTGCATCAAACTTTGATAAATCTGTGCCTTAATGTGCACGCTTCTTAAGATACTGAATTGCTCAAGGGAAAGAATCAAGGTGTTGTGAACACTTTACATGCAGCACTGAACTTCAATATACAAAGTCCTACCCCAAGGCTGAACATCAAAACATAAAATCAGTCACATACCATTATTAACTGTTCAATACCTAGGAGAGTCTGAGTGGAACCTTCCATTACAGGTGCTGGTGCAAGCAGCCCACCGACCTTTGAGCCAATTTTAATTTCCTCTAAATGAGGAAAGGAATACCCCAAACTTGGTCTTTTTCTTTGGTCACTGCTGAGTAATATTTGATAAACTCAAAGGAGACATTATAGCCCACAACTATGACTGAATAAGCTTGTGTCTGTTCCTCGTGTGACTACCAGTATTATGAAGACTGTCATCAAAGGCAGGAAATGTAAATGAATCTCCTCTTTATTATGTCCTGTATCATAAACATTAAAAAGCATAATCTGATCACCAAAAAAAACGTTATCAATAAATGCCTGATGATGAAATTGGAGTATCAGTTGAGGAGGATAAGTACCCACTTCAAGTAATAACTACAGACCTTGTCAGGGTGGACCACTGAAGTGACTAAATAAACCAGAGCTCAAACACCTGGTAGCTATCGCAAAAGCAGACACGCTTAACCCAGACATAATGTGTACAGAATTTATGCAGTACTAGGATAGTAATGAAGTCGAAATACAAAAAAAATAAAAATCCTAAAGCAATTTTAGAAATATATAATCAAATTTAATAAACAAAATAACACAAGTATGACAGAAATCCAGTAAAAGGAAGTGAAGATATGAATGTTGAAAGTTTTAAGTAGAACTAGCACCAACAAGTACAAAGTACCAATGATAGTCAATGGTCATGGTAGCCCGGGACCTAGGAGCAGCTTGTCATTGACTACCACGGAGCTCAGTTGGAAACCCCAGCCAGGCTTGTCCTTGTCAATGATTTTCCATTTTGACTTGGGGCCTGATTTAGAACTTATCAGACAGAATACTCCGCCAGAAATGTGACCGATATCCCGTCCGCAGCATTACAATCCATATAGGATAAAATGGGATCATAATACGGCGGAAGGGATATCGGTCACATTTGTGGCGGAGTACTCACCTCCACCTAGTTCTAAATCAGGCCCATAGTCCTTTAAGTCACAAGCTATTACATGAGTATACTCTGAGTCCCCTGACACCCAGAGGCTGGGGGCTTTACAGTCTGACAATCCTGTTTTATGCCTTTTGGGTTAGCACCAGCTGCCACTGTTTGCCAAAGGCTTATGATAGAATTGTGTGGCGATACGCTAGGTATTGTTTTGTTTCAGGATGGTATTTTACTTATTGGAAAGAACATCATGCAAAATTTACAAAAGTAATGGAAATTTGTAGGAAAAAAAAAGAGGTTGACATCTGAAATCAATAAGGGAAGATTAGTTGAGAGGAAAGCCTTGTATTTAGGACCTGGAATTATGAAATTAGTGATGGCTGGATTAAGCTCAAGGAAAGGTTGTTGGAAGCCATCTGTGATGGGTCGCTCCGATCCGACCCACACAATTCTCGAGCTTGTTCTGACACTGCCACTTTTACCCCAGAAGCTAACAGAGAGGACGGCTCTCTCATTGGTTTGCTGCCACCACCACGGGACCAGACGATGGTTAAAACAGGGATTCCTCCCTTTCCCGAGGAGGAGGTCGGGAGTTGGAGCTGGAATACCCCGGAGCTGACTAACGCCGAGGACTGGACGGATCGAGAGGACGCTGACCGAGGAGCCACGGAGACCGCCTTCCGGATGAGCGGAACGACATTGGATTCTGGAGCGGAAGAGTCCCATTGTGAAATCGAAGACCGCTGGCCCCGGGGAGCCTATGATTGAGCCGCCACGCACACAACCAGTAAGCGAAGAGGGAAGGGCAGGAAAGAAGCCAGCCAGGAGAGTGGAAGAAGAGAAAGAGCAAGGGAGAACCAGGGAGGGAAATAAGAGAGTGAAGAGAAAAGACAGGGACAAGAAAGGAGAGAGGAAAGGAAAAGAGAAGATAAAGAATTCCAGAACCAAACCCACACTTACCGTATCTATTCTCTTGTGTTTCCCCGCGAGGTCTTGGAAAAAAGAAAGGAAGAAGAAGACGAGATAGAGTGTCCAGAAAGGGGACGTGATCGCAACCTACCAATTCTCAACAACTATCCATTATCTTTACCATATATACTGTTTAAAGACCAATAAAGACCGTCTACCAAAACCACGCAGTCTGGCGTCATAAATCAGCCATCCTCGTACACCATCAAAATAGCTTCTGCACTGCAATCAAAGGATGATCTCTTGTCAGTATTTTGGAATGGCTGAGTTTGTTCCAGTCCAGGTCCCGTTGCCACAGATCAGCTAGGCATTGGAAGGAAAGGCATCTTTTAGCTTGTATCCCAGTAGCTTGAATAGGCCATCAGCCTTATGTCCCTTGGTGACCACTTCTTTGTCCTGTATTCAAGAGAGCGAGCAGGCCCAGTCCTCCAGGCCTCTTTGCAGTTTGCAGGCAGCAAGTTCAGTCTTCTGATCTTCCATGGGTCCAGAAATGTTCTGAAGTGGGTGCCTGAAAATGCAACATTTATGCCTGGCACAAGCTTGTGTGTGTGAATGACCCCTGGGGACACCCTAAATATTAGGGTAAGGTCAACAAGGCAAGCCCTGCCCACTCTGGGTATTTTCAAGGGTGCAAAGTCTTTAGCTACAGTAAACTCTAGCTAGGTGTGTCCACGCGAAGGGTACTATCGTACTGCTGGGTGAATCTAGAAGGAGGATTGTCCACAAAACTTGAAGGTCTATGCGTGAGCCTTGCTTTGCAGTTGAGGGCCACCTTGAACAGCCCTTATGCACACTGTAATGGGTTGTTGGAAACTTTAGATTAATGGAGTACTGTCTAAGCTGTGTTCTGTTGGAATGTTGCGCATTTTATCTAGAATCTCTTTTACTTGTACATACCATTAGAGGAAAGGAGAGAAGAAGATGGTAGCAGAGAAGCATCATTGACTATGGGATGTCCAGACGACTAAAGGCCAATTTAAGAAATAACATGTCTCAACAAATTTGGCGATGAAATCTAAACAACCCAGCAGATCCATGGTGAGAGGATTGCTTGAATCTGTAAATATCTGTTTTGAAGGATTTACTGTTTCTGAGAAAATGTTGAGAATGTGACCAGTGATACAAGGAAAGGATTTCCAGTGCTAGCAGAAGGTGTGAGATCTACTGGGCACAAACCCCAATAAATGGATAAGAAACTGACCCGGTAACTGTAGCTGACCTGACTCATGATTTCACATCCTTTTTGCTGCTTGTGCGCACATTTAAGAGAACCACTATGCGTTCCCTTTGGTGCATCCTTGTCACACTCAAGGACAGAACATGACTACAATTAACTGATGTACAACAGGAACCACATATACGTTAAAAGTTACCAGCATACAACCTGTCTCCGACACATTTTACTAGGATACAACGTGCTGCTGCTGTACATTAACACTCAAGCTGAGTGAATTTACTCTTCCTGACATTTAACGTAATGCTGACATGGATAGATGCCAATCTGAGTTTTATTTTATAATGCAAGGACATATATGGAACATACCTCACTAGTAATTGGTATACTTAACTTCTATTGGAAGTTAGTGTTTTTTTTGTTTATGTTCCTACAAAGTATTGGACTCCTATACGTCAAGCTTAACAGGGAAAAATGAATATTACAAAAATACTTCTTGGCCAAACTTTCTAAGGGAGTGTACTTTTCTAATTAAATGTAATTTATACTCTGTTATGTCTTCCGCAAACATGGCAACTTACAACTTCTGAATATACATGCTCCAAGGGTATTTTTTTCACTGCGTGGTAAACTGAGTATGACTGGGCAGAAAGGAAAGAGTATTTTCTTAAATATATTTCCACAAATGAGGATGAACGTATAGTACTGTCACCTGGAAGAAAAAGAAAAGGTTGTTTTGCACTGCCTGGATATAATTATATGCAACAAAAAAAATGTAGAGGGACAGGTGATACTGGTGCCTTTGTCAATTATATCACTGACTTAGACAAACATTTCTCACCATCTGTGTGCATCGAGATCACACGATAGACTTTATTACAGTGAAAACAAGAGAAGAAAAAAAAAAGCAAATCTATATATCAGCTTTAAAGAAATTAGCAAAAATGTGTGAGTTTGGCACTTTACATTATAAACACGTCCATGATCAGGTGGTCATGCAAGGCATACAGGACAATTGTGGATTAGTGGAAATTTGCCTCTACGTGCTGTTATTGCCATAATTAATAAAGCTGAGTTATCAGAGAGATTTGCAAAAGCAGCTCTGCATTCAAAAACTAAGGCCCGTATTTATACTTTTTTAGTGCCGCATGTGTGCCGCTTTTTGATGCAAAAGCGGCGCAAACTTACAAAATACAATTGAATTTTTGCTTTTGCTGCAAAAAAATGACACAGGCGTGGCGCTAAAAAAGTATAAATATGGGCCTATGGGTGTGTGTGGTACTCTAAATAAAATATCTAAAGGAAAAAGAAGTGATATAGATACAAATTAAAGATTAACACAACTAACAAATTGTTACATTTGTATTATTAGACAACACACAGCTAAATTTATCAGATTTTCAGCTCACAGTGCCAAATGTTTGGAGCGTGCGATAATAGGACATTTTTCATAGATATGCAAAAGGATGAACAAGAAATACCACGTTTGAGAGACTTAAAGAGCTAATCTGTAGATTTCAAATAGAAAGTTGTAGTGAATGTAAAAGTGAATGAACATAAACCGACTTTTGGAGGAGGATCTTTGTGGGTCACAAGAAATTCAGAGTCTCCATGTATCATAATTGCAAAAAGAGTATGCAAGCAGGAATTGTGTGTCCAAAATTAGGAGTGAATCGAAGCACTCAAACATAAATCCTGAAAGCTATTCTCATTATAGCATAGAAATGTTGGGGTACGGGCATATGGCCTTTAAAATAGAAAGAATGTGTGTAAATTGAATATTGCCAAAGATGGTCCATCTGTTTCAGAGTAGAAAGCTTAGTGTGCATTATATATCATTCTGATGGATACAACTACCTGTGGATTCCTCGCCTAATGAATTTTCCCCATGCGCCAGCACCCGACGGAATTTTTTTTCTAGCTCTGCACGTCGACGATGACTTCACAATTGCCCGACTCCTATGCGATGCCGTCATCCAGGCAATAAGAGGTCCTCGTTGGCGTGCAGACGTCAGTTCCCTTTTTTCCGTGCCTTCGAGTAACGGTTATTTCTTCGAGGCTCCAGGGATTTACTGTTTCACTCCGAGTGTTACTATGTCTTAGTCACGTAAATCGGGGTTTAAACCCTGTAGGGAGTTCGGTGGCCGATTGTCGGTGACAAACCCACACGAGAATGGCCTCTGGTGTTTGAGTTCTGACCATGAAGTCGAGGAGTGCGGTTCATGCCAGCGTATGAATCCGAAAGCACTCAAGGAGCGGGTGGCCAAGTTATTCTTGGCGAAATCAAAGGAGAGACATCACCATCGTACGTCTTTCTCTAAATCTTCGATGTCCCACAGACGTCATCGAGGCTCCCGGCGCCGGCATGGATCATGGCGTCGGTCGAGTAAGGACCGATCCTGCTCGAGGTCGCCATCAGCTCAATGCCGTAAGACATGGGAGGTTAGTCAGACAGTAACACCTCCGCCTCAGATGACTCCTATTTCTCCTGCATCTCCGCTATCGGTCTATGAGGTCGATCCTCATCAGGATCCGGAGTTTTCACCGGCGCAGACGGAGATGCCCGAACCGACGCCAGTGTCACCTCAGGCGCCGACTCCATAGGGATATCCTGCATTCCGGGCACCAGGTACAGACCCTTCCGCATTTCTAAATGCGATGTTTAGCAATTTTGCCAACATGGCTCCAGGAGGTGGCCTGTCTGGACCTTCAGGTCCTTTGGCATATGACATGGGTGTTCCGGCTACGTACAGACAGACGCCCTTCATGCCTTTCCTTCCCACGGGAAGTGCTGGCTCGGTGCCGGTACCAATGGCGTCACCTAGAAGTTCTGTGACGCCGACATCGTCTGCTGCCCCAGCGCCAATGAGTTCACCACAACCTCAATCAACGCTGAAGAGGCCTTAGAGCACCGATGGATCCGGCGTCGGTTGAATCCGAGGATCAACGCCGACCAAGGTTTTCGGCGTCACCTTATCGACGCCGAGAATTGAGGCCTGGCTGCGCTCCAGGAGATTGGCTCTGAGGCTGCTTGAGGAGCAGGAATACAAGAGACAGTTCTTGGAAGAGGGTGAGATCGCAGAGCCCCTGGGAGACCTACAGGGCTTGGACAATGCCAGTGGGTTGGACACTTCCCCGGAGTGGGACTTAGCATCTCCTGGGGAGTACACCAAAGAGGCTGCTTCTTTCCATTCGGTGGTGAGGAAGGCGGCAGATTTTCTTGACCTTCCTCTTCCAGCTGCTGAAATAAAAACTAACATTCTCACACCCTTCTTCAGCTGTGGCGGAGCCAGTTCTTCCATTTAATGAGGCACTCATAGACCCGATAATGGAGGTGTGGAAGAAGCCTGTGACTTCGACAGCAGTGAATAGGTCAGTGTCAAGGAGGAACCGGGTGGCTCCTGGGGATCCAGGTTTCTTGTCAAAACATCCAACTCCAGAGAGCTTGGTGGTGCAGGCCTCATGTTCCTCCCACACAGCTCCAGGATCTTTTCCAGGGGTCCCTTCGGACAGGGAACCCAAGAGAATGGACCAATCTGCAAAAATGGCATTCTCTTCATGCAGCATGGCCCTGAAATCAACAAATGCAACCTGTATCTTGGGCAGGTACATCTATGCCCTGATGGACGAAGCCAAGACGACACATCCTGGATTGTCTCCGGAGGTTCTGAACCTTTTGACGGTCGCTCAGGTGGCGGCAACTCAGGTCATCCAATCTGGACTTGACACGTCTGATTCCGTGGCCAGAGCAATGGGCATGTCCATAGCAACAAGAAGGCATGCCTGGCTACGATCTTCAGGATTCTCTCCCGATGTGTAGTCGACCCTACTTGACTTACCTTTTGATGGGGATAAACTCTTCAGGACGAAGGCTGACTCGGAGCGGTTCAAGGAGAGTAGGGCCACTGCAAAGTCATTAGGCTTGCAGGCCTCCGTCTCCACGCCCTCACGAACATTCAGGAGGTTCAGAGGGTTTGGGTGTGCCTCTTCCCTTTGAGGGAGATTTCAGCAGACAGGCCAGCAGGCTGCCTCTACTCACCCGCATAGATCATATAGGGGAAGGGGTAGGGTTCGTACCAGAGGGGCCACCCAGCAGCACTCTGCCTCTTCCTCTTCCTCCAGAGGGGTGCAGCAGGGAAAGCAGCCTTAGTCCTCCATCAATCCCTTCGCATGCATCTCCTGTAGGGGGGAAGTTATCTCAGTTCCTCCACAGGTGGGAGTCAATAACATCGGACTCCTGGGACACCGATATTGTGGGGAAAGGCTATACTTTTCCTTTTCGGGGGTTTCCCCCTCCCATTCCTCCCCGCCCCTTCTTCTGTTCGGAAGACCATCTCCTTTTATTACAACAGGAGGTTCTAGTCCTTTTGTCAAAAGGTACAGTAGAGTTGGTTCTAGAGCAGGAGAGGGGTCAGGGCTGTTATTCAAGATATTTCCTGATCCCCAAAAAGGATGGTCGGTTGAAGCCAACCTGGACCTGAGGATTTTGAATTGGTTCCTCAAACAGGAAAAGTTCAAAATGCTGACCCTAGCACAGGTGCTTTTGGCATTGAACAAAGGGGATTGGATGGTGTCTGTCGACGTGCAGGATGCTTACTTTCTCAAGTCAAACAGGACTATCTCCGGTTTGTGGTGGGATCGCAACACTATCAGTTTGCGGTCCTGCCGTTTGGTCTTACTTCAGCACCTTGAGTCTTCACGAAGGTGATGGCGGTGGTTGCAGCAGAGCTCAGAAGGAGGGGGATAGCAATATTCCCTTACCTGGACGATTGGTTGATCAAAGCCAGGTCTCCGGAGTTCCTGCTGCACCATCTGCAGATCATAACCCAGTTGTTGTTCAATCTGGGCTTTTCTGTGAACGTCCCCAATCTCACCTAGAGCCCTCTCAACGCCTCCTGTTCATAGGGGCAGTACTGGACACAACAATGAGTCGGGCCTTTCCTCCGCCTCAGCGGATTCAGGACATTCAGGCGTTGATTCCAATCTTTCAGAATGGAGCGGTCGTTCCAGTCCTCACGGTCCTTCGTCTGCTCGCTTCTTGCATTCTGTTGGTCACTCATGCACGCTGGCACATGAGGACTCTTCAGTGGTGCCTCCGCAGGCAGTGGTTTCAACACAGAGGGGATCTCGAGGAGTCGATAAAGATCTCCAGAGACACTGCAGCGGATCTACAATGGTGGGCTGCGGACGCCAACCGTTCCCAAGGACGGACGTTTTTGCTACATTCTCGAGTGGCCATGGTGATAACGGATGCTTCCACTCTAGGGTGGGGAGCTCATCTGGGGGACCTGGAGATCAAAGGTCATTGGTCTCCAGTGGAACAGATGTTTCATATCAATCTGTTGGAATTGCGGGCGATACGTCTGGCTCTCAAGGCCTTCCTCCCTTCCCTTCGCGGTCAGTCAGTTCAGGTCCTAACGGACAACACTATCACGATGTGGTATATAAACAAGCAGGGAGGGGTGGGGTCGTACCTTCTCTGCAGAAAAGCTCTGCGACTCTGGTCCTGGGCACAGGCCCATCGGATTTGCTTGGAAGCAAACCATCTGGCCAGAGTTTTGAACGTACGTGCGGACAGTCTCAGTCTGCACATCTCGACCGATCACAAGTGGCAACTTCATCCAGACCTGGTCCTTTGCATCTTCCAGATGTGGGGGTTTCCTCAGATAGACCTGTTTGCCACTCGGGAGAACGCGCACTGCCCGTCGTTCTGCAGCCTCCAGTATCCGGTGCAAGGAGCGCTGGGGGGGGGCGCTTTTCAGATGCCCTGGTACGGCCAGATGCTCTACCTGTTTCCCCCATACCTTTGATTCCTCGGGTTCTGAGGAAGATTCGCCAAGACCGGGCCCAAGTCATTTTAATAGCTCCGGATTGGCCAAGAAGGGTGTGGTATACAGACCTTCTCCAACTCTCACTGTGCCCCCTGCTGTGTCTCCCTCACAGGGCAGACCTCCTCTCGCAGTCGCAGGGGCGGTTCTACACCCCCACCTCCAGAGCCTGCACCTACATGCCTGGAGATTGAACGGGGCAATCTGAGTACCTTTTCTCTCCCACCAGAAGTGGTGGACGTTATATTATCGGCCAGGCGACACTCCGCCAAACCTATCTATGCAAGCAGGTGGGCTAAATTTGTGACTTCGTGTGGAGAGAATCAAATTGATCCCTTGCGTTCCCACTTATCGGACATTTTGTAATTTGCGCTGTCCTTAGCGCAGAGGGGTTGTGCAGTTGCGACTGTTAAGGGTTACTTGTCCACACTGTCAGCCTTTCTGTGTCTACCAGACCAACGCTCCTTGATTAAGTCCCCAATAGTTTTGAGGTTCATTAAGGGTCTCACTAACACGTTTCCGCCCACTCCATTCGTTATGCCGCAGTGGGATTTGTACTTAGTGTTAGCATTTCTGATGGATTCACCATTTGAACCAATGCATTCCTGTTCCTTAAGGTTATTAGTTTTAAAAACTGTTTTCCTGGTTGCCATTACGTCAGCTAGGAAGGTGATTGAGCTCCAGGCTCTTAGTGTGGAACCCTATACACTTCCTTTTATAGGGACATGGTGGTGTTAAGGACCACGGCAGCTTCCTTACCAAAGGTTGTTACGCCCTTTCATGTAGGCCAGTCTATCACACTTTCCTCCTTTTATCCTCCACCTCATCCATCAAGGGAGGAAGAGAGACTACACCAACTAGATCCAAGAAGAGCATTGAGCTTTTTCGTCGACAGGACGAGAGTTCAGACAGGAGGATCAGCTCTTCGTCGGTTACGTGGGGAAGAGGAAAGGCAATGCTGTCCACAAAAGAACACTTTTCAGGTGGGTCATTCTTTGCATCAAATTGTGTTATTCTTTAGCAAAAAAGGAACCTCCTGTTGGGATAAGAGCCCATTCCACCAGGGATAAGGCGGCCTCTTCAGCCTTAGCTAGAGGTGTTCCTGTGGTTGACATCTGCAAGGCCGCAACTTGGGTATTCCTCCACACGTTTGCTAAACATTATTGTTTGGATTCTGAAGTCCGGGGGGGTGGCCATTTTGCATAGTCCGTGCTGCAGGATTTCTTGGTTTGACCATTCAGGCACCCACCACCGAGTGCGGTACTGCTTTGGGACTCTATTCATTAGGTGAGGAATCCACAGGTATTTGTATCGATCAGAAGAACAAGTTACTTACCTTTGGTACCGCCTTTTCTGGTGGCTACACTAGCTACCTGTGGATTCCTCATGAATTTCAACACTAGATCTTTCTACGCATATCACCAAATTAGTTTACATTTTGACAGTTGTTCACATTGACTGTTTATTACATCATTTGGTTGTTTCCAGTTCTGTTGTATGCCTTTTGAATTGGCACCGCTGCCACTGTTTTCCAACAGCTTATGACAGAATTGTGTGGTGATATGCCAGGTATTGTTTCGTTTCAAGATGACATCTTAGTTACTGGAAGGAACAAGCAAGTTTGTGAAAGTAAAGGATTTTTTTAGAGGAAAAAAAGGTTGGCTTCTGAAATCCATAAAGGCAGGTTCGCTGAGAGGAAAACCACATATTTGAGACCTTGAAATTAGTGACGGCTGGATTAAGCCCAAGGAAAAGCTGTTGCAAACAATCAAAACAGCTTCTGCACTGCAATTGAAGGATTATATCAGGTCAGTTTTTAGGAATGGATGAGTTTGTTCCACATTTAAAAAAAAAAAACCTTTAAAAAAAAAAAAACATATGCACTTTTTACTGAAAAACAAAACTAAATTTGATTGGTCAAATGAATGGCAAGTTTTGTTTGATAAAACCCAGAGCCATTTCCAGGTTTCACTGAGGATTATGTGCTTCTCATAACAAATCCAAGGTTCATTCCCAAGGTCCCATCTCAATTTTGTCTTAATTAACCTATTGTACCTTGTAGTTTTTCCTCAAATCCGGCTTCTCTGGCTGAAAAGTCTCTCCATACGCTGGATATCAAACTATATCCTAAATTTGATTTACATGGTACTAAACAAATATGTGAACCTGATCAACTTTTAGTGTAGTATTGACAATCCCAACAAGGTACTTCAGCCACAAACGCAACTATTGCAAGATGGATTCCTGCTACCATCTGGTTTTTCAATTCAAAGGCTGGCAAACTTCTTAGTCAAAGCAAGAGTGCACTCAACAAGGGCAGTGTCCACTTTGGCTGCCCAGTTGCAGGCATTCCATTGGTAAAGATATGCTGTGCTGCTACGTGGAAAAGCACCCACACATTCATGCAGCACTACTGCCTGGAACCTGCGCACCACAGTCATGCAGCTGTAGGACAGGGGTTTTTACATCATATATTCCAATAAGGTGAGCCTCTGTTCAAAGAGGTGTTTTTTGTATTTATGTATAGAGCCATATAACGTTTTACACTGCATGACTGTCATCATGTATGGCGCAATTACACTTGATATATATAAATATATTACATTGTTACCAACCATCCTCAAAGGGTACTTAAGATTAGCAGTAAGGCAGCAGTTGGACAGGTTTTACTACACCACTTATTTTAATAAGGGGAGACCCTTTTGGCTCTGCGTGTTTATGTATTCATGCACATTATAATATATGATGTGTATATATGTGTTTATATATCAATTTAATATATTGCATATTAATGTTATGTATATATTTTCTACCCACCTTCTGCTATTTTTGCAAGTACTATAATGATATACACATACAGAACTGCTTGCTATTCTGATTCAAGCATATGAAAGTTCCAATACTGGATAAGAAAATATGTTACTTACCTGTAACTGCAGTTCTCCAGTATCAGTATCTTTCATAGATTCAAGTGCAACCCACCTTCCTCCCCCGAGAGGCTCCCCCTATAGCTTGAGTTATGTTATTACCACTTGTGCTAAAACAATCTGTGGGATGCAGCCTCTCTTGGGAGTATTCTACAGTGTGCTGTTGCCTGATAGGATCAAACTTGAACTATGACCATTTTTTTTTTTAATGACCGATAAGCTATTGAAGTGACTGTTCATTGCCATAAGCCTATGGTAATGATACATACTGCTTTATTATGGCACATTGAGACTCTCACTTCGAGGATGGGAAATGGTTCAAGAATGTGAATCTATGAAAGATACCAATACTGGAGTACTGCAGTTGCAGATAAGCAACTCATTTTCTTCCTCCTGGCTCAAAACCTCTCATGCAAGCAAGCATTTCAAATGTGCTTTTTTAAAATATTTGGCCACTTTTCAGTTTCAACCTGCAACACTGCCTCACCCCCAATTTATGACAAATTGCCTCCAGAAAAACCCTCAGACATTTGTTCTGCCTGCCCCTTCTGTCTCTCGCCTTCACCCCCCCCCCCTATTTGTCTCCTTTACCACAAGTGAAATGGAGCCCCTGATAGTAAGCATGTTTAACACATCTAAATCAAAGTGTCACACAGATTATTACGCAAGGATCCACTTAGGTAAACTGTTTTGACCTTTAACTGGAGAAAGACCGTTGGCAATCAATGGTGAATAGGGGGATAAGGCCTCTGTCCCATGACTACAAATTTGCTGCCACCATTGACAATCACCAAATAGACGTGTTAGGGGGAACCTCACTAATGAGAGTAAAATTCCAGTGATCCACACTCTTCAGAGCTCAGCTCAGATGACAAGCGGAAAAGTAAACTGATTAGGCACTGCAGTGGACATGCATGATTATCAAATTCAAAGGAGGAAAGGGAGTGCTTATCAACACAGCAGAAGGCATGGTCCCGCAGCTTTAGTGACTCATGAAGAAGACTTCACCCATCCAGGTAGTCATTCCACTTATTGCATTAAAACCCACATCATATTTTACCACCCTGGTCTTTGCACAGCATTCACAATACCAAACCAAAATACATTACTTCGCTGTTGCCACATGTGAAATGTATGTCTTTGAAACTTGCCACCCGCGACTAAAAAATGAAGACAGCTGCTTCCTCCAGTTACTTTTCAGCGTTATGCTTAGCAACCTACAGGTCACATTGGTTTGGCGCCTTTACCTTTAGATCTTTAACCCTGAAAAACTGTCTGTCTTTCAAATGGCATTTTACAACCATAGTTTTCCAAACCAAGCACCCTCATAGTTAGGCTGTGCCACGAAACCGTTCAATCAGTAAAATAAGCTTTTAAGGGTTTTCTTTCAAGTTCGAGCACATTTTAACCACGGACTCTTTTTCATTCCGTTCAGTTCCCATTTACTAAGCACAAGTCTCAACAAAGCCCACGTCTACTACTCATCACATCTGTTATCAAACTGAAACCAGTCTCAGTGGACTCAGTCAAGTGTGGATACTTGAAGGTGAGTATATACAGCTTACTGAGCATAGGCAAAAAAACATTTAAAAGCCAATCAAACTGTTGTGGGTAAACTATAGTCTCATAACTCATGCAGTTGTTACTCTGAGGAATCTCTGGCTCTAGGTGGCTTTGCATGACGCCTCATGGTGTTTTGGGGAGTTCAGTTATTCCTGTTGTACACTACAAAGTTTCCAAATAGAGTTTATACCACAGCTATGAAGTCTGGAGTGGATTTGGTTATAGTCACAACACAAACTGGCACTAGGTTTGCTGCACAATTAACTGCACCCCCACTGCTGAATGACTTCCCTCAACCAGTGGACTTTTTCCTCACATTATTTTATTAGAAAGTGATTGTTCGCACTTCATAAACCTGAAATAAAACTTCAAATTATGCCATAACCTACGGACTTCAGTACCATCCCAGAAGGTTAGCAGAGGCATGAGGGCGCTGTCCACTGAGTATCTTAAGTTGAGATATTTGCATTGTATTTACAGTGACCAACGTTTGCCCACTTCTGCTTCCATCTTATTTTCCAAAAAAAATTCCCGACAAGCTCCTCACTTCAAACATTTGCTACACCTTCACAAATATCTTTTTTATAGTAAAGCCACAAGGTATTGATAAAAAAAGACCTGCACTTCTTACACAAAACTGTGCATCTCATGCACCCTATTTCTTGCCCAGTCCTTTGTCAGTAACATTGTCTTTATCTGAATCTTTTCCGCTTTGGACAGGTTGACAGCCAACACAAAACAATCATGGTTTGTCCTGCACACCTCTGGAATTTGGAAGCTCCCGAAAGACTTTAATATGGATAGCAGAGTTGTTCCGCGTTCTGGCCATGGGCTCGCCCTCATCACCCTCAGGTTCCAGATCGTCCACAAGCTCCACAGTAGAGGTACTAGCAGCTACCTGGAGAGCACCAAAGCTGCTAGCCTCAAGCTGTAGTGCTATGTTTATGGCACGATTTATGGCAAGTCCCAAACCATGGATGCAGATGTCATTGAAGTTTCCACTGTTCAGAAGTTTCTGGCAGCGACTGAGCTGGGCTTTGAAGTCAGTTTTCATGCTAACATAGACGTCATTCTTACGGCGTGGGAGCTTGTGGGGCAGGCGCTTGCGCAGAGTGTACTCCACCTGGTCCATCTCCACCTCAGAGCAGCTGGCAGTCTTAGCCTCTGGGAAAGATGGATAGTTTTCTGCCATGTTTCTAAATGGTATGAAAAGAAAAGAGCAATCAATAGGCTGCATTACCCGACCTCATCCAGAGGTTTCATCGGCTTCATTGCCAATGAAGATAGTCAATATGAAAGCTAGTTATATCTGCTGGCCAAACGCATCTGCTGATTAATGGACGAGCCTTCCGGCATCTCTGACAGTGATACTGGCAAGAAGGCTCAGCTGGTGACTGCACTTGCTATAGACACCATTTGAAATCTGATCATAGGTTTAAACCATCCTCAAAACAATGCAGAGAGCTAAAGATGCTTTCCGCGCCGCCCTACATGCAGGTCACAAGTTTAGAACCTTGCAAGATTATTCACTGGGTACATGCTTTTTTGAATTTCACAATTTTTGATCTAAATAGTTCAGTAAGTTATATGCCTGCTACCAACACGTTTGACTCCATGTAGGGATAACTCAAACTTTCCCAGTTCATCAAATGAATGGCAATTAGTTATTTCTATAGTTTTAAAAAAGGCAATGCCTTCCCCACAACAAACCTGAACAAATTCAAATAAACTGAAAAACATAAATGGGTGTTGGTTTATCAGTAGATCTCGTGAGAAAACATTTGGTCTATTGGTGATATGAATCATCTCAGTGAATGGAACAAATATACTACAAAAGATCCTTTTAGTAGTGTTTCACTTTAATGAAACTTACTAGTTACAGCAGTCTTAATCAGAACAATGTTACGCACTTAATAAACAAGAAAATCTCTCTCCTACGTACCGGATGATGGTTTTCAGACTTTTTTTGACTGGAATTCCGCCCTTATCTTGTTCACTATGACAGTTGAGCAGCAAATTCCATTATGTGTATCAGTTAAACTAAACACTACATGTGTTCTATGACTCAGTTAGGATCATAATTGAGAATTATTTTTCAAATCTCATTACTGGCTAAAGGGGTGATCTTGGAACACTAGGCTGATTAACTTCTTGCCTCATTAAAAAGGTATGTAAAAGGAGAAGTCATGCTAACATATCACAGCCAATAGGAGTGAAACTGAAACTTTTTTAGAACTGAGTTTGTTTCCCCAACAACCCTGATTAAGAGGGAACTGCGGTATTAGTACCTGTTGTGTAATTGCAAACAAGGGAAGCAGTTGCCCAGAACGTATTGTTTGGAGTCAAAGACAATTTTCCATGTTTATTTTGCCCACTGTACAAGTAGCCCCATTTTACTCATCCAAGAAGGAATAAAATTGGCATATTTTAAAAAACGCCTTGCTGCAAGCTGGTCTTGATTTTATACTTCTGAATGGATATTTGCATATAATAAAGGGAGCGTTGTAAGTAGCCTAAAATTGTTACATTTACACAAATGAAAAACAGATAAACAGTGATATAATGTTGCTTTCTCAAACTTAGTACGTAAGGTATGCTTGTCTGCAGATATATTTTAAAAATATTTTTTTTTACATAACATAGAAACCAAACTTAAGAGTATCTTGGGATCAGGTGCAATTTAGTAGCAGAAATCAAGAACGTATGTGATGTAATAGCCAGAGCTGCTGATTTTAGACTGGGACTCCAGGTTTGCATTGCAGCATCAGCTCAACATCCTGTGATTAATCTCACTGTGACAAAAAAAAAAACTAATGTGTCCTTTGTAATGTAATTGATGCACATGTAATGTGCTCCAAAACCTTCAGGTCGAGTTCGCTCTTTATAAAATTACAAAAAAAGTATGCTTATTACAGCACCAATAAACCAAAGTTATGAATTTTGGACGAATTTCTCAGTTGGTGTGTTGGGGAATAAATTATCTCTCTGAGACCAAATTATAACTATTTAAAATTCTGGTTAAATATTTTTTAGTTTGCCCCAATATTACTTTGCTACATTTAAAAATAAAACTACAGCGCTCATTGTTGTCATAGTTGATTGTCTAGTTATTCAGAGAATCCAGTATTAAAAGTAATGCAAGGCAGATTACCTGCTTAAACATATGGTCAGGTGGCTTACCAGAGCTAAATCGGATGTCGTCTGGATAAACTATGTTAGATTTATTTATTTTTTATTTATTTTTTAAGTATTTGGCTTATCGAATTCCTCACAGCTGAGGTTGTAGTAAGGCTTGGTTAGGGGACCTTTAGCTGCTCTAGTAAGAGCAATGCCTCAGCAGATGTGCAGAAGGATGACTTTCTGTAATGAGTTACTTATATTGAATGAAACTCACCAAGCTCTACTAATAGTATTAGTGACCATATCAAACAAGGTTAAATTAGTGACCTACATATGTAAGATTTCTAGAAGAAATCCCTTCAGTGCATCAGGCATGGTTGCCAGCAGTAATGTAAAACAAGCATTTGCAATGCAACGGGCTTGCATTTCTCTGAGTTAGAGCTATTAGCAGTTGTAAACTCCCAACCAGAGTTGCCACATTAAATGGAAAAAAAGAGTGCTATTGCGCTGCTACAGTTCACTTGTAGTGAAACCTATCGGCAAAAGTGCAATTAACTATGTAACAGGGTCAATGTCATGCAAAGCACAGAAGTAGGACAAGAAATCGTAGACCTAGAAAAACCTTGTGAACTGCATTTTAGCACGAGCAAATAAGCAAGTGTAAATTGTCGCGTGCTAAAATCTGTTAAGCGTTTACAAATTATTTTTTCATCCAACTACTCTCCCACCCCCAATTACGGAAAAAGTTTAACTTCTGCGTCAAAAGTAAATTTCCAATCTTTCTCCATTTGGGAGAAAATTAGAGCTGAGCAGGTGAAAATCCCTAAAACATGCATGTTATAGGACCTCCAGCACACTGATCTGTGGAAAGGTGGCAATATAAAGGAATTACTAGTATTCAAACCCAACTATATTATGAGCGCTGGCATTCTATCATCAGAAGTTTTATATAACGAAATTGTTGCAATAATTTCTCGCTGCACTACATGGCACCAATGGAGTACTTTTTTTTACGGGACATGGATTTATTTTATCAACTTGTCCCATGGGCAAGTAGAATGCCACACCCCGGAATCTATTTTTATTTCTATATCTGTATGTGGTACAAAATACTCAGATGTTGTTTAACCCTCCAATAGTAGAGTTTGGGGAAAAATGTGGACCCCTTCTCACACATGTCAAAGACTGGAAGACTTTGTGATACATGAAGAAAGCTGAGGACATTTGTGATTTTTTTTTTTTTTTTACTAGGACAGGTCCATTTCAAATGCTGCTGCAATGTAAAGTGGCTGGACTTTTTATGAATGCTTAAAAAAAAACACATAGGCTGAGAGTAAAATTTTAAATTGATTTTTTTTTTGTTACCGATTTTACCCAAATTAAAATATTCATTTAACATTTTTTGAGGACCAGAACATGAAGGCAAGATTTCAAATGTAGGCTATGCAGGTGGTTGCAGGAGACACACAACTGGCTGTCCTATTTTACCAGCACTGGAACTTGTGACCTAAGGAATGCACGCTATTGCTGTATGCCACTAATACGCAGAACAGACCTCCAGGTCTTCATGAATAAAACATATGTTAGATGAAAAGATCTCTACTGTAAGCAAAAACTGTCTAATCCAGATTATAACCAGGGCCACTGAAATTATACAATTGTGCGGCTGCAGCATTTTTCGCAAAATTATTATATTTGCCCAATAATCTGCAGATAAAAAATATATATATTTCTAGCTCTAACGGTTCAAAAGTTACAAAAAATGCAGTGACAACTGTTGCTACGGAGAGGAAGACCCTTTAAAAAGGTTGATTGTTCACCTATCGGTTGGCAAGTGCTATTTTTGGATTAAACTCGTACTAATGTGGTGCAACCTATGTCCAGAAAATGTCAAGAATTGTAACAAGTCTTTGCAATGTAATGCAATGGATCTTGTGATTGCTAATAGCTCTAACTCGAGCGAAGTAAATTCCAAATTGGACTTTTCTCACCACATAAACTGAAAATGAAAAGTAAAATAGTTGCAATAAGCGAGCCGATTCAAAGCGTCGCGGCCGCCAAGAGCATATTATGAAAGAGACATGCAAAAGGAAAAAAGTTCATTTGCAGTCGATCATATTGGCAAAAGTGCAATTATCGATGTAACAGTGTCAATGGCCAAGGCAGTAACAAAACTGCCCCAAAGAGGAACAAATGTAAAGTATTTACCACTGATAACAGGATTTTTGAAAGGCAAACCCATGAACGAGTGATAGTGATGGGCATGCGGTGAGAGTGCTTAAAAGCCCACAGAGAGATTACAACAGGCTAGAGACACTTGTGAGCTCGACCTAAAAATGACAAAACAATAAATTACTACTATAACAGAATGCATTCCATTACACAGCAGAATTTGAGTTTTCTTGTTGCATAACTAAGTGAACACTATCGCATAATTTGACCCTCCTCTGCAGCTAGAATTCCCATGGCCATGATTATAACTCAGGACTTGCGAAAAACTGAGACGTTACAGCTGGTGCATCAGCCAGAGAATGTGTCCTATTCCAGACTATCAAAATGAGCCAGAGCAATTGTACGAACACATTTGTCTCTTTAATGAACGCAAAGTTATTATTATTTTTTTAATAAGGCACTGGCAGAGAATGAGCTGCCACTGTTACTTGTGACCGTCACCCAACAATCTAATAAAATGCGCTGCAGTCGGTGCAAGCTAACCACTTGTAACCTCAAGTATGTGCAAAAACCTCGGGCTCAAGCATCTAGGATGACAGGTTTTCAAAACAGATGATGCCGTCATTTTAGAAAAGCCAGATGTTCAAAAACAAAACGGGAGAATGTTTTTCCACCACTGGCCTCTACTGAAGCAGGTTATAGCGGGAGAGCGCCGAAATAAAGCTTTTCCTTAAACACCTGGAGTCTCCCGCCAGATTCGGGCAGAGGTACGCATGCAGAGGTAAGCACCAGAGGAGTCTCCGGCGGCTGCAGCGAAGGGGCTGCGTTACCTTCTGTCACCGAGCTGCAGCCCCTCGGAGGGAAAATTCTGACGGAAATCGGGCGCAGATAAAATATAAGTGATCTAGAATTTTACGGAAGGAGCGAAACCAAAGAGGGGACCAAAGCGTCTCTGTGTTAGCTCCTGCCGGCTCCTCTACAGCCGCGGTCCCGGCTTCCTACCGAGGAACCTCCGTCGCAGGCCCCTGCCTCCACCAGCCGCTATAACACTCAGCTCAATGTGGCCACTTCCGGCCACCGGAGCCACACGGTCTGTACCCTGCGCCAAGACCGCGTCGCTTCCGGTGCGTCTCCAGCTGCACCGCAGCAATTGCGTCCGTACTGCGAATAGCGTACGTCCGCCCCAGAGCCACGCCCCCTCCCGTACGTCACGTCGTCCTCGCCAAAAGTGCGTGCTTCCAGTACCGTGTAACGCCCGGTACGTCGGTGCTGGCTGTAGTCCGCAGCACGGCACCGCCTGGGATAGCTACCTCTATTTTATCATAAATAGTAGTTTATTAGTTTTAGTTTGGCGCGCGTGATATTGAGTTACTTGGCAGGCGCGGGAGCAATATAGTCTGACTTGTATACGTTAATTACTCGTTATCCTTACCACGCTTTGCTTCTTGATAATTTCACTACTTGGCATGTGGAAACTAGGGGGTAGGATATAGTGTGATGAGGGGCGTTGAAGAAACTGAATTTATGGGGAAGGGGGAACACAATTTTAGGGGACACTACATATTCTCCGGGGAAACGGGAGTAGCCTCGGTACAGGGAAATCTTAACCCCTTCGCTGCCAGGCCTTTCCCCCTCCTGGCAGTTTGCGCTTAGGCCCTCATAACTTTTTGTTCACATAAGCTACCCACGCCAAATTTGCGTCCTTTTTTTCCAACATCCTAGGGATTCTAGAGGTACCCAGACTTTGTGGGTTCCCCCGAAGGAGACTAATAAATGAGCCAAAATACAGTGAAAATGTGTTTTTGTTTTTTTTAAAAATTGGGAAAAAGGGCTGCAGATGGCGGCTCGTGGTTCTTCCCCTGAAAATGGCATCAACAAAGTGTTTGCGGTGGCAAGATCACCAGCTTTCAGGAACAGGCAGACTTGAATTAGAAACCCCCATTTTTCAATACAATTTTGACATTTAACTGGGACATACCCCATTTTTACTAGTTTTGTGCTTTCAGCCTCCTTCCAGTTAGTGACCAAAATGGGTGATAAACCAATGCTGGATCCCAGAAAGCTAAACATTTCTGAAAAGTAGACAAAAATCTGAATTCATCAAGGGGTCATTTGTGTAGATCCTACAAGTGTTTCCTACAGAAAATAACAGCTGAAATAAAAAAATACTGTTTGAGGTGAAAAAAACAGCCATTTTTCTCCACGTTTGACTCTGTAACTTTTTCCTGCAATGTCAGATTTTTTAAAGCAATATACGTTACTTCCACTTGACTCTTCTGGTTGCGGGGATATATAGGGCTTGTAGGTTCATCAAGAACCCTATGTACCCAGAGCCAATAAATGAGCTGCATCTTGCAATGGGTTTTTATTCTATACCGGGTATACAGCAATTCATTTGCTGAAATATAAAAAGTGAAAAATAGGTATCAAGAAAACCTTTGTATTTCCAAAATGGCCACAAGATAAGGTGTTGAGAAGCAGTGGTTATTTCCACATCTCTGAATTCCGGGATGTCCATACTAGCATGTGAATTACAGGGCATTTCTCAAATAGACGTCTTTTTTACACACTGTCTTACATTTGGAAGGAAAAAATGTAGAGAAAGACAAGGGGCAATAACACTTGTTTTGCTATTCTGTGTTCCCCCACGTCTCCAGATAAAAATGGTACCTCACTTGCGTGGATAGGCCTAGAACCCCCAACAGGAAATGCCCCAAAACACAACGTGGACACATCACATTTTCACAAAGAAAGCAGAGCTGTTTTTTGCAAAGTGCCTAGCTGTGGATTTTGGCCTCTAGCTCAGCCGGCACCTAGGGAAACCTAGCAAACCTGTGCAGTTTTGAAAACTAAACACCTAGGGGAATCCAAGATGGGTTGACTTGTGGGGCTCTGACCAGATTCTGTTACCCAGAACCCTTTGCAAACCTCAAAATTTGGCCAAAAAAACACTTTTTCCTCTCATTTCGGTGACAGAAAGTTCTAGAATCTGAGAGGAGCCACAAATTTCCTTCCACCCAGCGTTCCCCCATGTCTCCCGATAAAAATGGTACCTCACTCGTGTGGGTAGGCCTAGCGCCCACGAAAGGAAATGGCCCAAAACACAACGTGGACACATCACATTTTTTCACAGAAAACAGGTGTTTTTTTTACAAAGTGCCTACCTGTGGATTGTGGCCTCTAGCTCAGCCGGCACCTGGGGAAACCTAGCAAACCAGCGCATTTTTGAAAACTAGACACCTAGGGGAATCTAAGATGGGGTGACTTGTAGGGCTCTGACCAGGTTCTGATACCCAGAATCCTTTGCAAACCTCAAAATTTGGCCAAAAAAACCCTTTTCCTCTCATTTCGGTGAAATAAAGTTCTGGAATCAGAGAGGAGCCACAAATTTCCTTCCACCCAGCGTTCCCCCAAGTCTCCAGATAAAAATGGTACCTCACTTTTGTGGGTGGGCCTACTGCCCGTGAAAGGAAATGCCCCAAAACACTAACAAGACACATCAAAATTATAAAATACAAAACTACCTGTTTTTGCAGGGGGGCACCTGCGTTTTTGGTCCTGGGCTCAGCAGCCTTCTAGGGAAACCTACCAAACCCAGACATTTCTGAAAACTAGACACCCGAGAGAGTCCAGTGAGATGTGGCTTGCGTGGATCCCCCAATGTTTTCTTACCCAGAATCCTCAGCATACCTCAAATTTAGCTAAATAAAAAAATCAAATTTTTCCTGCATTTCTGGGTGGGATCACCGCACTGGTACACATTTCATACCACTCAATGTTCCCCTCAGTCTCCAGGGAAAAATGCTACCTCATTTGTGTAGGTGGGCCAAGTGCTTGTGAAAGGGAAGAGCCAAAAACATGTCGATATTGAGGGGGAACAAAGGGGGTCCAAAAGTGCAGTTTGCAAAAAAACATTTTTAGGCTGACAAGTGCAGCAGAAGTTTTATCAGTATAGATGAGACAATGCTGGGTGGTAGGAATTTTGTGGATTCCTGCATATTCCGGAAGGTTCCATCACAAAAACGTGAGAAAAATGTGTGATTTCCAGCAAAGTTGGAGGTTTGCAGGGGATTGTGGGTACAAAAATGGTGCGGGGTACATGTGAAACACACCACCCTGGAATCACCCAGATGTTTAGTTTTCAGATGTGTCTAGGTCTTGTGGATTTTTCTACATGGTAGCGTCCCAAAGTCCATAAAGTGCAGCCCTCACCATTCCAAGTGGGATGGTTTTGAGAGTAAGCCAAGCTCTCATGGCCCAAATGTAAAACTAAAACCCAAAATAATCAAAGGTCTTCTTGCTTGCTGTGGGATAAGATGTTTTAGAGTGCGGGGGAGAGCTGAAAGACTGTTAGTCCCTTCAGTTGAGTTGGGGGCGTAACCAGGCCCATACTGGTTGGTAGCCACCACCCCAATATATATATATTTTTTAAAATTCCCTGGCACCCAGTAGACTTTCTGCCCTACCGGGGTGTGGATCAGGGGTAATTGCTCCATCTGCCCACTGGTGGGCAGAACAACTTTGGCCCCATTTATTTGGGGTGGGGTATGGCCATACCCCCACCCTCTTATTTTTGAAAAAAAAACGTCCCTGGCCTCTGGTAGGCTTTCTGCCCCCCTTGGGGGCAGATGGGCCTTCCAAAAATAGGCCCATCTGCCCCCAATGGGGGGCAGATATGGCCAACAGTAAAGTGCCCCCATGGGGAGCTACTCTTACCCAAGGGGCTGCCCCCCTAAAGAAAACACATGCGTACACACACAAAAAAATACTTTTTTTTTATCCCTGGCGCCTAGAGGTTTCTGCCACACCTAAGGGCAGATCGGCCTAAAATAAATTCCCCCCCCTCCCACGGGGAGCGACCGTTGCCTAAGGGGTTGCTCCCCACCTCTAAAAAACAAAACAAAAACAAAAAAACATTTGTTTTTGTATCCCTGGCGCCTAGAGGCTTGTACCCCCCCCCCACCCCTGGGGGCAGATCGGCCTAATAGCAATAGGCCAATCTGCCCCCGGGGAGGGTCAGAAAAGGCCTAAAATAAATTCCCCCCCCCCCAGTAGCCTAAGAGGTAGCTCCCCACCTCTAAAAAACAAAACAGAACAAAAAACAAATCCCAAAAAAATGTATCCCTGGTGTCTAGAGGCTTCTGCCCCCCCCGGGGCAGATCGGCCTAATAACAATAGGCCGATCTGCCCCCAGGGGAGGCAGAAATGGCCAAAAATAAATTTGCCCCCCCCCAGCCCCCTGGGGAGCAACCCTTACCTACGGGGTCGCTCCCCTTGCGTGAAATTGGCGCAGAAAAAAAAGATCCCCAGGGCCTAGTGGTTTCGGCCCCCCTTGGGGGCAGATTGACCTAAAATCGGCTGGAAATGGTCTAAATACAATTTGCCCCCCAGGGGAGCGACCCTTGCCTAATGGGTCGCTCCCCATCTCTAAAAAAACAAACAAAAAATAAAAACACCCAAAAAAAATTAGTCCTGGCGCCTAGAGGTTTCTGCCCTCCCTGGGGGCAGATCGGCCTAATAACAATAGGCCGATCTGCTCCCAGGGGGTCAGAAATGGCCTAAAATAACCCCCTCCCCCTGGGGAGTGACCGTTGCCGGGGGGGGCAGAAATGGCCTAAAATAAATTTGCCCCCCCCCCACCCCCCCCGGAGCAACCCTTGCCTACGGGGTCGCTCCCCTTGCGTGACATTGGCGCAAAAAAAAAAAAAAGATCCTCGGTGCCTCGTGGTTTCTGCCCCCCTTGGGGGCAGATTAACATAAAATCGGCCGATCTGCCCCCAAGGGGGGCAGAAATGGTCTAAATACAATTTGCCCCCCCCAGGGGAGCGACCCTTGCCTAATGGGTCGCTCCCCATCTGTAAAAAAACAAACAAACAAAAAAAACACACAAAAAAATAGCCCTGGCACCTAGAGGTTTCTGCCCTCCCTGGGGGCAGATCGGCCTAATAACAATAGGCCGATCTGCCCCCAGGGGGTCAGAAATGGCCTAAAATAAATTTGACACCCCCCTTAGCCCCCCCCCCCCTCCCCCGGGGAGCTACCCTTGCCTACAGGGTTGCTTCCCTTGCGTGACATTGGCGCAAAAAAAAAGTTCCCCGGTGCCTAGTGGTTTCTGCCCCCCTTGGGGGCAGGTTGACCTAAAGTCGGCCGATCTGCCGCCCAGGGGGGTAGAACTGTTCTAAATACAATTTTCCCCCCAGGGGAGCGACCCTTGCCTAATGGGTCGCTCCCCATCTCTAAAAAAACGAACGAACAAAAAAAGACACAATTTTTTTTTTAGCTCTGGCGCCTAGAGGTTTCTGCCCCCCCTGGGGAAAGATCGGCCTAATAATAACAGGTCGATCTGCCCCCCAGGGGCGGCAGAAATGGCCTAAAATAAATTTGACACCCCCCTCAGGCCCCCCCCCCCCTCCCCCGGGGAGCTACCCTTGCCTACAGGGTCGCTCCCCTTGCGTGACATTGGCGCAAAAAAAAGATCCCCGGTGCCTAGTGGTTTCTGCCCCCGTGGGTGCAGATTGACCTGAAATCAGCTGATCTGCCCCCACAGGGGGCAGAAATGGTCTAAATACAATTTGCCCCTGTAGGAAGTTGGCTCTGTATGCACTATTTCAAAGTAAGGAATAGTATGCACAGAGTCCAAGGGTTCCCCTTAGAGGTAAGATAGTGGCAAAAAGTGATAATTCTAATGCTCTATTTTGTGGTAGTGTGGTCGAGCAGTAGGCTTATCAGAGGAGTAGTGTTAAGCATTTGTTGTACATACACAGGCAATAAATGAGGAACACACACTCAGAGACAATTCCAGGCCAATAGGTTTTTGTATAGAAAAATATATTTTCTTAGTTTATTTTAAGAACCACATGTTGAAGATTTACAAGTAATACTTCAAATGAAAGGTATTTCATGTAGGAACTTTAGGAACTTTGAATTAGCAAAATAGCATATACAGTTTTCACATAAATGACATATAGCTATTTTAAACTAGACTGCATTTTTCAACAGTTCCTGGGGGAGGTAAGTGTTTGTTAGTCTTTGCAGGTAAGTAAACCACCTACGGGGTTCAAAGTTGGGTCCAAGGTAGCCCACCGTTGGGGGTTCAGGGCAACCCCAAAGTTACCACACCAGCAGCTCAGGGCCGGTCAGGTGCAGAGGTCAAAGTGCTGCCCAAAATGCATACTCTTCAATGGAGAAGGGGGTGCCCCGGTTCCAGTCTGCCAGCAGGTAAGTACCCGCGTCTTCGGCGGGCAGACCAGGGGAGTTTTGTAGGGCACCGGGGGGGACACAAGTCAGCACAGAAAGTACACCCTCAGCGGCACAGGGGCGGCCGGGTGCACTGTGCAAACAAGCGTCGGGTTCGCAATAGGATTCAATGGGAGACCAAGGGGTCTCTTCAGCGATGCAGGGAGGCAAGGGGGGGCTCCTCGGGGTAGTCACCACATGGGCAAGGGAGAGGGCCACCTGGGGGTCGCTCCTGCACTGTAGGTCGGATCCTTCAGGTCCTGGGGGCTGCGGGTGCAGAGTCTTTACCAGGCGTCGGGTCTTTGAAGCAGGCAGTCGCGGTCAGGGGGAGCCTCGGGATTCCCTCTGCAGGCGTCGCTGTGGGGGCTCAGGGGGGTCAACTCTGGCTACTCACAGTCTCCTAGTCGCCGGGGAGTCCTCCCTGTGGTGTTTGTTCTCCACAAGTTGAGCCGGGGCCGTCGGGTGCAGAGTGCAAAGTCTCACGCTTCCGTCGGGAAACGTGTGTTGTTTCAAAGTTGCTTCTTTGTTGCAAAGTTGCAGTCTGTGGGGAACAGAGCCGCTGTCCTCTGGAGTTCTTGGTCCTTCTAGATGCAGGGTAGTCCTCTGAGGCCTCAGAGGTTGTTGGACCCTGGGAACGCGTCGCTGGAGCAGTGTCTTTAGAAGTGGGGAGACAGGCCGGTAGCGCTGGGGCCAAAGCAGTTGGTGTCTCCGTCTTCTCTGCAGGTTTTTCAGTTCAGCAGTCCTCTTCTTCTTAGGTTGCAGGAATCTGAGTTCCTAGGTTCTGGGGAGCCCCTAAATACTGAATTTAGGGGCGTGTTTAGGTCTGGGGGGTTAGTAGCCGATGGCTACTAGCCCTGAGGGTGACTACACCCTCTTTGTGCCTCCTCCCTGAGGAGAGGGGGCACATCCCTAATCCTATTGGGGGAACCCCCCATCTGCAAGATGGAGGATTTCTAAAAGTCAGAGTCCCCTCAGCTCAGGACACCTTAGGGGCTGTCCTGACTGGCCAGTGACTCCTTGTTTTTCCCATTATCTCCTCCGGCCTTGCCGCCAAAAGTGGGGCCGTGGCCGGAGGGGGCAGGCAACTCCACTAGCTGGACTGCCCTGGGGTGCTGTAACAAAGGGGGTGAGCCTTTGAGGCTCACCGCCAGGTGTTACAGTTCCTGCAGGGGGAGGTGAGAAGCACCTCCACCCAGTACAGGCTTTGTTACTAGCCACAGAGTGACAAAGGCACTCTCCCCATGTGGCCAGCAACATGTCTGGTGTGTGGCAGGCAGCTAAAACTAGTCAGCCTACACGGATAGTCGGTTAAGGTTTCAGGGGGCACCTCTAAGGTGCCCTCTGGGGTGTATGTTACAATAAAATGTACACTGGCATCAGTGCGCATTTATTGTGCTGAGAAGTTTGATACCAAACTTCACAGTTTTCAGTGTAGCCATTATGGTGCTGTGGAGTTCGTGCATGACAGACTCCCAGACCATATACTCTTATGGCTACCCTGCACTTACAATGTCTAAGGTTTTGCTTAGACACTGTAGGGGCATAGTGCTCATGCACTTATGCCCTCACCTATGTTATAGTGCACCCTGCCTTAGGGCTGTAAGGCCTGCTAGAGGGGTGACTTATCTATACTTCATAGGCAGTGTGAGGTTGGCATGGCACCCTGAGGGGAGTGCCATGTCGACTTAGTCGTTTTATCCCCACTAGCACACACAAGCTGCCTAGCAGTGTGTCTGTGCTGAGTGAGGGGTCGGCATGGGTGGCATAAGACATGCTGCAGCCCTTAGAGACCTTCCCTGGCATCAGGGCCCTTGGTACCAGAGGTACCAGTTACAAGGGACTTACCTGGATGCCAGGGTGTGCCAATTGTGGAAACAAAAGTACAGGTTAGGGAAAGAACACTGGTGCTGGGGCCTGGTTAGCAGGCCTCAGCACACTTTCAAATCATAACTTGGCATCAGCAAAGGCAAAAAGTCAGGGGGTAACCATGCCAAGGAGGAATTTCCTTACACAACCCCCCCCCCAAACAAAAGAGGATGAGACTAACCTTTCCCAAGAGAGTCTTCATTTTCTAAGTGGAAGAACCTGGAAAGGCCATCTGCATTGGCATGGGCAGTCCCAGGTCTGTGTTCCACTATAAAGCCCATTCCCTGTAGGGAGATGGACCACCTCAACAGTTTTGGATTTTCACCTTTCATTTGCATTAGCCATCTGAGAGGTCTGTGGTCAGTCTGAACTACAAAGTGAGTACCAAAGAGGTATGGTCTCAGCTTCTTCAGGGACCAAACCACAGCAAAGGCCTCCCTCTCAATGGCACTCCAACGCTGCTCCCTGGGGAGTAACCTCCGGCTAATGAAAGCAACAGGCTGATCAAGGCCATCATCATTTGTTTGGGACAAAACTGACCCTATCCCATGTTCAGAGGCATCAGTCTGCACAATGAACTGCTTGGAGTAATCTGGAGCGTTGAGAACTGGTGCTGTGCACATTGCTTGTTTCAGGGTGTCAAAGGCCTGTTGGCATTCTATAGTCCAGTTTACCTTCTTAGGCATTTTCTTGGAGGTAAGTTCTGTGAGGGCTGTCACTATAGATCCATATCCCTTCACAAACCTCCTGTAGTACCCAGTCAAGCCAAGGAATGCCCTGACCTGAGTCTGGGTTTTTGGAGCTGCCCAGTCCAAAATAGTCTAGATCTTAGGCTGGAGTGGCTGAACTTGGCCTCCACCTACAAGGTGATCCAAGTAAACCACAGTTCCCTGCCCTATCTGGCATTTGGATGCCTTGATAAAGAGGCCTGCTGCTTGCAGAGCCTTCAAAACCTTCTTCAGGTGGACCAGGTGATCCTGCCAGCTGGAGCTAAAGACAGCAATACCGTCCAGATAAGCTGCACTAAAGGACTCCAAGCCAGCAAGGACTTGATTCACCAACCTTTGGAAGGTGGCAGGGGCATTCTTTAAACCAAAGGGCATAACAGTAAACTGATAAAGCCCATCAGGTGTGGAGAATGCTGTCTTTTCTTTTGCTCCTGGTGACATTTTGATTTGCCAGTACCCTGCTGTCAAGTCAAAGGTACTTAAGTATTTGGCAGCACCTAGTTTGTCAATCAATTCATCTGCCCTTGGAATGGGATGGGCATCTGTCTTGGTGACAGAATTAAGTCCTCTGTAGTCCACACAAAACCTCATCTCCCTCTTTCCATCTTTGGTGTGAGGCTTGGGGACTAAGACCACTGGGCTAACCCAGGGGCTGTCAGAGTGCTCAATGACTCCCAATTCCAGCATCTTGTGGACTTCCACCTTGACGCTTTCCTTAACTTGGTCAGACTGTCTGAATATTTTGTTTTTGACAGGCATGCTGTCTCCTGTGTCCACATCATGGGTACACAGGTGTGTCTGACCAGGGGTTAGGGAAAAGAGCTCAGCAAACTGTTGCAGGACCTTCCTACAGTCAGATTGCTGTTGACCAGAGAGGGTGTCTGAATAGATCACTCCATCGACTGAACCATCTTTAGGGTCTGTGGAGAGGAGATCAGGGAGAGGTTCACCCTCAGCTTCCTGGTCCTCATCTGTTGCTATCAACAGATTCACATCTGCCCTGTCATGGAAGAGTTTGAGGCGGTTCACATGGATCACCCTTTTGGGGGTCCTGCTAGTGCCTAGGTCTACCAGGTAGGTGACCTGACTCTTCTTTTTTAGAACTGGGTAAGGGCCACTCCATCTGTCCTGAAGTGCCCTGGGAGCCACAGGCTCCAGAACCCAGACTTTCTGCCCTGGTTGAAATTCAACCACAGCAGCCTTTTGGTCATACCAAAACATCTGGAGCTGTTGGCTGGCCTCAAGGTTTTTACTTGCCTTTTCCATATACTCTGCCATCCTTGAACGTAGGCCTAGTACATAGTCCACTTTATCTTGCTTAGGCTCATGAAGAGGTCTCTCCCAGACTTCTTTCACAAGAGCTAGTGGTCCCCTTACAGGATGGCCAAACAGAAGTTCGAAGGGGCAAACCCTACTCCCGTCTGAGGCACCTCTCTATAGGCAAAAAGCAGACATGGCAAGAGGACATCCCATCTCCTTTTGAGTTTTTCAGGGAGCCCCATGATCGTGCCTTTCAATGTCTTGTTAAACCTTTTAACAAGACCATTGGTTTGTGGATGGTATGGTGTGATGAATTTGTAAGTCACCCCACACTCATTCCACATATGTTTCAGGTATGCTGACATAAAGTTGGTACCTCTGTCAGACACCACCTCCTTAGGAAATCCTACTCTGGTAAAAATACCAATGAGTGCTTTGGCTACTGCAGGGGCAGTAGTCGACCTAAGGGGAATTGCTTCAGGGTATCTAGTAGCATGATCCACTACTACTAGTATGTATTGGTTCCCTGAGGCTGTGGGAGGTTCAAGTGGACCCACTATGTCCACACCCACTCTTTCAAAGGGGACCCCCACCACTGGAAGTGGAATGAGGGGGGCGTTTGGGTGCTACCTGTCTTACCACTGGCTTGACAGGTGGCACAGGAGACACAAAACTCCTTGACCTTCTGGGACATGTTGGGCCAATAGAAGTGGTTGACTAATCTCTCCCACGTCTTGGTCTGTCCCAAATGCCCAGCAAGAGGAATGTCGTAAGCTAAGGTTAGAATGAACTCCCTAAACTCCTGAGGCACTACCACTCTCCTAGTGGCACCAGGTTTGGGATCCCTTCCCTTAGTGTAATGGAGTCCATCTTCCCAATAGACTCTATGGGTTCCTGTTATTTTTCATTTGGACTCTTCAGCAGCTTGCTGCCTAAGGCCTTCAAGAGAGGGACAGGTTTCTTGCCCCTTACACAACTGTTCCCTTGAGGGTCCCCCTGGGCCTAGGAGCTCAACCTGATAAGGTTTGAACTCTATAGGCTCAGTTCCCTCAGAGGGCAGAACCTCTTCCTGGGAAGAGAGGTTCTCTTTTTCTTGTTGTGTGGAAGCTGGTTCCCCAGTCTTCTTTCCTTTTCTCTTGGAGGGTTGGGCCCTTGTTCCAGGCTCCAACACCACTTTTTCACCCTGAGCCTTGCACTGGGCCCTTGTCTTGACACACACCAGTTCAGGGATACCCAGCATGGCTGCATGGGTTTTGAGTTCTACCTCAGCCCATGCTGAGGACTCCAGGTCATTTCCAAGCAAACAGTCTACAGGGATATTTGAGGAGACCACCACCTGTTTCAGGCCATTGACCCCTCCCCACTCTAAAGTTACCATAGCCATGGGATGTACTTTAGTCTGATTGTCAGCGTTGGTGACTGGATACGTTTGTCCAGCCATGTATTGACAAGGGGAAAACAGTTTCTCTGTCACCATGGTGACACTGGCACCTGTATCCCTCAGGCCTTCTACACTTTGCCCATTAATTAAGAGTTGCTGCCTGTTTTTTTGCATATTAGGGGGCCAGGCAGCCAGTGTGGCTAAATCCACCCCACCCTCAGAGACTAATGTAGCTTCAGTGTGAACCCTGATTTGCTCTGGGCACACTGTTGATCCCACTTGGAGACTGGCCTCCAGTGTTAGCTGGAGTAGAGTTAGAAGTGGAACCTTTCTTGGGACAGGCCTTGTCTCCAGTTTGGTGTCCTGCTGATTACAGCTACGACACCAGGCCTTTTTGGGATCAAAGTTTTTACCCTTGTACCCAAAATTGGATTGTGAAGAGGCTCTGGGCCCACCCTCCTGAGCAGGTTTTTGGGGCCCTGTAGAAGACTCTTTACTATTTGTCCCTTTGGATGTCTCAACACTCTTCTCCTGGGGAGGCTTTGTGACCCCTTCCTTTTGGTCACCCCCTGTGGAAGTCTTGGTCACCCTAGTCTTGACCCAATGGTCCGCCTTCTTTCACAATTCTTGGGGAGAAATTGATCCTAAGTCTACCAGATGCTGATGCAGTTTATCATTGAAACAATTACTTAACAGATGTTCTTTCACAAATAAATTGTACAGCCCATCATAATCATTTACACCACTGCCTTGAATCCAACCATCCAGTGTTTTCACTGATTAGTCAACAAAATCAACCCAGGTCTGGCTCCAGGATTTTTGAGCCCCCCTGAACCTAATTCTATACTCCTCAGTGGAGAATCCAAAGCCCTCAATCAGGGTAGCCTTCATGAGGTCATAGGATTCTGCATCTTTTCCAGAGAGTGTGAGGAGTCTATCCCTACACTTTCCAGTGAACATTTCCCAAAGGAGAGCACCCCAGTGAGATCTGTTCACTTTTCTGGTTGCACAAGCCCTCTCAAAAGCTGTGAACCATTTGATGATGTCATCACCATCTTCATATTTAGTTACAATCCCTTTAGGGATTTTCAACATGTCAGGAGAATCTCTGACCCTATTTATGTTGCTGCCACCATGGATGGGACCAAAACCCATCTCGTGTCCTTCACTTTCTATGGCTAGGAGCTGTCTCTCTAAAGCCAATCTTTTGACCATCCTGGCTAACAGTAGGTCATCTTCACTGAGGCTGTCCTCAGTGATTCCAGAGTTGCTGGACCCAACTGTGAGAGAACCAGTATCTCTGACTATCACATTTGGGACCAGGGCTTGAGGAGCCCTGGTCTCCCTATCTAGGACTGGAGGTGGGATTTCTTCCACATCACTAGTTTCCTCCTCTGTGAGGTCATCCTCAGAGGGGTTGTTCTTGGCAAACTCTGCCAAAAGCTCCTGGAGCTGTAATTTGGTAGGGTTTGAACCAGTTCTAACCTTTTTTATTTTGCAGAGAGACCTTAACTCTTTCATCCTAAGATGCAGGTAAGGGGTGATATCGAGTTCCATCACATTCTCTTCTGCATTAGACATTATGGGGGTCATTACAACCCTGGCGGACGGTGTTAAAGCGGCGATAATACTGCAAACAGGCCGGCGGGCAAAAAAAGGGAATCATGACTGTAAGGAAATGCCTCCTTGGCATGGTTGCCCCCTGACTTTTTGCCTTTGCTGATGCTATGTTTACAATTGAAAGTGTGCTGAGGCTTGCTAACCAGGCCCCAGCACCAGTGTTCTTTCCCTAACCTGTACTTTTGTATCCACAATTGGCAGACCCTGGCATCCAGATAAGTCCCTTGTAACTGGTACTTCTAGTACCAAGGGCCCTGATGCCAAGGAAGGTCTCTAAGGGCTGCAGCATGTCTTGTGCCACCCTGGAGACCTCTCACTCAGCACAGACACACTGCTTGCCAGCTTGTGTGTGCTAGTGAGGACAAAACGAGTAAGTCGACATGGCACTCCCCTCAGGGTGCCATGCTAGCCTCTCACTGCCTATGCAGTATAGGTAAGACACCCCTCTAGCAGGCCTTACAGCCCTAAGGCAGGGTGCACTATACCATAGGTGAGGGTACCAGTGCATGAGCATGGTACCCCTACAGTGTCTAAACAAAACCTTAGACATTGTAAGTGCAGGGTAGCCATAAGAGTATATGGTCTGGGAGTCTGTCAAACACGAACTCCACAGCACCATAATGGCTACAATGAAAACTGGGAAGTTTGGTATCAAACTTCTCAGCACAATAAATGCACACTGATGCCAGTGTACATTTTATTGTAAAATACACCACAGAGGGCACCTTAGAGGTGCCCCCTGAAACTTAACCGACTGTCTGTGTAGGCTGACTAGTTCCAGCAGCCTGCCACCCCAGAGACATGTTGCTGGCCCCATGGGGAGAGTGCCTTTGTCACTCTGAGGCCAGTAACAAAGCCTGCACTGGGTGGAGATGCTAACACCTCCCCCAGGCAGGAGCTGTGACACCTGGCGGTGAGCCTCAAAGGCTCACCCCTTTGTCACAGCCCAGCAGGGCACTCCAGCTTAGTGGAGTTGCCCGCCCCCTCCGGCCACGGCCCCCACTTTTGGCGGCAAGGCTGGAGGGAACAAAGAAAGCAACAAGGATGAGTCACTGGCCAGTCAGGACAGCCCCTAAGGTGTCCTGAGCTGAAGTGACTCTAACTTTTAGAAATCCTCCATCTTGCAGATGGAGGATTCCCCCAATAGGGTTAGGATTGTGACCCCCTCCCCTTGGGAGGAGGCACAAGGAGGGTGTACCCACCCTCAGGGCTAGTAGCCATTGGCTACTAACCCCCCAGACCTAAACACGCCCTTAAATTTAGTATTTAAGGGCTACCCTGAACCCTAGAAAATTAGATTCCTGCAACTACAAGAAGAAGGACTGCCTAGCTGAAAACCCCTGCAGAGGAAGACCAGAAGACGACAACTGCCTTGGCTCCAGAAACTCACCGGCCTGTCTCCTGCCTTCCAAAGATCCTGCTCCAGCGACGCCTTCCAAAGGGACCAGCGACCTCGACATCCTCTGAGGACTGCCCCGGCTTCGAAAAGACAAGAAACTCCCGAGGACAGCGGACCTGCTCCAAGAAAAGCTGCAACTTTGTTTCCAGCAGCTTTAAAGAACCCTGCAAGCTCCCCGCAAGAAGCGTGAGACTTGCAACACTGCACCCGGCGACCCCGATTCGGCTGGTGGCGATCCAACACCTCAGGAGGGACCCCAGGACTACTCTAAGACTGTGAGTACAAAAACCTGTCCCCCCTGAGCCCCCACAGCGCCGCCTGCAGAGGGAATCCCGAGGCTTCCCCTGACCGCGACTCTTTGAATCCTAAGTCCCGACACCTGGGAGAGACCCTGCACCCGCAGCCCCCAGGACCTGAAGGACCGGACTTTCACTGGAGGAGTGACCCCCAGGAGTCCCTCTCCCTTGACCAAGTGGAGGTTTCCCCGAGGAACCCCCCCCTTGCCTGCCTGCAGCGCTGAAGAGATCCCTAGATCTCCCATTGACTTCCATTACAAACCCGACGCTTGTTTCTACACTGCACCCGGCCGCCCCCGCGCTGCTGAGGGTGAAATTTCTGTGTGGGCTTGTGTCCCCCCCGGTGCCCTACAAAACCCCCCTGGTCTGCCCTCCGAAGACGCGGGTACTTACCTGCAAGCAGACCGGAACCGGGGCACCCCCTTCTCTCCATTCTAGCCTATGTGTTTTGGGCACCACTTTGAACTCTGCACCTGACCGGCCCTGAGCTGCTGGTGTGGTGACTTTGGGGTTGCTCTGAACCCCCAACGGTGGGCTACCTTGGACCAAGAACTAAGCCCTGTAAGTGTCTTACTTACCTGGTTAACCTAACAAATACTTACCTCCCCTAGGAACTGTGAAAATTGCACTGTGTCCACTTTTAAAACAGCTATTTGTGAATAACTTGAAAAGTATACATGCAATTTTGATGATTTGAAGTTCCTAAAGTACTTACCTGCAATACCTTTCGAATGAGATATTACATGTAGAATTTGAACCTGTGGTTCTTAAAATAAACTAAGAAAATATATTTTTCTATATAAAAACCTATTGGCTGGATTTGTCTCTGAGTGTGTTTACCTCATTTATTGTCTATGTGTATGTACAACAAATGCTTAACACTACTCCTTGGATAAGCCTACTGCTCGACCACACTACCACAAAATAGAGCATTAGTATTATCTATTTTTACCACTATTTTACCTCTAAGGGGAACCCTTGGACTCTGTGCATGCTATTCCTTACTTTGAAATAGCACATACAGAGCCAACTTCCTACATTGGTGGATCAGCGGTGGGGTACAAGACTTTGCATTTGCTGGACTACTCAGCCAATACCTGATCACACGACAAATTCCAAAATTGTCATTAGAAATTCATTTTTGCAATTTGAAATTTTTCTAAATTCTTAAAAGTCCTGCTAGGGCCTTGTGTGTTAAGTCCCTGTTTAGCATTGTCTTTTAGAGTTTAAAAGTTTGTTAAAAGTTTGAAATTAGATTCTAGAAACAGTTTTAGATTCTTTAAAAAGTCTTCCAACTCTTAGCAAAATAATGTCTGATACAGAGATGAATGTGGTGGAACTTGACACCACACCTTACCTCCATCTTAAGATGAGGGAGCTAAGGTCTCTCTGTAATATCAAAAAAATAACCATTGGCTCCAGACCTACCAAAATTCAGCTCCAGGAGCTGTTGGCAGAGTTTGAAAAAGCCAACCCCTCTGATGATGACCTCACAGAGGAAGAAATTAGTGACTTGGAGGCCAATGTCCCTCCTCCAGTCCTAAATAGGGAGAACAGGACCCCTCAAGTCCTGTCTCCAACTGTGTTAGTCAGAAATAGTGAGTCCCTCACAGGAGGGTCCCACATTTCTGAAATCACTGAGGATGCTCTCAGTGAAGATGACCTCCTGTTAGCCAGGATGGCCAAAAGATTGGCTTTAGAGAGACAGCTCCTAGCCATAGAAAGGGAAAGACAAGAGATGGGCCTAGGACCCATCAATGGTGGCAGCAATATAAATAGGGTCAGAGATTCTCCTGACATGTTAAAAATCCCCAAAGGGATTGTGACAAAATTTGAAGATGGTGATGACATCACCAAGTGGTTCACAGCTTTTGAGAGGGCTTGTGTAACCAGAAAAGTGAACAGATCTCACTGGGGTGCTCTCCTTTGGGAAATGTTCACTGGAAAGTGTAGGGATAGACTCCTCACACTCTCTGGAAAAGATGCAGAATCTTATGACCTCATGAAGGGTACCCTGATTGAGGGCTTTGGATTCTCCACTGAGGAGTACAGGATTAGGTTCAGGGGGGCTCAAAAATCCTCGAGCCAGACCTGGGTTGACTTTGTTGACTACTCAGTGAAAACACTAGATGGTTGGATTCAAGGCAGTGGTGTAAGTAATTATGATGGGCTGTACAATTTATTTGTGAAAGAACACCTGTTAAGTAATTGTTTCAATGATAAACTGCATCAGCATCTGGTAGACCTAGGACCAATTTCTCCCCAAGAATTGGGAAAGAAGGCGGACCATTGGGTCAAGACAAGGGTGTCCAAGACTTCAACAGGGGGTGACCAAAAGAAAGGGGTCACAAAGACTCCCCAGGGGAAGGGTGATGAGACAACCAAAACTAAAAATAGTAAAGAGTCTTCTACAGGCCCCCAAAAACCTGCACAGGAGGGTGGGCCCAGAGCCTCTTCACAAAACAATGGGTACAAGGGTAAAAACTTTGATCCCAAAAAGGCCTGGTGTCATAGCTGTAAACAGCATGGACACCAAACTGGAGACAAGGCCTGTCCCAAGAAAGGTTCCACTCCAAACTCCCATCCAGGTAACACTGGTATGGCTAGTCTCCAAGTGGGATCAACAGTGTGCCCAGAGCAAATCAGGGTCCACACTGAAGCTACTCTAGTTTCTGAGGGTGGGGTGGATTTAGCCACACTAGCTGTCTGGCCGCCTAACATGCAAAAATACAGACAGCAACTCTTAATTAATGGGACTAGAATAGAGGGCCTAAGGGATACAGGTGCCAGTGTCACCATGGTGACAGAGAAACTGGTTTCCCCTGGCCAATACCTGACTGGAAAAACTTACACAGTCACCAACGCTGACAATCAGAGAAAAGTACATCCCATGGCAATGGTTACTTTAGAATGGGGAGGGGTCAATGGCCTGAAACAGGTGGTGGTCTCCTCAAATATCCCAGTGGACTGTCTGCTTGGAAATGACCTGGAGTCCTCAGCATGGGCTGAGGTAGAGCTAAAAACCCATGCAGCAATGCTGGGTATCCCTGAACTGGTGTGTGTGAAAACAAGAGCACAATGCAAGGCACAGGGTGAACAAGTAGAGCTGGAGTCTGGAAGAATGGCCCAGCCTACCAAGAGAACAGGAAAGTCAGTTGGGAAACCAACTACAACACAGCAAAAGAAAGGGAACCTCTCTTCTCAGGAAGAAGTTCTGCCCTCTGAGGGAACTGAGCCTTTGGAGCTTGAACCTTACCAGGTTGAGCTCTTAGGCCCAGGGGGACCCTCAAGGGAGGAGCTGTGTAAGGGACAAGAAACCTGTCCCTCTCTTGAAGGCCTTAGGCAGCAAGCTGCTGAAGAGTCCAAAGGCAAGAAAAATGGAACACATAGGGTCTATTGGGAAGATGGACTCCTGTACACTGAGGCCAGAGACCCCAAACCTGGTGCCACTAGGAGAGTGGTAGTGCCTCAGCTGTTCAGAGAGTTCATCCTAACATTGGCCCATGACATTCCCCTTGCTGGACATTTGGGACAAACCAAGACGTGGGAGAGGTTAGTCAACCACTTCTACTGGCCCAATATGTCCAACATGGTTAAGGAGTTTTGCCTCTCCTGCCCCACCTGTCAAGCCAGTGGTAAGACAGGTGGGCATCCAAAGGCCCCCCTCATTCCACTTCCAGTAGTGGGGGTTCCCTTTGAAAGAGTGGGTGTGGACATAGTTGGTCCACTAGAACCTCCCACAGCCTCAGGAAATATGTATATCCTGGTAGTAGTGGATCATGCTACCAGGTATCCTGAAGCTATTCCCCTTAGGTCGACTACTGCCCCTGCAGTAGCCAAGGCCCTCATTGGTATCTTTACCAGAGTGGGTTTCCCTAAGGAGGTGGTGTCTGACAGAGGTACCAACTTCATGTCAGCATACCTAAAGCACATGTGGAATGAGTGTGGAGTGACTTATAAATTCACTACACCATACCATCCACAAACTAATGGCTTGGTTGAGAGATTCAACAAGACATTAAAAGGCATGATCATGGGGCTCCCAGAAAAGCTCAAAAGGAGATGGGATGTCCTCTTGCCATGTCTGCTTTTCGCTTACAGAGAGGTGCCACAGAAGGGAGTAGGATTCTCACCCTTTGAACTTCTGTTTGGTCATCCTGTAAGAGGACCACTTGCCCTTGTTAAAGAAGGCTGGGAGAGACCTCTCCATGAGCCTAAACAGGACATAGTGGACTATGTACTTGGCCTTCGCTCTAGAATGGCAGAGTACATGGAAAAAGCAACCAAAAACCTTGAGGCCAGCCAACAGCTCCAGAAGTTTTGGTATGACCAAAAGGCTGCACTGGTTGAGTTCCAACCAGGGCAGAAAGTCTGGGTTCTGGAGCCTGTGGCTCCCAGGGCACTCCAGGACAAATGGAGTGGCCCTTACCCAGTGCTAGAAAGGAAGAGTCAGGTCACCTACCTGGTGGACCTGGGCACAAGCAGGAGCCCCAAGAGGGTGATCCATGTGAACCGCCTTAAGCTCTTCCATGACAGGGCTGATGTGAATCTGTTGATGGTAACAGATGAGGATCAGGAGGCAGAGAGTGAACCTCTCCCTGATCTTCTGTCATCAGACCCAAAAGATGGCACAGTAGATGGAGTGATCTACTCAGACACCCTCTCTGGCCAACAGCAAGCTGATTGTAGGAGAGTCCTACAACAGTTTCCTGAACTCTTCTCCTTAACCCCTGGTCAGACACACCTGTGTACCCATGATGTGGACACAGGAGACAGCATGCCTGTCAAAAACAAAATCTTTAGACAGTCTGACCATGTTAAAGAAAGCATCAAGGTGGAAGTCCACAAGATGCTGGAATTGGGAGTAATTGAGCGCTCTGACAGCCCCTGGGCTAGCCCAGTGGTCTTAGTCCCCAAACCTCACACCAAAGATGGAAAGAAAGAAATGAGGTTTTGTGTGGACTACAGAGGGCTCAATTCTGTCACCAAGACAGATGCTCATCCAATTCCAAGAGCTGATGAGCTCATAGACAAATTAGGTGCTGCCAAATTCTTAAGTACCTTTGACTTGACAGCAGGGTACTGGCAAATAAAAATGGCACCTGGAGCAAAAGAGAAAACAGCATTCTCCACACCTGATGGGCATTATCAGTTTACTGTTATGCCCTTTGGTTTAAAGAATGCCCCTGCCACCTTCCAAAGGTTGGTGAATCAAGTCCTTGCTGGCTTGGAGTCCTTTAGCACAGCTTATCTTGATGATATTGCTGTCTTTAGCTCCACCTGGCAGGATCACCTGGTCCACCTGAAGAAGGTTTTGAAGGCTCTGCAATCTGCAGGCCTCTCTATCAAGGCATCCAAATGCCAGATAGGGCAGGGAACTGTGGTTTACTTGGGACACCTTGTAGGTGGAGGCCAAGTTCAGCCACTCCAACCCAAGATCCAGACTATTCTGGACTGGGTAGCTCCAAAAACCCAGACTCAAGTCAGGGCATTCCTTGGCTTGACTGGGTATTACAGGAGGTTTGTGAAGGGATATGGATCCATTGTGACAGCCCTCACTGAACTCACCTCCAAGAAAATGCCCAAGAAAGTGAACTGGACTGTGGAATGCCAACAGGCCTTTGACACCCTGAAACAAGCAATGTGCTCAGCACCAGTTCTAAAAGCTCCAGATTATTCTAAGCAGTTCATTGTGCAGACTGATGCCTCTGAACATGGGATAGGGGCAGTTTTGTCCCAAACAAATGATGATGGCCTTGACCAGCCTGTTGCTTTCATTAGCAGGAGGTTACTCCCCAGGGAGCAGCGTTGGAGTGCCATTGAGAGGGAGGCCTTTGCTGTGGTTTGGTCCCTGAAGAAGCTGAGACCATACCTCTTTGGGACTCACTTCCTAGTTCAAACTGACCACAGACCTCTCAAATGGCTGATGCAAATGAAAGGTGAAAATCCTAAACTGTTGAGGTGGTCCATCTCCCTACAGGGAATGGACTTTATAGTGGAACACAGACCTGGGACTGCCCATGCCAATGCAGATGGCCTTTCCAGGTTCTTCCACTTAGAAAATGAAGACTCTCTTGGGAAAGGTTAGTCTCATCCTCTTTCGTTTGGGGGGGGGGGGTTGTGTAAGGAAATGCCTCCTTGGCATGGTTGCCCCCTGACTTTTTGCCTTTGCTGATGCTATGTTTACAATTGAAAGTGTGCTGAGGCCTGCTAACCAGGCCCCAGCACCAGTGTTCTTTCCCTAACCTGTACTTTTGTATCCACAATTGGCAGACCCTGGCATCCAGATAAGTCCCTTGTAACTGGTACTTCTAGTACCAAGGGCCCTGATGCCAAGGAAGGTCTCTAAGGGCTGCAGCATGTCTTGTGCCACCCTGGAGACCTCTCACTCAGCACAGACACACTGCTTGCCAGCTTGTGTGTGCTAGTGAGGACAAAACGAGTAAGTCGACATGGCACTCCCCTCAGGGTGCCATGCCAGCCTCTCACTGCCTATGCAGTATAGGTAAGACACCCCTCTAGCAGGCCTTACAGCCCTAAGGCAGGGTGCACTATACCATAGGTGAGGGTACCAGTGCATGAGCATGGTACCCCTACAGTGTCTAAACAAAACCTTAGACATTGTAAGTGCAGGGTAGCCATAAGAGTATATGGTCTGGGAGTCTGTCAAACACGAACTCCACAGCACCATAATGGCTACAATGAAAACTGGGAAGTTTGGTATCAAACTTCTCAGCACAATAAATGCACACTGATGCCAGTGTACATTTTATTGTAAAATACACCACAGAGGGCACCTTAGAGGTGCCCCCTGAAACTTAACCGACTGTCTGTGTAGGCTGACTAGTTCCAGCAGCCTGCCACCCCAGAGACATGTTGCTGGCCCCATGGGGAGAGTGCCTTTGTCACTCTGAGGCCAGTAACAAAGCCTGCACTGGGTGGAGATGCTAACACCTCCCCCAGGCAGGAGCTGTGACACCTGGCGGTGAGCCTCAAAGGCTCACCCCTTTGTCACAGCCCAGCAGGGCACTCCAGCTTAGTGGAGTTGCCCGCCCCCTCCGGCCACGGCCCCCACTTTTGGCGGCAAGGCTGGAGGGAACAAAGAAAGCAACAAGGAGGAGTCACTGGCCAGTCAGGACAGCCCCTAAGGTGTCCTGAGCTGAAGTGACTCTAACTTTTAGAAATCCTCCATCTTGCAGATGGAGGATTCCCCCAATAGGGTTAGGATTGTGACCCCCTCCCCTTGGGAGGAGGCACAAGGAGGGTGTACCCACCCTCAGGGCTAGTAGCCATTGGCTACTAACCCCCCAGACCTAAACACGCCCTTAAATTTAGTATTTAAGGGCTACCCTGAACCCTAGAAAATTAGATTCCTGCAACTACAAGAAGAAGGACTGCCTAGCTGAAAACCCCTGCAGAGGAAGACCAGAAGACGACAACTGCCTTGGCTCCAGAAACTCACCGGCCTGTCTCCTGCCTTCCAAAGATCCTGCTCCAGCTACGCCTTCCAAAGGGACCAGCGACCTCGACATCCTCTGAGGACTGCCCCGGCTTCGAAAAGACAAGAAACTCCTGAGGACAGCGGACCTGCTCCAAGAAAAGCTGCAACTTTGTTTCCAGCAGCTTTAAAGAACCCTGCAAGCTCCCCGCAAGAAGCGTGAGACTTGCAACACTGCACCCGGCGACCCCGATTCGGCTGGTGGCGATCCAACACCTCAGGAGGGACCCCAGGACTACTCTAAGACTGTGAGTACAAAAACCTGTCCCCCCTGAGCCCCCACAGCGCCGCCTGCAGAGGGAATCCCGAGGCTTCCCCTGACCGCGACTCTTTGAATCCTAAGTCCCGACACCTGGGAGAGACCCTGCACCCGCAGCCCCCAGGACCTGAAGGACCGGACTTTCACTGGAGGAGTGACCCCCAGGAGTCCCTCTCCCTTGACCAAGTGGAGGTTTCCCCGAGGAACCCCCCCCTTGCCTGCCTGCAGCGCTGAAGAGATCCCTAGATCTCCCATTGACTTCCATTACAAACCCGACGCTTGTTTCTACACTGCACCCGGCCGCCCCCGCGCTGCTGAGGGTGAAATTTCTGTGTGGGCTTGTGTCCCCCCCGGTGCCCTACAAAACCCCCCTGGTCTGCCCTCCGAAGACGCGGGTACTTACCTGCAAGCAGACCGGAACCGGGGCACCCCCTTCTCTCCATTCTAGCCTATGTGTTTTGGGCACCACTTTGAACTCTGCACCTGACCGGCCCTGAGCTGCTGGTGTGGTGACTTTGGGGTTGCTCTGAACCCCCAACGGTGGGCTACCTTGGACCAAGAACTAAGCCCTGTAAGTGTCTTACTTACCTGGTTAACCTAACAAATACTTACCTCCCCTAGGAACTGTGAAAATTGCACTAAGTGTCCACTTTTAAAACAGCTATTTGTGAATAACTTGAAAAGTATACATGCAATTTTGATGATTTGAAGTTCCTAAAGTACTTACCTGCAATACCTTTCGAATGAGATATTACATGTAGAATTTGAACCTGTGGTTCTTAAAATAAACTAAGAAAAGATAATTTTCTATATAAAAACCTATTGGCTGGATTTGTCTCTGAGTGTGTTTACCTCATTTATTGTCTATGTGTATGTACAACAAATGCTTAACACTACTCCTTGGATAAGCCTACTGCTCGACCACACTACCACAAAATAGAGCATTAGTATTATCTATTTTTACCACTATTTTACCTCTAAGGGGAACCCTTGGACTCTGTGCATGCTATTCCTTACTTTGAAATAGCACATACAGAGCCAACTTCCTACAATGACCCTGGCGGAAACCGCCAACAAAGACAGCCACTTTAACACACCGCCCGCCACGGCGGTACAGACAAGCAGCGCGGCGGTGACCGCCAACAGACAGGCGGAAGACAATGTACCGCCCATAGTATTACAACCCGCCAATCCGCCACCTTTTCCGGGGCGGATTCACCGTGGATAAAAACACGGCGGAAACAGTTGCTGCAATGGGAAAACGCTCACCTGAACACATCCCACGAGGAACAAGGACTCCATGGAGCCGGAACTACAAATACTCCCTGCGCTTGTCTTTCTGCTCCTCTACGACCACCATCTACGTAGGCGCCGAAGACAACGGTGAGTACTGCACCTACGACATGGGGGAGGGTGGAGACAAAAGTTAGGGGGACACCCACGAAACACCCCCACCCCCACCCTCGCATATTACAACATACACACCAATGCATTTCCAAACATCACAGTAACAACCCACAATCCCCCCGGAAGAATGCAAAGACAAAGCGAAATCCGTTCAAACATTGTAATGTTGCAATAAACAAGTCTTACAAAAATATACAGATATATACGAAAATCTGGCAGAAATATATACAGTACGAGAAGTAGTGCAGATATGTACATATCAATGTCCGTGCACCACTAGTCCAAAAATGCATGGGCGAGGCCCACAAAAGATACCTGACCACAATCGGAGAGAACACTGCCGGGGCATCAGATAGAAATACTACAGGCACCTCAGGGGGAAGGGAAGGGGGGGCACCTCAGCCGGATGAGTGCAAAGCCAGATCCACGACGGGGCTCCATGCCCATTGATGTATCCTGGGGAGTGCAAAGCCACAGTCTCTCAAGTCTCTATAGTGGGTGGCCTGCCCACTGTGCCATCCTGGGGAGTGCAAAGCCACAGTCTCTCAAGTCTCTACAGTGGGTGGCTTGCCCACTGTGCCATCCTGGGGAGTGCAAAGCCTCAATTTCGCAAGTAGATAACATCCGCCAGTGGCTCGTGAGGGAGACTGGTGCCCAGACTGGATTAGTCTCCCCGTGAAAGTTCCTGTCCCGTCAGTGTCCCAGCTGCACATGGGATAACGATGCTTGATGTGGCGGTCTATTCATTCTTACTCGGTGCATGCCCTGTTCACCGGGCTTCACCATGGCGGTCATTGCCCTGTTCAGCGGTGCTTTGCCATGGCGGTGCTTGCCCTGTTCAGAGGTCTTCACCATGGCGGTTCGGGACTGTTCAGCGGTGCTTTGCCATTGCGGTTCTGGACTGTTCAGCGGTCTTCACCATGGCGGTCATTGCCCTATTCAGCGGTGCTTTGCCATGGCGGTGCTTGCCCTGTTCAGCGGTCTTCACCATGGCGGTTCGGGACTGTTCAGCAGTGCTTTGCCATGGTGGTTCTGGACTGTTCAGCGGTCTTCACCATGGCGGTCATTGCCCTGTTCAGCGGTGCTTTGCCATGGCGGTGCTTGCCCTGTTCAGCGGTCTTCACCATGGCGGTTCGGGACTGTTCAGCGGTGCTTTGCCATGGCGGTTCTGCTACGGACATTGGTGTGTGGCATGACGTTCCATAGACTGGGCATTGGTGTGTGGCATGACGTTCCCTAGACTGGGCATTGGTGTGTGGCATGACGTTCCCTCATAGCCCACCTGGGCTGTGGCAGCCGGGGCACTCCTGGGTACTGACTCTAGCGATGGTCTCCTGACCAGTGACAATACTTGGGCCCTCCTGGGTACTGACTCCGGCGGTGGTCTCCTGACCAGTGACGATACTTGGGCCCTCCTGGGCTATGACTCCGTCGGTGGTCTCCTGACCAGTGACGATACTTGGGCCCTCCTGGGCACTGACTCCGGCGGTGGCGGTGGTCTCCTGACCAGTGACGATACTTGGGCCCTCCTGGGCTATGACTTCGGCGGTGGTCTCCTGACCAGTGACGATCCTTGGGCCCTCCTGGGCACTGACTCCGGCGGTGGTCTCCTGACCAGTGACGATACTTGGGCCCTCCTGGGCACTGACTCTGGCGGTGGCGGTGGTCTCCTGACCAGTGACGATACTTGGGCCCTCCTGGGCTATGACTCCGGCGGTGGTCTCCTGACCAGTGACGATACTTGGGCCCTCCTGGGCACTGACTCCAGTGGTGGTCTCCTGACCAGTGACGATACTTGGGCCCTCCTGGGCACTGACTCCGGCGGTGGCGGTGGTCTCCTGACCAGTGACGATACTTGGGCCCTCCTGGGCTATGACTCTAGCGGTGGTCTACTGACTAGTGACGATACTTGGGCCCTCCTGGGAACTGACTCCGGCGGTGGTCTCCTGACCAGTGACGATGGTGCTGGCGGTTGGGTCTCGACTGCCGGGAATGATGGCACCCTTCTCCGCCGTGATACTCACAACAGGCTGGGCAGACTTCCTCTGGCCCTTCCCCACCTTTGGTGGAGTCACAGCTGACTCTCCAATCCCCTTGGAGCCCATGTGAGTTGTTTTCCCACCAGGAGTCTTCACACGGTCCCGTCGTCCACTCTCCATTTAAAGAGCCTTTACAGGGGGTGGGCTGCCAGTGCCTTGGCTCCGGGTCACACTGCCTGCCCTGGTGGCCGGTGCACTCCACATACCTTGAACAGGCACCACTTGCAATGGAGGCTTTTTGGCTGAGGCGCTACGACGGGACTGATGAATTGGAGGGGGTGAGGGTGGGGGTGTGTTATAGCATGCAGGTAGGGTGGGGGATATGATAGTTAAGGTTTGACTTACCAGTGTCCCATCCACCACCGACTCCTCTGAGGCCCTCTGGATGCATGATGGTCAAGACTTGCTCCTCCCATGTTGTTAGTTGTGGTAGAGAAGGTGGGGGTCCGCCGCCAGTCCGCTGAACCGCGATGTTGTGTCTGGAGACTGTTGAACGCACCTTCCCCCGTAGGTCGTCCCACCTCTTCCTGATGTCCTCCCTATTTCTTGGGTGCTGTCCCACAGCGTTGACCCTGTCCACGATTCTGCACCATAGCTCCATCTTCCTGGCTATGGAGGTGTGCTGTACCTGTGAGCCAAATAGCTGTGGCTCTACCCGGATGATTTCCTCCAGCATGACCCTGAGCTCCTCCTCGGAGAAGCGGGGGTGTCTTTGGCGTGACATGGGGTGGTGTGTGTGATGTGTGGGGCGGTGTGAGTGTTGATGTGTGTGGTGATGTGTAGTGGTGTGTGGTGTTTTGTGCGTGGATGTGGTGTGGATGATGGTGTTGTGTGCCTCTGTATGGTGGTGTTGTCTTGGCTGTGCTGTCTCTCTGGCCTTCGTCCGTGAATTGTGGTCGTAGGGGTTTGTGGGTGATGTGTGTGTGTGTTTTATATTGTATTGGGTGTGTGGGAGTGGTGTTTGTATGTGTATCAGGTGTGTGTATTTGGAATTGTCCAATGTGGCGGTGTTTTGGAGATGTGTGTGTATTTTGAGCACGGAGGTGTATACCGCCAATGGAATACCGCGGTTGAAAGACCGCTGCGTGGATTCGTGGGTCGTAATAGCATGGGCGTGTTTCTGTTGGCGTGGAGGTGGAGGTTTTGTATTCGCCACTTTAACACTGACCTTTGGTGTGGCAGAGTCATGTGGGTGTCTGTATTTCGGCGGATTCCGAGATGTGTGTCATAATAGCTGTAGCGGACTACCGACGCCGCCGCAGTGTATTGGCGGTCTTCTGCACGGCGGTGAGCGCATTTTACCACCAATGTTGTAATGACCCCCTATGTTTCTAAAAGTTGGAATACTTTTTTAGAATCTAATACTATCTCTAGAACTTGATTCAAAATTTTACAAAACTTTTAAACTCTAAAAGAAATGCTAACAGGGGCTAACACAAGGCCCTAGCAGGACTTTTAAAAATTTTGAAAAATAGCTCAAATTTCAAAAGTCTGTTTCTAATGAAAATTTTGGGAATTTAGTTGTGTTATTAGGTATTGGCTGAGTTAGTCCAGCAAATGCAAAGTCTTGTACCCCACCGCTGATCCACCAATGTAGGAAGTTGGCTCTGTATGCACTATTTCAAAGTAAGGAATAGTATGCACAGAGTCCAAGGGTTCCCCTTAGAGGTAAGATAGTGGCAAAAATAGATAATTCTAATGCTCTATTTTGTGGTAGTGTGGTCGAGCAGTAGGCTTATCAGAGGAGTAGTGTTAAGCATTTGTTGTACATACACAGGCAATAAATGAGGAACACACACTCAGAGACAATTCCAGGCCAATAGGTTTTTGTATAGAAAAATATATTTTCTTAGTTTACTTTAAGAAACACAGGTTCAAGATTTACAAGTAATACTTCAAATGAAAGGTATTTCATGTAGGAACTTTAGGAACTTTGAATTAGCAAAATAGCACATACAGTTTTCACATAAATGACATATAGCTATTTTAAAACTAGACAGTCCATTTTACAACAGTTCCTGGTGGAGGTAAGGGTTTGTTATTCTTTGCAGGTAAGTAAAGCACCTACGGGGTTTAAAGTTGGGTCCAAGTTAGCCCACCGTTGGGGGTTCAGGGCAACCCCAAAGTTACCACACCAGCAGCTCAGGGCCGATCAGGTGCAGAGGTCAAAGTGGTGCCCAAAACGCATAGACTTCAATGGAGAAGGGGGTGCCCCGGTTCCAGTCTGCCAGCAGGTAAGTACCCGCATCTTCGGAGGGCAGACCAGGGGGGTTTTGTAGGGCACCGGGGGGGACACAAGTCAGCACAGAAAGTACACCCTCAGCGGCACGGGGGCGGCCGGGTGCAGTGTGCAAACAAGCGTCGGGTTCGCAATAGGATTCAATGGGAGACCAAGGGGTCTCTTCAGCAATGCAGGCAGGCAGGGGGGGGGCTCCTCGGGGTAGCCACCACCTGAGCAAGGGAGAGGGCCACCTAGGGGTCGCTTCTGCACTGGAGGTCAGATCCTTCAGGTCCTGGAGGCTGCGGGTGCAGAGTCTTTACCAGGCGTCGGGTCTTTGAAGCAGGCAGTCGCGGTCAGGGGGAGCCTCGGGATTCCCTCTGCAGGCGTCGCTGTGGGGGCTCAGGGGGGTCAACTCTGGCTACTCACGGTCTCGTAGTCGCCGGGGAGTCAGGTGCAGAGTGCAAAATCTCACGCTTCCGGCGGGAAACGTGTGTTGTTTCAAAGTTGCTTCTTTGTTGCAAAGTTGCAGTCTGTGGGGAACAGAGCCGCTGTCCTCGGGAGTTCTTGGTCCTTCTAGATGCAGGGTGATCCTCTGGAGCTTCAGAGGTTGCTGGACCCTGGGAACGCGTCGCTGGAGCAGTGTCTTTAGAAGTGGGGAGACAGGCCGGTTGAGCTGGGGCCAAAGCAGTTGGTGTCTCCGTCTTCTCTGCAGGTTTTTCAGTTCAGCAGTCCTCTTCTTCTTAGGTTGCAGGAATCTGAGTTCCTAGGTTCTGGGGAGCCCCTAAATACAATGGCTACTAGCCCTGAGGGTGACTACACCCTCTTTGTGCCTCCTCCCTGAGGAGAGGGGGGCACTTCCCTAATCCTATTGGGGGAATCCTCCATCTGCAAGATGGAGGATTTCTAAAAGTCAGAGTTCCCTCAGCTCCGGACAGCTTAGGGGCTGTCCTTAATGGCCAGTGACTCCTCCTTGTTTTTCTCATTATCTCCTACGGCCTTGCTGCGAAAAGTGGGGCCGTGGCCGGAGGGGGCGGACAACTCCACTAGCTGGAGAGCCCTGGGGTGCTGTAACAAAGGGGGTGAGCCTTTGAGGCTCACCACCAGGTGTTACAGTTCCTGCAGGGGGAGGTGAGAAGCACCTCCACCCAGTACAGGCTTTGTTACTAGCCACAGAGTGACAAAGGCACTCTCCCCATGTGGCCAGCAACATGTCTGGTGAGTGGCAGGCTGCTAAAACTAGTCAGCCTACACGGATAGTCGGTTAAGGTTTCAGGGGGCACCTCTAAGGTGCCCTCTTGGGTGTATGTTACAATAAAATGTACACTGGCATCAGTGCGCATTTATTGTGCTGAGAAGTTTGATACCAAACTTCACAGTTTTCAGTGTAGCCATTATGGTGCTGTGGAGTTTGTGCATGACAGACTCCCAGACCATATACTCTTATGGCTACCCTGCACTTACAATGTCTAAGGTTTTGCTTAGACACTGTAGGGGCATAGTGCTCATGCACTTATGCCCTCACCTATGGTATAGTGCACCCTGCTTTAGGGCTGTAAGGCCTGCTAGAGGGGTGACTTATCTATACTTCATATGCAGTGTGAGGTTGGCATGGCACCCTGAGGGGAGTGCCATGTCGACTCAGTTGTTTTATCCCCACTAGCACACACAAGCTGCCTAGCAGTGTGTCTGTGCTGAGTGAGGGGTCCCCATGGTGGCATAAGACATGCTGCAGCCCTTAGAGACCTTCCCTGGCATCAGGGCCCTTGGTACCAGAGGTACCAGTTACAAGGGACTTACCTGGATGCCAGGGTGTGCCAATTGTGGAAACAAAAGTACAGGTTAGGGAAAGAACACTGGTACTGGGGCCTGGTTAGCAGGCCTCAGCACACTTTCAAATAATAACTTGGCATCAGCAAAGGCAAAAAGTCAGGGGGTAACCATGCCAAGGAGGCATTTCCTTACAGCCCCCCAGGGGAGCGACCCGTGCCTAATGGGTCGCTCCCCATCTCTATAAAAACAAGCAAACAAAAAAAAAACAGAAAGAAAAACTTTGCCCTGGCGCCTAGAGGTTTCTGTCCCCCCTGGGGGCAGATCGGCCTAATAACAATAGGCCGATATGCCCCCGGGGTGGAGGCAGAAATGGCCTAAAATAAATTTGTCCCCCCCACCACCCCCAGGGAGCGAAACAAAAGATCCCCGGTGCCTAGATTGACCTAAAGTTGGCCGATCTGCCCCCAAGGGGGGCAGAAATGGTCTAAATACAATTTGCCTCCCCAGGGGAGCGACCCTTGCCTAATGTGTCGCTCCCCATCTCTAAAATAACGAATGAACAAAAAAAAAGCCAACATTTTTTTAGCTCTGGCGCCTAGAAGTTTCTGCCCCCCCGGGGGCAGATCGGCCAATAACAATAGGCCGATCTGCCCCCGGGGGGGCAGAAATGGCCTAAAATAAATTTGACACCCCTCTCAACCCCCCACCCTTTCCCCGGGGAGCTACCCTTGCCTACGGGGTCGCTCCCCTTGCGTGACATTGGCGCAAAAAAAAGATCCCCGGTGCCTAGTGGTTTCTGCCCCCCTTAAGGGCAGATTGACCTAAAATCTGCTGATGAAATGGTCTAAATACAATTTGCCCCTCCAGGGGAGCGACCTTTGCCTAAGGGGTCGCTCCCCATCTGTAAAACAAAAAAAAACAAAAGAAATCCCTGGTGCCTAGGCTTCCCCTTCCATCCCTGCGTTGGGGGGTGGGGAGGAACCCCTCTGGGCTCTGTGCCAGGGACGTAATGGTTACGTCCTGGGCACACGAGCACTGTGCCGCAGGACGTAACCATTAAGTCCGCAGCACAGAAGGGGTTAAAGGTTTGGGGGCTCTGCGCCAAACCTATTCTGTGGGCCCCTCTTTGGAACAGCTTTACATTTATGATCCATTTTCAGCTCTTTCATGCTCTCTTTGGCCAGGTCACTGACAGTGAACAGGCACACTGGTTCGACTTCTAAATGTGTTTACATCTAATATATTAGGGGAGAATGATGTGTGTTTTCAATATTGTAACACAGAAGCAACTCACATGTATTACTGCAAATAATCTGTGTCACACTCTCCAATTTCTCATATGTGTTTTGATCTAAAAGAAACTTTTATGGATTTTGCATGAAATATAAAAATACCTTTCTCTGCAAAATATCGAATCAACACACACATCACCCACATTAAAAATAAATGACAGTGAAATGTTATATAAAAACAATCTATTTAAAAATTATTAAAAGCCATCACGGCATGACTCTGGAGAAAGCCTGGGGCCCCTGGCCAGAACCCACTTTGCCTATGCCTTAAAACGCATTGGGGACTTTCGATTGGCACTATACAAATTGTGCGTGACTTGTGAGCCGTGGACTCCAATAATTGTACACAATTGCATAGTTTTGTAGTGAAATTGAAGGCTAGTCATATACTCACAGCTATAGCTGGAGGTTTCCCATTGCCATTTGTGTGACATTTCCACGTTTGGGGCATGCATATGTGTGACATTCCCATGCCTTACGGTGACACCTTGAGTGACACTCAATTGCAATGCTTAAAAACTTTGCTCGATAAACAGACATTTGCGGTGAGCAAATCTAGAGTGTTGCTGGTGTTGCAGGGTGCTCCTTACTAGAGCTGCTCTCCACCTAAACTTGGGAACTACCCAGAGTTCTCTCTTCTTTTTTGCATAATTTATGCGTCACTCTAACCCTGAAAGGGATTTGTTATGACTTATACTGGGTGCGCCCTTGTGTCTGGACAAAGCTAAACTGCTCTGAAGAGTTCTGGTGGGAGCAAAAGATCTGTCAGAGGTTGCTTTTTCCTCATTTCAGGTTGGCTTGGATGGTACTTTATCAGTCTAAAGCTGTAATACTGTTCCTGGAGTGGTAAATGGCTTTTGTCATTTTACATCTAGTAAGGTTGGCACTGTGTCAAACCTATGCTTAAAGACTTTGCTGTACAAAGAGCACATTACTTTGGCCCATATTTATACTTTTTTAGCACCACATTTGTGATGTTTTTTTAAACAAAAATGGTGCACACTTACAAAATACAATTGTATTTTGCAACTTTGCACCGTTTTTGCATAAAAAAAATTATGCAAATGTGGCGCTAAAAAAGTATAAATAGGAGCTTTTGTCACTATCTAGCGCGGGGTGCATACCACTGTGCTGATCCAAAGCTTAAAAACTTTGCTGGATAAACAGACATTTGAGGTGAGCAAATCTAGAGTGTTGCAGGGTGCTCCTTACTAGAGCTGCTTTCCACCTAAACTTGGGTACTACCCAGAGTTCTCTCTTCTTTTTTGCATAATTTATGCGTCACCCTAGGGGAAAGGGATTTGTTTTGACTTATACTGGGTGCTCCCTTGTGTCTGAGCAAAGCTAAACCTTTCTGATGATCTCTGTTGGGAGCAAAACACATGTCAGAGGTTGCTTTTACTCATTCTAGGTTGGCTTGGATGATACTTTACCAGTCCAAATCTGTAATACTGTGCCTGGAGTGGTAAATGGCTTTTGTCATTTTAGAGCTTAGCAACGTTGGTACTGTGTCAAACCTATGTTTAAAGACTTTGCTGTACAATTGGTAAAGACTTTGTCACTATCTAGGTCGGCGTGGATAGCACTGTGCTGTTCCAATGCTTAAGGACTTTGTTAGATAAACAGACATTTGAGGTAAGCAAATCTAGAGTGTCGCTGGTGTTGCAGGGTGCTCCTTACTAGAGCTGGTCTCCACCTAAACTTGGGAACTACCCAGAGTTCTCTCTTCTTTTTTGCATAATTTATGTGTCACTCTAACCCTGAAGGGGATTTGTTTTGACTTATACTGGGTGCTCCCTTGTGTCTGGACAAAACTAAACCGCTCTGATAGGAGCAAAACATGTGTCAGAGATTGCTTTTACTCCTTTCAGGTTGGCTTGGACAGTTCTTTATCAGTCTAAAGCTGTAATACTGTTCTTGGAGTGGTAAATGGCTTTTGTCATTTTACAGCTCGGCAAGGTTGGCACTGTGTCAAACCTGTGCTTAAAAACGTTCTTGTACAAAAGACTTTGTCACTATCTAGCTCAGCGTGCATAGCCCTGTGCTAATGCAATGCTTAAAAACTTTGCTAGATAAACAGACATTTGAGGTGAGCAAATCTAGAGTGTTGCTGGTGTTGCAGGGTGCTCCTTACTAGAGCTGGTCTCCACCTAGACTTGGGAACTACCCAGAGTTCTCTCTTCTTTTTTGCATAATTTATGCGTCACTCTAACCCTGAAAGGGATTTGTTTTGACTTATACTGGGTGCGCCCTTGTGTCTGGACAAAACTAAACCTTTCTGATTAGCTCTGGTGGGAGCGAAACACGTGTCAGAGATTGCTTTTATTCATTCCAGGTTTGTTTGGACGATATTTTACCAGTCCAATGCTGTAATACTGTGCCTGGAGTGGTAAACGGCTTTTGTCATTTTACAGTCTGGCAAGGTTAGCCACTGTGTCAAACCTATACTTAAAGACTTTGTTACTATCTAGCTCGGTGTGGATAGCACTGTGCTGATCCAATGCTTAACAACTTCGCTAGATAAACAGACATTTGAGGGGAGCAAATCTAGAGTGTTGCTGGTGTTGCAGGGTGCTCCTTACTAGAGCAGGTCTCCCCCTAAACTTGGGAACTACCCAGAGTTCTCTGTTCTATTTTGCATAATTTATGCGTCACTCTAACCCTGAAAGGGATTTGTTTTGACTTATACTGGATGCTCCCTTGTGTCTGAGCAAAGCTAAACCTTTCTGATGATCTCTGTTGGGAGCAAAACACGTGTCAGAGTTTGCTTTTACTCATTCTAGGTTGGCTTGGATGATACTTTACCAGTCCAAATCTGTAATACTGTGCCTGGAGTGGTAATGGCTTTTGTCATTTTAGAGCTCAGCAATGTTGGTACTGTGTCAAACCTATGCTTAAACACTTTGTCACTATCTAGCTTGGTGTGCATCGGACTGTGCTGATCCACTGCTTACAAACTTTGCTAGATTAACAGACATTTGAGGTGAGCAAATCTAGAGTGTCGCTGGTGTTGCAGGGTGCTCCTTACTAGAGCTGGTCTCCACCTAAACTTGGGAACTACCCAGAGTTCTCTCTTCTTTTTTGCATAAGTTATGCTTCACTCTAACCCTGAAAGGGATTTGTTTTCACTTATACTGGGTGCTCCCTTGTGTCTGGACAAAGGTAAACCTTTCTGATTAGCTCCTATGGGAGCAAAACACGTGTTAGGGTTTTGCTTTTATTCATTCCAGGTTGGCTTGGACAGTACTTTACCAGTCCAAAGCTGTAATACTGTGCTTGGAGAAGTGAATGGCTTTTGTCATTTTACAGCTCGGCAAGGTTGGCATTGTGTCAAACCTATGTTTAAAGACTTTGCTGTAAATTTGGTAAAGACTTTGTCACTATCTAGGTCGGCGTGGATAGCACTGTGCTGTTCCAATGCTTAAGGACTTTGTTAGATAAACAGACATTTGAGGTGAGCAAATCTAGAGTGTCGCTGGTGTTGCAGGGTGCTCCTTACTAGAGCTGGTCTCCACCTAAACTTGGGAACTACCCAGAGTTCTCTCTTCTTTTTTGCATAATTTATGTGTCACTCTAACCCTGAAGGGGATTTGTTTTGACTTATACTGGGTGCTCCCTTGTGTCTGGACAAAACTAAACGGCTCTGATAGGAGCAAAACATGTGTCAGAGATTGCTTTTACTCCTTTCAGGTTGGCTTGGACAGTTCTTTATCAGTCTAAAGCTGTAATACTGTGCCTGGAGTGGTAAATGGCTTTTGTCATTTTACAGCTCGGCAAGGTTGGCACTGTGTCAAACCTGTGCTTAAAAACTTTCTTGTACAAAAGACTTTGGGGGTGATTCCGAGACCGGCGGGCGGCGGAGGCCGCCTGCCAGTCTACCCCCGACAGAATACCGCTCCGCGGTCACAAGACCGCAGAGGGTATTTTGAGATTTGCCCTAGGCTGGCGGGCGGCCGCCAAAAGGCCGCCCGCCAGCCCAGGGCAAATCTACCTTCCCACGAGGACACCGGCTCCGAATGGAGCCGGCGTAGTGGGAAGGTGCGACGGGTGCTGTTGCACCCGTCGCCTATTTCAGTGTCTGCTTTGCAGACACTGAAATACTTTGTGGGGCCCTCTTACGGGGGCCCCTGCAGTGCCCATGCCATTGGCACTGCAGGGGTCCCCAGGGGCCCCGCGGCACCCCCTACCGCCATCCTGGAACAGGATGGCGGTAGGGGGTGTCAGAATCCCCATGGCTGCGGAGCGCGCTCCGCAGCCATGGAGGATTCACCCGAGCAGCGGAAAGTCGGCGGGAGACCGCCGACTTTCCGTTTCTGACCGCGGCTGAACCGCCGCGGTCAGAATGCTCGAGGGAGCACCGCCAGCCTGTTGGCAGTTCTCCCGTGGTCGGTGACCCTGGCAGTCACTGACCGCCAGGGTCAGAATGACCCCCTTTGTCACTATCTAGCTCAGCGTGCATAGCCCTGTGCTAATCCAATGCTTAAAAACTTTGCTAGATAAACAGACATTTGAGGTGAGCAAATCTAGAGTGTTGCTGGTGTTGCAGGGTGCTCCTTACTAGAGCTGGTCTCCACCTAAACTTGGGAACTACCCAGAGTTCTCTCTTCTTTTTTGCATAATTTATGCGTCACTCTAACCCTGAAAGGGATTTGTTTTGACTTATACTGGGTGCGCCCTTGTGTCTGGACAAAACTAAACCTTTCTGATTAGCTCTGGTGGGAGAGAAACACGTGTCAGAGTTGCTTTTATTCATTCCAGGTTTATTTGGACGATACTTTACCAGTCCAACGCTGTAATACTGTGCCTGGAGTGGTAAACGGCTTTTGTCATTTTACAGCTTGGCAAGGTTAGCACTGTGTCGAACCTATACTTAAAGACTTTGGCCCGTATTTATACTTTTTGACGCTAATCTGCGCTAACGCAGTTTAGCGTCAAAAAAATTAACGCCGGCTAACGCCATTCTGAAGCGCCATGCGGGCGCCGTATTTATAGAATAGCGTTAACCGGCGTTAGCCGACCGGCGCTGCCTGGTGTGCGTGAAAAAAAACCACGTACACCAGGCAGCGCTGGCGTAGGGGAAAAATGGCGTATGGGCGTCTAAAAATGGGGCAAGTCAGGTTGAGGCAAAAAAATCGTCTTAACCCGATTTGCGCCATTTTTTTACGACGCCCATCCCCCATCAACATGACTCCTGTCTTAGCAAAGACAGGAGTCATGCCCCCTTGCCCAATGGCCATGCCCAGGGGACTTATGTCCCCTGAGCATGGTCATTGGGCATAGTGGCATGTAGGGGGGCACAAATCAGGCCCCCCTATGCCACAAAAAAAAATTAAAAAAAATACTTACCCCAACTTACCTTTACTTCCCTGGGATGGGTCCCTCCATCCTTGGGTGTCCTCCTGGGGTGGGCAAGGGTGGCAGGGGGTGTCCCTGGGGGCAGGGGAGGGCACCTCTGGGCTCCTTCAGAGCCCACAGGTCTCTTAACGCCTGCCCTGACCCAGGCGTTAAAAAGAGGCGCAAATGTGGGGTTTTTTGCCCCGCCCACTCCCAGGCGTCATTTTTGCCCGGGAGTATAAATACCACGCACATGCCTCGGAGTCATTTTTTAAGACGGGAATGCCTCCCTTGCATATCATTAACGCAAGGGAGGTGTTCACGCCAAAAAATGACGCTAACTCCATGAACTTTGGCGCTAGACGCGTCTAACGACAAAGCATAAATATGGAGTTAGTTTTGCGTCGAATTTGCGTCGAAAAAAACGACGCAAATTCGGCGCAAACGGAGTATAAATATGCCCCTTTGTTACTATCTAGCTCGGTGTGGATAGCACTGTGCTGATCCAATGCTTAAAAACTTCGCTAGATAAACAGACATTTGAGGGGAGCAAATCTAGAGTGTTGCTGGTGTTGCAGGGTGCTCCTTACTAGAGCAGGTCTCCACCTAAACTTGGGAACTACCCAGAGTTCTCTGTTCTATTTTGCATAATTTATGCGTCACTCTAACCCTGAAAGGGATTTGTTTTGACTTATACTGGGTGCTCCCTTGTGTCGGGACAAAGCTAAATCTCTCTGTTGAGCTCTGGTGGGAGCAAAAAACGTGTCAGGGGTTGCTTTTATTCATTCCAGGTTGGCTTAGATGGTCCTTTACCAGTCCAAAGCTGTAATACTGTGTCTGAAGTGGTAAATGGCTTTTGTTATTTTACAGCTTGGCCCTGTGTCAAATCTATGCTTAAAGACTTTGTCACTATCTAACTCGGTGTGGATAGCACTGTGCTGATCCAATGCTTAAACACTTTGCTAGATAAACAGATATTTGAGGGGAGCAAATCTAGAGTGTTGCAGGGTGCACCTTACTAGAGCTTAACTCCACCTAAACTTGGAAACTACTCAGAGTTCTCTCTTTTTTTTCCATAATTTATGTGTCATTCTAACTCCGAAAGGGATTTGTTTTGACTTATACTGGGTGCTCCCTTGTGTCTTCACAAAGCTAAGGGGCATATTTATACTCTGTTTGCGCCGAATTAGCGTCGTTTTTTTTTACGCAAATTCGGCGCAAAACTAACGCCATATTTATACTTTGGCGCTAGACGCGTCTAGCGCCAAAGTATGAGTAAAGAGCGTCATTTTTTAGCGTGAACGCCTTCCTTGCGTTAATGAGATGCAAGGTAGGCGTTCCCGTCCAAAAAAATGACTGCGACGCAAATGCGTCGTATTTATATTCCCGGGCAAAAATCACGCCCGGGAGTTGGCGGGGCAGAAAACCCCGCATTTGCGCCACTTTTTAACGCCTGGGTCAGGGCAGGCGTTAAGGGACCTGTGGGCTCAAAATGAGCCCACAGCTGCCCTCCCATGCCCTCAGGGACCCCCCCTGCCACCCTTGCCCACCCCAGGAGGACACCCAAGGATGGAGGGACCCACCCCAGGGACATTCAGGTAAGTTCAGGTAAGTATAAATATTATTTTTTTTAATATTTTTTTGTGGCATAGGGGGGCCTGATTTGTGCCCCCCTACATGCCTCAATGCCCAATGACCATGCCCAGGGGACATAAGTCCCCTGGGCATGGCCATTGGGCAAGGGGGCATGACTCCTGTCTTTACTAAGACAGGAGTCATGTAAATGGCGTCTGGGCGTCGTTAAAAATGGCGCAAATCGGGTGGAGGCGATTTTTTGCGTCAACCTGACTTGCACCATTTTTAAGACGCCCTAGCGCCATTTTTCCCTACGCCGGCGCTGCCTGGTGTACGTGGTTTTTTCCACGCACACCAGGCAGCGCCGGTCGGCTAACGCCGGCTGACGCCATTCAATAAATACGGCGCCCGCATGGCGCTTCAGAATGTCTTTAGCCGGCGCAAAAATTTTTGACGCTAAACTGCGTTAGCGCAGTTTTGCGTCAAAAAGTATAAATATGGCCCTAAATCTCTCTGATGAGCTCTAATGGGAGCAAAACATGTGTCAGGGGTTGCTTTTACTCATTCCAGGTTGGCTTGGACGGTACTTTACCAGTCTAAAGCTGTAATACTGTGCCTAGAGTGGTAAATGGCTTTTGTCATTTTACAGCTCGGCAAGGTTGGCACTGTGTCAAGCCTATGCTTAAAGACTTTGGCCAATATTTATACTTTTTTAGCACCGCATTTGCGCAGGTTTTTGACGCAAAAGTGGTGCAAACTTACAAAATACAATTGTGTTTTGTAAGTTTGCGCCGCTTTTGCGTCAAAAAGTGGTGCTAAAAAAGTATAAATATGGGCCTTTGTCACTATCTAGCTTGGCGTGGATAGCACTGTGCTTATCCAATGCTTAAAAACTTTGGGCCATATTTATACTTTTTGACGCAAAAGTGCGCCGCCGCAGTTTTGCGCCAAAAAATTTAATGCCGGCTAACGCCATTTCGTAGCACTGTGCGGGCGTCAAATTTATACTTTGACGCACGGCGGCGCAATCAACAGGTGGGAGTCATTATTTTTGACACACAGCGCGGAGTCAAGTCGTAAAGGAAAACGACGTTAACGCGGCGGAAATGACTGTGGGTCGATTTACGACACCAGAACCCGGATATGCGCCGTTTTTTTTACGCAATAGCGTAAAAAAAAACACGAACACTGCAAGTGCACCAGAGGAGAGCCAAAATGGATCCCAGATTCCACTACAGACCCCAGGAAGATGACAGCAGACCAGGAACCAGCCAGGACGATCCATACAAGAACCAGGACATTTATATAAAGAAAAGAAAGTGTCGCTTCAGTGCAGAGGAGCAGGAAATCCTGGTTAAAGAGGTGACGGAACACCAGCACCAACTGTTTGTCACCTCAAAGTTGCCAATCAGTAGGAGAGAGGCCATATGGCAACAAATTGTTGACAAGATCAACAGTGTGTCTGAAGTACGCAGGACAGTCACCGAGTGTAAGAAACGCTGGCATGACTGCAAACGTAGGACAAAGGAAAAAATGGCAAGGAACAGGAAGGCAGCACTGAAGACTGGAGGTGGGAGTCCAGCACACCTGGACCACATGGAGGAGATGGTCGCAGCCATCAGGCCTGAGGAGATGGTCACAGGGATTCAAGGACAGGACAGCGCAGACTACCACGAGACAACACACATGCAGGGTAAGTCGCATGGGGAATTAAAATACAATAATGTTGACTGTAAGCGGGGGGAAATACCTACTACACATTGCATGTAAGTCTTCATATACATGGAGTGGCATGGGTAAAGGGGCACCGCAGGGGGGCATGGCCTGTACAGACAGAAGCTGGGGCACAACATTACACTACACCAACAACAGTCCTTTGGGGGCATGCTGTCATGCCAACTATGGAGCAAAGGGAAAGCCTCGATAGGAGGGAAGGCCACTACGTCAAACTTACATCCTGGCATTTGTCAGCCAACATATCTCCTACATTAACTAGGGCCCTATTAGCAATCCTCTAGCCAAAACGACAACTGCAATGTAACTGCCACAACAGTTGACACTACCACCTCTGATCTGTGTGCAGCTCAAGTAGCAAATGGCAGTAACCTCCCCATGGAACATACATACCTAAATTAGGGGGTGAGGATGACATCTGCAACAATCTCCTGAAACAAGACAAAGGCCCCAGTACACGCAAATGTCAATGCCCATAGGTGTCACAAACATCAGCCAATGTAAACAACAATTGGAGTGGCACAGCACTAAGGACACACCCATGCTGCATATGTCAGGGTCCTTCCCGTGCCTGGCAAACAAGGCAACATCACAAAAGTCATACTGCTCAGACAACAGCATTAAGGAGGGGACACATGGAACTGGTCACTGAAATACACCTGCACAGTCAGAGGGGGAAATAGGACACTGATACGACTATCAGGGCAATCCAATGTAACACACATTACCCAACATCAGCAGGACACACTAACAATATCAACATCCATATCACATCATAACATTGCCATGCATAGGATATGCTACATGTCAATTACATTTAAGTCAATGTGAACGATCAGGGATTGGGGCAGGTCCTGAGAGTCAATTGTGCTGCCAGGACCATCAGAACACCCACAGCCAGTGAAAGGTCTCACCATGAGAATGGATATACACGGAGGGTCGAGTAGGACAAAAAGGTGGCTATTCTCTATTTGGTATAAAGCAACACCTAGAGGCGATGAGGCTGACAAGTCTGATAACTCAATAACATACATGTGACACACAGGTGGGCCATAGGCCTATAACAATGCCCATCTGAAGGACAGCAGATACCAATACCAAACAAGATCACAAAGTGAATTCATCAAAAGGCAGGCACGTCACGTCAAAACTGTCACAACACAGACACACTAATTGTACCCTGTTTCATTGCAGAGGAAGATGGATCACCTGCCGATATGCCTGTCCCAGATTTCCCTGATGACATGGATGACGAGCCCATAAACATTCCCCAGGAGTCCATCCAAAAGGTCCTTGAAACCCTCCAGACCCCACTTTCAGTCACAAGGAGAAGCCCAGAACAAGCAGCCATCACAGAAGAACCACCCACTACCCCAATTGCAAGACCTGCCAGCTCCAATACAGCTGAGGACTCTGACCACACTGGCACCAGCTTTGAAAGAACTGTAGTTGGAGTACAGCGGGAGCTGGCCAAGGAGGTGCGGGTGGGGATGCAAACTATGGCAGCCAGCCTTGAGGGGGTGCGCTCGTGCATGATGTCATCTGCAGATCAGGCAGCAGCTATGCAAGCCCTAACTGCAAGGACTACAAGAAACTGTCAAGGAATTCACCACTGCAGTAAGGGAGTTGCCACAACACCTCGCACCCCAAACCTTCCACTGCATGCACAAATGCAATCATGACTCCCTCAGGGCCGACCTGGCTGCCTACCATCGTGATGTGGCTGCTATTCTCAAAAACCAGCAGACCCTCCTTGCTGCAGTACTGCCCTTAAGACCTTCACAGGGAGCAGCGACCGGGATGTTTGACTCCACGTCTTCTAACACTGAGGTGTATGTTGCCCCTTCACAACCAACAACAACAAGGACAAAGCAGGCAACACACACATCAGAAGAAGAAGACATGGAACAGATCACATTCACACGGAAGAGTACCCGGAGCACTAGTCCCTGCACCATGGACTACTATGACCAAGGTCCTATGTTTTGTCAAATGCCAGTCTTACTACAACTATACTCAATTACTGTTCTGCTAACCACTGTATAACTTGTCAGCATTGCCAGTGAATGTCTCTCTCCTACTAATCGGCAAATCCTGTCCCTCTGCACTGTCTGTAACATCACCCCAGCATGTCAGGAGCATTATCCACACCCCTTCTGTAGGATCACCATGTAAGATTGCAGTAGAACGGACTCAGCAAACATGGACAATGTACATATTGCACTACAGCACCTATCAATAAATTGCACCTGCACACCAAATATGTCTCTGTGTAATTTGACACATCAACTGTGCAGTAGATAACACAAATGTGCCTGTGTGACAACCATGTAGCTTGTCAATACAACTGTCCTGACATCATGTAGTCAGATACATCTGTGCAGTGGCCAGGATTGCATCATAGCCTGCCCATCCTGAGGAGAATAACTGATGAAGGGAGAAACCACACACAGTCATGCTGTGTTGTACAGAATAATGCTTCATCAAGAGAAATCAAAGTCAACTAATAGTGGCTGATAAATGTTGTCACCATGCAATACTAACACATTGAATTATGCAGTCTAATCTAAGCAAACACTACAAAACACAGCATCAATCAACCTTTCTGAGTAAACAACCAAATAGGTAATCATGCTGAATTTTAGCACAAATGATCAATGTCAGTTATGAAGACAAGAAGACAAGAGTGTTAACAAGACCTCATCTTCAAAGATGTCCCTGAACATCACACTGCAGTCCGACCTAAAAATGTCCCCACAATACCAAGTCTGGAAGCACACTTTGTGACGTAGAAAACATACTCATTGACACAAATCCTTTGTGATCCATGTCAACTCCGATTGTGGTTCTAACAAATGGTTGATACTTACCAAGGTAGCACAGGGGTAGCTGCCACTTTAAACCTCAGTTTGTTTTGGTTTGTAGCATAGGACACAAATGTCATAGAACAACAATCACCTACACTGATGGCAAGGCCATGATCAAGTAGCAGTTAACACATAATGCAAAGGGTTATCTATATATTTATTCATAACTAATCACACCAGAGGCAACTAAGGGAAAAGTCATACCTACACTAATCTAACCTGACTACTCATTACCCACAACTGTCCCTAACTAACCTAAGCTAAACTTACTCTACACATATAATGAATCGACCTAAACATCAACCCCCCACCCACCATTAGGAGACAGGACACATGCAGGACAACACATACTAACCTACACACATACTATACTATCCTAAACAATCATATATTGTTTTGTAAATGTTTTGATTTTTTTTTATTTTTTTTATTTTTCTTTATTTCTTAAACACACAGGAACCCCAACATTGACCCCCACCCACACACTTAATAATGAAAAGTAGAAAAAATCAGGACCCCCCACCCTCCTTCCTAACACTAACTAAGCTAACAACCTATACTAACCTAACACTAATCCCCCAAGCCCACTAATCATGATAACAAGGAAGGAGGAGGGAGGGGAGGGAATTATGTACATTGAACATATCAGTCCTAGAGGTTGGCCCTCCGTAAGGTCCGCCTGATAGACCTGACCGCTTCTTGATGTAGGCCACATCCTGGCTAAGCTTGTCCACCTTCCTCATAAATTTGTCCATTTTGCGTTCCAAAGCCTGGAATGCCGCAGGGTCGATTGGAGGTGCTGCTGCTGTTTGGGTCCCGGCAGAGGTGCTCTGTGTGGGTGTTGAGCCTAGCCCACTGGACTGTCCTGCACTGCTGGGTCCTGGTTGTGCTGCAGAGGCAGGGACAACTGTCCCCACTGTGGCTGGGACCACTTGGGGAGAACCGGTGGTTGTGGTGGCTGTAGTGGGCAACCTTCGGCCACCCTGTGGTGAAGCCCACCATGCTCCGGAGGCCCGATCCGACTGGTATTTACGGGCCATCCGTCGGAACCCCGACTGCACCTGTAAGATGTGTTGGTACCTCATGGCCCGCCTCTCAAATTCATGCCTCTGTGCGGCACTCATGTTTGCAACTGTGAAGACAAAGGGCAACTATTTACCATAGGAACTGCATTGTGTGGAACAGCACAAGTGGTCAATTTGACAATACATTTACTGTACTTGTAATAGCCCATATCACCATACAGATCATTGAAAGTCTCAGAGGAAGTACATGGGAAGCCTGCATACAAAGGTCATCTCACACATAGCATATACAATAATCTACATGATGGGTAACAACTGCCAATAACTTGTCATCAAAGTACTTACAGTTGCAGCTAACAATCATGTTGCACCTCCTCCGCCTATTGCCTGGACTACATATGTCAGTGTATGGGATAACAATCACAAACTTCAAGGTCTGCAATTTGTAATGGGATTTGCTAGTATAGAACTCATGTGCCATAACTGAGTGTGTACACTAGGTTTAAAACCATATTTCATATAATCACAAGTATGTGTAACATACTGGTTGCTTCAGTCCTAGGTACCCTATTCACAAACCCATGCCTGTCTTTGAGGGGGGGGGGGGGAAGAACAACAAACAATCCCAAAATAGATGCACACCCAGGAGTGTATAGAAAGCTCAACATGTTTTTGCCTCCACACACACACCACCAGTGAAGGGCTATCAACAAATTGGAGTCAGCTAAACCTTGTCCTATCCAAGGTCCACACATGTCAAAATGTACTGACCTAGGCCAACATCATATACTTCTAGTGAGGCATATTTTTCTACAGACACAGAGGAGCAAGAACACCCATGATCACGAATAGCATGCACACCTAGGCCGTTGCACTCTAGTCCCACACACTTCTAGTACAACTTGTGGAAGTACATGCTCACGGAAGATCCAACCTACAGTGTACTCAGTACATCGGTTAATAGGGAAGCAGCAGATTTCAGACAAGCCATTTGCAGAAGCTATCTGGGAGAATGTCAGTCTGACATGCAGACTCAGTCCGAGACGAGTCCCAGTTCAACTTTTAAAGTAACTAGTGTATTCCACATGACTCACCCCATTTCCCATAGCGGGCCCTACAGGAATGGCCTACAGACCCAAGATCAGACAAATGGATAAGCATAGGTCAACTCAAAATGAAGTGATAACTGAAATCCCACTAATGGAACAAGACTAATGATTGGGCAGCGCATCAAACCTTGCAATCTGTTCAACACACAGTAGTCCATCACACATCACCAGCAAACACAAAACATACCACACATGTCAACACTCACTGTAGGTGTCGGGGTCCTCAAAACGAGCCACCTCTCCCACTGTGTACAGCGCTGGTCCACCTGTAAAGCATGGAAGGAAGAATATGCTCCGAATCCGTGCACTGACAAACAATTTCAAATACAAACACAATGTGATAATCTGACATGAGTAATGAAACACTTTCACACATGCTCATACTGCATGGAATAATTCCTGTGCAACATTTACATAGGATGGGTCTCCTGCTACAGTTACACACACTTCTACACACATGCAGTGGCCCGAACTGTCATGTGGTGGCAAACATGCACCTCCATTAGTGTGCAGCAACAATATAGGTGTGTATTCATCTCATCATGTGCATCCAAGAGAGACATCCAAAAGCTGGTTACTTGAGGACTGCATGACCTGTCAAACAGCCTATGTGGTCATGACACATTTGTGACAGTTAGGTACATGGTACAGAGGGCCAGGTACTTTGGCAATACCTCATGTTGTTACAGTTTCATAAATTGATGTGTCCATACAATGGTGATTGGCACCAAACATAGATGTTTGTACCCTAGTCCATACCTTTGGCCTGCCATCCCTATTCGGATTTTGGCACAAGTGACAATAAATACCTGTCTAATATGTTAGCTGAGGGCACCTGAGTCCTTTACAAATATGGTTCATGTTCAGATCTGGCATGTATCAATAAAATGTGAAGGAGCACATTTATCACGAACAGGCATGGCACTTCCGTGAACACTTTCCCTACACACTAACCAGACACACATGTGACATATGTGTGGGCCACATTGCTAACTTCAATTGACGTGAAGGCAGCACTCATTTTCAGCATCATGTAGGGTTTCAAATGTCAGTCTAGCTATAGCGTCAACATATGTAGGTATGATGTTACTACATCCATACTTCACTGGCTATTGTGACATGTAGAGTCCTGATTGCCTCATTAATGTGTCGCTTGTCTGACACAAAGGCGGCACTACATTACATTCTGCTACAAGCAACCTGTATGTGTGGAAAACATGAGCTGCCTGACTGCTAGCATTTGTCATCCTTCACCTAGTGCATCAATTACCCTGTATGTTTCCCTAGCATTACACACAGTCAGCTACTTATCTGGCAGATTGGGTACCAATCATCACATGTCACTACACAGCTTTAAATTGTGCACATTTACATGATCTGTACTCACCAACATGGCCACCAATCCTGATTCCCATGTGGTCCAGCAGATCTTGCTCCCTGGAGATCAGGTCAGCCCAGCGGTGCTTCAATTGATGGTCATTCCGTTGGCTCCCATACAGACGCACCAAGTGATGGCGCACCTTCCCCCACCTGACTTTTCGGGTCTCCGTGTGATACCCCTGTATCACCCTACCCCCAGCCTCCAGCATAAGTGGGAGGAAATGGCAAACCAGCCATTTAAACACCCCCAATTCCTCCTCACCCATCCTGGAAAGCCGTGGCCTACCAGACGTTTAAGCACTGAAAAAGGGGAAAAAGTAGTAGAAAAAAAGAAAAGGGGGAAATGTAGAAAGGTAGAGTGAGGAAATACAAAGAAAACTTAACAAATAGAAGAGCCCAACTATCCCCTATATCACAGTACCCACAACAGACTCCCACAGACAATAAATACAACACTGGACTGGACAAATTTATACAACACAGACTCAGACAGTATTCTACAACAATATATTGATGACAAAACAACAAGTAAGATGGCACTCTGGACACAAAAGCACTAATACATAGGACAACACTTTGCACACAACCACACAGTCTAGAATAATCAGAGACTGCAAAGTGAAAGTGAAAGTACACCCACTGTACAGAATCTGTAAACAGGATATCCTATTACATCACATCCTGCATAACATGGCCGCCGTTTTTTTCCATTATGCGTCATATTTTCACGCATACAGCTTGTGCGTCATATTTTTTGACACACAGGAGTGCAGATAATGCAGAGTCAAAATATTTTTCATAATTGGGAATTAATATTTGTTTGCAGCATATTTTACAGTTCTAGAGGTGAAAATTAAGCCGCAGCCAATTATGATATCTATTTATGAAAAATATTTTTGACTCTGCATTATTTGCACTCCTGTGCGTCAAAAATTATGACGCACAAGCTGTATGCGTGAAAATATGACGCATTATGACAAATATGTATTTCATTTGTCCAAATGAGAAATGGAATTTTGCATGACAAAATGGTGCTAAGTGATAAACTTTGGGGTTTGCTATAGCAAATGTCCCTTATAGGATGTATAGAAGGTATTCACAGTGCAATAGTAATGATTGGCCAGAATGGATATTACTCATAATTGTGCACATATGTAGGTAATTGCTGATTGCAAATTTCAAAATATGAAAGAGATACCAGGATGTATTCCTTAGCAAAATTGTGAGCACATGTATCAAGCTATTCCAAATTGCATAAAGGCCAATTAGGTAATGCAGTTGTCTCCTAAACCTTTTTAGGGGGTAACCGTGTCCTAATTACGAGTTAATGTACCTAAAATGTGTTTCACTATTGACATGTAGGGCACACATGCACCTTATGCATGTGTGTGCTTCACATGTGCATAAAAAATGTATATTTGGGGTGCAGCAGAGGGGGACTTAGGCCCCCAGCACCCTGGGGTTTGCTGTTCCTGACTTGCAACTTTATCCAAGGTTTTCCTAAATTCAGTAATGCTAAACCATTGGCAGCAGGCCCATGGAAGCAAATTGAGTATGATTCTCTGTTTGCTAATATGTAATCCCATTTGCCCATTTTACGTTTGCCCTATTGATTCTTTGGAGAATTCTGACATACCATTTAGCATTGATTTAATAGCAAAATCTAAACGTTCCTTATGTCATGATAGCAAATAGGTTGTTGATGTATGTGGCCCTTTATGCATTACCTGGTTTAGTGGCATGTTTCATTCTTCCTGCTAGGTTACAACTGGGACACTACTGTGATAGGCTGCTTGAAACCATTTTGTTGATTGGATGGTACATGTACATGTGTGTGGTCCAATGTTGATCCAGTATCAACTGTTAAGGTGTATGTTGTCACTGTAACGTCCAGGTGTCATCATGAGTTATTGGCAGCTAATCGTGTATCTAATGAGTATCGTTTGTAGCTAAATGTGACAAAAGACATTGAGGACATGGATGCATGGATACACGTGGATGGTCCCACCCTGTCACTGAAGACGTGTAATGAGACTTTCAACTGGGCAACCGTGGTGTGCTGCGTGAGAGAATGTCTCAGGTGTCTGGATCCGGCATGTGTCATTGCAACATTTGTACTCAAGTTGGCCTCTGTGGATGGAAATGCATCAGGAAACATCATAGCCTCTGTGCAGAAGTAAATGGCTGGTATTCAGCACACACAACTCATCTCTATTATTTGAACAATGTTACTCAGCGTGTGAACTGTCAGGGTCCTCATATGTGTTGACTTTTCATGGACATTATCTGAGGTTGCTGGTTCTGCTGGAGGCCACGTACACCATCAAACGCTATGGGCCAGGTACACTGTCACGCTTTGTAGTTTAGGCATTAATGAGGCCCAGACAACGGAAGGGCCATGATTTAGCTATTCAAGGGCACTGTCACAAATATGATACAAATAACAGTCAGATGATGCAATACAATGTATTTGAGTATACATTGATGAGGCAAATGACAAATTAGCCTCTGAGGTACGAGAGGTTTTGGACAGCAAGTGTGGTCCATAGGTGGACACCGGGTATCTTTAGGGTGACCCACGGACAGGTGCCAGTCAGGCTGACAGGATGCTGGGTCAATCAGGAGCCAGCTCTTTCACAAATTACATGATCAGTGGTCTGACTAGGACTGGTCAGAGGGAGGAGTAGACAGTTGACATGTCACACTGTGTATGTCCTGTGTTGTCTTGAAGGTGACAGATGAACCCTGATAAAGTGTTACACGGCAACATTAGTAGCAATGCGTAATGGTGTAATTGCCCAAATGCCAATATCTATGCTGTAGGAGGCATCAGCAGGGACGGGGCATGTAAATTTGGGTGGTGTGCATGGAGGGGATCAATGGTGTGGCCTCCATCAGTGTCTCACTAGTCCTGTTGGATGAGATTTGCTTTAAAATGGCCTACAGTACCTTTCACATGAGAATCACTCTACAGGTGATACCAGGCCTTAAAAACTCCAAGCCAGTGTATTATATGAGCTGAGTTCCATGCAGTGAGATGGTACTATGACAATGGTAGGCATAGGAAAGGGTGTGGCACACTGGATGACTCTTGTGAGTGTGTGTATGTAGATGAGGGAATCTCAGGGTACACATATCAGCATTCCAGGGACCTCTTCAGACAGGTGGGGTGTGACCAGCCGCATGGGTGTGTAAGGTTTTTAGAAAAGGGCTGACACGTAGATGGGATGTGATGTGCTGGATGCTTGTCATATGTGTGGCACTTGTGCTGTGTATGTTCTGCTTATGTGTAACTCTAGTGACAGATAGTCATTGCAAAGATTGTAAGTAGTTGGAATTACTGCTGCCAAGAGTCTGGTAATACATTCCTGTTCCTGAAGCAAAAGCATGTCAACTGCCTGATGTATGAGGCCTGTTTTCCCCTAGTTGAGTGATGGTGTTTTAGTTGTGTGCCATCTGCTGCGATGAACCATGTTTCCTACATGTATGTGTGTAATAGGTGTGGTCCTCAGCTATTGACCTTCAAAGGTGAACTGTACAGGATGTCAGTCATTTACATTGTGTGTGTATGTGACCGTTGTATGATAGGCATTACATTTGTAGTGTATTTTTCTGTGTCCTGATTGTTATATCATTAATGCTCCATGAGACGACATTCTTCTTCTGATATTTAGAGCTAAAGGTGTGCAGAAATGAATAGCTAGACCATGATGTGGTGGTTGTTATCAGTGTTTATTTACAATAGTTCATTAAGTGGTGATGGTGATAATTATGAAAAGAAATTGTTCACAATGTGTTGGCGCCTACGCACTCCAGCAGCCATGTTTGGTTGTTCCCCCTCCTGTTGCAGGCCAGCATCCTCCTCTTCCTAGTCTTCAGGCATGAATGGGTCTGGTTCGAGGAGGGGAATGTTCCTTTTGACACAAATGTTGTGCAATATTGCAAATGTGAGGATGATCCTACAGACCATCTTGGGGGAATATAGTAGGCTACCACCAGTGATGTCGAGGCAGCGGAACCTTGACTTGAGGATGCCGAAGGTCCGCTCGACAATGCTGCGTGTCCTCTTATGGGCGTTGTTGTATGCCTGCTCTGCAGCAGTACTCGGGTTGCCAAATGGTGTCATTATCCATGGCTGGATGCCATACCCCTGTCAAGCTGAAAGAGAAAAAGAATGGGATCATGTTGATGTCGCTTGCACTATTGAAAAGACCTCCAATGGCAGTAGTTGTCTTGTGTTGTCTGTGACTATTTAGTGTACTAACGTGACATCCTATACTTGTAGGCTATACCATCTGCATTGTGTTGTTTCCTTGGCTGAGCAAGTGTTTGTCTGCTAATAGTTTGTCATCAGTATGTTTTGGGATTTTCAGTGCAGTGTGCCCTCCCTAGCATTGTGACTTGTGATACAGGTGTCCTTGTGTCTTCACTTGGGGTGAGTAGATAGTTCAATGTAGAGTTTCATTTATAAGTGTTGTTAGCACGTTCATATGAAAGTACCCTGGACATCCCATACCTTTAGACTTAGGCAGTGTATTAATGTAAAGGTCATTGGGACACTTACAATTTGCAAGGTGACATTTCGGCTACCACACTCATTAATGTCTTCACATTAGGCTGTACAGTAAATTCCGATGTGTGACAGGTTCAATGGTGACTTAAGAACCATGGCTAGTGATGTCAGGACCTCAGTGTGTTCCTGTGTAGATGTTGCTGTTGTGGTGTATGTGTTGTGTGTCCTAGAGGGTTGCTGTGCAGTGTGTATATTAGTAGGTTTTAGTACTTACCAACAAGTAGTCCATTGCCATACCGTCCATCCTGGAAGTGTTGGTTGATGGTGCAGTGACGGAAGATGAATGAGTCATGGACACTTCCAGGATATTTAGCCACGATGTTGGTGAACATTCCTTGGTGATCGACAATGGCCTGCACGTTGATTGAATGTGTGTGCTTCCTGTTGCGGTAGAGGTGTTCTGTTGCAGCAGGTGGCACAAGGCGTACATGTGTGCAGTCGATTGCACCAACGACGTGTGGGAAGCCACTGATTGAGTAGAACCCCCTGTTTAGTTTCCTGCTGCTTCTGCAGTGTGTTAGGGAAGCAGATGTGGCGGGGTGTCAGGTGAATGATGGCATCCAGTACTTTGGGCAGAAATGCGGAGAATGATGGTTGTGATATTCCGCCAACCAGGGCATCAGTTGTTTGAAAAGAGCCACTTGCCAGCATGTGAAGTACGGCAAGCAGCTTTGTTTCTGTTGGTATGGTGTGGGGTGTCACCAAAGTGGGGGCCAACTGCTGTTCAATGTTTCTCAGCAGCTGCTGTATGGCCTGACAGTTCAACCGGTACCTCTGTATGATGTCGTGTTCCCTGAGGCCCTGAAGGGTGGTTCTTGGGCGGAATATCCTCTCCTGCCTTCTGCGCTGCCTTTGGGGTCCCTGCTGGTGTTGTTGTAGCTGCTGTTGTTGCTGCTGGGCTCTGCGTCTGCGTGCACACTGGATAAGAATCACCTCCATGTCTCCCTTTTGCTGCTCTGCTGCTCTCATGTTTGTTCTGTGTGTTCTGATTAAATACAGGTGTGTTTGCCCCATTTTAACGCCTGCCCTGACCAGGCGTTAAATTTTGACGCAAATCGGGCTGTGCGCCATTTTCTCGCTCCGCCTCCCGGCCGTGCGTCATTTTTGCCCAAAAGCATAAATACGACGCACGGGCGTTTAAGTTATTTTTTGGACGGGAACGTCTACCCTGCATATCATTAACGCAGGGCGGGTTGCTACATCCAGAAAATGACGCACACAGCGGAATTTTGTCGTCTGCGGGCTCGGGCGTCAAAGTTTAAATACGGGGCAATGTTTGCGCTGATTGTGCGTCAAAATTTTTGACGCACAATCGGCGGAAACGGAGTATAAATATGCCCCTTTGCTCTATAAACAGACATTTGAGGCGAGCAAATCTAGAGTGTTGCTGGTGTTGCAGGGTGCTCCTTACTAGAGCTGCTCTGCACCTAAACTTGGGAACTACCCAGAGTTCTCTCTTCTTTTTTGCATAATTTACACGTCACTCTAACCCTGAAAGGGATTTGTTATGACTTATACTGGGTGCTCCCTTGTGTCTTGACAAAACTAAACAGCTCTGATGGGAGCGAAAGATGTGTCAGAAGTTCTGTTTACTCATTTCAGGTTGGCTGGGACTGTACTTTATCAATCTAAAGCTGTAATAGTGTGCCTGGAGTAGTAAATGGCTTTTGTCATTTTATAGCTCAGCAAACTGGGTACTGTGTCAAACCTATGCTTAAAGACTTTGCTTTACAAAGGGCAAAATACTTTGTCACTATCTAGCTCGGTGTGGATAGCACTGTGCTGATCCAATGCTTAAAAACTTTGCTAAATCAAAAGACATTTGAGGTGAGCAAATCTAGAGTGTTCCTGGTGTTGCAGGGTGTTCCTTACTAGAGCTGTTTTCCAACTAAACTTGGGAACTACCCAGAATTCTCTCTTCATTTTGCATAATTTATTCATCACTCTAACCCTGAAAGGGATTTGTTTTGACTTATACTGGGTGCTCCCTTGTGTCTGAACAGAGCTAAACCTCTCTGCTGAGCTCTGGTGGGAGGGAAACACGTGTCAGGTGTTGCTTTTAGTCATTTCAGGTTGGCTTGGACGGTACTTTACCAGTCCAAAGCTATAATACTGTGTCTGGAGTGGTAAATGGCTTTTGTCATTTTACAGCTCAGCAAGGTTAGCACTGTGTCAAAACTATGCTTAAAGACTTTGCTGAACAAATGGCAAAATACTTTGTCACTATCTAGCTCGGCGTCGATAGCACTGTGCTGATCCAATGCTTAAAAACTTTGCTACATAAACAGACATTTGAGGTGAGCAAATCTAGAGTGTTACTGGTGTTGCAGGGTGGTCCTTACTAGAGCTGGTTTCCACCTAAACTTGGGAACTACCCAGAATTCTCTCTTCATTTTGCATAATTTATTCATCACTCTAACCCTGAAAGGGATTTGTTTTGACTTATACTGGGTGCTCCCTTGTGTCTGGACAAAGCTAAAACACTCTGATAGGAGCAAAACATGTGTCAGAGGTTGCTTTTACTCCTTTCAGATTGGTTTAGACAGTACTTTACCAGTCTAAAGCTGTAATACTGTACCTGGAGTGGTAAATGTTTTTTGTCATTTTACAGCTTGGCAAGGTTGGCACTGTATAAAACGTGTGCTTAAAAACTTTGTTGTACAAAAGACTTTTTCACTATCTAGCTCAGCATGCATATCCCTGTGCTGATTCAATGCTTAAAAACTTTGCTTGATAAACAGACATTTGAGGTGAGCAAATCTAGAGTGTTGCAGGGTGCTCCTTACTAGAGCTGCTCTCCACCTAAACTTGGGAACTACCCAGAGTTCTCTCTTCGTTTTTGCATAATTTATGCATCACTCTAACCCTGAAAGGGATTTGTTTTGACTTATACCGGGTGCTCCCTTGTGTCTGGACAAAACTAAACCTTTCTGATTAGCTTGACACGTGTAAGAAATTGCTTTTACTCATTCCAGGTTTGTTTGGACAGTACTTTACCAGTCCAAAGCTGTAATACTGTGCCTGGAGTGGTAAATGGCTTTTGTCATTTTACAGCTGGGCAAGGTTGGCACTGTGTCAAACCTATGCTTAAAGACTTTGTCACTATCTAGCTCGGTGTGGATAGCACTGTGCTGATCCAATGCTTAAAAACTCTGCTAGATAAATAGACATTTGATGGGAGCAAATCTAGAGTGTTGCTGGTGTTGCAGGGTGCTCCTTACTAGAACTGCTCTCCACCTAAACTTGGGAACTACCCAGAGTTCTCTCTTCTTTTTTGCATAATTTATGTGTCACTCTAACCCTGAAAGGGATTTGTTATGACTTATACTGGGTGCTCCCTTGTGTCTGGACAAAGCTAAACCGCTCTAATGAGTTCTGGTGGGAGCAAAAGATGTGTCAGAGGTTGCTTTTTCTCATTTCAGGTTGGCTTGGATGGTACTTTACCAGTCTAAAGCTGTAATACTGTGCCTGGAGTGGTAAATGGCTTTTGTCATTTTACAGCTCAGTAAGGTTGGCACTGTGTCAAACCTATGCTTAAAGACTTTGCTGTACAAAGAGCACAATACTTTGGCCCATATTTATACTTTTTTAGCGCCATATTTGTGATGTTTTTTGACGCAAAAACGGCGCACACTTACAAAATACAATTGTATTTTGCAACTTTGCACCGTTTTTGCGTAAAACAATTATGCAAATGTGGCGCTAAAAAAGTATAAATATGAGCTTTTGTCACTATCTAGCGCGGGGTGGAAACGACTGTGCTGATCGAAAGCTTAAAAACTTTGCTGGATAAGAAAATAAGTTACTTACCTGTAACTGTAGTTCTCCAGTATTGGTATCTTTCATAGATTCACATGCTTGAATCATTCCCCGTCGTCGAAGTGGGAGTCCCACGGTACATAGAAAGCAATAAATAGAGAAAAAACTTTTTTTTTTTTTTTTTTCATTGAAGTCAATAGGAAAAAACATATTCAATTGTAGAACTATCAGCCTCTTTAGAAAGAGCCCAAACTTCAACCAATCAGGCGTGACCACCCTCTTAGAACCCTCAGCACAGAGGCTCAGTCTGTCAGATTTCTCCGCACTAGTGTACACAGGAAAAAATCCCAGAAGGTGAGCCTCTCTGGGGAGGAGGGTGGGTCGCATGTGAATCTATGAAAGATACCAATACTGGAGAACTACAGTTACAGGTAAGTAACTTATTTTCTTCTCCAGTATTAGGGTATCTTTCATAGATTCACATGCTTGAATCAGAATAGCCAGCAGTAAGGATAAGTTATTATTTTCTTGTAGTACCAACAGAATGCATAAACATAATGCATGTTGACTGAAAGTATATAAGCAATTAAATCTGCAAATTAAGAGCTAATCATTACAAAGTACATGTAGTAACCATCCATTATATATATATATATATATATATATATATATATATATATATATATAATACCTATCCATATCCACATAAACATTTAGACATGAATATAAATACATATACCTCCATGTAGTCAAGAAAAAATATGTGTATTCCTAACTGCATATAAGAAGCGTATATTCTAAATTACATATGAAATAATACACAGAGGACGGAGGCTCAAGTTTATAGGCTCACCTTATGAGAACAAATTGCGCAAAACTGCTTGTCCTTCCGCAGCATCCACCTTGTCCGTAGCTTCCAGGCAGTAATGCTGGGTGAAAGTATGAGGACGTGTCCATGTCGCTGCCTTGCAGATTTGGTCCAGAGGTATTCCAGCGAACAGAGCTGTGGAAGTGGATACCGCTCTAGTGGAATGCGCCCGGACCTTAGATGATAATGGCTTTCCCGCCAACTGGTGGGTCAAGTGAATGGCAGCAGAAATCCAGCGCGCTATAGTTTGTTTAGTAACTGCGCTACCACGATTGACCTTTCCAAAGCTGATAAACAACTGCTCAGATTTACGGAAAGCACTTGTTCTTTCTATATAGAACTTTAAACAGCGCTTAATGTCTAACGAATGCAGAGATCGTTCAGCTGCCGTTTGAGGATTTGGAAAAAATGTTCGTAGAACTACTGGTTCGTTTAAGTGAAAAGATGATGGAACTTTAGGTATGAACCTTGGATTCGTTCTCAAAATGACCACCTCTGGCTTGAATTGAAGGAAAGGTGGAGAAATTGTAAATGCCTGGATATCGCTGACTCTCCTTGCCGATGTCAAGGCTAAAAGAAGGGCCGTTTTAAAAGAAACGAACTTCAAATCCACTCTATGAATAGGCTCGAACGGATGTTTCATTAATTGGGAGAGCACAATGTTCAGATGCCATTGTGGTGCAGGACGATGAATTGGTGGATATTTTCTGAACAAACCTTTAAGAAATTGTTTTATGATTCTGTCGGACCATAGTGAAGGTGACTGAGAGGTCCGTCGGTAACGAGATATGGCAGCCAAATGCACTTTAATCGATGAATGCGAAAGACCGGATTTAGCCAAATGTAGTAAGTATGGCAAAATTTGTTCAGGGGATGATGTTAGAGGATGGATGCTGGAAGCTGCGCACCACAAACAAAACCTCTTCCACTTGAATTTGTATGTGCGATTCGTAGACTGGGCTCTGGCACAGGCAAGTATCTCTCTGCACTCCGGAGGAATATTCAATCCATCAAATTCATAGAATTCAGGAGCTAGGCTGATAAACGAAGAGATGTCGGGTTGGGATGACGAACCTGACCCTGGCTCATTGTCAGCAGATCCGGAATTGCTTTCAACCGAATGTGAGGTTGTTCCGATAGCAATAGAAGTTCTGTGAACCAGAACTGACGTGGCCACCTCGGAGCGATTAGAAGAATCCTGCATCGCTCCCTCTTCATTTTTAGCAGAAATCTCGGGATGAGTGGAAGCGGGGGAAAAGCGTATGCATAAATCCCTGACCATCTGATCAAAAACGCATTCCCCCTCGAACCCTTCTGCGGACGCCAGCTTGCGAAGTGTCGGCATTTTTTGTTGTCCTTGGTCGCAAATAGATCTAGGGTGGGCTTGCCCCAAAGGCGAAAGAGATTGTCGAGAACCGATTGATTGAGTTCCCACTCGTGGCAGCTGGTTCGATTCCTGCTCAAGGCATCTTCCCAGATGTTGGTGATCCCTGGGAGATGTTCTGCTCGGATGGTGATTCCCTGCTGAATCACCCAATGCCACAGCTTCTGCGCCTCCAGGGATAATACTCGAGATCTTGTGCCTACTTGCTTGTTGATATAGTGCATGACCGTGGTGTTGTCTGTCCTTATCAACACTGAAGAGTCTTTGATGTTCATGAGGAAGGATTTTAGTGCCAAAGACACCGCTCTGAGCTCTAATACATTTATGTGGAGAGTTGATTCTTGCATAGACCATTTTCCCCTCACGGAAAGATCCTGTAAATGAGCACCCCATCCCTCCAGGGATGCGTCCGTTGTTACTATGTGCATGGTCCTGTCTTTCAGAAATGACAACCCGTCTGAGACTAGGGGAGTTTCTTTCCACCACCTGAAAGCCTGTTTCGCTGCAGGGGTGATTTGTACTAGCTCGTCGAAAGAGCCTTCTGTCTGTTTCCATTGTGTAGGAAGTTGGCTCTGTATGTGCTATTTCAAAGTAAGGAATAGCATGCACAGAGTCCAAGGGTTCCCCTTAGAGGTAAAATAGTGGTAAAAAGAGATAATACTAATGCTCTATTTTGTGGTAGTGTGGTCGAGCAGTAGGCTTATCCAAGGAGTAGTGTTAAGCATTTGTTGTACATACACATAGACAATAAATGAGGTACACCCACTCAGAGACAAATCCAGCCAATAGGTTTTGTTATAGAAAAATATCTTTTCTTAGTTTATTTTAAGAACCACAGGCTCAAATTTAACATGTAATATCTTGTTTGAAAGGTATTGCAGGTAAGTACATTAGGAACTTTGAATCATTTCAATTGCATGTATACTTTTCAAGTTATTCACAAATAGCTATTTTAAAAGTGGACACAGTGCAATTTTCACAGTTCCTGGGGGAGGTAAGTTTTTGTTAGTTTTACCAGGTAAGTAAGACACTTACAGGGTTCAGTTCTTGGTCCAAGGTAGCCCACCGTTGGGGGTTCAGAGCAACCCCAAAGTTACCACACCAGCAGCTCAGGGCCGGTCAGGTGCAGAGTTCAAAGTGGTGCCCAAAACGCATAGGCTATAATGGAGAGAAGGGGGTGCCCCGGTTCCGGTCTGCTTGCAGGTAAGTACCCGCGTCTTCGGAGGGCAGACCAGGGGGGTTTTGTAGGGCACCAGGGGGGACACAAGCCCACACAGAAATTTCACCCTCAGCGGCGCGGGGGCGGCCGGGTGCAGTGTTAGAACAAGCGTCGGGTTCGCAATGTAAGTCAATGAGAGATCAAGGGATCTCTTCAGCGCTGCAGGCAGGCAAGGGGGGGCTTCCTCGGGGAAACCTCCACTTGGGCAAGGGAGAGGGACTCCTGGGGGTCACTTCTGCAGTGAAAGTCCGGTCCTTCAGGTCCTGGGGGCTGCGGGTACAGGGTCTTTTCCAGGCGTCGGGACTTAGGTTTCAGAGAGTCGCGGTCAGGGGAAGCCTCGGGATTCCCTCTGCAGGCGGCGCTGTGGGGGCTCAGGGGGGACAGGTTTTGGTACTCACAGTCGTAGAGTAGTCCGGGGGTCCTCCCTGAGGTGTTGGTTCTCCACCAGCCGAATCGGGGTCGCCGGGTGCAGTGTTGCAAGTCTCACGCTTCTTGCGGGGAGTTGCAGGGTTCTTTAAAGCTGCTTCTTGAAACAAAGTTGCAGTCTTTTTGGAGCAGGTCCGCTGTCCTCGGGAGTTTCTTGTCGTCGTCGAAGCAGGGCAGTCCTCAGAGGATTCAGAGGTCGCTGGTCCCTTTGGAAGGCGTCGCTGGAGCAGAGTTCTTTGGAAGGCAGGAGGCAGGCCGGTGAGTTTCTGGAGCCAAGGCAGTTGTTGTCATCTGGTCTTCCTCTGCAGGGGTTTTCAGCTAGGCAGTCCTTCTTCTTGTTGTTGCAGGAATCTAATTTTCTAGGGTTCAGGGTAGCCCTTAAATACTAAATTTAAGGGCGTGTTTAGGTCTGGGGGGTTAGTAGCCAATGGCTACTAGCCCTGAGGGTGGGTACACCCTCTTTGTGCCTCCTCCCAAGGGGAGGGGGTCACAATCCTAACCCTATTGGGGGAATCCTCCATCTGCAAGATGGAGGATTTCTAAAAGTTAGAGTCACCTCAGCTCAGGACACCTTAGGGGCTGTCCTGACTGGCCAGTGACTCCTCCTTGTTGCTTTCTTTGTTCCCTCCAGCCTTGCCGCCAAAAGTGGGGGCCGTGGCCGGAGGGGGCGGGCAACTCCACTAAGCTGGAGTGCCCTGCTGGGCTGTGACAAAGGGGTGAGCCTTTGAGGCTCACCGCCAGGTGTTACAGCTCCTGCCTGGGGGAGGTGTTAGCATCTCCACCCAGTGCAGGCTTTGTTACTGGCCTCAGAGTGACAAAGGCACTCTCCCCATGGGGCCAGCAACATGTCTCTAGTGTGGCAGGCTGCTGGAACTAGTCAGCCTACACAGACAGTCGGTTAAGTTTCAGGGGGCACCTCTAAGGTGCCCTCTTTGGTGTATTTTACAATAAAATGTACACTGGCATCAGTGTGCATTTATTGTGCTGAGAAGTTTGATACCAAACTTCCCAGTTTTCAGTGTAGCCATTATGGTGCTGTGGAGTTTGTGTTTGACAGACTCCCAGACCATATACTCTTATGGCTACCCTGCACTTACAATGTCTAAGGTTTTGTTTAGACACTGTAGGGGTACCATGCTCATGCACTGGTACCCTCACCTATGGTATAGTGCACCCTGCCTTAGGGCTGTAAGGCCTGCTAGAGGGGTGACTGACCTATACTTGCATAGGCAGTGAGAGGCTGGCATGGCACCCTGAGGGGAGTGCCATGTCGACTTACTCGTTTTGTTCTCACTAGCACACACAAGCTGGCAAGCAGTGTGTCTGTGCTGAGTGAGAGGTCTCCAGGGTGGCATAAGACATGCTGCAGCCCTTAGAGACCTTCCTTGGCATCAGGGCCCTTGGTACTAGAAGTACCAGTTACAAGGGACTTATCTGGATGCCAGGGTCTGCCAATTGTGGATACAAAAGTACAGGTTAGGGAAAGAACACTGGTGCTGGGGCCTGGTTAGCAGGCCTCAGCACACTTTCAATTGTAAACATAGCATCAGCAAAGGCAAAAAGTCAGGGGGCAACCATGCCAAGGAGGCATTTCCTTACACAACCCCCCCCAAACGAAAGAGGATGAGACTAACCTTTCCCAAGAGAGTCTTCATTTTCTAAGTGGAAGAACCTGGAAAGGCCATCTGCATTGGCATGGGCAGTCCCAGGTCTGTGTTCCACTATAAAGTCCATTCCCTGTAGGGAGATGGACCACCTCAACAGTTTAGGATTTTCACCTTTCATTTGCATCAGCCATTTGAGAGGTCTGTGGTCAGTTTGAACTAGGAAGTGAGTCCCAAAGAGGTATGGTCTCAGCTTCTTCAGGGACCAAACCACAGCAAAGGCCTCCCTCTCAATGGCACTCCAACGCTGCTCCCTGGGGAGTAACCTCCTGCTAATGAAAGCAACAGGCTGGTCAAGGCCATCATCATTTGTTTGGGACAAAACTGCCCCTATCCCATGTTCAGAGGCATCTGTCTGCACAATGAACTGCTTAGAATAATCTGGAGCTTTTAGAACTGGTGCTGAGCACATTGCTTGTTTCAGGGTGTCAAAGGCCTGTTGGCATTCCACAGTCCAGTTCACTTTCTTGGGCATTTTGAGGTGAGTTCAGTGAGGGCTGTCACAATGGATCCATATCCCTTCACAAACCTCCTGTAATACCCAGTCAATCCAAGGAATGCCCTGACTTGAGTCTGGGTTTTTGGAGCTACCCAGTCCAGAATAGTCTGGATCTTGGGTTGGAGTGGCTGAACTTGGCCTCCACCTACAAGGTGGCCCAAGTAAACCACAGTTCCCTGCCCTATCTGGCATTTGGATGCCTTGATAGAGAGGCCTGCAGATTGCAGAGCCTTCAAAACCTTCTTCAGGTGGACCAGGTGATCCTGCCAGGTGGAGCTAAAGACAGCAATATCATCAAGATAAGCTGTGCTAAAGGACTCCAAACCAGCAAGGACTTGATTCACCAACCTTTGGAAGGTGGCAGGGGCATTCTTTAAACCAAAGGGCATAACAGTAAACTGATAATGCCCATCAGGTGTGGAGAATGCTGTTTTCTCTTTTGCTCCAGTTGCCATTTTTATTTGCCAGTACCCTGCTGTCAAGTCAAAGGTACTTAAGAATTTGGCAGCACCTAATTTGTCTATGAGCTCATCAGCTCTAGGAATTGGATGAGCATCTGTCTTGGTGACAGAGTTGAGCCCTCTGTAGTCCACACAAAACCTCATCTCTTTCTTTCCATCTTTGGTGTGAGGTTTGGGGACTAAGACCACTGGGCTAGCCCAGGGGCTGTCAGAGCGCTCAATTACTCCCAATTCCAGCATCTTGTGGACTTCCACCTTGATGCTTTCCTTAACATGGTCAGACTGTCTAAAAATTTTGTTTTTGACAGGCATGCTGTCTCCTGTGTCCACATCATGGGTACACAGGTGTGTCTGACCAGGGGTTAGGGAGAAGAGTTCAGGAAACTGTTGAAGGACTCTCCTACAATCAGCTTGCTGTTGGCCAGAGAGGGTGTCTGAGTAGATCACTCCATCTACTGAGCCATCTTTTGGGTCTGATGACAGAAGATCAGGGAGAGGTTCACTCTCTGCCTCCTGATCCTCATCTGTTACCATCAACAGATTTACATCAGCCCTGTCATGGAAGAGCTTAAGGCGGTTCACATGGATCACCCTCTTGGGGCTCCTGCTTGTGCCCAGGTCCACCAGGTAGGTGACCTGACTCTTCCTTTCTAGCACTGGGTAAGGGCCACTCCATTTGTCCTGGAGTGCCCTGGGAGCCACAGGCTCCAGAACCCAGACTTTCTGCCCTGGTTGGAACTCAACCATTGCAGCCTTTTGGTCATACCAAAACTTCTGGAGCTGTTGGCTGGCCTCAAGGTTTTTGGTTGCCTTTTCCATGTACTCTGCCATTCTAGAGCGAAGGCCAAGTACATAGTCCACTATGTCTTGTTTAGGTTCATGAAGAGGTCTCTCCCAGCCTTCTTTAACAAGAGCAAGTGGTCCCCTTACAGGGTGACCAAACAGAAGTTCAAAGGGTGAGAATCCTACTCCCTTCTGTGGCACCTCTCTGTAAGCAAAAAGCAGACATGGCAAGAGGACATCCCATCTCCTTTTGAGTTTTTCTGGGAGCCCCATGATCATGCCTTTTAATGTCTTGTTGAATCTCTCAACTAAGCCATTAGTTTGTGGATGGTATGGTGTAGTGAATTTGTAAGTCACTCCACACTCATTCCACATGTGTTTTAGGTATGCTGACATGAAGTTGGTACCTCTGTCAGACACCACCTCCTTAGGGAAACCCACTCTGGTAAAGATACCAATGAGGGCCTTGGCTACTGCAGGGGCAGTAGTCGACCTAAGGGGAATAGCTTCAGGATACCTAGTAGCATGATCCACTACTACTAGGATGTACATATTTCCTGAGGCTGTGGGAGGTTCCAGTGGACCAACTATGTCCACACCCACTCTTTCAAAGGGGACCCCCACCACTGGAAGTGGAATGAGGGGGGCCTTTTGGTGCCCACCTGTCTTACCACTGGCTTGACAGGTGGGGCAGGAGAGGCAAAACTCCTTAACCTTCTGGGACATATTGGGCCAGTAGAAGTGGTTGACTAACCTCTCCCACGTCTTGGTTTGTCCCAAATGCCCAGCAAGGGGAATATCATGGGCTAAGGTCAGAATAAACTCTCTGAACGACTGAGGCACTACCACTCTCCTAGTGGCACCAGGTTTGGGGTCTCTGGCCTCAGTGTACAGGAGTCCATCTTCCCAATAGACCCTATGTGTTCCATTTTTCTTGCCCTTGGACTCTTCAGCAGCTTGCTGCCTAAGGCCTTCAAGAGAGGGACAGGTTTCTTGTCCCTTACACAGCTCTTCCCTTGAGGGTCCCCCTGGGCCTAAGAGCTCAACCTGATAAGGTTCAAGCTCCAAAGGCTCAGTTCCCTCAGAGGGCAGAACTTCTTCCTGAGAAGAGAGGTTCTCTTTTTCTGACTGTGTTGCAGTTGGTTTCCCAACTGACTTTCCTTTTCTCTTGGTAGGCTGGGCCATTTTTCCAGACTCCAGCTCTACTTTTTCACCCTGTGCCTTGCATTGTGCTCTTGTTTTTACACACACCAGTTCAGGGATACCCAGCATGGCTGCATGGGTTTTTAGTTCTACCTCAGCCCATGCTGAGGACTCCAGGTCATTTCCAAGCAGACAGTCTACTGGGATGTTTGAGGAGACCACCACCTGTTTCAGGCCATTGACCCCTCCCCATTCTAAAGTTACCATTGCCATGGGATGTGCTTTAGTCTGATTGTCAGCGTTGGTGACTGTATAAGTTTTTCCAGTCAGGTATTGGCCAGGGGAAACCAGTTTCTCTGTCACCATGGTGACACTGGCACCTGTATCCTTCAGGCCCTCTACACTTGTCCCATTAATAAAGAGCTGCTGCCTGTATTTTTGCATGTTAGGCGGCCAGGCAGCTAGTGTGGCTAAATCCACCCCACCCTCAGAGACTAGAGTAGCTTCAGTGTGGACCCTGATTTGCTCTGGGCACACTGTTGATCCCACTTGGAGACTAGCCATTCCAGTGTTACCTGGATTGGAGTTTGGAGTGGAACTTTTCTTGGGACAGGCCTTGTCTCCAGTTTGGTGTCCAGACTGACTACAGTTTCGACACCAGGCCTTTTTGGGATCAAAGTGTTTACCCTTGTACCCAGGATTGTTTTGTGAAGAGGCTCTGGGCCCACCCTCCTGTGCAGGTTTTTGGGGGCCTGTAGAAGACTCTTTACTATTTTTATTTTTGGTTGTCTCACCACCTTTCCCCTGGGGAGGTTTTGTGACCCCTTTCTTTTGGTCACCCCCTGTGGAAGTTTTGGACACCCTAGTCTTGACCCAATGGTCCGCCTTCTTTCCCAATTCTTGGGGAGAAATTGGTCCTAGGTCTACCAGATGCTGATGCAGTTTGTCATTGAAACAATTACTTAACAGGTGTTCTTTCACAAATAAATTGTACAGCCCATCATACTTACTTACACCACTGCCTTGAATCCAACCATCTAGTGTTTTTACTGAGTAGTCTACAAAGTCAACCCAGGTCTGGCTCGAGGTTTTTTGAGCCCCCCTGAATCTAATCCTATACTCCTCAGTGGAGAATCCAAAGCCCTCAATCAGGGTACCCTTCATGAGGTCATAAGATTCTGCATCTTTTCCAGAGAGTGTGAGGAGTCTATCCCTACACTTTCCTGTGAACATTTCCCAAAGGAGAGCACCCCAGTGAGATCTGTTCACTTTTCTGGTTACACAAGCCCTCTCAAAAGCTGTGAACCATTTGGTGATGTCATCACCATCTTCATATTTAGTTACAATCCCTTTAGGGATTTTCAACATGTCAGGAGAATCTCTGACCCTATTTATGTTGCTGCCACCATTGATGGGTCCTAGGCCCATCTCTTGTCTTTCCCTCTCTATGGCTAGGATCTGTCTTTCCAAAGCCAATCTTTTGGCCATCCTGGCTAACTGGATGTCCTCTTCACTGGAGTTATCCTCAGTGATTTCAGAGTTGTTGGTCCCTCCTGTGAGGGAACCAGCATCTCTGACTATTATTTGTGGAGTCAGGGCTTGAGAAGCCCTGCTCTCCCTAAGTAGGACTGGAGGGGGGGAATTTCCCTCCAAGTCACTATCTTCATCCTCTGTGTTGCCATCCTCAGAGGGGTTGGCCTTTTCAAACTCTGCCAAAAGCTCCTGGAGCTGTACTTTGGTAGGTTTGGGGCCCATTGCTATTTTCTTTAGTTTACAGAGTGACCTTAGCTCTCTCATCTGTAGATGGAGGTAAGGTGTGGTGTCGAGTTCCACCACAGTCACATCTGTGCTAGACATTTTGCTTCTAAAAGTTGGAATACTTTTTAAGAATCTAAAACTGGTTCTAGAATCTAATTCAAACTTTTACAAACTTTTAAACTCTAAAAGAAATGCTAAACAGGATCTAACACAAGGCCCTAGTAGGTCTTTTAAGAATTTAGAAAACTTTTCAAATTGCAAAAATCAATTTCTAATGACAATTTTGGAATTTGTCGTGTGATCAGGTATTGGCTGAGTAGTCCAGCAAATGCAAAGTCTTGTACCCCACCGCTGATCCACCAATGTAGGAAGTTGGCTCTGTATGTGCTATTTCAAAGTAAGGAATAGCATGCACAAGGTCCAAGGGTTCCCCTTAGAGGTAAAATAGTGGTAAAAAGAGATAATACTAATGCTCTATTTTGTGGTAGTGTGGTCGAGCAGTAGGCTTATCCAAGGAGTAGTGTTAAGCATTTGTTGTACATACACATAGACAATAAATGAGGTACACCCACTCAGAGACAAATCCAGCCAATAGGTTTTGTTATAGAAAAATATCTTTTCTTAGTTTATTTTAAGAACCACAGGCTCAAATTTCACATGTAATATCTTGTTTGAAAGGTATTGCAGGTAAGTACATTAGGAACTTTGAATCATTTCAATTGCATGTATACTTTTCAAGTTATTCACAAATAGCTACTTTAAAAGTGGACACTTAGTGCAATTTTCACAGTTCCTACGGGAGGTAAGTTTTTGTTAGTTTTACCAGGTAAGTAAGACACTTACAGGGTTCAGTTCTTGGTCCAAGGTAGCCCACCGTTGGGGGTTCAGAGCAACCCCAAAGTTACCACACCAGCAGCTCAGGGCCGGTCAGGTGCAGAGTTCAAAGTGGTGCCCAAAACGCATAGGCTATAATGGAGAGAAGGGGGTGCCCCGGTTCCGGTCTGCTTGCAGGTAAGTACCCGCGTCTTCGGAGGGCAGACCAGGGGGGTTTTGTAGGGCACCGGGGGGGACACAAGCCCACACAGAAATTTCACCCTCAGCGGCGCGGGGGCGGCCGGGTGCAGTGTTAGAACAAGCGTCGGGTTCGCAATGTAAGTCAATGAGAGATCAAGGGATCTCTTCAGCGCTGCAGGCAGACAAGGGGGGGCTTCCTCGGGGAAACCTCCACTTGGGCAAGGGAGAGGGACTCCTGGGGGTCACTTTTGCAGTGAAAGTCCGGTCCTTCAGGTCCTGGGGGCTGCGGGTGCAGGGTCTTTTCCAGGCGTCGGGACTTAGGTTTCAGAGAGTCGCGGTCAGGGGAAGCCTCGGGATTCCCTCTGCAGGCGGCGCTGTGGGGGCTCAGGGGGGACAGGTTTTGGTACTCACAGTCGTAGAGTAGTCCGGGGGTCCTCCCTGAGGTGTTGGTTCTCCACCAGCCGAGTCGGGGTCGCCGGGTGCAGTGTTGCAAGTCTCACGCTTCTTGCGGGGAGTTGCAGGGTTCTTTAAAGCTGCTTCTTGAAACAAAGTTGCAGTCTTTTTGGAGCAGGTCCGCTGTCCTCGGGAGTTTCTTGTCGTCGTCGAAGCAGGGCAGTCCTCAGAGGATTCAGAGGTCGCTGGTCCCTTTGGAATGCGTCGCTGGAGCAGAGTTCTTTGGAAGGCAGGAGACAGGCCGGTGAGTTTCTGGAGCCAAGGCAGTTGTTGTCATCTGGTCTTCCTCTGCAGGGGTTTTCAGCTAGGCAGTCCTTCTTCTTGTTGTTGCAGGAATCTAATTTTCTAGGGTTCAGGGTAGCCCTTAAATACTAAATTTAAGGGCGTGTTTAGGTCTGGGGGGTTAGTAGCCAATGGCTACTAGCCCTGAGGGTGGGTACACCCTCTTTGTGCCTCCTCCCAAGGGGAGGGGGTCACAATCCTAACCCTATTGGGGGAATCCTCCATCTGCAAGATGGAGGATTTCTAAAAGTTAGAGTCACCTCAGCTCAGGACACCTTAGGGGCTGTCCTGACTGGCCAGTGACTCCTCCTTGTTGCTTTCTTTGTTCCCTCCAGCCTTGCCGCCAAAAGTGGGGGCCGTGGCCGGAGGGGGCGGGCAACTCCACTAAGCTGGAGTGCCCTGCTGGGCTGTGACAAAGGGGTGAGCCTTTGAGGCTCACCGCCAGGTGTTACAGCTCCTGCCTGGGGGAGGTGTTAGCATCTCCACCCAGTGCAGGCTTTGTTACTGGCCTCAGAGTGACAAAGGCACTCTCCCCATAGGGCCAGCAACATGTCTCTAGTGTGGCAGGCTGCTGGAACTAGTCAGCCTACACAGACAGTCGGTTAAGTTTCAGGGGGCACCTCTAAGGTGCCCTCTTTGGTGTATTTTACAATAAAATGTACACTGGCATCAGTGTGCATTTATTGTGCTGAGAAGTTTGATACCAAACTTCCCAGTTTTCAGTGTAGCCATTATGGTGCTGTGGAGTTCGTGTTTGACAGACTCCCAGACCATATACTCTTATGGCTACCCTGCACTTACAATGTCTAAGGTTTTGTTTAGACACTGTAGGGGTACCATGCTCATGCACTGGTACCCTCACTTATGGTATAGTGCACCCTGCCTTAGGGCTGTAAGGCCTGCTAGAGGGGTGACTGACCTATACTTGCATAGGCAGTGAGAGGCTGGCATGGCACCCTGAGGGGAGTGCCATGTCGACTTACTCGTTTTGTTCTCACTAGCACACACAAGCTGGCAAGCAGTGTGTCTGTGCTGAGTGAGAGGTCTCCAGGGTGGCATAAGACATGCTGCAGCCCTTAGAGACCTTCCTTGGCATCAGGGCCCTTGGTACTAGAAGTACCAGTTACAAGGGACTTATCTGGATGCCAGGGTCTGCCAATTGTGGATACAAAAGTACAGGTTAGGGAAAGAACACTGGTGCTGGGGCCTAGTTAGCAGGCCTCAGCACACTTTCAATTGTAAACATAGCATCAGCAAAGGCAAAAAGTCAGGGGGCAACCATGCCAAGGAGGCATTTCCTTACACATTGGTTGTCTAGTTGTTGCTGAAGAGTCCTCATGTGGAGGCGACAGTTCCTTATCAATGGAATGCAAGACGATAGTATCCCTAGAAAAGACTTGTAAGTCCGCACTGAAACTGACCTTTTTTTGCTGAGCCGAGCTGCTAAGTTTCGAAGTCTCTGTCTTCTGTCCTGTGAAGCAAAGGCTTTCGCTTGTAAAGTGTCCAAGATGGCTCCTAGAAACGTGATATTCTGAGTGGGCTCTGTGTGAGATTTGGGGTAATTGACCGTCAAACCCAAAGCTCCGAAAAGGGAGAGACATGTTTCCGTGTCTCTGGCAGCCTTCGACGCTGTACGTGCCTTTATTAGCCAGTCGTCTAGGTAAGGGAACACCTGTACCCCTAATTGTCTGAGGTGGGCTGCCACTGGCGCCAAAACCTTGGTGAACACTCTTGGGGCCGACTTGAGGCCAAACGGAAGCACTCTGAACTGGTAGTGAATGCCTGCGACCCTGAACCGCAAGAATTTCCGATGATTGGGGTGAATTGGAATGTGAAAATATGCGTCCTGAAGATCTAGCGAGGTCATAAAATCCCCTCGGTTGAGGAGGCTCAGAACGTCTTGGAGAGAGATCATGCGAAAAGATTGCTTCTTGAGGTATTTGTTGAGCGATCGAAGATCGAGAATAGGCCTCCAGTCTCCGTTTTTCTTCCTGATAAGGAAAAAACGGCAGTAAAAACCTATTCCCCTCTGGTTTCTTGGTACGATCTCTATTGCTCCCTTGCTCATTAAGATAGCAATCTGTTCCATAAGCTCGTTGAGATGGGCTGGCGGGGGGCCTCTTGGTGGTACTTGAGGAGGAGACTGGTTGAATTCTAGAGTATGTCCCCGATTGATAATATCCAAAACCCATCTGTCTGTTGTTATTCTGGACCATTGGTGTAGAAACCCGGAAATTGTGCCCCCTATACGAGTGTTGGTGCAGGGGCTGGGTGCAGGCACTTGATGAGGGTCACTGTTTTCTAGCCGTATCCTTGGGTCTGAAAGCAGACTTTCCTCTCGTTTGCTGTTTGAAGCGAGCTGATGTTTGCTGGCGAAAGGAATGCTGTTGTTGCTGGCCATAAGTTGAGCGATATTGCCCTTGGTAAGAGGAGTACGGTCTATATTGTTGAAAACCTCCTCTGTGTGAAAAAGTACCTCTCCCTCTCGCTCCTCGAAAGGGTTGCCTCTTGTACTGGAGCGTTGCAAGTGACCTGGCTGTTTCAGTGTCTGACTTGATCGACTGCAATGCATTGTCGACATGTTTTCCAAATAAAAGTTCGCCATCATATGGCATGTCTAGAATTTTCAACTGAACTTCCGGCCTAAAAGATGTAGCCTTTAGCCACCCTTGGCGTCTTAGAACCGCAGCACCGGCCAATTGTCTGAAGCCTGTAGAAGAAACATCAATGGCCGAGTCTATGATTTCGGCCGAAATCTTTTCTCCTTCTTGAAGAATTCTGCGTGCCTCTGCCCTACTGGATTCAGGTATCATGTCAATGAATTGTGACATGTCAGACCACATCTGACGATCGTATCTCCCCAGTATTGCTAGAGAGTTGGCGGCTCTAACAGTGGTGGCAGCCATGGTTGAAATTTTTTTACCTATAGAGTCCAGACGCCGTCCTTCCTTGTCTGGAGGGGCAGTCAGAGAAGCTGACGGATTCCTGGATCTTCTCTGAGCTGCTTGGGAGATAACCGAATCCGGCTTAGGATGGCTGATTAGACATGCTGGGGAGTTGTCAGGTGCCTTATATTTCTTTTCTAGTCTGGGCAAGACTGCAGGAATGGAGGACGGAGTCTGCATGACCTTTAAGCCTTCTTCCCAGATGAAATCGACTATGGGAATGGCTCTTACCGATTTTCTAGTGTCCTCTTTAAAATCATAAAGAAAACAATCTGATTGTTTTGACGTAATCGGTAGCTGGAATCTTTTGGCAGCTCTCTCCATGACACTATGGAAACCCCCAATGTCCTGAGGAGGAGAGTCTACTGGCGGTGGTGTAGACGGAGATGGAGTCTGAATCTGATACTCATCCCATTCCGGTATTAAAGAGTCTGAGTCTTGTATCTCCCCTTCTTCCTGTTCCTCCTCAGATGACGGTGACTCAATAGTCTGAACCGATGGAGGTGCTGTGGTAGGGTCTGGTAATGTGGAAGGTCTAGCTGGAGTGGACACTGGTGTCTGCTGAGGCTGTACCGGTGTAGAAGGACCAGGCGGGGGAAACCTCGCATAGTAGTCCTGCATCATTTGCTGAAGGTTGTTAATCAATGATACCAGCATTTGTACTGTCTGTTCTGGTTGTTCGAAATGCCCTTGATCCTGCCGGTGGGAAAATTGCTGAAGATCCTCCTCTTCATCCTCCTCTTGGCATTTTATACGTAGTTCGGACGGACTACGCGCTACCGGGAAAAATCCGTCATCAGAGTACCCATCGCCATCATCATCATCAGCAAAAAGATGCTGCGGAGGAACGGGTGCAACCTTGCTGGGCGATGTATGCGATGGTTGTAAAACAGAGGACCTGACCTGTACAGGCAAAATCCTTTGTGGTAGGTAAGGAGATGTTCCAGAAAAATAAACCGTCGACGGAGCTGTCGTCGACGGAGCACTCGTCGACGGAGCAGGCGTCGACGGAGCAGGCGTCGATGGAGCAGGCGTCGACGGGGCCGTCGGTGTAGTTGGTGGTATCATTGTCGATGAAGGAGCCGTCGACGAAGCCAATGACACTGCGTCACCCGTCGACGGGGTTGACAACGACGGAGTTTTCGCGATCCGGTGCGTCGATGGAATCTTCGTCGGCGAAACCGACGGCGACCTTCTGAATCTCTTCGTCGACGATGGTAAAGACTTTAGCTTCTTACTCATCGACGGCTTCTTAATGATCTTCAAAGTGTGCGACGACGATGGACCATACTTGAGACTCACCGATGTTATTGTCGTAGACGACAGCGGAGATGAAGTCACTATCATCGGAGACGGAGGGGCTGTAAACGTAGCCGTCGTCGTAGTCGTCGTCACAGGTAGAGCTATCGTCGACGGAGCGCTCGTCGACGGTGTCGTCGACGGTGTCGATTTTTTGGACGTCGACGAAGGTAGAGAACTGGAAGGCTTTTTAAGCTTCTTTGAAGAAGAAGCAGGTGTTGATGGTTCTGAATGAACCCTGCCACTTGCTACCTTAGATGTTGAAGGTAGATCCCCGGTGTCCTTAAAAGCATGCAGCTTCTTGGCTGACTTAGTGCTTGCAGGGGATAGGCTCTCCACAGACCTCTTTCTCTTCTTTGAGGTCACTGCAGTGTCACTCTCTTCTTCAGAAAGAGCTTCTCTTGCCTTCTTTTTCTGGAGCCAAAGTAGGAGCCTGGCTTCTCTGTCCCTCAGAGTCTTATTAGGAAAGGTCCTGCAGATCTTACAGTCCTTGACCTTATGCTCTGGATGTAAGCAATAGATACATTCTTTGTGAGGGTCCTCACAGTGAAGTCTCAATTTGCCACAGGTCCCACAAGGTCTAAAAAGGCCTTTTCTCGTAGACATGATGGAAAAAAGTCTTGAAGAAAAAATGAAGTTAAAAGTTCTAAGGATTTCTCTTGAAGAGATGGAAAACTGAGCAGAGCTCAGGGAGACTCCCTTACACACGACGTGCGGTAGAAAATCTGACAGACTGAGCCTCTGTGCTGAGGGTTCTAAGAGGGTGGTCACGCCTGATTGGTTGAAGTTTGGGCTCTTTCTAAAGAGGCTGATAGTTCTACAATTGAATATGTTTTTTCCTATTGACTTCAATGAAAATGAAAAAAAAAAGAAAAAAAAAAAAAAAAAAAAAATCTCTATTTATTGCTTTCTATGTACCGTGGGACTCCCACTTCGACGACGGGGAATGATTCAAGCATGTGAATCTATGAAAGATACCCTAATACTGGAGAAACAGACATTTGAGGTGAGCAAATCTAGAGTGTTGCAGGGTGCTCCTTACTAGAGCTGCTTTCCACCTAAACTTGGGTACTACCCAGAGTTCTCTCTTCTTTTTTGCATAATTTATGCATCACCCTAACCCTGAAAGGGATTTGTTTTGACTTATACTGGGTGCTTCTTTGTGTCCGAGCAAAGCTAAACCTTTCTGATGATCTCTGGTGGGGGCGAAACATGTGTCAGAGGTTGCTTTTACTCATTCCAGGTTGGCTTGGATGATACTTTACCAGTCCAAATCTGTAATACTGTGCCTGGAGTGGTAAATGGCTTTTGTCATTTTAGAGCTCAGCAACGTTCGTACTGTGTCAAACCTATGCTTAAAGACTTTGTCATTATCTAGCTTGGTGTGTATAGGACTGTGCTGATCCAGTGCTTAAAGACTTTGTTAGATAAACAGACATTTGAGGTGAGCAAATCTAGAGTGTCGCTGATGTTGCAGGGTGCTCCTTACTAGAGCTGGTCTTCACCTAAACTTGGGAACTACCCAGAGTTCTCTCTTCTTTTTTGCATAATTTATGCGTCACTCTAACCCTGAAAGGGATTTGTTTTCAGTTATACTGGGTGCTCCCTTGTGTCTGGACAAAGTTAAATCTTTCTGATTAGCTCTGGTGGGAGCAAAACACGTGTTAGGGTTTGGTTTTATTCATTCCAGGTTGGCTTGGACGGTACTTTACCAGTCCAAAGCTGTAATACTGTGCTTGGAGGAGTGAATGGCTTTTGTCATTTTACAGCTCAGCAAGGTTGGCACTGTGTCAAACCTATGTTTAAAGACTTTGCTGTACAATTGGAAAATACTTTGTCACTATCTAGGTCGGCGTGGATAGCACTGTGCTGATCCAATGCTTAAACACTTTGTTAGATAAACAGACATTTGAGGTGAGCAAATCTAGAGTGTCGCTGGAGTTGCAGGGTGCTCCTTACTAGAGCTGGTCTTCCCCTAAACTTGGGAACTACCCAGAGTTCTCTCTTCTTTTTTGCATAATTTATGCGTCACTCTAACCCTGAAGGGGATTTGTTTTGACTTATACTGGGTGCTCCCTTGTGTCTGGACAAAACTAAACCGCTCTGATAGGAGCGAAAATGTGTCAGAGATTGCTTTTATTCCTTTCAGGTTGGCTTGGACAGTACTTTATCAGTCTAAAGTTGTAAAACTGTGCTGGGGTGGTAAATGGCTTTTGTCATTTTACAGCTTGGCAAGGTTGGCACTGTGTCAAACCTGTGCTTAAAAACTTTGTTGTACAAAAGACTTTGTCACTATCTAGCTCAGCGTGCATAGTCCTGTGCTGATCCAGTGCTTAAAGACTTTGTTAGATAAACAGACATTTGAGGTGAGCAAATCTAGAGTGTCGCTGGTGTTGCAGGGTGCTCCTTACTAGAGCTGGTCTCCACCTAAAGTTGGGAACTACCCAGAGTTCTCTCTTCTTTTTTGCATAATTTATGCATCACTCTAACCCTGAAAGGGATTTGTTTTGACTTATACTGGGTGCTCCCTTGTATCTGGACAAAACTAAACCTTTCTGGTTAGCTCTGGTGGGAGCGAAAAACGTGTTAGATGTTGCTTTTATTCATTCCAGGTTGGCTTCAACGGTACTTTACCAGTCCAAAGCTGTAATACTGTGCCTGAAGTGGTAAATGGCTTTTGTCATTTTACAGCTTGGCACTGTGTCAAACCTATGCTTAAAGACTTTGTCACTATCTAACTCGGTGTGGATAGCACTGTGCTGATCCAATGCTTAAAAACTTTGCTAGATAAACAGACATTTGAGGGGAGCAAATCTAGAGTGTCGCTGGTGTTGCAGGGTGCACCTTACTAGAGCTTAACTTCACCTAAACTTGGAAACTACTCAGAGTTCTCTCTTTTTTTTTGCATAATTTATGCGTCATTCTAACTCCAAAAGGGATTTGTTTTGACTTATACTGGGAGCTCCCTTGTGTCTTCACAAAGCTAAATCCCTCTGATGAGCTCTGGTGGGAGTGAAACACGTGTCAGGGGTTGCTTTTACTCATTCCAGGTTGGCTTGGATAGTACTTTACCAGTCTAAAGCTGTAATACGGTGCCTAGAGTGGTAAATGGCTTTTGTCATTTTACAGCTCGGCAAGGTTGGCACTGTGTCAAACCTATGCTTAAAGACTTTGTCACTATCTAGCTTGGCGTGGATAGTACTGTGCTGATCCAATGCTTAAAAACTTTGCTCGATAAACAGACATTTGAGGTTTAGCAAATCTAGAGTGTTGCTGGTGTTGCAGGGTGCTCCTTACTAGAACTGGTCTCCACCTAAACTTGGTAACTACCCAGAGTTCCCTCTTCTTTTTTGCATAATTTATGCGTCACTCTAACCCTGAAAGGGATTTGTTTTGACTTATACTGGGTGCTTCCTTGTGTGTGAACAGAGCTAAACTGCTCCGATAGGAGCTAAATATGTGTCAGAGCTTGCTTTTACTTGTTTCAGGTTGGCTTGGATGGTACTTTACCCGTCTAAAGCTGTAATACTGTGCCTGGAGTAGTAAATGGCTTTTGTCATTTTACAGCTCAGCAAGGTTGGCACTGTGTCAAACCTGTACTTAAAAACTTTGCTGTACAAAAAGCAAAAGACTTTGTCACTATCTAGCTTGGCGTCAATAGCACTGTGCTGATCCAATGCTTAAAAACTTTGCTAGATAAACAGATGTTTGAGGTGAGTAAATCTAGAGTGTTGCAAGGTGCACCTTACTAGAGCTGCTCTCCACCTAAACTTGGGAACTACCCAGAGTTCTTTTTTCTTTTTTGCATAATTTATGGTTCACTCTAACCCTGAAAGGGATTTGTTTTGACTTATACTGGGAGCTTCTTTGTGTTTGGACAAAGCTAAACCTCTTTGATGATCTCTGGTGGGAGCGAAACAAGTGTTAGGGGTTGCTTTTACTCATTCCAGGTTAGCTTGGACGATACTTTATCAGTCCAAAGCTGTAATACTGTGCGTGGAGTGGTAAATGGCTTTTGTCATTTTACAGCTCTGCAAGTTTGGCACTATGTCAAACCTATTCTTAAAGTCTTTGCTGTACAAATGGTAAATGACTTTGGGCCATATTTATACTTTTTGACGCAAAACTGCGCCATTTTTTGTGCCATTTTGTGATGCAATAGCGTCAAAAAAACACAAGTGGATGCCTTCTTCCACTGGTTCTGGAGGGGGCCTTGTGCCCAGTGTGCTTCATCCTGCCACTGAAAAGTGGGTGCAGAGTGCACCTAAGTTCCCCAGAGAGCACAGAAGTCGTGATAGGGGAATTCTGCAAGGAAGATATGCGCCATTTTTTGATGCAATAGCGTCAAAAATACCAGCGAACACTGCCATTTCACCAGAGGAGAGCCAAAATGGATCCCAGATGCCACTACAGACCCCAGGAAGATGACAACAGACCAGGAACCAGCCAGGAGGACCCACACAAGAACCAGGACACTTATAAGAATAAAAGAAAGTGTTGCTTCAGTGCAGAGGAGCAGGAAATTGTGATTAAAGAGGTGACGGAACACCAGCACCAACTGTTTGTCACCTCAAAGTTGCCAATCAGTAGGAGAGAGGCTATATGGCAACAAATTGTAGACAAGATTAACAGTGTGGCTGAAGTACGCAGAACTGTCATCGAGTGAAAGAAACGCTGGCATGACTGCAAGCGCAGGACCAAGGAAAAGATGGCCAGGAACAGGAAGGCAGCACTGCAGACTGGTGGGGGGAGTCCAGCACACCAGGAGACCCTGGACCACATGGAGATGATGGTCGCAGCCGTCAACCCTGAGGAGATCGTCACAGGGATTCAAGGACAGGACAGCACAGACTACCACGAGACAACGCACATGCAGGGTAAGTCGCATGGGGAATTAAAATGCAATAATGTCGTCTACAACCGGGGGGTGGATACCGACCACAAAATGCATGTAAGGATTAGTTACTTACCTGTAAATCCTAGTTCTCTTCCAGGGGTATCCTCATCAAAGTCATAAACATTGAGGCCCATATTTATACTTTTTGACGCTAAACTGCGCTAACGCAGTTTAGCGTCAAAAAGTTTTGCGCCGTCTAACGCCATTCTGAAGCGCCATGCGGGCGCCGTATTTATGGAATGGCGTTAGACGGCGCAATCAGACCGGCGCTGCCTGGTTTGCGTGGGAAGAAACCACGTAGACCAGACAGCGCCGGCGTAGGGGGAAAATGGCGCATGGGCGTCTTAAAATGGGGCAAGTCAGGTTACGTCGAAAAAATCGTCTTAACCCGACTTGCGCCATTTTTTAACGACGCCCATCCCCCATCAACATGACTCCTATCATTGTAAAGATAGGAGTCATGCCCCCTTGCCCAATGGCCATGCCCAGGGGACTTCTGTCCCCTGGGCATGGTCATTGGGCATAGTGGCATGTAGGGGGGCACAAATAAGGCCCCCCTATGCCACCAAAATAAAATATAAAAAATAAAAAATAAAACTTACCTGAACTTACCTGAATGTCCCTGGGGTGGGTCCCTCCATCCTTGGGGGTCCTCCTGGGGTGGGCAAGGGTGGCAGGGGGGGTCCCTGGGGGCATGGGAGGGCACCTGTGGGCTCATTTTGAGCCCACAGGCCCCTTAACGCCTGCCCTGAGCAGGCGTTAAAAAGTGGCGCAAATGCGCCGTTTTTAGCCACGCCAACTCCCGGGCGTCTCTTTTGCCCGGGAGTATAAATACCACGTAAAGGCCTGGGAGTCATTTTTTAGACGGGAACGCCTCCCTTGCATATCATTAACGCAAGGAAGGGGTTCACGCTAAAAAATGACGCACATTCCGGGAACTTTGGCGCTATTCGCCTCTAACGCCATAGTATAAATATGGCGTTAGTTGGCGTTAGTTTTGCGTCGAAATTGCGTCAAAAAAAACGACGCAATTTCGGCGCAAACGGAGTATAAATATGGCCCTGAAGCCCATATTTATACTTTTTGACGCTAAACTGCGCTAACGCAGTTTAGCGTCAAAAAGTTTTGCGCCGTCTAACGCCATTCTGAAGCGCCATGCGGGCGCCGTATTTATGGAATGGCGTTAGACGGCGCAATCAGACCGGCGCTGCCTGGTTTGCGTGGGAAGAAACCACGTAGACCAGACAGCGCCGGCGTAGGGGGAAAATGGCGCATGGGCGTCTTAAAATGGGGCAAGTCAGGTTACGTCGAAAAAATCGTCTTAACCCGACTTGCGCCATTTTTTAACGACGCCCATCCCCCATCAACATGACTCCTATCATTGTAAAGATAGGAGTCATGCCCCCTTGCCCAATGGCCATGCCCAGGGGACTTCTGTCCCCTGGGCATGGTCATTGGGCATAGTGGCATGTAGGGGGGCACAAATAAGGCCCCCCTATGCCACCAAAATAAAATATAAAAAATAAAAAATAAAACTTACCTGAACTTACCTGAATGTCCCTGGGGTGGGTCCCTCCATCCTTGGGGGTCCTCCTGGGGTGGGCAAGGGTGGCAGGGGGGGTCCCTGGGGGCATGGGAGGGCACCTGTGGGCTCATTTTGAGCCCACAGGCCCCTTAACGCCTGCCCTGAGCAGGCGTTAAAAAGTGGCGCAAATGCGCCGTTTTTAGCCACGCCAACTCCCGGGCGTCTCTTTTGCCCGGGAGTATAAATACCACGTAAAGGCCTGGGAGTCATTTTTTAGACGGGAACGCCTCCCTTGCATATCATTAACGCAAGGAAGGGGTTCACGCTAAAAAATGACGCACATTCCGGGAACTTTGGCGCTATTCGCCTCTAACGCCATAGTATAAATATGGCGTTAGTTGGCGTTAGTTTTGCGTCGAAATTGCGTCAAAAAAAACGACGCAATTTCGGCGCAAACGGAGTATAAATATGGCCCTGAATATTCCCGCCCCCGTGCGGGGACCCCGGAGCATATATATATAAAATACATACATATTATCATGTGTAAAACAGCAATGCAGGCTATAATCATAAATAGGCTAAAATGCTTTATTTCTATGCAAGTTTTTTTTTTTAGTTTTTTTTTTTATATTATAAAATCACAATAGATCATAAATATCTACCTAAGCCCCAAAAACTGGACTTAGGGAAGTAAACAGCAGTAAATATCAGAGAAAAATAGAAAAAACCACATTGAAAAACAATGAAGCATTCTTAGCCAATAGGCTGCATGCAGGTTAACACAGGAGAACCATAAAAACTTTGGCACCGTGCCTTTAAGACCCTGAGCACCTCCAGTATCCCACCATGCCTCAGGGGTGAAGGGAAGGTGACAGTTGGTTCACAGTTAGGTCAGTACTTTTTTACGGTGACAATCTGTGTAACTGATCAGAAAGATAATCTGTCCTGCACTTCTAGGAGACTTGAGTCCGGGGAGGAGGGTGGGTTGTTTATGACTTTGATGAGGATACCCCTGGAAGAGAACTAGGATTTACAGGTAAGTAACTAATCCTTCTCTTCCAGGGGATCCTCATCAATAGTCATAAACATTGAATAGATTAGCAAGCCCATCCCTAAACTCTGCGGACTGTCTGAAAGAAGTGCAGGAAAGAATATATATTCATGCAAATAGATTTCTAAGAGAGGCCTCCCCCACCTGGGCATCCGCTCTTGCATCCGAGTCTAAACAGTAATGCTTAGTAAAGGTATGCACAGACTTCCATGTAGCAGCCTTACAAATCTCGGAAATTGGTACATTGTTAAAGAGGGCAGCAGTAGCCGCTTTTCCCCTTGTGGAATGCGCTTTTGGCCTAGCCAGTAATCGCTTATTAGCCAGTTGGTAAGAGTTAACAATACAAGACACAATCCATCTTGATATCGTTCGTTTAGACGCTGCCTCTCCTGTTCTTAAATGACCATAATTTAGAAACAAATGGTTAGAATGTCTAATCGGTTTTGTTTTGTCCAAATAGAATTTCAGCACTCTTTTCAAGTCTAAAGAATGCAATGCTTTCTCAGCCGGAGTCTCCGGATTGGGAAAGAAAGTCGGTAAAGATATAGTCTGATTGATATGGAATTCTGACACCACCTTCGGAAGGAAAGATGGGTGAGTTCGCAGAACCACTCTATTATCGTGAAAAACCGTGTACGGTTCTCTGCAAGACAGAGCCTGAATTTCGCTGACCCTCCTCGCTGAAGTAATGGCCACCAAAAAAGCTGTCTTCCACGTAAGGTGCTGTAAAGAGGCCTTGTGGATAGGTTCAAAGGGAGGGCCCATAAGCTTTGACAGGACTACATTCAGTTCCCATGGAGGAGAAGGTCTCCGAATGGGAGGAAAAACCTTTTTCAAGCCTTCTAAAAAATCCTTGACTACAGGTATCGTAAAGAAGGATTCCTGAGAAGGCGACTTACGATACGCTGTAATTGCAGACAAATGAACCTTAATAGAAGATACCTGCAGACCAGACTTCGCCAGATGAAGCAAATAGGACAGAATGACGTCCTCCTGAGCTCGTATGGGATTTATACCTTGTTGAGAGCACCAGATGTAAAATCTCTTCCACTTAAAAGCGTTAGAACGCCGCGTGGAAGGTCGTTTCGACTCTTTCAAGATGTTCATGCACTCCTGTGAGAGCCCTAGGTGCCCATACTGTAGGAATTCAGGAGCCATGCTGTCAAGCTCAGAGAGGGAAGGTTGGGATGTAGGATTCTGCCTTCCATTCAGCTCAGGAGATCCGGTCTGCACGGCAACCTCCTGTGAGGTTTTTCCGATAAGTTGAGTAGGTCCGTGTACCAGAATTGGCGGGGCCATTGTGGCGCTATCAGAATCATTCTGGTTCTGGAGTTGTAAAATTTGTTGATTACTGCCGGTATGAGGGGAATCGGTGGAAAGGCGTAGAGAAATGTCCCTGACCAGTCGATCAACAGGGCATTCCCTTGAGATCCCGGACGGCAGAACCTGGATGCGAAGTCTGGGCATTTCTTGTTTGTTTCGTCTGCAAAAAGATCCAACTGGGGTCGACCCCATTGACCGAAGATGTCCTCGACGACTTTGTCGTGTAGGACCCAGTCGTGCGCGTCTTCTAGATGTCTGCTCAGGAAATCTGCCTCTACGTTTTGCTGACCTGGCAGGTGTACCGCTGTGATAGACATTCCCCTGGCCAGGAGCCAATGCCATATCGTTTGGGATTCTCGAGACAGAGGTAGTGATCTTGTTCCCCCCTGTTTGTTCAGATAATACATTGTGGTTGTATTGTCTGTCTGAATTAGGAGAGATTTCCCCTGAACCAATGGAGAGAAAGATTTGAGAGCCAGATGGACTGCTCTGAGCTCCAGTAGATTTATGTGATAGTTCTTTTCCTTGTCGGACCACAAACCCTGAGCTTGGAAGGAACCCAGATGAGCACCCCAACCCTGAAGAGACGCATCTGTTACCAGAGTGTCGGCTGGAATTGTCTGGTGAAACGGAGAACCTATCGACAGGTGAGGTCTGTGCATCCACCATTGTAGTGATTGAAAAGCCACTGCTGGTAGTCGAACTCTGTCCTCCCAGTGACCAGTCTTTTGGCTCCAATTGTTCTCTAATGCCTCCTGAAGGGGCCTCATGCGTAGCCTGGCATTCGGGACAATGAAGATGCATGAAGCCATGGAGCCCAGAAGAGATGTCACCTGACGAGCAGTAGGTGCATCGGCTGTTAATAGTTGTTGACACTTCCTGTGGATTGATAAAAGTCGTTCCTCCGAAGGATACACTCTTTGGAGCTCTGTGTTTAGTACCGCTCCCAGGTAGTGGAGGTTTTGTGTTGGAATCAAGGTTGACTTGTTGTGGTTGATTTGAAGACCTAGAGACTCGAAAGTTCTTAGTACGATGTCTCGATGTTTTCTCGCCTGATCCGGAGAGGAGGCCTTCACTAGCCAGTCGTCCAGGTAGGGGTAGACGAATATTTTTTGTCTTCGAAGATGTGCCGCTACCACTGCTACACATTTTGAAAAGACTCGGGGTGCAGACTTCAGGCCGAATGGAAGGACTCTGAATTGGTAGTGCTGTGACGCTATCTGGAAACGTAAAAATTTCCGATGTTTGGATGCTATTGGGATGTGAAAATATGCATCCTGTAGGTCGATGGAGCACATCCAGTCTCCCTGATGCAGTTGCGGGACAATCTGGTGAAGGGCTAGCATCCTGAACTTCTGTTTTCTTATGTACTTGTTCAGGAGCCGTAAGTCCAGAATTGGCCTGAAGAGGCCCTGTTGACCTTTTTTCGCCACCAGAAAGTAACGGGAGTACACCCCTTTTCCTTTTTGTGCCGGAGGAACCTTTTCTACAGCTTTCTTTTGTAGGAGTGCGAGAACTTCCTTGCGTAGCAGGCTGAGATGAGAAGGAAAACCTCTTGCTGGCGGCAAGTGTGGAGGAGGTTTTTTGAAAAGGAGAGAATAGCCATGTTCGACAATATTGAGCACCCATTTGTCTTTTGTGATGGAGTGCCACTCGTGAAGATGATGCGTAACACTTCCCCCCACCGGAGTGGTGCACAGTGTTGAGGGAAGCAATGCCTCATTGCTTTGTTGGTGTCTTTGCTGTAGACTGTTGAGGTCTACTTGACCCTCGGTCTCTTGTGGATCTACGTGCCTGAAACAGGGGACGTCCCTGTCGTTGTTGTGGCCTTTGAGACCAGTGAGGGTTTTGAACCCTCTGCTGGAATGGTCGTCTGTCGTACGGCCTGTACCTCCGCCTGAAGTCTTTCTTACGTTCCAGGCCCACTGCCCTCATCGTGTCCACTTCCGTTTTCATTCGGGCCATCTCTTCATCCGCGTGGGTACCGAACAACGAATTGCCGCTGAATGGGAGGTTTAAAATGCGTTGCTGTGCTTCCTGTTTCAGACCCGTGAGCCGTAGCCAGGAAGACCTCCTAGCGCAGATTCCGTGCGCATACCCATGCGCAGCCAAATCCGCCCCGTCCGCCGCCGCGCTGATGACCTGGTTAGATACTAGGCCCCCTTCCTGCAAGATTTCCTGGAAGTCCTGTCTATCTTCCCTGGGCAACTTTTCTGTAAATCTGTGGAGTGAGTCCCACAGAGAGCGGTCATATCTGCCCAGAAGTGCTGAGGCGCTGGAGACCTTCATAGCAGATGCCGCCGTACCGCACATCTTTCTCCCCAGGGAGTCTAGGTGTCTGCTCTCCTTATCCGGGGGGACTGTGGAAGATGATGCCACAGAGTGTGTTTTTCTGGCTGCGGCTAAGATCACAGAGTCCGGTGGCGGATCCTTCCGCAGGAATAAAGGATCTTGCTCCGGAGCTTTGTATTTCTTTTGAATCCTAGCCGGGGCAGACTTGAGAGTGGCTGGAGACAGAAAAGTGTCCATAGTAGGTTGCAGCAAACCCGGTACTAGTGGCAGCAGTTTTCTCGAGACTGATCTGTGTTGTAGGGTCTCAAAGATAACTGAGGATGAGGTGGCCGGTTCCGGTACCTCAATATTTAGCTTCTGCGCTCCCCTTAGAAGAACCTCATTAAAAGTGGTGATATCATCCACCGGGGAAATCCTAGCAGGTGGAGAATCTGTCAGTGTGGGGGAGTAGCGCCCAACAGACGATCCTGAAGAAGACCAAGAAGGTGATCTTCTGCGTGGTGTTCGCGACCTGGTTCTCCTTCGGGAACGGGACCTGCTCTGAGAGGCTGTAGCAGAGTGTGCAGGTCTTGTGGTCGGCTGACGAGAAGCAGAACGAGCCCGTCCTGCTCTAGCTGTAGGCGATGGCGTTCTCGGTAATGAGGCAGTAGGAGAATACATCCTAGAGTATTGGGAATCCGGGGATGCTGCCAGTCTATTCAGGCTCTCTAACCATCTGGGTGATAGAGTGATGGGAGAAACATGCCCCGATGAGCCCGCTCTGGAATGGGATGATGCACTCCTTATAGAGACCACCGGTGAGGGAGCTTTGTCCGCTGGCTCTACTGCCTGTGACACAGCTGAAGGTTGTGTCGACGTCGATTGTATCCTCGACGTCGAAGGTTGCGCTGACTGGTCTGTTCTCGACGTCGAAGGTCTTGACGTCGAAGGCCTTGACGTTGAATGCCTTGACGTTGAATGCCTTGACGCCGATCGCGGGACCTGGACCTACTCGCCGTCGTGTGTCTCGACGTTGAGTGGCGAGTGGTCGACGGCGGATGTTCATGCCGTCGTGGTGTTTTTGGTGTCGTGTCCTTCGACGCCAAGGGGTGAGACGTTCTCGACGGCGAACGGGAGCGCCGGAGATGACTCGACGCCGAACGGCGGCCTGCCGTCGACGGAGATGTACCCCTGTGTCCATGCTTCGACGCTTTGTCCTTCGACGTCGGTCTGGTCACCGTCGACGGCGATCTATGCCGGTGAGACGGTGGTGCCGATGACGTCGATGGAGAACAAACAGGCACAATCCTACCTGTCGACGTCGATCGGGCCATTCCTTCTGTTGTAGGTCTGGGAAGTGAAGAGGATGTTGACTTTTTCCTCTCCTGAAGCCCATGTAGCCTGATCTTCTCTCTGTCTTTGAGAGTCCTCCTTGACATGTTCTTACAATACTTGCAGGTGTCAGGACAGTGACTCTGTGGCAGGCAGACAATACACAGAGAGTGTGGGTCTGACTGGGCTTTCTTCTTCCCACAAGAAGGACATTTTTCAAAAAGAGATGGCATTTTCTGTCAAAAAGACTTCCAAACTCAGACAAAAGATGTTATCTGTCGAGTAAACAGGAAAAATGCTATTTTTTAAGGATTTTTCTGAAGAAAAACTCAGAAAAACTGAGAGCTCAATGCTCCAGGATCCTCTCAGAAGAAGCCGGAAAAAAGAACTGACCTAACTGTGAACCAACTGTCACCTTCCCTTCACCCCTGAGGCATGGTGGGATACTGGAGGTGCTCAGGGTCTTAAAGGCACGGTGCCAAAGTTTTTATGGTTCTCCTGTGTTAACCTGCATGCAGCCTATTGGCTAAGAATGCTTCATTGTTTTTCAATGTGTTTTTTTCTATTTTTCTCTGATATTTACTGCTGTTTACTTCCCTAAGTCCAGTTTTTGGGGCTTAGGTAGATATTTATGATCTATTGTGATTTTATAATATAAAAAAAAAAAAAAAAAAAAACTTGCATAGAAATAAAGCATTTTAGCCTATTTATGATTATAGCCTGCATTGCTGTTTTACACATGATAATATGTATGTATTTTATATATATATGCTCCGGGGTCCCCGCACGGGGGCGGGAATATTCAATGTTTATGACTATTGATGAGGATCCCCTGGAAGAGAAGTCATCTTATACATGGAGTGGCATGGGTAAAGGGGCACTGCAGGGGGGCATGTCCCGTTATGAGAAGACCTGGGGCACACCATTACACAATACCAACAACAGTCCCATGGGGGCATGCTGTCATGCCAACGATGGAGCAAAGGGAAAGCCATGCCAGGAGGGAAGGCCACAACATCAAACTGACATCTCGGCACACGTCAGCCACCATACCCCTACATTAACTAGGGCCCTATTAACAACCTCTAGCCATACCGACAACTGGAATGTAACTGCGACAACAGTTGCCATTACCACCTCCGCTCTGTGTGCAGCTCAAGTAGCCAATGGCAGTAACCTCCCCATGGATCATACACACCTAAATTAGAGGGTTTAGGATGACAAAGTTAACAATCCCCTGAAACAAGACAAAGGCCCCAGTACTCTCAAATGTCAATGCCCATACTTGTCGCTAACATCAGCCAATGTAAACAACAATAGGAGCAACACAGCACTAAGGACACACCCATGCTGCATATGTCAGGGTCCATCCTGTGCCTGGGTAACAATGCAACATCCCAAATGTCATACTGCTCAGACAACAGCATTGAGGGGGGTGGGCATGTAACCGGTCACTGAAATACACCTGCACAGTCATAGGAGGAAATAGGACACTGATACCATTATCAAGGCAATCCAATGTAATACACATTCCCCAACATCAGCAGTACACGTTACCAATGTCAACATCCATATCAGATCATAACATTGCCATGCATAGGATATGCCACATGTCAAATACATTTAAGTAGATGTGAAAGATCAGAGACTGGGGCAGGTCTAGATTGTTACGTGTTCTGCCAGGGCCATCAGAACACCCACAGCCAGTGAAAGGTCTCACCATGAGAATGAATGTAGACGGAGGCTTGAGTAGGACAAGAAGGTGGCAATTTTCTATTTGGCCTAAACCAACACCTAGAGGCGATGATGCTGACAAGTCAAATAACTCAATAACATACATGTGACATGCAGGTGGGCCATAGGCTTGGAAGAATGCCCATCTGAAGGACTGGAGCAATTAACACAAAACAAGATCACAAAGTGAATTCATCAAAAGGCAGGCACGTCACATCAAAATTGCCACAACACAGACACACTAATTGTACCCTTTTTCATTGCAGAGGAAGATGGATCTCCTGTGGATATGCGTGTCCCAGATTTTCCTTGATGACATGGATGACGAGCCGATAAACATTCCCCAGGAGACTATCCAAAAGGTCCTTGAAACCCTCCAGACCCCACCTTCAGTCACAAGGAGGAACACAGAACAAGCAGCCATAGCAAAGGATCCACCCACCACCCCAACTGTAAGATCTGCCAGCTCCAATACAGCTGAGGACTCAGAGGACACTGGCACCAGCTTTGAGAGAACTATGGGCCATATTTATACTTTTCGACGCACAACTGCGCCAACGCAGTTGTGCGTCAAAAAATTTAACACCGGCTAACGCCATTCTGAAGCGCCATGCGGGCGCCGTATTTATTCAATGACGTTAGCCGGCGTTAGCCGGCGGAGCTGCCTGGTGTGCTAAAAAAAAAATGACTTACACCAGGCAGCGCCGGCGTAGGGGAATATGGAGCTTGGGCGTCAAAAAATGGGGCAACTCAGGCTGAGGCAAAATTTTCGCCTCAACCCGATTTGCGTCGTTTTTTTTTACTCCCAACCCCCATTGAAATGACTCCTGCCTTAGCAAAGACAGGAGTCATGCCCCCTTGCCCAATGGCCATGCCCAGGGGACTTATGTCCCCTGGGCATGGTCATTGGGCATAGTGGCATGTAGGGGGGCACAAATAAGGCCCCCCTATGCCACCCAAAAAAAATATATATACTTACCTGAACTTACCTTAAGTTCCCTGGGATGGGTCCCTCCATCCTTGGGCATCCTCCTGGGGTGGGCAAGGGTGGCAGGGGGTGTCCCTGGGGGCATGGGAGGGCACCTCTGGGCTCCTTCCGAGCACCGCTGTCCTGCACCGGTGGCAATTCTGGGGCCTGGAAGTCCAGCAGATGTAGGACCAACAGTCCCAGCTGTGGGTGGGGCCACCTGGCTTGGATTGGTGGTTGTGCTGGTGGTGGCTGCGGTGGGCAAAGTAGGGCCACCCTGTGGGAAGGCTCTCCATGCCCCAGAGGCCCGTTCATGGCGATATCGTGGGCCATTCTCCTGAACCCTGACTCCACCAGCAGGATGTGCTGGTATCTCATGGCCCGGTGCTGGAATTCACGGACCTGGTCTGGGGTCATGTTTGCAGCTGTGAAGACAAATGCAGATATTCTACATTAGGAACTGCATTGTGTGAAATGGCACAAGTGGGTTAATCAGACAATACATCTACTGTACTTGTAACAGCTCATATCACAATACAGATCATTGAATGTCCCTGAGGAAGTACATGGCAGGCCAGCCTACAAAGGTCACATCACACATAGCACATCCATAACCTACAAGATGGGTAACAACTGGCTTTGACTTGCAATCTGAGTTCTGCCAGTTATCAGCTACGAATCATGCTGCATGTCCTCCGCCAAAACCTGGGCTACAAATGTCAGTGTACGGAAAGCAAAACTAAAGCCACATGGTCTGCAAGTTGTAACTGGACTTGCCAGTATAGTACCAAGTGCCAAACCTGAGTGGGTATACTAGGTTGCAACCAAACCGTCACTTATTCACATGTATGTGTAACATACTGGTAGCATCACTACTAGGTACCCCATTCACAAACCCATGCCTGTGTTTGAGGGTGGGGGGGTGGATAAACAACTATCAATTTCCAACATGTACACCGAGGAGTGTATAGACAACTCCACACGTGCTTGGCTCTACAAACACACCACAGGTAAGGCCTATCAACAATAAGGAGTCAGCAAACCCTAGACCAATCATAGGGCCACACATGTCAGGAAATGCAGAACTTGGTACACAACATATACTTCCAGTAAGGCCTGACTTACATCAGACACAGAGTTGCAAGAACACCCATGAGCATGAATTGCATGCAGACCTAGGCCATTGCACTCTAGTTCCACATACTTGTAGCACTACATGCGGAAGTACATGCTGCTAGGAGGTTCTACCTACTGTTTCATAATTACGTAGGTAAATAGGGAAGCAGATGTCTATTGGAAAGCAATTTGCTGTACCAATCTTGGAGAATGTGGGTCTGACAGACTGACTAAATCTGAGCTGACTTCCAGTGTGACTCTTGTTGATACAAGTGTCATCCACATGACTAACCCCTGTACTCACAGTGGGGCCTACAGGAATGGCCTACAATCCCTACATAATACCATTGGATACGCATTGGCCAACTCAAAACATGTGAGAAACTGAATTCCCACTCATGGAACAAGAGAAAAGCTTGCCCAACGCATCACACCTTGCTATGCGTTCAACACACACAAGTCCATAACCAGCAAACACAACACATAAGAGACATATCAACACTTACTGGAGTGGTCGGGGTCCTCAAATGTCGCCACCTCTCCCACAGTGTAGGGTGCCAGTCCACCTGTAAGGTATGGAAGGAAGAAATGTGCTCAAAGGAATAAGGAATAAGGAAATGGCAGCCATTCAGACATGATGGTTCTGCATCTGATATAGCATGGCCAACTTGTATATATCATGGATATCCTGTGACAGTTACACACATATCTGCACACATACATAGGCCCTATCTATCATGTGGTTGCACACATACCCCGTAATTGGTGAGCAGAAAAAAATATGGAGTGTAATCGTTTCATCATGTGCATCCAAGAGAGACATCCAAATCCTGGTTACTTGAGGACTGCATTACCAGTCAAACATGCCTTGTGGCCATGACACATTAATGACACATAGGTACAATGTACAGAGGGAGGGGCAGGGACTTTTGTAAGCCCCCCTGTTGTTACTTTTGATTCAATTGATGTGGCCCAGCTATGGTGATTTGCACCAACCATGGAGATGTAAAGCCATGTGCATACACCTGGACTGCCATCCATATTTGGAATGTGGCACAACTAACTCCAACAAACATTCTAAGATGTTAGCTGAGGGCACCTTGCACCTTTTCACAATGTTTTCAAATCCAGAACTGACTGTATCCAAAAAGATCAAGGAACACAATAATCCCAAACATTCATAGTACTTCTGTGAACGCTTTCCTTCCACACTCACCAGACTCACATGAGACATATGTCTGAGCCACTTTGCTATTATCAATTGATGTGAAGGCAGCACTCATTTTCAGCATCATGTAGTGATTTAAAGTCAGTCCAGCTATTGCCTCAACACAGTTAGCCAATATGTTGGTACATCTTTACTTCTCTGTCAATAGTACCCTATATAGACATGATTAGCTCCTATTTTGTTTGGTTTTCTGACAAAAAGGCCGCACCAATTTACTTCATGGAAAAGTATCCTGTAAGTTTGCTGAGCACGTGCTACCTGACAGCTAGCAATTGTGATCCATGCCATAGTGCATCAATTATCCCTTTATGTTTCCCCAGCATTCCACACAGTCAGCAAGTTAGCTGGCAGACATTGTACAAATCCTCTTATGTCACTACAGAGCATTTAATCGTGCACATTTACATGATTAGTACTCACCAACAGTGTCACCAATCATGATTCCCAGGTGGTCCAAGAGATCTTGCTCCCTGGTGATGAGGTCAGCCCACTGGTGCTTCAGTTGGTGGTCACTCCTCTGGCTGGCATACACACGCTGCAGGTGATGCAGCACCTTTCCCCACCAGATTCAGCGCGCCTCTGTTGGATACCCCTGTATCACCCTGCCTGGACCATGAGTGGCAAGAAGTGGCACACAAGCCAGATGAAGCCCCCCAAATCCTCTTCACCCATCCTGCCAAGACGTGGCCTACCACACAAACTTGAAAAGTGAAAGGGACTACAGGTTAAAGAAATAGAAAGGGGAAAAGGGGGAAAGTAGGGGTACAAATACAGATGAAAAGTAAACTTAACCACTAAAAGAGCCCAACTATCCCCAAACTAACACTACCCACAACAGACTCCCACAAACAACAAAAACACAAGATAAATGGACAAATGTAGACAAAACACAGTAGTACAGTATACAGCAACAATATTTATTTCACAAATGGACTTCACAGATAGCACACAGGACAAAAAAGCACAAAATCTCAGCACACCACTCACTACACAGCCACACAGTCTAGAAGGATCATAGGCTGCAAAGTGAAAGTGAAAGTACACCCATTGTACATGATCTGTAAACAGGATATCCTATTACATCACTTCCTGTATGAAAAGTCCTGCCTTTTTCGCGGTATGCATCATTTTTTGTCTACCAAAACTGTATTTGCGTCATTTTCTTTGACGCACAGGAGTGAAAATTAGCCCGCATCCACATAACAGTACATGGCCTGTACAAATATCTGGATGCGGGCTAATTTGCACTCCTGTGCATCAAAAAAAATGAAGCAAATGCAGTTTTGGTAGACAAAAAATGACGCATAACGCTAGGAACGTCAAAATTTCAGTGCATTAACTGGTTTTGGACAATTTTTCTTGTTTTTTTGTTATGTTACATTTGGGACACATCAGAGATAGGCTGATTGAAGACACTATGGTGTTGATGGTGTATGTTCACAAGTGTGACATCATACTGCAGCGGACCATGATCCGCTACTCCCTTCACAGTATTTTTACGGTTGGCTGAAGCAATAGTTGGTCATAAGTGTGACCTACATATATGTGTTGCACAAATTGTGCATGTTTGGCATAAGGAGAGGATAGCAATGTGACGCACATATGTACAATACCTAAATGCCTTTGGCTCAAAGTGTGTTCTTTGGCAATTAATGTATTTGTTGACCAATTGTGTGTGTATCACATGAAGCACTGTGCAGATCCAATGCGTAAAAACTTTGCTAGATAAACAGACATTTGAGGTGAGTAAATCTTGAGTGTCGCTGGTGTTGCAGGGTGCTCCTTACTAGAGCTGCTCTCCAACTAAACTTGGGAACTACCCAGAAATCATTACACATGGAGAGAGGAAGAGGGAGGAGGGGGGATAAATATGGAGGAACACTCCGTACTTAGCTCCCTATAATTCAAAGTACACACGAAAGTACGGGGTTCTCTAGAAGCGGACGTCGCGGATATTAGCGTAGTCCTGGGTTGTATGTATTCCTATTTGGAAGGGTAAAGTCAGTGGAATGTCAGTTGGAAATTACCGAGTGGAACAGCGAGGGGTGGGAAGAAAGGGAATTTCCTTTTACGGACTAGGTGTTCTCACACACTATATAGTGTCATGCTTCATCATTTGACCACCTAGACCCACCCAGGTAGGACAGTGCCACCTGGGCGGACTCAACCTCACTGTTAAAGGAACAGGAGGGAGTGCGTAAATAAACTTGTTTCTGGAAAGATCGGGATCCAGCTAATCTACTGAAAAACTAAAAACACCTAAGCAGACACCTGTGAAGAGCAACAAATTTAATGGTGGTGTCTGACTGGTGTAGTTAAAAAGGGGGGTTGGGACACCTCTGTGAGGACAAGGACTCACAGGGTCACCTAACTAATTACTAGCCAACATGTTTCTGCCCTCAAAAGTGAGCCAATGAAGGTCTCGGGGCATTCGTCAGGGCCTAGGATCCCTACGTCTCACGTTGGAGGAAAATACTCTATGGGGAAATCAAAGAGTGAGAAAATGAAAAAAGAATGATCTACATTACCCAAGGAATTACCTTGAGGCGGCCTATGGGGAGAAAAACAATTAATTAGCACTCTGGTGGCACACAGCACTGCAAAACCAACCAACTACACACGTGTCAAGGGGATGCATTCATGCACGAAACACATATGTTCAAAAAAGGTAAAATACATGCGTGGAGTGACTGAGTGGGTATATCTACACAAGTGGACAGTCCTATCACTGCAGGGAATTATAGTTCTTACCCTTTTCTTAGAGGCAGCTAGCCTCTGGTATCCAGGAGGGGGAGTGTCCCCTTATAGTCACACACTAAGGGATAGAGATGAACATAAAGACGAAGTGAGGAGAGGAACAGAAGTAGGCAGAATAGATACAGAGGGAGCAATAGGGGGGGGAAAGCAAGTTCCCATTAGGAACCCACTATTGCTGGTAGAAAAATACTGGTTAAGAGAAACCGAAGTGACTATAGACAAAAAAAGTTAGATTAAAAGCAATAAGGGCTTATCTGTGTTGCCTGTGATCCGGTATGCCACTCACTACATCAAAGGGGACGCTCGCCGTGCGCCTACTTCGTCCTCTCCTTGGACCGCTTGTGACAAGTGGCTGAGGGAGAACGGTCTATTTATGGCTGTAGGAAATTCCAGGTGCGCCCTGTTAGCGCGTAAATTGGAGTTCAATTAATGTTAATCACCGCCGCGGGCCTCTTTGCGTTACTAGCCTCGATATGATTGCCGTAATGGCGGGCGCACCGGCCAAGCCGGGGCGCCGGCATGAATGTGATCGAGTGCAAAGGCGGGCCTCTTTAGGTTGATGGCGCGATGTGCTTTGCCGCACCCGCGGGCGCCCCAGCAGTGCTGGGGCGCCGGCATGAATGCGGGCGAGTGCAAGGGTGGGGCCCGAGCCGGAAGATTCCGGCCCGAGCGCCACCAGCGGAAGGCTCGCGTTTACAGTGGCCGCTGGGAAATGTAGTTCCCAGCGGTCCCGTAGCCCAAAGGGCTAAGAAAGAAAGAAAAAACGAGGAAAACGAGGGAAAGGAGGAGGGAGAAGGGGGAACAAAACGTTTTGTTCCCCCTTCTCCCTCCTCCCTTTCTTTCGTCCCCCCCCTCTTTTTTCCCCCCCCTCTCCTTCCTTTTCTTTATCCTTTCCCTCGTTTTCCTCGTTTTTTCTTTCTTCCGGCTCGGGCCCCACCCTTGCACTCGCCCGCATTCATGCCGGCGCCCCAGCACTGCTGGGGCGCCAGCGGGTGCGGCAAAGCACATCGCGCCATCAACCTAAAGAGGCCCGCCTTTGCACTCGATCACATTCATGCCGGCGCCCCGGCTTGGCCGGTGCGCCCGCCATTACGGCAATCATATCGAGGCTAGTAACGCAAAGAGGCCCGCGGCGGTGATTAACATTAATTGAACTCCAATTTACGCGCTAACAGGGCGCACCTGGAATTTCCTACAGCCATAAATAGACCGTTCTCCCTCAGCCACTTGTCACAAGCGGTCCAAGGAGAGGACGAAGTAGGCGCACGGCGAGCGTCCCCTTTGATGTAGTGAGTGGCATACCGGATCACAGGCAACACAGATAAGCCCTTATTGCTTTTAATCTTACTTTTTTTGTCTATAGTCACTTCGGTTTCTCTTAACCAGTATTTTTCTACCAGCAATAGTGGGTTCCTAATGGGAACTTGCTTTTCCCCCCCTATTGCTCCCTCTGTATCTATTCTGCCTACTTCTGTTCCTCTCCTCACTTCGTCTTTATGTTTATCTCTATCCCTTAGTGTGTGACTATAAGGGGACACTCCCCCTCCTGGATACCAGAGGCTAGCTGCCTCTAAGAAAAGGGTAAGAACTATAATTCCCTGCAGTGATAGGACTGTCCACTTGTGTAGATATACCCACTCAGTCACTCCACGCATGTATTTTACCTTTTTTGAACATATGTGTTTCGTGCATGAATGCATCCCCTTGACACGTGTGTAGTTGGTTGGTTTTGCAGTGCTGTGTGCCACCAGAGTGCTAATTAATTGTTTTTCTCCCCATAGGCCGCCTCAAGGTAATTCCTTGGGTAATGTAGATCATTCTTTTTTCATTTTCTCACTCTTTGATTTCCCCATAGAGTATTTTCCTCCAACGTGAGACGTAGGGATCCTAGGCCCTGACAAATGCCCCGAGACCTTCATTGGCTCACTTTTGAGGGCAGAAACATGTTGGCTAGTAATTAGTTAGGTGACCCTGTGAGTCCTTGTCCTCACAGAGGTGTCCCAACCCCCCTTTTTAACTACACCAGTCAGACACCACCATTAAATTTGTTGCTCTTCACAGGTGTCTGCTTAGGTGTTTTTAGTTTTTCAGTAGATTAGCTGGATCCCGATCTTTCCAGAAACAAGTTTATTTACGCACTCCCTCCTGTTCCTTTAACAGTGAGGTTGAGTCCGCCCAGGTGGCACTGTCCTACCTGGGTGGGTCTAGGTGGTCAAATGATGAAGCATGACACTATATAGTGTGTGAGAACACCTAGTCCGTAAAAGGAAATTCCCTTTCTTCCCACCCCTCGCTGTTCCACTCGGTAATTTCCAACTGACATTCCACTGACTTTACCCTTCCAAATAGGAATACATACAACCCAGGACTACGCTAATATCCGCGACGTCCGCTTCTAGAGAACCCCGTACTTTCGTGTGTACTTTGAACTACCCAGAAATCTCTCTTTTCTTTTGCATAATTTATGCGTCACTCTAACCCTGAAAGGGATTTGTGTTGACATATACTGGGTGCGCCCTTCTGTCTGGACAAAGCTAAACTACTCTGATGAGCTCTGGTAGAAGCAAAACACGTGTCAGGGGTTGCTTTTACTCATTCCAGGTTGGCTTCAACAGTATGTTACCAGTCCAAAGCTGTAATATCGTGCCTGGAGTAATAAATGGCTTTTGTCATTTTACAGGTTGGCATGGTGTCAAACCTATGCTTAAAGATCTTGCTGTTCAAATGGCAAAAGACTTTCTCACTATCTATATCGGCGTGGATAGCACTTTGTTGATCCAATGTTTAGAAACTTTGCTAGATAAACAGACATTTGAGGTGAGCAAATCCAGAGTGTCACTGGTGTTGCAGGGTGCTCCTTACTAGAGCTGCTCTCCACCTAAACTTGGGAACTACCCAGAGTTCTCTCTTCATTTTTGCATAATGTATGCATCACTCTAACCCTGAAAGGGATTTGTTTTGACTTAAACTGGGTGCTCCCTTGTGTCTTGACAAAGCTAAATCTCTCTGATGAGCTCTGGTGGGATTGAAACACATGTCAGGGGTTGCTTTTACTCATTCCAGGTTGGCTTGGACGATACTTTACCAGTCCAAAGCTGTAATACTGTTTCTGGGGGAGGTAAATGGCTTTTGTCATTTTACAGTTCAGCAAGATTTGCACTGTGTCAAACCTATGCTTAAAGACTTTGGCCCATATTTATACTTTTTGACGCACAACTGCGCCAATGCAGTTGTGCGTCAAAAATTTTACCGCTGGCTAACGCCATTCCAACGCACCTTGCGGGCGCCTTCTTAATGGAATGACGTTACCCGGCGCTGCGGACTGGTGTGCGTAAAAAAAATGACTCACACCAGGCAGCGCCGGCGTAGGGGAAAATGGGGGTTGTGCGTCACAAAACGGGGCAAGTCAGGTCTGAGGCAAAATTCAGGCCTCAAACCGGATTTGCGCCATTTTTTGGGACGCCCAACCTCCATTGACATGACTCCTGTCTTAGCAAAGACAGGAATCATGCCCCCTTGCACAATTGCCATGCCCAGGGGACTTATGTCCCCTGGGCATGGTCATTGGGCATAGTGGCATGTAGGGGGGCCCAAATCAGGCCCCCCTATGCCACAAAAAAATCTGAAAAAAAAACTTGACCGAACTTACCTTTACTTCCCTGGGATGGGTCCCTGCATCCTTGGGTGTCCTCCTGGGGTGGGCAAGGGTGGCAGGGGGTGTCCTTGGGGGCAGGGGAGGGCACCTCTGGGTTCCTTCCGGGGCCCACAGGTCCCTTAACGCCTGCCCTGACCCAGGCATTAAAAAACAGCGCCCATCAGGCTGTGCGCCGTTTTTTAAGGCCCACCCCCTCCTGTGTGTCGAAATGACGTCAGAGTATAAATATGGGGCACATGCCTTAAAGTCATTTTTTGGAAGGGAACGCCTACCTTGCATATAATTAACGCAAGGCTGGTTCCCCCTTCCAAAAAATGACGCACATGGTGGATTTTTGACGCCCGTGGGGTCGGACGTCAAAGTATAAATATGGGGCAGGGTTTGCGCCGGTTGTGCGTCAAAATGTTTGACGCACATTCGGCGCAAACAGAGTATAAATATGCCCCTTTGTCACTATTTAGTTCGGCGTGGATAGCACTGTGCTGATCCAATGCTTAAAAACTTTGATAGATAAACAGACATTTGAGGTGAGCAAATCTAGAGTTTCGCTGGTGTTGCAGGTTGCTCCTTACTAGAGGTGCTCTCCATCTAAACTTGGGAAGTACCCAGAGTTCTTTCTCCTTTTTTGCATAGTTTATGCATCACTCTAACCCTGAAAGGGATTTGTTTTGACTTATACTGGGTGCTCCCTTGTGTCTGAATAAAGCTAAACCTTTCTAATGAGCTCTGGTGGGAGAGAAAAACGTGTTAGGGGTTACTTTTATTCATTCCAGGTTGGCTTGGATGGTCCTTTACCAGTCCAAAGCTGTAATACTGTGCCTGGAGTGGTAAATGGCTTTTGTCATTTTACAGCTTGGCAAGGTTGGCACTGTGTCAAACATATGCTTAAAGACTTTGCTGTACAAATGGCAAAAGACTTTGGTCCTCATTACAACCTTGGTGGGCGGAAAGATTGACCGCCGGGCGGCTGCCAATGCAACAGCACTTCCGCCGGGGCCATCAGGAGATCCTCGCTGGGCCGGTAGGGCTCTCGGCTGCAACACAGGACCCAGCGGTGTTGCAATCGTGCGACGGGTGCAGTTGAACCCCTCGCGATTTTCACTGTCAGCATGGCAGACAGTGAAAAGCTGCACTGGCAGGGGTCCCCTGCCCTGCCCATGCCAGTGGCATGGGCAGTCCAGGGACCCCACGACTCCCCTTACCGCCAGCCTTTTCATGGCAGTTCAAACTGCCATGAAAAGGCTGGCGGTAGGGGGACTTATAATCCCCTGGGCAGCACTGCAAGCAGCGCTGTCACGCTGAAATAAAACTGCCGGGACCACTGTGGCAGAAAACCCTTGGTGCGACCGCAGTGCTTACGCCGCGATCATAATTCCTTTTGAAGCACCGCCAGCCTGCTGGCGGTGCTTCCTCCAGAACAGCCCTGGCAGTCTTTGACTGCCAGGGTTGTAATGACCCCCTTTGTCACTAGCTCGGCGTGGATAGCACTGTGCTGATCCAATGCTTAAAAACTTTGCTAGATAAACAGACATTTGAGGTGAGCAAATCTAGAGTGTCACTGGTGTTGCATGGTGCTCCTTACTAGAGCTGCTCTCCACCTAAACTTGGGAACTACCCAGAGTTCTCTCGTAGGGGATTTCCATGTATAGTCATAAGCACTGAATAGTTCCGCGCGCCTGCGGGGACCCCGGAGCACTGGTGTGAAGTATATTCTTAAGTGCAAATACCAACCCTTTGAAAAAAGGTTTGTCAAAAAACACTTAAGAATAACACTGTGCAGCCTATGTGAACAGCTACACAGGCCAAATTGTTAAAAGAAAAAACAGTTGTAGTGTAAATTCACGTTTAAACATCTATTTATTCTATAAATATATTAACAAATACATTCTCATATTTTATTTACACCTCTCATGAGAATAAAACAATGCAGGGCATTGTAGCCCATAGGCTGCCATTATAGAGAATGAAAATAGAGCTGTGCCTTTAAGAAAGTAAAGTCTTCCTGTTTCCCATCATGCACAGCAAAAGGCAGTTGCCTCAGTTCTTTTTTCCGGCTCCTTCTGACAGGACCCTGAAGCATTGAGCTCTACCTCACAAAGTTTTTTGTGACAGAAATTCATTTAAAATCTTTTGAATTTCAATTTCACTCGACGTTTTTAACATTGAGTGATCATTTCCTACTAGTTTCTGTTAAATTCTGACAGAATTTTGAGGTTTTTCTAGTTTAGAAATGCCTTCACTTTTTGACAAATGTCCTTCTTGTGGCAGAAAAAAGGCTAAAACAGATCCACATAGGGTCTGCATAATTTGTCTTCCATCCAGCCACAAACCAGAGTCGTGTGACATCTGTAAAACCTTCTCCAGAAGAACTCTTTGTGATAGGGAGAAAATCCGACTTCAGGCGAGAGAGGACAGGAGAAAAAGTGGCCATTCCACCACAGAGCGAGGAGAAGGTCAGGCTTCTACAAGGGCTCAATCTGTTTCCTCTATAACTCCTACCAGACCTGCTGAAAAACGGCACAGGTCTCCAACGACGTCGAGGGCGTCGACGTCGAGACAGGGAACGGCACCAACATGTTCGCCGTCGAGGAGTGGTTCGCCGGCGAGGAAAAGACATCGTTCGCCGTCGACAACCATTTTGCCGTCGAGATGACGTGGACACCCGACGTCGAAAGGATCTGGGTCGCCGTCGACATGGCGAGGACGTTCCACGTGGAGGAGATCCGAGTCAGGCTCGCCGTCGACACGGCGATGACGATCAACGTTGAGAGAGAGTGCTCGCCGTCGGAGACGTTCGCCGTCACCACAACGACGTCGAGGGTCGTCGTCGAGAGGTTCTCCACGGCGAGAGGAATCGACGTCCAGAGGTCGCCGTCACCGCTCTTCGACGTCGAGGAGTGTGTCGACGTCGAGACGACAATCAAAGAGGCCTAGAAGGGTTTATACAACATCGGAATCCTCAGCCTCACTTATCCTGCTTCCAGCATCTCCACAGCTCTCGCCTCGGCAGTCGCCGTTGCCGCAGACACCGGTAACACCTACGGCTCCTCTTCCGGCTCCTCCTTCAGAGTCTGTTCCGTGGACTCCAACGCGATCTGTAAGGCGTTCTGGACATTCTTCTAGACGTTCTTCTTCCTCTCGGCACCATCGTTATGAATCACGACAGAGATCTCAGCATTCACATCATAGACATTCTTCTTCGTCTACACTGGACTACTCTCCAACCCTATCGGACTCACCGTCCCCGAGAGTGTCCCCCATAGATGATGTGAATACATTCCAGGAGGTCTTAGTGCGAGGGGCAACCAAACTGAATATCCCGCTGGCGGTGCCGGTGCCATTGACGTCAGTAATCTTCGAGACCTTGCATCACAGGACATCTTCAAGACCTTTGCTTCCACTGGTTCCGGGTCTTATTGAACCGGCAATGGACATTTTTCTTACACCGGCTGCAACAAAGTCTGCTCCTTAGACTTATTAAAAAATACCGTCCACCAGAACAAGATCCTCTATTCTTGAGGTTGGACCCAGTACCGGACTCGGTGGTTATAGTGGCAGCAAAGAAATTGCATTCTACGTCACCGTCTTCCTCTTCACCTCCAGATAAAGAGAGCAGAAAGATCGATGCTGCAGGAAGAAAAGTATGCTCTACTGCATCCATCACCATGAAAGCAGCCAGTGCCACTGCTTTATTAGGGAGATATGATCGAGCCCTCTGGGACTCTGTACTGCAGTTTGCGGAGCATCTTCCTAAGGACAAAAGGGAAGATTTCCTGGAGGTCGTGGGCGAGGGAGCTATGGTTTCTAACCAAGTTATAAGTGCTGCGGCGGATTCTTCGATACTATCCGCACATAGCTATGCTCATGGAATAGCGCTCAGGAGACATGCATAGCTGCGACTTACATCGCTTAAACCTGAAGCACAGCAGAGAATACAAAATTTACCTTTCTCAGGCTCCACTTAGTTCGGCTCTCATGCCGATGACGAGATGGCCAGAATGAAGTCTGAGCTGGATACCCTGAAAGCAGTAGGCATGGAACGACCGAAAGAACAGCGAAAGGTATTCCGCCCATATCAACGAAGACTGTTCACCCACAGGTATCAGACTCCACATTGAATGTCTTCACGCCCCCAGCAACAGCAAGAGAAGCAGCATCATAGGGGTTTCTCCACACAACGAAGGTCGACAAGGGGTCGTTCAACACCTCAAACTCAAGCAACTCGACAGGCTCCCGCGTCTAAGCCCTGAATCTTCGCTTCCCCCTCCTCCGTTATCCACTCCGGTAGGGGGAAGTATCTCAAATCATCTGGACGAGTGGCTACGCATGACAACAGACGCCTGGGTATTGAATATTGTAACATTTTTACGTTCTCAGATTCACCAGTCCTCCACCATCTGTTCCACCCAAAACAACCAGTCGACACCTCGAAGCTCTTCAGTTAGAAGTCACCATTCTATTACAAAAAAGAGCCATAGAACCCGTCCCGATCAGCCAGCAACGGAAGGGGATTTATTCGAGGTATTTCCTTGTGCCCAAAAAAGACAAGCAAGAGTTTCGTCCCATTTTAGATCTAAGGACAGCAAACAAGTGGATTCGCAAAGAGAAATTCAGGATGCTATCCTTGCACCAAATTTACCCACATCTTCGTCAGGGCGACTGGCTCTGTGCAATAGACCTTTGCAACGCTTACTTTCATATTACGGTGACCAAGAAACATCGAAAATTCCTAAGGTTCACCGTCGGAAAACGTCATTACCAATTTGCGGTTCTGCCCTTCGGCCTCAAATCAGCGCCGAGGACTTTTTCCAAATGCATGGCGGTGGTAGCCGCCCACTTGAGGAAACATTGAATATTTGTCTACCCCTATCTAGACGATTGGCTCATAAAGGCCTCCAGTTATCTAGAGGCACAACAACATTTCAAATGGACTCTACAGCTGTTGCAGAAGCTCGGTCTTCAAGTAAATCTCCTGAAATCCCCAGCAACACCTGTTCAGAGGTTCCATTACTTAGGGGCCATTATAGATACCAATCTAGGAAAGGTGTTTCCTTCGGAGGAACGACGATTATCGATTCTCCAAAAGTGCAAACAACTACAAGAGACTCCACAGACCACTGCAAGAGTAATAGCTTCTCTACTGGGCTCGATGGCGTCTTGTATCCATCTCGTTCCCAATGCTCGCCTCCATATGAGACCATTACAGGAAAACCTGGAGGATCAATGGAGTCAACTAATGAACGAATGGGAGAGCAAAGTCCTCCTTTCTCCCCACGCCCTACAGTCCCTCAAGTGGTGGTGTCTACCCGACAATCTCTTGGTGGGGATTCCGTTCCAACATCGGCCTCCAGCTCAAACCATTGTAACAGATGCGTCACTGCTCGGATGGGGAGCGCACATGGAACATCTTCGAGTCCAAGGCAAGTGGTCACAGAAAGAGAGTCTCTATCATATCAACCTGCTGGAGCTTCGCGCAGTCCACCTTGCGCTCAAAGCTTTCCTTCCCTCTCTGAGAGCGGAAACTCTCCTTCTCCAGACGGACAACGTGACCACTATGTACTACGTAAACAAACAAGGAGGCACCAGGTCCAGGATTTTATCCAGAGAGGCTCAGACAATCTGGCATTGGCTTCCAGCCAGGAACATGTCGTTAGTAACAACTCACCTGCCTGGCATCCAGAATGTTCAAGCGGATGCTCTCAGCCGCGTAATGGACGAGAACCACGAGTGGGTTGTACACGACGACGTCGTTCATTCCATTTTCGCACTATGGGGTACCCCCTCTATAGACCTATTCGCAACCCCAGAAAACAAAAAATGCCAAAACTTCGCCTCCAGATATTACCATCCAGGGACACTGGGGAATGCCCTGTGGATAAGCTGGTCAGGAGCATTTCTTTACGCCTTTCCGCCGCTTCCCCTGATTCCGGCGGTCCTCCAGAAGTTATCCAATGCTCAGTCCAAAATGATCCTGATTGCTCCGGAATGGCCACGCCAATGGTGGTTCCCAGACCTTCTTCACCGGTCACTCAAACCACACATCAGGCTCCCTTATCGTCCGGACCTGCTCACAAAGTTCAGAGGGCAGATATTCCTTCCCAACCTCTCATTGTTGAGTTTGGCAGCATGGCTCCTGAGCTAGTGCAATATGGACACTTGAACTTACCTCAGGATTGTATGGAAATCCTGAAAGAAGCAAAGCGCCCTTCCACACGATCCACTTATGCAAGCAAGTGGAAGAGATTCTGCGTGTGGTGTTTAGACAACAACATTGACCCGATATCCTGCGGAGAGGAGTCTATTCTGCCATACTTGCTAAGTTTGGCAAAATCGGGCTTACAATTGTCATCAATAAAGGTGCATTTGGCGGCTCTAACAGCATACAGAAAGAGCCCCTCACAAACTTCCTTTTTTCGAATCCCAGTTATTAAGGACTTCCTGGAGGGTTTAAAAAAGGTTTTTCCTCCCATTAGAAGACCATCTCCTCCATGGGAACTGAATGTTGTCCTATCGCATCTGATGCTACCTCCATTCGAGCCAATACATAAGGCATCACTTCAGCATCTCACATGGAAAACTGCTTTTCTAGTGGCAATCACTTCAGCGCGTAGGGTCAGCGAAATCCAGGCCCTTTGCGCTCAAGAACCCTACACGGTTTTTCATTCTGCGAAAGTGGTAATGAGAACCCATCCAAAATTTTACCTAAGGTAGTCTCCGACTTCCATGTGAACCAAACAATTTCATTACCGACTTTCTTTCAAAATCCAACTACTCCTGCTGAGAGAACTCTGCACTCTCTGGATGTAAAGAGAGTCTTGAAATTTTAGTTGGACAGGACAAAAAGCTTACGGAAATCACAACAGCTTTTTATTAACTATGGCCCAGTTAGAACAGGGTTGGGCACGTCTAAACAATCTTTATCCAGGTGGATTGTTTCATGTATAATGTTATGTTATCAGTTAGCAAACAAATCCCTTGGTGGTAGGCCAAAAGCCCACTCTACTAGATGGAAGGCAGCTACTGCAGCCTTGATGAGAAATGTCCCTTTGGCAGAAATATGCAAGGCTGCCACTTGGAAGTCGGTCCATACCTTTACTAAGCATTACTGCCTTGACACAGATTCTAGGGCAGATGCGCAGGTTGGACAGGCCTTGCTCAAGAATTTATTTGCATGATTAATGTTTTCTCAGTATTCTTCTGTCTACTCCACCGCGGTTATGGGGATGGGCTTGCTACTCTATTCAGTGCTTATGACTATACATGGAAATCCCCTACGAGAGAAGAAATGGTTTCTTACCTGTAACTCCAGTTCTCTCGTAGGGGTATTTCCATGATAGTCATAAGCAACCCTCCCTCCTCCCCGGTGGAGTTGACATAGAACATGAATATTATCGAGGTTGGTACTCCAACAAATGTTTTGTTTCTTCATGTCAGGTTACAAGCCTCCAAAAAAGAACTGAGGCAACTGCCTTTTGCTGTGCATGATGGGAAACAGGAAGACTTTACTTTCTTAAAGGCACAGCTCTCTTTTCATTCTGTATAATGGCAGCCTATGGGCTACACTGCCCTGCATTGTTTTATTCTCATAAGAGATGTAAATAAAATATAAGTATGTATTTGTTAATATATTTATAGAATAAATAGATGTTTAAACGTGAATTTACACTACAACTGTTTTTTCTTTTAACAATTTGGCCTGTGTAGCTGTTCACATAGGCTGCACAGTGTTATTCTTAAGTGTTTTTTGACAAACCTTTTTTCAAAGGGTTGGTATTTGCACTTAAGAATATACTTCACACCAGTGCTCCGGGGTCCCCGCAGGCGCGCGGAACTATTCAGTGCTTATGACTATCATGGAAATACCCCTATGAGAGAACTGGAGTTACAGGTAAGAAACCATTTCTTCTCTCTTCTTTTTTTTGCATAATTTATGCATCACTCTAACCCTGAAGGGGATTTGTTTTGAGTTATACTGGGTGCTCCCTTGAGTCTTGACAAACCTAAACCTCTCTGATAAGTTCCGGTGGGAGCGAAACACGTGGTAGGGGTTGCTTTTATTCATTCCAGGTTGGCTTGGACAGTACTTTACCAGTCCAAAGCCGTAACACTGTGCCTGGAATGGTAAATGGCTTTTGTCATTTTACTGCTCAGGAAGGTTGGTACAGTGTCAAATCTATGCTTAAAGACTTTGCTGTACAAATGGCAAAAGATTTTGTCACTATCTAGCTAGGCATGGATAGCACTGTGCTGATCCAATGCTTAAAAACTTTGCTAGATAAACAGATATTTGAGGTGAGCAAATCTAGAGTGTTGCTGGTGTTGGAGGGTGCTCTTTACTAGAGCTGCTCTCCACCTAAACTTGGGAACTATCCAGAGTTCTCGCTTCTTTTTTGCATAATTTATGCATCACTCTAATCCTGAAAATGATTTGTTTTGACTTATATTGGGTGCTCCCTGGTGTCTTGACAAAGTTAAATTTTTCTGATGAGTTCTGGTGGGAGCGAAACACGTGTTAGGGGTTGCTTTTACTCATTCTAGGTTGGCTTGGACGATAGTTTTCCAGTCCAAAGCTGTAATACTGTGCCTGGAGTGGTAAAAGGCTTTTGTCATTTTACCACTCTGCAAGGTTGGTACTGTGTCAAACCTATGCTTAAAAACTTTGCTGTACAAATGGCAAAAGACTTTGTCACTATCTAGCTCGGCGTGGATAGCACTGTGCTTATCCAATGGTTAAAAACTTTGCTAGATATACAGACATTTGAGGTGAGCAAATCTAGGGCCATATTTATACTTTTTGACGCAAAACTGCGCTAACGCAGTTTTGCATCAAAAAAATTAGCGCCGTCTAATGCCATTTTGAAGCGCCGTGCGGGTGTCAAATTTATACTTTGACGTACGGCGGCGCAACCAACAGGTGGGAGTCATTATTTCGTGACGCACACAGCGGCGTTCCGTCGTAAAGGAAACCAACGTAAAGGCGACGCACATCACTGTGGGTCGATTTACGACAGCGCAATCCGGAAATCGCTGTTTTTTTTCACGCTATTGCGTTACATTTTTGCACGAAAACTGCCCTTCAGCAGAGGAGAGACAAAATGGATCCCAGAGGCCACTACAGACCCCAGGAGGATGACAGCAGACCAGGAACCAGCCAGGAGGATCCATACAGGAACCAGGAATTTTTCAAAAAAAAAAGAAAGTGTCGCTTCAGTGAAGAGGAGCAGGAAATCCTGGTGAAAGAGGTGACGGAACACCAGCACCAACTTTTCATCTCCTCTAAATTGCCACTCAGTAGGAGAGAGGCCATATGGAAACAAATAGTGGACAAGATCAACAGTGTGGCTGAAGAACGCCGCACAGTCACTGAGTGTAAGAAACGCTGGCATGACTGCAAACGTAGGACAAAAGAGAAAATGGCCAGGAACAGGAAGGCAGCAATGCAGACTGGAGGGGGGAGTCCAGCACAACAGGAGGCCCTGGACCACATGGAGGAGATGGTCGCAGCCGTCATCCCTGAGGAGATCGTCACAGGGATTCAAGGACAGGACAGCGCAGACTACCACGACACAACACACATGCAGGTTAAGTCACATGGGGAATTAAATTGCAATAATGTAGACTGTAACAGGGGGGGAAATACCTACTACACAATGCATGTAAGTCTGCACATATATGAACTGGCATGGGTAAAGGGGCACAGCAGGGGGGCATGCCCAGCACAGACTGAAGCTGGGGCACGACAAAATACAGCAACAACAACAGTCCCATGGGGACATCCTGTAATGATAACAATAGAGCCAAGGGAAAGCAGCGACAGGTGGGAAGGCAACTACCTCAAACTCACATCCAGGCACTTGTTTTGTAAAATCTATCCCACATCAACTAGGTCCCTATCAGTAATCCAGTAGCCAAAATAACAACTGCAATGTAACTGCCACAACAGCTTACAATAACACTTCTCATCTCTGTGCAGCTACAGTACCAAATGGCAGGAACCTCCCCATGGAATATACATACCCAAATTAGGGGGTGAGGATAACATCCTCACCAATTCATAGAAATAAGACAAAGGCACCAATACACTCAAATGCCGAATGTCCATACCTGACACATACATAAGCCAAAGTAAACAGCAATTGGAGCCACACAGCACTAACGACACACACATGCTGCATACGTCAGGGTCCCTCACGTGCCTGGCTAACAAGGCTACATCACTAATGTCATACTGCTCAGACAACACCTGAGGAGGGGACACAGGCAACTGGTCACTGAAACACACCTGCAAAGTCTGACAACCAAATAGGACCTACATACGATAAACAGGCCAATCCAATTAAACACACACGACCCAACATCATCTTCAAACATCAACAATGTTTACATCCATACCACATCCTAACATTAACATGCATAGGTAATGCCACGTAACATGTACAGTTCATGCAATGTGAATAAAAAGTGTATAGGGCAGGTCCTGAGAGGCAAGTGTGCTGGCAGGGCAGTCACAACACCCACAGTCAGTCAAAGTGTATTGTGGCAAGTGTAACGTATACATTGCGCATTAGCCTCAGGCTGTAGGCCTTTGTGCACCTTACCCTGAATGTACTTTTACTAATTTGCTCACATCAAAGAGCCTCAGAGCACTTTGCACTAAATGCTTCTCATTGGCCTTCCTATCAGTTAATATAGCAAATAGCCAGTCCTAGGGTGTTGTAAATTAGTCAAATCACACTGTTTTGCCTACTTCTGCACTGGAGTTTGCCAGAACATATTCACTCTGTGCCCCAGTCAAGGATACAGTCTGGTACATTGCTGATAGATGTGGTAGGGGTTAAGATTTGGCATTCCTGCGTAGGGAAACTTTGTCATCACGATGACATATGACTTATAAAATCACTTCCTTGTCCCAAGACACGCAAGAGGGAGTTTCCAAACTGAGAAACACAACTAGATGCTGCCTGCCTTGCTGCTGATGCACAACCAGATCACAGGCCATTCCTCTGATATGAGGGATGATGTCTCCCCAGTGATTCCGACAGGCAAGCTCCAAACGTAACATGCTGTGCTATACATAGAACAAGCAGAGGGAGAGTAGAAACTGTTAGGCACCATGATAGCTGTGTACTAATGTATTACTCTCCTGCGGACTATTTCAATTCTAACAGTGTGTATTGTTTGGGTTATTGTGGCTCACACCTAAATATCAACAAGTCAGTTGTACAATTAAACCTCATATTAAACAAATACTGTCTTTGTCATTTGTGTATGGGAACATACCGGAAAAGAGACAATTGTGTAGGATCTGAGTGACCACCACTTCCCTGAAAAGTTTCAAAGATGTCATGCGCTCGGATGTCTAAACATTCCTTTGCTGTGGGAGACCAGAGGCACTGCTAGTTAGTCTGAGCAAAAAGAAATATCAGGGTGACTGAGTTATTTACAAGTGGGTCAGACTTAGTCCCCCACACCATTAGCTATCCTGCTGCCTAGAAAGCCAGTAATCACATGTAGGATAATGAGAGCCCACCCAACAAAATGTCCCTCCATACCAATAGTAAAACACTGAGGGAGGAGTAGGACAAAAACACGCCTATTCCTAAACAATTACAAAGCAACACCTAGAGGCGATCAGGCAGACATGTCTGATAGCTCCATATCATACATGTGACACACAGGTGGGCCATAGGCCTACAACAATGCCCTATGATGGACAGCAGATACCAAGACAAACACAGATCACAAAGTTAAGGCATCCAAAGGCTTGTATCTTAGTGCAAAATTGTCACAACACAGACACACTAATTGTACCCTGTTTCATTGCAGAGGAACACGGATCTCCTGCCGATATGCCTGTCCCTGAGTTCCCTGAAGACATGGATGACGAGCCCATAAACATCACACAGGAGACCATTCAAATGGTCCTTGAAAGCCTCCAAACCCCACCTTCAGTCACAAGGAGGAGCACAGAAGAAGCAGCCACCACAGGAGAACCACCCGCCACCCCAATTGTAAGACCTGCCAGCTCCAACACAGCTGAGGACTCTGACGACACTGGCACCAGCTTCGAAAGAACCGTTGTTGGGGTACAGCGGGAGCTGGCCAAGGAGGTGCGGGTGGGAATGCAAACTATGGCAGCCAGCCTTGAGGGGGTGCGTTCGTGCATGATGTCTACTGCTGATCAGGCAGCTGCTATGCAAGCCCAAACATCGCTCTTGCAGGAACTTTTAAAAACACAGAAGGAAATCTGCACAGCTGTCATCCAGTTGACACAACAACTACAACTGCAAGGCAGTCAACGTGTGCACGAATGCAACATAGAACCCCTCAGGGCGGACCTGGCTGCCTACCATCGTGATGTGGCTGCCATTCTGAAAAACCAGCAGGCCCTCCTTGCTGCTGTACTGCCCTTCATAACTCCACAGGGAGCAGCCCCCGGGATGTCTGCCTCCATGTCTTCTAACACTGAGGTTTGTGTTGCCCCTTCACAACCAACAACAACAAGGACACACCAGGCAACACACACATCAGAAGAAGAAGACATGGAACAGATAACATTCACCCGGAAGAGTACCCGGAAGCCCTAGTCCCTGCACCATGGCCTACTCTGACCAAGGTCCTACGTTTTGTCAAAGGCCAGTCTCACAACAACTACACTCAATGACTGTTTGGCAATCCACTGTATGACTTGTCCCCATTGCCAGTGAATGTCTCTCTCCTACTATTTGCCAATTCCTGTCCCTCTGCACTGTCTGTGACATCACCCCAGCATGTCATGAGCATCATCCACACCCCTTCTGTAGGCTCACCATGTAAGAATGCACCAGAACGGACTCAGCAAATATGGTGAATGGACAATTTGCACTACAACACCTATAAATAAATAGCACTTGCACACCTATTGTGTCTCTGTGTCATTTCACACTTCAACTGTGCAGTACCTAACTCCAAAGTGGCTGTGTGGCAACCATGTCGATTCTCTATACTACTGTCCTGATTTCATGTATACTGAAACATCTGTGCAGTGGCCAGGATTGCATCATAGCCTTACCATACTGCAGTGGTTCCCAAACTTTTTCGACCTGCGGCTCCCTTCACCTATATTTGCCATTGCCCGCGGCTCCCCATTATGTTACTTTTTTTTTTTTCGGGTGGGCGATGTAAGCCCAGCCTCGGGAGTACTTTAATTATATCAACAAGCATAACATGGATGTTTTGTATGTTTCCTCCTCCCTACTAGACCACATCTCCAATTCAACCTCTCATTCTTAAACATCTAAAACATGTAGCCACATCTCCCCCCTGTGTCACACTTGCTGTCCTCAATGCACGTATTTTCTTCTCTGTTTACAACGTCATTACATTGCCTTGACCACACACACATCTCACACCTCACCTTTGGTGCACACATTCTGCCTTCAATCTGGACACTTTCTCCTCTAAAACTACTTAACAGTACTTGATCATTCACCAGTGCTTAATTTGTGCTTGTTGTTTCCGGTGCTAAGGAAGAGAAAAACGAAATAGTGTCACAATGGGAGAAAACAGAAAGCTGCAAGAGTGAGCTGAAGGGGCAGGGAGTGGCTTTAAAATCATTGAAGAGGCCTGAGATGGCTTCAGTATTACACTGCCTCAGTATTCCATTTTCGCACATTTAATTGCAGCAGCCACATGTTTAAAAGGAGGACTTTGGGCACCGGCACGTTTTTATTTACAAATTAAGCACTGACGTTCACACTCCCACTCTGCAGTTTCTTGAGAATTTAGGAGGCACCGCTGCCTTAAATTATTTCCAAGGCTTCAGCTTTTGATAACTGTGCTTTCCAAGTTCCACTTGGTCTGTACCTCCCATAGCCGTTTTTCTGGCACCCAACGAAAATTGCCTTCCCCTGGCAGTAAGACTCAGTAAGTAATCTGATTTGGGCATGCAAGTGAGGGAGGACTGTGGTCCTATATTTTATTTTTAACAATTTACTAGCATTTAGTTAACACAAATGGGGAAAAAAGGAAAGGTGTGCTTAATAATGAGAAAAGGGTGGAAGGCTAATCTTTCACAAAGCAGAAATGCTGCACTTTTCCCCTGGACTTGTCATCAGCAAGGAACTAATAATTCTAATAATGTCTTCTAACCTAAATAAACACACTCAACTTCTGTGTGTGTGCTGAATCAAGCTGTTAGCAGTTTTCTCCTGTCCGGAAACTACACAGGGGCCTCGTGCTCACCCCTGGGAAATATCCATCTGTTTTAAAAACAGAACATTAGTTATTAATAATACTATAACTACTATATCGGCGCTGCTTATGAGAATTTCCTGCACATTCCTGTGATCTCCGGTCCTGCCGTGCCCTCTCTCTCACCCTAGATTAGAAACCCTAATAATAATAATTATAATTACCTGATTATTGTAAATTCAACAAGGAACACGTCCGATGTGCGCACTTCAATGAGGATCCCACGGGAGCAATAACATTCCAGTGCTCTCTTCTGAATTTCCGACCGGCTGGCAATGACGAAGGCTTTTATTTAAGAACTAATCACGTTTGGTGAAACCATGCTGCAGACGGCAAGACCTTGACAGGTGGGGCTTATGTAACTCCCCCACATAAAATGCTAATGAGTTACTCGGCCGCAAAATACTTTTAACTCGTCATAAACAGGTCATTTATAAAATGCACGCATAAATCTTTTTTTAAATGTTCATATCATGTTTCCAAAATGTGCGGGGCGCCCCTGGCAACTTTTAACGGCGCACCAGGGTGCCGCGGCGCACAGTTTGGGAACCACTGCCATACTGAGTAAAATCACTGATGAAGGAACTAAGCACACACAATCATGCTGTGTTGGACAGAATGATGCACCATCTATCGCTATTCCAGAGAACAAATGGTGGCTGAGAAATGTAGGCACCATGCAATACTTAAATAAGAATTAATGCCGCATAATGTAAGGAATCATGAACAAATTACACTGCATCAATCACGCTTACGGAGTATGCTTCCATGAAGGAAAGTCATGCTGAATCAGTACACACATGATGTAGGTCAGCAATGAAAGCAACAATACAAGAGTGTGAACAACTCCTCATCTACAAAGATCTCCCTGAACTTCACACTGCTGTCCGACCTATCAATTTACCCACATTAACAAGTCTGGAAGCACTCTTTGTGAAGTAGGATACATACCAAAACAAAACCTTGGTGATCAATGCACACTACCAATGGTGGGTCGCCCAAATGGTGGATACTTAGGCCCGTATTTATACTTTTTGACGCTAAACTGCGCTAACGCAGTTTAGCGTCAAAAATTTTTGCGCCGGCTAACGCCATTCTGAAGCGCCATGCGGGCGCCGTATTTATTGAATGGCGTTAGCCGGCGCAAGCAGACCGGCGCTGCCTGGTGTGCGTGGAAAAAAAACACGTACACCAGGCAGCGCCGGCGTAGGGAAAAATGGCGTTAGGGCGTCTTAAAAATGGCGCAAGTCAGGTTGACGCAAAAAAATCGTCTTAACCCGATTTGCGCCATTTTTAACGACGCCCAGACGCCATTTACATGACTCCTGTCTTAGTAAAGACAGGAGTCATGCCCCCTTGCCCAATGGCCATGCCCAGGGGACTTATGTCCCCTGGGCATGGTCATTGGGCATAGTGGCATGTAGGGGGGCACAAATAAGGCCCCCCTATGCCACCCAAAAAATTTTTTAAAAAAAATGTATACTTACCTGAACTTACCTGAATGTCCCTGGGATGGGTCCCTCCATCCTTGGGTGTCCTCCTGTGGTGGTCAAGGGTGGCAGGGGGGGTCCCTGGGGGCAGGGGAGGGCCCCTGTGGGCTCATTTTGAGCCCACAGGCCCCTTAACGCCTACCCTGACCCAGGCGTTAAAAAGTGGCGCAAATGCGGGGTTTTTTGCCCCGCCCACTCCCGGGCGTGATTTTTGCCCGGGAGTATAAATACGACGCTTTTGCGTCGCCGTCATTTTTTTAGAGGGGAACGCCTTCCTTGCATCTCATTAACGCAAGGAAGGCGTTCACCCAAAAAAATTACGCTATTTGCCCATACTTTGGCGCTAGACGCGTCTAACGCCAAAGTATAAATATGGCGTTAGTTTTGCGCCGAATTTGCGTAGAAAAAAACGACGCAAATTCGGCGCAAACGGAGTATAAATATGCCCCTTAACACGTTAGCACACGGGTAGCTGGGATGTTAAACCTCCATTTCCTGGGGATGGTGATCATAGGACACAAATGTCATACTAAAACATTCTGCTACACTGATGTCAAGGCCATGATAAAGTAGCACCTAGCGCATCATGTAAAGGGTTAACTATATATTTATTTCAATTGAGTAATACAAGAGGCAACTAAGGGAAAGGTAAACCTACACTAATCTAACCTGACTACTCCTAACCCACAACTGTCCCTAACTAACCTAAGCTAAACTTACTCTACACATGTAACGAAACGATCTAAACATCAACCCCCCACCCACCATTATGAGACAGGACACATGCAGGACAACACTAACTAACCTACACACATACTATACTATCCTAAACAAACATATATTTTTGGGGAATTTTCTGAATATTTTTTTTTTAAAATTATTTTTTTAAACATGAATCCCAACATTGCCCCCCACCCACCCACCCACACAAAAAAATAAGATAGAAAGAATAAGGACCCCCCACCCTCTTCCCTAACACTAACTAAGCTAATTACCTATACTTATCCTAATACTAATCCCCAAAACCCAACTAACAGTAGAAAATAGGAAAGAGGTGAGAGGGGAGGGGTAAAAGTTCAAAAGGGCAAACGCGCTACAGGTTTGCCCTCCGTAGTGTGCGCCTGATGGAGCGGACCCTTATTTTGATGTAACTCATGTCCTCGCTCAGGTTGTCCACCTTTTTCACTAACTTGTCCAATTTTCTGGTCAATGCCAGGAAGGCAGCTGGGTCCACAGGAGGGTCTGTGCTGGTTTGCGTGCCGGCGGAGGTAGATGTTGTGGCAGGAGTTGGTTGGCCACGGGACAGTCCTGCTACCACCACACGGCTGGGTCCAGGTCTGGAGAAAGATGCAGGGTCCATTGCTGCAGATGTTGCTGGGTCCACTTGGGCAGACCTGGTGGATGTGCTGTTGGTGGTTGTTGGTGGCAATGTCGGGGGAGCCTGTGGTGTGGCCCACCACGCCCCGGAGGCCCGATCAGATTGGTACTTGCAGCCCATCCTCCGATACCCACACTGCACCTGCAGGATGTGCCTGTATCTCATGGCACGCCGCTCAAAATGGTTGCGATCTGCGGCACTCATGTTTGCAGCTGTGAAGAGAAAAGGCAAATATTTACCTTTGGATTTGCATTGGGTGGAATAGCACAATGGGTTATTTGTACATTACTAGAAATGTATTAGTTGCAGCAATTGTCACAACATAGTTCACGGAAGGGCTCAGAGGAAGTACATGTGAAGCATGCATACATAAGGGCATATCACACCTAGCATATCCATGTCTCTACATGATGGATGACATCACCCTAAACTACTCATCCAAATCATACCTAAGGCATTTGACATCATGGCAGCACCTCTTCCGCATACTGACTTCACTACATATGTCACTCTATGTGATAACAATCACACTCCTCACTCAATCCCATTTGGAATTAGTTGTGTGCTAAGATTGAACCCATGGGCCATAACCAAATGTCTACACTAGGGGCCAGATGTAGGAATTTGGAAAATGCGACTAGCAATTTGCAATGCAGAACGGTGTCTCTGACACCGTCTGCGAGTCGCTATGGGGTCGCTAAGACCCACCTCATTAACATCAATGATGTGGGTTCCAAGTTGCGCCACCTTAGAGACTATGGGCACTCACGGGGATGGAGGCCTGCTGGGAACAGCAGACCTCCATGGCCGTGACTGCTTTTAAATAAAGCAGGTTATTTTTCCCCAAGTGTAGGCCGTTTACCTGAAAGGAAAATGAGCTGCACTTAGAAATAAATTACAACAACTTCAATCTTGGATAATTTCACGTCAGTTTGTGGTCCCTTGGACCACTGGCTGTTTTGTACAGGATTATTTAGGTCCACTCACAAAGGTGAAGGGTTACAATGGGGACCCCTTCCAGTTAGCAAGTGGGTTACCATCCACTTCAAGTGGATGATAACTGCGACTCACTTTGCAACCACGTACTCGGTTGCAAATGGAATTGCATACCACTGTGAGTTGCAAATAGGTCTGGAAAACCCCTTCATATTTTGGATTTGGAAAAGCATTTAGCAAATATGTTCATTATCACCAAATACATTTCGGAATAGGAAACAGACGTTTGCAACTCACAAACAGAAATTTATGACATTTGCAACTTGTTAACAGTTTGCAACATCTGGCCCTAGGTACTAACTCAAGTCACAAAAGGTGTCAAGTACGTGTAACATACTGGTTGCTACAGTCCTAGGTACCCTTTTTCACATTAACATGGCAGTCTTTGAGGGTGGTGTGGGAAGAACAACCAACAATCCCATGTTCAATGCACACCCAGGAGTGTATAGAAAGTTCAACAAGTATGTTCCTTCACACACAACACCTATGAATGGCTAGCAACACGTGGGAGTCAGCCAAACATTGTCACATCCAAGGTCCACACATGTCAAAATGATATGACTTAGGCCAACGTGACATACTATAGTGAGGCATGTTTTACAACACACACAGAGGAGGTAGAACACCCATTCTCATGATTCGACAGAACACCTAGGCCATTGCACTCAAGTCACACACACTTCTAGTTCACCTTGTGGAAGTACATGCCCCCGGAAGATCCAACCTACAGTGTACACAGTCCATCCTCAACTAGGAAGAAGCACTTGTCATCAAAGCCATGTGCCTAAGCTATATGGGAGACTGTCAGTCTGATATGCAGACTCAGTTCATGCCAAGTCCCCGACCAAGTCTTACATTGACCAGTGTATTCCAAATGAGTCATCCCATTCCCCATTGCGGCCCAACTGGACTGACCTACAGCCCCTCAATCTGAGAGATGGCTAGGTATTGCTTTACAGAAACAGAAGTCCTATTTGATATAACACTAAAACAACAATGCCAATGAACGGCCAGCGCATCAAATCATGAATTCTCTTGAACACACAGTAGTCCATCATGCTTCATTACCAAACAATGAAAATAGCACTCAGGCGACACTCACTGTAGGTATCGGGGTCCTCAAAATGTGCCACCTCTCCCACAGTGTAAGGGGCTGGTCCACCTGTAAAGCATGAAAGGAAGAATATACTCAGACTGGGTGAACTGACAAATAATTTCTGTTACAATGACACTGTGTGAATATGACATGATAATGATACACTTTCCCACATGCTCATACTGCATGGATGACTTTGTATTCAACATTAACATTGGATGAGTCTCCTGCTACAGTTACACACCCTACTACACACATGCAGTGGCCAGGACAGTCAGGTGTCGTCCAAGTCAACCCTCCATTAGTATGCCCCAACAATAATGTTATCCATACATCTCAGCATGTGCATCCCAGAGAGACATCCCAAAACTGGTTCAATGAGGACTGCATGACCACTCACAATCAAACTGGCTAGGTGGACATGTTCAACACACAGCAACCACACACACATGTGACATATCTGTGGACAACATATCTAACTTCATGTGACGTGAAGGCACCACGCATGTATAGCATCATCATGGGTTTCAAATTTTCTGTCTAGCTATGGCGTCTACATATGTAGGTATGTTGTTTCTACATGACTTACTCACTGGCCATTATGACCTGTAGAGTACAAATAGAGCCGTTAACGTGTTGCTTGTCTGACACAAATGCAACACTACATTACATGCAGCTACAGGCATCTGGTATGTGTAGAAAAAATGAGCCATCTGACTGCTAGCATAGGTCTTCATACACATTGTGCAACAAATACACATTAGGGCACATATGTATACCTTTGTAGCGCAGCATCTGCATCATGTTGTCACGCAGAGAGGGGGCAAACTTGCAAAATACAGATATTTGTTGTAAGTTGCTGCTGTTTTTGCGTGAAAATGTGGTTAAAAAATGGGGATATATGTGTATAAACATGGGCCTAGGTTTACCTAGCATTACACACAGTCAGCTACTTATCTAGCAGATTGGGTAACAATCATCACATGTTCCCACACAGATTTCTATTATTCCCATGTAATTGATTTGTACTCACCAACATGGCCACCAATCCTGATTCCCAGGTGGTCCAGCAGGTCCTGTTCCCTGGTTATCAGATCTGCCCAGCGGTGCTTCAATTGATGGACATTGCGCATGCTCCCGTAGACCCGGACCAGGTGATGGCGCACCTTCTCCCACCGGATTTTCCTTGCCTCCGTGTGATACCCCTGTATCACACGGCCCCCAGCCTCCAGCGTCAGTGGGAGGAAATGGCAAACTAGCCATATGAATCCCCCCAATTCATCCTCACCCATCCTGGACAGGCGAGGCCTACCTGACATATTGACAGCAAGAGTAATTTACAAATGAAATAAGAAAGTAAAAGTGGGAAATGGGGAAAGGTAGAAGTGTGAAGGAAAATGAAAAAGGAGAAAAATAGCCCAACTAACCCCAAAAACTATGCTACCCACAACAGACTCCCACAGACAATACAAACAAAAACAGGAATAGACAAAACTAGACTAAACAGACTGAGACAATGTTATGCAACAAGAATAGATTCACAAAAAGACAAAATACAAGGTACACAGGACACAAAAGCAGTAAAACACAGGACAACACCTTTCACACAACCACACAGTCTAGATAAATCTGAGACTGCAAAGTGAAAGTGAAATTCAACTCCCAGTACAGATTTTGTAAACAGGATATCCTATTACATCACTTCCTTGAGAAAATGGCCGCCGTTTTTATTTTCCCGTTATGCGTCATATTTTCACGCATACACAATTGTGTGTCATTTTTTTTAACGCATAACATTGCACATGATGCCGAGTCAAAAATTATGATATGAATATTAATAATTTTTTAATGTACATGAGAGGACCAACATATTGTCCATGTTGCGTCATTTTTACCACGCATACATCATGGGCGTCATTTTTTTCCACGTACAGTAGTGCACATGATGCTGAGTCAAAAAATATGATATGAATATTAATATTTTTTTAATGTACATGAGATGACCAACATATTGTCCATGTTGCGTCAATTTTACCACGCATACATCATGGGCGCCATTTTTTTCCACGTACAGTAGTGCACATGATGCTGAGTCAAAAAATATGATATGAATATTAATATTTTTTTAATGTACATGAGATGACCAACATATTGTCCATGTTGCGTCAATTTTACCACGCATACATCATGGGCGTCATTTGTTTCCACGTACAAGAGTGCACATGATGCTGAGTCAAAAAATATGATATGAATATTAATATTTTTTTAATGTACATGAGATGACCAACATATTGTCCATGTTGCGTCAATTTTACCACGCATACATCATGGGCGTCATATTTTTTCCACGTACAAGAGTGCACATGATGCTGAGTCAAAAAAATATATGATGTAAGTTATACTTTGATGGGTAAATATGTGCAACTTTTGGATACAGTTATATTTGACTCTGCATTCTATGCACTCATGTACGTGAACAAATTATGACGCCTATGCTGTATGCGTAGAATTTTGAATTTTTTTTTTTAATATGTCTTCATGTTTTTAACCTGGGGAAGGTGATGTGTCATGGTCAAACGGTGCTATGTGATACACATTTGTGGTTGGATATGACAAATGTCCGTTGTGGTATGTATAGAAGGCATTCACACTGTAATGTTTAGGATACAGTAAATAATGTATTGACCATATTTGTCAACATATTTTGGGTAATTGCTGATGGCTATTTTGAAATGATGGATGGGATACCATGATGTATTCCTTCTCCAAAATGTGTCCACAATTATGATGGTGATGCTTTTATCTGTAGTCCTAACAGGGAGTGCAATAGTCACTTACAGTTTTTATGGGGCTAACCATGTCCCATTATGATTTTGTGTTTCTGATTTGTGTTGGACTTTTGACATGTAGCCCACACATGTGCCTCATGCATGTGTTTAGTTCACAAGTACAAGATTCTTGTATGTTTGGGGGGCGGTAGAGGTGGACTTAGGCCCCCAGCACCCTAGGATTTGACCATCCTGAATAGCTACTGTATCCATGTGTTTTATTTATTATCTTATGGCAAACCTGCAGCAGCAGGCTAATGTAAGGCCATATGGTATGAATGACTGTTGACCATTCATTCATCTCATTAGCCCATTTGACGTTTGCAGTAATGATGATTTGGAGCAAACTTGCATACCATTTTCCAATTACTATGTTTGCAAGACTCTCAGCGTTCCTGATGTGCTGATGAAAATTATTTAGTTGTTGTCTGTGTCCCTTTCTGCATTACCTGGTTTAGTGGCATGTTACATTCTTCCTGCTAGGTTCAAACTGGGACACAACTGTGATGGTCTACTTTTAGATATTAGGTTGATTGTGTGACATATGTGTACATGTGTGTTGGAATGTGGATCCACTATCACCTGTCTGGGTGTATGTTGTCACTGTAACTTCATGGTCTCCTCCTGAGTTAGTGGCAGCTAATGTTGTTCCAATTGTGTATTGCTCATATCACACACTTGAGAGAAGCCATTGATGACATGGTCACGTACACATGGATGGTCCCACCCTGTCTCTGAACACGTGTGATGTGACTTTCAAATGATCTAAATTTTTGGGCTGGGTGAGAGACTGTCTCAGGTGTTTGGATCCGGCATGTGTAATTGCCACATTTGGACTCCTGTTGGCCTCTGTGTATGTTAATGTATCATGTCACATCCTACCCTCTGTGCATACATTTGTGATGTTAATTTTGGTTGTCATGATTGTTATAGCATTATTGCTCAATGAGACGACATTCTTCTTCAGCAATATCAAACTAAAGATGGTCAGAAATGCATAGGCCAAAGCATGATGTGGTGTTTGTTATCTGTGTTTATTTACAAGTGTGGAATACAAGTTATTATGATACATTAAGAAAAAAAATTATTGACAAGCTGTTGGCGCCTACGCACTCCTGCTGCCGTGTTAGGTTGTTCCCCCTCCTGTTGCAGGCCAGCATCCTCCTCTTCGTCATCCTGAGGCATGTCTGGGTCCAGTTCAAGGAGGGGAATATTCCTTTTTACACATATATTGTGCAATATGGCACAAGTGAGTATGATCTTACAGACTATCTCTGGGGAATAGAGTAGGCTACCGCCAGTGATGTCAAGGCAGCGGAACCTTGACTTTAGGATCCCAAAGGTCCGCTCCACAATGCTGCGTGTCCTCTTGTGGGCGTCATTGTATGCCCGCTCAGCAGCAGTATTTGGGTTCCCAAATGGTGTCATTATCCAAGGCTGGATGCCATACCCCTGATCAGCTGAAAGAGAAACACAGAATGGGATCAATTAGATGTAGGAGGCACTGTTGTACGGATCTTTGATGGCAGTAGTTGTCTTGTGTTGTCTGTGACTCTTTTGTGTACTAATGTGACGACCTATGGTTGTTGGTGAAAACTTTGGCATTGAGATTTGTTCCTTGGCTGAGCAAGTGTTTGTTGGCTAACTGTTTGTCAGCAGTATGTATTTGTTTTTCCAGTACAGTGTGTCCTCCCTAGCATTGTGACTTGTGATACAGGTGTCCGTGTGTCCTCACTGGGGGTGTGATGATAGTTCCATGCAGAGTTGAAACATGAAAGTGTATTTGAAACGTTCATATGAACATACCCAGGCCATCCCATACCTTTAAACTTATGCATTGTATTAGTGTACAGGTTATTGTGAGACTTCCAATTTGCAAGGTGACATTTGGGCAACCACAGTCATTAATGTCTTCACATTAAGCTGTAGAGTAAATTTCAATGTGTGACAGGTTCAATGGTGACTTCTGAAACATGGCTAGTGATGTGAGTACCTCAGTGTGTTCCTGGCTAGGTGTTGCTATTGTGGTATATGTGTTGTTTGTCCTAGAGGATTTCTGTGCAGTGTGTATATGAGTTTGGTTTTTGTCCTTACCAACAAGTAGTCCATTGCCATATCGTCCATCCTGGAAGTGTTGGTTGATGGTGCTGTGACGGAAGATGAATGCGTCATGTACACTCCCAGGATATTTAGCCACAATGTTGCTGATCAGTCCTTGGTGATCGACTATGGCCTGCACATTGATTGAATGTGTGTGCTTCCTGTTGCGGTAGAGGTGTTCTGTTGCAGCAGGTGGCACAAGGCGTACGTGTGTGCAGTCGATTGCACCAAGGACGTGCGGGAAGCCACTGATGGCGTAGAACCCCTGTTTAGTTTCCTGCTGCTCCTGCAGTGTGTTTGGGAAGCAGATGTGGTGGGGTGTCAGGCGAATGATGGCATCCAGTACTTTAGGCAGGAATGCGGAGAATGATGGTTGTGATATTCCACCAACTAGGGCACCAGTTGTCTGAAACGAGCCACTTGCCAGCATGTGAAGTACGGCAAGCAGCTTTGTTTCTGTTGGGATAGTGCGGGGAGTCACTAAAGTGGGGGCCAACTGCTGTTCAATATTTCTCAGCAGCTGCTGAATGGCCTGCCAGTTCAACCGGTACCTCTGGATGATGTCCCGTTCCCTGAGGCCATGCAGGGTTGTTCTTGGGCGGAATATCCTCTCCTGCCTTCTGCGCTGTCTTTGGGGTCCCTGCTGTTGTTGTTGTAGCTGCTGTTGTTGCTGCAGGGCTCTGCGTCTACGTGCACGCTGAAGAAAAAGCACCTCCATGTCTCCCTGTTGCTGCTCTGCCGCTCTGTTGTTTGTTCTGTGTGTTCTGATTAAGTACAGGTGTGTTTGCCCCATTTTAACGCCTGCCCTGACCCAGGCATTAAAATTTCACGTTATTCGTGCTTTGCGTCATTTTCTTGCGCCGCCTACGGCCCGGGAGTCATTTTTGCCCGGAAGCATAAATACGACGCACCACTGTGTTCGTGGTTTTTTGGACGGGAACGCCTACCCAGCATGTCATTAACGCAGGGCGGGGTGCCGCTTCCAGAAACTGACACACATAGCGCCATCTACCTTTTGCGCCGGCTCGGGTGTCAGGGTTTAAATATGGGGCAACGTTTGCGCTGAATGTGCGTCAACATTTTTGACGCACATTCGGCGCAAACAGAGTATAAATATGCCCCCTAGAGTTTTGCTGGTGTTGCAGGGTGCTCCTTACTAGAGCTGCTCTTCACCTAAACTTTGGAACTACCCAGAGTTCTCTCTTCTTTTTTGCATAATGTATGCATTACTGTAATGCTGAAAGGGATTTGTTTTGACTTAAACATGGTGCTCCCTTGTGTCTGGACAAAGCTAAACCTCTCTAATGAGCTCTGGTGGGAGCGAAACACGTGTCAGGAGTTGCTTTTACTCATTCCAGGTTGGCTAGGACGGTCCTTTACCAGTCCAAAGCTGTAATACTGTAACTGGAGTGGTAAAAAGCTTTTGTCATTTTACAGCTCGGCAGGGATGGCACTGTGTCAAAACCTATGCTTAAAGACTTTATCACTGTCTAGTTCGGCGTGGATAGCACTGTGCTGATCCAATGCTTAAAAACTTTGCTAGATAAACAGACGTTTGAGGTGAGCAAATCTAGAGTGCTGCTGGTGTTGCAGAGTGCTCCTTAGTAGAGCTGCTCTCCACCTAAACTTGGGAACTACCCTGAGTTCTCTCTTCTTTATTGCATAATTTATGTGTCACTCTAACCCTGAAAGGGATTTGTTTTGACTTATACTGGGTGCTCCCTTGTGTCTGGACTAAGCTAAACCTCTGTGATGAACTCTGGTGGGAGCGAAACACATGTCAGTGGTTGCTTTTACTCATTCCAGGTTGGCTTGGACGCTACTTTACCAGTCCAAAGCTGTAATACTTTGCATGGAGTGGTAAATGGCTTTTGTCATTGCATAGCTTGGTAAGGTTAGCACTGTGTCAAACCTATGCTTAAAGACTTTGTTGTACAAATGGCAAAAGACTTTGTCACTGTTTAGGTCGGCATGGATAGCACTGTGCTGATCCAATGCTTAAAAACTTTGCTAGATAAACAGACTTTTGAGGTGAGCAAATCTAGGGTGTTGCAGGGTGCTCCTTACTAGAGCTGCTCTCCACCTAAACTTGGGAACTACCCAGAATTCTCTCTTCAATTTTAGCATAATTTATGCATCAGTCTAACCCTGAAAGGGATTTGTTTTGACTTCTACTTGGTGCTCCCTTGTGTCTGGACAAAGCTAAATCTCTCTAATGAGCTCTGGTGGGTGCGAAACACGTGTCAGGGGTTGCTTTTATTCATTCCATGTTGACTTGGACGATTCTTTACCAGTCCAAAGCTGTAATACTTTGCATGGAGTGGTAAATGGCTTTTGTCATTTTATAGCTTGGCAAGGTTAGCACTGTGTCAAACCTATGCTTAAAGACTTTGCTGTACAAATGGCAAAAGACTTTGTCACTGTCTAGGTCGGCATGGATAGCACTGTGCTGATCCAATGCTTAAAAACTTTGCTAGATAAACAGACTTTTGAGGTGAGCAAATCTAGGGTGTTGCAGAGTGCTCCTTACTAGAGCTGCTCTCCACCTAAACTTTGGAACTACCCAGAGTTCTCTCTTCTTTTTTGCATAATTTATGCATTACTGTAATGCTGAAAGGGATTTGTTTTGACTTAAACATGGTGCTCCCTTGTGTCTGGACAAAGCTAAACCTCTCTAATGAGCTCTGGTGGGAGCGAAACACGTTTCAGGAGTTGCTTTTACTCATTCCAGGTTTGCTAGGACGGTCCTTTACCAGTCCAAAGCCGTAATACTGTACCTGGAGTGGTAAAAAGCTTTTGTCATTTTACAGCTTGGCAAGGATGGCACTGTGTCAAAACCTATGCTTAAAGACTTTGGCCCATATTTATACTTTTTGACGCTAAACTGCGCTAACGCAGTTTAGCGTCAAAAAGTTTTGCGCCGTCTAACGCCATTCTGAAGCGCCATGCGGGCGCCGTATTTATGGAATGGCGTTAGACGGCGCAATCAGACCGGCGCTGCCTGGTTTGCGTGGGAAAAAACCACGTAGACCAGACAGCGCCGGCGTAGGGGGAAAATGGCGTATGGGCGTCTTAAAATGGGGCAAGTCAGGTTACGTCGAAAAAATCGTCTTAACCCGACTTGCGCCATTTTTTAACGACGCCCATCCCCCATCAACATGACTCCTATCATTGTAAAGATAGGAGTCATGCCCCCTTGCCCAATGGCCATGCCCAGGGGACTTCTGTCCCCTGGGCATGGTCATTGGGCATAGTGGCATGTAGGGGGGCACAAATCAGGCCCCCCTATGCCAAAAAAAATAATTAAAAAAAAATAAAAAAATACTTACCTGAACTTACCTGAATGTCCCTGGGGTGGGTCCCTCCAGCCTTGGGTGTCCTCCTGGGGTGGGCAAGGGTGGCAGGGGGGGTCCCTGGGGGCAGGGGAGGGCACTCTGGGCTCATTTTGAGCCCACTTGTCCCTTAACGCCATGCCTGACCCAGGCGTTAAAAAGCGGCGCAAATGCGCCGTTTTTGGCCACGCCCACTCCCGGGCGTCTCTTTTGCCCGGGAGTATAAATACCACGTAAAGGCCTGGGAGTCATTTTTTAGACGGGAACGCCTCCCTTGCATATCATTAACGCAAGGAAGGGGTTCACGCTAAAAAATGACGCACATTCCGGGAACTTTGGCGCTATTCGCCTCTAACGCCATAGTATAAATATGGCGTTAGTTGGCGTTAGTTTAGCGTCGAATTTGCGTCGAAAAAAACGACGCAAATTCGGCGCAAACGGAGTATAAATACGGCCCTTTATCACTGTCTAGCTCGGCGTGGATAGCACTGTGCTGATCCAATGCTTAAAAATTTTGCTAGATAAACAGACATTTGAGGTGAGCAAATCTAGAGTGTCATTGGTGTTGCATGGTGCTCCTTACTAGAGCTGCTCTCCACTTAAACTTGGGAACTACCCAGAGTTCGCTCCTCTTTTTTGCATAATTTATGCATCACTCTAACCCTGAAGGGGATTTGTTTTGACTTATACTGGGTGCTCCCTTGTGTCTTGACAAACCTAAACTTTTCTGATAAGCTCCGATGGGAGCGAAACACGTGGTAGGGGTTGCTTTTATTAATTCCAGGTTGGCTTGGATAGTATTTTACCAGTCCAAAGCTGTAACACTGTGCCTGGAATGGTAAATGGCTTTTGTCATTTTATAACTCAGGAAGGTTGGCCCAGTGTCAAAGCTATGCTTAAAGACTTTGCTGTACAAATGGCAAAAGATTTTGTCACTATCTAGCTAGGCATGGATAGCACTGTGCTGATCCAATGCTTAAAAACTTTGCTAGATAAACAGATATTTGAGGTGAGCAAATCTAGAGTGTTTGTGGTGTTCTAGGGTGCTCTTTACTAGAGCTGCTCTCCACCTAAACTTGGGAACTACCCAGAGTTCTCGCTTCTTTTTTGCATAATTTATGTGTCACTCTAACCCTGAAAATGATTTGTTTTGACTTATACTGCGTGCTTCTTTGTGTCTGGACAGAGCTAAACCTCTCTGGTGGGAGCAAAACACGTGTCAGGGGTTGCTTTTACCCATTCTAGGTTGGCTTGGATGGTACTTTACTAGTCCAAAGCTGTAATACTGTGCATTGGGTGGTAAATGGCTTTTGTCATTTTACAGCTCGGCAAGGTTGGCCCAGTGTGAAACCTATGCTTAAAGACTTTGCTGTACAAATAGCAAAAGATTTTGTCACTATCTAGCTTGGCATGGATAGCATTGTGCTGGTCCAATGCTTAAAACCTTTGCTAGATAAACAGACGTTTGAGGTGAGCAAATCTAGAGTGTAGCTGGTGTTGCAGAGTGCTCCTTACTAGAGCTGCTCGCCACCTAAACTTGGGAACTACGCAGAGTTCTCTTTTCTTTTTTGCAAACTGTATGCGTCACTCTAACCCTGAAAGGGATTTGTTTTGACTTATACTGGGTGCTCCATTGTGTCTGAACAAAACTAAAGCTTTCTGATTAGTTCTGGTGGGAACAAAACACGTCTCAGGGTTTGCTTTTACTCATTCCACGTTGGCTTGGATGGTACTTTACCAGTCCAAAGCTGTAATACTGTGCCTGGAGTGATAAATGGCTTTTGTCATTTTACAGCTTGACAAGGCTGACACTGTGTCAAACCTATGCTTTAAGACTTTGCTGTACAAATGGCAAAATACCTTGTCACTATCTAGCTCGGTGTGGATAGCACTGTGCTGATCCAATGCTTAAAATCTTTGCTAGATAAAGAGACATTTGAGGTGAGCAAATCTAGAGTGTCGCTGGTGTTGCAGAGTGCACCTTCCTAGAACTGCTCTCCACCTAAACTTGGGAACTACCCAGAGTTCTCTCTTCTTTTTTGCATAATTTATGCATCACTCTAATCCTGAAACGTATTTGTTTTGACTTATATTGGGTGCTCCCTGCTGTTTTGACAAAGTTCAATCTTTCTGATGAGTTCTGGTGGGAGCGAAACACGTGTTAGGGGATGCTTTTACTCATTCTAGGTTGGCTTAGATGATAGTTTTCCAGTCCAAAGCTGTAATACTGTGCCTAGAGTGATAAAAGGCTTTTGTCATTTTATCACTCTGCAAGGTTGGTACTGTGTCAAACCTATGCTTAAAAACTTTGCTGTACAAATGGCAAAAGACTTTGTCACTATCTAGCTCGGCGTGGATAGCACTGTACTGATCCAATGCTTAAAAACTTTGCTAGATATACAGACATTTGAGGTGGGCAAATCTAGAGTTTTGCTGGTGTTGCAGGGTGCTCCTTACTAGAGCTGCTCTGCACCTAAACTTTGGAACTACCCAGAGTTCTCTCTTCTTTTTTGCATAATGTATGCATTACTGTAATGCTGAAAGGGATTTGTTTTGACTTAAACATGGTGCTCCCTTGTGTCTGGACAAAGCTAAACCTCTCTAATGAGCTCTGGTGGGAGTGAAACACGTGTCAGGAGTTGCTTTTACTCATTCCAGGTTGGCTAGGACGGTCCTTTACCAGTCCAAAGCTGTAATACTGTACCTGGAGTGGTAAAAAGCTTTTGTCATTTTACAGCTCGGGAAGGATGGCACTGTGTCAAAACCTATGCTTAAAGACTTTGGGGCATATTTATACTCCGTTTGCGCCGAAATTGCGTCGTTTTTTTTAACGCAATTTCGACGCAAAACGAACTCCATATTTATACTTTGGCGTTAGACGCGTCTAGCGCCAAAGTTCATGGAGTTAGCGTCATTTTTTTGCGTGAACACCTTCCTTGCGTTAATGAGATGCAAGGTAGGCGTTCCCGTCTTAAAAAATGACTCCCAGGCATGTGCGTGGTATTTAGGGCCATATTTATACTTTTTGGCGCAAAACTGCGCTAACGCAGTTTTGCGCCAAAAAAATTAGCGCCGGCTAACGCCATTCTGAAGCGCCATGCGGGCGCCGTATTTATTGAATGCCGTTAGCCGGCGTTAGCCGACCGGCGCTGCCAGGTGTGCGTGAAAAAAAACGACGTACACCAGGCAGCGCCGGCGTAGGGAAAAATGGCGTTTGGGCGTCCCAAAATGGGGCAAGTCAGGCTGAGGCAAAAAAATCGTCTTAACCCGATTTGCGCCATTTTTTTGGGGCGCCCAGACGCCATTAACATGACTCCTGTCTTAGCAAAGACAGGAGTCATGCCCCCTTGCCCAATGGCCATGCCCAGGTGACTTATGTCCCTTGGGCATGGTCATTGGGCATAGTGGCATGTAGGGGGGCACAAATCAGGCCCCCCTATGCCACAAAAAAAAATGTAAAAAAATACTTACCACAACTTACCTTTTCTTCCCTGGGATGGGTCCCTCCATCCTTGGGTGTCCTCCTGGGGTGGGCAAGGGTGGCAGGGGGTGTCCCTGGGGGCAGGGGAGGGCACCTCTGGGCTCATTCTGAGCCAACCGGTCCCTTAACGCCTGCCCTGACCCAGGCGTTAAAAAGAGGCGCAAATGCGGGGTTTTTTGCCCCGCCCACTCCCGGGCGTCATTTTTGCCCGGGAGTATAAATAGCACGCACTTGCCTGGGAGTCATTTTTTAAGACGGGAACGCCTACCTTGCATCTCATTAACGCAAGGAAGGTGTTCACGCAAAAAAATAACGCTAACTCCATGAACTTTGGCGCTAGACGCGTGTAACGCCAAAGTATAAATATGGAGTTAGTTTTGCGTCGAATTTGCGTCGGCGCAAACGGAGTATAAATATGCCCCTTATACTCCCGGGCAAAAATTAGGCCCGGGAGTGGGCGGGGCAAAAAAAAACCGCATTTGCGCCTCTTTTTAACGCCTGGGTCAGGGCAGGCGTTAAGGGACCTGTGGGCTCAGAATGAGCCCAGAGGTGCCCTCCCCTGCCCCCAGGGACACCCCCTGCCAACCTTGCCTACCCCAGCAGGACACCCAAGGATGGAGGGACCCATCCCAGGGAAGAAAAGGTAAGTTGTGGTAAGTATTTTTTTTAATTTTTTTTTGTGGCATAGGGGGGCCTGATTTGTGCCCCCATACATGCCAGTATGCCCAATGACCATGCCCAGTGGACATAAGTCCCCTGGGCATGGCCATTGGGCAAGGGGGCATGACTCCTGTCTTTGCTAAGACAGGAGTCATGTTAATGGCGTCTGGGCGCCCAAAAAAAATGGCGCAAATCGGGTTAAGACGATTTTTTTGCCTCTTCCTGACTTGCCTCATTTTTGGACGCCCAAACGCCATTTTTCCCTACGCCGGCGCTGCCTGGTGTACGTCGTTTTTTTTCACCCACACCAGGCAGCGCCGGTCGGCTAACGCCATTCAATAAATACGGCGCCCGCTTGGCGCTTCAGAATGGCGTTAGCCGGCGCTAATTTTTTTGGCGCAAAACTGCGTTGGCGCAGTTTTGCGTCAAAACGTATAAATATGGCCCTTTATCACTGTCTAGCTCGGCGTGGATAGCACTGTGCTGATCCAATGCTTAAAAACTTTGCTAGATAAACAGACGTTTGAGGTGAGCAAATCTAGAGTGCTGCTGGTGTTGCAGAGTGCTCCTTAGTAGAGCTGCTCTCCACCTAAACTTGGGAACTACCCTGAGTTCTCTCTTCTTTATTGCATAATTTATGTGTCACTCTAACCCTGAAAGGGATTTGTTTTGACTTATACTGGGTGCTCCCTTGTGTCTGGACTAAGCTAAACCTCTGTGATGAACTCTGGTGGGAGCGAAACACATGTCAGAGGTTGCTTTTACTCATTCCAGGTTGGCTTGGACGCTACTTTAACAGTCCAAAGCTGTAATACTTTGCCTGGAGTGGTAAATGGCTTTTGTCATTGCATAGCTTGGTAAGGTTAGCACTGTGTCAAACCTATGCTTAAAGACTTTGCTGTACAAATGGCAAAAGACTTTGTCACTGTTTAGGTCGGCATGGATAGCACTGTGCTGATCCAATGCTTAAACACTTTGCTAGATAAACAGACTTTTGAGGTGAGCAAATCTAGGGTGTTGCAGGGTGCTCCTTACTAGAGCTGCTCTCCACCTAAACTTGGGAACTACCCAGAATTCTCTCTTCAATTTTAGCATAATTTATGCATCACTCTAACCCTGAAAGGGATTTGTTTTGACTTCTACTTGGTGCTCCCTTGTGTCTGGACAAAGCTAAATCTCTCTAATGAGCTCTGGTGGGTGTGAAACACATGTCAGGGGTTGTTTTTATTCATTCCATGTTGACTTGGACGATTCTTTACCAGTCCAAAGCTGTAATACTTTGCCTGGAGTGGTAAATGTCTTTTGTAATTTTATAGCTTGGCAAGGTTAGCACTGTGTCAAACCTATGCTTAAAGACTTTGCTGTACAAATGGCAAAAGACTTTGTCACTGTCTAGGTCGGCATGGATAGCACTGTGCTGATCCAATGCTTAAAAACTTTGCTAGATAAACAGACTTTTGAGGTGAGCAAATCTAGGGTGTTGCAGGGTGCTCCTTACTAGAGCTGCTCTCCACCTAAACTTTGGAACTACCCAGAGTTCTCTCTTCTTTTTTGCATAATTTATGCATTACTGTAATGCTGAAAGGGATCTGTTTTGACTTAAACATGGTGCTCCCTTGTGTCTGGACAAAGCTAAACCTCTCTAATGAGCTCTGGTGGGAGCGAAACACGTTTCAGGAGTTGCTTTTACTCATTCCAGGTTTGCTAGGACGGTCCTTTACCCGTCCAAAGCTGTAATACTGTACCTGGAGTGGTAAAAAGCTTTTGTCATTTTACAGCTCGGCAAGGATGGCACTGTGTCAAAACCTATGCTTAAAGACTTTGGCCCGTATTTATACTTTTTGACGCTAAACTGCGCTAACGCAGTTTAGCGTCAAAAAACTTTGCGCCGGATAACGCCATTCTGAAGCGCCATGCGGGTGCCGTATTTATTGAATGGCGTTAGCCGGCGCAAGCAGACCGGCGCTGCCTGGTGTGCGTGGAAAAAAACCACGTACACCAGGCAGCGCCGGCGTTGGGAAAAGTGGCGCTATGGCGTCTTAAAAATGGTCCAAGTCAGGTTGATGCAAAAAATCGCCTCCACCCGATTTGCGCCATTTTTAACGACGCCCAGACGCCATTTACATGACTCCTGTCTTAGCAAAGACAGGAGTCATGCCCCCTTGCCCAATGGCCATGCCCAGGGGACTTATGTCCCCTGGGCATGGTCATTGGGCATAGTGGCATGTAGGGGGGCACAAATAAGGCCCCCCTATGCCACCCAAAAAAAATAAAAAATAAACATTTATACTTACCTGAATGTCCCTGGGATGGGTCCCTCCATCCTTGGGTGTCCTCCTGGGATGGGCAAAGGTGGCAGGGGGGGTCCCTGGGGGCAGGGGAGGGCACCTGTGGGCTCATTTTGAGCCCACAGGCCCCTTAACGCCTACCCTGACCCAGGCGTTAAAAAGTGGTGCAAATGCGGGGTTTTTTGACCCGACCACTCCCGGGCGTGATTTTTGCCCGGGAGTATAAATACGACGCATTTGCGTCATCGTCATTTTTTTACACGGGAACACCTTCCTTGCATCTCATTAACGCAAGGAAGGCGTTCACGCAAAAAAATGACGCTATTTGCCCATACTTTGGCGCTAGACGCGTCTAACGCCAAAGTATAAATATGGCGTTAGTTTTGCGCCGAATTTGCGTCGAAAAAAACGACGCTAATTCGGCGCAAACAGAGTATAAATATGCCCCTTTATCACTGTCTAGCTCGGCGTGGATAGCACTGTGCTGATCCAATGCTTAAAAACTTTGCTAGATAAACAGACATTTGAGGTGAGCAAATCTAGAGTGTCACTGGTGTTGCATGGTGCTCCTTACTAGAGCTGCTCTCCACCTAAACCTGGGAACTACCTAGAGTTCTCTCTTCTTTTTTGCATTATTTATGCATCACTCTAACCCGGAATGGGATTTGTTTTGACTTATACTGGGTGCTCCCTTGTGTCTTGACAAACCTAAACTTCTCTGATAAGCTCCGATGGGAGCGAAACACATGGTATGGGTTGCTTTTATTCATTCCAGGTTGCCTTGGACGGTACTTTACCAGTCCAAAGCTGTAACACTGTGCCTGGAATGGTAAATGGCTTTTGTCATTTTATAGCTCAGGAAGGTTAGCACAGTGTCAAATCTATGCTTAAAGACTTTGCTGTACAAATGGCAAAGGATTTTGTCACTATCTAGCTCGGCATGGATAGCATTGTGCTGGTCCAATGCTTAAAAACTTTGCTAGTTAAACAGACATTTGAGGTGAGCAAATCTAGAGTGTAGCTGGTGTTGCATGGTGCTCCTTACTAGAGCTGCTCTCCACCTAAACTTGGGAACTACCCAGAGTTCTCGCTTCTTTTTTGCATAATTTATGTGTCACTCTAACCCTGAAAATGATTTGTTTTGACTTATACTGGGTGCTTCTTTGTGTCTGGACAGAGCTAAACCTCTCTGGGGGGAGCAAAACACGTGTCAGGGGTTGCTCTTACTCATTCTAGGTTGGCTTGGATGGTACTTTACCAGTCCAAAGCTGTAATACTGTGCATAGAGTAGTAAATGGCTTTTGTCATTTTACAGCTCAGGAAGGTTAGCACAGTGTCAAATCTATGCTTAAAGACTATGCTGTACAAATGGCAAAATACCTTGTCACTATCTAGCTCGGTGTGGATAGCACCGTGCTGATCCAATGCTTAAAATCTTTGCTAGATAAAGAGACATTTGAGGTGAGCAAATCTAGAGTGTCGCTGGTGTTGCAGGGTGCACCTTCGTAGAACTGCTCTCCACCTAAACTTGGGAACTACCCAGAGTTCTCTCTTCTTTTTTGCATAATTTATGCATCACTCTAATCCTGAAACGGATTTGTTTTGACTTATATTGGGTGCTCCCTGGTGTCTTGACAAAGTTAAATCTTTCTGATGAGTTCTGGTGGGAGTGAAACACATGTTAGGGGTTGCTTTTACTCATTCTAGGTTGGCTTGGACGATAGTTTTCCAGTCCAAAGCTGTAATACTGTGCCTGGAGTAGTAAAAGGCTTTTGTCATTTTAGCTCTCTGCAAGGTTGGTACTGTGTCAAACCTATGCTTAAAAACTTTGCTGTACAAATGGCAAAAGACTTTGTCACTATCTAGCTCGGCGTGGATAGCACTGTGCTGATCCAATGCTTAAAAACTTTGCTAGATATACAGACATTTGAGGTGAGCAAATCTAGAGTGTCACTGGTGTTGCATGGTGCTCCTTACTAGAGCTGCTCTCCACCTAAACTTGGGAACTACCCAGAGTTCTCTCTTCTTTTTTGCATAATTTATGCATCACTCTAACCCGGAAGGGGATTTGTTTTGACTTATACTGGTTGCTCCCTTGTGTCTTGTCAAACCTAAACCTCTCTGATAAGCTCCGATGAGAGCGAAACACGTGGTAGGGGTTGCTTTTATTCATTCCAGGTTGGCTTGGACGGTACTTTACCAGTCCAAAGCTGTAACACTGTACCTGGAATGGTAAATGGCTTTTGTCATTTTATAGCTCAGGAAGGTTAGCACAGTGTCAAATCTATGCTTAAAGACTTTGCTGTACAAATGGCAAAATATTTTGTCACTATCTAGCTAGGCATGGATAGCACTGTGCTGATCCAATGCTTAAAAACTTTGCTAGATAAACAGATATTTGAAGTGAGCAAATCTAGAGTGTTGCTGGTGTTGCAGGGTGCTCTTTACTAGAGCTGCTCTCCACCTAAACTTGGGAACTACGCAGAGTTCTCGCTTCTTTTTTGCATAATTTATGTGTCACTCTAACCCTGAAAATTATTTGTTTTGACTTATACTGGGTGCTTCTTTGTGTCTGGACAGAGCTAAACCTCTCTGGTGGGAGCAAAACACGTGTCAGGGGTTGATTTACTTATTCTAGGTTGGCTTGGATGGTACTTTACCAGTCCAAAGCTGTAATACTGTGCATAGAGTAGTAAATGGTTTTTGTCATTTTACAGATCGGCAAGGTTGGCACTGTGTGAAACCTATGCTTAAAGACTTTGCTGTACAAATGGCAGTAGATTTTGTCACTATCTAGCTCGACGGGGATAGCATTGTGCTGGTCCAATGCTTAAAAACTTGGCTAGATAAACAGACATTTGAGGTGAGCAAATCTAGAGTGTAGCTGGTGCTGCAGAGTGCTCCTTACTAAAGCTGCTCTCCACCTAAACTTGGGAACTACGCAGAGTTCTCTTTTCTTTTTTGCAAACTGTATGCGCCACTCTAACCCTGAGAGAGATTTGTTTTGACTTATACTGGGTGCTCCATTGTGTCTGAACAAAACTAAAGCTTTCTGATTAGTTCTGGTGGGAACAAAACACGTCTCAGAGTTTGCTTTTACTCATTCCATGTTGGCTTGGATGGTACTTTACCAGTACAAAGCTGTAATACTGTGCCTGGAGTGATAAATGGCTTTTGTCATTTTACAGCTTGACAAGGCTGACACTGTGTCAAACCTATGCTTTAAGACTTTGCTGTACAAATGGCAAAATACCTTGTCACTATCTAGCTCGGTGTGGATAGCACCGTGCTGATCCAATGCTTAAAATCTTTGCTAGATAAAGAGACATTTGAGGTGAGCAAATCTAGAGTGTCGCTGGTGTTGCAGGGTGCATCTTCGTAGAACTGCTCTCCACCTAAACTTGGGAACTACCCAGAGTTCTCTCTTCTTTTTTGCATAATTTATGCATCACTCTAACCCAGAAGGGGATTTGTTTTGACTTATACTGGGTGCTCCCTTGTGTCTTGACAAACCTAAACCTCTCTGATAAGCTCCGATGGGAGCGAAACACGTGGTAGGGGTTGCTTTTATTCATTCCAGGTTGGCTTGGACGGTACTTTACCAGTCCAAAGCTGTAACACTGTGCCTGGAATGATAAATGGCTTTTGTCATTTTATAGCTCAGGAAGGTTAGCACAGTGTCAAATCTATGCTTAAAGACTTTGCTGTACAAATGGCAAAAGATTTTGTCACTATCTAGCTCGGCATGGATAGCATTGTGCTAGTCCAATGCTTAAAAACTTTGCTAGATAAACAGACATTTGAGGTGAGCAAACCTAGAGTGTAGCTGGTGTTGCAGAGTGCTCCTTACTAGAGCTGCTCGCTACCTAAACTTGGGAACTACCCAGAGTTCTCTCTTCTTTTTTGCATAATTTATGCATCACTCTAACCCGGAAGGGGATTTGTTTTGACTTATACTGGGTGCTCCCTTGTGTCTTGACAAACCTAAACCTCTCTGATAAGCTCCGATGGGAGCGAAACACGTGGTAGGGGTTGCTTTTATTCATTCCAGGTTGGCTTGGACGGTACTTTACCAGTCCAAAGCTGTAACACTGTGCCTGGAATGATAAATGGCTTTTGTCATTTTATAGCTCAGGAAGGTTAGCACAGTGTCAAATCTATGCTTAAAGACTTTGCTGTACAAATGGCAAAAGATTTTGTCACTATCTAGCTCGGCATGGATAGCATTGTGCTAGTCCAATGCTTAAAAACTTTGCTAGATAAACAGACATTTGAGGTGAGCAAACCTAGAGTGTAGCTGGTGTTGCAGAGTGCTCCTTACTAGAGCTGCTCGCCACCTAAACTTGGGAACTACCCAGAGTTCTCTCTTCTTTTTTGCATAATTTATGCATCACTCTAACCCGGAAGGGGATTTGTTTTGACTTATACTGGGTGCTCCCTTGTGTCTTGACAAACCTAAACCTCTCTGATAAGCTCCGATGGGAGCGAAACACGTGGTAGGGGTTGCTTTTATTCATTCCAGGTTGGCTTGGACGGTACTTTACCAGTCCAAAGCTGTAACACTGTGCCTGGAATGATAAATGGCTTTTGTCATTTTATAGCTCAGGAAGGTTAGCACAGTGTCAAATCTATGCTTAAAGACTTTGCTGTACAAATGGCAAAAGATTTTGTCACTATCTAGCTCGGCATGGATAGCATTGTGCTAGTCCAATGCTTAAAAACTTTGCTAGATAAACAGACATTTGAGGTGAGCAAACCTAGAGTGTAGCTGGTGTTGCAGAGTGCTCCTTACTAGAGCTGCTCGCCACCTAAACTTGGGAACTACCCAGAGTTCTCTTTTCTTTTTTGCAAAATGTATGCATCACTCTAACCCTGAAAGGGATTTGTTTTGACTTATACTGGGTGCTCCATTGTGTCTGAACAAAGCAAAACCTTTCTGATTAGCTCTGGTGGGAACAAAACACATCTCAGTGTTTGCTTTTGCTCATTCCACGTTGGCTTGGATGGTACTTTACCAGTCCAAAGCTGTAATACTGTGCCTGGAGTGGTAAATGGCTTTTGTCATTTTACAGCTTGGCAAGGCTGACACTGTGTCAAACCTATGCTTTAAGACTTTGCTGTACAAATGGCAAAATACCTTGTCACTATCTAGCTCGGTGTGGATAGCACCGTGCTGATCCAATGCTTAAAAACATTGCTAGATAAAGAGACATTTGAGGTGAGCAAATGTAGAGAGTTGCTGGTGTTGCAGGGTGCACCTTCGTAGAATTGCTCTCCACCTAAACTTGGGAACTACCCAGAATTCTCTTTTCTTTTTTGCAAAATGTATGTGTCACTCTAACCCTGAAAGGGATTTGTTTTGACTTATACTGGGTGCTCCATTGTGTCTGAACAAAGCTAAACCTTTCTGATTAGCTCTGGTGGGAACAAAACACGTCTCAGGGTTTCCTTTTACTCATTCTAAGTTGGCTTGGATGGTAGTTTACAAGTCCAAAGCTGTAATACTGTGCTTGGAATGGTAAATGACTTTTGTCATTTTACAGCTTGGCAAGGCTGATACTGTGTCAAACCTATGCTTTAAGACTTTGCTGTACAAATGGCAAAATACCTTGTCACTATCTAGCTCGGTGTGGATAGCACCATGGTGATCCAATGCTTAAAAACTTTGCTAGATAAAGAGACATTTGAGGTGAGCAAATCTAGAGTGTTGCAGGGTGCACCTTCCCGGAACTGCTCTCCACCTAAACTTGGGAACTACCCAGAGTTCTCTCTTATTTTTTGCATAATTTCTGCATCACTCTAATCCTGAAAGGGATTTGTTTTTACTTATATTGGGTGCTTCCTGGTGTCTTGACAAAGTTAAATCTTTCTGAGGAGTTCTGGTGGGAGCAAAACACGTGTTAGGGGTTGCTTTTGCTCATTCTAGGTTGGCTTGGACGATAGTTTTCCAGTCCAAAGCTGTAATACTGTGCCTGGAGTGGTAAAAGGCTTTTGTCATTTTACCACTCTGCAAGGTTGGTATTGTGTCAAACCTATGCTTAGAAACTTTGCTGTACAAATGGCAAAAGACTTTGTCACTATCTAGCTCAGCGTGGATAGCACTGTGCTGATCCAATGCTTAAAAACTTTGCTAGATATACAGACATTTGAGGTGAGCAAATCTAGAGTTTTGCTGGGGTTGCAGAGTGCTCCTTACTAGAGCTGCTCTCCACCTAAACTTTGGAACTACCCAGAGTTCTCTCTTCTTTTTTGCATAGTTTATGCATTACTGTAATGCTGAAAGGGATTTGTTTTGACTTAAACATGCTGCTCCCTTGTGTCTGGACAAAGCTAAACCTCTCTAATGAGCTCTGGTGGGAGCGAAACACGTGTCAGGAGTTGCTTTTACTCATTCCAGGCTGCCTAGGACGGTCCTTTACCAGTCCAAAGCTGTAATACTGTACCTGGAGTGGTAAAAAGCTTTTGTCATTTTACAGCTCGGCAAGGACGGCACTGTGTCAAAACCTATGCTTAAAGACTTTGCTGTACAAATGGAAAAAGATTTTGTCACTATCTAGCTAGGCATGGATAGCACTGTGCTGATCCAATGCTTAAAAACTTTGCTAGATAAACAGATATTTGAGGTGAGCAAATCTAGAGTTTTGCAGGGTGCTCTTTACTAGAGCTGCTCTCCACCTAAACTTGGGAACTACCCAGAGTTCTCGCTTCTTTTTTGCATAATTTATGTGTCACTCTAACCCTGAAAATGATTTGTTTTGACTTATACTGGGTGCTTCTTTGTGTCTGGACAGAGCTAAACCTCTCTGGTGGGAGCAAAACACGTGTCAGGGGTTGTTTTTACTCATTCTAGGTTGGCTTGGATGGTACTTTACCAGTCCAAAGCTGTAATACTGTGCATAGAGTAGTAAATGGCTTTTGTCATTTTACAGCTCGGCAAGGTTGGCACTGTGTGAAACCTATGCTTAAAGACTTTGCTGTACAAATGGCAAAAGATTTTGTCACTATCTAGCTCGGCGTGGATAGCATTGTGCTGGTCCAATGCTTAAAAACTTTGCTAGATAAACAGACATTTGAGGTGAGCAAACCTAGAGTGTAGCAGGTGTTGCAGAGTGCTCCTTACTAGAGCTGCTCTCCACCTAAACTTGGGAACTACCCAGAGTTCTCGCTTCTTTTTTGCATAATTTATTTGTCACTCTAACCCTGAAAGGGATTTGTTTTGACTTATACTGGGTGCTCCATTGTGTCTGAACAAAACTAAAGCTTTCTGATTAGTTCTGGTGGGAACAAAACACGTCTTAGGGTTTGCTTTTACTCATTCCACGTTGGCTTGGATGGTACTTTACCAGTCCAAAGCTGTAATACTGTGCCTGGAGTGATAAATGGCTTTTGTCATTTTACAGCTTGACAAGGCTGACACTATGTTAAACCTATGCTTTAAGACCTTGCTGTACAAATGACAAAATACCTTGTCACTATCTAGCTCGGTGTGGATAGCACTGTGCTGATCCAATGCTTAAAATCTTTGCAAGATAAAGAGACATTTGAGGTGAGCAAATCTAGAGTGTCGCTGGTGTTGCAGTGTGCACCTTCCTAGAACTGCTCTCCACCTAAACTTGGGAACTACCCAGAGTTCTCTCTTCTTTTTTGCATAATGTATGCATCACTCTAATCCTGAAACGGATTTGTTTTGACTTATATTGGGTGCTCCGTGGTGTCTTGACAAAGTTAAATCTTTCTGATGAGTTCTGGTGGGAGCAAAACACGTGTTAGGGGTTGCTTTTACTCATTCTAGGTTGGCTTGGATGGTACTTTACCAGTCCAAAGCTGTAATACTGTGCATAGAGTGGTAAATGGCTTTTGTCATTTTACAGCTTGGCAAGGTTGGCCCAGTGTTGCTTAAAGACTTTGCTGTACAAATGGCAAAAGATTTTGTCACTATCTAGCTCGGCATGGATAGCATTATGCTGGTCCAATGCTTAAAAACTTTGCTAGATAAACAGACATTTGAGGTGAGCAAATCTAGAGTGTAGCTGGTGTTGCAGAGTGCTCCTTACTAGAGCTGCTCGCCACCTAAGCTTGGGAACTACCCAGAGTTCTCTTTTCTTTTTTGCAAAATGTATGCGTCACTCTAACCCTGAAAGGGATTTGTTTTGACTTATACTGGGTGCTCCATTGTGTCTGAACAAAGCTAAACCTTTCTGATTAGCTCTGGTGGGAACAAAACACGGCTCAGTGTTTGCTTTTACTCATTCCACGTTGGCTTGGATGGTACTTTACCAGTCCAAAGCTGTAATACTGTGCCTGGAGTGGTAAATAGCTTTTGTCATTTTACAGCTTGGCAAGGCTGACACTGTGTCAAACCTATGCTTTAAGACTTTGTTGTACAAATGGCAAAATACCTTGTCACTATCTAGCTCGGTGTGGATAGCACCGTGCTGATCCAATGCTTAAAAACGTTGCTAGATAAAGAGACATTTGAGGTGAGCAAATCTAGAGTGTAGCTGGTGTTGCAGAGTGCTCCTTACTAGAGCTGCTCTCCACCTAAACTTGGGAACTACGCAGAGATCTCTTTTCTTTTTTGCAAACTGTATGCGTCACTCTAACCCTGAAAGGGATTTGTTTTGACTTATACTGGGTGCTCCATTGTGTCTGAACAAAACTAAAGCTTTCTGATTAGTTCTGGTGGGAACAAAACACGTCTCAGGATTTGCTTTTACTCATTCCACGTTGGCTTGGATGGTACTTTACCAGTCCAAAGCTGTAATACTGTGCCTGGAGTGATAAATGGCTTTTGTCATTTTACAGCTTGACAAGGCTGACACTGTGTCAAACCTATGCTTTAAGACTTTGCTGTACAAATGGCAAAATACCTTGTCACTATCTACCTCTGTGTGGATAGCATTGTGCTGATCCAATGCTTAAAATCTTTGCTAGATAAAGAGACATTTGAGGTGAGAAAATCTAGAGTGTCGCTGGTGTTGCAGGGTGCACCTTCCTAGAACTGCTCTCCACCTAACCTTGGGAACTACCCAGAGTTCTCTCTTCTTTTTTGCATAATTTATGCATCACTCTAATCCTGAAACGGATTTGTTTTGACTTATATTGGGTGCTCCCTGGTGTCTTGACAAAGTTAAATCTTTCTGATGAGCTCTGGTGGGAGCGAAACACGTGTTAGGGGTTGCTTTTACTCATTCTAGGTTGGCTTGGACGATAGTTTTCCAGTCCAAAGCTGTAATACTGTTCCTGGAGTGGTAAAAGTCTTTTGTCATTTTATCACTCTGCAAGGTTGGTACTGTGTCAAACCTATGCTTAAAAACTTTGCTGTACAAATGGCAAAAGACTTTGTCACTATCTAGCTCGGCGTGGATAGCACTGTGCTGATCCAATGCCTAAAAACTTTGCTAGATATACAGACATTTGAGGGGAGCAAATCTAGAGCCATATTTATACTTTATGATGCAAAACTGCGCTAACGCAGTTTTGCATCAAAAAAAATTTGGGCTGGCTAACGCCATTTTGAAGCGCCGTGCGGGCGTCAAATATATACTTTGACGTACGGTGGCGCAACCAACAGGTGGGAGTCATTATTTCGTGACGCACACAGCGGCGTTACGTCGTAAAGGAAACCAACGTTAACGCGACGCACATCACTGTGGGTCGATTTACGACAGCGCAACCCGGAAAGCGTTGTTTTTTTTGACGCTATTGCATCAAATTTTAGTGCGAAAACTGCCCTTTCAGCAGAGGAGAGCCAAAATGGATCCCAGATGCCATTACAGACCCCAGGAGGATGACAGCAGACCAGGAACCAGCCAGGAGGATCCATACAGGAACCAGGACATTTTTAGAAAAAAAAGAAAGTGTCGCTTCAGTGAAGAGGAGCAGGAAATCCTGGTGAAAGAGGTGACGGAACACCAGCACCAACTGTTCATCACCTCTAAATTGCCACTCAGTAGGAGAGAGGCCATATGGAAACAAATTGTGGACAAGATCAACAGTGTGGCTGAAGAACGCTGCACAGTCACTGAGTGTAAGAAACGCTGGCATGACTGCAAACGTAGGACAAAAGAAAAAATGGCCAGAAACAGGAAGGCAGCAATGCAGACTGGAGGGGGGAGTCCAGCACAACAGGAGGCCCTGGACCACATGGAGGAGATGGTCGCAGCCGTCATCCCGGAGGAGATCGTCAGAGGGATTCAAGAACAGGACAGCGCAGACTACCACGACACAACGCACATGCAGGGTAAGTCGCATGGGGAATTAATATGCTATAATGTTGACTGTAACAGGGGGGGAAATACCTACTACACAATGCATGTAAGTCTGCACATATATGAAGTGGCATGGGTAAAGGGGCACGGCAGGGGGGCATGGCCAGCACAGACTGAATCTGGGGTACGACAAAATACAGCACCAACAACAGTCCCATGGGGACATCCTGTAAGTACAACAATAGAGCCAAGGGAAAGCAGCGACAGGTGGGAAGGCCACTACGTCAAACTTACATCCAGGCACTTGTCTTGCAAAATCCATCCTACATCAACTAGGTCCCTATCAGTAATGCAGTAGCCAAAACAACAACTGCAATGTAACTGCCACAACAGTTGACAATAACACCTCTCATCTCTGTGCAGCTATAGTACCAAATGGCAGGAACCTCCCCATGGAACATACATACCTAAATTAGGGGGTGAGGATGACATCCGCAACTATTCATAGAAATAAGACAAAGGCACCAGTACACTCAAATGCCGAATGTCCATACCTGACACATACATAAGCCAAAGTAAACAGCAATAGGAGCCACACAGCACTAAGGACACACACATGCTGCATACGTCAGGGTCCCTCACGTGCCTGGCTAACAAGGCTCCATCACTAATGTCATACTGCTCAGACAACAACATTGAGGAGGGGACACAGGCAACTGGTCACTGAAACATACCTGCAAAGTCTGACAACCAAATAGAACCTTCATACGATAAAAAGGCCAATCCAATTAAACACACATGACCCAACATCATCTTCAAACATCAACAATGTTTACATCCATACCACATCCTAACATTGACATGCATAGGAAATGCCACGTCACATGTACATTTTGGCCAATGTGAATAAAAAGTGTGTGGGGCAGGTCCTGAGAGGCAAGTGTGCTGCCAGGGCATTCACAACACCCACAGTCAGTCAAAGTGTAGTCATGTAAGTGTAACGTTTACTTTGCGCATTAGCTTCAGGCTTTAGGACTTTGTGCACCTTACCCTGAATGTACTTTTACTCATTTGCTCACATCTAAGAGCCTCAGAGCACTTTGCACTAAGGCCCATATTTATACTTTTTGACGCTAAACTGCGCTAACGCAGTTTAGCGTCAAATAGTTTTGCGCCGGCTAACGCCATTCTGAAGCGCCATGCGGGCGCCGTATTTATTGAATGGCGTTAGCCGGCGCAAGCAGACCGGCGCTGCCTGGTGTGCGCGAGAAAAACCACGTACACCAGGCAGCGCCGGCGTAGGGGGAAAATGGCGCATGGGCGTCTTAAAATGGGGCAAGTCAGGTTACGTCGAAAAAATCGTCGTAACCCGACTTGCGCCATTTATTTTCGACGCCCATCCCCCATCAACATGACTCCTATCATTGTAAAGATAGGAGTCATGCCCCCTTGCCCAATGGCCATGCCCAGGGGACTTCTGTCCCCTGGGCATGGTCATTGGGCATAGTGGCATGTAGGGGGGCACAAATCAGGCCCCCCTATGCCAAAAAAAATTATTTAAAAAAAATAAAAAAATACTTACCTGAATGTCCCTGGGGTGGGTCCCTCCAGCCTTGGGTGTCCTCCTGGGGTGGGCAAGGGTGGCAGGGGGGGTCCCTGGGGGCAGGGGAGGGCACTCTGGGCTCATTTTGAGCCCACTTGTCCCTTAACGCCATGCCTGACCCAGGCGTTAAAAAGCGGCGCAAATGCGCCGTTTTTAGCCACGCCCACTCCCGGGCGTCTCTTTTGCCCGGGAGTATAAATACCACGTAAAGGCCTGGGAGTCATTTTTTAGACGGGAACGCCTCCCTTGCATATCATTAACGCAAGGAAGGGGTTCACGCTAAAAAATGACGCACATTCCGGGAACTTTGGCGCTATTCGCCTCTAACGCCATAGTATAAATATGGCGTTAGTTGGCGTTAGTTTAGCGTCGAATTTGCGTCGAAAAAAACGACGCAAATTCGGCGCAAACGGAGTATAAATACGGCCCTAAATGCTTCTTATTGGCCTTCCTATCAGTTAATTTAGCAAATAGCCAGTCCTACGGTGTTGTTAATTAGTTAAATCACACTGTTTTGCCTACTTCTGCACTGGAGTTTGCCAGAACATATTCATTCTGTGCCCCAGTCAAGGATACAGTCTGGTACTTTGCCGATAGACGTGGTAGGGGTTAAGATTTGGCATTCCTGCGTAGGGACATTTTGTCATCACGATGACATATGACTTATAAAATCACTTCCTTGTCCCAAGACACGCAAGAGGGAGTTTCCAAACAGCGAACGACAACTAGACGCTGCCTGCCTTGCTGCAGATGCAGAACCAGATCACAGGCCATTCCTCTGATATGAGGGATGATGTCTCCCCAGTGATTCAGACAGGCAAGCTCCAAGCTTAACATGCTGTGCTATAAATAGAACTAGCACAGGGAGAGTAGAAACTGTTAGGCACCATGATAGCTGTGTACTAATGTATTACTCTCCTGCTGACTATTTCAATTCTAACAGTTTGTATTGTTTGGGTTATTGTGGCTCACACCTAAATATCTACAAGTCAGTTGTACAATGAAACATCATATTAAACAAATACTGTCTTTGTCATTTGTGTATGAGAACATACCGGAAAAGAGAGAATTGTGTAGGATCTGAGTGACCACGACTTCCCTGAGAAGTTCCAAAGATGTCATGCGCTCGGATGTCTAAACATTCCTTTGCTGTGGGAGACCAGAGGCACTGCTAGTTAGCCAGAGCAAAAAGAAAGAATCAGGGTGACAGAGTTAATTACAAGTGTGTCAGACTTAGTCCCCCACACCATTAGCTATCCTGCTGCCTAGAAAGCCAGTAATCTCATGTAGGATAATGAGAGCCCACCCAACAAAATGTCCCTCCATAAGAATAGTTAAACACGGAGGGAGGAGTAGGACAAAAACATGCCTATTCCAAAATAATTACAAAGCAACACCTAGAGGCGATCAGGCAGACAAGTCTGATAGCTCCATATCATACATGTGACACACAGGTGGGCCATAGGCCTACAACAATGCCCTATGAAGGACAGCAGATACCAAGACAAACACAGAGCACAAAGTTAAGGCATCCAAAGGCTTGCATCTTATTGCAAAATTGTCACAACACAGACACACTAATTGTACCCTGTTTCATTGCAGAGGAACATGGATCTCCTGCCGATATGCCTGTCCCTGAGTTCCCTGATGACATGGATGACGAGCCCATAAACATCCCACAGGAGACCATCCAAATGGTCCTTGAAAGCCTCCAAACCCCACCTTCAGTCACAAGGAGGAGCACAGAAGAAGCAGCCACCACAGGAGAACCACCCGCCACCCCAATTGTAAGACCTGCCAGCTCCAACACAACTGAGGACTCTGACGACACTGGCACCAGCTTCGAAAGAACCGTCGTTGGGGTACAGCGGGAGCTGGCCAAGGAGGTGCGGGTGGGGATGCAAACTATGGCAGCCAGCCTTGAGGGGGTGCGTTCGTGCATGATGTCTTCTGCTGATCAGGCAGCTGCTATGCAAGGCCGAACATCTCTCTTGCAGGAACTTGTCAAAACACAGAAGGAAATCTGCACAGCTGTCATCCAGTTGACACAACAACTACAACTGCAATCCAGTCAACGTGTGCACGAATGCAACATAGAACCCCTCAGGGCCGACCTGGCTGCCTACCATCGTGATGTGGCTGCCATTCTCAAAAACCAGCAGGCCCTCCTTGCTGCTGTACTGCCCTTCATAACTCCACAGGGAGCAGCCCCCGGGATGTCTGCCTCCATGTCTTCGAACACTGAGGTGTGTGTTGCCCCTTCACAACCAACAACAACAAGGACAAACCAGGCAACACACAGATCAGAAGAAGAAGACATGGAACAGATAACATTCACACGGAAGAGTACCCGGAAGCACTAGTCCCTGCACCATGGCCTACTTTGACCAAGGTCCTACGTTTTGTCAAATGCCAGTCTCACTACAACTACACTCAATGACTGTTCGGCAATCCACTGTATGACTTGTCCCCATTGCCAGTGAATGTCTCTCTCCTACTATTTGCCAATTCCTGTCCCTCTGCACTGTCTGTGACATCACCCCAGCATGTCAGGAGCATCATCCACACCCCTTCTGTAGGATCACCATGTAAGAATGCACCAGAACGGACTCAGCAAACATGGTGAATGGACATTTTGCACTACACCACCTATAAATAAATAGCACTTGCACACCTATTGTGTCTCTGTGTTATTTCACACTTCAACTGTGGAGTACCTAACTCCAAAGTGGCTGTGTGGCAACCATGTAGATTCTCTATACTACTGTCCTGATTTCATGTATACTGAAACATCTGTGAAGTGGCCAGGATTGCATCATAGCCTTACCATACTGAGGAAAATAACTGATGCAGGGACTAACCACACACAATCATGCTGTGTTGGACAGAATGATGCACCATCTATAGCTATTCTAGACAACTAATGGTGGCTGAGAAATGTAGGCACCTTGCAATACTTAAATAAGAAATAATGCCGCAAAATGTAAGGAAACATAAACAAATTACACTGCATCAATCACCCTTACGGAGTATACTTCCATGAAGGAAAGTCATGCAGAAATGATGTAGGTCAGCAATGAAAGCAACAAGACAAGAGTGTGAACAACTCCTCATCTACAAAGATCTCCCTGAACTTCACACTGCTGTCCGACCTATCAATTTACCCACAATAACAAGTCTGGAAGCACTCTTTGTGAAGTAGGATACATACCAACACAAAACCTTGGTGATCAATGCACACTACCAATGGTGGGTCTCCCAAATGGTGGATACTTACCAAGTTAGCACACGGGTAGCTGGCATGTTAAAACTCAATTTCCTGGAGATGGCGAGCATAGGACACAAATGTCATACTAAAACATTCAGCTACACTGATGTCAAGACCATGATAAAGTAGCACCTAACGCATCATGTAAAGGGTCAACTATATATTTATTTCTATTGAGTAACACAAGAGGCAACTAAGGGAAAGGTAAACCTACACTAATCTAACCTGACTACTACTAACCCACAACTGTCCCTAACTAACCTAAGCTAAACTTACGGTACACATGTAACGAAACGATCTAAACATCAACCCCCCACCCACCATTATGAGACAGGACACATGCAGGACAACACTTACTAACCTACACACATACTATACTATCCTAAACAAACATATATTTCTTTGTAATTTTTTGAAAGTTTTTTTTTTTTTTTTTTTAAACAGGAATCCCAACATTGCCCCCACCCACCCACCCACACAAAAAATAAAGATAGAAAGAATAAGGACCCTCCACCCTCTTCCCTAACACTAACTAAGCTAATTACCTATACTTACCTAATACTAATCCCCAAAACCCAACTAACAGTAGAAAATAGGAAAGAGGAGAGAGGGGAGGGGTAAAAGTTCTACAGGGCAAAAGTCCTACAGGTTCGCCCTCCGTAGTGTCCACCTGATGGAGCGGACCCTCTTTTTAATGTAGCTCATATCCTGCCTCAGGTTGTCCACCTTCTTGACAAGCTTGTTAATTTTTCTTGTTAATGCCAGGAAGGCAGCTGGGTCCACAGGAGGGTCTGAGCTTGTTTGTGTGCCGGCGGAGGTTGAGGTTGTGGCAGGAGTTGGTTGGCCACTGGACTGTCCTGCTACCACAACACGGCTGGGTCCAGGTCTGGAGGAAGAGGCAGGGTCTATTGTTCCAGACGTTGCTGGGGCCACTTGGGGAGACCTGGTGGATGTGGTGTTGGTGGTTGTTGGTGGCAATGTAGGGGGAGCCTGTGGTGTGGCCCACCACGCCCCGGAGGCCCGATCCGAATGGTACTTGCGGGCCACCCTCCGGTACCCACACTGCACCTGCGGGATGTGCCTGTATCTCATGGCACGCCGCTCAAAATGGTGGCGATCTGCGGCACTCATGTTTGCAGCTGTGAAGAGAAAAGGCAAATATTTACCTTTGGAATTGCATTGGGTGGAATAGCACAATGGGTTATTTGTACATTACTAGAAATGTATTGGTTGCAGCAATTGTCACAACATAGTTCACGGAAAGGCTCAGAGGAAGTACATGTGAAGCATGCATACATAAGGGCATATCACACCTATCATATCCATGTCTCTACATGATGGATGACATCACCCTAAACTACTCATCCAAATCATACCTAAGGCATCTGACATTATGGATGCACCTCTTCCGCATACTGACTTCACTACATATGTCACTCTATGTGATAACTATCACACTTCTCACTCAATGCCATTTGTAATTAGTTGTGTGCTAAGATTGAACCCATGGGCCATAACCGAATGTCAACACTAGGGGCCAGATGTAGGAAGATGGAAAATTGCCACTAGCAATTTGCAATGCAGAACGGTGTGTCCGACACCGTCTGCGAGTCGCTAGGGGTCGCTAAGACCCACCTCATTAACATCAATGAGGTGGGTTCCAAGTTGCACCCCCTTAGCCACTATGGGCACTCACGGGAATGGAGGCCTGCTGGGAACAGCAGACCTCCATGGCCGTGACTGCTATTAAATTACGCAGGTTATTTTTTCCCAAGTGTAGGCCGTTTACCTGAAAGGAAAATGAGCTGCACTTAGAAAAAAATACAAAAACTTCAATCTTGGATTATTTCAGGGCAGTTAGTGGTCCCTTGGACCACTGGCTGTTTTGTACATGATTATTTAGGTCCACTCACAAAGGTGAAGCGTTCCTATGGGGACCCCTTCCAGTTATCAAGTGGGCTACCATCCACTTCAAGTGGATGATAACTGTGACTCACTTTGCGACCACGTACTCGGTTGCGAATGGAATTGCATACCCCTTCCTATTTGGGATTTGGAAAAGGATTTTGCAAGTATGTTCAGAATCACTAAATACATTTCTGAATAGCAAACAGACGTTTGCAACTCACAAAGAGCAATTTATGACATTTGCAACTTGTAAACAGTTTGCTACATCTGGCCCTAGGTTCTAACTCAAGTCGCAAAAGGTCGCAAGTACGTGTAACATACTGGTTGCTACAGTCCTAGGTACCCTGTTTCACATTAACATGGCAGTCTTTGAGGGTGGTGTGGGAAGAACAACCAACAATCCCATGTTCAATGCACACCCAGGAGTGTATAGAAAGTTCAACAAGTATGCGCCTTCACACACAACACCTATGAAGGGCTAGCAACACGTTGGAGTCAGCCAAACATTGTCACATCCAAGGTCCACACATGTCAAAATGCTATGACTTAGGCCAACATCACATACTATCAGTGAGGCATGTTTTACAACACACACAGAGGAGCAAGAACACCCATTATCATGAGTCGACAGAACACCTAGGCCATTGCACTCAAGTCACACACACTTCTAGTTCACCTTGTGGAAGTACATGCCCCCGGAAGATCCAACCTACAGTGTACACAGTCCATCCTCAACTAGGAAGATGCACTTTTCATCAAAGCCATTTGCCAAAGCTATATGGGAGAATGTCAGTCTGATATGCAGACTCAGTTCATGCCAAGTCCCTGACCAAGTCTTACATTGACCAGTGTATTCCAAATGACTCATCCCATTCCCCATTGCGGCCCAACTGGAATGACCTACAGCTCCTAAATCTGAGAGATGGCTAGGTATTGCTTTACAGAAACAGAAGTCCTATTTGATATAACACTAAAACAACAATGCCAATGAACGGCCAGCGCATCAAATCATGAATTCTCTTGAACACACAGTAGTCCATCATGCTTCATTACCAAACAATGAAAATAGCACTCAGGCGACACTCACTGTAGGTATCGGGGTCCTCAAAATGTGCCACCTCTCCCACGGTGTACGGGGCTGGTCCACCTATAAAGCATGAAAGGAAGAATATACTCAGACTGGGTGAACTGACAAATAATTTCAGTTACAATGACACTGTGTGAATATGACATGGTAATGATACACTTTCCCACATGCTCATACTGCATGGATGAATTTGTATTCAACATTAACATTGGATGAGTCTCCTGCTACAGTTACACACCCTACTACACACATGCAGTGGCCAGGACAGTCAGGTGTTGTCAAAGTTACCCCTCCATTAGTATGCCCCAACAATAATGTAATCCATACATCTCAGCATGTGCATCCCAGAGAGACATCCAAAAGCTGGTTCCATGAGGACTGCATGACCCCTCACAATCAAACAGGCTAGGTGGACATGTTCAACACACAGCAACCAGACACACATGTGACATATGTGTGGACAACATATCTAACTTCATGTGACGTGAAGGCAACACACATTTATAGCATCATCATGGGTTTCCAATTTTCTGTCTAGCTATGGCGTCTACATATGTAGGTATGTTGTTACTACATGACTTACTCACTGGCCAATATGACCTGTAGAGTACAAATAGAGGCATTAACGTGTTGCTTGTCTGACACAAATGCAACACTACATTACATACAGCTACAGGCATCTGGTATGTGTTGAAAACATGAGCCATCTGACTGCTAGCATTGGTCTTCCTACACATTGTGCAACAAATACACATTAGGGCACATATGTATACCTTTGTAGCGCAGCATCTGCATCATTTTTTGACGCAGAGACGGGGCAAACTAGCAAAATACAAATATATTTTGTAAGTTGCTGCCGTTTTTGCATGAAAATGTGGCGCAAAATTGGGGATAGAAATGTATAAACATGGGCCTAGGTTTCCCTAGCATTACACACAGTCAGCTACTTATCTAGCAGATTGGGTAACTATCATCACATGTCCCCACACAGATTTCTATTATTCCCATGTAATTGATTTGTACTCACCAACATGGCCACCAATCCTGATTCCCAGGTGGTCCAGCAGGTCCTGTTCCCTGGATATCAGATCTGCCCAGCGGTGCTTCAATTGATGGACATTGCGCATGCTCCCATACACCCGGACCAGGTGATGGCGCACCTTCCCCCACCGGACTTTCCTTGCCTCCGTGTGATACCCCTGTATCACACGGCCCCCAGCCTCCAGCATCAGTGGGAGGAAATGGCAAACTAGCCAAATGAATCCCCCCAATTCATCCTCACCCATCCTGGACAGGCACGGCCTACCTGACATATTGACAGAAAAAAATAGACAAATGAAATAATCAAGTAAAAGTGGGAAATGGGGAAAGGTAGAGTTGTGAAGGAAAAAGAAAAAAGAGAAAAATAGCCCAACTAACCCCAAAAACGATGCTACCCAGAACAGACTCCCACAGACAATACAAACAAAAACCGGATTAGACAAAACTAGACTAAACAGACTGAGACAATATTATGCAACAAGACTAGGATCACAAAAAGACAAAATACAAGGTACACAGGACACAAAAGCAGTTAAACACAGGACAACACCTTTCACACAACCACACAGTCTAGATAAATCTGAGACTGCAAAGTGAAAGTGAAAGTTAACTCCCAGTACAGATTTAGTAAACAGGATATCCTATTACAACACTTCCTGCAGAAAATGGCCGCCGTTTTTATTTCCCAGTTATGCGTCATATTTTCACGCATACACAATGTGCGTCATTTTTTTTGACGCATAACATTGCACATGATGTACAGTCCAAAAAATATGATATGAATATTAATAAATTAATAAGGTACAGGAGATGTCCAACATATTGTCCATGTTGCGTCAAAATTACCACGCATACATCATGGGCGTCATATTTTTTCCACGTACAGGAGTGCACATGATGCTGAGTCAAAAAATATGATATGAATATTAATAAATTAATAAGGTACAGGAGATGTCCAACATATTGTCCATGTTGCGTCAAAATTACCACGCATACATCATGGGCGTCATATTTTTTCCACGTACAGGAGTGCACATGATGCTGAGTCAAAAAATATGATATGAATATTAATAAATTAATAAGGTCCAGGAGATGTCCAACATATTGTCCATGTTGCATGAAATTTACCACGCATACATCAGGGGCGTCATATTGTTTCCACGTACAGGAGTGCACATTATGCAGAGTCAAAAAATTATATAATGAAAAATATAATTTGATGGCTAAATATAAGAAACATTTTTAAAAATGTGTATTTGACCCTGCATTCTGTGCACTCATGTACGTGAACAAATTATGACCCCCATGCTGTATGCGTAGAAATTTTAGCAATTTTTTATTTATGTATTCATTTTTTTAACTTGGGGAAGGTGATTTGTCATGGCCAAACGGTGCTATGTGATACACATTTGTAGTTAGCTATGACACATGTCCGTTGTTGTATGTATAGAAGGCATTCACACTGTAATATTTAGGATACATTAAAAAATGTATTAACCATATTTGACCACATATTTTGGGTAATTGCTGATGGCTATTTTGAAATGATGGATGGGATACCATGATGTATTCATTCTGCAAAATGTGTCCACAATTAGGATGGTGATGCTTTTATCTATAGTCCGAACAGGGAGTGCAATTGTCACTTACAGTTTTTATGGGGCTAACCATGTCCCATTATGAATTTGTGTTTCTGATTTGTGTTTGAGTTTTGGCATGTAGCCCACACATGTGCCTTATGCATGTGTTTAGTTCACAAGTACAAGATTCTTGTATATTTGTGGGGCGGTAGAGGAGGACTTAGGACCCCAGCACCCTAGGATTTGCCCATCCAGATTAGCTAATGTATCCATGGCTTTTATTTATTCTGTTATGCAAAACCTGCAGCAGCAGGCTATTGTAAGGCCATATGGTATGAATCACTGTTAACCATTCATTCATCTCATTAGCCCATTTGACGTTTGCAGTATTGATGATTTGGAACAATCTTGCATACCATTTTCCAATGACTATGTTTGCAAAACTCTCAGCGTTCCACATGTGCTGAAGAAAAATATTTAGTTGTTGTCTGTGGCCCTTTCTGCATTACCTGGTTTAGTGGCATGTTACATTCTTCCTGCTAGGTTCAAACTGGGACACAACTGTGATGGGCTGCTTTCAAATATTAGGTTGATTGTATGACATATGTGTACATGTGTGTGGGAATGTGGATACACTATCACCTGTCTGGGTGTATGTTGTCACTGTAACTTCAAGGTCTCCTCATGAGTTAGTGGCAGCTAATGTTGTTCCAATTGGGTATTGCTCATCTCACACACTTGAGAGAAGCCATTGATGACATGGTCACGTACACATGGATGGTCCCACCCTGTCTCTGAACACTTGTGATGAGACTTTCAAATTATCTAAATTTTTGGGCTGGGTGAGAGACTGTCTCAGGTGTCTGGATCAGGCATGTGTAACTGCCACATTTGTACTCCTGTTGGCCTCTGTGTATGGTAATGTATCATGTCACATCCTACCCTCTGTGCATACATTTGTGATGTTTATTTTTGGTGTGATGATTGTTATAGCATTCTTGCTCAATGAGACGACATTCTTCTTCAGCAATTTCAAACTAAAGGTGGTCAGAAATGCATAGGCCAAAGCATGATGTGGTGTTTGTTATCTGTGTTTATTTACAATTGTGCAATACGAGTTATTATAAGAAATTATGAAAAAAAATTATTGACAAGCTGTTGGCGCCTACGCACTCCTGCTGCCGTGTTAGGTTGTTCCCCCTCCTGTTGCAGGCCAGCATCCTCCTCTTCGTCATCCTCAGGCATGTCTGGGTCCGGTTCCAGGAGGGGAATGTTCCTTTTTACACAAATATTGTGCAATATGGCACAAGTGAGTATGATCTTACAGACCATCTCTGGGGAATAGAGTAGGCTACCGCCAGTTATGTCAAGGCAGCGGAACCTTGACTTTAGGATCCCAAAGGTCCGCTCCACAATGCTGCGTGTCCTCTTGTGGGCGTCATTGTATGCCCGCTCTGCAGCAGTATTTGGGTTCACAAATGGTGTCATTATCCAATGCTGGATGCCATACCCCTGATCAGCTGAAAGAAAAACACAAAATGGGATCAATTAGATGTAGGAGGCACTGTTGTACAGATCTTTGATGGCAGTAGTTGTCTTGTGTTGTCTGTGACTCTTTTGTGTACTAATGTGACAACCTATGGTTGTTGGTGAAAACTTTTGCATTGAGTTTTTTTCCTTGGCTGAGCAAGTGTTTGTTGGCTAACCGTTTGTCCGCAGTATGTATTTGTTTTTCCAGTACAGTGTGCCCTCCCTAGCATTGTGACTTGTGATACAGGTGTCCGTGTGTCTTCACTGGGGGTGAGATGATAGTTCCATGCAGAGTTGAAACATGAAAGTGTAGTTAACACGTTCATGTGAACGTACCCAGGCCATCCCATACCTTAAAACGTATGCAATGTATTAGTGTACAGGTTATTGTGAGACTTCCAATTTGCAAGGTGACATTTAGACAACCACACTCATTAATGTCTTCACATTAAGCTGTAGAGTAAAATCAAATGTGTGACAGGTTCAATGGTGACTTCTGAAACATGGCTAGTGATGTGAGTACCTCAGTGTGTTCCTGGCTAGGTGTTGCTATTGTGGTGTATGTGTTGTTTGTCCTAGAGGGTTGCTGTGCAGTGTGTATAAAAGTTTGGTTTTTGTCCTTACCAACAAGTAGTCCATTGCCATACCGTCCATCCTGGAAGTGTTGGTTGATGGTGCTGTGACGGAAGATGAATGCGTCATGTACACTCCCAGGATATTTAGCCACAATGTTGCTGATCAATCCTTGGTGATCGACTATGGCCTGCACGTTGATGGAATGTGTGTGCTTCCTGTTGCGGTAGAGGTGTTCAGTCGCAGCAGGTGGCACAAGGCGTACGTGTGTGCAGTCGATTGCACCAAGGACGTGCGGGAAGCCACTGATGGCATAGAACCCCTGTTTAGTTTCCTGCTGCTTCTGCAGTGTGTTAGGGAAGCAGATGTGGAGGGGTGTCAGGCGAATGATGGCATCCAGTACTTTTGGCAGGAATGCGGAGAATGATGGTTGTGATATTCCACCAACCAGGGCACCAGGTGTCTGAAACGAGCCACTTGCCAGCAGGTGAAGTACGGCAAGCAGCTTTGTTTCTGTTGGGATAGTGCGGGGAGTCACTAAAGTGGGGGCCAACTGCTGTTCAATATTTCTCAGCAGCTGCTGAATGGCCTGCCAGTTCAACCGGTACCTCCGGATGATGTCCCGTTCCCTGAGGCCATGCAGGGTTGTTCTTGGGCGGAATATCCTCTCCTGCCTTCTGCGCTGTCTTTGGGGTCCCTGCTGTTGTTGTTGTGGCTGCTGTTGTTGCTGCAGGGCTCTGCGTCTACGTGCACGCTGAAGAAAAAGCACCTCCATGTCTCCCTGTTGCTGCTCTGCTGCTCTGTTGTTTGTTCTGTGTGTTCGAATTAAGTACAGGTGTGTGTGCCCCATTTTAACGCCTGCCCTGACCCAGGCGTTAAAATTTGACACTATTCGTGCTTTGCGTCATTTTTTAGCTCCGCCTTCCGGCTGGGAGTCATTTTTGCCCGGAAGCATACATTTTTTGGACGGGAACGCCTACCCTGCATGTCATTAACGCAGGGCGGGGTGCCGCTTCCAGAAACTGACGCACATAGCGCCATTTTCCTTTTAAAGACTTTGCTGTACAAATGGCAAAAGATTTTGTCACTATCTAGCTCGGCATAGATAGCAGTGTGCTGATCCAATGCTTAAAAACTTTGCTAGATAAACAGATATTTGAGGTGAGCAAATCTAGAGTGTTGCTGGTGTTGCAGGGTGCTCTTTACTAGAGCTGCTCTTTACTAGAGCTGCTCTCCACCTAAACTTGGGAACTACCCAGAGTTCTCGCTTCTTTTTTGCATAATTTATGTGTCACTCTAACCCTGAAAATGATTTGTTTTGACTTATACTGGGTGCTTCTTTGTGTCTGGACAGAGCTAAACCTCTCTGGTGGTAGCAAAACACGTGTCAGGGGTTGCTTTTACTCATTCTAGGTTGGCTTGGATGGTACTTTACCAGTCCAAAGCTGTAATACTGTGCATAGAGTAGTAAATGGCTTTTGTCATTTTACAGCTCGGCAAGGTTGGCACTGTGTGAAACCTATGCTTAAAGACTTTGCTGTACAAATGGCAAAAGATTTTGTCACTATCTAGCTCGGCGTGGATAGCATTGTGCTGGTCCAATGCTTAAAAACTTTGCTAGATAAACAGACATTTGAGGTGAGCAAATCTAGAGTGTAGCTGGTGTTGCAGAGTGCTCCTTACTAGAGCTGCTCTCCACCTAAACTTGGGAACTACCCAGAGTTCTCTTTTCTTTTTTTGCAAAATGTATGCATCACTCTAATCCTGAAAGGGATTTGTTTTGACTTATATTTGGTGCTCCCTGGTGTCTTGACAAAGTTAAATCTTTCTGATGAGTTCTGGTGGGAGCGAAACACGTGTTAGGGGTTGCTTTTGCTCATTCTAGGTTGGTTTAGATGATAGTTTTCCAGTCCAAAGCTGTAATACTGTGCCTGGAGTGGTAAAAGGCTTTTGTCATTTTATCACTCTGCAAGATTGGTACTGTGTCAAACATATGCTTAAAAACTTTGCTGTACAAATGGCAAAATACTTTGTCACTATCTAGCTCGGCGTGGATAGCACTGTGCTGATCCAATGCTTAAAAACTTTGCTAGATATACAGACATTTGAGGTGAGCAAATCTAGAGTTTTGCTGGTGTTGCAGGGTGCTGCTTACTAGAGCTGCTCTCCACGTAAACTTTGGAACTACCCAGAGTTCTCTCTTCTTTTTTGCATAATTTATGCATTACTGTAATGCTGAAAGGGATTTGTTTTTACTTAAACATGGTGCTCCCTTGTGTCTGGACAAAGCTAAACCTCTCTAATGAGCTCTGGTGGGAGTGAAACACGTGTCAGGAGTTGCTATTACTCATTCCAGGTTGGCTAGGACGGTCCTTTACCAGTCCAAAGCTGTAATACTGTACCTGGAGTGGTAAAAAGCTTTTGTCATTTTACAGCTCGGCAAGGATGGCACTGTGTCAAAACCTATGCTTAAAGACTTTATCACTTTCTAGCTTGGCGTGGATAGCACTGTGCTGATCCAATGCTTAAAAACTTTGCTAGATAAACAGACGTTTGAGGTGAGCAAATCTAGAGTGTTGCTGGTGTTGCAGAGTGCTCCTTAGTAGAGCTGCTCTCCACCTAAACTTGGGAACTACCTTGAGTTCTCTCTTCTTTATTGCATAATTTATGTGTCACTCTAACCCTGAAAGCGATTTGTTTTGACTTATACTGGGTGCTCCCTTGTGTCTGGACTAAGCTAAACCTCTCTGATGAACTCTGGTGGGAGCGAAACACATGTCAGAGGGTGCTTTTACTCATTCCAGGTTGGCTTGGACGCTACTTTATCAGTCCAAAGCTGTAATACTTTGCCTGGAGTGGTAAATGGATTTTGTCATTTTATAGCTTGGCAAGGTTAGCACTGTGTCAAACCTATGCTTAAAGACTTTGCTGTACAAATGGCAAAAGACTTTGTCACTGTCTAGGTCGGCATGGATAGCACTGTGCTGATCCAATGCTTAAAAACTTTGCTAGATAAACAGACTTTTGAGGTGAGCAAATCTAGGGTAACTACCCAGAATTCTCTCTTCAATTTTAGCATAATTTATGCATCACTCTAACCCTGAAAGGGATTTGTTTTGTCTTCTAGTTGGTGCTCCCTTGTGTCTGGACAAAGCTAAGTCTCTCTAATGAGCTCTGGTGGGTCTGAAACATGTGTCAGGGGTTGCTTTTATTCATTCCATGTTGACTTGGACGATTCTTTACCAGTCCAAAGCTGTAATACTTTGCCTGGAGTGGTAAATGGCTTTTGTCATTTTACAGCTCAGCAAGGTTAGCACTGTGTCAAATCCATGTTTAAAGACTTTGCTGTACAAATGGTGAAAGACTTTGTCACTATTTAGTTCGGCATGGATAACACTATGCTGATCCAATGCGTAAAAAGTTTGCTAGATAAACAGACATTTGAGGTAAGCAAATCTAGAGTGTGGTTGGTGTTGCAAGGTGCTCCTTACTAGAGCGGCTCTACACCTAAACTTTGGAACTACCCAGAGTTCTCTCTTCTTTTTTGCATAATTTATGCATCACTCTAACCCTGAAAGGGATTTGTTTTGACTCATACTGGGTGCTCCCTTGCGTCTGGTGTAAGGAATGCTTCATTGGCATGGTTACCCACTGACATTTTGCTAACCAGGCCCCAGCACCAGTGCTCTTTCCCTAATCTGTACCTTTGTCTCCACAATTGACACACCCTGGCATCCAGGTAAGTTCCTTGTAACTGGTACCCCTGGTACTAAGGGTCCTGATGCCAGGGAAGGTCTCTAAGGGCTGCAGCATGTCTTATGCCACCCTGGGGACCCCTCACTCAGCACAGAGACACTGCTAGGCAACTTGTGTTTGCTGGTGGTGAGAATATGACTAAGTGGACAAAGCACTCCCCTAGGGTGCCTTGCCAACCTCACACTGCCTATGGCATAGATAAGTCACCCCTCTAGCAGGCCTTACAGCCCTAATGCAGGGTGCACTATACCATAGGTGAAGGCATAGGTGCATGAGCACTATGCCCCTACAGTGTCTAAGCAAAACCTTAGACATTGTAAGTGCAGGGTAGCCATAAGAGTATATGGTCTGGGAGTCTGTCATACACGAACTCCACAGCACCATAATGGCTACACTGAAAACTGGGAAGTTTGGTATCAAACTTCTCAGCACAATAAATGCACACTGATGCCAGTGTACATTATTGTGAAATACACCCAGAAGGCATGCTAGAGATGCCCCCTGAAAACATACCTGACTTCCAGTGTGGGCTGACTAGTTTTGCCAGTCTGCCACACACCAGACATGTTGCTGGCCACATGGGGAGAGTGCATTTGTCACTCTGTGGCTAGAAACAAAACCTGTACTGGGTAGAGGTGCTTCTCACCTCCCCCTGCAGGAGCTGTAACACCTGGTGGTGAGCCTCAAAGGCTCACCCCCTTTGTTACAGCACCACAGGGCATTCCAGCTAGTGGAGATACCCGCCCCCTCCGGCCACAGCCCCACTTTTGGCAGCAAGGCCGGAGGAGATAATGAGAAAAACAAGGAGGAGTCACTGGCCAGTCAGGACAACCCCTAAGGTGACCTGAGCTGAGGTGACTCTGACTGTTAAAAATCCTCCATCTTGCAGATGGAGGAGTCCCCCAATAGGATTAGGGATGTGCCCCCCTCCCCTCAGGGCTCAGGGCTAGTAGCCATTGGCTACTAACCCCCCAGACCTAAACACACCCCTAAATTTAGTATTTAGGGACCCCCAGAACCTAGGAAAATAGATTCCTGCAATCTGAAGTGAAGAAGTACTGCTGACCAGAAAGCCCTGCAGAGAAGACAGAGACACCAACTGCTTTGGCCCCAGCCCTACCGGCCTGTCTCCCCACTTCAAGAAAAACTGCAACAGCGACGCGTTCCCCAGGGTCCAGCGACCTCTGAAGCCTCAGAGGACTACCCTGCATCTAAAAGGACCAAGAACTCCCGAGGACAGTGGCTCTGCTCCAAAGAAGAAACAACTTTGCAACAAAGAAACAACTTTTAAAGGACTGCGGCCCATATTTATACTTTTTGACGCTAAACTGCGCTAACGCAGTTTAGCGTCAAAAAATTTAGCGCCGTCTAACGCCATTCTGAAGCGCCATGCGGGCGCCGTATTTATGGAATGGCGTTAGCCGGCGCTAGCAGACCGGCGCTGCCTGGTGTGCGTGGAAAAAAACCACGTAGACCAGGCAGCGCCGGCGTAGGGGGAAATGGCGTTAGGGCGTCTTAAAATGGGGCAAGTCAGGTTGAGGCAAAAAAATCGCCTCAACCCGATTTGCGCCATTTGTTTCGACGCACAGACGCCATTTAAATGACTCCTGTCTTAGTAAAGACAGGAGTCATGCCCCCTTGCCCAATGGCCATGCCCAGGGGACTTATGTCCCCTGGGCATGGTCATTGGGCATAGTGGCATGTAGGGGGGCACAAATAAGGCCCCCCTATGCCACCAAAAAAAATTAAAAAATATAAAAAATTATACTTACCTGAACTTACCTGAATGTCCCTGGGGTGGGTCCCTCCATCCTTGGGTGTCCTCCTGGGGTGGGCAGGGGTGGCAGGGGGGGTCCCTGGGGGCAGGGGAGGGCACCTGTGGGCTCATTTTGAGCCCACAGGCCCCTTAACGCCTACCCTGACCCAGGCGTTAAAAAGTGGCGCAAATGCGGGGTTTTTTGACCCGACCACTCCCGGGTGTGATTTTTGCCCGGGAGTATAAATACGACGCATTTGCGTCGCCGTCAGTTTTTTTAGACGGGAACGCCTTCCTTGCATCTCATTAACGCAAGGAAGGCGTTCACGCAAAAAAATGACGCTATTTGCCCATACTTTGGCGCTAGACGTGTCTAACGCCAAAGTATAAATATGGTGTTAGTTTTGCGCCGCATTTGCGTCGAAAAAAACGACGCTAATTCGGCGCAAACAGAGTATAAATACGGGCCTGCATGTTTCCCGCCGGAAGCGTGAGACTTTCCACTCTGCACCCAACGCCCCCGGCTCGACCTGCGGAGAAACAACACTACAGGGAGGACTCCCCGGTGACTGCGACCCTGTGAGTAGCCAGAGTTGACCCCCCGGAACCCCCACAGCGACGCCTGCAGAGGGAATCCAGAGGCTCCCCCTGACCGCGACTGCCTGCTTCTAAGAACCCGACACCTGGTAAAGACACTGCACCTGCAGACCCCAGGACCTGAAGGATCCGACCTCCAGTGCAGAAGCGACCCCCAGGTGGCCCTCTCCCTTGCCTAGGTGGTGGCTACCACGAGGAGCCCCCCCCCCTTTGCCTGCCTGCTTCGCTGAAGAGACCCCTGGGTCTCCCATTGAAACCTATTGCAAACCTGACGCCTGTTTGCACTCTGGACCCGCCCGCCCCGTGCCTCTGAGGGTGTACTTTTCGTGCTGACTTGTGTCCCCCTCGGTGCCCTACAAAACCCCCCTTGGTCTACCCTCCGAAGTCGCGGGTACTTACCTGCTGGCAGACTGGAACCGGTGCACCCCCTTCTCTATAGAAGCCTATGCGTTTTGGGCACCACTTTGACCTCTGCACCTGACCGGCCCTGAGCTGCTGGTGTGGTAACTTTGGGGTTGCCCTGAATCCCCAGCGGTGGGCTGCCTTGGACCCAACTTTGAACCCTGTAGGTGGTTTACTTATCTGCAAAACTAACAAATACTTACCTCCCCCAGGAACTGTTGAAATTTGCAGTGTGTCTAGTTTTAAAATAGCTTATTGCCATTTTTGTCAAGACTGTACATGCTATTTTGATGATCAAAGTTCCTATGATACCTGAGTGAAGTACCTTTCATTTAAAGTATTGATTGCAAATCTTGAACCTGGGGTTCTTAAAATAAACTAAGAAAATATATTTTTCTATATAAAACCCTATTGGCCTGGAATTGTCTTTGAGTGTGTGTTCCTCATTTATTGCCTGTGTGTGTACAACAAATGCTTAACACTACCCTCTGATAAGCCTACTGCTCGACCACAGTACCACAAAATAGAGCATTAGAATTATCTCTTTTTGCCACTATATTACCTCTAAGGGGAACCCTTGGACTCTGTGCATGCTATTTCTTACTTTGAAATAGTATATACAGAGCCAACTTCCTACATTGGTGGATCAGCGGTGGGGTACAAGACTTTGCATTTGCTGGACTACTCAGCCAATACCTGATCACACAACTAAGTTCCAAATATTGTCATTAGAAACTGATTTTTGAAAGTTGAGCTATTTTTCAAAATTTTGCTGCTAGAGCCTTGTGTTACTCCCTGTTAGCATTTCTTTTAGAGTTTAAAGGTTTTGTACAAGTTTGAATTAAGTTCTAGAGATAGTTTTAGATTCTTAAAAAGTATTCCAACTTTTAGAAACATAGGTGGTCATTCCAACCCTGGCGGTCGGTGTTAAAGCGGCGGACAACCCGCCAACAGGCAGGTGGTAAAAAAAATGGAATTCTGACCCTGGCGGAAACCGCCAACACAGACCGCCACTTTAACACTCCGACCCCCACTGCGGGACAAACAAACAGCGCAGCGGTCACCGCCAACAGACAGGCGGCAGACAATGTACCGCCCACCCTATCACAACTCTCCAATCCGCCACCTTTTCCGGGGCGGGAGCCCCGCCGATAAAAACACGGTGGAAACAGAGTACGAACGGGAAAATGCTCACCTCTACACACTCCACGAGGAATCTGGACAGCATGGAACCCGAACTACACATCCTACCAGCAATTGTCTACCTGCTCCTCTACCAGGAGCACGAACGCCGGCGCAGAAGACAACGGTGAGTACTGAACCTACGACACAGGGGAGGGGGGAGGAGAAAAGGTTACGGGCACACACATACGCGACACCCCCCCCCCCAACTACCTACACACTAATGCAGTGTAACACCTCAGAGTGACAACCCCCAAACCCCCCGGAAGAATGCAAAGACAAAAAAATATATCGAAATCCAAATATATTGTAAGGCTAAGTAAATAAGTAATTCGAACATCCTATAACTATATACACATATGTAAATTGTCCCGTCAAAATTGGCTTACAGTCATCGTACGTGGGCCAATGGTCCTCAACACATGGGCAAAGCCCACACAGGAGACCCGAATCCATTGGAGAGAACACTGCAGGGGCATCAGATAGTAAAACTACAGGCACCTCAGGGGGAAGGGAAGGGGGGGCACCTCAGCCAGATGAGTCCACAACGCTAGATCCACGAGGGGCCTCCATGGCCACTGTTCAATCCTGGGGAGTGCAAAGCCACAGTCTCTCAAGTCTCTGCAGTGGGTGGTTTGCCCACCGCTTTTTCCTGGGGAGTGCAAAGCCACAGTCTCACAAGTCTCTACAGTGGGTGGCCTGCCCACTGTGCCATCCTGGGGAGTGCAAAGCCACAGTCTCACAAGTCTTTACAGTGGGTGGCCTGCCCACTGTGCTATCCTGGGGAGTGCAAAGCCACAGTCTCTCAAGTGGATGACAGACTCCACTGGTACTGGAGGAGTCTTGGTGCCCAGAGTGTATCGTGCAGCCCTGCCCGACACTGATCCGGGCCTGCCCCTTCTGCCAATGGGCCAGCGGTGCTTGAGATGAAGGGCCCAGTGGAGCGGTGCTTGAGAGGAAGGGCCCAGCGGAGCGGTGCTTGAGATGAAGGGCCCAGCGGAGAGGTGCTTGAGAGGAAGGGCCCAGCGGAGCGGTGCTTGAGAGGAAGGGCCCAGCGGAGCGGTGCTTGAGATGAAGGGCCCAGCGGGGCGGTGCTTGAGAGGAAGGGCCCAGCGGAGCGGTGCTTGAGAGGAAGGGCCCAGCGGAGCGGTGCTTGAGATGAAGGGCCCGGCGGAGCGGTGCTTGAGAGGAAGGGCCCGGCAGAGCGGTGCTTGAGAGGAAGGGCCCAGTGGAGCAGTGCTTGAGATGAAGGGCCCAGCGGAGCGGTGCTTGAGATGAAGGGCCCAGCGGAGCGGTGCTTGAGAGGAAGGGCCCAGCGGAGCGGTGCTTGAGAGGAAGGGCCCAGCGGAACGGTGCAGAGACGGCGGGGCCCTGTTCAGCGGTGCAGGTCTTGAAGGGCCCTGTTCAGCGGTTCTTGAGACGGCGGTGCCCTGTTCAGCGGTGCTGGTCTTGAAGGGCCCTGTTCAGCGGTGCTGGTCTTGAAGGGCCCTGTTCAGCGGTGCAGGTCTTGAAGGGCCCTGTTCAGCGGTTCTTGAGACGGCGGTGCCCTGTTCAGCGGTGCTGGTCTTGAAGGGCCCTGTTCAGCGGTGCTGGTCTTGAAGGGCCCTATTCAGTGGTTCTTGAGACGGCAGTGCCCTGTTCAGCGGTGCAGGTCTTGAAGGGCCCTATTCAGCGGTTCTTGAGACGGCGGTGCCCTGTTCAGCCGTGCTGGTCTTGAAGGGCCCTGTTCAGCGGTGCTGGTCTTGAAGGGCCCTGTTCAGCAGGTGCAGGTCTTGAAGGGCCCTGTTCAGCGGTTCTTGAGACGGCAGTGCCCTGTTCAGCAGTGCTGGTCTTGAAGGGCCCTGTTCAGCGGTGCAGGTCTTGAAGGGCCCTGTTCAGCGGTGCTGGTCTTGAAGGGCCCTATTCAGCGGTTCTTGAGACGGCGGTGCCCTGTTCAGCGGTGCAGGTCTTGAACGGCCCTATTCAGCGGTTCTTGAGACGGCGGTGCCCTGTTCAGCGGTGCTGGTCTTGAAGGGCCCTGTTCAGCGGTTCTTGAGACGGCGGTGCCCTGTTCAGCGGTGCTGGTCTTGAAGGGCCCTGTTCAGCGGTGCTGATCTTGAAGGGCCCTGTTCAGCGGTTCTTCACATCTGTCTCCAGGGCACCAGATCCGGACAATAGATGGTGTTCACTCGCCATCCGACTTTTCGCTTGCGGGGCCCTCCTGTGCTGGTGTCCCGTGCCCGTGGGTGTCCTCCTTCACCCCAGGAATGGGGCTGGTTGGGCCCTCCTGGGCTGCTCGCCTGCTGCCGGACTTGTCGGCCGTGCTTCCCTTGCCATCCTTCCGTGAGTCTCTGTGGCCCTTGCCTCCCTTTGTAGATGTGCCAGGTGGCACCCCACTTCCTGACGGTGCCAGGGTGGTGGCTGTGGAGGCTGCCGTCTCTGTCCTCTCGCGCCGGGCCTTCCCTTTTTTAGATTTTTTCCCAGGGGGTGGGCTGGGTCCCTTTGCTGCTGGCCGATGTGGCTGCCCTCGAAGGTGGTGGACTCCAATATCCCTGGTCTATGGTCCTTGTAGGTCCAGGGGTTGTGGTGGCTGAGGTGCTGATTGGACTTTTACGAGATGGAGGGGGTGGGTCAGGTGATGGAAAGAGGTTAATTTTTTAGAGGAATTTTTTTTTCGGAGCAATGGGAAGGGTAGGTGGAGTGGGTATGGGAGTGGAGGAAGAGGATGTGGTTGTAGGAGAGTCAAGTGTGCTGTCTTTGGGTGCAGGTGCTTGTGACGGAGGCTGTCGTGAGGTGGATGGCTGTTGGGTGGGTGGCTGCCTGCGTTTGTGTGGTTTGGATGAGGGGGTGACAGAAACAGTGGGAGAGGACACAGGGGAATGGCAGTGGGGGTGGTGACTGCACGTGTGCGGAGTGTTCTGGTGGGTGTGCTGGTGATGGACGTAGTGGATGATGATGTTGTGCATGCAAGTGTGAGTGGAGACGTCACAGGGAGGGAGGAGGGAGACGAGGAGGAGGGGGACACAGAGGAGGCAGTGGCTGTTGGCATGTCTGCATGTGGATGTTGCTTGTGTGAATGCTTGTGAGATGTGTGGTGCTTATGTCTGGATGAGCTGCCCTTGGGTGTTGAGGTGTGTGCAGGCTGGTCTGTAGGTGTGTCTGGGATAGGCAGAGGAACAGGGAGGTGGGACTGGGTGGAGGGAGTTGGAGGAGGGAGGCTGGAGACAGGGACAATGGCTGCCGTCAGTGCTGAGGCCAGAGCGTTGAACGATCGCTGATGGGCAGCCTGACCTGAATGAATGCCCTCCAGGTATGCATTGCTCCGATGCACCTCCCTTTCTACCCCCTGGATGGCATTCAAAAGGGTAGACTGCCCAACAATGAGCATCTGGAGGTCAATGACCTCCTCACAGAGGGCAGCAGGGGTAACTGGGGCAGGGCCTGAGGTGCCTGGGGCGAAGGAGATGCCCGCCTTGGTGTGCGAGCGGGCACGGGGCGAACGCTGAGGGGCTGCTTGGAGGGCGGAGCTGGTGCGCTGGGTGGCGGCTGTACCTGTTGTTGCGGTGGGCACGGATGTTGCCGCCACCACAAGGGAGCTCCCTTCCGAGGACGTGTCGGTGTCGCTGATGTCTCCACGTGTCCCCGTTGTGGTGCCCCCCTCGCCCTCCGTCTCACTGGTGAAATCAGAGTCCGTTGCATGGCCCTCCGGGGCCATGTGAGATACAGCTCCCTCGTGCTCCAATGCCACTTCCCCTCCGCCAGATGATGCTAATGCACACATGAACAGGAAGAGCAGACAAAAAAGGGGGGGGGGAACATGAAGACATGTTGAGTGCATGCATTGGCAACACAGTTGGCGGAGAGGACAGACACAGAAGCCCCCTGCACTACGCCGCGCACTTGGGGTACACTACTCAATCAGTGAGACCTGGCCTACAAGCCAATGGACGACAACTGCACACATAGGTGACACAGGGCCATGGATAGCTGTACTTGGCACCCTACAGAGGTGGGGGGCGGGGGCACAGGGCCATGCCTTACGGAGGGGACTAGCCTACAGAAAGCGCCCTGGCCTACGGATACCCACATCCCTCCTCCCCCACCCAGACACCTCCACTGCGCGCTAAGATAGCAGAATGTGCTTGTACTCACCCCCTTGTGTCTGCTGTGATGTCCTCACGCGCCCATCCAAATCTGGGTAGGCCACCGCCAGGATCCGGGACATCTGGGGGGTCAATTGACGACTGGCACCCCTCCTACGTTGGGAGGCCATCCCCAGCAAAGCCTCCGCGGTCTTTCTGCTCCCGCGGCGGATGTCCTCCCACCTCTTGCGGCAGTGGGTGCCCCGTCTGTTGTGGACCCCCAGGGTCTGGACGTCCTTGGCGATGGCACGCCAAATGTCTATTTTCTGATGAGCGCTGACCTATGTGACACGTACAGGGAGAGAAAATAAAATATCAACATTTTCTGCATGCTCGATGTGAGTGGCCCCCCCTCCCCACCCTTGCCATGTGGCACATGCTCTCATCTGTTGTTTGATGCGTTCATTCACCCCACTCAACCCAGGCATTGGCCACAAAGCATAATCCCAGTGTACTAACCTGTTGGTCTGGAGGACCGTAGAGTAGCGCATACTGGGGGAGGACCCCATCCACGAGTTTCTCCAATTCTTCAGAAGTGAAGGCAGGGGCCCTTTCCCCAGTCGCAGCAGCCATTGTCTCTTCCAGACCGAGGTCACAGCAGCACTTGCAGTATAGGTCCTCTCCTGTGGATGATCAGGTCTCGAGTGATTAATCAGATAGAAAATGGCGGTCACGCCCGCGGCGGTGCGTACCGCGGCGGTGCGTCCCGCGACCGCCGGCGCACTTCGTCATTGGCTCCTGAAACCCATAGGGTTCAATGTTAACCAATGCGGCTTTGCACCGCGGTCTTTGACCGCCTACCACCACGGTGTGCCACGCCAGCGCATTGACCTCACATCCCATTGTCACATTTCACAGGTCAGGCAGCCGCCATTTCAAGCGCCCACATGGCTTAATTTCTACTGCGTCACACAGGCCTAGGCCTTGCATTGCCACTCATACAATCCATTCAATGCATAGAGAATCGTGTACTGTGCAAGCTGTGGGAACGTACCTGTGGGTTGCTTGACTCTGTGCTCCATGTTGTCCTTCCTAGGCACCGTCCGCTGGGACTTGCAAGGAGATGGAGGAATGTTCCCGTGTACAGACCGCTGGTGGACCTGTCGACAATGGAAGAAAGACATGTCATACTGACATACAGACTTGACCGAGCCACTATACAGGAACTGTGTGCCCAGCTGGAGCCAGACCTGATGTCACCCATCCGCCAACCCACAGGGATCCCCCCTCTAGTGCAGGTTCTGTCAGTACTCCATTTTTTGGCAAGTGGGTCATTTCAATCTACAGTGGCCATTTCATCAGGGATGTCTCAGCCTATGTTTTCAAAGGTGTTGTCCAGAGTGTTGTCTGCCCTGATGAAATACATGCAGAGCTACATTGTTTTCCCTGAGGTGGGCGATTTGGCTACAGTGAAGGGTGATTTCTATGCCCTTGGACATATTCCCAACATCATTGTTGCCATTGATGGGACCCATGTGGCTTTGGTTCCCCCCAGAGAAAGTGAACAGGTGTATAGGAACCGAAAAAGTTATCATTCGATGAATGTCCAGGTGGTCTGTTTGGCTGACCAGTACATCTCCCATGTAAATGCCAAGTTCCCTGGGTCAGTGCATGACGCCTACATCATGCGAAATAGCAGCATCCCTTATGTGATGGAACAGCTACAGAGACACAGTGTGTGGCTAATTGGTGACTCTGGTTACCCCAACCTGTCCTGGCTACTGACCCCAGTGAGGAATCCCCGGACCAGGGCAGAGGAATTGTACAATGAGGCCCATGGGCGTACTAGGAGGGTGATTGAGCGGACCTTCGGCCTCCTGAAGGCCAGGTTTAGGTGCCTTCATATGACAGGTGGATCCCTAATGTACTCACCGAAGAAGGTGTGTCATATCATCGTGGCCTGCTGTATGCTTCACAACCTGGCTTTGCGACGCCAGGTGCCTTTCCTGCAGGAGTATGGTCCAGATGGTGGTGTTGTGGCAGCGGTGGAACCTGTGGAGAGTGAAGAGGAGGAAGACGACGGGGACGACACAGACAACAGGGACAGAGTGATACTACAGTATTTTCAATAACACACAGGTAAGAATCAACACCAGCATTTTACAATTACTTACAGTCTCCTGCCTCTCTACTGTCTGGCCTATTCCCCCAGTGTATGTTAACTGAGTTGTGACTTTCCCTTCAAATTTCAGAGATGTGGGCCCCACTGCGTGACCTCTGCTTTGTTTCCCCATGGACTACAGCTGTGTGACAGTGGTATGTTCTCATCACTATGTAACTGGACATTTTGGCAGCATTAGGTCTAATACATTTGTTCACAATACAGGCAGACTCCGGATTATTTTTGTGCAATAAGTGATTTTATTAAAGTGCTGAATTTATGGTCATGGTTGAAAATCGGTGATGGGTGATGGTGGAAAAATGTCCATGGCAGAGTCCAGATTTTCAGTCTCACAGGTGCATTGTCCATATGCCTGTGGAAGGATGGAGCAGGGGCAGTTTAAGGTTGGACAGGGTGACAATGTGGGACAGTGGGATGCCATCAGGGGGTATCCTTTGCTGGCGGGTGTCTTGGCATCCTACTCTGTCTTCTTTCGAGATCTCAGGCCCGCTTGCGGGGTGGTTCTTCTTCTGCAGGGGGTGGGGTTCTGGTGGCCTGTTGTTGTGTGGGGGCCTCCTGTCCACTAGCGCCGCCTGAGGTGGTAGCCTGTTCTTGGTCCATGCTAGTGACAGGGGCCCTTTGTGGTGCCACATGGTCCCGCAATGTGGTGACAATCTGGTTGAGTTCCCCGACGATGGTGCCCATTGCGGAACTGATGCTTTGGAGTTCTTCCCTGAACCCCATGTACTGTTGCTCCTGCATGACCTGGATCTCCTGGAACCTGGCCAGTACCGTCGCCATTGTCTCCTGGGAGTGGTGATATGCTCCCATGATGGAGGAGAGGGCCTCGTGGAGAGTGGGTTCCCTGGGCCTGTCCCCCCCCTGTCGCACAGCAGCCCTCCCAGTTCCCCTGTTTCCCTGGGCCTCTGTCCCCTGTACTGTGTGCCCACTACCACTGCCCCCAGGTCCCTGTTGTTGTTGGGGTGGTGGGTTAACCTGGGTGCCCTGTAGTGGTGGACACACCACTGATTGACGTGTCCTGGAGACAGAGGCATGGGCCCGCTGGGTGGGAGCTGTGCTGGTGTTCCCAGAGGGGGTTAGGTCTGCTGTGGCCTGTGGCTGTGTGAGGGGGACCGACTGTCCCGAGGTCCCAGATGGGCCGGGCTGGTCATCTGGGTCCAGGGAGACAGAGCTGCTGTCATCACTGGTGGCCTCTTCTGGGGGTGGGATGGACATTTCTGGACCCTCCTGGGCAGTGTGGTGGCGTTCGGGTCCTGCAGGGGTATAGAAGTATGGTTATTGCTTCAGTGTGTGCCATATCGTGCAATGGGTGGGTGCCCGTGTACCCCAGGGCTGGCATTCCTGTGTGGGGGCTTTTGTGAGGGTGGCTTGTGGGGGAGATGTGTATGTGCAGTGGGCATGCTTTGGTGATGGGTGTCCATTCTTTGTGGACGCATGCAGGGCTAGGTGTTGGGATGGGTGGGTTGTGATGGTGAGCCATTTGCAAGGATTTGGGGTGATGGGGGTGGGGGTGAGGGTGGGGGTATGATTTGGGATGCAGGTGGGGTGGGGGGGATGAAGTAGTGAAGATGAGACTTACCAGAGTCCATTCCTCCAGCTACTCCTGCGAGGCCTTCAGGATGCAGGATGTGCAAGACTTGCTCCTCCCATGCTGTAAATTCTGGGGGAGTAGGTAGGGGTCCGCCGCCAGTCTTCTGCACCGCAATGTTGTGCCTTGATACCATGGAACGCACCTTCCCCCGTAGGTCGTTCCAGCGCTTCCTGATGTTGTCCCGCTTTCGTGGATGCTGTCCCACAGCGTTGACCCTGTCCACTATTCTTTGCCATAGCTCCATCTTCCTGGCAATGGTGGTGTGCTGCACCTGTGTCCCGAAGAGCTGGGGCTCAACCCAAACTATTTCCTCCACCATGACCCGGAGTTCAGCGTCTGAAAACCGGGGGTGTCTTTGGGGTGCCATGGGGTGGTGTGGATGAGGTGTGGGGTGGTGTATGTGTTGTAGAGTGTGGTGAGTGTGGTGATGTGTGGTGTTTTGTGCGTGGATATTGTGTGGGTGATGGTGTGGTTTGCCTCTGTGTGATGGTGTTCTCTATTCTGTGCTGTCTCTCTCTGGCTTTCTGTCGTTTTTTTGGGTCGTAAGGGTGTGTGGGTGATGTGGGTGTGTGTTTTATATTGTATTGGGTGTGTGGGAGTGTTCTGTGTATGTGTATCAGGTGTGTGTATTTTAAATTGTCCAATGTGGCTGTGTTTTGAATATGTGTGTGTATTTTGACCGCAGCAGTGTGTACCGCCAATGGAATACCGCGGTTGAAAGACCGCCGCGTGGATTCGTGGGTCGGAATGGAATGGGCGTATTTCTGTTGGCGTGACGGTGGAGGTTTGGTCATCGCCAGTTTTACGCTGGCCTTTGGTGTGGCGGACTTTTGTGGATGTCGGGTTTTTGGCGGTTTGCCAGTTGCAGGTCAGAATGACCGTGGCGGTTTACCGTGCCCGCGGCGGTGTTATGGCGGTCTTCTGACCGGCGGTAAGCGCCTTTTACCGCCGAGGTCAGAATGACCCCCATAATGTCTGCTGCAGAAGAGATAGTGATGGAACTCAACCTCACCCCTTACCTGCATCTTAGGATGTCAGAGTTAAGGTCTCTCTGCAAAATCAAAAAGATAAAGACTGGTTCAAACCCTACCAAAGTACAGCTCCAGGAGCTTTTGGCAGAGTTTGCTAAAAACATCCCCACTGATGAGATCTTCACAGAGGGGGAAGCTAGTAATGAAGAGGGAAATCTTCCACCCCTCTCCTAGTTAGGGAGCCCAGGGTTTCTCCAACCCTGACTCCAGAAGTGATAGTCAGAGATGTTGCTTCTCTCACAGGAGAGTCCAACAACTCTGCAAGCATTGAGGGCAGCATCAATGAAGATGACCTCCTGCTAGCCAGGTTGGCCAAAAGATTGGCTTTGGAAAGACAGATCCTAGCCATAGAAAGGGAAAGACAAGAGATGGGCTTAGGTCCCATCAATGGTGGCAGCAACATAAATAGGGTCAGAGATTCTCCTGACATGCTAAAAATCCCAAAAGGGATTGTAACTAAATATGAAGATGGCGATGACATCACCAAATGGGTTACAGCTTTTGAGAGGGCTTGTGCAACCAGAAAAGTAAACAAATCCCACAGGGGTGCTCTCCTTTGGGAAATGTTCACTGGAAAGTGTAGGGATAGACTCCTCATACTCTCTGGAAAAGATGCAGAACCCTATGACCTCATGAAGGCTACCCTGATTGAGGGCTTTGGATCCTCAACTGAGGAGTACAGGATTAGGTTCAGGGGGGCTCAAGAATCCTCGAGCCAGACCTGGGTTGATTTTGTTGACTTCTCAGTCAAAACACTGGATGGTTGGATTCATGGCAGTGGTGTAAATGATTATGATGGGCTGTACAATTTATTTGTGAAAGAACACCTGTTAAATAATTGTTTCAATGATAAACTGCATCAGCATCTGGTAGACCTAGGACCAATTTCTCCCAAAGAATTGGGAAAGAAGGCGGACCATTGGGTCAAGACTAGGGTGACCAAGACTTCCACAGGGGGTGACCAAAAGAAAGGGGTCACAAAGACTCCCCAGGGGAAGAGTGTTGAGACATCCAAAGGAAAAAGTAAAGAGTCTTGTACAGGGCTCCAAAAACCTGCTCAGGAGGGAGGGTCCAAAGCCTCTTCACAATCCAAATTTGGGTACAAGGGTAAAAACTTTGATCCCAAGACGGCCTGGTGTCGTAGCTGTAATCAGCAGGGACACCAAACTGGGGACAAGGCCTGTCCCAAGAAAGGTTCCACTTCATGCTCTACTCCAGTTAGCACTGGAATAGCCAGACTGCAGGTGGGATCAACAGTGTGCCTAGAGCAAATCAGGGTTCACACTGAAGCTACATTAGTCTCTGAGGGTGGGGTGGACTTAGCCACACTGGCTGCCTGGCCCCCTAATATGCAAAAATACAGGCAGCAACTCTTGATTAATGGGATTAGTGTAGAAGGCCTGAGGGATACAGGTGCCAGTGTCACCATGGTGACAGAGAAGCTGGTTTCCCCTGGTCAATACCTGACTGGACAAACATATCCAGCCTCCAACGCTGACAATCAGACTAAAGTACATCCCATGGCTATTGTAACTTTAGAGTGGGGAGGGGTCAATAACCTGAAACAGGTGGGGGTCTTCTCAAATATCCCTGTAGACTGTTTGCTTGGAAATTACCTGGAGTCCTCAGCATGGGCTGAGGTAGAACTCAAAACCCATGCAGCCATGCTGGGTATCCCTGAACTGGTGTGTGTCTAGACAAGGGCACAGTGCAAAGCTCAGGGTGAAACAAGTGGTGTTGGAGCCGGGAAAAATGGCCCAACCCTCCAAGAGGAAAGGAAATAAGACTGGGGAACCAGCTTCAACACAACAAAAGAAAGAGAGCCTCTCTTCTGAGGAAGAAGTTTTGCCCTCTGAGGGAACTGAGCCCATGGAGTTAGAACCTTATCAGGTTGAGCTCCTAGGCCCAGGATGGCAGAGTACGTGCTTGTTTTCTCTGTGGTATCCGAGGAGGAGGTTCCAGTGTTTCCAGCGAGTGCAGCTCTTCTCTTCAGCGTGAAATCGGGGGACCCTTCCTGAAGGGATCTCCGCAAAGATGGCAGCTAATCCAGCACACCGAAATGCCATGAGGTTCTCAGCAGTTGAAGATGTCAAGATGGATGGATTGTTGTTCAGCCGCTCAGTGCCTCAAAAGGAACTTGGATTCAGACCTGATCAGATTGACTCCCTGTTTGGTTTTCCTGGAGGTAAAGTCTTTGAAGTGATTTTCCCCACCTTTGCTTTGTTTGAACAATGCCTCAAGCACTTTAAAGAAAGAAATGACTCTGCACCTTTGAAAGTGTTTTCCATAAATGCATTGACTCAGAAGAGATGGGTGAATGTCTCCATGTTTAATGAGTATGTTCAGAGCGCTGACATTATCACTTGGCTCAATCAGTTTTGCGTTGTTTCTCATGGGTTAAGAGTGAGAGATGCTGATGGAGTAAAGACTGGCTACTTTAAAGCCTTGGTATCCTTAAAGAGAGACCCTGCCACTGAGGAACTGAGGCACATATCTAGTGCTATTAGACTTGGTGCAGCCTAGGAGATGCAGGAAATGTAATTTGGAGGGGCACTTGGCTAAGGACTGTACTGCACCTTTCCGCACTAAGTGTAGAAGCACTGGACATGAAGTTGAGGATTGTGTGGCTGAAAAAACGTGCAATCTTTGTGGCTCAACTGAGCATGAGTTAAAAAACTGCCCCTCCTCATATGCCTTTAAAATCAAAGCTGCACGGCTGGAGCAACCTTTCACTCCCCACCAGAGTAGAGGGAGGTCAAGGGATGATGTAGAGGAGGAGGAGGAAGAATTAATCAGGCTTGGTTTGGAGGAGGAAAGATTTGCTCTCCAATCTGGTTTATCCTTGTATGAGGCAAAAGTGGATATCACTGTGGAGCAAGACACCTCTGGGGAAGGTGCTCCAGTTTTGGCGGGAAAACAAGCAGGTGCAGTTGATGAGGCTGGGAACTGCATGGAACCTAATGAGAGTGCTTCACCAGGTGATCCTGATCAATCAATCATTGCTCCCACACCTGATTTAAATTTGGCTGTCCAATCACAGCAGACGTCTTCCAAAACCACTAGGGGGGTGTTGCCCAACATCACCTGTGTGCTGCTGAAAGGAATGATATCGTCAGTGCTGGAGGCTCTTCCCTGATTTCCACCACAGGTGCAGCTCTTGATGCATCCCCAGGTGCACCTTGTTCCACTTTCTGCTCCACAGCCACTTGGCACTGTTATGGATGACAGTCTGTATGTTACGCCTAAGGTATTTTCCACTCCAAGCCAGCACTCCCTAGAACCTGCTTCATCTGGTACTGCAAATGCGGTTGGTACTCAGGGTACAGTGTCTACAATTTACTCTACAGACTCTTGCAGTGAGATTGAGTATGCCTGTACAGCCCTGGAACACTGTTCTTTCTCTGACACTGCGGTGGCAGGTGAGGTAGTTGAGTGGGGCAAGGATGACAATTTTGTTGAGGAAGAGGTTGAATCTGCCATGGATGTCTCAACCTCATTAAAAAGGAAGGAGAAAGAGGGTGATGACACGGAAGAGACTGGGTTTGAGAGCAATGACTCTAGAGACTTATGTGCACAGGATGACAGGCGTAATTTCCAGGTGGTGACAGGGGAGGATGCTTTTACCCCTGTGATAAAGCGGAAGACTAAGAAGAGGAATAGGAAATTGGACTGTTAGTACCCTTTTACAATGTTTATGTTTTTCAGATATTTCCTGATGCTTCTCTTGGGGAGTATTAATGTCAGGTGCTTGGGTGATGATGTGAAAAGTTCATACATTTTTTACTTTTTGAGCCTGCAAAAATTGGACATGATTTTCTTACAGGAATGTGCTATTCCAGAACATTCTACGGACCAAAAACTGCAGCAAATGTGGACTTGTGGCCCTTCCATCTGGTCAGGCTGTAATTCTGACCGTAATGCAGGATTAGGCATTTTACTTTGCAGTTCTGACTTCGCTGTTCACCAAGTACAACATGTGGTTAAGGGGAGACTATTATGTGTGGATGTTACTTGGAATGGCCATGATTTACGCCTTATTAATGTGTACTGCCCTACATCATTGTCCTGCAGAAAGAATGTTTTAAGCTTCCTGCCTCAGCTCCTTTTATGCAACAGGAATGTTTTTCTAGGTGGTGATTTCAACTGTTTACTGGCTGTGGAAGACAGATCCTCTTCTTCTGCAGTACACCTGGACGGTAGCTCTACCTCACTGAAGAGTAAAGTATTATTTCTGATTTTCATTTCCAGGATTCTTACAGATTGTTTCATCCTAATGATCCAGGTTACACTTGAGTTAGTTCCAACTCTCCCACTAAGTCACGCATAGATTTTATCTTTGCAAGACCCTCAAAAAAGATAGTTTCAGCCACTCTCATTCCGGTTTTCTTTTCCGATCATTACCTCATTTCAGTTGGCGTCTCCATAGCAGACATACCTCTTAGAGGGAAGGGTCTGTGGAAATTCTTTTGCTCAATGACAAGGCTACCCGGGATAAGTTTTGTTACCATTACCAAAATTGGCAGTCCCTGAAAATTATTTTCCCCTCAGTCAGTGAGTGTTGGGAGGATATTAAGATTCGTATACGGTCCTTCTTTTTTCGGGAGGGAACTAGAGTGGTTAGAGTCCGACGCTGTAGAATCAACCATTTGCAAATCCGGCTCCAGAATTTGTCCAAGCTATTGGAGCACGGTTTTGATGTACAGGCAGACATTCTATTGTGCAAGCAGAGGTTATCCTCCTTGTACCATGATTTTACTAAAGGGTTGATTCTCTGCAGTAGGGTTCAGTTCCTGGAGAACAATGAGACTTGCTCTAGGTTTTTCTTTCTTAAAGCGAGGGCTCCTGGGAGAATTATAGATGCCATGATGGACTCCCACAGTACCACTCATGAAACTACTGAAGGAATCCGAGACAGTGTGCATGATTTCTATAGCGACTTATATGGGCCCAAAGTTTCAGACAATGCAACTGGGAATTTTTTCATGCAACATCTGCAGTTGTCTTTGTCTGAAGAGGATAAGGAAGTTCTTGAAGGGGACTTGGTGCTTGCAGACCTCAAAAGGACTATGCTCAGCTTGCCTAAGGGGAGATCCCCCGGTTCTGATGGCATACCTGTAGAGTTCTATGCTACATTTTGGGACTTAGTGGGCTCCGACTTGCTTGAAGTCTTTTGTTGTTCTATGAGGGAAGGATTTCTCCCCAATTCCTTGAGAGGTGGTTGTATAAGACTTACCTATAAGAAGAAAGGTGATAGAGCAGATGTAAAGAACTGGCTTCCAATCAGCCTTCTTAATGTAGACTTTAAAATATTGTCCAAAACTTTGTTCCTTCAGTTGAGGCCTGTTGTTTCCTCAGTCATTGAATCAGACCAAACATGTGGCATACCTGGGCGTAAGATATCTGACAATTTATGTTTGGTTAGGGATGTGTTATCGTATGTTAAAGACCGTGGGTTATCTATGTGTTTGCTGAACCTGGATCAGGAAAAGGCTTTTGATAGGCTAAACCACTCTTTTATGTTTCAGGTTTTAGAACATTTGAATTTTGGTCCAACTTTTAAGTCCTGGATTTCTTTGATGTATACCAATTGTTACAGCAGGGTCATGGTCAATGGCACGTTGACTGCCTCTTTTCCTGTTTTGTCAGGTGTACGGCAGGGATGTCCTTTGCCCCCCCTCTTGATCATTTTGGCCATTGAACCTTTTCTTGCAACTCTGAGGGCTTATCAACTGATTAAAGGGATCCCTGTCCCTGGAGGTGGGTGGGGGGGGGGGGGGGGTTCTGTCACTGCCTCTGCTTATATGGACGATGTATCTGTTTTTTGTTCAGATAATATTTCCATCCGCCAGGTTTTCTGGTATTGTAGTCGGTTTTCCTTTGCTTCATCATCAAGGATTAACCTGGCAAAGAGTGAGTGTTTGTACGTCAACTGGAAGGAAGATAAGATGGATTGGGGCCTTAAGGTAGTGCAAGATCATGTCAAAGTTTTTGGTCTGTTCTTTGGTGAGGGTGGTAGCTTGCAGAGCTGGTCTGAATGCATGTCCAGGGTGAAGCAGAAGATTGCACTTTGGGGTTTGCGGTCACTTACTATGACTGGTAAAATTCTTGTTGCAAAGGCAGATTTTCTATCGTGCCTTCTGTATATTGCAGTGGTTTACCCCGTCCCCGGACACTGCCTTACACTGCTACAGAGGTGGGTTTTTCAGTTCCTTTGGGGAGGAAAGCAAGAACGAGTGGCCAGCGTGACCATGTTTAAGCCTGTGGTTTTGGGTGGCAAGAGTGCTCCAAACATTGGTCTGGCCTTGCAATCTTTGTTTATCTGCACCATGATCAGAGGGAGTATTTGTCTGGATAAGGAAGAAAGGAAGTGATCTTTTTTTGCCAGTTTTTTGTTGAATTTTCTGGTGTGCAGAACATAGGGCATGGTTGTCTCTAATAGCATGCCTCATTCAGAATCCTGCCCATTTGCTTACTTTGATGCCAGGAAATTCATTCGGACTCACAATTTACATGCAATTCCTTTGGGCCTGATCTCACCTAGGCTCATTCGCAAATCTGTTACTGTGGACCAGCAACAGGTACCAGTCAGTGGGTTTTCAGACCTGGCTTCTAAGGCTATTTGGGCAAATGTTTCTGTACGGTACCTTCATAAAATCCATTGTGACCTGGCATGGTCCACAGCACATGGTTGCCTGCCTCTCCGCCTTTTTTTGTTTAGGAGACGATGTTCTAGGGCCCCCTTTTGTGTCAGGAAGGGTTGTTTGGCAGAAGAATCCTGTGACCACCTCTTTTGGTACTGCCCCATGGCACAACAGGTGTGGGCTTTGGCAGAAGTATGGCTTTCTTCCCTGAATTCTGATGTGGTTTTGTCTAGAGAGGGTGTGATCTTTGGCCTGTTTGTTTCCAGCTCCCCATGTCAGAAGTATTGGATAGTGGTGAATTGTTTGAAGGATGCTTTGTGTTGGGCTAGAAATCTTGTACTTTTCAAAGGTGTTGATCTCTCCCCACAAGTGGTCTATGCTCTTGGTTGTTCTTTGGTTCATGATTACTTGTGTAAAGATGTATTCCAGAAGGGCAAGGTGCCTGCATACTTGGATTGGTGTTGGAGTGATCATGGGTGATGGATGGGTTTTTTGGGTTTGGGTTTTTTCTAACACAGGAGTTGCTCTGTTTCTTGGGATTGATCTTTGGCTTTTTTCTACTATCCCATTGCTTTTAAACATTCCTGCTTTTAGTTTATTTTACTTCTGAATGCATTAACATCTAGATGTTAACCTGGTGTTGGCCTTGGCACTGTGTGCGGTTTTTCACCTGGTCAAATGTCATACCACCTGAAACATGGATTGGCTACCATGTATTCTGTCTTTTAATGGTTGAATAAAGGTTTTGAATGAAAACATTAAAAAAAAACCTTTACTAGTCCAAAGCTGTAAATACTGTGTCTGGAGTGGTAAATGGCTTTTGTCATTTTACAGCTCGCCAAGGTTGGCACTGTGTCAAACCTGTGCTTAAAGACGTTGCTGTACAAATGGCAAAATACTTTGTCACTATCTAGCTCGGCATGGATAGCATTGTGCTGATCCAATGCTTAAAAACTTTGCTAGATAGACATTTGAGGTGGTCAAATCTAGAGTGTCACTGGTTTTGCAGGGTGCTCCTTACTAGAGCTGCTCTCCACCTAAACTTGGGAACTACCCAGAGTTCTCTCTTCTTTGCATAATGTATGCATCACTCTTACCCTGAAGGGGATTTGTTTTGACTTATACTGGGTGCTCCCTTGTGTCTGAACAAAACTAAACCTCTCTGATGAGCTCTGGCAGGAGCTAAACATGTGTCAGGGGTTGCTTTTACTCGTTCCAGGTTGGCTTGGATGGGATATTATCAGTTTAAAGCTGTAATACTGTGCCTTGAGTGGTAAATGGCCTTTGTCATTTAACAGCTCGGCAAGGTTGGCTCTGTGTCAAACCTATGCTTAAAGACTTTGCTGTACAAATAGTAAAAGACTTTGGGCCATATTTATACTCTGTTTGCGCCGGATTTGTGTCGGTTTTTTTGATGCAAATTCGAGGCAAAACGAACTCCATATTTATACTCTGGTGTTAGACGCGTCTAGCGCCAAAGTTCATGGAGTTTGCGTAATTGTTTAGCGTGGACACCTACTTTGCGTTAATGATATGCAAGGGAGGCGTTCCCTTCTAAAAAATGACTCCGAGGCCTGTGTGCCGTATTTACACTCCCGGGCAAAAATTACACCCGGGAGTGGGCGGGTCAAAAAAAATGACGTCCAGCCGCTTTAGCGTAATTTTTTAATGCCTGGCCAGGGCAGGCGTTAAGGGACCTGTGGGCTCGGAAGGAGCCCAGAGGTGCCCTCCCATGCCCCCATGGACACCCCCTGCCACCCTTGCCCACCCCAGGAGGACGCCCAAGGATGGAGGGACCCATCCCAGGGAACTTAAGGTAAGTTCAGGTAAGTAATTTTTTTTTTTTTTTTGTGGCATGGGGGGCCTGATTTGTGCCCCCCTACATGCCACTATGCCCAATGACCATGCCCAGGGGACATAAGTCCCCTGGGCATGGCCATTGGGCAAGGGGGCATGACTCCTGTCTTTGGTAAGACAGGAGTCATTTCAATGGGGGTTGGGAGTAAAAAAAAATGGCGCAAATCGGGTTGAGGCGAACATTTTGCCTTAGCCTGACTTGCCCCATTTTTTGACGCCCAAGCTCCATATTCCCCTACGCCGGCGCTGCCTGGTGTAAGTCATTTTTTTTTACGCACACCAGGCAGCTCATATTTATACCTTGACGCACGGCGGCGCATACCACAGGTAGGAGTCATTATTGTTGACACACACTGCAGCGTCAAGTCGTAAAGCAAAACAACATTAACGCAGCAGAAATGACTGTGGGTCGATTTACGACCCCGCAAACCGGATATGCGCCATTTTTTGACGCAATAGCGTAAAAAAAAAACAGCGAACACTGCCATTCCACCAGAGGAGAGCCAAAATGGATCCCAGATGCCACTACAGACCCCAGGGAGATGACAACAGACCAGGAACCAGCCAGGAGGACCCACACAAGAACCAGGACACTTATAAGAAGAAAAGAAAGTGTTGCTTCAGTGCAGAGGAGCAGGAAATTCTGGTTAAAGAGGTGACGGAACACCAGCACCAACTGTTTGTCACCTCAAAGTTGCCAATCAGTAGGAGAGAAGCTATATGGCAACAAATTGTCGACAAGATTAACAGTGTGGCTGAAGTACTCAGAACAGTCATCGAGTGCAAGAAACGCTGGCATGACTGCAAGCGAGGACCAAGGAAAAGATGGCCAGGAACAGGAAGGCAGCACTGCAGACTGGAGGAGGGAGTCCAGCACACCAGGAGGCCCTGAACCACATGGAGGACATGGTTGCAGCCGTCATCCCTGAGGAGATTGTCACAGGGATTCAAGGACAGGACAGCGCAGACTACCAGGAGACAACGTACATGCAGGGTAAGTCGCATGGAGAATTATAATACAATAATGTCATCTACAACCGGAGGGGGGGGGGGATACCAACCACAAAATGCATGGAAGTCATCTTATACATGGAGTAGCATGGGTAAAGGGGGATGGCAGGGGGGCATGGCCCGTTCTGAGAAGACCTGGGGCACACAATTACACAACACCAACAACAGTCCCATGGGGGCATTCTGTCATGCCAACAATGGAGCAAAGGGAAAGCCACGCTAGGAGGGAAGTCCACAACGTCAAACTGACATCCCGGCACACGTCAGCCACCATACCCCTACATTAACTAGGGCCCTCTTAACAACCTCTAGGCTTACTGATAACTGCAATGTAACTGCCACAACAGTTGCCACTACTACCTCCGCTCTGTGTGCAGCTCAAGCAGCCAATGGAAGTAACCTCCCCATGGATCATACACACCTAAATTAGGGGATGAGGATGACAACTTGAACAATCCCCAGAAACAGGACAAAGGCCCCAGTACTCTCAAATGTCAATGCCCATAGTTGTTGCAAACATCAGCCAATGTAAACAACAATAGGAGCTACACAGCACTAAGGACACACCCATGCTGCATATGTCAGGGTCCATCCTGTGCCTGGGTAACAATGCAACATCCCAAATGTCATACTGCTCAGACAACAGCATTGAGGGGGGTGGGCATGTAACCGGTCACTGAAATACACCTGCACAGTCATAGGAGGAAATAGGACACTGATACGATTATCAGGGCAATCCAATGTAACACACATTCCCCACCATCAGCAGTACACATTACCAATGTCAACATCCATATCAGATCATAACATTGGCATGCATAGGATATGCCACATGTCAAATACATTTAAGTGGATGTGAAAGATCAAAGATTGGGGCAGGTCCAGATTGTTACGTGTGCTGCCAGTGCCATCAGAACACCCACAGCCAGTGTAAGGTCTCACCATGAGAATGGATGTAGACGGAGGCTTGAGTAGGAAAAGAAGATAGCAATTCTCTATTTGGCATCAACCAACACCTAGAGGCGATGAGGCTGACAAGTCTAATAACTCTATAACATACATGTGGCTGTCACGGTTTCGGACAGGTCTGATCAGGACTTTGGTTGGGACACCCCTTGAGGTCACCGAATATCCTAAAGAGGTAGTACACTGGGGCAGAGGAGCAGCTAAAGGCATACACGGAAAGGGCAGCTATGGATAGGCACAGGAAACAGGAAAGTAAAAGCAGAGCAACCCTTGTGTGAACAAACAGGAAACGGATTACCAGTGGACAAACACGTTGGGGTTGTACACAGAGTAAGGCGCAGAACCTCCCACAGTGACAGGGAATGTCAATGCCTCTGTGCAGTTTGCTCTTACAGATAGTTACCCTGCCAGCCCCATAGAAAGGAGGCGGCAGAAGTGATTCTGTCTCTGGACCCTAGAGCACAAACAAGGATAGTACTTACATACACAGGACACGCTCTTGTGGGTCCAGCTGGAAACACAGTGGCGATTCCTGAGAAAACTGCAATAGCACACTGTCACTGTTAGGCACAAAATACAACGTATAACACTGGACAAGGATGGGGGCTGGAATTGCCTCCTGGAAACCAGGAGCCAACCCCAGTACACAGGAGGACACGTATACACTGGTGAAGACTGATAGAACACTTACCAGACACAAAGAACCAAGAAGAAACAGAAACAGAAGGGAACAAACAAAGAGGCAGAGGCAAGAACTAGGAACAGGCTCAGGCTGAAGCAAAGGCGGGACTAGGACTTGAAAACAGGGCGCAAACTTCTGTCTGGGACAGACAGAGACAGGACAGGGAAACTGAGAACAGGCTCTGGCTGGAACAGGCAAGGACAGGACTGGAATACAGGGAGTTGGAAATGAGCAGTAAACAGGACTGGGAAACAGAGAGAAGGTTCAGGCTGAAACAAGGCAGGAGCAGGGCAGAGAAACAGGGAGCAGGCTTTGGAAGAAACAAACAGGTACAAGGCTAAGAAATAGGGAGCAGACTCTGGCTGGAAAAATCAGGAGCAGGGCAGAGAAACAGGAAAAAGGATCAGGCTGGAACAGAACAGGAACAAAACTGGAACACCATCCGACAAGGGGTCTGTAACACAAAGGAATTGAAGTCCGATGCACGACGGGGAGCTTGAGGAAATGGCTGCTTATAAGCAGTTCCAAGCTGGGCTGCACAGGAGAGGTTTCAGGTGTGTGTGGTTTCGGACACTTGCATGTCCTGGAGGAGAGGATCCAGTGAAAAGGAGCAACTGGATTTCTCCCATTGAAAACAATGGGAAACAGAATCCGGGTTTTCCTGACTACCAAGCTGTGCATTATGGGATTTGCAGTCCCAAGAAGCAAATGTAGTCCTACACAAGTGTACCATGGAGAAAAGAGAAACAAACAGGAGTCAGCTAGGGACTCTAGATAGGTGTTCAAGGTGATTCCCAGGCTTCTGACAGTCCCCTTACAGCGCCCCCTGGAAATGGGACGACCGAGTCGTAACAGTGGCATGCAGGTGGGCCATAGGCCTGGAGGAATGCCCATCTGAAGGACTGGAGCAATTAACACAAAACAAGATCACAAAATGAATTCATCAAAAGGCAGGCACGTCACATCACAATTGTCACAACACAGACTCACTAATGGTACCCTGTTTCATTGTAGAGGAAGATGGATCTCCTGCGGATATGCCTGTCCCAGATTTCCCTGATGACATGGATGACGAGCCGATAAACATTCCCCAGAAGACTATCCAAAAGGTCCTTGAAACCCTCCAGACCCCACCTTCAGTCACAAGGAGGAGGACAGAACAAGCAGCCATCGCAGAGGATCCACCCACCACCCCAATTCTAAGACCTGCCAGCTGCAATACAGCTGAGGACTCAGATGACACTGGCACCAGCTTTGAGAGAACTGTAGTTGGAGTACAGCGGGAGCTGGCCAAGGAGGTGCGGGTGGGGATGCAAAATATGGCAGCCAGCCTTGAGGGGGTGCGTTCGTGAATGATGTCATCTGCAGATCAGGCAGCAGCTATGCAAGCCCTAACATCCATCCTGCAAGGACTACAAGAAACTGTCAAGGAATTCACCACTGCAGTAAGGGAGTTGCCACAACACCTCGCACCCCAAACCTTCCACTGCATGCACAAATGCAATCATGACCCCCTTAGGGCCGACCTGGCTGCCTACCATCATGATGTGGCTGCTATTCTCAAGAACCAGCAGATCCTCCTTGCTGCAGTACTGCCCTTAAGACCTTCACAGGGAGCAGCGACCAGGATGTCTGACTCCACGTCTTCTAACACTGAGGTGTGTGTTGCCCCTTCACAACCAACAATAAGGACAGAGGAGGCAACACACACATCAGAAGAAGAAGACATGGAACAGATCACATTCACAAGGAAAATGACCCGGAAGCACTAGTCCCTGCCACATGGCCCACATTTACCAATGTCCTGCGCTTTGTAACTTGCCAGTCTTGCAACAACTGTACTCAAGCACTGTTCTGCAAACCACTGTATATCTTGTCACCCAGCCCAGTGATTGTCTCTCTCCAACTCATTGGCAAATTCTGTCCCTCTGCACTGTCTGAAACATCAACCCCAGCATGTCAAAACAATTTTGGTAAACCCTTGTGTTGGATCACAATGTAAGATGTCACTATAATGGACTCACAATCATGGACAATATACAGATAGAACTACAGCACTTTTCAATAAATAGCACTTACACAACAAATCTGTCTCTGGGTAATGGGACATATCAACTGTGCAGTAGATAACTGAAATGTGCCTACTGTCAAATTACGTAGCTTGTCATTACAACTGTCCTTATAATATGTAGTCAGAGAAATCTGCACAGTGCCCATGATTGCATCATACTCTGCCCATCCTGAGGGACAAATCTGATGAAGTGAGAAACCATACACCGTCATGCTGTGTTGGACAGAAGAATGCTTCCTCAGGGGATAAGTAAGTCATCAAATAGTGGCCGCAAAATGTTGTCCACATGCAAAAATATCACAAATAACATGGCACACTAATCTAAGCAAACAATACAAAAACTGCATAAAGGAAGGTGTCTGAGTTTACATACAAATAGGTAATCATGCTGAACTGTGTCATAAATGATGTATGAGAGTCATAAAGAGAAGAATATAAGATTGCCAATGAGAACTCATCTTATAAGGGTGTCCATGATCATCACACTGCAGTCAGACCTAAAACTGTTTCCCCAATACCAAGTCTGGAAGCACTGTTTGTGACTTTCAAAACACACTTATCAACAGAAACACATTGTCATCCATATTAACTGTGATTGGTGGTTGCAACGAAGGGTCAACACTTTGCAAGGTAGCTCTGGGCTAGCTGCCAATCTTACAGCTCAGTTGGGCTTTGTTTGTAGCATAGGACACAGATGTTATAGTACAAAGTTTATGTACACTGAATCCAACCCCACGATCAAGTCCCATTCAACACATACTATTAAGGGTTAACCAAATATTTATTAAATGCTAACCACAGAAGAGGAAACTGAGGGAAAAATCTTACCTACCCTAATCTACCCTGACTGCTCATTACCCACAACTGTCCCTAACTAACCTAAGCTACACTTACTTATCACATGTAACGAAACGTTCTAAACATCTACCCCCACCGCCCTTATGAGACGGGACACATGGAGGACAACACATACTAACCTAAACACATACTATACTATCCTATACAAAATATATATATATATATATATATATATATATATATATATATATATATATATATATATATTTTACACACACAAGAACACCAACATAGCCCCCCACCCACACACTTAGTAAGTAAAAATATAAAGATTCTGGACCCCCCACCCACTAACACTAACTAAACGAACAGCCTATACTAACCTAACACTAAGCCCACTAACTATAAGAACAAGGAAAGAGGAGGGAGGGGAGGGAATCATGTCCATCAAAAAATGGCTAGAGGTTGGCCCTCCGGAGGGTCCTCTTAATAGACTTAATACGCCGGTTAATGTGGCGCACATCCCTGCTCAGGTGGCTCAACTTGCGCAGCATACGGTCCATCTTACGTTCCATGTTATGTAAGGCTGCAGGGTCAACAGCTGGAGCTGGGGCAGTCTGGGTACCGGTGGAGGAGGTCTGTGTGTGTGTGTGTTGAGCCAAGGCCAGTGGGCTGTCCTGCACCTGTACCAATGCTGGGGCCTGGAAGTCCAGCAGATGTAGGCACAACAGTCCCAGCTGTGGGTGGGGCCACCTGGCTTGAGGTGGTGGTTGTGCTGGTGGTGGCTGTGGTGGGCAAAGTAGGGCCACCCTGTGGGAAGGCCCTCCATGCCCCGGAGGCCCGTTCATGGCGATATCGATGGTCCATCCTCCTGAACCCCGACTCCACCAGCAGGATGTGCTGGTATCTCATGGCCCGGCGCTGGAATTCATGGACCTGGTCTGGAGCCATGTTTGCAGCTGTGAAGACAAATGCAAATATTCTAAATTAGTAACTGCATTGTGTGAAATGGCACAAGAAGTTAATCAGCCAATACATCTACTGTACTTGTAACAGCTCATATCACAATAAAGATCATTGAATGTCCCTGAGGAAGTACATGGCAGGCCAGCCTACAAAGGTCACATCACACATAGCACATCCATAACCTACAAGATGGGTAACAACTGGCTTTGACTTGCCATCTGAGTTCTGCCAGTTATCTGCTAACAATCATGCTGCATATGCTCCGCCAAGAGCTGGGCTACAAATGTCAGTGTACGGAATGCAAAACTAAAGCCACATGGTCTGCAAGTTGTAACTGGACTAGTATAGTACCAAGTGCCAAACCTGAGTGTGTATATTAGGTTCCAACCAAACAGTCACTTAGTCACATGTATGTGTAACATACTGGTAGCATCAGTACTAGGTACCCCATTCACAAACCCATGCCTGTGTTTGAGGGTGGGGGGTGTATAAACAACTATCAATTTCCAACAACATGTACACCGAGGAGTGCATAGAAAACTCCACACCTGTTTGGCTCTACACACACACCACAGGTAGGGTCTATCAACAATGAGGAGTCAGCAAACCCTAGACCAATCATAGGGCCACACATGTCAGGAAATGCAGAACTTGGTACACAACATATACTTCCAGTAAGGCCTGACTTACATCAGACACAGAGTTGCAAGAACACCAATGATCATGATTAGCATGCACACCTAGGCCATTGCACTCAAGTTCCACATACTTGTAGCACTACATGTGGAAGTACATGCTGCTAGGAGGTTCTACCTACAGTTTAATAAGTACCTTGGTAAATAGGGAAGCAGAAGTCTATTGGAAAGCAATTTTCTGTACCAATCTTGGAGAATGTGGGTCTGACAGGCTGACTAAATCTGAGCTGACTTCCAGTGCGACTCTTGTTGATACAAGTGTCATCCACATGACTCACCCCAGTACTCACTGTGGGGCCTACAGGAATGGCCTACAATCTCTAGATAATACCATAGGATACGCATTGGCCAACTCAAAACATTTGAGAAACTGAAATCCCACTCATGGAACAAGACAAATGATTGCCCAACGCATCACACCTTGCTATGCGTTCAACACACGAGTCCATAACCAGCAAACACAACACATAACAGACATATCAACACTTACTGGAGAGGTCAGGGTCCTCAAATGTCACCACCTCTCCTACAGTGTAGGGTGCCGGTCCACCTGTAAGGCATGGAAGGAAGAAATGTGCTCAAAATCTGTGCACAGAGCAACAATTTCATTAACATATACAATGTGTAGACTGAATAAGGAAATGGCTGCCATTCAGACATGATGATACTGCATCTGATATATCACGGCCAACTTGTACATAGCATGGGTCTCCTGTGACAGTTACACAAATATCTGCACACATGCATTGGCCCTATCATGTGGTGGCAAACATGCTCTGTCATTGGTGACCTGAAAAAAATATGGAGTGTAATCGTCTCATCATGTGCATCCAAGAGAGACATCCAAAGCCTGGTTACTTGAGGACTGCATTACCAGTCAAACAGCCTATGTGGCCATGGCACATTTATGACACATAGGTACAATGTACAGAGGGAGGGGCAGGGACTTTTGTAAGCCCTCCTGTTGTTACAGTTTATTCAATAGATGTGGCTCAGCTATGGTGATTTGCACCAACCATGGAGATGTGAACCCATGTGCATACCTTTGGACTGCCATCCCTATTTGGAATGTGGCACAACTAACTCCAACAAACATTCTAAGATGTTAGTTGAGGGCACCTTACACCTTTTCACGATGTTTCCAAATCCAGATCTGACATGTATCCAAAAAGATAAAGGACCACAATAATCCCAAACATTCATAGTACTTCCGTGAACGCTTTCCTTCCACACTCACCAGACTCACGAGACATATGTCTGAGCCACTTTGCTATAATCAATTGGCGTGAAGCCAGCACTCATTTTCTGCATCATGTAGTGATTCTAAAGTCAGTCTAGCTATTGTATCAACAAAGTTAGCCAATATGTTGGTACATCTTTACTTCTCTGGCAAAAGTGCCCTATATAGACATGACTGGCTCCTATTTTGTTTGGTTGTCTGACACAAAGGCTGCACCAATTTACTTCATGGTATCCTGTAAGTTTGCTGAGCACGTGCTACCTGACAGCTAGCAATTGTGATCCTTACCATAGTGCATCAATTATCCCTGTATGTTTCCGCAGCATTACACACAGTCAGCAAGTTAGCTGGCAGACATAGTACAAATCATCTGATGTCACTACAGAGCATTTAATCGTGCACATTTACATGATTAGTAGTCACCAACAAGGCCACCAATCACGATTCCCAGGTGGACCAAGAGATCCTGCTCCCTGGTGATGAGGCCAGCCCACTGGTGCTTCAGCTGGTGGTCACTCCTCTGGCTGGCATACACACGCTGCAGGTGATGCAGCACCTTTCCCCACCGGATTCTGCGCGCCTCAGTGTGATACCCCTGTATCACCCTGCCTCGATCATCAGTGGCAAGAAATGGCACACAAGCCATATGAAGCCCCCCAACTCCTCTTCACCCATCCTGCCAAGATGTGGCCTACCAGACATAGTAGAAATGTGAAAGGGAATAGGGGTTAAAGAAATAGAAAGGGGAAAAGGGGGAATGTAGGGGTACAAATACAGAAGAAAAGTAAACTTAACCACTAAAAGAGTCCAACTATCCCCAAACTACCACTACCCACAACAGACTCCCACAAACAACAAAAACACTAGATAAATGGACAAATGTACACAAAACACAGTAGGACAGTATACACCAACAATATTTATTTCACAAATTGACAATAGAGACAGCCCACAGGACAAAAAAGCACAAAATCTTAGGACACCACTCTCTACACAGCCACACAGTCTAGAAGAATCATAGACTGCAAAGTGAAAGTGAAAGTACACCCACTGTACATGATCTGTAAACAGGATATCCTATTACATCACTTCCTGTATGAAATGTCCACCCTTTTTCGCGTTATGCGTCATTTTGTGGCAACCAATACTGTATTTGCGTCATTTTTTTGGATGCACAGGAGTGAAAATTAGCCTGCATCCAAATAATAGTACATGGCCTGTACAAATATCTGGATGCGGCCTAATGTTCACTCCTGTGCGTCCAAAAAAATGACGCAAATACAGTATTGGTGGGCAAAAAATGACGCATAACGCTAGGAACGTAAAAATTTCAGTGCATGAACTGGTTTTGGGTAGTTTTTCTGTTTTTATGTTATGTTACATTTGGGACACATCAGAGATAGGCTGATTGCACCCACTATGGTGTTGATGGTGTATGTTCACATGTGTGACATCATATTGCAGCGGACCATGATCCGCTACTTACTTCACAGTATTTTTACGGTTGGGTGACGCAATTGATGGTCATATGTGTGGCCTACATATATGTGTTGCACAAATTGGGCATGTTTGGCATAAGGAGAGGATAGCAATGTGACGCACATATGTACAATACCTAAATGCCTTTGGCTCAATGTGTGTGCTTTGGCAACTAATGTATTTGTTGACCAAGTATGTGTGTATCACATGAAGCATTATTGCACATATGCTTGTATGAATGTGACGTCCATGTGTCCAATCCTTAGATGCATGTCATTGTGGAACTGAGAGAGGACATGTGTTAGTCATACATGTAGCAACATCCGTAATGTGGACTTCCGAGATTTAGGGTAACGTAGACACCACATTTGTGACAAAGCATTCACCAGATAGATGGCAGACTCTTGTTCATGTCAATAGTCCACATTTTCAACATCCTATGTCCTAGAGTTTTGGAAACAGCTTCCTAGGCACTAGTTGGTGAATCCCACAGTGAGTCATACACATGGATTGAGGAAGTGGGTACCATGTTGTTTGCCCAGACAGACAAAGGTGAATCGCAAATGTATGATGACACTACAGTTGAGGTCATAGAAGTGAGTCACAACTCTCAAGTGGCTGTGGTGGACCAGCAGACGAGGCAGCACGTGTCCACATATTTCCAGTGATCAATTGCACATAGGTGTCTTGTTCATGTGTGTGGTCCAGTGATGATCCTGTATATTGTTTGGGGTGTAATTTGTCACAGTTCGGTCCAGGACTCATCATGAGTCAGTGGCAGCCATTCCTGTATCTACTGAGTATCCTTGGTTGATCAATGTGAGTAAAGTGGATGAGGACATGAGAACCTACATGGGGATGGTCCCACCCTGTCACTAAAGACGTGTAATGAGACAGTCAACAGGGCAACCTTGGTGTGCTGAGTGAGATAATGTCTCAGGTGTCATGTTCCGGCAGGTGTCATTACAACATTTGTACACAGGTTAGCCTCTGCAATTCCCACTGCACCTAGGAACATCATAGCCTCTGTGATGATTATTCTCGCAGCTATTAACCACACACGGCCCAGCAATATGTTGTGATTACTGTGATTCTGTGTGTGAACTGTCAGGGTCCTGACGTGTGGATTTTTCATGGACATTATCAGAGGTTGCTGGTTCTGCTGAAGGCCCCGTACCCAATCCCTGCATACGGCCCTGGGACACTGTCACACTTTGTCATTCATGCATAAATGAGACCCAGACAAGGGATGGGCCATGAATTTTGCTTTTCACAGAGGATTTAACTCAAATGGTACAGTTAAAAGGCAGATGATGCTATACAATGTATTTGGGTATGCATTGAAGAAGCCCATGCCCAATACCCCCTGATGAATGAGAGGTTTGCTAACGCAAGTGTGGTACATATGTAGACACAGGGATACTTTAGTGTGACGCAAAGACAGATGCCAGTCAGGCTGACAGAATGCAGGGTGATTCAGGATCCAGCAATTTGACAAGTTACATAATCATTGGTCTGACTCAGACTGTTTGGATGACGAACTAGACAGTTGACATGTCAAACTGGGTATGTCCTGTGTTTTTGAAGGTGACATATGAACCCAAGGGCTGTGTTACACGGCTTAATTAGTATCAATGCTTAGTGGTGTATTTGACATAATGGCAACTCCTATGCTGTTCCAGGCATCAGCAGGGGAAGTGCTTGTTGAAATGGGTGGTGTGCATGGAGGTGATCACAGGTGTGGGCTGCATCAGTTTCTCACAAGTCCTGTAGGTGATATTTGCATTCTAATGGCCAACATACTTTTTCACACGGGAGGCAATCTACAGGTGCTAACAGGGCTTAGAAACTAGAAGCCAGTGTATTAATTGACCTGACGTCCATGCAGTCAGATGTTCTATGACAATGGCATACCATAGAAAAGGGTGAAGCACACTGGATTGCTATTGTTAGTCTGTGTGTGTAGAGGAGGGAATATCAGGGTACACATCTTAGCATTCCAGGGACCTCTTCAGACAGGTGGGTTGTGATCAGGTGCATGGGTGTGTCAGGAGTTAGGAAATGGGCTGACATGTACATGGAATGTCATGTGCGCAATGCTGCTCATATGAGTGGCACTTGTGCTGTCTATGTTCTGCTTCTATGGAACTCTAGTCACAGATAGTCCTTGCAAATATTGGATGCAGTTGGACTTACTGCTGTCAAGGGTCTGGTCAGACATTCCTGTTACTGATGCAAAAGCACATCGACTGCCTCATGTATGAGGCTTGTTTTACCCTTATTGAGTGATGGTGTCTTAGTTGTGTGCCATATGCTGCGTTGGACCTTGATTTCAACATGTATGTGTGAAATAGGTGTGGTCCTCTGCTATTGGCCTTCAAAGGAGAAATGTACATGATATATGTAATTTACAGTGTGTGTGTATGTGACCATTGTATGTTACGCATCACATTAGCTCTGGGATTTTCAGTGTCCTAATCAGTATATCAGCAATGCTCCATGAGGCAACACTCTTATTCTGATAAGTAGAGATGAAGGTGTGCAGAAATGATTAGCCAGACCATGATATGGTGATTATTATAGGTGTTTATTTAAATTAGTTCATTAAAGTGGTGATGGTGATTATATTTAAAAGAAATTGTTGACGATATGTTGCCGCCTGCGTATACCAGCGGCCGTGTTCTGTAGATCCCCCTCATGTTGCAGGCCAGCATCCTCCTTCTCCTCCTCTTCAGGCATGTGTGGCTCTTGTTCCAGGAGGAGAATGTTCCTTTTGATGCAAATGTTGTGCAATATTGCACATGTTAGGATGATCTTACAGACCATCTCCGGGGAATATAGGAGGCTACCACCAGTGATGTCGAGGCACCGGAACCTTGACTTGAGGATGCCGAAGGTCCTCTCGACTATGGTGCATGTCCTCCTACGTGCGTCGTTGTAGGCACGCTCTGCTGCAGTACTCGGGTTGCCAATAGGTGTCATTATCCATGGGTGGATGCCATACCCCTGATCAGCTGCAAGAGAAAATGAATGGAATCATGTTGATGTAGCTGGCCCTATTGAAATGACCTTTCATGGCAGTAGTTGTCTCGTGTTGTCTGTGACTCTTTTGTGTTACAATGTCGCATCCTAGGCTTCTAGGATGTACCATCTGCATTGTGTTGTTTCCTTGGCTGAACGAGTGTTTGTCTGCTGACTGTTTGTCAGCAGTATGTTTTGGGATTTGCAGTACAGTGTGCCCTCCCTAGCATTGTGACTTGTGATACAGGTGTCCCTGTGTCTTCACTGGGGGTGAGATGATAGTGCCATACACAGGTTAAAATTGACAGTGTTGTTAACACGTTCATATCAATGTACCCTGGACATCCCATACCTTTAGACTTATGCAATGGATTAATGTAAACGTCATTGGGACACTTACAATTTGCAAGGTGACATTTAGGCAACCCACTCCACACGTTGTGATCACTGATGTCTTAACATTAGACTGTACACTAATTTCAGATGTGTGACAGGTTCACTGCAGACCTATGAAACATGGCTAGCGATGTCACGACCTCAGTGTGTTCCTGTTCACATGTTGCTGTTGTGGTGTATGTGTTGTGTGTCCTAGAGGGTTGCTGTGCAGTGTGTATATAAGTAGGTTTTTGTACTTACCAACAAGTAGTCCATTGCCATACCGTCCATCCTGGTAGTGTTCATTGATGGTGGAGTGACGGAAGATAAAGGAGTCATGGACACTCCCAGGATATTTAGCCACGATGTTGTGATCAATCCCTGGTGATCGACAATGGCCTGCACATTGATGGAATGTGTGTGCTTCCTGTTGCGGTAGAAGTGTTCAGTTGCAGCAGGTGGCACAAGGCGTACATGTGTGCAGTCGATTGAACCAAGGACGTGTGGGAACCCACTAATGAGGTAGAACCCCTGTTTTGTTTCCTGCTGCTTCTGCAGTGTGTTTCGGAAACAGATGTGGCGGGTGTAAGTCCAATGATGGCATCCAGTACTTTGGGCAAAAAGGCAGAGAATGATGGTTGTGATATTCCGGCAACCAGGGCACCAGTTGTTTGAAAAGAGCCCCTTGCCAGCATGTGAAGTACGGCAAGCAGCTTGGTTTCTGTTGGGATGGTGCGGGGTGTCAGCAAAGTGGGAGCCAACTGCGGTTCAATGTTTCGCAGCAGCTGCTGAATGGCCTGCCAGTTCAACCTGTACCTCTGGATGATATTGTGTTCCCTGAGGCCATGAAGGGTTGTTCTGGGGCGGAATATCCTCTCCTGCCTTCTGCGCCGCCTTTGGGGTACCTGCTGGTGTTGTTGTAGCTGCTGTTGTTGCTGCTAGGCTCTGCGTCTGCGTGCACGCTGGATAAGAATCACCTCCATGTCTCCCTTTTGCTGCTCTGATGCTCTGCTGTTGCTTCTGTGTGTTCTGATTAAATATAGGTGTGTTTGCCCCATTTTAATGCCTGCCTTGACCCAGGTGTTAAATTTTTACACAAATCGGGCTGTGCGCCATTTTCTGGCTCTGCCTCCCGGCCGTGCGTCATTTTTGCCCAAAAGCATACGCAAGGTGGGTTGCCGCATCCAAAAAATGACGCACACAGCGGAATTCTGTCGTCCGCAGGCTCGGGCGTCAAAGTTTAAATACGGGGCAACGTTTGCGCTGAATGTGCGTCAAAATTTGTCTAGGCCCAGTTTGAAATCAAAGTAGCACAGAGGGTTAAAATGCCTCATGCAAAGCACAATAGGCAACATGCAGATGACAGATTTATATTTTATATAAAAGGGTAAGTGGGTTACTGCTTTTAACACATAAACCCCTTTGCTACTTGCAGTTCATAAATTATAATCCTTGTAATATAGCACATTGAGCTATCACAGACATTAGGCTCCTACATCTTGTAACCCTTACTGTCTTATGTAACATATGTACTCTGATTTACCCATACATGATTTATTGTCAATGTATAATGCGTACAGGTGATGTAAAGCACTCTGACAATCTGGATGGGGATGAGTAGCGCTACAGCACTGTAAAAGAAACAAAACAAAATAGTGGCATTTTAATTATTTATGTAAATACCAGGACAGACCAACACATCTGACATTCTAACAGTGTATGCCCATCTCTTATATACAGGGACTGACCGAAGTCAGAAGCATGCCGCTCTTAAAGTACCTGTGAAATGATAAGTTGTGTGCCTTTTTTTCCCTCCATTGCATTTAAGTGGAAGGCTCCCGATAGCTCACTGCCTGGATACTCCCAACAAAACGAGGCCTGATGGCCCCTTAACTTCAGCCTTTGTTATGGACCCAGCTGAAATCTGACAAGCCTCATCTTTGCCTGCACTTTGCTGCTCCAAGCGAAAGCACACAACTTGCAGGCACTGCTGAATGTGTCCCGGTGTCTGAAAATTACACTGGGACAGGTTTAGCATATTTATGTGGGGCCCGTGGCTCGATCTACCAACATGTGTCCTCAACTCCCCCTCTCTGTCCCTCACCTCACCACCCTCCCATGGCCCAGCCCCGCCCCTCCCTGCACATGCTGGCTCAGACAGCAGCGTAAAAATAAAACGATAATAAATTTTTTTTTTTTTCAGCTGCTGGCTCTTAGCCAGTGGGTTGACGTTCCTTCGCCATTGTGGCCACCCCAGCTCCCTCCCAAACTTTAGGATGTTCAACGTAGCTCAAGGCCTGAAATATTATGCTAAGATGCAGCCATCTCGAAGTTTTTTGCCTTTTGTGGAACTGCAGAAACACTGTGGGAAAGATTTACTTACATATCATGTAACACAGAGCAGCAGCCGCCAAAGTTACTACGCTGCACTGCATGACAGGGAAACAGCATCACAGAGCCATATCTTAGTACTCTCATCTCTTCCACTGGCACACAATCAAGTGCCTAACGCCACACACATACCTTCGCACCATCAATCAAAGGTGTTTGCATAAGTCTAGCATAGGTCCTCTACTGGAAGGGTAGCTTTCCAGTAAAAAAATATAAAGTTTAGACAAACTTTAAATGTTTTCACCCTTTGGATGTGTGTGGTATAGTATGGCACACATACAAAGTCATAAATGTTTAGTGAAATAAAACATTTCACCTTTTCAACAGCAGCCTTAAGGGGTGTTAATTTTTGCACAGAACCAGGTCAGCAAATGTTCACAGGTAGAGCTTTGTGTAGAAAAAACATGGGTGGCTTCATGGGAATGCCCATAGTACACCTCCTTGATGCAATGCAGCGCTAGAACTACTCTGTGTTACTTTCGGTCTATTTTCCAACACAAATAAAATTCTGTACTGGACAGTAAGTCCCAAATAACATTTTGCCCCAGTTTGCATCATATTTGTGATGCAAACCCAGTGCACAGTGTTAATAAATCTGCCCCTGTGTGTTATGAAGATATGCTCTTGTAGTTGTATTAGTATAGCGGTCCACCTACTGATAAGGCGCTGCAGCCCTTTGGAAGATGGGAGACATGTTACTTCACAAGTTGTGCTTGAATAGAAGGGCGTGGGTTTGTAGTAAGGCAGTGTGGGAAGCGCGATGACCAAATTAGTTATCTTAACATGTCATATAGTGCTGCATGTATGCCTTTTTTGTGCAGGGACGAGTGAGGAACAGAACTCTTAAGATGATAAGGCATAGTTTTGTTTAATATGGAAGGATGTGAGCTGGAAGTGCAGTCTGTGTGGGAGTATTTTGGTGTCATGCAGGATGAGACATGGTTGCTCTTTTTAAGTTGGTGCAGTCATGTAACTGCACTTATGCATGACACCAAAAGAAAGGAAATTTGGGGGAGGAGGCGTGTGCCTGTGTGTGTGTGTTGTTTTTCTTTTACTTCTGCTACCTGGTGGTGATGATTCTGAGTCCTATTTCAATGATCCCACCGTGGGTTGTACAATATTTTATCAAATGTTGGAGTAGACCTTGGTTCTATCCCACTTTCTTGAATTCAGGGAGTTCGTGGCTGTTTCTTGTTCCTACCGAGAGGGAGGTTCTTCCTTTGGTGAAGGAAGTTCCACTGAAGCGCTGCTTTCTGGAGGGTGTGTGGTCAGCAGTGGTGTCATTCTAGAGCTAAGGGGGTGTTTCATTTGTGCTGATGGTTGCAGGTGGGGGGAACCCGCACTCATTTTTGGGGCCCAGGACTTCTGTTTTGTCATCTGACCCAGGAGAAAAGAGAAGAAAAAAAACACGAAAGGGAACTAGGATGACGATAGCAAATCGGTGACAAGGGGAGAAAGCAGAGAGAGAAAGAACCTGCAAGAGTGAGAAAAAAAGACAGGAAGTGTAGGGTGGAGGAGGAAAGAGGCGTGAGGTGGAATCAAGGCTTGGCAGCCTTGGTCTTCAATAACGCCAGAAGTGGGCTCCTAAAAACAATCTTGGGTCCCAGAATGCATTTTCATTTTAAGCAATGAGTGATGGGTTCTATTGTGGGAGTAGCTTCTGAGTTCTTCTTCAATGAAGGATGGCCCCATACTGTCCATGCCCCTATGGACAATGTTGAAAGGCCCAAAGGAGGAGCATCTGACCCTGCGTAGCAAGTGGACTACTTGGAGGACAGGTGTGGTGTCATCACGTAGGTGTGATGGGAGTTTTACTGTTTCGTTTTTTTAGATTTTTTAAGTCTTTGACCAGGACTATGTCTCTGTGGATCATATTTGGACACCACATCATCCTTTTATCCCAAGGGTTCTATGGCAGGGACACTGTGCAACACTGATCTCTGCAGCTGCAGGAGATGCATTAACGCCTCCAGGTGATTTATAGGGATTAGAATCTGCTACCTGCAGGGCGCACACAGACCCTGGCACCTCCACCCCTCTAGGACACCACACCATAAAAGCAGACGTGGACACCTATCTCTGCAGCAGGCGCATTAACTCTTTAAGGTACATTTTTGTCCTTCAAACAACTGAAAAATCTCACCATGAAAAGCAAACGTGGACACCGGTCTCTGCAGCAGGTGCATTAACACTTTAAGGTGCGTTATTCTACTTCAGCCCACTGAAACATCTCACCAGGAAAGCAAACAAGGCCGCCTGGAGCTGATAACAGCAACCCACAGACCTCCACTTTCCCCACAACCACCAGCGCAGGGGACGCTTCACCTGACATTTTTCGTCATCTTTAACCACCCTTTGTGGTTTTCAGATGCTAATGGGTTCAGCAAATAAACCATACATTTCTGTCTCGGAAGAGGCCTTATCTGGGGGGTCCTTCTTACTGCCTCGTGCGCGCAGAGTGCGCAGTGTGTGGGCCCGTGGGCCTGGGCGGGCGGGGACGGTATATTCGGGCCACAGACAATAGATGCGGGGCCTATAAATGCGTCCAGGGGATGTGCCAGGACAGGGGAGCCAGCCGGTGGAGCCAGGAAGAAAGAGGATAGAGGTAGTCGGGGATGGTGAAAGAAAATCTGTAAGACGAGGAGAACAGCCTTTCTCTTTTCATTATACATTGGGAGAAGCCGAGGTTTTTGGAGCATTGAGATGCCTTCCTTCAGGGCAGCCTTTCTTCTTCATAGATGGCTGCTGATGCTCGCAGTCTACGCGGTGTAGCTGAGCCCTGGCTGCAGCGGAGACTGCTTCTTCGACGCCAAAGGTAAGATACATACCTACCAAGAATACAGATCCTCCTGATACTGTCACTACCACATAGCTGATGAGTTTCCCAAGTCCACCCATGATCTGTTGCTCCAGTCCAGGTATCTTCCTTTGAATTCTGAGACTTGTAGTCCTGTTTTCTAATGGAAATAATAAAACTACAAGTCCCAGAATTCTAAGGAAAACCCTGGACTGGAGCAGCACATCACGCATGGACCTGGGAAACTTGGCAGGGCTGGACTACCGTTACTACTACTGCTGCTGCTAATAACAGTACTGTCACTTTACTACCGGTACTGCAAACATAATACTAATGCTCATATCACTGGTACTATTGCTAATATTGCAACTGCCGCTCATACTACTGCATAGAATATCACTTCCACTGTGACTACCAATATAATAACAACACTCATATCACTGATACTATTAGTAATATTGCTGCTGCTACACCTAATCCTAAGAATAATATAATTCCTACTACAGTTACTACTACTTCTAATATAATAATAATAATGCTCTTATCACTGAAACTATTAGTAACATTGATAATTCCACTGCTACTACTAATGATATCAATATTACTACTGCTGCTACTACTAATGGTAAAAATATTGATGCAACTACTTTTGCGACTACTTTTAGTCTACTACTACTAAACAATAATATTACTATTGCTGCTATGAATAATAGCAATAATATTACTATTGGTCTTACTTCTATTAATCATATCATTATTACTACTGCTGCCACTAATTTTGATAATATTGATGCTACTACTATTAGTCTACTACTAATAACAATAATATTACTACTGATGCTACTACTGGTACTAATGCTAACAATACTACTACTGATAGTAAAAAGCCAAAGGTTCTGCCCCCCTTGCCTTTTGTCTTTGTCAGTACTTGTTTGCCTCTGATTTTTGCAACACTTTATTGTTAGAGAAGCTTCAGGGCACTTACTAATATTTTCAAAAAATAGTCTAAATCAAAAGCATAAAGGTATTTTTGGTTTCAAAAAGCATGCGTTGCTAAAGTAGTCCCTGGCACTGTAGGGAACTACTTTGTGTGAGGATGTGCCCCTTGTGAAACAGCAGAATGCTGTCACTCACATTGAAGCAGCCAATGTTTGAAGTGGCTCGACCCACTCCGTACTGTAGTGGTCTGAACAAAGACTAAGGGGCATATTTATACTCCGTTTGCGCCGAATTAGCGTCGTTTTTTTCGACGCAAATTCGGCGCAAAACTAACGCCATATTTATACTTTGGCGTTAGACGCGTCTAGCGCCAAAGTATGGGCAAATAGCGTCATTTTTTTGCGTGAACGCCTTCCTTGCGTTAATGAGATGCAAGGAAGGCGTTCCCGTCTAAAAAAATGACTGCGACGCAAATGCGTCGTATTTATACTCCCGGGCAAAAATCACGCCCGGGAGTGGTCGGGTCAAAAAACCCCGCATTTGCGCCACTTTTTAACGCCTGGGTCAGGGTAGGCGTTAAGGGGCCTGTGGGCTCAAAATGAGCCCACAGGTGCCCTCCCCTGCCCCCAGGGACCCCCCCTGCCACCCTTGCCCACCCCAGGAGGACACCCAAGGATGGAGGGACCCATCCCAGGGACATTCAGGTAAGTTCAGGTAAGTATACATTTTTTTTTTTTTGGGTGGCATAGGGGGGCCTTATTTGTGCCCCCCTACATGCCACTATGCCCAATGACCATGCCCAGGGGACATAAGTCCCCTGGGCATGGCCATTGGGCAAGGGGGCATGACTCCTGTCTTTACTAAGACAGGAGTCATGTAAATGGCGTCTGGGCGTTGTTAAAAATGGCGCAAATCGGGTGGAGGCGATTTTTTGCGTCAACCTGACTTGCACCATTTTTAAGACGCCCTAGCGCCACTTTTCCCAACGCCGGTGCTGCCTGGTGTACGTGTTTTTTTTCCACGCACACCAGGCAGCGCCGGTCTGCTTGTGCCGGCTAACGCCATTCAATAAATACGGCGCCCGCATGGCGCTTCAGAATGACGTTAGCCGGCGCAAAAATTTTCGCCGCTAAACTGCGTTAGCGCAGTTTAGCGTCAAAAAGTATAAATACGGGCCTGAATGTCACAGCAACTGACCAATGGGTGAAGAGGGCTGGCTGAAAGCCCCTAATATATTGATACAGCTACTTTTAGTCTACTACTACTGCTACTACCAATAATGATGAGAGTTCTACTCCTGCCAATGCAAAAAAAGCTAATATTTCTATTACAATTAATAATGCTACTATTAGTACCACTAATCATATTCTCAAAACTACAGCTGTTGCTATTACTTAGAAAAATAATTTACATTTAGGAGCTGCACCTTTTGATTAAGTGGCTGCTTTGGGACCAGAGAGTGCATTTTCTCTTGGTACTTTAATGACAGACATTGAAATAATCCAAATCAAAGACTGGGATTTGAGGTCCGGGGAATTTAAGAATGTCCTATAATGGGCTGCATATGGGTCCACCAACTCCTTATGTTTATTTGTCAGGGTTTGACACGGATGATAGGCCTTCTTAGTGTAGTGCCCAGAGGTTCTTGGAGCTTTCCGAGCAGGAAGATTGTGGAAGAGTCACTTAAGGGACTTAAAGGCCGAGTGATTGACTGTGTGAATTAACGTGTGCATGACACACACTTCAAACCAACCACATCCAGGCACTTGCCAGGTGCTGCTTTCATCTTTGGGAAAGGCAGATACACCTACAAGCTAACCGGATATCAGTCTAATCTGATCATAGAGTGGGAAGAGCGGGATCATGGAGATGAGACTCCACCAGTTTGGACCTATAGCTGGTCTCTCTTCTAACCTTAAAGAAGTGAATGATGTGACAACAGATTTCAAAACCTAAGAGGATGTCATTGAACAAAGAGACATCCAAGAATGCCTATTGTTGGTTATTGTTAGAGATGCAGGACTACACAGGGAATACTTTTTTTTAACTGTTTCTGAATGGATCTTTTGAACGTTAATATGTACTAGGGCTGCAGGAGTCGAATTGTCCTGTATATATTGTGAGAAGGTTATTCAATCCTATTTTTGTCTTTGACTTCTGGAACTCGTAGTCCAGCATTTATATATTAAAAACTACAATTAGTAGAAGGTGAACAAAAATAAAAACACAGAGGCCCATATTAATACTTTTTTAGTGCTGCATTTGCGTCATTTTGTGACGCAAAAGCGGCGCAAACTTACAAAATACAATTGTATTTTGTAAGTTTGCGCCACTTTTGCATCAAAAAGCGGCGCAAATGAGGCACTAAAAAAGTATAAATATGGGCCAGAATACTTTATTTCAAATCTTAAATGGGATAAAAAATAGCTGTGTTTTAGCGTTTTGAGCTTTCTTAAAATCTAATGTTATTGTTTTTTTTTTATATGATGCCTCAGTTGCATTTCAATCAACGAACAATCATTTTTTACAATACTGTTAGGTCACGCAGGAGATACTGTTCACTGCAACAACAATGATGCGATGGATGGAATTAATCTCAGCAACTCGCAATAGCTCAGGCTGCATCACAATCCATAGTCACTATCAGGGTGAAACAGGTCCTAGGTTACTTGTGTTCCGGTTCAAGGAGGACCTGGCCTGGCAGTTCGGGCTGGACTGTTCACATTGGAGCAGGGTCAAGACTGATTTGCATATGGCTTTGTCCAAACTGTGGTGGCATAATGTGAGAAAAACAATGGATTGGGATGCGGTCCGAGTGATTGCCAGCAGTTAAGAATAATTCAAGCATTCCAGCCATCACCTTGATGTTTTTGGAAATACTGTTCAAATATCTATGTGCATTGCAATTTATCATTCTTGTTATTTATAGAAGTCAGAGTATTTGATGTATCTTTCAGCATTGCAGGGCCTTACTTCTTACCACCCTAAGGTCCCCTTGCTTTCCATTGCATACGCCTTTACATCCTTACTTTTCTACTCTGTTGCTTGAGGCTGTTTTACATTCTTACTGATGCTGCATTTAGTATCTGGAGAAAGAGTGACCTCCTCACTTTTGGTCACTATGGACACTGCCTCCAGCAGTGAAGTTTTCACCTACAAATCATTGATTTCAGGTGACCAGACTACAAATGAATTTTTCTAGTAAGTGCATAAAACATACGTTATCTTACGGTTTTTACATTGTAGAAATTGTTGGGTACACAATGTCCTCTGCAGCAAGTGACTTAACAAGTAAGAGAGATTTTAAAATCCAATCTGTGATAATTAAGTAAGTGTACTGTCACCTTTGTCCTTGTTCCCAATTTCTTTGGGGTAGAGTTTGAGAAATATAAATGTTTAAGTTGACTGTCAGACTCTATTTCTCATGTCCCCTCGTGACTCCACATCAATTTTGCTACCACCCTTGGCACCCAATTTATGAGATTGCAGAGTAATTGTTTTCCATTTCCAGCACTGCTGGCAAATGTCACACCTCAGCAACAAAGTTAGTGCCACAAAAAGCATCACTCATGTAAGTCACAAGGCTAGATCCCAATTTTGGATGCTCGTATTGCTTAATTATAAGTCACAAGACTAGACCCCCGCAAAGATTTCAGTGACGATAACCCACAGCTTTATGTCACTACCCAGGAGTATGGGAAGTGCATGCTGAGCAAAAGCAAAAGCAAAATCCATCAATCACCTACAAAGACTAGTAACAAGGTGACCAAGAATTTAACTCTAGACTAAGAGGGACAGACAACACTCTCAAAGTTAGGCAGCACAATTAAACTAGTGGTACAAGCAGACAAACAGTGACGGAGGGTCACAAGACCCAACGCCCTAATAAGTGCTTCCTCCTTTTGGGCCAATCATCAACAAGCTTTTGAACTACCAAACGTTGACTGTTGCACAATGTACCAAGCATGTAACATCACATAGGTAGGGAAGTTGCGAGTAAGATCTTATGAATGTGCTCGGAGGGTATGGTCAGTGTGCACATGGGGTACAAAGGGTGAGTGTGTTGTTTATAAGAAATATTGAGTAATGCACTTGGATCTTGGGGCAGTGATGTACAGTGGACGGTCTGGTGTTGGGTGACCGGTAATGGTGAGGTGCTGCAGTGATGTGCAGTCAGGCGTGGTGTGGCATGATACAGTCTGTTGACTTACAACATGTCACATCCTACTTTATAATGTGTAGTCCTTCCCATCTATGTATCCCCAATGTACAGTGCCCAAGTGAGTTGCAACGCTTGATTAAGGTGGCTCTGCCCAAGATGCACATTTTGTCTATTTTGCAGATTGTGTTCTGTGTACACTCTTGGAGACAAATGATGTCTTAAAATTGTAAAGAGATGTTTCTGATGGATACAACTACCTGTGGATTCCTCACCTCATGAATACTCCCATGGCGCCAGCATTCTACGGAAATCTTCTTACTAGTCTCTGCACGTCGACGAGGACGTCACTGTCTCGCACGCGACGCCGTCTGACGTCATACAGGCAATAAGAGGTCCTCGACGACGTGCGGACGTCAGTTCCCTTTTTTCCGTGCATTCGAAACGGTTATCTTCGAGGGAGCAACTGTTACTCTTGCGGTTACAGTGTATATCTTGCTGCGTACTCTTTCTCTGTGGAAATAATGTCGCAGAGAAAGTCTGGATTTAAGCCTTGTCGTGACTGTGGAGGCAAGATGTCGGTGACGGATCCTCATTCCGATTGCCTTTGGTGTTTGAGCTCCGACCACGACGTCTCGACTTGTGATTCGTGTCAGCACATGAATCCGAAGGCCATTAAAGAACGCGAGGCGAAGCTGTTTATGGCCAAGTCAAAGGAGAAGCATCACAAGAAAAAGTCTTCTCCAAGACATCGGCGTCATCGAGACTCCCGGCGCCGTAGAGAATCTCGGCGTCATTCAAGGGAGGCTCGTTCCAGGTCTCCGGATCGGCGCCGGAGGACATGGGAGGTCAGCCCCACGGTGACGCCGCATCCTTCGACGCCGTTGCTCTCTCCGACGTCTCCAACTTCGCCTGGACAGGCGTCGGTGATTGAGGTATTGGAGCCTCAGGTGTTTTCTCCGGCGCAGATGCCGAGGCCGGCGTCGGGGTCGCCTCCGAGTCAGGCACCCCAGTATCCGGCTTTTCCCACCCCTGGAGCCGATAGTTCCGCATTCTTGAATGCGATGTATGCCATCTTCCAACAGATGGCTCCAGGGGGTGCTCCGGCTGGGCCTTTGGCCTTTTCTTTGGGTGATCCTGCGCCTCTTCGGCCGGCACCCTTTATGCCCTTTCTCCCGTTTGGGAACGTGGGCTCGGCGCCAGTGTCGGCGCCGGTGGCCGCTCCGATGGCTTCGGAGGGATTGGCCCCAGGGATTTCCATCCCGTCGATGTCGAGATTTCGGCCTGTGACTCCGGTGGGTCCATCCGTTTCATCTGCTCTTCAGTCGGCGCCGAAGTTACCTGTGGCGCCGGATGCGGCGTCGGTGGCTTCGGAAGATCGGCGCCGATCTCCGACTTCGGCGGAGGTGTTGTCGACTCCGCGGATTGAGCAACGACTGCATTCAAGGAGGCGTGCTCTCCGGGTACTAGAGGAGCAGGAGTACCAACGAGCCCTAGAGGAAGGAGAGCTAGAGGACTCGGGTGATGGGCTGCGTGGACTGGAGTCGGCCAGTGGGCTGGACACTTCCCCTGAGTGGGACCTTTCGTCCCCGGGGGAATATACCGAGGAAGCTGCTTCCTTTCATACAGTGGTACGGAAGGCAGCTAGTTTTTTGGACCTGCCTTTGCCGGTGGTGGAGGCGAAACAAAACCTTTTGACAGAGGTGTTGCATCCGGCCTCAGCCGCGGCGGAGCCTCTATTACCTTTTAATGACGCTCTGCTGGATCCGGTTTTAGAGGTGTGGAAGAAGCCGGCATCTTCCCCAGCAGTTCACAGAGCCGTGGCCAGGAGGTATCGGACGGCTCCAACTGATCCTGGTTTCCTATCTAGGCACCCTACGCCGGAGAGCTTGGTTGTGCAGGCCTCCTGTTCGTCCAAATCAGCGCCTGGTTCTTTCCCGACGGTGCCTGGGGACAGAGACTCAAAAAAGCTAGAGGCGCAGTCGAAGAAGATTTTTTCGTCCTGCAGTCTGGCGTTAAAAGCCACTAATGCGACCTGTATCCTGGGGAGGTATATTCATGCTCTGATGGATGACATCTCCTCTTCGTTTACAGAGCTTCCCCAGGGTCTTTTGGATCTTGTCTCTGATGCCCAGGCTGCTGCGACCCAAATTATCCAGACGGGACTGGATACCACCGACTCGGTAGCCAGAGCAATGGGCACAACTGTGGTGGAAAGGAGACAGGCCTGGCTACGTAACTCGGGCTTTTCGGCAGATGTACAGTCCACATTGTTGGATCTCCCGTTTGATGGGGACAAACTGTTTGGGGCTAAGGCTGATTCGGCCTTGGAACGTTTTAAGGAGAGCAGGGCCACGGCTAAGTCGTTGGGACTCCAAGCTCCTTCTTCCACGGCCTCTTCCAGATTCTTCAGGAGGTTTCGTGGATTTGGGCGTGGCTCTTCCTCCTCTTCCTTTCGGGGAAGATATCAGCAACCTGCCTCTTCCCACCCCTATAGATCTTTTAGGGGGAGGGGTAGGGTCCGCACCAGGGGAGCCTCTCAGCAGCACTCTGCCTCTTCCTCATCCTCTGGCGGGGTGCAGCAGGGGAAGCAGCCTTAGGCTTCCACCATTTCCCACTCACTCCTCTCCTGTAGGGGGAAGATTACAGCATTTTCTCACCAAATGGGAGACTGTTACGTCGGACACTTGGGTTCTCAGTGTTGTGGGAAAAGGCTACACCCTTCCCTTTCGGGAGTTTCCGCCCCTCATCCCGCCCCGCCCTTCGTATTGTTCACAAGAACACCTCCTGTTGCTAGAACAGGAGGTGGAAGTCCTCCTTTTAAAGGGCGCGGTGGAGTTGGTCCCGGAGCAGGAAAGGGGTCAAGGAGTTTACTCAAGGTATTTCCTGATTCCCAAGAAGGATGGTCGTTTGAGACCAATTCTGGACCTGAGGATCTTGAATTGGTTCCTCAAGCAGGAAAAGTTCAAGATGCTGACCCTAGCACAGGTGCTTTTGGCGTTGAACATGGAAGACTGGATGGTGTCTGTCGACTTGCAGGATGCTTACTTTCATATCCCGATACTCAAGTCACACAGGAAGTATCTCCGGTTTGTGGTGGGATCGCAACACTACCAGTTTGCGGTCCTTCCGTTTGGTCTTACTTCAGCACCTCGAGTCTTCACGAAGGTGATGTCGGTGGTTGCGGCAGAGCTCAGAAGGAAGGGGATAGCAGTATTCCCTTACTTGGACGATTGGTTGATCAAAGCCAAGTCCCCGGAGCTTGTGTTGCGTCATCTGCAGTCAACAACCCAGTTGTTGTTCGACCTGGGCTTTTCGGTGAACGAGCCCAAATCTCACCTGGAGCCCTCTCAGCGCCTCCTGTTCATAGGGGCAGTACTGGATACGACATTGGGTCGGGCCTTTCCTCCGCCTCAGCGGATTCAAGATATTCAGGATTTGGTTCCAATGTTTCGAAACGGAGCGGTAGTTCCAGTCCTCAAGGTCCTTCGTCTGCTCGGTCTTTTTGCCTCCTGCATTCTGTTGGTCACGCATGCTCGCTGGCACATGAGGGCTCTTCAGTGGTGCCTCCGAAGGCAGTGGTCTCAACACAGAGGGGATCTAGAGGGTACTGTCAAGATCTCCAGAGATGCTGCTGTGGATTTGAAGTGGTGGATTGCAAGCAACAATCTTTCACAAGGAAAACCGTTCCAGCAGTCGCCACCAGTGGCCACAGTCATAACGGATGCTTCCACTCTAGGGTGGGGAGCTCATCTGGGGGATCTGGAGATCAAAGGTCTTTGGTCTCCAGAGGAACAGATTTTTCACATCAATCTGTTAGAGTTACGGGCTGTACGTCTGGCTCTCAAGGCCTTCCTCCCTTCCCTTCGTGGTCAGTCGGTACAGGTCCTAACGGACAATACTACCACGATGTGGTACATAAACAAGCAGGGAGGAGTGGGGTCGTACCTTCTCTGCAGAGAAGCTCTTCGACTATGGTCCTGGGCAAAGGACCATCGGATTTGCTTGATAGCAAACCATCTGGCCGGAGTCTTGAACGTGCGTGCGGACAGTCTCAGTCGCCACTTCTCGGCAGACCACGAGTGGCGTCTCCATCCAGATCAAGTCCGTTTAATCTTCCAGAAGTGGGGGTTTCCTCGGGTAGATCTGTTCGCCACTCGAGAGAACGCGCATTGTCCGTTGTTCTGCAGCCTTCAGTATCCGATGCAGGAAGCATTGGGGGACGCGTTTCAAATGACCTGGTGCGGCCAGTTGCTTTACGCGTTTCCTCCCATACCCTTGATTCCTCGAGTATTGAGGAAGATTCGCCAAGACCGGGCTCTAGTAATCGTAATAGCTCCGGATTGGCCAAGGAGGGTGTGGTACTCCGACCTTCTCCAACTCTCAACGTGCCCGCCGCTCCGTCTCCCTTTCAGGGCAGACCTCCTCTCGCAGTCGCAGGGGCAGGTTCTACACCCCAACCTCCAGAGTCTGCACCTACATGCCTGGAGATTGAACGGGGCAACCTGAGTTCCTTCTCTCTCCCGCCTGAGGTAGTGGATGTTATATTAGCGGCCAGGCGACACTCCACTAAATCTATCTACGCTAATAGGTGGTCTAAATTTGTTGCGTGGTGTGGAGAGAGGCAGATTGATCCTTTACAAGCTCATCTATCGGACGTTTTGTCTTTTGCTCTATCTCTGGCGCAGAAAGGTTGTGCAGTGGCTACCATTAAAGGTTATTTATCGGCCTTGTCAGCCTTCATATGTCTTCCAGACCAACCATCTTTATTTAAATCCCCTATTGTTATCAGATTCTTGAAAGGTCTTCTAAATCAATATCCTCCAAAGCCATTCGTTATGCCGCAATGGGATTTGTCCTTAGTCCTGACTTTCCTTATGGGGTCCCCTTTTGAACCTATGCATTCTTGCCCCTTAAGGTATTTGTTTTTAAAAACAGTCTTCCTGATAGCTATAACATCAGCAAGGAGAGTGAGTGAGTTGCAGGCCTTATCAGTAAAACCCCCTTATACAACTTTTTATGGGGATAAGGTGGTGTTGAGGACCAAGGCTGCTTTCCTCCCGAAGGTTGTTTCACCCTTCCATTTGGCTCAGGCAATTACTTTGTCCACGTTCTATCCTCCGCCTCATCCTTCCAAAGAGGAAGAAAGACTGCACCGTCTGGATCCAAAGAGAGCGTTGAGCTTCTTTATCAATAGAACAAAGGATTTCAGGCTGGAGGATCAGCTGTTTATTGGATACGTGGGCAAGAGGAGAGGAAAGGCAGTCCACAAGAGAACACTATCCAGGTGGGTTGTTCTTTGCATTAAAATATGTTACTCTTTGGCAAAGAAGGATCCTCCTGAGGGCATTAGAGCTCATTCCACCAGAGCTAAGTCGGCCACTTCGGCCTTAGCCAGAGGTGTTCCTGTGGTCGACATCTGCAAGGCCGCAACTTGGTCGTCCCTTCACACTTTTGCAAAACATTACTGTTTAGATTCTGAGGTTAGAAGGGACGGCCATTTTGCACGGTCAGTGCTGCAGGATTTCTTGGTTTGACCATTTAGGCACCCACCGCCGGGCGTGGTACTGCTTTGGGACTCTATTCATGAGGTGAGGAATCCACAGGTAGTTGTATCCATCAGAAGAACGAGTTACTTACCTTCGGTAACGACTTTTCTGGTGGATACATTAGCTACCTGTGGATTCCTCACGGTCCCACCCGCCTCCCCGTTGCCTTTATGGTCTTGCCAAGTAATCCTTGAGTGCGCTCCTCTTGATCTTTGAGGGTGCAATAGATGTATATATATAATATATTTATATATATATATGGGTATATGTGTATATATCTTTATGTATATACTTGGTGTGTGTATATATTTTTAAAAGAAAGAGTTTTATATATATATATATATATATATATATATGTACATAAAAAAGATTTACAGTTATTCATACAATGTGGTGTATTTTTACAATATAATGGATGTTGCTTTGTTCTTTCATTGCATTGCCTGGTTGTTCTCATGCACGTAAAAAATGATTGGTACTGACGTCCGCACGTCGTCGAGGACCTCTTATTGCCTGTATGACGTCAGACGGCGTCGCGTGCGAGACAGTGACGTCCTCGTCGACGTGCAGAGACTAGTAAGAAGATTTCCGTAGAATGCTGGCGCCATGGGAGTATTCATGAGGTGAGGAATCCACAGGTAGCTAATGTATCCACCAGAAAAGTCGTTACCGAAGGTAAGTAACTCGTTCTTTAAGTATTGTTTCAGTGAAGGACCAAGTTCCACGAGGGGAAATTTCTTTGGGCCTTCATAGCCAGGAGCTGGTAGCAGAACAGCCAACTTGACAGTTGTTGCCATGTGTCACATGGTATCTGCACACTTCACACGGGCACCAAGAGAAAAGACCTTGTTATACAGCAACACTAATGTGCACTAGAAAGCCTTACACCGTAGTGGTTTCCAGTTTGTGTGTGGTATCTCTGAAGTGTTGTGATCCATTGTGGGTTCTACTACCTTCCCCTTAAATGGAAGGGCAACACAGACACATTTATGTTTGCTGATGTTGAGGATATGTTTGGCTTCTAAGCTACTCAGGCAATACCCCACGCCCCTCTCCAGGGTACCACCCTTCCATAGCCCCTCCTCCGGGATTACGCACTGGAAATTATCCTGTGGTGTGGCGAAGCACCCTGGTGCCAAGTACCTGAGCCAGGCTCCAGCTCTGAGAAGACAGAATGCAATGCATGTGGCAGTCATATAGACCAGTCCATATGGACAGTGTCTTTAATATTGTCCATTTATATGTTACCCAACAGAAAATAAAAGAACCTTTTAGTGTGATTATTCAGAGGTTAGTACTCCATATCAAGCGCAGAAGGATGCAAAGCCTAGTGAGGTCTACTATGATTCCAGCTTGCAAAATACACATTAATCTCGTAACTCTCTGAGACATCTCAGCAGTGATTCTTTTTGCTTACAGGTACCTGCCAGCACCAGGGTCGCGAGTACGGCATCGGAGAGACCTGCATGAGCAAGGAATGTTACCAGTGTATCTGCCTGAACCCCTTCGGAGTGGGGTGCTGTGACGTGTAGGTGCAAAGACTTAAGCAGGAATAAAGAGACAAAAACTGGGGGATGACTAGAGGTTCCATGATCCTACTCTATGAGTGCAGAAACAATTGTTTCTTTAATCTAAAAAGTTTCTCAATCAGGGCAATTAGTTTTTAATCAATGCTGAAAGCGAGCGGAACATGTATGATATTATGACAAAGTACTGATTGATCTCCAACATCTCTAAGTCTGTCTGCTTGTCGGATGTTCATGAATAAAGAAGGTGAGCTTGAATCTCACAACTAATTGCACTTGCAAGTTTGAGATAATCGTGCAAATAGTTTTTTTTATGACTGGTAAACCTATTTTACTCTGGCGAAAGATTTACTCACTAAGGGGCATATTTATACTGTTTACACCGAATGTGCATCAAAAATGTTGACGCACATTCCGCGCAAACTGTGCACCATATTAATAATTTGACCCGACCCCGCGGACGTCAAAATTCCTCCGTGGGCGTCATTTTTTGGATGCGGGAAACCGGCTTGCGTTAATGACATGCAAGGTAGGCGTTCCCGTCCAAAAAATTACTTTAAGGACTGTGCGCCTTATTTATACTCCTGCGTCATTTTGACGCACAGGAGGGGGCGGGCCTTAAAAATCGGCGCACAGCCTGATGTGCCCGTTTTCTAACGCCTGGTGAGGGCAGGCGTTAAGGGACCTGTGGGCTCACTTCCATGGTCTCTGACCATGGAAGGAGTCCAGAGGTGCCCTTCCCTGCCCCCAGGGACACCCCCTGCCACCCTCGCCCACCCCTGGAGGACACCCATGAATGGGGGGACCCATCCCAGGTAAGTACAGGTAAGTTGAGGTAAGTATTTTTATTTTTTTAAGTGTCATAGGGGGGCCTAATTTGCCCCCCCCTACATGCCACTGCGCCCAATGACCATGCCCAGGGGACAGAAGTCCCCTGGGCACGGCCATTGGGCAAGGGGGCATGACTCCTGTCTTTGCTAAGACAGGAGTCATTTCAATGGGGGCTGTGCATCAGAAAATGGCGCAAGTCCGGTTTGAGGCATGATTTTTGCCTCAAACTTGACTTGCACCATTTTTTGACGCACAACCCCCATTTTCCTCTACGCCGGCTCTGCCTGGTTTGAGTCATTTTTTTTTTACTCTGACCAGTCCGCAGCGCCGGCTAACGTCATTCCTTAAATAAGGCGCCCGTATGACGCGTAGGAATGGCGTTAGCCGGCGGTAAAATTTTTGACGCAACCAGCGCCGGCGCTGGTTTGCGTCAAAAAGTATAAATATGGGCCTAAATGTTTTTTTGTATTAATTGATCAGTCAGGACGGGTGGAAGGACTGTAGAGTTTGGGTGGTACAGGATGGCAATGAAGTGTGTGTGTGTGTGTGTGTATATATATATATATATATATGTATATATATATATATATATATACACACACATACACACACATCCTGGTTCCTCTTTAAGTCCAGACCGCCATGCCTCAGTCAAAGGAAAGGAAATTAAAAACAGGCAGCACAGCAGCAGTTCTTCCAAAATGAGATTTTTTTTTTTTGCTCCATCACTTCATACAGAACATGGCTGATGCCACTCCTGTCAGTCAAGGCAAGAAAAATATATTTGCAGGGTTCAACCAATAAGAGGACAACCACAAAATGGTGGAGGTGCAGCAGAACAGTTTACTCCATGGGGAGAAAATTTCCCCCATACAAAGAAAAAGTTGGCAGGTGCATTCGCACTTGGTGGTTTGTTTTTTGGATGATGTATATCTCACAGGCAAAAATGTAATTCTGAAAAAAAAATCCAGAGCATTCATGGAAACCTATGACTAGCACAGGTGTCTTGGTGTTACCTTGAAAACTTTAGCAAAGTACAAAATGTTGCAAATCTAATCCAATGTAAGGTAGAAAAGGTGCAGATTTCCAACTCTTTATAAAGATTCAGCCAGTCAACACCCATGGTTAGATCCTCCTCTTTGTTCTTACAAAACAAGAGGCCGTCAACTATTAGCATATTCAATAATATATCCTTTAGTTTCATAAGTCTATTGTGCGAAGAAAATAATTCTTAATTACAAAAGGTTTCAAGAATTCCCACAGCGTGACCCTCTATGTTGCATCCCAGAGGTATTACGACAGGTTTATTGCCCAGCATGAACTTCTTTGCCTCAGAGAATAGGTTTATAACTCCAGAGTGGTTTCTAGCTCTAGTTATAGGTTTATAGCTCCAGAGTGGTTTATAGCTCCAGCCTGGCCTTCTGGACTACGGCCCTACAGAGCACTTGAATCATCCTACCTGAACTACATTATGCAACCCAGCTGTTTAGCCCAAGCCTGACCACTCTATGATATTTCTATTTCTCTCCCCTACAGCATCCAGCAACCAGTTGATTACCCGGACTGGTGCAAGGTTGTCCGTAAGCCAGAGTCCTGCAGAGTGGCCATCGTCATGAAAGCCAATCGTCGTGTGCCTTGCACCAACAACATCGCCCCCGAGAGACTAGCCATGAGGGGCCGTGAAGGCTGGAACTAACCTGACTTCTTATTTTGAAGGCAGCACTATACTGCTTACTTAAAACTAAGCCATATAATAGCACACATAGGCCTTGCACCAAGAAGTTGTTGTTTACATTGACTATGCCAGTATGTGTTATTGCATGTCATTATTAGGATTTGATTATTTTAAAATAAAGTATGTTTAACATTTCAAAATAACCACTGTAATGTTCATTCATTGGTGTAAGTGACAATTTGATGGGGCTGTTCTACAACCTTACTGCAATAGTACATACACCTGTCAAACGAATTCTCACTCTCAAAGAGGAAAATGTGCATGTTAGGATGATGATTAGATTTACCATTGACATATGTTGGCTGCAGAGTAGTTTTCATAGGCTCAAAAGTACTGCAAAGGTTTCTGGCTGAATCACTGACAGAATATCAAAAATAAAATATTGTGTGGACACAATATTGTGTTAAAAATATCGAGGGCCAAAAAATCGAGACCGTAAGTGCAAATAGGTAAATATAGATTTACTTTTCTGAACTCAAAATCTACGTACCTTACCTTGATGATATATCTATAACAAAGGAGAACTCTGGGAAGTTCCCAAATTTAGGTGGAGAGCAGCTGTAGTAAGGAGCACTCTACCACACCAGTGACACCCTAGATTTGCTCACCTCACATGTCTGCTTATCTAGCAAAGTTTTTAAGCATAGGATTAGCACAGTGCTTTCCACGCCGAGCTAGAAAGTGATAAAGTATTTTGCCATTTATACAGCAAAATCTTTCAGCATAGAATTGACACAGTGTCACCCTCGCCGAGCTGTAAAATGACAAAAGCCATTTACCACTGTAGGCACAGTATTACAGCTTTGGACTGGTCAAATACCGTCCAAACCAACCTGGAATGAGTAAAGCAACCACTGATACGTGTTTCGTTCTCATTAGAGCTCTTCAAAGGGGTTTAGCTTTGTTCACACACAAGGGAGCACCCAGTATAAGTCAAAACAAGGCCCTTTCAGGGTTAGATTGATGCATAAATTATGCAAAAAACAAAGGAGAACTCTGGGAAGTTCCCAACTTTAGGTGGAGAGCAGCTCTAGTAAGGAGCACCCTGCAACACCCTCAACACTCTGGATTTGCTCACCTCAAATGTCTGCTTATCTAGCAAAGTTTTTAAGCATAGGATCAGCACAGTGCTATCCATGCCGAGCTAGATAGTGACAATGGTCCATATTTATACTTTTTTAACGCCGCATTTGCGTCATTTTTTGCCGCAAAACCGGCGCAAACTTACAAGATACAATTATATTTTGTAGGTTTGCGCCGTCTGTGTGTCAAAAACCGACACAAATGCGGCACTAAAAAAGTATAAATATGGACAAAAGTCTTTTACCATTTGTACAGCAAAATCTTTAAGCATAGAATTGACACAGTGTCATCCTCGTCGAGCTGTAAAATGACAAAAGCTGTTTACCACTCCAGACACAGTATTACAGCTTTCGACTGCTCAAATACCGTCCAAGCCAACCTGGAATGAGTAAAGCAACTCCTGACACATGTTTTATTCTCATTAGAGCTCTTCAGAGGGGTTTAGCTTTGTCCAGACACAAGAAAGCACCCAATATAAGTCAAAACAAGGCCCTTTTAGGGTTAGAGTGTGATGACGCTGAAATGAAGGTTTTACATTTATTAGCGCATAAACGTAGTGTAGCAATAATCAAGTGTGGCTTTAATCGAACTAAATAAGATTGTACGGGGACAAATGTGCCCTCAGAGTAGTTTGCCAACATTTATAAGCGTGCTTCATATAACGTGATGTATTAGAATTGTACTAGTTTGACATGATCGTAAACGTGTGCCATGATTTGCTTGTTAGAAATGCTTTAGCTTAGCATAACTTTAGTGGAGGCTTTGGCCTAGCTGCCTTGTCTCACGGTTTAGATGCTCATATTTTTCCAATGTGCTAGTAAACGTGTATTCTTGCTTGAAGCTGTACTTTTCCAGTGAGATCGTTCACATGCTTATCTTTAAGGTTTCGTGCCAGCCTGGCATCTTCGTCTTAGCTCCAAGGTCAATCTGCAGGTGCAGACAATGGACGCTCTGAAAGTGAGTTAATTGGTAAAATATGTTGCAACTTACGTTCCCGACTCCAAGGATAATGTATGCTTAGGTAAAAGCTTGAGAACTGTTGTTTTTGATTGGACAATTTGAAGCTAACCTATGAACCCTCCAATGGAAGACCCTACTGGATTTGAACTGTTGTCTATTTAAACCAGGTGCACAAGGAAGAAAACGGCCATTACCTATCGGACATTATTGCCTATCTTCTACGATGCCAATTGATGTTCGACGCCATTTTGAATGAGACTTTGATGCTTTCTCTAATCGAGAGAAAGAGACTTTTAAGTAATTCTCGCCCTAGAGACTTTAACTTTGATTTGCCCCTTTGCATGAAGTAGTAGTTTTATCTTGCCGCTGTGAGGCAATTGCCCCGTCCACCCTGCCCCTTTGCCCCCGTCCCATGCTGATCGGAACCGGTACCCATGCTGATCGAAACCGGTACCTGTGAGACGAAGACTTCCTTGAATGCTGATTGAATTTGGTAAATATGAAAGGAAAATTGTACAATTGCATTGTGTTTTCTTTTTAGGTAACCAACTGCTGATTTTTTATAAGAGCCTTAGTTAGGAGTTTTCCAAATTAATGTTGCAAAATTGTTTTTGCATGAAGTCCCACATGCAGATGCTAATTTGAGGTTAGATGAGGATTCATTTGATGCACGATGCAATTTGAGACCTTGTTATGCTGACTAAATGTACGCAATTAGCCCATTACAGATTGTAGTTTTAGTGGTTTGCGTTGCCATTATAGAAGGCATTGTTATTCAAATGCTGCATAGATTGCATCTTTTCCGTCGTTATGGACAGCTATTAATGTTCATTTACATATATCATTTGGTGTTGAGACACATCTACATTGTGCTAGCTTTGTTAATATAGGGAAATAAATTCATTAACTTTGCATAAACTGGTGTGGTTATTCATGACCGAAAGGTCATGGTTTCGCCGAAATGTATTCTGGATTAATTGTGAAGTGTTATGTTGATCAGGGCATTGCTTATGTTCGTTATTGATTATTGATTGTTGATTTTGATTGATTACTCCCGAGTAAGGAGAGTCCCACTTGGCCAAAAGATTCATCGACCCAAGAGCGTCCAACTACAGGTAAATTGTTAGGCTGGAACGCTCTATCAAGTGATGCATAAATTGTGCAAAAAACAAAGGAGAACTCTGGGAAGTTCCCAAATTTAGGTGGAGAGCATTTCTAATAAGGAGCACCCTACAACACCAGCGATACTTTAGATTTGCTCACCTCAAATGTCTGCTTATCTAGCAAAGTTTTTAAGCATAGGACCTGCGCAATGCTATCCACGCCGAGCTAGATAGTGATAAAATCTTTTGCCATTTGTACAGCAAAATCTTTAGGCATAGAATTGACACAGTGTCATCCTCACCAAGCTGTAAAATGACAAAAAACTTTTGTCACTTAAGGCACAGTATTATAGCTTAGGACTGGTCAAATACCGTGCAAGCCAACCTGGAATGAGTAAAGTAATCCCCTGACACGTGTTTCACTCTCAATAGAGCTCTTCAGAGGGGTTTAGCTTCATCCAGGCACAAGGGAACACCTAGTATAAGTCAAAGCAAGGCCTTTCATTTTAGAGTGATGCATAAATTATGCAAAAAACAAAGGAGAACTCTGGGAAGTTCCCAAATTTAGGTGGAAAGCAGCTTTTTTTTTTTTTTAGTTTCAAAAACCGTTATTAAGTGCTTAAAGTAGGCGATACATAGGTTTTTAAAGAGTGGTACCTCTTCCCTTAGGAAGGGCAGTTCACTTCAACTTTGTTTCAAATCATACTTTAACAATACAGTCAGTTTACATATGAAAGACGTAGTAAAGGGGGTTTGGTTCTAGGGGCAGTGTGAGGAGTTCAGTGGGAAACAGGGGTTAGGATTTACAGTTCTTCCTCCTTCTCATGCTCCTTGTTGTCCTTGTCTGTGTAATCTCTCAGCAGGTTGTGTACCATTCTGCGGCACGCTTCCCTGCTCACCACCTCCCTGTTGGTCACCAGTCAGGCCCTGGCATACACGAGGATGTCCTTCATGCAGCAAAGGATTCACCAGCATTCTTGGATAGCCTCCACTGAATGTGTCTTTGGAAACAGCCCATACAGCACAGAGTGGTGAGTGATGTTTGAGTATGGGATGTGGGCTTCCATTTCTTGTCTTAAGGCTCCCCGCAGTCTCTGGGCAAAAGGGCAGGCCCAGAACAGATGGTATGTAGTTTCCCCTGCGGGGCATCTCCTTGGGAATTCTCTGTGTGGGCACAGGCCCCTGGTGTGCATAAATGACCGGCATGGCAGTCCCCCTTTCAGCAGTCCCCCTTTCACGGCCATCCATGCAATGTCTTTGTGTCTGTTGGTCAGGGATGGGGAGGATACATTTTCCCACACATGTGTTGCTGTAGCAGGTGGCAGGTCGCTCACTGGTTCTGTGGTGTCCCTGGACCTGATTAGTCTGTGGATTGTCCTTGGCTTCCATAGGCTTGGTGTGACACAGTTCAGCCCAAATTCCACCACAAACTTCTCAATCTCCTTGTTATACCAGGGGAGGTCCCAGTTGAACATTGTTGCATTCTCCCACTTATCCCATCCCAGTCTTCTCCATACGGGGAGCAGGAAGAAGCAGAAGACCCTGTAAGCTGAGTGGTCCTTATTGTCATTTAGCAGGGTTATTCGGACGCAGCCACACACAAAGAAGGCTCTGAGGATTGTCGGGATGTCAGGGACTGCCTTTGCTCCCTAGCGATGCTCCTTGTGCATGACTGACCTTTTTACCCTGTCCATCTTTGAGTGCCAAACAAAGTGGAAAACCATGCTGTTCGCAGCCCGAGCTACGTTGGCCAGGAGTGGCCAGGCCTGTGTCACATACGGCAGCACGGGCAGTGCGTCGTTCCTGAGCACCAGAGCCTTTCCTTCAATGCTCAGGTGTCTCAAGCTCCAGAAGCCCAGTTTCTGCTTGACTTTGGGCAGGCGTTCGTTCCAGGTTTTCTCCGCCGCTCCTGGTCCCCCAAACCAGATACCGAGGATCTTTACCAGTCCTGCCTCAATGGGGAAAGGGAGAGGCTTGTTACATAGGTCCCAGCGGCCAAAGAGCTTTGCCTGTGATTTGTCCACATTGATCTTTGCTCCTGATGCTTTGCCAAAGTCCTTGCATGCCTCCAGCAGGGGCTGGACCGATTTCCTATCCGTGCAGAAGAGGGTGACGTCATCCATGTACAGCATGCACTTGACTTCCTTCTTTGCGTCTCCTGTTGTCGGGATACCTCTGATGTTAGGGTTCTTCCTGATGTACTCCGCGAGTAGCTCTATAACCAAAACAAACAGAGAGGGCGAGAGCGGGCAGCTTTGTCTTACCCCAGACCTGATAGGAAAGGGGTCTGTTTTCCAACCATTTACCATGACTGAACTGAAGATGTCTGTGTACATTATTCTAACATAATTGCAGAACTGCTCCCCCAGCCCAAAGCCCTGCAGTACCTTCTCCATGAACTCATGGGAGACACGGTCAAAGGCCTTTTCCTGATGGAGACAGACCATCGCAATGCGGATATTCCGGTCTGTTATGTACTGGATCGTGTCCCTGATCAGTGCTAGGCTGTCCGCTACCCTGCGTCCTGGAACCCCACAGGTCTGGTCTGGGTGAACTATCTCTCCCATAGCGCCCTTGAGTCTATTCACCATTGTCTTTGCCAGGATCTTGTAGTCCACATTCAGGAGATAGATGGGACGCCAGTTCTTGAGGTCACATCTCTCTCCCTTATGTTTATATCATTCCTTCCCTTAATGTGTGGGGCATGACTCCCTCCTGCTCCATCTCCTCATACAGCTCCAGAAGGTCTGGTTCCACTAGGTCCCACAGTGAAGTGTAGAATTCAATTGGTAGACCGTCACTACCTGGTGTCTTTCCTGACTTGAAGGATTTAACTGCAAGGTGCAGCTCCTCCAGAGTGAAGGGTGCGTTCAGGACTTCCCTTGCTGGGGTGGAAACCTTTCTCAGGATACCTGACTAAAACTTTTCTGCCTGATCCCCATCTGACCTCTTCTCTGAGTAGAGGTCCCCATAGAAGTCTGTCACAGCCTTCCTAATGTCTTACTTGGTGTCACACAAAAATCCCTCCCTGTTGCGCAGTTGAACCAGAGGGGTGTGCGCGGAGTGGATTTTCTTAAAGAAGAAGGAGTTGCATTTCTTCCCGTTTTCCAGGTTCTCCACCTTAGAACGGAAGATGATCCTCCTGGATTAGTCATGAAAGTGCTCACTCAGCTCTTTCTTAACTGCCTCAAGAGGGTTCATGATGTCCCTTCCCCAGAGTTTGAGGTTGTGCAGTTCCTGCAGCTGTTGCTGCAGTCTACTGAACTCCTTCCTTCTCCCCCTTGCTGCTTTCCTGCCCACGTTCTTAAAGAAGTCCTGAATCCTGCCTTTCACCCACTCCCACCATTCCCCTATGGACTGAAAGGTGTCTTTCATGCCTTGCCACTCACTGTAAGTCCTCCTCAGCTCCTCCTGTACATCCTCTCTCCCCAGCACAGAACTATTCAGCTTCCAGGTGCCTGGACCTGTCAGGAACTTTCCTGTTAGTTCCCCATGGAACCTGATAGCCCTGTGATCAGAGAAATGCACTATTACCATGGAGTGTTGCCTGATCCTCACTGATTTAGAGGTGAAAACGAAGTCTATCCTTGAGTGCACAGATCCATCAGGGCGGCTCCAGGTGAAGTTCTTGGCATCCGGCCCCATGTATCCAATGACGTCTGTCAGGGAGGCTTCACCCACCATATCCGCTAGGAATTTTGCGCCATCATGCATCCATCCTTCCCCAGCCCTGGCCCCACATTGACCATTGTTCTTGAGGTGACCAGCAGTGGTCTGAGGCACTGGAACAGCTCCCATCTCTCACCTACATCAGAAGGCGCATACACATTGATCAGTCTAACTGGTTCTCCTGCCCATGAGCCGTCAATGACAAGAGCCCTGCCTTCCAGCTCAGTGACCGAGTCCACTGTGAAGCACCTCCCTCTGACTAAGGTAGCGACTCCTACAGACCTACTGCTGTTCCCCCCAGACCAAAAGGAAGGCCCAAATGTCCACTGCTGTTCTAGGTGTGTGTATGAAGCAGCAAAAGGGATGGAGTATTCCTGAATCATGTACACATCACATTCCTGGCTGGCAAGAAAGTTCAAGGTGCTAGCACATCAGCGCTTGTCTCTGATACTTCTCACATTTATGGAAAACAATGAAATAGCCATCTTAATTAGTGTTTAAGAGTTTCACGTAGGTTTAAATACTAACTATCCAGTCGGAGTAATTAACTGTTTATACACTGTGACAAGGCTACTTACAGGGCTGATTAGGCTCCTGGCGGGTCTCCGGTGTGGGGACTGTTGTCTTAGCCACGTTGCTTGGTGCTTCTCTGAGGCTGGCTTGCCCACCTGGCTGGTCTCGGGCTCTTCCTTCTCCAGGTTGGCGGGTTGGTTTTGCTCTTCCTCCTCCATGGAGGCCTCTTCCTGCTCGACTGATGTTGGCGATGGTGGTGGGGATGCCTCCATGACGCTGGCTAGCGCCCTCATTTCCTGAAGCACCTTGGTCATTTGGTCCAGTTGGTCGTCTGGACCCTCATTCTCTGGTTGCTCTTCTTCCTCTGAATCCTCAGGGTCGGAGTAGGGGTTGTGGTTGCTCAGGTGTTTCTTCCTGGGCTTCTTTGTTGCTTGTGGGGGGCTGTGCCTCCTTTTCCTGCGCTCCTGTTTCATCCAGGGCCCTTCTTCCTGGATCTCAGAGGCAGTTTGGGGAGTGTTGTCTGTTGGCCCACTCTCTGGGATGGCAGGAATTTCTTGTTCTGTGCTCTATGGCTCCAGGGCCTGGGTGGAGCCCTGGTCAGGCTGGGCTTGCTCCTGCCTGGGGCCTTTCCTCCTCCCAGTTTCCTTGGTCTTTTTGGGGGCTGGGACTGGAAGGCTGGCCACGGCAGCCTCCTCTTGTGTCGCTCTCCCGGGTGGTTTGCCCGCCTGGGCGTAGGACTTGGCTCTTTGCGGGTAGTCCCTGAAACGGTGGCCCACAGCACCACAGAGGTTGCAGGGAGATTCCTCTTTGCATGCCCTGGCCGTGTGTCCTTCCCTTTTACAGATTTTGCACACTTGCACTGTGCAATCTTTAGCGGTGTGGCCCGGTTTACTGCACTGGTTGCACAGTTTGGGCTTCCCGGGGTAGTAGAGGTAGGTAGCCCGAGTCGCGCCCTAGGGAGAAGCTTGAAGGAGGGTGATGGATTCCATCCGGGGCGCCCGGGTCCTCTTTCAGCTTCATCATGACTGTCCATTTACTATCCCATATGCCATCACTGTCCAGGTTGCGGCAGGGTTCTTTCGTCACTGTGCAGTGGCGGCGTAGGAATGTGCTCAGGTCCTGGATGTTGACGTGTAGGTTGTAGACGTGCACGGTCATCCTCTTGACCTCCACCACGAGTTGGCACTCCAGGTGGAAGTCGGAGAAGAGTTTCTCGTCCCGTCTTGACTAGCACATCTGCCAGTATCTCCTGCAGATTTGTTCTGACATGAACGTCAGCAGGTATGTGCCTTTGGGTGCATCTGACATTATGCACCAGATCTCTGCTGCTGTGAACCCCATCTTGGTCACCAGCAGCTCTGTGAAGGTCTTACTGCTGAGCTGCAGTGTGGAGCCGTCAGATTCCACCTTCCTCTGCAGCTTCACTGTGTTGTGGAACCAGGGGTTCAGCGGTCTGCTCATCCTGTCTGTGCTGTTGCGGTGTGCCTTGGGAAGGGTCCTTCAGGGAGCTGCAGCAGGTAGGTACTCCTCAGGCCTGTCCCTGGTGGTTGGCAGTTGTTCCCTTCAGGCAGGCAGGGAAGCTTGGCAGGCAGTGGGTCCTCTCAGCAAGCAGGCAGGCAGGCAGGGAGACCTCAGGAGCCAGGCTGCTCCAGGAGGGAAGGTAGAATCTTCAGTAGGGAAGCAGCTCCAGCAGGCAGGTAGGCGAGAGTCCACAGCAGGCGGTTCCAGCATGCAAGCGAAGTCCAAAGCAGGCAAGTGAAGGTCCCCAGCATGCTGGTACAGCAGGCTCGTGTCTTCAGCAGGAAGCAGCTCCAGTAGTAGCACTTAAAAGTGGCCTTGTGTGCATATAGCACCAGGTAGCTCTTTGGCAGAACTGTGCACAATAAAGGTACTGCAGGCACAGGGTGATTGTGGTTTCTCTCCTGCCAGAATGTCGCTGGTGTTGCAGGGTGCTCCTTACTAGAGCTGCTCTCCACCTAAATTTGGGAACTTACCAGAGTTCTCCTTTGTTTTTTGCATAATGTATGCATCACTCTAACCTTGAAAGGACCTTTTTTTTATTTATACAGGGTGCTTCGTTGTGTTTGGACCAAGCTAAACCACTCTGAAGAACTGTAATGAGAAGGAAACACATCAGGAGATGCTTTACTCATTCCAGGTTGGCTTGGATAGTATTTGACCAGTTCAAAGCTGTAATACTGTGCCTGGAGTAATTAATGGCTTTTGTCATTTTACAGCTCAGTGAGGATGACACTGTGTCAATTCTATGCTTAAAGATTTAGCTGTACAAATAGCAAAATACTTTGTCACTATCTAGCTTGGTGTGGATAGCACTGTGCTGACCTTATGCTTAAAAACTTTGCTAGATAAGCAGACATTTGAGGTGAGCAAATCTAGAGTGTTGCTGGTGTTTCAGGATGCCCCTTACTAAAGCTGCTCTCCACCTAAATTTGAGAACTTCCCAGAGTTCTTCTTTGTTTTTTGCATAATTTATGCATCACACTAACCCTGAAAGGGCCTTTTTTTGTTTACGTATACAGGGTGCTTCCTTGTGTCTGGACAAAGCTAAACTCCTCTGAAGAGCTCTAATGAGAGAGAAACACGTGTTTGGGGTTGCTTTACTCATTCCAGGTGGGCTTGGACGGTATTTGACCAGTCCAAAGCTGTAATAATATGCCTGGAGTGGTAAATGGCTTTTGTCATTTTACAGCTCGGCGAGGATGACACTGTGTCAATTCTATGCTTAAAGATTTTGCTGTACAAATGGCAAAATACTTTGTCACTATCTAGCTTGGCGTGGATAGTACTGTGCTGATCCTATGCTTAGAAACTTTGCTCAATGAGCAGACATTTGAGGTGAGCAAATCTAGAGTATTGCTGGTGTTGCAAGTTGCTCCTTACTAGAGCTGCTCTCCACCTAAATTTGGGAACTTCCCAGAGATCTCCTTTGTTTTTTGCATAATTTATGTGTCATTCTAACCCTGAAAGGGCCTTGTTTTGACTTATACAGGGTGCTCCCTTGTGTCTTGACAAAACTAAACCCCTCTGAAGAGCTCTAATGACAGCAAAATACACGTCAGGGGTTACATTATCCATTCCAGGTTGGCTTGGATGGTATTTGACCAGTCTAAAGTTGTAATACTGTGCCTGGAGTGGTAAATGGCTTTTGTCATTTTACAGCTTGGCAAGGATGACACTGTGTCTATTTTATGCTTGAAGATGTTGCTGTACAAATGGCAAAAGACTTTGGCACTATCTAGCTCGGTGTGGATAGCACTGTGCTGATCCTATGCTTAAAAACTTTGCTAGATAAGCAGACATTTGAGGTGAGCAAATCTAGAGTGCTGCTGGTGTTGCAGGGTGCTCCTTACTAGAGCTGCTCCCCACCTAAATTTGGGAACTTCCCAGAGTTCTCCTTTGTTTTTTGCAGAATGTATGCGTCACTATAACCCTGAAAGGGCCTTGTTTTGGCTTATACTGGGTACTCCCTTGTGTCTGGACAAAGTTAAACCTTCTCTGAAGAGCTCTAATGAGAACAAAACACGTGCCAGGGGTTGCTTTACTCATTCCAGGTTAGTTTGGATGGTATTTGACCAGTCCAAAGCTATAATACTGTGCTTGGAGAAGTAAATGGCTTTTGTCATTTTACAGCTCGGCAAGGATGACACTGTATTAATTAAATGCTTAAAGATTTTGCTGTACAAATGGCAAAAGACTTTGTCACTATCTAGCTTGGCGTGGATAGCACTGTGCTGATCCTATGCTTAAAAACTTTGCTAGATAAGCAGACATTTGAGGTGAGCAAATTTAGAGTGTCGCTGGTGTTGTAGGGGTGCACCTTACTTGAGCTGCTCTCCACCTAAATTTGGGAACTTCCCAGAGTTCTCCTTTGTTTTTTGCATAATTTATGCATCCTCTAACCCTGAAAGGGCCTTGTTTTGACTTATACAGGGTGCTCCCTTGTGTCTGGACAAAGCTAAACCCCTCTGAAGAGCTGTAATGAGAGCGAAACATGTGTCAGGAGTTGCTTTACTCATTCCAGGTTGGCTTGGACGGTATTTGACCAGTCCAAAGCTGTAATACTATGCCTGGAGTGGTAAATGGCTTTTATCATTTTACAGCTTGACGAGAATGACACGGTGTCAATTCTATGCTTAAAGATTTTGCTGTACAAATAGCAAAAGATTATGGCCCTCATTACAACATTGGCGGTAAATCCCGCTTACTGCTGTGCAGAAGACCGCCAATACACCGCTGTGGCGGCGGAAATCCATTACAGCTATTACGACCCACAGACCAGAATCCACCAAAATCTAGACACCCACACAAGTCTGCCACACCAAATGTCAGTGATAAACTGGCGATAACAAAACTGACACCGTCACGCCAACAGGAATATAACCACACTGTCACAACCCACGAATCGATGCAGCTTTCTTTCAACCGCAGTATTCCATTGGCAGTACACACCGCCGCGCTAAAAATACACACACATATACAAAACACAACCACATTGGACAAATCGAAATACACACACCTGATACACATACACACACCACTCCCACACACCCAATGCAATATATAACACACACCCACATCACCCACAAACCCCTATGACAAATATTGAGAACGAAGCACAGAGAGAGACACTACCATCAACAATACTAGCATCCACAGGCACACAACACCATCACTCACACAACATCCACGCACTTCACACAACACACACAAACACATCCCCTCACACATCACAACACACACCACCACACACATCACCCACACCACATCATGGCACCTCAAAGACACCTCCGGTTCTATGAGGAGGAGCTCAGGGTCATGGTGGACGAAATCCTCCGGGTTGAGCCACAGCTATTCGGATCACAGGTGCAGCACACCTCCATTGCTAGGAAGATGGAGCTATGGCGCAGAATCGTAGACAGGATCAACGCAGAGGTACAGCATCCAAGAACTAGGGATGACATCAGGAAGACGCAGAACGACCTAGGGGGAAGGTGCGTTCAGTGGTCTCAAGACACCAGATTGCAGTGCAGAGGACTGGTGGCAGATCCCCACCTCCTCCCCCACAACTAACAACATGGGATGAGCAAGTCTTGGCTATACTGCATCCTGAGGGCCTCGCAGGAGTAGCAGGAGGAATGGACTCTGGTAAGGCAAATTTTAACTATTACATCCCCCACCCTACCTGCATGCTATCACATACCCCGCCCTCACCCTCACCCCCATCACTCCAACACCTCACATATGCCCCACTATCACAACCCACCAATTCCCAACACCAAGCCCTGCATGCAACAACAAAGCATGGACACCCATCACCGAAGCATGTCCACTACAGATACCCACACAGACCCCAAACCAAATATCACACAAGGTCCCATCCACGAATGTAAGCACTGGGGTACAGGGTCACCCACCCATTGCACACGCTGGCACACACAGATGCAATAATCATGCCTTTACAACCCTGCATGACCCCTACCCAACGTCACCGGACAGGAGGTTCCAGACATGTCCACTCCACCCACAGAAGAGGCCCACCGTGATGACAGCAGCTCTGTCTAACTGGATCTAGATGACCAGCCCGGCCCATCTGGGACCTCGGGACAGTCAGTTCCCCTGACACTGGCCCAAGCCACCACAGAGCCTCCCCCCTCAGGAAACACCAGCACAGCACCCACCCAGCGGGCCCATCCCTCTGTCCCCAGGACACGTCAAGCAGCAGTGTGTACACCACTACAGGGAACCCAGGCAAACCCACAAACCCAAGAACATCAGGGACCTGGGGGCAGTGGCAGGGGGCACACGGTTCAGGAGACAGAGGAACAGGAAAATAGGGGGACTGGGAGGACTGCTGTGTGACAGGGGGAGGACAGGCCCAGGGAACCCACTCTCCTCGAGGCCCTCTACAACATCATGGGAGCGTACCATCATTCCCAAGAGACAATGGCAATGGTACTGGACAAGTTTCAGGAGACCCAGTGGCTGCAGGAGGAACAGTATTTAGGGATCAGGGAGGATCTCAAGTCCATCAACACCACCCTGGTCACCATTGAAGGGGTGCTGAAGGACCTTGTCAACACCAGGAAGGACACTGTGGCACAACAAGGGGCCCCTGACACTAGCCTCGATGAGTAACAGCCCACCACCTCCGCCGACGCTAGTGGACAGGAGGCACCGCCACAGGACCATGACACCAGCACCCCACCCCCTGCAGATGGAGAACCACCCACAAACGGTCCTTGAGATCCAGGACAAAGACAGAGAACAATGCCAAGACCCCAGCCAAGAAATAAGACCACCCTGAATGTCATCCTTCTGTCCCACTTCATCACCCTGTCCATCCAAAAACTGCCCTAGCTCCACTTCCTATGCCACTTTGGACAATGCACCTGTGAGACAAATAACTGGACTCTGCCATGGACATTGCTCCACCATCACCCCTGACCATTTTCCAACACCCACCACTATTTTGAACTTAAATAAACACCCTTGAATTACAAAACTATCTGGAGTCAGTCTGTGCTTTCACAAATGTGTATTTGCTATAACTAAGGAAAATAGCAATGTCCATTGTATTATCAACATGACTATGTCACACAGCTCTAGTCCATGAGGAAATATAGCAAAGGTCACACAGTGGGACCCACATCTGTGAAATGGAAAGGCAAAGTGACAAGTCAGGGTCCATACACTGGGTGAAAGTGACCGACTTATGATAGGTCTAACAATTGTATGAGCTGTAGGAGGCAGTGATGTCTTCTTACCTGTTTCTCACTGGAAGTATTGCTGGATAACGGTATTTCTGTTGTCGACATCCTCTTCTTCTGCCTCCTCTTCTTCACTGTCCACAGGCTCCACAGCTGCCACAAGACCCCCTTCCTGACCATCCTCCTGCAGAAAAGGCACCTGTCGTCGCAAAGTCAGGTTGTGCATCATACAGCAGGCCACGATGATCTGGCACACCTTCTTTGGTGAGTAGTAGAGAGAACCACCTGTCATATGGAGGCACCGGAACCTGGCCTTCAGGAGGCCGAAGGTCCTTTTGATCACTCTCCTAGTTCGCCCATGTGCCTCATTGTAGCGTTCCTCTGCCCTTGTCCTGGGATTTCTCACTGGGGTCAGTAGCCATGACAGGTTGGGGTACCTAGAGTCACCTGCAAATGTCGAGGGACAACTGTTAGGCACACACTAACCCTTAGGAAAAACCCGAGACCCAGACAATCATTGACACTGTATAGGGTCCTTGTCCTCACCTATTAGACACACACAGTGCCTCTGGAGTTGCCCCATCACATAAGGGATGCTGCTATTCCTCAAAATGTAAGCGTCATGCAGTGAGCTTAGAAACTTGGGGGCATATTTATACTCCGTTTGCGCTGAATTTGCGTCGTTTTTTTCGACGCAAAATCGGCGCAAAACTAACGCCAAAGTATAAATATGGCGTTAGTTTTGCGCCGATTTTGCGTCGAAAAAAACGCCAAAGTATGGGCAAATAGCGTCATTTTTTAGCGTGAACGCCTTCCTTGCGTTAATGAGATGCAAGGAAGGCGTTCCCGTCTAAAATCAGACGCACATAGCGGTGCGTGGTATTTATGCTCCAGGGCAAAAATCACTCCCGCGCGGCAGGCGGCGCAAAAAAATGGCGCAAAGCACGAATAGCGTGAAATTTTAACGCCTGGGTCAGGGCAGGCGTTAAAATGGGGCAAACACACCTGTACTTAATCAGAACACACAGAACAAACAACAGAGCAGCAGAGCAGCAGAGCAGCAACAGGGAGACATGGAGGTGATTTTTTCTTCAACGTGCACGTAGACGCAGAGCCCTGCAGCAACAACAGCAGCCACAACAACAACAGCAGGGACCCCAAAGACAGCGCAGAAGGCAGGAGAGGATATTCCGCCCACGAACAACCCTGAATGGCCTCAGGGAACGAGACATCATCCAGAGGTACCGGTTGAACTGGCAGGCCATTCAGCAGCTGCTGACAAATATTGAACAGCAATTGGCCCCCACTTTAGTGACTCCACGCACTATCCCAACCGAAACAAAGCTGCTTGCCGTACTTCACCTGCTGGCAAGTGGCTCCTTTCAGACAACTGGTGCCCTGGTTGGTGGAATCTCACAACCATCTTTCTCCGCATTCCTGCCTAAAGTACTGGATGCCATCATTGGACTGACACCCCGCCACATCTGCTTCCCTAACACAGTGCAGAAGCAGCAGGAAACAAAACAGGGGTTCTACGCCATCAGTGGCTTTCCGCACGTCCTTGGTGCAATCGACTGCACACACGTACGCCTTGTGCCACCTGCTGCGAGTGAACACCTCTACCGCAACAGGAAGCACACACATTCCATCAACGTGCAGGCCATAGTCGATCACCAAGGACTGATCAGCAACATTGTGGCTAAATATCCTGGGAGTGTACATGACGCATTCATCTTCCGTCACTCCACCATCAACCAACACTTCCAGGATGGACGGTATGGCAATGGACTACTTGTTGGTAAGGACAAAAATCTACTTATATACTCACTGCACAGAAACCCTCTAGGATAAACAACCCATACACCACAATAGCAACACCTAGACAGGAACACACTGAGGTACTCACATCACTAGCCATGTGTCACAAGTCACCATTGAACCTCTCACACATTTGAATTTACTCCACAGCTTAGTGTGAAGACATTCATGACTGTGGTTGCCTAAATGTCACCTTGCAAATTGGAAGTCTCACAATAACCTGTACACTAATACAATGCATAACTTTTAAGGGATGGGATGGCCTGGCTATGTTCATATGAACGTTTCTAATACCCTTTCATGTTTCAACTCTGCATGGAACTATCATCACACCCCCAGTGAGGACACACGGACACCTGTGTCACAAGTCACAATGCAAGGGAAGGCACACTGTACTTGAGAAACCAATTCCTCCTGCTGACAAACAGTTAGCCAACATACACTTGCTCAGCCAAGGAAAAAAAACAATGCCAAAGTTTCCACCAACAACCATAGGTTGTCACATTAGTACACAAAATAGTCACAGACAACACAACACAACTACTGCCATCAAAGATACGTACAACAGTGCCTCCTACATCTAATTGATACCATTCTGTGTTTCTCTTTCAGCTGATCAGGGGTATGGCATCCAGCCTTGGCTAATGACACCATATGGGAACCCAAATACTGCTGCTGAGCGGGCATACAATGACGCCCACAAGAGGACCCGCAGCATTGTGGAGAGGACCTTTGGGATCCTAAAGTCAAGGTTCCGCTGCCTTGACATCACTGGCGGAAGCCTCCTATACTCCCCAGAGATGGTATGCAAAATCATACTCACTTGTGCCATATTACACAATATTTGTGTACAAAGGAACATTCCCCTCCTTGAACCGGACCCAGACATGCCTGAGGATGATGATGAGGAGGATGCTGGCCTGCAACAGGAGGGGGAACAACCTAACACCGCAGCAGGAGTGCGTAGGCGCCAACAGCTTGTGAACAATTTTTTTACTTAACTTATTATAATCACTTGTATTCCACACTTGTAAATAAACACAGATCACAAACACCACATCATGCTTTGGCCTATTCATTTCTGACCACCTTTAGTTTGAAATAGCTGAAGATGAATGTCGTCTCATTGATCAAGAATGCCATTAAAATTCATCACACCAAAAATAAACATCACAACTGTATGCACAGAGGGTAGGATGTGACATGTTACATTACCATACACAGAGCCCAACAAGAGTACAAATGTGACAATTACACATGCCGGATCCAAACAACTGAAACAGTCTCTCATCCAGCCCAAAATTGGAGATCCTTTGAAAGTCACATCACACGTGTTCAGAGACAGGGTGGGACCATCCATGTGTACGTGAACATGTCATCAATGGCTTCTCTCAAGTGTATGATGTGAGCAATACACAATTGCAACAACATCAGCTGCCACTAACTCAGGAGGAGACCTTGAAGTTACAGTGACAACATACACACAGACAGGTCATACTGGATCCACATTCCCACACACATGTACACATATGTCATACAACCAACCTAATATTTGAAAGTAGACCATCACAGTTGTGTCCCAGTTTGAACCTAGCAGGAAGATTGTAACATAACACTAAACCAGTTTATGCAGAAAGGGACACAGACAAGCAAAACAATCTTCGCATTATCACATCGTGAACGCTGAGAGTCTTGCAAACTTAGGGGGTCATTCTGACCCTGGCGGTAATTACCGCCATGGCGGAGGTCGGTGGTAGCACCGCCAACAGGCTGGCGGTGCACCGATGGGCATTCTGACCGCGGCGGTGTACCGCCGACTTCCCGCTGCCCTTGCGAATCCGCCATGGCGGCGGAGCGCGCTCCGCCGCCATGGGGATTCTGACACCCCCTACCGCCATCCTGTTCCTGGCGGGTCTCCCGCCAGGAACAGGATGGCGGTAGGGGGTGCCGCGGGGCCCCCGTAAGAGGGCCCCACAAAGCATTTCAGTGTCTGCTTTGCAGACACTGAAATTCGCGACGGGTGCAACTGCACCCGTCGCACCTTCCCACTCCGCCGGCTCCATTCTGAGCCGGCGTCCTCGTGGGAAGGGTGTTTCCCGCTGGGCTGGCGGGTGGACTTTTGGCGGTCGCCCGCCAGCCCAGTGGGAAAGCCCGAATGACCGCCGCGGTCTTTCGGCGGGAACCGCTTGGCGGGCGGTGCCCGCCGACCGCCGCGGTCAGAATGACCCCCTTAGTCATATGAAAATGGTATGCAACTTAGCTCCAAATCATCATTACTGCAAACGTCAAATGGGCTAATGAGATGAATGAATGGTCAACAGTCATTCATACCATATGGCCTTACATTCGCCCGCTGCTGCAGGTTTGCCAGGATATGATAAAAATACTCCATGGATACAGTAGCTATTCTGGATGGTCAAATCCTAGGGTGCTGGGGGCCTAACTCCACCTCTACCACCCCCAAAACATACAAGAATCATGTACTTGTGAACTAAACACATGCATAAGGCACATGTGTGGCCTCCATGTCACAAGTCCTACACAAATATGAAACACAAAATCATAATGGGACATGGTCAGCCCCATAAAAACTGAAAGTGACTCTCCCACTCCCTGTTAGGACTACAGATAAAAGCATCCCCATCATAAAGGTGGGGACATTTTGGAGACGGAATACATAATGGTATCAAAAACATCATTTCAAAATAGCCATCAGCAATTACACCAAATATGTTGTCAAATATGGTCAATACATTAGTTAACGTATCCCAAACATCACAGTGTGAAGGCCGTCTATACATAAAAGTACGGACATTTGTCATATACAAACACAAATGTGTCTCACATTGCACCGTTTTACCATGACAAATCACCTTTCAAAAGATAAACACATGAAGACATTTGGATAAATTTGCTCCATATTCTACGCATACAGCATGGCCGTCATAATTTTTTCACGTACATGAGTGCACACAATGCAGAGTCAGATACAAATGTATCCAAAAGGGTCTTGATATTTCACCTTCAAATTATTATTTACATCCACAATATTTTTGACTCTGCATCATGTGCACTACTGTACGTGTAAAAAAAAACACGCCCATGATGTATGCGTCGTGAAATTGACGCTACATGCACAATATATTGGTCATTTCATGTACAGTATTAATTATTAATATTCATATCATATTTTTTCACTCAGCATCATGTGCACCACTGTACGTGTAAAAAAAATGACGCCCATGATGTATGCATGCTAAAAATGACGCTACATGGACAATATGTTGGTCATTTCATGTACAGTATTAATTATTAATATTCATATCATATTTTTTCACTCAGCATCATGTGCACCACTGTACGTGTAAAAAAAACGACGCCCATGATGTATGCGTGGTGAAATTGACGCTACATGCACAATATATTGGTCATCTCATGTACAATTTGAAATATTAATATTCAAATCATATTTTTTCACTCCGCATCATGTGCACCACTGTACGTGTAAAAAAAATGACGCCCATGATGTATGCGTGCTAAAAATGACGCTACATGGACAATATGTTGGTCATTTCATGTACAGTATTAATTATTAATATTCATATCATATTTGTTCACTCAGCATCATGTGCACCACTGTACGTGTAAAAAAACGACGCCCATGATGTATGCGTGGTGAAATTGACGCTACATGCACAATATATTGGTCATCTCATGTACAATTTGAAATATTAATATTCATATCATATTTTTTCACTCTGCATCATGTGCACTACTGTACGTGTAAAAAAAATGACACCCATGATGTATGCGTGTTAAAAATGACGCTACATAGACAATATGTTGGTCATCTCATGTACAATTTGATAAAATGATATTCATATCATATTTTTACACTCCGCATCATGTGCACTGTAATGCGTCAAAAAAATATGACGCACATCTGTGTATGCGTGAAAATATGACGCATTACGCGAAAAGAAAAACGGTGGCCATTTTATGCAGGAAGTGATGTAATAGGATATCCTGTTTACCAAATCTGTACTGGGAGTTGACTTTCACTTTCACTTTGCAGTCTCAGAGTTATCTAGACTGTGTGGTTGTGTGAAAGGTGTTGTCCTGTGTTTTACTGCTTTAGTGTCCTGTGTGCCTTGTATTTTGTCTTTGTGTCAATCTTTTATTGTTGTCTAACATTGTCTCAGTCTGTTTAGTGTTATTTTGTCTATACCTGTGATAGTTTGTATTGTCTGTGGGAGTCTGTTGTGGGTAGCATAGTTTGGGGGGTTAGTTGGGCTATTTTTCTCCTTCTTCTTTTTCTTTCACACCTCTACCTTTCCCCATTTCCCACTTTTTCTTTCATTTTTCTTTTGTACTTTTTTACACCTCTCATCATGTCAGGTAGGCCTCGCCTGTCCAGGATGGGTGAGGACGAATTGGGGGGCTTCATATGGCTCGTAAGCCATTTCCTCCCACTGATGCTGGAGGCTGGGGGCCGTGTGATACAGGGGTATCACACGGAGGCGAGGAAAATCCGTTGGGAGAAGGTGCGCCATCACCTGGTCCGGGTCTACGGGAGTCTGAGGAATATCCATCAACTCAATCACCGCTGGGCAGATCTGATCAGCAGGGAACAGGACCTGCTGGACCACCTGGGACTCCGGATTGGTGGCTATGTTGGTGAGTACTAATCAATTACATGGGAATAATAGGAATGTGTGCGTGAACATGTGATGATTGGTAGCCAATCTGCAAAATAAGTAGCTGACTGCGTGTTATGCTAGGGAAACCTAGGCCCATGGGTATACACATAAATCCCCATTTTTGCTACACATGTACACCCAATAACAGCAGTAAAAAGCAACATCTATTTGTATTTTGCTAAGTAGCCCCCTCTCTGCGTCACAAAATGATGCAAATGCTGCGCTACAAAGGTATACATATGTGTCCAAATGTGTATTTGTTGCAGGATGTGTATGAAGACCTATGCTACCAGGCCGATCCCTCATTTTTGCAACACATACCAGATGGCTGTAGCTGCATGGAATGTACTGTTGCATTTGTGTCTGAAAAGCAACACGTGAACTGCTCTATTTGTACTCTACTGGTCATAATGGCCAGTGAGTACGTCATGTAGAAACAACATACCTACATATGTAGACGCCATAGCTAGACCGAAAATTCCAAACACATGATGATGCTACACATGTGTGTTGCCTTCACGTCACATGAAGTTAGTCATGTTGTCCACACATATGTCACATGTGTGTCTGGTTGCTGTGTGTTGAACCTGTCCACATAGCCTGTTTGATTGTGAGTGGTCATGCAGTTCTCATGGAACCAGTTGTGGAATGTTTCTCTCTGGGATGCACATGCTGAGATGTATGGATCACATGATTGTTGGGGCCTACTAATGGAGGATTAACTTGGACGACACATGACTGTCCTGGCCACTGCATGAGTGTAGTAGGGTGTGTCACTGGAGCAGGAGACTCATCCAATGATAATCTAGAATACAAAGTCAGCCAGGCAGGATGAGCATGTGTGAAAGTGTATCATTACCATGTAATATTCACACACTGTCATTGTAACAGAAATTATTTGTCTGTTCACCCAGTCTGAGTTTAATCTTCCTTTCATGCTTTACAGGTGGACCAGCCCCGTACACCGTTGGTGAGGTGGCCCATTTTGACGACCCCGATACCTACAGTGAGTGTTGCCTAAGTGCTATTTACATTGTTTGGAAATGAAGCATGATGGATTACTGTGTGTTCAGGATAATTCATGATTTGATGTGCTGGCCGTTCATTGGCTTTGTTGTTTTGGTGTGATATCAAATAGGAATAATGTTTCTGTAAAGCAATACCTAGTCATCTCTCAGATTGAGGGGCAGTAGGTCATTCAATTAGTGCGACAATTGGGAATGGCATGACTCATTTTGAATACACTGGTCAATGTTAGACTTGGTCAGGAACTTGCCATTAACTGAGTCAGCATATCAGACTGACAGTCTCCCAGATAGCTTAGGCACATGGCTTCGATGACAAGTGCTTCTTCCTAGTTGAGGATGGACTGTGTACACTGTAGGTCGGATCTTCCGGGGGCATGTACTTCCACAAGGTGACCTCGAAGTGTGTGTGACTTGAGTGCAATGGCCTAGGTGTTCTGTTGAATCATGTGAATGGGTGTTCTACCTCCTCTGTGTGTGTTGTAAAACATGCCTCACTAATAGTATGTTATGTTGGGCTAAGTCATATCATTTTGACATGTGTGGACCTGGGATGTGACAAGGTTGGGCTGACTCCAACGTGTTGCTAGCCCTTCATAGGTGTTGTGTGTGAAGGCACATGCTTGTTGAACTTTCTGTACACTCCTGGTTGTGCATTGATCATGGGATTGTTGTTTGTTCTTCCCACACCACCCACAAAGACTGGGATGTTACTGTGAAACAGGGTACCTAGGACTGTAGCAACCAGTATGTTACACGTACTTAACACCTTTTGTGACTTGAGTTTGTACCTAGGTCCAGATGTAGCAAAATGTCTACACATTGCAAATAGCATAATTTGATGTTAGTGAGTTGCAAACGTCTGTTTCCTAATCCGAAATGTTTTTGGTGGTCATGTACATATTTGCAAAATGCTTTTCTAAATGAAAAAAAAAAAGGAGTTTACCAGCCCTACTTGCAAATCACAGTGGTAGCAATCCCATTTGCTAACGAGTACGTGGTTGCAAAGTGAGTAGCTGTTATCATCCACTTGAAGTGGATGCTAACCAACTTGCTGACTGGAAGGGGTCCTCATTGTGAACCTTCACCTTTGTGAGTGGACCAAAATACTCCTGCACAAAACAGCCAGTGGTCTAGGGGAGCAATAATTATTGTGTAAATTAAGAAAAATCAATTGTTGTGAATTTAAACAAATCGCAGCTCATTTCCCTTTCAGATAAAGGGCCTACACTTGGTGAAAAATAACTTGCTTCATTTAAAAGCAGTCACGTCTATGGAGTTCTGCTGTTCCCAGCAGGCCTCCATCCCCGTGAGTGCCCATAGTTGCTAAGGTGGTGCAAGTTGGAACCCACATCATTGATGTTCATGAGGTGGGATTTAGGGACCCCATAGTGACTCGCAGACGGTGTCAGAGACACCGTTCAGCTTTGCAATTTGCTAGTTGATTTCCCATCAATTCCTACATCTGGCCCATAGTGTCGACATATGATTCATGGCCAGGGGTTCAATCTTAGCACACAACTATTTCGAAATGCCATTGAGTGAGGAGTGTGATTCTTATCACATAGAATGACATATGTAGTGAAGTCAGTATGCGGACGAGCTGGTGCCATAATGTATAATGCCTTAGGTATGAATTGTATGAGTAGTTTAGGGTGATGTCATCCATCATGTAGAGACATGGATATGCTATATGTGATATGCCCTTCAGTATGCATGATTCACATGTACTTCCTCTGAGCCTTCCCGTGAACTATGTTGTAACAATTGCTGCAACCAATACATTGCTAGTAATGGACAAATTACCCATTGTGGTATTCAACCCACTGTAAATTCTATGCTCAATATTTGCCTTTTCTCTTCACAGCTGCAAACCTGAGTGCCGCAGCTCGCAACCAGTTTGAGCGCCGGGCAATGAGGTACAGCCACATCCTGCAGGTGCAGTGTGGGTATCGGAGGATGGCCCGCAGATACAATTCGGAACGGGCCTCCGGGGCGTGGTATGCCACACCACAGGCTCCCCCAACGGTGCCCCCAACAACCCCCGCCACTACATCCACCAGGTCTGGCCAAGTGGACCCAGCAACAGACCAGGCATCCTCATCCAGACCTGGACCCAGCCGTGTGGTGGGAGCAGGGCAGTCCCGTGCCCACACCACTCCACCAACACAATCCACCTCCACCGGCACCCAGACCTGCACTGACCCTCCGATCAACCCAGCGGACTTCCACGCATTGTCAAGGAAATTGGACAGGTTGATTGCAAAAGTTGACACCCTGACGGAGGACATGGCTGAGGTGAAGAGGAAGGTGCGCTCCATCCGGCGAACACTACGGAGGCCAAATCAGTAGACATTTTGCCCTCCAGAACTTTTACCCCTCCCCTCTCACCTCTTTCCTATTTCATACTGTTAGTTGGGTTTGAGGGGTTAGTTATAGGATAAGTGTAGGAAATTAGCTTAGTTAGTGTTAGGTAAGAGGGTGGGGGGTCCTTCTTCTTTATATCTTATCTTTTTGTGTGGGTGGGTGGGTGGGGGGCAATGTTGGGATTCCTGTTTAAAAAAAAATATATATGTTTGTTTAGGATAGTGTAGTATGTGTGTAGGTTAGTAAGTGTTGTCCTGCATGTGTCTTGTCTCATAATGGTGGGTGGGGGGTTGATGTTTAGATCGTTTCGTTACATGTGTAGAGTAAGTTTAGCTTAGGTTAGTTAGGGACAGTTGTGGGTTAGTAGTAGTCAGGTTAGATTAGTGTAGGTTTATCTTTCCCTTAGTTGCCTCTTTTATTACTTATTGGAAATAACATTTTTGTTAACCCTTTACCTGATGCGTTAGGTGCTACCTTTTCATGGCCTTGACATCAGTGTAGCAGAAAGTTTTAGTATGACATTTGTGTCCTATGCTCGCTATCCCCAGGCTATTGAGGTTTAACATGCCAGCTACCCGTGTGCTAACTTGGTAAGTATCCACCATGTGGGGGAGCCACCATTGGTAGTGTGCATAGATCATCAAGATTTGGGGTTGGTATGTATCCTACTTCACAAGAGTGCTTCCAGAGTTGATTTTGTAGGTAAATCGATAGGTCGGACAGCATTGTGAAGTTCAGGGAGAGCTTTGTAGATGAGTATTTGTTCACACTCTTGTCTTGTTGCTGTCATTGCTGACCTACATCATGTGTGTACTGCTTGAGTATGACTTTCCTTCATGGTAGTATACGCTGTAAGGGTGATTGATGCAGTGTAATTTGGTTATCATTCCTTTCATTTTACAGCATAATTTCTTGTTTTAGTATTGCAAGGTGCCTACATTTCTCAGCCACCATTAGTTGTCTAGAATAGCTATGGATGGGGCCTCATTCTGTCCAACACAGCATGATTGTGTGTGCTTAGTCCCTACATCAGTTATTTTCCTCAGTCTAGTAAAGCTATGATGCAATCCTGGCCACTGCACAGATGTTTCAGTATACATGAAATCAGGACAGTAGTATAGAGAATCGACATGGTTGCCACACAGCCACTTTGGAGTTATGTACTGCACAGTTGAAGTGTGAAATGACACAGAGACACAATAAGTGTGCAAGTGATATTTATTTTTAGGTGGAGTAGTGCAAAAAGTCCATTAACAATGTTAGGTGAGTCCGTTCTGGTGCATTCTTAAATGGTGATCCTATTTACAGGGTGTGGATGATGCTCCTGACATGCTGGGGTGATGTCACAGACGGTGCAGAGGAACAGGAATTGCCAAATGGTAGGAGAGAAACATTTACAGCCAATGTGGACAAGTTAAACAGTGGATTGCCGAACAGTCATTGAGGGTAGTTGGAGTGAGGCTGGCATGTGTCAAAACGTAGGACCTTGGTCAGAGTAGGGCATGGTGCAGGGACTAGGGCTTCCGGGTACTCTTGCGAGTGAATGTTATCTGTTCCATGTCTTCTTCTTCTGATGTGTGTGTTGCCTGGTGTGTCCTTGTTGTTGTTGGTTGTGAAGGGGCAACACACACCTCAGTGTCAGAAGACATGGAGGCAGACATCCCGGGGGCTGATCCCTGTCCAGTTATGAAGGGCAGTACTGCAGCAAGGAGGGCGTGCTGGTTTTTCAGAATGGCAGCCACATCCCAATGGTAGGCAGCCAGGTCGGCCCTGAGGGGTTCGATGTTGCATTCGTGCACACGCTGACTGGCTTGCTGTTGGAGTTGTTTGGTCAACTGGATGACAGCTGTGCAGATTGCCTTCTGTGTTACTAAAAGTTCCTCCAACAGCGATGTTCTGGCTTGCATTGCAGCTGCCTGATCAGCAGTTGACAGCATGCACGAACGCACCCCCTCAAGGCTGGCTGCCATAGTTTGCATCCCCACCCGCACCTCCTTGGCCAGCTCCCGCTGGACCCCAACGACTGTTCTTTCGAAGCTGGTGCCAGTGTCGTCAGAGTCCTTAGCTGTGTTGGAGCTGGCAGGTCTTACAATTGGGGTGGCGGGTGGTTCTACTGTGGTGGCTGCTTCTTCTTGGCTCCTCCTTGTTACTGAAGGGGGGGTTTGGAGGCTTTCGAGGACCATGTCAATGGTCTCTTGTGTGAGGTTGATGGTCTCGTCATCCATGTCATCAGGGAACTCATGGACAGGCATATCGGCAGGAGATCCGTGTTCCTCTGCAAAGAAACAGGGTACAATTAGTGTGTCTGTGTTGAGATCATTTTGCACGAAGATACAAGCCTTTGGATGCCTTAACTTTGTACTCTGATTTTGTCTTGGTATCTGCTGTCCATCATAGGGCATTGTTGTAGGCCTATGGCCCACCTGTGTGTCACATGTATGATATGGAGCTATCAGACATGCCTGCCAGGTCATCTCTAGGTGTTGATTTGTAATTATTTCGGAATATGCATTTTTTTGTCCTACTCCTCCCTCGGTGTTTCACTATTGTTATGGAGGGACATTTGTTTGGGTGGGCTCTCATTATCCTACATGTGATTCTTGGCTTTCTAGGCAGCAGGATAGCTAATGGTGTGGGGGACTAAGTTTGACCCACTTGTAAATAACTCTGTCACCCAGATATTCTATTTAGCTCAGACAGACTAGCAGTGCCTCTGGTCTCCCACAACAGAGGAATGTTTAGAAGTCCAAGGCCATGACATCTTTGGGACTTCTCAGGGAAGTGGTGGTCATTCAGATCCTACACATTTCTATCTTTTCCGGTATGTTCCCATACACAAATGACACAGACAGTATTTGTTTGATATGAAGTTTCATTGTACAACTGACTTGTAGGAATTTAGGTGTGAGCCCCAATAACCAAAACAATACACACAGTTAGAACTGAAATAGTCCGCAGGAGAGTAATACATTGGTACACAGCTATCATGGTGCCTAACAGTTTCTACTCTCCCTCTGCTTGTTCTATATATAGCACAGCATGTTAAGTTTGGATCTTGGCTGTCTGAATCACAGGGGAGACATCATCCCTCATATCAGAGGAATGGGCTGGGATCTGGTTGTGCATCAGCAGCAAGGCAGCCAGCATCTAGATGTGATTTTCTGTTTGTAAACTCCCCAATGCGTGTCTTGGGACGAGGAAGTGAATTTAAAAGACATATGTCATTGTGATGACAAAGTTTCCCTACGCAGGAATGGCAAACCTTAACCCCTACCACATCTATCATCAACGAACCAGACGGTATCCTTGACTGGGGCACAGAGTGAATATGTTCTGGCAAACTCCAGTGCAGAAGTAGGCAAAACAGGGTGATTTGACTATTTGCCAACACCTTAGGACTGACTATTTGCTACATTAACTAATAGGAAGGGCAATGAGATTCATTTAGTGCAAAGTGCTCTGAGGCACTTAGATGTCAGCAAATGAGTATAAGTACATTCAGGGTAAGATGCACAAAGGCCTCCAGCCTGAGGCTATTGCGCAAAGTATACGTTTCACTTGCCACGCTACACTTTGACTGACTGTGGGTGTTGTGAATGCCCTGCCAGCACACTTGCCTCACAGGCCCTGCACCATACACTTTTTATTCACATTGCATGATCTGTACATATTAGGTGGCATGACCTATGTATGTCAATGTTAGGATGTGGTATGGATGTAAACATTGTTGATGTTTGTATCTGATGGGGTCTCATGTGTGTCTTACTGGATTGGCCTGTTTATCGTATGAATGTCCTATTTTTTGGTTAGACTGTGCAGATGTGTTTCATTGACCAGTTGCCTGTGTCCCCTTGTCAATGTTGTTGTCTGAGCAGTATGACATTTGTGATGTAGCATTGTTAGGCAGGCACGTGAGGGACCCTGACGTATGCAGCATGTGTGTGTCGTTAGTGCTGTGTGGCTCCTATTGCTGTTTACTTAGGCTTATGTATGTGTCAGTTATGGACATTCGGCATTTAAGTGTACTGGTACCGTTGTCTTATTTCTAGGAGTAGTTGCAGATGTCATCCTCACCCCCTAATTTAGGTATGTATGTTCCAGGGTGGGGTTCCTGCCATTTGGTACTATAGCTGCCCAGAGATGAGAGGTGTTATTGTCAACTGTGGTGGCAGTTAAGTTGCAGTTGGTGTATTTGCTACTGCATTACAGGTAGGGACCTAGTTGATGGGGAATAGTTTGTGCAAAACAAGTGCCTGGATGTGGATTCAGGGTAGTGTCCTTCCCACCTGTCACTGGTTTCCCTTGGCTCTCTTGTTGTAATTACAGGATGTCCCCGTGGGACTGTAGTGGTGGCAGTATTTTGTCGTGCCCCGGCTATGGTCAGTACTGGCCATTCCCCCCTGCCGTGCCCCTTTCCCCATGCCACTTCATATATGTGCTAAGTTACATGCATTGTGTAGTAGGTATCCCCCCCCTGCTTACAGTCCCCATTATTGCATTGTAATTCCCCATGCGACTTACCCTGCATGTGTATAGTGTCGTGGTAGTCTGCGCTGTCCAGTCCTTGTATCCCTGTGACGATCTCCTCCGGGATGACGGCTGCGACCATCTCCTCCATGTGGTCCAGGGCCTCCTGTTGTGCTGGACTCCCCCCTCCAGTCTGCATTGCTGCCTTCCTGTTCCTGGCCATTTTCTCTTTGGTCCTACGTTTACAGTCATGCCAGCGTTTCTTACACTCGGTGACTGTCCGGCGTTCTTCAGCCACACTGTTTATCTTGTCCACAATTTGTTTCCATATGGCCTCTCTCCTACTGAGTGGCAATTTTGAGGATATGAAAAGTTGGTGCTGGTGTTCCGTCACCTCTTTCACCAGGATTTCCTGCTCCTCTGCACTGAAGCGACACTTTCTTTTTTTCTTTAACATGTCCTGGTTCCTGTATGCTTCCTCCTGGCTGGTTCCTGGTCTGCTCTCATCCTCCTGGGGTCTGTTGGGGCATCTAGGATCCATTTTGGGTCTCCTCTCCTGTAAGTGCAGTTTTCGCGCAAAAATTTCACGCAATAGCGTGAAAAAAACCGGCGTTTTCACGATTGCGCTGTCGTAAATCGACCCACAGTGATTTGCGTCACTTTTACGTGGGTTTCCCTTACGACAGACCGACGCTGTGTGCGTCACGAAATAATGACTCCCACCTGTTGGTTGCGCCGCCGTACGTCAAAGTATAAATTTGACGCCCGAATGGCGCATCCAAATGGCGTTAGACGGCGCAAATTTTTTTGACGCAAAACTGCGATAGCGCAGTTTTGCGTCAAAAAGTATAAATATGGCCCTTGGTGTTCACATGGGAGATGTATTGGTCAGCCAAACACACCATCTGCACATTCAAAGAATGGAAGCTCTTCCTGTTTCTGTACACCTGTTCACCCCTGCGGGGGGGTACCAATGCCACATGTGTCCGATCAATGGCACCTATGATGTTGGGGATATGTCCCAGGGCATAGAAGTCACCTTTCACTGTGGGCAAATCCTCCACCTGAGGGAAAACGATGTAGCTGCGCATGTGTTTCAGCAGGGCAGACAACACTCTGGACAACACGTTAGAGAACAGAGGCTGGGACATCCCTGATGCAATGGCCACTGTTGTTTGAAAAGACCCACTTGCCAGGAAAAGGAGTACTGACAGGACCTGCACTAGAGGGGGGATTCCTGTAGGATGGCGGATAGCTGAAATCAGGTCTGGCTCCAACTCGGCACACAGTTCATGGATTGTGGCACGATCAAGTCGGTAGGTGATAATGATGTGTCTGTCTTCCATTGTCGACAGGTCCAGCAGCGGTCTGTACACCGGAGGACGCTGCAAACTCTCCTCACCTGCCCCAGCAGACGTGCCCTATGGACAAGAACAGCGAGCACAGAGTCAGCCAACACTGAGGTATTCAAAAAAGAATTTATTGCACACAGTTGTCAATCCGCAAGGTGCCTGTCACTCTGTGTATGCAAGGCCTAGATAGGTGTGACGCATTTAAAAATAATGCCATGTGGTCCCCTGAAATGGGGGCTGCCTGACCTGTAAGGTGGGACAAGGGGATATGAGGTAACTGCGCTGGCGTTGTACACCGTCGCAGTAGGCGGTCAAAGACCGCGGCGCAATCCTGCATTGGTTAACATTGGGCCCTATGGGTCCGAGGAGCCAATGATGATGTACGCCGGCAGTGACGGTACGCACCGCCGCGGACGTGACCGCCATTTTCTGTCTGTTCACTCACTTGATACCTGACCTTCGACAGGAGAGGACCTACACTGCAAGTGCTGCTGTGACCTCAGTCTGGAAGCGACGATGGCTCATGTGTCTGGGGAAAGGGCCCCTGCCTTCACTTCGGAGGAGTTGGAGAAGTTAGTGGATGGTGTCCTCCCCCAGTACACGCTACTCTACGGTCCTCCAGACAAACAGGTGAGTACACTGTGAGCATGCTGTATGGGGGGGGGGGGACTGAGGCGTGCATGAACGGACGGTGAGTGTATGAGCGTCAGGGCAAGGGTGGGAACGTGGGCCAATGACTGTGACGGTCCGGACGGTTAAAGATCATCCTTTTCCTCTGTACTATTCCTCTAGGTCAGCGTCCACCAGAAGAAGGCTATTTGGCGTGCCATCGCCAAGGACGTCCGGACCCTGCGGGTCCACCACAGACGCAACACCCACTGCCGTAAAAGATGGGAGGACATTCGACGCTGGATCAAGAAGACGGCGGAGGCCCAGCTTGGGATGGCCTCCCAATGTGGGAGGGATGCCTGTCGCACCATGACCCCCCTGATGTTCCGGATCCTGGCGGTGGCCTATCCGGAGTTGGATGGGCGCTTGAGGGCATCACACCAGCCACAAGGGGGTGAGTACCGTCACATCCATCTGACTCTGCACGCATTATGAGGTGTCTGGGTGGGGGAGGTGGGCTGTGGGTTACCCTAGGCCAGGGCGAGCTTTGTAGGCAAGGACCCTTTGTGAGGCAGGCTATGTGGCACCCCAACCACACCAGTGGTAAGAGCCATCTACACCTAGTCAGGCTCCTGTGACTTCCATGTGTGCAGCAATCGCGCATGGGCCATGTCCCTGTGGTTAATTAGGGAAGTCTAAGTGCATGGCGTAGTGCAGAGGGCTGCTGTGTCTGTAGTGTCCGCCAATGGTAGCGGTATTGCATGCACTGAACGTGTCTTTCTTCTTTCTCCCCCCCATTTTTGTGGTCTCCCTGTTCTTGTGTGCATTAGCATCATCAAGCGGAGGAGCAGTGCCACCGGAGCAGGAGGGCGCTGCATCCCACATGGCCCTGAAGGGCGAGACAACGGAGTCTGAAGTCACCAGTGGGACGGAGGGCGAGGGGAGCTCCACAGCGGGGACAGGAGCAGAGACCAGCGACACTGATTTCTCCTCTGATGGGAGCTCGCTTGCGGTGGCGGGCCCCTCTATGCCCCCCGCATCTACAGGTACAGCCGCCACCCCCCTACCAGCACCGCCCTCCCAGCAGCCCCTCAGGGTGTGCCCCGTGGCCGCTCACCCAGGAGGGTGGGCATCTCCTTCACCCCAGGCACCTCAGACCCTGCCCCAGTCAGCCCTGCTGCCCTCAGTGAGGAGGCTATTGACCTCCTGAGATCCCTCACTGTTGGGCAGTCAACAATTCTGAATACCATCTAGGGTGTAGAGAGGCAGTTGCAACAAACAAATGCATACCTGGAGGGCATTCATTCTGGCTAGGCAGCCCAACAGCGGGCATTTCAGGCTCTGGCCTCAGCACTGATGGCAGCCATTGTCCCTGTGTCCAGCCTCCCCCCTCCAACCTCCTCCACCCAGACCCAATCCCCTGTACCTCAGCCTATCCCAAGCACACCATCAGACCAGCATGCACACACCTCAACGCACAAGGGTGGCTCAGGCAAACATAAGCACCACACATCCCACAGGCACTCACACAAGCATCATACCCATGCAGACATACCAACATCCACTGCCTCCACTGTGTCCGACTCCTCCACGTCTCCCTCCTCCCTCCCAGTCTCGTCTCCACTCACACCTGCATGCACTACCTCCATCACCAGCACGCCCATCACCACACACCTACCCCACCCCTTCCGTCCCCTAGGGACCCCCTTTCCAGGTCCCAACCCAGCACCTCAGCCACCACATCACCAGGCACAGTGGTGCCAGCAGTAACCGGCTTCTGGAGTGCACCAAGCAGCAGGGCTGCCAGTGTCCCAAGGTGCGAGGCCAAGGACATTCCCCCCCCCTCCAAAACAGAAGAAGTTGCCCACATCCCGGAGGGAGAAGGCCAAAATACCTGCCACCAAGGACTCAGCCAAGACAACAGTTGGGAGTGGCAAGACAGCTGCGCCACCATCCAAGGTGGGGAGGGGCCTGAAAAAGAAAGGCAAGTCGCCGCCAACCTGCATGGCGGACAAGACCGCCACCAGCACCGCCACATGCACCGCCGCCACGACCACCGCCGCCAGCACCCAAGATACTGAGCCCTTCACCAGCACCTCAGACACTGTGCCCTTCAGCAGTACTGAGATCAGTGAGCCCGCCACCAGCACCGCCGCCAGCACCGAGGTCAGTGAGCCCGCCACCAGCACCGCCGCTCATGACACCGCCGCCAGCGCCGAGGTCAGTGAGCCCCCCTCCAGCACCGCTGCCCAATGGCCGCCGCTACTGAGCCCGCCGCCAGCACCGCCAGCGGCTACGCCACATCCTGAGCCAGTGGCACCACCACAGACATGGCTGCCATTCCCAGTGGTCATTCGTATGAGGCTGGTGGTTTGTTCCAGGGGCCTGGGCAGTTTCCATGTTGCCATTCCGTCAGTGAAGTATCACATCCACTACCTCAGTCCTTGGCAGGATGAAGCACTCTGGGCACAAAGCCCCCTACAGAACTAGTGGAGTATCACATCCACTACCTCAGTCCTTGGCAGGATGAAGCACTCTGGGCACAAAGCCCCCTCCAGAACCAGTGGAGAAAGGCATCCACTACCTCAGTCCTTGGCAGGATGAAGCACTCTGGGCACAAAGCCCCCTCCAGAACCAGTTGAGTATCACATCCACTACTTCAGTCCTTGGCAGGATGAAGCACTCTGGGCACAAAGCCCCCTCCAGAACTAGTGGAGTATCACATCCAGTACCTCAGTCCTTGGCAGGATGAAGCACTCTGGGCACAAAGCCCCCTCCAGAACCAGTGGAGTATCACATCCACTACCTCAGTCCTTGGCAGGATGAAGCACTCTGGGCACCAAGCCCCCTCCAGAACCAGTGGAGACAGTTATCCACTTGGGAGACTGTGGCTTTGCACTCCCCAGGATGCAGCAGTGGGCATGCCACCCACTGGAGAGACTTGAGAGACTGTGGCTTTGCACTCCCCAGGATGCAACAGTGGGCAACCCACCCACTGGAGAGACTTTAGAGACTGTGGCTTTGCACTCCCCAGGATAAAGCAGTGGGCAAACCACCCACTGGAGAGACTTGAGAGACTGTGGCTTTGCACTCCCCAGGATAAAGCAGTGGTCAACCCACCCACTGGAGAGACTTGAGAGAGACTGTGGCTTTGCACTCCCCAGGATAAAGCAGTGGGCAAACCACCCACTGGAGAGACTTGAGATACTGTGGCTTTGCACTCCCCAGGATACATCAATGGGCATGGAGCCCCGTCGTGGAGCTGGTGTCGTGCACTCATTTGGCTCAGGTGCCCCCCCCTTCCCTTCCCCCTGAGGTGCCTGTTTTATTTTGATCTGATGCCCCACCAGTGTGCTCTCCGTTTGGATCGGGTATCTTGTGTGGGCCTCGCCCATGCATTTTGGGCCAGTGGTCCACGAACTATATACAGTAGGTGCAGTACCTGGATTTGAGTTCTTGGTGTACATATTTGTTAATAGTGTATATACATTTTTGAGTAATGGATTTTTCTTGATTACATTCGTTCAAATCATTTCCTTTTGTACTTGCGTTCTTCCAGGGGGGGTGAGGGGGGGGAATGTAACATTTGTTTGTGTTTGTGTTGTTGTGGGTGAGGGTGGGGGTGGGGGTGTTGCGTATTGCGTGTGTGTGTCACTCTCTTTTCCCTCCCCCCTCCCCTGTGTCGTAGGTGCAGTACTCACCGTGGTTGTTGCCGCTGTCGGTCGTGCTCCTGGTAGAGGAGCAGGAAGACAATCGCAGGGAGGATTTGGAGTTCCGGCTCCATGGCTTCCTGGTTCCTCGTGGGGTGTGTAGAGGTGAGAGTTTTCCCTTCCAAGTCCTGTTTCTGCCGTGTTTTTGTTCACGTTGAATCCGCCCCGGAAAAGGTGGCGGATTGGCCTGTCATAATAGTGTGGGCGGTACATTGTCTTCCGACTGTCTGTTGGCGGTGACTGCCAAGCTGTTTGTTTGTACCGCCGTGGCGGTCGGAGTGTTAAAGTAGCTGTCTCTGTTGGCGGAAAACCGCCAAGGTCGTGATTCCATTTTTTTTTCCGCCAGCCTGTTGGCGGTCTTACTGCCGCTTTACCACCGACCGCCAGGGTTGTAATGAGGGCCTTTGTGTGTAAAAAAACACAGGTAGTCACTCCTACAAAAGTACCTCATGTGATGACAGTAGCGATAGAGATGAAATGGAAGCTGCAGGTCAAAAGGTTAACAGTTAATGAGCAGAGCTCAGGGAGACTCCCTGAAATGTTGTAAGGATACTCGCTTCACCGCGCCACCCAGCGAGGCGGTATCGCTGAAGTATCGTGAAATAAACAATAATCAACAATAAGGAAACATAAATGAAAAGCACTTATCTGTCATGTGAGCAGCAAAGACAGAGGATGATTTATGGTTCCTCGCTGCTTTATACAGATAAGTGTGCCGTGATTGGTGCAGAAGAGCTGATGTCATGGGGGGCATTTTGGGATTTGGGTTTTTGATAAAAGTTACATTTTTATTGGCTGCTGTATGTTGAAAATTAATAGCAAAGAAGGACAGGCATAATCTGAAGCCTCCAGTCTTGACATAGAATCCCTATCACATGAGGTGCTGTAAGAAATCTGAGGTATGGTGGCTCTGTAGGGGTTGAGTGCTTCAGGGTCTCTGCTCTGATTAGCTGATGTTTGGGTGTAGTATATCAGTGTGAAAGGGCTACTAATGCCTATTGTTTTTGCTATGGAGTTTAATACTAATGATTTAGCACTGCTTTTATTACTGTTACCAGCACCCCACATGGAAATGAAAAACGGGTCTGTCTGGCACTGGTTCACCGTCACCCTTTCGGATCTATCCTTAAGAAAGGAGAACAGTAGTTTCAGGGCCCTGTCTGAAATACCCAGCTCCCGTAGACGTCCGGTCAGCAGGAATGGAGAGATGGTGTAAATTCTGTTGACATACAGTTTAAGAACAGATTCTGGGACTAGCTGTAAGAGTCAAAACGCTGAAAGGCAGAGATTTCACATACACTATTAGGACAGACATATGCAGAGATACAGCACAAGAGCAAAAGGAGATTGGTCAGCGGGTGAGAACACTGCAGAAGCTTGGAGCAAAGGTGAAGTTATGGTTTTCTGCTATGCTCAAATACATGTGGAGAAATGAGATTAATAACATCAGGAAGGTAGAGCAAGCATATGAGTTGCTTAAAATTATCCAGCGCTCGGTTTAGAAGAAAGGGGGGATAGAGTATTTTTCCTAATAAAACCAAGTTGTTAAGACTATGGTCCAGCCAACAGACAGACATGATAAACAGTCAGAGAGGGAGAATGAGAGAATGTAAGGAAAATAGGTAATGATGTCCCTCTAGTTTTCCTCTCATTTTGTTTTCTGTGTTCGTCTGGGGGCGGTGGGTGGAGGGGGCTGTACAATATTAAAATGTCATCCTCATGGCAAATATATTAAAAGGCATATAACTTTAGGCAATAGGTCGCTAAAACACCAAGCTCTTTTCTAACTAAATGATTCCTTTAAACCTTTATCCCTTAATACCTTCACACAGTAACAACGCCAAGACGCCTCTGGGCAATCGAGTGCTTTACAAATTCAAATCAAATTCAACAATTCAAATTCCCAATCCATGTGCACAAAGAGGGTGGCGTTTGTTATAAACTGAAACACTGCTATAAACCTCTGAGATCAAAACAGATGCTTCAAGCAGATGGATGGTTGAGAAATTTAAGCCAGGGGACAACTTTTACATTTGCTCCATAACACAGCCCAAACAATGACAACACTTCTATTAGTACCTTTACTTTAAGTTTATTGAAATTCCTCACTGAATCCTGCTGGGTGGAGATTTTAATAATCTGTTAGACGGGGAATTAGAAAGATCTAATAGAGGTTGGAAGATAACTACTGCAAAAGTGAGGAGGGAGCTAAAAATCTAATGCAGGATTTTGTTTGTGGTAAAAATCCAGCATAAAAATAGGATACACCTTTATATAGTAAATGGTTTGGCCACCGTTCCAGGTTGGATTTTCTTTCTTGTTGAGAGTATAATAGCAGATAGTATAAAAGAGGTTACACATATACCAGCACACTGCTCAGATCATTCAGCTGTCTTGCTAATATTGCAATATTCCGGAAACTAGGACCACCACTAGGTGGACAATAAATAGAACTTTAATATTCAATCCGAAAGTAATCCGAGATCTCGAGGTAGAGAACAACAATATTTTAAGACCAATCTTGGGACTCCCAAACTTGATACTGTTTGGCATGCATATAAGGCGTATACACCTGAAATCCTAGCAAGCAGGAGGCAAACTTAATCCAAAGCGCACAAGAAAAGGCAAGGAAGCTTGACACTTAAATTAGAGAACTAGAAAGAGATGTTTCAATCTATCTTGGAAAAAGAACTATAGAACGAAGTAACAATTGGCAGACAGGCAGAATAGTTTTCAGCAGTTAATAGAAAACAGGTGGTGGAAAAAGTGGCAGGCAAGTAATGTGGGACATTTTGAATAAGGGGAGAGAAGTGACAGACGTTTGGCCTTTAAAACAGGAAGTGAAAGAGAGAGAAATCATATTATTGAATTAACAGGGAAAAAAATGGTAGCACACTGGGCAATCTCGCTCACATTGATGCATGTATTTTAGGTATGTTTTAAACATTGTATACAGAAATTACCATTGTAGAAGCCCAGAGCTAACAGAGTGACTAAAGAAAAAACAAGGGTGGCGAAGCATAGGACTTAATTACGACTTTGACGGTCCGACAGTCGGACCGCCAAAGCCGTGGAGATGAGGAGGCCGTCAAACCCGCTGCCTCACCCCTGTCATATTACGATGTTTCCACCAGGCTGAACGGTGGAAACATCATATTACCAGTGGAAACAGGGCAGCTGCATTGGCCTCGGCACTTGTAGGGGGCTGAGGCCAATGCCTTTGCAAACAGGCTCCCTCAGAATATGCAGTGTTTGAGATAGCAATCACAACAATAGATGCAGCTAAAGCATTTGATACTCGACTGGGCCTATCTCTGGGAGCGATTGGTAATATCTTGTTTCACACTCAGCATTTATAGAAAAACAAATAAATTGTACAATCCACTTCCTGCACACATCCTACTTAACGGGAGCGTAACCAAAAAATTAACATATACAGAGGTACCCAGGTTAGATGTTCTCCTTCTCTCCTACTTTTTGATCTATATCTAGAACACCTATCTCAGGTTTTTATAAGAGATGAAGAGATAATCCCATTGAGTGAAACAATTTTGAAAATAAAAATTCTCTCTACACTGATGATATTATTAAAGAGCCTAGTAAAACAGCACCTCGGATGAATTTGGCGCTTTCTCTGGGTACTTGATAAATAAAGCAAAACCTGAGATAATGGATTGGAACCTGAGAAACACTGTGCAAAGGCCAATCCAAGCTGAGATACCTGGCTATTACTATCAGGAAAAAGAAAATAAGTTACTTACCTGTAATTGTGGTTCTCCAGTATTGGTATCTTTCATAGATTCACATGCTTGAATCATTCCCCGTTGTCGAAGTGGGAGTCTCCTGGTACATAGAAAGCAGAATTTTACATTGAAGTTAATGGATAAATACATTCACTTTAATAGCTTATCAGTGTTATTAGACATGACCCAAATTCCAGCCAATCAGGCGAGAACACCCTTTAGAACCCTCACCACAGAGGCTCCAGTCTCTCAGATTTTCTAGCACAAGTGATGTATAAAAGAATAAGACATGAGGTGAGCCTCTACGAGGAGGAAGGTGGGTCGCACGTGAATCTATGAAAGATACCAATACTGGAGAACCACAGTTACAGGTAAGTAACTTATTTTCTTCTTCAGTATTGGGGTATCTTTCATAGAATCACATGCTTGAATCAGAATAATTAGCAGTAAACAAGAATAAGAATAACTGTCTCACCTTATGCAAATAAATTCTGTAGAACTGCTTGTCCTACTGGTGCGTCCATCCTGTCTGCGGCATCTAGGCAGTAGTGCTGAGTGAAGGTGTGCCTGCTAGACCACGTTGCTGCTCTACATATTTGTTGTATAGGCACTCCTGCGAACAGAGCTATAGAGATGGAGACAGCTCTGCTGGAGTGGGCTTTGACGTTGGTTGTCAATAGTTTTCCTACTAGCTGGTGACAAAATTGTATGGCGGTGGCAATCCACCAAGCTATAGTCTGTTTGGTAACAGGATACCCCTTTTTTAGTTGTCCATTGCCTACAAACATTTGATCTGCATTGCGGAAGCTGGTAGTCTTTTATATGTAGAATTTGAGACATCTCCTGGTTTCTAGGGAATGTAGAGCTCTTTCTGCTCGGGTTTGAGGATTTGGGAAAAAAGTTTTCAGTATTACTTGTTCATTCAGATGAAAGTCTCAGGGAACTTTAGGGATAAACTTAGGATTAGTTTGGAGGATAACAGTGTCAGACTTAAATTGGGGAAAAGGCTGAGTGAATGTGAATGTCTGAATGTCACTGACCATCTTTGCTGAAGTAAGCGCTAGGAGAAGCGCTGTCTTCCAGGAAATGTATTTCAACTCTGCCTTGAGTATAGGTTCAAATGGATGCTTCATCATTTGTGAAAGTACAACAATGAGATGCCAGGGAGAAGGAGGGATTTTTGCTGGAGCAAAAAACACCTGAATAGTCCGTTAAGAAATTGTTTTACTATTCTGGAGGACCATAAAGATGGAGGATTAGCAGTACAGCGGAACCTAGAAATGGCTGCTAAGTGAACCTTGATGGATGAGGGAGAAGGACCTGATTTTGCCAAGTGAAGAAGGTACGGAAGTATCTGCTCTGGAACAGATGTCAGAGGGTGGACATCGGAATCCTTACACAATATACAGAAACTTTTCCATTTGAGTTTGTCTGCTTTATTTGTATCTTGGGCTCTGGCATTAGCGAGCACATCATGAATATTAGCTCAGCAATTTCATTGAGTTCCGGAGCAGGCCGATAATTGAAGAGAAGTTGGGTTGGGATGACGGACCTGGTCACGATTCATCATTAGTAAGTTCGGTATTGGTTCCAACAGAATGTGAGGTTGCTCCCAGAGAAGTAGGAGCTTCGTGAACCAAAACTGGTGTGGCCACTTGGGAGCTATCAGTAACAGTGGGCAAGGTTCTCTCTTCATCTTCTTTACTGGAAGCGGGGGAAAAGCGTAAGCATAGATTCCTGACCATATGATCAAAAATGCATTCCCCCACAACCCCCTCTGCAGTTGCCAGCTTGCGTAGTACTGGCATTTGTTGTTTTCCTTTGCCACAAAGAGGTCCAAACTGGGCTTGTCCCAGCGATGACAAAGATTATTGAGAGTTGTCTGATTGAGCTCCCACTTGTGGCAGATTGTTGTGGTCCTGCTTAATGAGCCCGCAAGGGTGTTGGACACTCCTGGAACGTGTTCTGCCCTGAGAGTTATGTGATGTAAAAGTGACCAATTCCACACTTCTTGCGCCTGGAGAGACAGCGCTGGTGAGAGTGTGTATGCCTTGCTTGTTGAGGTAGTGCATGCTTGTGGTGTTGTCGGTTCGGATCAAAACCGATGAGCCCCTGATCTTGGTTAGGAAGGATTTGAGCGCTAGGAAGATGGCTTTTAGTTCTAGCAAGTTGATGTGGGGCATTGCTTCCTGAGTGATTTATTTCCCTCTCACTGTCAGGTCATTAAGATGCATGCCCCATCCGTCTAGTGACACGTCTGTGGTCAGAACATGTTCCGGGCTTTGATTCAGGAAGGAGAGACCCTCTAAGATGTGTGACATCTTCAACCACCATTTCATGGCCCGCTTCATTGGTGAGGTTATTTGAACAATGTTGTCAAAAGATCGACTATTTGTTTCCACTGGCTGTCTAATTGTTGTTGAAGTGATCTCATGTGGAGACAGCAGTTTAGGATCAACGGAATGCAAGAGGAGAGCATTCCCCGAAAAGATTTGTAGATCTGGACAGAAGTGGACTTTCTTTTGTCGGGGCGCAGCACTAGATTAAAAATCTTCTGCCTGTCTTGGCAGGCAAAGGCTTTCGCTTGTTCAGTATCTAATACGGCTCCTAGAAAGATGATGTTGGTTGACAGAGTTAGGTGTGATTTTTGGTAATTGACTGAGAGGCCTAAGTTCTGGAAGAGAGATAGGCATGTTGCTGTGTCTCTGTCTGCTTGGCACGCTGTGTTCGCTTTTATGAGCCAATCGTCCAAGTAAGGAAAAACTTGAACTCCCTTTTGTCTAAGATATTCTGCCACTGGAGCCAAGACCTTGGTGAACACTCGAGGAGCTGATCTCAGACCGAATGGTAACACTATGAATTGGTAGTGGGTGTCTGCTACCTTGAAGCATAAGAATTTCCTGTGGCTGGGGCGAATAGGGATATGAAAACTGGCATCTTGGAGATCTAAGGCAGTCATGTGATCCCCTTGATTAAGAAATTGTAATTCTTTTTGAAGAGTGACCATACGAAATTATTGTTTTCTCAGGAATTTGTTCAGCTGTCGAAGATCTAAGATGGGACGCCCGTCTCCTGTCTTTTTCTGAATGAGGAAGAAGCAAGAGAAACCAGTTCTTCTCTGAGACTTCGATACAATCTCTATAGCTCCCTTGTCCATCATTGTGGTAATTTGTAAAAGGAGCTCTTTCAAGTGAGCAGAGGGGGGTCCTCGCAGTGGTACATCTGGAGGGGGTTTGTTGAAATTCTAGTGTATGCCCTCTGGTAAAAATATTGAGAACCTATCGGTCTGAGGTGATCTGGGACCACTGGTGGGAGAAGCTGGAAATTCTGCCCTGTATCTGAGTATTGGCATAGGGGTTGGAGGCAGGCACCTGGCAGAGGTCAGTGTTGTAGGAAAGTGCCACTGCTGGCATGGTTGTCCCCCACCTTTTCCATAGTGTTGATGCAAACTTTGATTGAAAGTGTGCTGGGACCCTGCTAACCAGGCCCCAGCACCAGTGTTCTTTCCCTAAAACTGCACCTTTGCAGCCCTGGCACACAGTTAAGTCCCTTGTAATGGGGTACCCATGGTACCAAGGGCCCTGTGGCCAGGGAAGGTCCCCAAGGTCTGCAGCATGTATTATGCTACCCTTAGGGACCCCTCACTCAGCCCATGCACACTGCCTTGCAGATTGTGTGTACTAGTGGGGAGAAGAAGGCAAAGTCGACATGGCACCCCACTCAGGGTGCAATGCCCCCAAAATCACTGCCTGTGGCATAGGTAAGTCACCCATCTAGCAGGCATTACAGCCATAAGGCAGGGTGCACAATACCACAGGTGAGGGCATAGCTGCACAACTATGCCCCTACAGTGTCTAAGTCAATTCTTGGATATTGTAAGTGCAGGGTAGCCATATTGAGTATATAGGTGGGCATTTTGATTGGTGGTAAAAACCACCTACCGCCACGGTGACGGCCTCCAAAATACTGCCACCGCTGCTCCCATCCATCTGCCATATTATGAGCACTGCCAGACATCTACCACAAGAAGGGCGGAAATCGGACAGTGTTCATGGTGGCGGATGGTGGTAAGGTAGCGCGGCTACCACCAGCACCGCCACGCCAGTAGAACGCTGCCAGCCGTATCATGACCGTTCCCTGCCAGAAGACCTCCTTGACAAAGGTAAGTCAGGCATCCAACAGGGGAGGGGGGGTGTGAGGGGAGGGGGTGTTGTGTGTGTGTGTCTGAGTATGTGCATGAATGTGCGAGTGAGTGTGTGAATGTGTCTGTGTGTGTTGTGTTGTTTGCATGGTTGTATGCATGTGAGTGAATGCGTGTAAGAATGGTGAAGTGAGTGCGTGTCTGCATGTCAGTGTGATTGTGTGTAAGAATGTGTGCGAGCATGACTGGAAGTGTGTCTGTATGAATGCATGTATGCCAGTATCTGTATAAACGCGTGTATGCCAGTGTGAGTGATTGGGTGTATGCGTGATGCGTGTCTGCGGGTGTGTACATATATGGGGGGTGGGGGGGTGAGTGAGTGAGAGGATCGGAGGTGGGGGTGTGTGGATGGGGGTGTTTGGATCAGGGGTGGGGGATGTGTGTTTGGAATGGGGTGGGGGGTGTATGTGAATGTCAGGGGGTAGGGGGGTTAGTGTGTGTATGGGGGTAGGGGTGGGGCTTTGGATGTAGGGGATGGGGGTGTCAGGTGTGTGTTGTGGGGTGGGGGAGCTGCCTACCGATGACAGGGAAGGAATTCCCTGTCACCAGTAGGGCCTACCGCCATGGTTTTCGTGGCGTTGCTAATGGCACGAAAACTATGGTGGTAGGCAGCCTCGTAAAGCTGCAGGCATTACTGTGCTGGCCGCCGGGCTAGAGGTCTTCAGCAAAGGCGGCTGATACTGCCATGGCGATATGAGTGGAGAAGTGGTGGTTGGCTGCAGCCAACCCGCCATTCTCATAATGAGGCGCTATGCACCTCCAGCCTGTGGGCGGTACTACCGACTCATTTACACTCACTGCCAGGGTCATAATGACCCCCAAAATGTCTGAATCTAAAAAAGAGCTTTTTAGGTCCTAAAGACATGTGCGAAATTTAGACTAATCTCAGGAGACCCACACAAAGAATGCCTGTACTGCCTGTAGGAGGCTGGACTGGCTTGTAGTGAGTACCAAGGGGTACTTACACCTTGCACCAGGCCCAGGTATCCCTTATTAGTGTATAGGGGTGTCTAGCAGCTTAGGCTGATAGATAATGGTAGCTTAGCAGAGCAGCTTAGGCTGAACTAGGAGACGAGTGAAGCTCCTACAGTACCACTAGTGTCAGTTGCACAATATCATAAGAAAACACAATACACAGATATACTAAAAATAAAGGTACTTTATTTTTATGACAATATGCCAAAGTATCTCAGTGAGTACCATCAGTATGAGGATAGCAAATATACACAAGATATATGTACACAATACCAAACATATGCAGTATAGTAGTAGAAAACAGTGCAAACAATGTATAGTTACAATAGGATGCAATGGGGGCACATAGGGATAGGGGCAACACGAACCATATACTCCAAAAGTGGAATGCGAACCACGAATGGACCCCAAACCTATGTGACCTTGTAGAGGGTCGCTGGGACTGTAAGAAAACAGTGAGGGTTAGAAAAATAGCCCACCCCAAGACCCTGAAAAGTGAGTGCAAAGTGCACTAAAGTTCCCCAAAGAGCACAGAAGTCGTGATAGGGGAATTCTGCGGGAAAGACCAACACCAGCAATGCAACAACAATGGATTTCCAGACTAGAGTACCTGTGGAACAAGGGGACCAAGACCAAAAGTCACGATCAAGTCGAGAGTGGGCAGATGCCCAGGAAATGCCAGCTGTGGGTGCAAAGAAGCTGCTACTGGACAGTAGAAGCTAAGGATTCTGCAAGAACGACAAGGGCTAGAAACTTCCCCTTTGGAGGATGGATGTCCCACGTCGTGAAGAGTCGTGCAGAAGTGTTTTCCTGAAGAAAGACCGCAAACAAGCCTTGCTAGCTGCAAAGCTCACGGTTAGGGTTTTTGGATGCTGCTGTGGCCCACGAGGGACCAGGATGTCGCCAATTGCGTGAGGGGACAGAGGGGGCGTCCAGCAAGACAAGGAGCCCTCTCAGACGCAAGCAGCACCCGGAGAAGTGCCGAAACAGGCACTACGAAGTGGCATGAAACGGTGCTCATCTGAAGTTGCACAAGAGAGTCCCACGCCGCCGGAGGACAACTCAGGAGGTCGTGCAATGCAGGTTAGAGTGCCGTGGACCCAGGCTTGGCTGTGCACAAAGGAAATCCTGGAAAAGTGCACGGAGCCGGAGTAGCTGCAAAAGACGCGGTTCCCAGCAATGCAGTCTGGCGTGGGAAGGCAAGGACTTACCTCCACCAAACTTGGACTGAAGAGTCACTGGACTGTGGGAGTCACTTGGACAGAGTTGCTGGATTCAAGGGACCTCGCTCGTTGTGCTGAGAGGAGACCCAGAGGACCGGTGATGCAGTTCTTTGGTGCCTGCGGTTGCAGGGGGACGACTCCGTCGACCCACGGGAGATTTCTTCGGAGCTTCTAGTGCAGAGAGGAGGCAGACTACCCCCACAGCATGCACCACCAGGAAAACAGTCGAGAAGGCGGCAGGATCAGCGTTACAAGGTCGCAGTAGTCGTCTTTGCTACTTTGTTGCAGTTTTGCAGGCTTCCAGCGCGGTCAGCAGTCGATTCCTTGGCAGAAGGTGAAGAGAGAGATGCAGAGGAACTCTGATGAGCTCTTGCATTTGTTATCTAAGGAATCCCCCAAAGCAGAGACCCTAAACAGCCAGAAAAGAGGGTTTGGCTACTTAGGAGAGAGGATAGGCTAGCAACACCTGAAGGAGCCTATCAGAAGGGGTCTCTGACGTCACCTGCTGGCCCTGGCCACTCAGAGCAGCCAGTGTGCCAGCAGCACCTCTGTTTCCAAGATGGCAGAGGTCTGGAGCACACTGGAGGAGCTCTGGGCACCTCCCAGGGGAGGTGCAGGTCAGGGGAGTGGTCACTCCCCTTTCCTTTGTCCAGTTTCGCGCCAGAGCAGGGCTGAGGGGTCCCTGAACCGGTGTAGACTGGCTTATGCAGAAATGGGCACCATCTGTGCCCATGAAAGCATTTCCAGAGGCTGGGGGAGGCTACTCCTCCCCTGCCTTAACACCTTTTTCCAAAGGGAGAGGGTGTAACACCCTCTCTCTGAGGAAGTCCTTTGTTCTGCCTTCCTGGGCCAAGCCTGGCTGGACCCCAGGAGGGCAGAAACCTGTCTGAGGGGTTGGCAGCAGCAGCAGCTGCAGTGAAACCCCTGAAAAGGCAGTTTGGCAGTACCCGGGTCTGTGCTAGAGACCCGTGGGATCATGGGATTGTGCCAACAATGCCAGGATGGCATAGAGGGGGCAGTTCCATGATCTTAGACATGTTACATGGCCATATTCGGAGTTACCATTGTGAAGCTATACATAGGTAGTGACCTATGTGTAGTGCACGCGTGTAATGGTGTCCCCGCACTCACAAAGTCCGGGGAATTTGCCCTGAACCATGTGGGGGCACCTTGGCTAGTGCCAGGGTGCCCACACACTCAGTAACTTAGCACCCAACCTTTACCAGGTAAAGGTTAGACATATAGGTGACTTATAAGTTACTTAAGTGCAGTGGTAAATGGCTGTGAAATAACGTGGACGTTATTTCACTCAGGCTGCAGTGGCAGGCCTGTGTAAGAATTGTCAGAGCTCCCTATGGGTGGCAAAAGAAATGCTGCAGCCCATAGGGATCTCCTGGAACCCCAATACCCTGGGTACCTCAGTACCATATACTAGGGAATTATAAGGGTGTTCCAGTATGCCAATGTGAATTGGTGAAATTGGTCACTGGCCTGTTAGTGACAATTTGGAAAGAAACGAGAGAGCATAACCACTGAGGTTCTGGATAGCAGAGCCTCAGTGAGACAGTTAGTCATAACACAGGTAACACATTCAGGGCACACTTATGAGCACTGGGGCCCTGGCTGGCAGGGTCCCAGTGACACATACAACTAAAACAACATATATACAGTGAAAAATGGGGGTAACATGCCAGGCAAGATGGTACTTTCCTACACTGCCTTCATCCAAAACATCAGCCCAAGGATTGCAAGTACTGTTGTACTTTTTCGGCAAAACCCTTCAAAGACCGAGAGGGAAGGCTGCTTCTGTGGCTGCAGAAGGAGAAGGCTGTCTCTGAATCAAGCTTGGAGAGTGAGGAAAAGACTCCTACTGGCAGAAAAAGAAAGGAATGAGAAACATCTCACTTCTACAGAGAATCTAAAAAGCTAGATCTCACAATAGAGAGACCAGTGAGGAGAAAGGACAGAAAAAAGAACCATGCTGGCACTTAATTTTCCCATCAGAGGTCAGATTTAGCACCTCCATCTGCTCTTCATACTCCTTTCAAGGAAATTTTCTACGCATAATCCCGCTTGTCGACGGCCCTGTCCATAAAGCTACCATTGACGGCAGATACAGCATCATCCCCAGCACCGTCAACGATGTTGACGGTCATCTCCACCATGTCGACGATCAAGACAACCATGGCACTGGATTCGTTGACAAGGTTAGTGATGAAGACTTCATCCTTGACGTCTGCCAGACCTTCCCTGAAGATTTCCTTATAGACCACACCCCATTTTCAGGACGACATACACTGCTACACCGTGAACATTACTGTCATTGATTAATCAGTGGTTCCGCCGTCGACTATCCTGTCGATGACCCTTTCAATGGTAGGAAAACACTTAATTCAGGTACCCAGAACTCCTCAGATGGCAAAAAGTTTACCTGCAATCTCTCTATTGATCCAGCTAGGCTCCTGGAATATCAGGAATCAGAAGATGAGGGTATGCTTGGCCCTGCATAAAGCCCTTCCCAGTTAAGGGTAAAATGTCAGGAATCTAAGGAAGAGGAGGATACTGAAGGTATCTAATCATCGTATATGGAAGGGGACTACTCCTTCATGGATATAGATCAATCTTTGCGGCAAGTAGATACGTTTCTAGAACACAACCCTTATGAGGAAGAAGAACATCATGCTCAGGAACCGCCTATCAACAATCCTATAACACTGGTTACAGACTTGCGCCTTATACTTGACTATAAAAGATTTCCAGATGCCAACCCAGCTCTGCCGCTGCCAGCGAGACAGGAAGCCCTTTCTGTAACTCCTGCTTAGCATAGCACTCCTAGGCTTCAAAAGGAAAAGCTAATCCCGCCCCCAATAATAATTCCAGACAATCTGCAAGACAGTGATGACCAACAAGTGGAAGAGGGATAACTCTTGTTATATCCCACGGATAATGAAGAGTGGGATGAATATGTCGCACCAACTGCAGACTCTCCTCCACCCGTGGCTGACTTGCCACCGGTTCATGTTACTAGACAAGGTGGTTGATGCTAACCATTGCACATCCGAAACCGGGAGCTCGAGAGTAGTATATTGTATGTACCGTCCTGTGAAGGGTGCCAACCTGGTACAGAAACCCAACCACCAAGGTTTTCGGGATGCACAAAAACACAGGTGGAAAAACAGACCACCTATGGCATGTGCTGTAAAATACAAAGTGCAAAAAAAAACAGGCAACCAGGGCACTCCAAAGTAATAAGTCCAAGATGAGTGGATTTGCAGAGGATACTTTAATCCTTGGTAATGGGAAGTCAAAACGTCACACAGAGACATTCAAATCCACATGTTCACATGTTAGAACAAGTATATGAGAAGTTCAGAAAACAGCCAACACGTGTTTCGTCCTCACGGACTTTTTCAAGGCTCAAAATCTAACATATGAGTACCCGAAGTATTTCTCTTACAACTCCGAATTGTGATTTTATATATCTGTACAACCCCAGATTCCGGGAGTCAGGAAGGTTCGGCGTAAGTAGATTATTCATGCGCAGCGCATGATAACGCTGCCGTGTTCGGATGATAAAACCAAATCATATACTTGTTCTAACATGTGAACATGTGGATTTGAATGTCTCTGTGTGACGTTTTGACTTCCCATTACCAAGGATTAAAGTATCCTCTGCAAATCCACTCATCTTGGACTTATTACTTTGGAGTGCCCTGGTTGCCCGTTTTTTTTTGCACTTGCCACCGGTTCATATTGGCACCTTTCATGACTTGCTGGACAGGGCATCAAAATCTTTCGACCTTCCAATGCCTACAAAGCAAATCAAGTGTCTTCTCTGCGATTTTAAACCAGGAACACAACATTCTACCAGACCTATTCCTATCGTAGATTTTATGTGGCAGGAAGAATTACTATTCATGAAAACACCAGCGTCAGTGCCAGATGTCATTCCAAAACTTGGCAAAAAATACAAGGCGCCTGAAAGTTCTCCTACCTGTCTCATTGGTCATCCATGGCGGTCTCGCTCATCCTGCAGGCCACTCAAAGGAGGGCGAAGAACCCTGCTTCGCCATGCACAGCTCCTCCTGATAAAGAAAGCCGCCAGCTTGACACTATAGGTAAGAAGTTTGCCACAATGGCAGCCACTTCCACCAGAGCCTCTAATTCCATGGCAATCTTGGGGAGATATGACCAACAGATGTGGTCAGACATTCGTCGCTGCTTGACTTCCTTCTAGAGGATAAGAAGAAAGAGGCAAGTGAGATCCTGGTGGAAAGTGAAAAGGTCTCTTCAGAGATTATACACATGGCTATGGACACTTCTTCCATGGCGTTTAGGAAAATGGCAGGGGATGCAGCCCTAAAATGCCAAGTATGGTTTAAAGCCAAGACAGTCCGTCCAGAGGTGCAAGCCAAGGTTTTGGACATGCCGTTCGACAGAGAGTTCCTCTTTGGGAAACATGTGGACAAGGCCTTGCAGTCCATCAAGTTGGACACAGATACTGCTAAATCACTGGCCAACTTGCAACAGAAGAGGTTCCAGCTCTTCTGAGGCAGAGGTAGAGGCCAGTACACATCCAGGCTTCAGTTTCAGCAATGATTTCACACGTATTCTCAGCAGGGTTTTCTTGCTCCGTATCCAGCGCAATCCTGTAGGCTAACTACAGCGGCAACATTCTCTAGACAGCCAGGATGACAACGCCCTTCAGCAGGAGATAAAACTCAGGACAACAGTAGTAGACAGTGAAGTTTTGCGGGCCCCTGCCACCGAGGTCCTACGTCAATTCAGCCTTATATCATCCGCATTCTTCAATCAAGGGAAGATCATATCTTCAGACAAGTGGGTGTTGGATGTCCTTTTGAATCTATTCAGAAAAGCGAACCAAAATTTCATTCTTGGAAAGTGGCATTTCTATTGGCTATTACATATGCCAGGCGATTTGGCGAAATACAGGTTTTCACTATATAGGAGCCTTACATACAGTTTCTGGATGAAAGGGTTATCCCGCATAGTAACCCTTCATCCATTTCTAAGGTGCCTACAACATTTCATCTCAATGAACCAGTCATCCTGCCTTCTTTTTTCCCTAAACCATCTTCATCTGCTGAGATAGCTTTGCATTCATTAGACATAAAGCATTGCCTAAAGTTCTATTTCAAAAGGACAAAACCTTTCAGAAAATCCAACTAATTGCTCATCCCTTTCTCAGCTCCTAGGAAAGGACAAGCTTTGACGTGGGCCAGTATAGCCTGATGGGTATCTTCAACTTTTGTCTTCTGTCATGACAAGGCTAGATGTCCGCTGCTTATGAAAGGGAAGGCTCACTCACCTAGAAAAGTTGCTAGGTCATCGGACCTGTTTGCCGGAGTGTCTCTGGCAGACATCTGCAGAGCGGCGACATGGGGAAACGTTCATACGTTCACAAAGCACTACTGCCTGGATGCCTGGAATAAGGCAAATATAGCGGTTGGACCAGCTACCCTCCGAAAGCTGTTCTCATATGGTAGGCACACTCTTAATTTCTGTTTGTATTTTTATGATTGTAATCATTTGTCAGTTTACAGCTGTGCTTATAATTCCTTCAGGTTATGCTATCTCCTCCTTAATTTTAATACACTCCATTTCTCTGTTTATTAGATAATGATATTTAAGTTTGAGTCTCATGGTGGGATGATTCACCTGACCCACCTCTACTGTTAATTTTATGTCAGGACCGGAGGCTCCGATTATGCTTCTCTTTCCATGCTTTATTTTTTACTCAGCAGCCAATCAAAAAACAAAAGATTTAAATACTACATTTCCCATAACTTCAGTCACATGACCAACCACAGAGTGACCTCTATATAAACGAGCTGACATCATAAAACTTCCTCTTTCTTTGCTGCTCCACAGCCAGTTAAGTGCACGTCTTTCTCTAATGTTGTAACAAATTATTTCTGTGTTCACTCCGATCAGCACGACGCTCTGCATGTGCCGAAGTCTGTGATTTACTGCATTGTTATTGCTTTTCAGGTTGGAGCGCTTCGGCCTCCAGGGAAGCGATCACTCGCAGTCCCTTTCTTTTGTGGAGCGAGAGAGGAGCTAAGACACGACCGCCATCTTGGGTTGGTCGCATCTCCTCGTCCTAGCGCCTGCTAGACGTGTGGCACACACGCGCATGCGTGAATTTACCGCATACGTTTTTCTCCGTGTTTGGAGGCTTGGGGCAGCGCTGGCGGTGTGCTCCACCATTTTGTTCCTCTTTTACCCCCAAAGTTGAATCAGTTTACCTCCTTGTGCCTTTATATCGCTACCCACGCCCTGAGACATCGGAGAGTGCCCAGAGTTGTAGACAATTGCATATAAGCTCTGCCTAGAGAGCTCCAGGTGCCTCCCTCCACTCTTTAACTTGAATCCTCCGCCTGGTGGGGTTGCACTCCCCTTTATTACAGCTGCACAGTTATATTTATATCTAATTTGGGGTACTTTTTGAGAATGGCCCAGTACGACTCCTATGAAGAGGACAGAGGGGAATACCAAGAGTTCACTCCTTCTTTTGAAGAAAGTTTGGTGGAAGCCAATGTCTGATTGTCGATTAACAAGGCTTTGGCCGGGGCGCTAGGCCCCCTGACCTCCCATCTTAAGGGCTTTGCACGCCAGCAAGACTGGTTACCGTCTCTTATGGCCTCTGGTTGTCTGGTTCCCACTCCAGCTTCACACCCAGAGGGAAAAGCCAAAGGCAAAACGAAAGCAAAATTATGGCATTCTGAGGCTTTTGAAAAATTGTCCACGACAATTCTGAATGAACATGGGTATAGTCATTCTCAACCCCACGCATCTTCTTCTGATGATCCTTCTAAGGTATTTGACCTGTTGGGTTCAGGTTCATCCAAGGCCTACTCTGATAGTGACCAGGAGGGCATTCCTGGCCCCAGTAAAAAGAGGCGACAAGATCAGAGATCCAACCCAGGTCCCAGTCCCTCGAAGGTGCTTACCTTTGATCCATCTGAAATTATTCATCCCCACTCCTCCAATTGGTCTTCCCTTCCGGAGATGGCGAATTGTGTGCAGGTGCATCTCAGACAAAGTTTTGATAAGGAGGTCAGGGAGAGGCATAAAACTAAGGGGGTCATTCTGACCCTGGCGGCCGGTGGCCGCCAGGGCCACCGACCACGGGAGCACCGCCAACAGGCTGGCGGTGCTCCCACGAGCATTCTGACCACGACGGTTCAGCCGCGGTCAGAAGCGGAAAGTCGGCGGTCTCCCGCCGACTTTCCGCTGCTCGGGGGAATCCTCCATGGCGGCGGAGCGCGCTCCGCCGCCATGGGGATTCAGACACCCCCTACCGCCATCCTGTTCATGGCGGGAAACCCGCCATGAACAGGATGGCGGTAGGGGGTGCCGTGGGGCCCCTGGGGGCCCCTGCAGTGCCCATGCCAATGGCATGGGCACTGCAGGGGCCCCCGTAAGAGGGCCCCGCAAAGTATTTCAGTGTCTGCCTTGCAGACACTGAAATACGCGACGGGTGCAACTGCACCCGTCGCACCCCTGCAACTACGCCGGCTCAATTCTGAGCCGGCGTCCTCGTTGCAGGGGCATTTCCTCTGGGCCGGCGGGCGCTCTTTTGGAGAGCGCCCACCGGCCCAGAGGAAATGTCTGAATGGCCGCCGCGGTCTTCTGACCGCGGTGCGGTCATTTGGCGGCGGTACCTTGGCGGACGGCCTCCGCCGTCTGCCAAGGTCAGAATCAGGGCCTAAATGTCCCAGGCCAGATCTGGAAGGCAAAGAGCCCGACACACCCCAAATAGACCCTACAGTGGTCAACTTTATGAAAAAATAGTCCAGAGATCCCAAAAAAGGGCTGGACAGAGCCTGGCGGTCCTGCCAGGATAAACTGCTTGATCTTTCAGGACCCTTAACGAAGATACTGGAAATAGGGTTCCTTGCAAAGGAGTCTGGGGGTCAGGTTGATCCGGAGATTTTGATCGATTGGGCACAATGTGCAGTATGCCAACTGGGCAATGTCAACGTGGCCATGTTCACCGAAAGGAGAAGATCGATCCTCATGCAGATTGATCCAAAGTTGAATAATCTGGCTTCTTCCGAATCAGGTCCGTGGCACAAGGTCTATTGTTTGGAGGTCCTTTTGTCAAGGATCTAGCAAAATTCGCAGCCACATACAATACATTAGACAAGGCACATTTGTCTTTAAAGCAAGTTTTCCACAATACCCTTCTTGCAAGGGCTGGACGATACAGAGTCCGTTCGTCAGACCGGGGATTTTATCAGGGCTCCCAGCATGAAGCCTTCAACGGGTTTAGAGGCTCCTGGCAGGAGCAAGACCAGACCTTCTACCCTACCAGACCCAGAGGAGGTCATCAGCGCTTCTGTAGAGGAAGAGGTACCAGAAGGGTGCCCATAACACAGGATAGTCAGGTGAGGATGATACCTTATTCAGAGGTGGTGTTGGGGGGAAGGATTCAATTCTTCAGACACAACTGGGCGATCATTACACAAGATGCATGGGACCTAGAGTCAGTACAGGGATACAAACTAGAGTTTTACAATTCTCCAATTCAGGACTCCACCCCCCTTGGGAGATATTTTTTTCCCTACAAGATCAAGATCTCATTGCAGTGGAAATTCTTTCCCTGCTTCGCCAAGGCGCCATTTGTCTCTCCTCTCCTTATCCCAGGGGATTTATCAGCAACATTTTCCTGGTCAGCTAAAGAGGCGGGGTTCAGGTTGATCCGGAGATTTTGATCGATTGGGCACAATGTGCAGTATGCCAACTGGGCAATGTCAACGTGGCCATGTTCACCGCAAGGAGAAGATCGATCCTCATGCAGATTGATCCAAAGTTGAATAATATGGCTTCTTCCGAATCAGGTCCGTGGCACAAGGTCTATTGTTTGGAGGTCCTTTTGTCAAGGATCTAGCAAAATTTGCAGCCACATACAATACATTAGACAAGGCACATTTGTCTTTAAAGAAAGTTTTCCACAAAACCCTTCTTGCAAGGGCTGGACGATACAGAGCCCGTTTGTCAGACCGGGGATTTTATCAGGGCTCCCAGCGTGAAGCCTTCAACAGGTTTAGAGGCTCCTGGCAGGAGCAAGACCAGACCTTCTACCCTACCAGACCCAGAGGAGGTCATCAGCGCTTCTGTAGAGGAAGAGGTACCAGAAGGGTGCCCATAACACAGGATAGTCAGGTGAGGATGATACCTTATTCAGAGGTGGTGTTGGGGGGAAGGATTCAGTTCTTCAGACACAACTGGGCGATCATTACACAAGATGCATGGGACCTAGAGTCAGTACAGGGATACAAACTAGAGTTTTACAATTCTCCAATTCAGGACTCCACCCCCCTTGGGAGATATTTTTTTCCCTACAAGATCAAGATCTCATTGCAGTGGAAATTCTTTCCCTGCTTCGCCAAGGTGCCATTTGTCTCTCCTCTCCTTATCCCAGGGGATTTATCAGCAACATTTTCCTGGTCAGCTAAAGAGGGGGGGTTCCCCGTTTAGTTCTCAACTTAAAAAACTTAAATTCTTGGATAGTTTACAGACATTTCAAGATGGAGGGTATCCATCTCCTGCGGGATTTCTTACAAGAAGGAGACTGGATGGTGAGACTGGATTTGAAAGATGCGTATCTCTTGGTGCCCATCTCTGCTCCTCACAGGCGCTTCGCTCAATTCTTTTGGCAGGGGCAATGCTACGAGTACAAGGACCTGCTGTACGATCTCTCTTCTGCCCCATGGTGCTTCACCAAGCTGATGAGACCAGTGGTAGAAGCTCTCAGCACCAGGAGCGTCAGGTTAATCGTGTATCTCAACGACTTAATCCTGATGGCCCAGGATCCACAGACTGTGGTTATCCATTTGCCTTAGATGATCCAGCTATTACAGGATCTGGGATTTTGCATCAACCAACCGAATTGTCTCTGATTCCCTCACAACGGGTGGAATGTTTGGATTTCAGACTAATTCAGTGTTGTCCCAGTTAGTTCTTCCCTCACAGAAGATTCAGAATATCAAGAGGGAATTGAGATTTGCCTTGCGAGACCAGATAATATTGTTGAGATCCGTAGCTCATATTGTGGGTCTCCTGGCCCCGTATATTTAGGTGATTTTCCCAGGTCACCTGCATTTCAGGGCCCTTCAATGCCTCAAAATTCAACATCTACGAAAGGGATTGTCGTACTCCGACCAGGTGCAGCTATCAGCAGAAGCCAGGCTGTAAATGAACTGGTGGTTGAACCACATGGAGGCCTGGAATGGCAGGGTAATTTCTGGCAATGTTCCGGATGTTGTTCTGGAATCGGATGCCAGCAGGTGGGGTTGGGGTGCCAGGTGTGGGCCTCTCTCCACAAGGGGTCGTTGGAGGGAGGGCAAACTCCAACTTCACATCAATTGTCTGGAGCTGTTGGCGGGCTCCTTTGCCATCAAGAGCAACTCACCAGTCAGGTCAGACTATTACATTCTGCTGAGGGTGGACAACGTCTCAGCGGTACGCTATGTCAACAGAATCAGGGGGCACAAAGTCTTGCATGCTAGCAGAGATTGCCAAGGTTTGTGGCATTATTGTCTGCAGCATCGGATTACAGTGATTGCGCAGTACCTTCCATGCACGAGGAGCTCAGTGGCGGATTGGTATTCCTGACACATTTTTGGGCAACTCAATCCCATTTGGGGTCCTTGTTCAGTGGACCTGTTTGCCTCCCACACCAATAGTCAGATTTTGGCCTTCTTCAGTTGGCATCCGGATCTGGAGGCTTTGGCGACGGATGCGTTTTTGCAGGATGGCCCCCCACAGGGGTTATACATTCCCGCTATTCAGCATGATCTCCAGAGTTCTCTCTACGGTGAATCGGAAGAAAAACGAGGTAGTGTTAGTGATACTGTTATGGAGGGCTCAACCATGGTTCCCTCTGCTTCTGAAAATGGCATGCGACCTCCCACAAATAATTCCTCATCTTCCAAATCTTTTACAGGATCCAACAGGCCTTCCACATCCTCTGATCCTGTCAAACCAGCTCAAACTGGTGGCATGGAAAGTTTCAGGTATAGATGGAAATTGCTTAGCTTTTCGGCTCAGGTTTTCGCCTTTATTAATCAGGCCTGGTCCACTAATACCCATAAAAGATATGCTTCAGCACGGAGGAGATGGGTTTGCTGGTGTAACAAGAGGAGTTTGGATCCCTCTCAAGCGGATGTATGTTCCGTAATCAATTTTTTATCATCTTTAGCTGAATCTGGATTAGCTTATAGATCAGTGAACAATTATAGATCGGCTATTTCTGCGAGCCATATTCCCGTCAATGGTAAACCTGTTGGGGCGGATCCATTAACATATAAATTATTGAGAGGTATTCGTTTGGTCAAACCTCCTCAGGCGAAGTATACCTCTTTATGGGACCTGAACATAGTTCTATGGTTTTTTAAATCTTGGCCAGATAACAAATACTTATTGTGCAAGCAATTGTCAGCTAAATTGACTATGTTACTAAGTTTGATTTCTTGTAAAAGAGTTTCAGACGTTTGTGCCTTGGCCCTCAAAGGTCGTCAATATTCTCTAGAGGGGGGTCAGCCTTACAGTTTCCAGGAGGACCAAAGCTAACATTAGGTCGGTCTCCTACCCGGCTTTTCCTCAAGATTACAAATTATGTGTGGTACAATGCCTTAGGGTTTATGAGGCCGCCACTAGTGAATTCTGTGCGGACTTGGAGGGGCAATTGCTGATTCCTCTGCAGAAACCTTTTAAATCAGTTTCTTCTTCCACTTTGGCTAGATGGCTACGCTGGTTTCTTTCGGAAGCAGGAATTGATACTTCCGTCTTCGGAACACATTCTGTTAGGGGTGCTATGGCATCCAAATTGTTTAGTTTAGGGTCCTGTCTAGAAGACATTATGAAGGCGGCGGATTGGTTGTCTGAATCTACCTTTAGGTTATTTTATTACAAACCTGTTGTGGATGTGGCATCGATAGTGGTGGCTCAGCTTTGAGCAAGCATAATCGGAGCCTCCGGTCCTGACATAGACTAAAAACAATTCTAGCTTTTGCGTGAAGAATTTTCAATTTTATTAAGGACACGGAGGAGAGGATTATCCCACCCATCAAATAGGTGAAGACATACGTAAGGTATAAGTATGATATTTATATGATTATTTAGAGTACTAAGATATTGTTATGCCTGACCCTTTTGTTTTGTTTGAGGGTTTACCGAATAGCCATTGTGACCTTTTTCTTTGTATTCGCAGGTAACAAGCAGAAACAGGTTTCTTGAAGTTGCCTTTTGTTGGTGTCTGTTCATGGGCTGTCGTTCCTTTCAACGTTTAAAGGAGTTGGATCACATATTCTGGGATCCCGAGGTTCCGTCAAGTATTGGACAGTTATTGGTCATATCGCAATGACATTTCCATTTCCTGCCTTTGGTTCCAATTGCGACTTAAGGATTTCCAAGGATTTGTTCAATAAGACTGTTTCATTAAATTGACAATCTCAGTTTTATCTGCACTTGTTTTTTGTGTATATCTGCAAAGAAAGAGGAAGCTTTATGATGTCAGCACGTTTATACAGCAGTCACTTTAAGGATGGTCATGTGACTGTTTGATGTTATGAGAAATGTAGTGTTTAAATATTTTGTTTTTTGATTGGCTGCTGAGTACAAAATAAACCATGGAAAGAGAAGCATAATCCTCGCCTCTGTATCCTTAATAGAATTGAAAATTTTTGAAGCGGAAGCTCGAACATTTTTTTTATTGGATACTAGTCTGATTCAAGCATGTGAATCTACAAAAGATAAAATACTGGCAAAGAAACAAGTTACTTACCTGTGCACTGTGGTTCTCCAGTATTTATATCTTTTATAGATTCACATGCAACACTTGCTCCACAATGTTCAGGCTCACCAGTTGTATACCCCTTTTGCTGTATCTGTGCTCGAAATCTGAGGTATGGGAGGTCTGCAGGGGTTGAGTGCTTCAGGGTCTCTGCTCTGACTGGCAGAAGTTTGGGTGTATTATATCAATGTGAATGGGCTGCTAATGTCTATTGTTTTTTCAATGGAGTTTCATACTAATGTTTGAGCACTGCTTTTATCATTGTTACTGTGGGACTCCCACCATGACGACAGGGAAGATTTAAGCATGTAAATCTATAAAATACTGGACAGCCACAGTGTACAGGTGAGTAACTTGTTTCTTATTATGTTGATTGCTAAACACATGGCTGCTACCACAGCCAACTTTAACCACAGTATGACTGCAGTAGCAGGGTAGATGGAGGAAAACTACTTGAAGAATGAGGTGTGGTTATATGGACTACAAGCCAAACTACTTGAAGATTAATTGGGAGAAGAATGAGGTGTGGTTATATGGACTACAAGCCTCTATCTGGAACATTAATTGGTGGTCTGATACATTGGGTACTTTACCAGCTCCTACAGGTAAGGCCAAGAATATAGGGTTGATTATGGACAGTGAGCTCTCACTGGACCAGCAGGCCAACCACACCTCATCAACCTGTTCCTTGCTCATTAGAATGTTGAATAAATTCTTTCCATTTATCCCCTTCTTGGCACGGCAACCAGTAGCCTTGGAATTGGTTGTGTCAAAGATTGACTATTGTAATGAGCTTTACCTAGAGACTTTACCTAGAGGCCAACAACAATCCCCAAGCTAAACTGCAGCTGGTGTAAAAGGCGCTGGCTAGGCTTCCTTTAGATATTCCAAAAACAGCAGTCAGTGTCCAAAGGGTTACATGATCTGCACTGACTCCTAATAAAAATTGACATAATGTTCAGGAACCGTCGAATAGGGCACAAGACCCTCTACCAGGCCAGTCTGAATGGAATCAAAGCTATGTTTCACTGGTATATCTATGCGAGAAATCTTCGCTCCGCTGACTTCAATTTGTTAAGAATGTCCAGATTTCAGAAGAAGAGATGCGAAGGTAGAGCTTTCTCAGCTGCAGTAGCTAGGCTATGGAACTCACTGTCTCACCATCTCACCTGAATTAAACTGCACTCTCCATTCAGAAAGGCCTTGAAAACCTGACTTTTCACTCTATAGGGAGAGTTCCCAGCTTGTTTTGTAATTTTGTTAAACTGCTTTTTAGCTAAATCGGTTTACTGAGACTATAGTGCCTTGATGCCTATGGGCATTTGATGCGCTCAATAAATTCTGCTCAAATCAGATTTGAAGTCTGAATAGGTTCCCATGGATTCTTTGGATTTCTTTCTCTAGATTGACCCAGGAGTGCTGTTAAGAATTCCATCCTTGAGGAGATTGATCACAAAGCCTTTAAGATCTGAGCCCTCAATACGCTCTGGGAGGTTCTAAATTCTTAAGTTATTTTGTAGAGATTGATTTTCCAGCCTATCAAGATCTTCAAGTAAATTCAAATGTTGCTGTTTGCAGCACTTACCATGGCTACATGCATGCTCTTCGGACACTAAGTTGCCCTGGCTTCCTGTTGATCCTCTTCTGGTGCAGGTCCAGCACACTGAGGAACATATGACCAAGTCCTTAATTTGAAGGCAGAGTGTCTGTGGTATGATCGTACCTGTGCCACTTTTAACATGGGGTGTAAGCATTCTCCATCATCAAGCGGTTTGCTTGCCAAGCTTATCATTATACTTTATTTGCTCCACTACAAAAAGTATTTTTTTGTGGTCCATACATAACAACCACAGGGATATATCAGTGTATCTGACAACATGTGGATATAAACTGAATACACACTTTGCAATACTCTGTAAATGCAACTGTTATTGTATCTCTCAATGATTCAAATTCCATTCAACATGATTAAATAGAGTTTTATTTCGAAGTCAGGTGATACAGATAAATATTTACATTGTTAAAGATATATAATAAGTATACCCTAGCCAATAAAATCTTTCTGTTTCGCAGACTGCTGCCACATATGTAACTATTCGTAAGGACTTTAATTCAGAGTTGCTTGGTAATGGAAATTTTTCCAATTTAATGAGGAGCTTGCATTTCATCCAACCATTGGAGTATTTTCTGTTACCACCCACTCTAAATCCAGCCATGAGCCTCTGGTTCAGTCTTTGTTTCCCCTATGACTGCTTCCTTGCGTCTGTACTGTGCCATGTTCATTGGATCATGGGGCGGGTACACCAAGGACCACAGCAAATGGCCTGGACTGTCGCACAACAATATTTCCTGATCTGTAGGTACAATTTCTTTTGCATGGGTGTGGAGCTCTGTTTTTCTTGATACAGTGAAGCCAGGCTGCTAGAATCCATGGCAGTCACAGTGCACCAGAGTATCAATATTTTGTCAAACCGAGATAGGAAGTACATTTTCAGCCTACATGTGGAAAACGCTGAACCATGGTACAGAAATACCACTAGTTACTTAAGCCACAGCATACTTTTCTTTATCAAAAACATGAACCCCAAAAGCTGCTCTTCAAAAGCACCAGCATCGCTCGTACATGATTCCGGCCAAGCTCAACTTTGCTGAGTCCCTTCAGTTTTGGCTACTTTATCAGAATACGCGAATGTATCAAATATGACAGCAATTGAGTGTAGACTGCAGAGGAAGAACTCTTGCTGAATTCAATGTGAGCAAGGGTTTGCAAATAGGGGACCTCTGCATCATAGGGCTTTCTCTGCTAGAGAAGACTCTCTGCCCTAGAAATCTGTTTGCTGTCTTGTCTATTGAACTCTGAAGGGGTATTGCTGCACTGCTGCAGTAGGTCATTCTCTTCTAAGCAGACGACTCTGGGATGTGCGAGTTGCGGCGCACCAAGGTTGTTCGGGCGGGGTCTTGGGTCCCTTCGACAACAATCTCTTTGGGTGTTTCTCTCTTGGTGAAAGTCCCCTTCACGGAGCCATGTACTGCATCCTTTAACTGAAAAAAGACAGGAAAGGATAGGCAAAGTCAGCAAAGCAGAGTTAGGAAGAGTGCAGCAATAGCTGAACAGCCCATGAGCTTTGTGACAGAAGGTAAGCAGTGTAAGGGCCCCAGCTTCAGCAATGTTGTGGAAGGTTGTAAGTGTAAGGGCTCCAGTTTCAGCAATGTCAACAGATGTTGTCAGTGTAAGGGCCCAATTTCAGTGATGTTACAGAAGGTTATCAGTGTAAGCGACTCAGGTCTAACAATGTCATAGAAGGCTGTTATTATTAGGCCCCAGCTTCAGCAATGTCATAGAAGGTTGTAAGTGTAAGGGAGTCATTTTCTACAATGACACAGACAGTTGTCAATGTAACAGCACCAGGTCCAGCAAGGTCACAGGTTGTCAGTGTATAGGCCACAGTTTCAGCAACGTTACGGAAGGTTGTCAGTGTAATGATCACAGCTTCAGCGATATCACAGATGGTTGTCAGTGTTCGGGCCTCATTTTCTATGTCACAGAAGGTTGTTAGTGTACGGGCCTTTAAATATTTTTGATATATATTATATATATATATATATATATATATATATATATATATATATATATATATATATATATATATATATATATATATATATCTCCATCGAAGACAATGGAGTTGCTCTGGGCTGCTCATGGCTGGTACAAGCCTTATGCTCCAACATTCAAATGTTTTACTTTCTGTGTGTCCCTTTTTAATTTTTTTAATTTAGAACATTCTACCCTTAATGGGAGGAATGTTCTAATAGCCTTATAAGTCTTAAAAAATATAGCCAAGCGGGCTGTATTTATATCTTCATAAATTAGGACACACAACTTATTGTGCCTATTAACTCTTCCATTTCCTTCATGTCTGTGTCAGTGTTGAGACTAACTGTCTCAAGGGTCAGACTTGTTTGCTGCATTTGAAGACTAGTATTTAAGAAAAGTCATGGGCTGCTTCAAGTTACAATTTACAAACCAAGTGAGGACAACAACACGGTCTGAGGCTTCAAGGAAGTATGTTTAGCCAAATTCTAGATAAACCAATGAGGTTTGATTCCAAGACAACCTTTGCAGCCGTCAGCTCAGCAGAGGCTCTAGATTAGCAGATCCCTTTCTCATCAGAAAGGTTGAAGCAAAGCAGACAAGTTGAGATGTAGCATCTCTGCACTGCCCTGTTCAACTGTTCAGCTAAAGTAGTTTGTGGGCTCAATATATGTGTTAGAAAACAAAACATGACACATACCTCTTTAAGGCTCACCACGCCAACCAGTCTCCCCGTTGATGTGACATATGCTGTCCTCAGTCCCAGCAAGTTGAAAAGGTCATAACACTGGAGCCAGAAATCACAGTAAGCAAAGTTAAAGTTAGACCTTCTAGTGAGAGTACAGACAAAACTGCATCTGGTGATGGGATGATCTCATGCTAAATTGTATTTCTGTATAATCCAGTCTGCTGCATGTAATCTAGTCTTCTGCAAGGCTGGGAACTTCCTATCATGTTTTGTCTCGTTGAAGATACAAGGAAAACATAATGAAACAACATTTCACAAATACAACAAGAAAAACACTATGCATCATCAGAGGAGCACTCCCAACCAATGTCTTATTGTACCATCAGAGAAGCACTCTTAGCCAGTGTTCTTTTGCCTCATCAGATGAGCACTCCCAGACAGTTTCCTACTGCATCATCAGAGGAGTACTCCCAGCCAATGTTCTATTGTATCATCAGAGGAGCACTCCAAGCTAGAGTCCTAATGTAGCATTAGAAGATCACTTCTAGTCAGTGTTGTATTGTATCATCAGAGGAGCACTCCCAGGCAGTGTTCTATTGCATCACCAGAGGAGCACTCCCAGCCAATGTTCTATTGCTTCATGAGATGAGCACTTCCAGCCAGAGTCCTATTGCATCATCAGACGAGCAATCCCAGCCAATGCTCTATTTTATCAAGAGATGAGCACTCTCAGCCAGTGTCCTATTGCATCATCAGAGGAGCAATCCCAGCCAATGCTCTATTGTATCATCAGAGGTGCACTCCCAGTCAGTGTCCTATTGGATAATCAGAGGAGTGCTCCCAGCCATTATCCTAGTGTAGCATGAGAGGAGCACTCCCAGCCAGTGTCCTAATGTAGCATGAGAGGAGCACTCCCAGCCAATCTTCTATTGTGCCGTCAGAGAAGCAGTCCCAGCCAATGTTCTCTAGTATTATCAGAGGAGCACTTCCAGCCAATTTCAGACTGCTTCAGAAGAGGGGCACTCCTAGCCAATTTTCTGTTGCATCATTAGAGAAACAGTCTGAGTCAATTTGCTATTGTATCATTAGAGGAGCAGTCCCAACCAATGTTCTATTGCATCATCAGAGGAGCACTGCCAGCCAATGTTCTATTGCAGTATCAGAGGAGCATTCCCACCTTGTGTTCTTTTGCATCATCAGAGGATCACTCCTAGCCAGTCTTCCATTGTATCATCAGAGGAGCACTCCCAGCCAATGCTCTATTGCATTTTCAGAGGCAGACTCCCCTCCAGTGTTCTACTGCACCATCAGAGGAGCACTCCCATCCAGTTTCCTAATGTAGCCATGAAAGGAGCACTCCTAGCCAGTGTCCTATTGTAGCATCAGAGGAGCACAATAAACTTTGAAGTTCTCACTGGTATGTGAACTCTGTTCTGACTGATGTACTGCTGCTGCAAGAGTTTTTAACAGCAGTAAAAATAAAGGGGGGAACAATGGCCAGCCCTTTTTGTATCACTCTGTAACTATTATAACGTTCTGAAAGACTCCTCCGAAGTTCACATGTGCTGTATGGGAGTCATTTAGCCAACTAACTTTGTATATACATTCACTTCCTGATCGCACTAGGTAGTGTATGAATTGTGCAGTCCCATTTGATTCAACCAAGCACGTTTTCGGTGTCCAGGGACAATGATAGCATTTCTACCTTTGTATCTTTTTAGAGACGTAGTAGGTGGGAAAGTATTCTCATGTCATTTCTCGATGACCTACCTAAGACAGGTAATATCTGAGTTTTGGTGAATAAGCCTTGGGGTGACTTTTTGAAGACTAATATCCAACAGTTTATATAGATACTGAGCAGCAAACTGGGGTGGCAGTAAAGGGCATTAAGTGCAAGCATGTCTTTTTCTAATGTTTGCCTATTGAAGTCTGTGGGATCCATTGTATAAGCCTGTGTTATTAATTCTATATTGCTTTCTCTTTTTTCTTCTTGTTATATCTGTCACCCTAAAGGTGGGTTTACCTCAGACTTTTTGCCTTTCACCTCCTGTTTTGTTGCTGTATCTTTTTGTTGGCCTTAGGACTCTGAGCACCTTACCACTGCTAACCGGTGCTAAAGTGCATTTGCTTCTCCCCTAAACATGGTATCACTGGTGTACCACAACTGCCATATTTAATTTATTTGTAAGTGCCTTGAAATATGCTATACCATCTACCCAGGGCCTGTAAATCAAATGCTACTGGTGGGCCTGCACAAATGATTGTGCCACCCACTTAAGTAGACCTCTAAACATGTCTCAGGCCTGCTAGCGCAGGGCCTGTGTCTACAGTTTCACAGCCACTTCGACTTGGCATTCAAAACCTTTTGGCAAGCCCTAAACTCCCCTTTTACCACATATTTCACCCCTAAGGTATGCCCTAAGTAGCCCATAAGGAGGTAGCTATGTAAGTAAAAGACAGGACATGTACTTTTAAGTTTTACATGTCCTGGTAATGAAAGTCGTTTTTCATTACTGTGAGACCTGCTCCTGTCATAGGCCAGCATGGGGAATTCCCTGATACATTTTTAGTCTGTAATTCCTGACAGAAATGGAGTAGCTACATCTGCTTTCATATCATTGGAATGGTAATGATAAATCCTCTTTACTGGTAAAGTCGAATTTATTATTACTATTTTAGAAATACCACTTTTAGAAAGTGGGTATTTATCTCCTGTCACTGTTCTGGGTGCCTGCCAGCCTGTCTCCAATACAAGTCTGATCGACAGCTACATTTGTGCATTCCCTCCTGACACCCACAAGACAAGACAGGACACTCAACTGCATCTGCATACTGATGGATCTCCCTGGGCTGGAAGAGTGGAGGGAAGCTCACACGTACATTTCAGTATGGAAGTACCTGTCCCCACACAAAAGGCTGACTACCCCCTACTGATAGTCTGGAGCCAGGGCTGTGATGAAAAGGGAGACCTGGGCACTTCATAGAGATCCTTTGAAGTAACCCCCCACACTAAAGGTACCTTTTGACCACTAGTGAGTTCTATACACTACCTCACATTTAGGGGGCTCATTATGAACACGGCAGTCGAGACCGTAATGCTGCCGGTGGCGGAAATTACCGCCACCGGCATGGCAGCCCCAACCGCCACATATTAAACACAAGGAGGCCCTCCACCACTGCCAGGCTACCGCTGATAGGTAGCCTGACGTTGGTGGAATTCTTCAACCTGTGTTCCGACAGCCATTCCCTGGCAGTTTCACTTGCCAGGAAAAGGTTGGCGGAAGGGGGGCTCTGGGGCAACCCTGGGGGCCCCTGTCCTGCTCATGCACTTGGCATGGGCAGTGCAGGGGACACCGTGCACAGCCCAGTCACGCAGGTCACTGCCCGATTTGTGCGACAGGTGCTGCTGCACCCACCGCACTGAGGCATTGACGACGGCTCCATCTGGAGCCGTCGGCAATGGCCTGGCCCAGCTGCCGGAAACACTGCTTCCGCCCACCGGCCCAGTGGAATGTTGATTTACAGCCGGCGGGGCCTCAAGGGGGCTGGCGGTCTATGTTTAGACCGCCAGCATGAACACGGCGGGGAATCCCGCCGGGTTCATAATGAGTCCCATAATCTTTAAAAATAAATATCTCGACTTCTACTGATTGGTATTTTGTCATTTCAGTTTTGTTTTACCCAGATAAATATTCTCTATTTTTCAAAAACCTGTGTGAAGTCTTTTTGTGGCCTTTCATTGAGTTACTGTACTTAGAAAGTGTTGCACAAATACTTTACACCAGTGGCCAGAAGTCAAAGTGGAGGTTGCAGAGGAATCTTGCTGAAGTCTTGCAAGCCGAATCTGAGAACCCACCCAAGAGAGAGACCCTCAATAGCCCTGAAAGGGGGATTGGTCATCTAACCAAGTAAGTACCTATCAGGAGGGGGCTCCGAAGACACCTGCCTGGCCTGGCCACTCAGATGTTCCCAGTTCCCTGCCAACCTTGGAAGCAAGATGCCAGAACCCAGGGACCCTCTGGAGGAGCTCTGAGCACCGCCCCTAGGGTGGTGATGGCCAGGGGAGTGCTCACTCCCCTTTCCATTAACTAGTTTCGTGCCAGAGCAGGGACCGGAGGTCCCTGAACTGGTGTGGACTGGTTTATGCATGGAGGGCACCAAATGTGCCCTTCAAAGCATACCAGTGGCCTGGGGCGGCTACACCTCCCAATCCAGTCACAAATACACAAATTACATAAAGAAACAAATCTAATTATATACAAATGTTACACAAACAGAGATCATCCAGCAATTACATTCGGGCACCGTAATACATAAAATGTAGGCTGCTTAGCCATCCAGTGGCAAGCAGTCACTGAAAAAGATAGTGACAGTTGTCCAAGGGAAGTATTTTGCACCTGTGAGAAAACTCAATCACTGGAATAAACGTCCGATACAGTCCACAAATTATTAAATACACCAGTTCAGAAATTCCAACAATCACTCCTTAGAAGTTACAGTCTGACTATATATATAATTTGTGTATTAGTTTTTTCGGTGAATCAGTGATCTGCTGGCACTATGATTTAATTGACTTATTGTAATAAAGAAATTACGTTTCAGTGAAAAATTGAGGTTTTCGCTTAGATATTGCGTCACATATTTATCCCTGTTGGATATTCTTGTTTTCTGTACTGAATCAGAGTAATAAGCAGTATTGGTGCATCTATCTTGTTCAATACATACACTTATTGCATGTTAAAATACACCTATACATAGTAAAACATTCTAAACATTATAGGCAACAGATTAATGAGAATTTAGCAAGCATTTCAAACGTCTTTGTTATAGGCAATGTGCATACCTGAAATTAGGACGGTGGAATGAAAGATATAGCTCACCTTCACTGGAAAAGATTCTCGAGGACTGCTTGGCCTACCGCTACCTCTTCCTGAGATAATGCTTCCAAGCAGTAATGTCTAGTAAAAGTATGGCAGCTCTTCAAAGTTGCTGCTCTACAAATGTCTTGGAGCTGTACACCTGCTTGCCTGCCGCCTGATGGCAAAATTTAATTGCTGAAGAGATTCATCTAGCAATGCTCTGTTTAGAGAGTGGTTGATCCCGTCTCTGTGTGCTGAAAGCCACAAATGGTTGGTTTTGCAAAATGCTTTAGTCCTGTCTAAATAGAACTTATTACATTTTTTAATGTCTAAAGAGTGTAATGCCTTCTCCGCTGGAGTTGTAGGATTTGGAAAGAATGTCCTGAAAACTAAGGGCTAATTCAAATGAAAATCAGAGTGGATCTTTGGAATGAAATGTGGATTAGTGTGCAAGATTATTCTATCTTTTTTAACCTGTAAAAACGGATCCTGTATGGAAAGTGTTTGTATCTCACTGACTCGCCTGGTTGATGTCAGAGCAATAATGAGGGCAACTTTCCAGGAAAGGAATTTCGTAGAAGCTCTATGGATTGACTCAAATGGCTGCTTCATAAGTTGGACAAGAACAATATTTAAATTCCAGGAGGTAGGATGAAGTCTGAATGGTGGAAAAACTCTGAAAAGCCCTTTCAGAAATTGTTTAATCAACCTAGAGGACCATAACAAAGGTGAAGAGTCTGAGCATCAATAAAACACAATTGCTACCAGGTGAACCTTTATGGAGGAATGCGCAAGCCCTGAGTGCGCTAAATGTAGCAAATAAGGCAATATCTCTTCTGGTGATGAAGAAAGAGGATCAATTTGTTGTTGATGACACCACAAACAAAATCTTTTCCACTTACATGAGTAAGTCTTGTTGGTGCTAATTGCTCTGGCTTTGGATAGTACATCTCTGCACTCCTGCCGAATATTTAGGTGTGGAAATTCAAGATGCTCAGGAGCCATGCTGATAACTGCATTGACTGAGGATTCGGATGTAAGATTTGTTTGTTGTTCATTATTAGCAGATGCTGGGATATTCTTAGTGAGAAGCGAGGCTTCACTGGCAGGAGAAGAAGCTCCATGAACCAATGTTGACGAAGCCAGTACGGAGCTATTAATATTAGCGTGCATGGTTCTCTCTTCATTTTCGTTAGGACTCTCTGGATCGAGGTAATTGGTGGAAAAGCGTATGCAAAAATTCCTGACCATGCTATGGAAAACGCATTCCCCCATGATCCCCTCTGGTGATGCCAGCTAGCGTAGTATCGGCATTTGGGGTTCGACCGCCTGGCGAAGAGGTTGAGGTTCGGTGATCCTCACTGAGAAAAAATGTGGTTGACCGTGGACTGGTCTAGTTCCCATTTGTGACATATTGATTGTTGCCTGCTAAGCTAGTCTGCTACCCTGTTATGGATGCCTGGAAGGTGAACTGCTGTGAGGAGTATGCCATGCTGTACAGCCCAGTTCCAAATCTCCTGAGCTTCCCTGGAGAGCGGAGGAGATCTTGTGTCTCCCTGTTTGTTGAGGTAATGCATTGTAGTGGTGCTGTCTGTTCTTGTTACCACTTCTGAACCAGCAATCTTTGGGAGGAAAGCCTGTAAAGCTAGAGGGACCACTTTCAGCTCTAGCAGATTGATGTGCATTTTTTGCAACTCTGTTGGCCATTTTCCCTCCAGAGAGGCATCTGTGTTGATTGTCCACTGGGCTGTGCGATGAAGAAAATAAGGATTTCTAAAGGCATACTGCAATGTATTCTTTTCTTTGTATTGATTTTGCTAAAGACAGCAGTTTCTGTTGTCTTTCTACAGCGGGGCAGGCCATGGTGGATTGAGTGTCCAGTTTTGACACTCGAAAAGTGATTGTGTGTGATGGTTGAGGTTTAGATTTCTCCCAGTTGATAGTCAGGCCTAAGCTGTTGATTAAGGCAATGCACTTTCTTGTTGACCTGAGTGCTGCCGAATAGGTGTCTGCTTTTATCAGCCAGTTGTCTAAGTATGGGAATATTTGATGTTTTCTTCTCCTGAGAAAGGATGCATTAGGAGCTAGGCACTTCGTGAATATTCTGGGAGCTGATTTTAGACCAAATGGAAGGACTCGAAATTAAAAATAGCTTCCGGCTACCATGAATCTCAGGTACTGTCTGGGGGCTGGGTGAATGGGGATGTGGAAATACGCATCCTTTAGGTCTAGGGTAGACATAAAGGGGGTTATTCCAACTTTGGAGGAGGTGTTAATCCGTCCCAAAAGTGGCGGTAAAGTGACGGATATACCACCAGCCGTTTTACGAGTCCATTATATCCTATGGAACTCGTAATACGGCTGGTGGTATATCCGTCACTTTACCGTCACTTTTGGGACGGATTAACACCTCCTCCAAAGTTGGAATAACCCCCAAAGTCTCCCTGGTTCAACCGAAGAAGGACATCCTGCAGGGTGATCATGCAGAAAGACTGTTTTCTCAAGTAGGTGTTTAATTCTCTGAGATCGAGGATCGGTCTCCAGTCCTTCCACTTTTTGCGAATTAGGAAGAATCTGGAGTAAAAACCTTTTCCTAGCTGTGATGGAGGCACCCTTTCTATTGCACCCTTGAGGAGCGTTTTGTTGATCTCTCTCATGAGTTGTTCTGGATACTTCGGGGAAGTGCTGAATTGCTGGTAGCCTCTCCCATATGGAGGCATTCCACGCCCTCTCGTGGCTTGAAAGGAAGGCTTCGGAAACTGGAGTGTACCCAAAGATCTTGCAGTGTCTGTGCTGATTTAATCAACTGCAGTGCCTCGTCAATATGCTTGCCAAACAGTGCTTGACCATCAAGAGGAAGATCTAGTATCTTATCCTGCATTTCCGGACGGAATGATGTGGCCTTTAGCCAACCTTGCCTTCGGAGGACTGCCGCACCTGCAATTTGACGAAATGCAGTAGTGGCTATGTCCATTGCACAATCTATCATCTCCGCTGATGTGCATTCTCCCTCATGCAATGTCTTTTTAGCCTCCGATTTATTGTCCTCCGGCAACTGATCAAGATATGGGGCAATGGCAGCACATAATTGTCTATCATATCTGGCGACCACTACCAGGGAGTTAGCCGCTCTTATAGTGAGACTAGACATTGATGAAAATCTCTTACTGATGTTGTCTAATCGTCTGTCCTCTTTGTCAGGCGGTGCGGAAATTGGAGCAGAGGAATTTTTGGATCTTCTCTGGGCTGCTTGTGTTACCACCGAATCAGGATGGGGGTGACGAGTCAAGCATGCTGGGGCATCTTCTGGTGCTTTGTACTTCTTATCCAAGCGAGGAAGTACTGCTGTGACTGTAGCAGGATTTTGCATAACCTTCAAACCCTCCTCCCATATGTAAATGACCAGTGGTATGGAGCATACTGACTTCTGAAATGGTTCTTTAAAATCATATAGAAAACAATCAGTTTGCTTGGATAGCATTGGAATGCAAAACGCTTACTGATCTTTCCATAAGAATATGGAATCCTCCGATGTCATCTGGAGGTGAATCTACTTTTGGATGAGAAGAAGAAGGAGGAGCTGGACTAATATACTTATCCCACTCCGACTGGTTGTTGAGGAGATCACTTTCTGCTTGTTCTCCCTCCGATATGTCAGTCTCATGTGGTATGGTCATATCTGGTGTGGCCACATTCGCCAGTGGTAGAGTCATTAGACTCTGACGTGTGGTGGCTACCCTTAAAACAGACGATGAAGGAGGTTGAGGTTGCACCTGTTCTGAAGGAGGAAAGTGCCTACTGTAGTTGGCTAGCACTGCTCTGAGGTCAGATAATAATGAGCTTGGCATATACAAATCCTTCTGATATGGCTGATCACTTGCGTAGTACTGTGGCTCATACGTTTTGCCGTACTCCTCGTTGTCATCCTGATACTTTACGTTCAACTGTGAGAGGCTGTGTGCTACCTCAAATGGACCCTCATCATCTGAGTCGTCATCACCCTCCAAAAGATGTACTGGAATTAAAGGGGTTATCTTACTAGGAGAAGTAAGATCCGGTGTAATTCTTGCTATTTCCTGACTTCTGCAGATTTATTTCCCTTGTCGACGGAGTCATAGACGCCTTCGTCGACGGTGTAACCTGAGCAATCGTCGATGCTGTCCGCATGGAAAACTTAATCGTCGATGGCTTCGAGGTGGAAGCTACCATCGACGGGGTCGTCGACGATGAAGACGGCAATGAGGAGACTGTGGTTACTGTCATAGACTATGACGACGTGTAGGTCTTTCTCAACGATGACGTCGTCGTCGTTGTCCTCCTCGATGGTGGTCCACGATGTCATCATCAGCGCGGCCGTCGACAGTATTAATGTAGAAACCGTCGTCAAAGGTGGAATGGCACTCACCGCTGCCGTCGTCGATGAGGCTGTCGTCGATGGTATAGTTTTAGCCAATGGTCTGTCAACCGTAGAAGCAGAGGAAGGCCTTTTAAATGGTTCAGCAGACTTAGATGGAGGCACAGAAGATAATTTTCTAGGCCTTTCAGAACTGCTGACATGGCCTCTTTCCTCTTTTGTGAGGTGATGAAGAAGGGCTGCGGCCTTTGTAAGACCCTGAGGTAGTCTTTTTGTGGGTCTTTCTTGCCTGCTCTGAGGAAGACCCTGAATGAGATTGAGGTCTCTTAGATGACTTTCTGGAAGATGTGGAGGAATCATCGCTGTCTGAATCAGAGACTGTGTTGTCTCTAGTTTTAGTTTCTGCAGCCATATTATTAATCTGCCCTTTCTATCCTTCAGGGTCTTAGAAGAACAAGTTACTTACCTTCGGTAACGCTTTTTCTGGTGGATACACTGACTACCTGTGGATTCCTCACCTTATGAATTCGATCCTTGCGCCAGCATCCGACGGAAAGTCTTCTTCCTAGCTGTCTACGTCGACGAGGACGTCATAATGGCACGGCTCCGCGTGACTCCGTCTGATGTCAACATGCCAATAAGAGGTCCCCGTCGGCGTACTAACGTCAGTTTCACCTCACTTTTTTCGTGCCCTTAAGGCGAGCAGGTGTAAACCGACATGAAAATTGATAAATAATATAGAAGGATATACACACACAAAAACCTTGACCATTTAAACAATTGATTCTTATTGAGAGCTGAAATACATAAATATACAAAATAAATAGAGAAATATCACTATATACATATAAATATACGTATATATGCGCTTTCATATATATAAATATAAAAATATAATAATAAATATTAATCTAAATACTGCAAGATAAGAGTGTAACCAGGCAGGCAATGGGGAGGCGGGAGGGACCGTGAGGAATCCACAGGTAGTCAGTGTATCCACCAGAAAAAGCGTTACCGAAGGTAAGTAACTTGTTCTTCTGATGGATACAACTACCTGTGGATTCCTCACCTTATGAATAGAGTCCCAAGCAGTACCGCACTCGGTGGTGGGTGCCCACCTGATTACACTAAGAAATCTTGCAATACCGAGCGAGCAAAGTGACCGTCCCTCCTCATCTCAGAGTCTAAACAGTAATGTTTCACGAAAGTACGGAGGGACGCCCAAGTTGCCGCTTTACATATATCTATCAATGGAACTCCCCTCGCCAAAGCCGAGGATGCGGATTTAGCCCTAGTAGAGTGGGCCCTGATACCTTCAGGAGGGACCTTTTTTGCCAAAGAGTAACAGATCTTGATACACAAGATGACCCACCTGGAGAGTGTCCTTTTCTGTACAGCTCTTTTGCTGACCAGCATATCCAACAAACAGTTGCTCATCCAAACGAAAGTCTTTAGTTCTTTCGAGATAAAAACTCAGGGCCCTCCTAGGGTCCAACCTATGGAGTCTCTCTTCTTCTTTAGACGGGTGGGGAGGAGGGTAAAAAGTAGGAAGAGTGATATTCTGCCCCAAATGAAAAGGGGTGACAACTTTCGGCAGAAAAGCAGCCCTGGTTTTTAGAACCTCTTTATCAGGGAAAAACATAGTGAAAGGGGGCTTAACAGAGAGTGCCTGAAGCTCTCCAATCCTCCTAGCAGAAGTAATTGCGATCAAGAAAACAGTCTTGAAGGCTAAATATCTTAATGGACATGAATGCATGGGCTCGAAAGGCGAACCCATTAAGAATGTTAAAACAATATTTAAGTCCCACTGAGGCATGTGAAAAGGAGTAGGAGGAAAGCTATTCACTAAACCCTTAAGGAACCTATGTACAATGGGAGACTTGAATAAAGACGGCTGATCCGGAAGGCAAAGAAACGCCGACAGAGCTGCCAAATAACCCTTAACTGTAGCTATAGCACAGCCTTTCTTCGCCAAACTAAGAGCAAACAAAAGTACATCTGAAAGGTGGGCTTTTAAGTGATCTTTTTGGTTCTCTCCACACCACAACACAAATTTTGCCCACCTTCCGGCATAAATAGACTTAGTGGAGTGTCGCCTGGACGATAGAATAACATCCACTACATCCGGTGGGAGAGAAAAAGAACTCAGGTTGCCCCGTTCAATCTCCAGGCATGAAGGTGCAGGCTCTGGAGGTGGGGGTATAGAACCTGCCCCTGCGATTAAGAGAGGAGATCTGCCCTGAGCGGGAGATGGAGCGGAGGGCACTGAGAGAGTTGAAGTAGGTCTGTATACCATATCCTTCTCGGCCAGTCCGGTGCTACCAATATGACTTGGGCCCGGTCTTGACGAACCTTCCTCAAAACCCGAGGAATCAAAGGTATGGGGGGAAACGCGTAAAGCAACTGGCCGTTCCAGGGCATCTGAAACGCGCCCCCCAACGCCCCTTGCATCGGATACTGGAGGCTGCCGAACAATGGGCAATGCGCGTTCTCCTGAGTGGCAAATAAATCCACCTGAGGAGTACCCCACATCTCGAAGATGTGGAGGACTAGATCCGGATGGAGACGCCACTCGTGATCTAACGAGAAGTGACGACTGAGAACGTCCGCACGTACATTCAACACTCCGGCCAAATGGTTTGCCATCAAGCAAACCTGATGGTCCTGAGCCCAGGACCAGAGTCGTAGGGCTTCTCGGCAAAGAAGATACGACCCCACTCCTCCCTGCTTGTTTATATACCACATCGCGGTAGTGTTTTCCGTCAGGATCTGAACTGACTGACCGCGAAGGGAAGGGAGGAAGGCCTTGAGCGCCAAACGTACAGCCCGCAATTCCAACAGATTGATATGCAACATCTGTTCCGCTGGAGACCAACAACCCTTTATCTGCAGGACCCCCAGATGAGCTCCCCACCCTGGAGTGGAAGCATCCGATATCACTGTGGCCACCGGAGGTGGTAGTGAAAACGGTTTTCCTTGGGAAAGGTTGCCGTCCACTGTCCACCAATGAAGATCCGCTACAGCGTCCCTGGAGATCTTTATTGAATCCCTGAGATCCCCCTTGTGATGGAACCACTGTCTGCGGAGACACCACTGAAGAGCCCTCATATGCCAGCGAGCATGAGTGACCAACAGAATGCATGAAGCAAACAGACCTAGCAGGTGTAAGACTTTGAGGACTGGAACTGCCTCTCCTCTTTGAAACAAAGGAATCAGAGCCTGAATGTCCCGTACCCGCTGAGGCGGGGGGTAGGCCCGAAACCTTGTCGTGTCCAATACTGCCCCTATGAACAGGAGGCGTTGCGAGGGCTCCAGGTGAGATTTGGGTACGTTCACCGAAAAACCCAGATCGAACAACAACTGCGTTGTCATTCGCAGATGAGACAACACAATCTCTGGAGACTTGGCTTTGATCAACCAATCGTCCAGGTAGGGAAAAACTGCTACCTCCCTCTTTATGAGATGTGCTGCAACAACTGCCATCACCTTTGTGAAGACCCGGGGTGCTGAAGTAAGACCAAACGGGAGAACCGCAAACTGGTAATGTTGCGATCCGACCACAAAACGGAGATACTTCCTGTGCGACTTGATTATGGGAACATGAAAGTACGCGTCCTGGAAGTCGACAGACACAATCCAGTCTCCTTCGTTCAACGCCAATAGCACCTGCGCTAGGGTCAGCAAATTCAAAATCCTCAAGTCTAGGATCGGCCTTAGACGACCGTCCACTTTGGGAATCAGGAAATATCTTGAATAACACCCCTGACCCCTTTCCTGCAACGGTACCAACTCTATAGCGCCCTTTCCCAACATGACTACAACCTCCTGTTGCAACAACAGAAGATGTTCTTCTGAACAAAAGGAGGGACGGGGAGGGAAGGGAGGAGGAAACTCCTGAAAGGGGAGAGCTTAGCCCTTTTCCACAATTCCTAGCACCCACGAGTCTGTTGTAATTGACCTCCATTGCTGCAGGAAAAGACTCAATCTTCCCCCAACAGGAGAAGTGTGACTGATAAAGTGGGGAAGACTAGGGCTGCTTCTGCTGTTGACCACCAGAGGAGGATGAAGAAGAAGAGAGCTGCTGGGCTGGACCTCTAGCCCTACCCCTACCTTGCCCTCTGAAGGCACGATAGGGTGGGTTGGCAGGTTGTTGGGCATAAGATTGAGACCTACGAAATGCAGAACCTCTAGCAAACCCTCGAAACCTACGAAAAGGCCTGTACAATGTAGCAGAAGGGGTCTGCAAACCCAGGGACTTAGCTGTAGCCCGACAGTCCTTAAACTGTTCAAGGGCAGAGTCTGCCTTGTCCCCAAACAGCTTTTCCCCATCAAATGGAAGGTCCATTAAAGTGGATTGTATATCTGACGAGAAGCCCGAAGACCTTAGCCAGGCATGCCTTCTCGTAGCCACCGATGTTCCCATGGCCCTGGCAATAGAATCCGTAGTATCCAAGCCAGATTGAATAATCTGCTGTGCAGCAGCTTGCGCATCCAAGAAAAGGGCCCCAAAAGATTTTTTCACTTCCTGTGGCAGATCTTTCGCCATCTCCTTAGCAGAGTCCATTAGGGCATGAATGTATCTGCCTAGCACACAGGTGGAATTGGTAGCTTTCAGGGCCATGCTGCAGGAGGAGAAAATTTTCTTCGAGGATTGTTCCATCCTCTTGGATTCTCTGTCTGTCGGAACGCCAGGGAATGTACTGGGGGAAGACTTTGCAGAACATGATGCCTGAACCACCAAACTCTCCGGAGTCGGGTGACGAGTTAGAAAAACTGGATCTCCTGGGGCACTTCTATGCCTTCTCGCCACTGACCTGTTCACCGCAGGAGATGTCACCGGCTTTTTCCATAGGTCCATAATAGGCTCAGTCAAAGCCTCATTAAAAGGCAACAAAGGGTCAGCACTGGAGGAAGAAGGATGAAGAACCTCTGTGAGTAGGTTAGTCTTAACTTCTGCCGTGGACAAAGGTAAATCCAGATAATCAGCTGCCTTCCTCACCACAGCATGGAAAGAGGCGGCCTCCTCAGTAAACTCCCCCGGAGAAGCAATGTCCCACTCCGGGGAAGTATCTAAACCACTTGCAGTGGCAAGTCCCTGGAAATCATCAGAAGGCTCTATCTCACCTTCCTCAAGCCTTCTGTATTCCTCTTCCTCCAGAAGCCTCAACTCCTTCCTTCGAGATCTTAAATGCGTCTCCAGAGCCGGCGTCGACAAGGACTCCATCGACGCCGATGATCTCAGGCCTTGAACCGGTTCCGGAAGGCTCCCGGATTCAACCGGAGCCGGCGCAAGCCTGAAGTCGGCAGATGACCTCCTCGACAACGAATGTACAGAAGGAGATGGAGCCGGTCTGGATGAGGCCGCCAATGACGCCGGATGGCGCGGAGAAGGAGTCGGATGAGAAACCGACGGATCCACGGTCCCAGACGAAGGACTCCTGCCAGGGGAAACCCCCGGCGCTGGACCACCAGGCTCTGTAGGGCAGAAGGGCAAGAATGGAGCAGCCCTGTACAACGCTGGCGAGCCCAAATTGAATGCCAATGACCCCGTGGGACCCGCTGGTGCACCAGCAGGGGCCATGGATTGAAAAACAGCATACATCGCATTAAAAAATGTGGCCGGATCCGTCCCTGGAGTCGGGAAAGCTGGGTACTGCTGTGTAGACGTCTGGGGAACATCAGTATCCCTCGGCGCCGGTGAGAAGCGAGGACTACCTTGAGTGACCTCATAGACTGAAGGCGCCGGTGACAACCCCAGACTCTCCGGCTGAGGCGTGACCGTAGGACTCATCTCCCACGTCTTCTGGCACCGTGACGAACGAGATCTCGACCTCGAACAACTCCTCGATCGGCTCCGCTCCGAACGGTGCCGAGAGTCATGACGGCGCCGAGAGTCATGATGACGCCGCTTCTTATGTTTTTTCAGAGAAGCATGGAAAGAAACCTTCTTGTGTTCCTTCTTCTTTGCCTTGGCCAAGAAGAGCTTCGCTTCGCGTTCCTTCAGAGCTTTCGGATTCATGCTCTGGCACGAAGAACAACCTTCCACATCATGTTCAGAGCTTAAACACCAAATACAATCCGAATGGGGGTCGGTCACTGACATCCGACCCCCACATTCCCTCCACAACATTGTAACTTCAAGAGATCGCTACAGTTACCAACGGGCCAGGAAGAAAACCGTTGGAGTCGAATGCACGGAAAAAGGAAAACTGACGTTAGTACGCCAACGGGGACCTCTTATTGGCACGTTGACGTCAGACGGAGTCAAGCGGAGCCGTGCCATTATGACGTCCTCGTCGACGTAGACAGCTAGGAAGAAGACTTTCCGTCGGATGCTGGTGCAAGGATCGAATTCATAAGGTGAGGAATCCACAGGTAGTTGTATCCATCAGAAGAGAAGGTGCGACATACCTTGCAGTCCTTGGCAGAGTGGACTGGGTAAAGGCAGTATTTGCAGTCCTGATGAGGGTCTTCAGAGTGTAATCTCTTTTTCCCACAGGTTTTGCAGGATCTGAACGAACCTTTCTTTTTCTTGTCAGACATGCTGAAGGCCTTATCAACAATCAGTCAGAATACGTTTTGAAGAGTATAACCTTGAAGTTATGCCAAAAGATGTGAAGAATAGAGCAGAGCTCTGAGGAGACTCCATAGCACAATGTGCAGTAGAAAATCTGAGGTGCTGGAGCTTCTCTCAGGAAGGTTCTAAAGGGTGGTGTTGCCTGATTGGCCGACCCTGAAGTTTGGTCCTTTTTCTTAAAATGACTGATAGAGTGTTAAACTGAGAGGCCTAAGGGCCTTTAGGTTTAAACCTATGTTAGTACTACTTCATTAAAAATATCGGGGGCTCCCATCTTGACGACGGGGAATGATTCAAGCATGTGAAACTATGAAAGTTCCAATACTGGAGTAACCACTGCTTCTCAACACCTTATCTTGTGCCCATTTTGGAAATACAAATGTTTCCTTGATACCTATTTTACACTCTTTATATTTCACCAAATGAATTTCTGTATACCCGGTATTCAATAAAAACCCATTACAAGGTGCAGCTCCTTTATTGGCTCTGGGTGCCTAGGGTCCTTAATTAACCTACAAGCCCTATATATCCTCACAACCACAAGAGTCCAGCAGATGTAACAGTATATTGCTTTTAAAAATCTGACATTGCAAGAAAAAGTTACAGAGTAAAACATGGAGAGAAATTTCTTTTTTTTTACCCCAGTTTCAATACTTTTTTATTTCTGCTGTTATTTTTTGTAAAAAAACCTTGTAGGATCTACACAAATGACCCCTTGCTGAATTCAGAATTTTGTCTACGTTTTAGAAATGTTTAGCTTTCTGGGACCCAGCATTGGTTTGACACCCATTTCGGTCACTAACTGGAAGGAGGCTAAAAGCACAAAAAATTGTAAAAATGGGGAATGTCCCAGTAAAATGCCAAAATTGTGTTGAAAAATTTGGTTTTCTGATTCAAGCTTGCCTGTTCCTGAAAGCTGTGAAGATGGTGATTTTAGTACTGCCAACCCTTTGTTGATGCCGTTTTCAGGGAAAAAACCCACATGCCTTCTTCTGCAGCCCTTTTTTCCTATTTCTTAAAAAAAAAAAGAAATTTGTGCTGTATTTTGGCTAATTTCTTCGTCTCCTCCTGGGGAATCCACAAACTCTGGGTAACTCTAGAATTCCTAGGATGTTGCAAATAAAGGACACAAATTTGGCGTGGGTAGCTTATGTGGACAAAAAGGTATGAGGGCCTAAGCGCAAACTGCCCCTAATAGCTAAAAAAACGCTTGGCACCTAAGGGGGAAAAGGCCTGGCAGCTGTTCAGAACTTCTGCCTCAGGCAGCTAACTTTGTCTTTGGCCATGTTCTGTTCCTCTAAATTGTCCTTTCTGATTATCTTGAAGCACAGCTCTGCAGCTATGGCCCATACCTCCATTTCCTCCCATCAGTACTTCTGCAGCAGATTATCTACACCTAGCTATTTACGAGGTATGCTATGCTGCTAGCGCCAACGTCGTTGCTTCTATCTTCATTTTATTTTTGGAGTGAAGGGCCAAGAATGTAAAATTAACTCAGGTCTAAGTGTCCCTGTTCTACAATATGGAACTCTGGAGTTGCCTTGAAGCAAAATGTTTAGTCTACAAAGCTTTTGCCCTTCCAACATCCAACATCCAGGTGTTGACTGAGAAGAAAACAAGTTACTTACCTGTAACTACAGTTATCCAGTATTGGTATCTTTCATAAATTCACATGCTTGAATCATCCCCGCCGTCGAAGTGGGAATCCCACGGTATGCTAAAAAAGCATGAAGTAAGACTATCCATAGTCTCTAATGCTAGCAAACTCAAACATGTAGCCTTTCCATGTCCTTTTGTAAAAAAGAACCAAACTTGACTTATGACCAATCAAACGCCAGCACCCTCTAGAATATTCCCAAAGGAGGCTCATTCCCTCAGATTTTCTAGCACCAGAGTGAAGAATATGTACTGAAAAAAGGAAAACGAGCCTCAAAGGGGAGGAGGGTGAGTAGCATGTGAATTTATGTAAGATACCAATACTGGATAACTGTAGTTACAGGTAAGTAACTTGATTTCTTATCCAGTATTGGCTGTTTTATAAGTTCACATGCTTGAATCTGAATAGCCAGCAGTACTCACAATAACTGTTATGCCCGTAGTGGACGGTGGTACGAGCATTTCAGCTTATATATATATATATATATATATATATATATATATATATATATATATATATATATATATGGAAAATGTCACTTACCCAGTGTACATCTGTTCGTGGCATTAGTCGCTGCAGATTCACATGCTGTGCACATCCCGCCATCTGGTGTTGGGCTCGGAGTGTTACAAGTTGGTTTTCTTCGAAGAAGTCTTTTCGAGTCACGAGACCGAGGGACTCCTCCCATTTCGACTCCATTGCGCATGGGCGTCGACTCCATCTTAGATTGTTTTCCCCACAGAGGGTGAGGTAGGAGTTTTGTATGCTAGCAATAGTGCCCATGCAATGGAGTGAATATGTATGTACATAATGAAGTTTAAAGTAATATATTTACAAATTTACAAATGTTCAAGTTCAACTTCTAAACGGCTACAGGCTCCCGGGGAGGCGGGTGGGCGCATGTGAATCTGCAGCGACTAATGCCACGAACAGATGTACACTGGGTAAGTGACATTTTCCGTTCGATGGCATGTGTAGCTGCAGATACACATGCTGTGCATAGACTAGTAAGCAGTTATCTCCCCAAAAGCGGTGGTTCAGCCTGTAGGAGTTGAAGTTGTTTGAAACAATGTTCGTAGTACAGCTTGACCTACTGTGGCTTGTTGTGAAGTTAACACATCTACACAGTAGTGTTTGGCAAATGTATGAGGCGTAGACCATGTTGCTGCCTTACATATTTCGTTCATTGGAATATTTCCTAGAAAGGCCATGGTAGCACCTTTCTCTCTTTGCTTTAAGATAGAAGGTTTGAATACACTTAACTATCCATCTAGCAATGCCTTGTTTTGAAATTGGATTTCCTGTATGAGGCTTTTGAAAGCCAATAAATAGTTGTTTTGTTTTTCGAATTAGTTTTGTTCTGTCAATGTAGTACATTAGCGCTCTTTTGATGTCTAATGTATGTAGTGCTCTTTCAGCTACAGAATCTGGCTGTGGGAAGAACACTGGTAATTCTACGGTTTGATTTAAGTGGAACAGTGAGATAACTTTTGGTAAAAATGTTGGATTTGTCCGTAGAACTACTTTATTCTTGTGTATTTGAATAAATGGTTCTTGTATGGTAAATGCTTGAATTTCACTCACCCTTCTTAGAGATGTGATGGCAATTAAAAATGCAACTTTCCACGTTAAGTATTGCATTTCACGAGAGTGCATGGGCTCAAAAGGCGGACCCATGAGTCGTGTTAAGACAATGTTGAGGTTCCATGAAGGAACTGGTGGTGTTCTTGGTGGCATAATTCTCTTTAGGCCTTCCATAAATGCTTTTATGACTGGTATCCTAAATAATGAAGTTGAGTGCGTAATTTGCAGGTAAGCTGAAATTGCAGTAAGATGTATCTTTATGGAAGAGAAAGCTAGTTTTGACTTTTGCAAATGTAGTAAGTATCCTACTATATCTTTTGCAGATGCGTGTAAGGGTTGAATTTGATTATTATGGCAGTAATAAACAAATCTTTTCCACTTATTTGCATAACAGTGTCTAGTGGTAGGCGTCCTAGCTTGTCTTATGACCTCCATACATTCTTGTGTGAGGTCTAAGTGTCCGAATTCTAGGATTTCAGGAGCCAAATTGATAGATTCAGCGATGCTGGATTTGGATGTCTGATCTGTTGTTTGTGTTGTGTTAACAGATCTGGTCTGTTTGGTAGTTTGACATGAAGTACTACTGAAAGGTCTAGTAGTGTTGTGTACCAAGGTTGTCTTGCCCATGTTGGTGCTATTAGTATGAGTTTGAGTTTGTTTTGACTCAACTTGTTTACTAGATATGGAAGGAGTGGGAGAGGGGGAAAAGCATACGCAAATATCCCTGACCAGTTCATCCATAGCGCATTGCCCTGAGACTGATGTTGTGGGTACCTGGATGCGAAGTTTTGGCATTTTGAGTTTTCCTTTGTTGCAAATAGATCTATTTGTGGTGTTCCCCAAATTTGGAAGTAAGTGTTCAGTATTTGGGGGTGAATCTCCCATTCGTGGATCTGTTGGTGATCCCGAGAGAGATTGTCTGCTAACTGATTTTGAATTCCTGGAATAAATTGTGCTATTAGGCGAATGTGGTTGTGAATCGCCCAATGCCATATTTTCTGTGTCAGGAGACACAACTGTGTTGAGTGTGTCCCTCCTTGTTTGTTTAGGTAATACATTGTTGTCATGTTGTCTGTTTTGACAAGAATGTATTTGTGGGTTATTATGGGTTGAAATGCTTTCAGCGCTAGAAATACCGCTAACAGTTCTAAGTGATTTATGTAAAACTGTCTTTGCTGTATGTCCCATTGTCCTTGGATGCTGTGATGATTGAGGTGTGCTCCCCACCCTGTCATGGAAGCATCTGTCGTTATCACGTATTGTGGCACTGGGTCTTGGAAAGGCCTCCCTTGGTGTAAATTTATACTGTTCCACCATTGAAGCGAGATGTATGTTTGGCGGTCTATCAATACCAGATCTAGAAGCTGACCCTGTGCTTGTGACCATTGTGATGCTAGGCACTGTTGTAAGGGCCGCATGTGCAACAATGGCTATGCATGAAGACATCATGCCTAGTAGTTTCATTACCATTTTGACTTGTATCCTTTGTTTTGGATACATGGCTTGTATTAGATTGTGAAATGTTTGAACTCTTTGTGGACTTGGAGTGGCAATCCCTTTTGCTGTGTTGATTGTCGCTCCTAAGTATTGCTGTGTTTGACACGGCAGAAGGTGTGACTTTGCGTAGTTGATTGAGAAACCTAGTTTGTGTAGGATTTCTATGACATATTTTGTGTGTTGTGAACACCGTCTTAGCGTGTTGGTTTTGATTAACCAATCGTCCAGGTACGGGAACACATGTATTTGCTGCCTTCTGATATGTGCAGCTACTACTGCCAGGCATTTTGTAAAAACTCTTGGCGCAGTTGTTATTCCAAATGGCAACACTTTGAATTGGTAATGTATCCCTTGGAATACAAACCTTAGGTACTTTCTGTGTGAAGGATGTATTGGTATATGGAAATATGCATCCTTTAAGTCTAGTGTTGTCATGTAGTCTTGTTGTTTGAGCAGTGGGATTACGTCTTGTAAAGTAACCATGTGAAAGTGGTCTGGTTTGATGTAGGTATTTAATGTTCTGAGATCTAGTATAGGTCTGAGACTTTTGTCTTTTTTGGGTATCAGAAAGTACAGTGAGTAAACTCCTGTGTTTAACTGTTGTCTTGGTACTAATTCTATTGCTTCTTTCTGTAGCAATGCCTGAACTTCTATTCCTAGAAGATCTATATGTTGTTTTGACATTCTGTGTGTTTTCGGTGGGACGTTTGGAGGGAATTTGAGAAAATCTATGCAATAACCATGGTGGATAATTGCTAAGACCCAAGTGTCTGTTGTTATTTCCTCCCAATGTGTGTAAAACTTGGTTAGTCTCCCCCCCACAGGTGTTATGTGTTGGGGATTTGTGACCTTGAAGTCACTGTTTGTTTGGAGGAGTTTTGGGAGTTTGGAACTTTCCTCTATTTCTTTGATATTGTCCTCCTCTATATTGTCCCCGAAAACCTCCCCGCTGATACTGGCTCTGGTAAGTGGGCTTTGTTTGTGAGGTTGTGGCTTCTGTGGTCTGCCCTCGAAACCCCCCTCGAAATTGTGTCTTTCTAAATGTGCCTCTGCTCTGCGGGGAGTAGAGTGCGCCCATGGCTTTGGCCGTTTCAGTGTCTTTCTTAAGTTTTTCTATCGCAGTGTCCACCTCTGGCCCAAACAACTGCTGTCCGTTGAATGGCATATTCAGCACAGCTTGCTGTATCTCTGGTTTAAATCCTGATGTACGCAGCCATGCATGTCTCCTTATTGTTACTGCTGTGTTGACAGTTCTAGCAGCTGTGTCTGCAGCATCCATTGCTGACCGTATCTGATTATTAGAGATACTCTGTCCCTCTTCTACCACTTGCTGCGCTCTTTTTTGGAACTCTTTTGGTAAATGTTCAATAAAGTGTTGCATCTCATCCCAGTGGGCCCTATCATATCTGGCTAACAAAACTTGCGAATTTGCAATGCGCCACTGGTTTGCTGCCTGTGCCGCCACCCTTTTGCCTGCAGCATCAAATTTTCTACTTTCTTTATCTGGAGGTGGTGCATCTCCTGAAGTATGTGAGTTGGCTCTTTTGCGCGCTGCTCCCACTACAACAGAGTCTGGTGTTAGCTGTTGTGTGATGTACACTGGGTCTGTTGGTGGCGGTTTATATTTTTTATCCACTCTTGGAGTAATGGCTCTCCCTTTGACAGGCTCCTCAAACACTTGTTTGGAGTGTTTGAGCATTCCGGGTAACATCGGAAGACTCTGATATTGACTGTGTGTAGACGACAGTGTATTAAAAAGAAAGTCATCTTCAATGGGTTCTGAATGAAGGCAGACATTGTGAAATGCTGCAGCTCTGGATACCACTTGAGCGTAGCCTGTACTATCATCTGGTGGCGATGGTCTTGCTGGATAGCATTCAGGGCTATTATCTGACACTGGTGCGTCATAAAGGTCCCATGCGTCAGGGTCATCTTGACTCATTCCCGTATGTGTTGGGGATTGCATCATTGGTGGAGTGGCTACAGGTGATGGTTGCGGAGAGTGATGTGGGGATGGTGGTGGTGTTACTTGTTTAGCCACCTTTGCGTGTGGCTGTTTGTCCTTGTCTTGGAAGGCAAGTTTACGTTTCATTTTGATTGGAGGAAGAGTGCTGATCTTCCCCGTATCTTTTTTAATAAAGAGCCTCCTTTGTGTGTGATCTGGCTCTATTGTCTCTACTTCTTGTTCAAATCTGTGTGTCTTCATTTGTGAGGACAGTCCTTGTTCCTCTGAATAGGAACTTATTTTCGGTTCCAAGGCCGGATGTTTCGGTACCGAAACCTTTTCGGCTGCTTTTTTCGGCTCGGACGAAACCTTCTTTAATTTCGACGTCGTGCCCTCTCGGTGCCGACCCATTTCGGTGCCGCTGTCTCGATGCCGAATCTTCTCGGAGCCACTATCTCGGGCCCGAGATTGCTGTGTGCCGGTATCCCGACCGGGGTCGGATGACTTCGACACCAGCTCGCCCTTTTTCGGTGCCGATGGACGGTCACCTATTTTTCGGGTTAAGCCATGGCCTGTTGGCGGTGGCGTCCCCTGGGCTTTAGCGGTCTTCTCGTGAGTTCTTTGCTTCGACGTCTTACTCACGGTTTTCGGCGTTTCTTCGGGATCGATCTCCTCCGAGTCCGATTCCTGGGTGGAGAATGTTTCTTCCTCCTCTTCGAAACGCCCTTGTCCTGTCGGCGCTGACGCCATTTGCAGTCTTCTTGCTCTTCGGTCCCTGAGTGTCTTCCTGGACCGAAACGCTCGACAGGCCTCACAAGTATCCTCCTTGTGTTCTGGTGACAAACACAAGTTACAGACCAGGTGTTGATCTGTATATGGATACTTGTTATGGCATTTTGGACAGAAGCAGAACGGGGTCCGTTCCATCAGCCTTGAAGAGACACGTGGCCGGGCCGACCAGGCCCCGACGGGGATCGAAAAAAAAACCCGAAGGGCCACCGGAGCTCTTCTAAATTCGGTGTTGATCTGTTGTAACTAACCCGATACCGAACGCAAACAATACCGACGATTTTTCAGAGATTCTAACTAACTTTCCGACCCGAAACTCGGAGCGAAAAGGAACACGTCCGAACCCGATGGCGGAAAAAAAACAATTTAAGATGGAGTCGACACCCATGCGCAATGGAGTCAAAATGGGAGGAGTCCCTCGGTGTCGTGACTCGAAAAGACTTCTTCGAAGAAAAACAACTTGTAACACTCCGAGCCCAACACCAGATGGCGGGATGTGCACAGCATGTGTATCTGCAGCTACACATGCCATCGAACATATATATATATATATATATATATATATATATATATATATATATATATATATATATATATATATATATATATATGTTTAGTAATACATAGTCAAACAATAGGCAATTGTATATCGAATTAGACATATACATTCAAAGAGGCTCACATTAGTGAAATAAATGGCGTAGGATTGCCTGTCCCACAACTGAATTGGTTCGATGTGTTGATTCCAAACAATAATGCTGCGCGAAAGAATGTATAATCTGCCACGTCGCAGCTTGACATATCTTTTCTAAGGCAATGCCTTGAAATAGAGCAACCAATGTTGAAACTGCTCTTGTAGACTGTGCTTTAGGTCGGCTGGTTAGTGGTTTTCCGGCCTTCGTATGACAAAATGGAATGGTGGATGCAATCCTTCGGGCTATGGTTGCTTTAGTAACTCCTGCACCCCAACGACTTTGGCTGTAAGAGACTAGTAGTTGGTCTGTCTTACTGAGTTGTTTAGTATGCTGAAGGTAGAATTTCAAGCATCATTTGATATCCAGTGTGTGGAGAGTTCCTTCAGCCACAGATGATGGATTCGGGAAGAAAGTTCTCAGTATCACTGGTTCATTTAAGTGAAAAGATGAATGCACTTTAGGATTATATCTTGGATTTTTTCTGAGAAGAACAAATTCGATTGGGAAAGTGAGATAGGGTTCCTTGGTGGTAAAGGCATGTATGTCACTGACTCTACTAGTGGATGTAAGTGCAAGGAGGGTTGCCACCCTCCATGTGAGACACTTCAGATTCGCTCTGTGTATGGCTCGAACGGAGCTTTCATTAATTGCTAAAGAACAATGTTTAGATGCCATTGAGGAGGCACTGGTTGCACAGGAGGAAAAGTACAAAACAGACCTTTCATAAATTGTTTTATGAGCCTGGATGACCGAAGAGAGCGTGCATTTGCAGAGCGCCTGTACGAGGATATAGCTGCCAGGGTAACCTTAACTGAGGCATGTTTGAGCCCTATTGTGGATAGAGGAAGGAGGTGTGATTTAATTTGCTCTTGCAGAACTTTTAACAGATGTACATTGTTTTGTTGGCACCCGAGGCAAAACCTTCGCCACTTGAGTCTGTAAGTCTTGTTTGAACTGTTAGCTCGTGCTCTGGATAGAACTACTTTGCATTCCTCGTCAATGTTCTTGCCCTGAAACTCGTGGAACTCAGGAGCCATGCGTGCAATTGGCGAGTGGCTGGCTCTGGATGAAATATCTGACCTTGTCTCTTCGTTGGAAGGTTGTGCTGCTGGGAAGTTGTAATAGATTGGCTACTGACAGAACTAGCTCTGTGTACCAATACTGTCTGGGCCATTTGGGTGCTATGACTATGAGCTTGCAACCCCTGAGGTCATCTTTTTGAGAAGTCTGGGTATCAATGAGAAAGGGGGAAAGCGTATGCAAAGATCCCAGACCATTACATCAAAAGAGCATTCCCCCATGACCCTGGGAGTGGGTATCGAGTGGCGTAAAATTGGCATTTGATGTTCTTGTTGGTGGCAAAGAGATATATGGTTGGCTGCCCCCGGCATTGAAAGATCTTGTCTACTTTCTTCTGACTGAGCTTCCATTCATGGCAACTGTCATCCGTCCTGCTGAGAGAGTCTGCCAGGGCATTGTTGATATCCAAAACATGTTCTGCTCTCAGAGAAATCTTGTGGAGAATGAGCCATTCCCAGAGGGATTGGGCTTCTCTTGAGAGGGACAGAGATCATGTTCCTCCCTGTTGATGTAGTACATGCTTGTTGTGTTATCTGTATGGATCAACACTGAGGATCCTGAAATCCGAGGGAGGAACGCTTTCAGAGTTAGAGATATCGCTTTTAGTTCTAACAGATTTATGTGCATTTTCTTGTGAGCGTCGGACCATTTTCCCAGAATGCACATGGCTTGCAAATGACCTCCCCAGCCTTCCAGGGACGCGTCCGTTGTTATTATGAAATCTGGGATTGAAGTTATGAAGCTCAACCCTTGCGAGATATGGCTGATTTGGGACCACCACTGTAGGGCTTCCACCATCTTTGGTGTGATACTGATTAAATCTTCGCAGGATCCTTGAGACTGGATCCATTGCAGTTGTAATTCCTCTTGTAGTGGCCTCATTTTCAGTCTTGCCAGATGAACTAAATTGATTGATGAAGAAATCATCCCTAGAAGCGACTTTAATGTTCTCACTGAAACAGACTTTCTTTCCGAGATTGTGGAGGCCATGTTGGACACTTTTTGTTTTCTTTCCTTTGAAAGATAAGCCTTGTTCTTGTCTGTGTCAAGTGCTGCCCCCAAAAAAAGACATCTTGCGTGTTGGACGAGTAGATGATTTCTTGTGGTTTATTGCCAGACCCAAATTGTGAAATAAGGCTAGGTAGGCGTTGGTAGCTTTGCAGGCCTGCTGTGGGGTTGGTACCTTTATTAGGCAATCGTCTAAATAGGGGAATATTTGAAAGCCTTTGCTGGGGAGAGTAGCTGGCACAGGCGCGAGACACGTGAAGATTCTTGGTGCGGACTTTAGTCCAAACAGGAGAACCTTGAATTGATAATGGGCACCGGCTACGGTGAAACAAAGGTATTCGCAATGCTTGGAGTGTAGGGGGATGTGGAAATATGCATCTTGAAGATTCAACAATGTCATGTAACCTCCACTGTTGAGCAGGTGAAGGATATCTGGCAGGGTAATCATACGGAAGGATTGTTTCCTCAGAAATGTGTTTAGCTGTCTGAGGTCTAGGATCGGTCTCCATTCTCCTGACTTTTTTATTACGAGAAAAAAAAGAGAATAAAACCCCAGGCCTCTCTGGTGAACAGGGACCTCTGCTATCGCACCCTTGGAGAGCATTTGAAATACTTCTTTCTTTAGCAGGTGAAGATGAAGTGAATGCGACCTCCCAGGAGGATGGCTTGGTGGGTTCTATACAAATTCTAGCGTATGACCTTTAGCCACTATATGCAGCACCCATTAGTCTGATATTATTCTTTCCTAATTCTTTTGATAATTTGAGATGTTTGCCCCCACTGGATTGGATTGTGAAAAGCATCCAATTGCAGCCGGCGCCCGGTGAGGATCATTGCTTTCGACTGATCCAGAGTTTATGAGGTCTGTTTTTGCCTTCCACCTTGCCTGATGTAGGCTGCTGTAGATGGCTGTCGAAAAGACAGTTGGTAAGCAGGTCAGTACTGTGACTGCTGGTATTGCCTATGGTAGGTGCCTCAAAACTACAAGAAACCCCCTAGTTCTGTCTCCCCGAAAGGGCTTCTTCTTGTACTGTAAAGTACCCAGAGAGCGAGCAGTCTCTGTATCTGACTTTGTGGCTAATAGGGCATCATATATGTGTTTCCCAAACAGGATTTCGCCATCATAGGCCATGTACAGTATTCTGGATTGTACTTCAGGCCAGAAAGAGGTCACCTTTAGCCATCCTTGGCGAGCAACACCGCTGCTCCTGCTAACTGTCGGAGACCCATTGAAGCTATGTCCAAGGCGCAGTCGATTATTTCAGCTGATGTGCGCTCCCCTTCCTGTAATATCTTTCAGGCCTCTGTTTTTTTGTCTTCTGGAATGAGATCAATAAAAGCATTTACGTCAGGCCACATTTGACGGTCATAGCGACCTAGGATAGCCAGGGTGTTGGCAGCACGCACAATAATGGCAGCCATGGAGGAAAACCTCTTGCCTACGTTGTCTAGACGTCTGCCTTCCTTATCTGGCGGGCAGGAATGGATGCAGAGGGATTCTTAGAGTGTCTTTGGGCAGCCTGTGATATGACCAAATCTGGTTTTGGGTGCCTTGTTAAACAGGCCGGAGAATCGTCTGTGGCCTTATACTCGTTATCCAGTTTAGGTGGTAGTGGCAGCACTGTGGCTGGCGTTTTCATAATTTTTTGTCCTTCACTCGAGATAAAGTCTATGATGGGGATTGCCCTCGCAGGTTTTCTAGCTTGATCTTTAAAATCGTGTAAGAAACATTCTGAATGTGAAACAGATGTTGGCAAATGGAAACGAGTAGTGGCTCTATCCATTAGATTATGGAAACCTTCTATATCCTCCGGAGGAGAATCTGATGGATGAGGAGATGGCAGTGATGGTGTGGGGGCTAAATAGTCATCCCATTCATCGTCAGGACGTTGAGGAGTATGAATTTCTCCTTCTTCCCTTTCATCGTCTGAAGAAGAAATGTCCTCCCTGGGGGTAGCAGCTATTGTTGACGCCAGTGTGAACCTGGGTGTTGGTGGAGGTATATTACTTGGTGTAGACAGGGCAGATGGTTGTTGCGGCTGCTCCTCAGCTGCAGCCAGAAATCTCCTTTTATAGTCTTTGAGCATGGTCTGCAAGTCCTGAATTAAGGAGGCCGGCATTTGTACAGTGTCTCTCAGTTGAAATGGCTCATAGTAACACCTTTGATAGTAAGATTGTTCGTATTCCTCATCATCATCATCCTGATATTTTACATGCATTTGTGATGGGCTGTGTGCATCCCCAAAAGGCCCTTTGTCTTCTCACTCTTCCCAGTCCAGCAGGTGGCTAGGCAGTAATGATGTTACTTTTCTTGGGGATGTATCTGCGGGATGTATGGCAGATCTGGAAATTGTCGTAATCTTGACTGTTGCTTGAAGGTCAAGAGATCTATCAGGAAGGGTGACCACATTGTCTTGCATGGTAGGGACAAGTGCATTCGTCGATGATGGTATTGTCGATGAATGTGGTGTTAAAGGCGTTGACGACAATGGTGTCATTAATGGAGCTATCGTCAATGGTGTAGCCGTCTGTCCCATCGACAGTGTCGCCGTCGTCTGTCTCACGACGAGGCCCTCACCGAGAAGACTTTTCTAAAGTTTTCCTCGTCGAAGATTGAGTCATTGTTGGATTAGGCGATTTCGCCGACGGCTCCGTCAATGGATGTTTTTTGTCACTAACTCGAGTAGATCAAATACGAGCCTTCAAAACCGAAGTCGACGTTGTTGTACGAGACAGTGGCGATGGTAACTGTGGTAGTGTTCGTTATCATGATCGTCGACGGTAGCATCGTCGTCGACTTCCATTTAAGTGGTACCTTTTTTTAAGTTTATGGCTTTGAGGAAGGAGAACATTGTCGGAGCTCCTTCTTGCAACATGGAGAGGAGGGTTGGGAGGAGGCTGACCCTGATAAGTTTTTTGAATGGTCTCTATGGTGAGTTTTGTGGTGTTTTTTGCCTTCCTCAGCCTGCCCCAGGTCAGATGATCTAGACCTTTTATGAGGCCTAGTCTCCAAGTCACTCGCCTCACCTGAAGTACAGGATTTTGCCTGTAACCATATGAGAAGTCTACCGTCTCTATCCCTTGGAGTTTTGGCAGAAAAGGTGCGACATATTTTGCAGTCTTTCACTTGATGCTTGGGATGCAGGCAGTATAGACACTCTTCATGTTGATTGATCATCCACATGGAGCCTTTTCCTGCTACAGGGGTGAAAAAGGCCTTTCTCGAAAGAATCAGAATTTTTTTTAGATAGAAAGCTGTTCTGATGGGAAAAAACTGAGCAAAGCTCAGGGAGACTCCCTTCACACGACGTGTGGTAGAAAATCTGAGGGAATGAGCCTCTTTTCTGAATATTCAAGAGGGTGCTTATAGGTCATAAGTCAAGTTTTTTTAATTTTTTTTACAAAAGGACATGGATAGGCTATATGTTTGAGTTTGCTAGCATTATAGCCTATGGATATTCTTACTTACTGCTTTTTTTAGGATCCCGTGGGACTCCCACTTCAACGACGGGGATGATTCAAGCATGTGAATTTATCAAAGATCCAATGTTGGATAAATATAGTAAAACCTTGTATTTAGGGCAGATCCCTGGCTGGAGTGCCCAAATTCCTTTAATAAGGAATCTTCCTCTCCATCCCTGCGGTGGTCAACCCATATACTTATGGAAGCATTTTGTGCAGGCCATAGGCACAAACTTGCAAATTGCTTTTATACCCTGCAAAGGAACCCAAAGGTCAACCTGTTCTAGATTTATCTATTGTGGTAAGTGGCCTGTTACGGGGAACATGTGTGAATGAACATGATGAAATTAATTGAGATTCTTTCTGGGTCAGGTCATGCAAAAAATACTCTGCATCTCACCAAACACCAGCTATTTCAACCCAGACTCTTATGCATTTATAAGATTTATACCACTGCTTTCCTGTTTATTGTGTCTTTTGACTTTTTTGGCTGATATGTTTGATCTATCAATACAGTTCTAGATGAACCTTCATGGGGTGATGCTATCAATTAGAGATTCTGCCAAATCTTTCTTGTTGGGGAGCAGCTCTCTGTGGTGAGTTGTCGGGATTGGTACACTTTCTCTGTGATTCAAGGGCAGAGATTTAAAATATCAAAGAATGATCTATCCTAGATATATCTAAAATTGACAGATGTGATGTTTTGAGGCACTCTGCTTGTGCGAGTGGTAATAGGTGTCCTTGAGTGTTACAGGGCAGTGATAAACAGGTTTTGGCTTGATTTGTTTTTTGTTAGCTATTAGTATCTTCCCTTAAAAACTCACTGGTATGTGCATGTGCATTTGATGGATACCATTTTATTAGGGGATTTAAAAACTCTGTCTCTTATTTTTCTGTAAGAGGGTTTTCTCAGTGGAACTAAAGTAGTCACCTCAAAAATTCTCTATAGGAGACAAGGGGTTTGAAGTATGTTCCCTTATTTCGCTGTACAACATAAATTCTTTATCTCTGCTTAGGCTTTCACTGCGGGGAGAAGTTAGAAGTCTGTAATATGTCTCTAGCCTCTGTGAGTACTGATTTCTTTGGGGCTGAGAGGGTGGAGAAATCCTGGCCATGGGTTTCTTTAGGGAAATTGCATATCCACCCAGACTTGTGTGGGGTAAGATAAGAAAACAGTGTATTTACCTGTACCTGCAGTTATCCAGTATTGGTATCTTTCATAGATTGACATGCTTGAATCATTCCCTTACGTCAAAGTGGGAGTACTGCAGTACTATGTTAAAGCAGTATGTAAAACTATCATAGGCTATAATGGCACTAGGCCATCAGTTTAGTAACCTATCTATGTCCTTTTTAAAAAGGCCCAAACTTGAACTAATCAGTTGTGGACACCCTCTAGAACACTCAAGAGAGGATGAATGCCTCAGATTTTTTAGCACAAGTGGCCATAGTACCCTTAGTCATAGAGGGAGTCTCTCAGGGGAGGGTGGTGGGTCACGTGAATCTATGAAAGATACCAGTACTGGATAACTGCAGTTACAGGAAAGTAACTTATTTTCTTATCCAGTATTGGATCTTTCAAAGAATCACATGCTTGAATCAGAATAGCAAGCAGTAATATAGGTAACTTAAGTACCTTTAGAGGGTGATGGTTAACGAAGAATACAATTTCAATGAAAAAACATAGTCAATAATCTCTCTGTTTCTTCAGAGATATTCATACATCAATAGAAATAAATCTCAAGCATTCATATATGATATCTTTAAATAAAGAGAAACAAGGCAAGTATAGCACATTAAAATAGTTATCTATACACTAGTCTGATAAGCTTTTAAAATGATTATGAATAGAACACCTCTACTGAAAGAGATTCATCCTACTGAAGTCAATGGCGTAACATACAACTTGCCCCCCAGTGCTGCGTAGCTGTGTTGATTCAAGGCAGTAGCGGTACATGAATGAATTGGTGCTCTTTTACGTTGCAGCATGGCGTATCCTCTCCAGTGGTATGCATGCAAACGGAGCAGCAGACGTGGATACTGCTCTTGTTGAGTGCACCTTAGCTCTTCTTGTTAGAGGTGTGCCCGCTTTGCAGTGGCAACACTGAAATGTTGCTGAAATCCATTGTGCTATTATAGCTTTAGTCACGGCAGTCCACTTACTTCTTTACCCCTAGGAGACTAGCAGTTGATCAGTCTTGAGAGTATTTTGGTATATCGAAGGTAAAATTTGAGGCATTGTTTAATGTTCAATGTGTGGAGAGTCCTTTCAGCTGGTGTGGATGGATTGTGAAAAAATGTTCGAATAATTATCGGTTCATTGAGAAAGAACCTTTGGAATGAACCTTGGGTTTGTTCTTAGAAGTAAAAACTCGTCTGTGAAACATAGGAAAGGTTCTTGTGTAGTGAAGGCTTGAATCTCACAAACTTGTCTGGTAGACGTGAGAGTGAGTAACAGGGCGACTTTCCATGTGAGGAACTTTAGTTCAGCCTTATGAATAGGTTTAAACTAAGGCTTCATTAATTGCGAGAGGACAACCCTGAGATGCCATTCCGGGTGAGGAGCTAGCACCTGTGTAAAAGCTCTGAGCAAGCCCTTTATGAATTGCTTAATGAGTATGGAGGAACATAGAGCTGGAGTTCCTGCAGATCGCCTAGTCCTGGAAATTGCCTCCAGGTGGGCTTTTACAGACGCATGAGCAAGACTGGATTTAGCTAGCGATAGAAGTTAAGGCAAAATCTGATCAGGAGAGGCTTTGAATGGGTGTAAATCATTTTATTGACACCAGAAACAGGATCTCTTCCATTTTAACATGTATGTCTTATTTGAACTGTCTGCTTACTCTTTAGATATGACATCTGCATTCTGTGGTTCTAAAAATTCTGGACCCATGTAATTTACTTTGCCACAGCAGTACGATTTTAGTATCAAAAGACCGATAATGACTAGTACATTAAGCATGAGCATTTTCGCTCAATTCCAGCAGCGTTTTCACCTCGAAATCGCCATTTTCGTCCTGCACTCGTGGCTCCCATTTTATACACGGCAGCCATTTTTAAAAGTTGCCCTCACATAGGCTTATAATACAGTCAGATTTGATTCCAAGGACACGTACACCTTGATTGACTTTTCTCTGACCTGGGCAAGCTGGAACCATTGCCTCAGGCCAAACCTGTTTGATCAGTCCCTCTCCCAGTGGCCGAATCAGATGGCATCAAGGCACACCATGCCATAAAACCCTTATTATCGCTCACACACCCTGCCTAATCTTGCTCACACCTGCACCTGCTCTTTTCTTCTTCTTACTTTACGAGGGGGAGGTGCCCGTTTTTATTGGGGGTCCACACTTATCTGATGTAAAATACTAGGCCTTGCCGGGTAATTTATTATGGGTTGGATGACATGAAATATGAGGTTTCATCATGACACTGTTTTTTCCTTTGTAGTGAAAACATGTGAATGACCAACCAAAATGTCAAGAATGTTTGCCTGAAGCTTAAAAAACTGTATATAAGGAAACCTGACTTTGCATTGAAACACAGTCTCCTGAGAACATACAAACCGTGCTGTTGTACTTCTAGGACGCTTGTTACTTGGTTGCAGCCAATAAATTCGATCTTTGACTACACCTAGAAGACTCTGAGTTTCTGTGGTCTGAATCAGGAAAGTACCCAAGGTCTTTGGGTGTACCCTGGCACCACTGGGATACCGGATCAGTACCGGTTCTGAAAAACCCAGTACCTCAGTTGGCGCCCAACGTGGGGCGATACCAGCGGTACCGGTCCAAGCCTGAGGTCCGTGAGGAGCTTCGTGTGAAAATTCTGGAGGAAGGCCGCCACTTCATCGACCCCTGCATGTCGACGTGGTCCGAAAGTCTTTGCTGCGAGGTTCCCCGCTTCCCGACGGCTACGAAGGACTGCTGCCCTGGCTATCGCCCTGATTTGGACCCTTGATGTTTGGTAGAGCGAAACGATAAGACGAGTCTTCTGGTGACGTCATCGATATTTTCAGTTAAGTATAAGTGGAGCGTCTCCCAGTCCTTAGTTGGACACTTGGTTTGGTCCTTAGTTGGACATTTGGTTTGGTATCCCTTCAGGATCACTTTGATTTGGAACTTGCAAGTACCAAAGCTGAAGGACTCGTGTATTCACGAGACTATCGTAAACGATAATCCTTTGAAGTTTGAAGCTAGACTAGTGAGCGAAGATGCCTGGTCTTAGCAGACTTGGAAATTTGTTTTGTCTTGGTTGTAAAAGGGACTCCCGGTTGGAGGATTCATGTCCGGTTCCTCCGATTGGAACTCCAACCTATGAACTATATGTGAAGCACGGAGTAGGCCCCATCACATATAATGAAGTATGGATCCGTTACACCAGAAAAGATGGTGTTTTAAAATGGCCCCAAAATGGTAGCTTTGACACAGAAATCTTAGATAACCTCGAAGTTAGACTTTTTAAGAAGAAAGCCCGGCCGGCAATGTTTGATTCTTTCCGCTTATGGCATAAGGAAGCCAAGCAAAAGGAAATTAAATTAGCTAAGAAAAATAAGAGAGAAAAAGGTATTTCGATTATGCAAGCTGCTATACAGTTTAAAGATAACGAAGTAGAACAGTTGAATGAGCAGTTGCATAGGCAACATAAAATGACAGTAGATAAATGCTATCCAGTTTTGCCGCCTCTTCAGCAAGATGCAGCAAAAGACTCTGAAAAAGATCCCCTAATGTCGCATTTGCTAAGTTCGCCACCACCCTATGCGCAGAATGCTACGGCACCTCTGCAACCTCTAGTTGCACAACCAGTGGTTGCATTGCCTCCTGCTCCTCCACAGCACCCACCAGCTATTCTTCAGTTGGTTCCTATTCCTCCGGTGCAGCCTCCTCAAGGGCCACCGGCTTTGACATCTGCTCTGCCTTTACTTCCTACAACTTTGACTACTATAGCGACTACCACTCCTGGTATTGCTTCTGACACTGCTTCTGTCTCTGCCTTGTCTCATTCTGTTTTTCCTCCTGTTCATTTGTCAACCTCTCCCTCTATCCGTCAGAGAATGACAAACACTATGACTAGTCTTTTATCCCCTCTCTTTGGGTCATTAGCTACGACCCCAGTTTCAGAGCGTAAACAATTGCGTAGCCAATTGCCTGATGGTAGGGAGAAAGAGAAACTGAATTATTTGGCGCATAAATGGGTTACTGAACCAGCGAGATATGAACTAGAGTCTGTTATGGATGTCTTCCATCAGTGGGAAGAACCGAAACAGAGATACGTTTTTGAGAAAATGTGTACTTTTCTTTCTGAGGATTTAGAGGAAAATGGTTTGGAGCCCAATCCGCCTAAGTTGTGTCGTGTACGGTTTGATTTTGCGACAGGTTTGATTGTGGGTTCAGATGTCGAGAAAGCAGTTGCGATGTTATTGTCGTTTAGGACTGAAGGTGTTTCCAGGTTATTGTTTAAATATGATTCTTCTGCTAAAAAGAAAAGGAAACAGTACCCCATGAAAGAAGTTCCCCCACAATGGAGGGAAGGGGACCCAAATGCTAATCCACCTGTCCTGCCTCATTTCCAGCGTGTATGGGTACACGTTCCATGGAAGCGAGCTGAAGTTTTAGCCCTTAAGATAGACATTGCCTGATCCCCGTAAGAATCCTACAGGGTATTACAAGGAATTGTCACAGACTGCGGGGTCTTGCATTATGAATTTAGCTGACATAGACATGTTGTTTGGGAATGTTGTTCCACAGCCTTTATGGGGAAAGATTCGCCATACAGACCATGCTCAAGAGTTAGGTGACACATGGGCTAATATTGCTGCTGCAGATGCCCGACAAATTGGTGGTGCTAAACCTGAGCCTTTAGTGACAGAGCTTCCTGGTAGGATTATTGATTACATGAAAACTATAATGCCTGTGATGCGTGTAAACTGGGATAAATTGTCTGCATGTAAGCAAAAGAAAGAAGAAACGGTATCAGATTTCTTCACCAGGTTTGAAGAAACGTTTGTGGACCACAGTGGTCAAGATATGAGCACGGAAGGTGGTCAACGTTTGTTCGTCGATAAATTTGTGCATAATCTGCTTCCTGAGTTGTGTAAAAAGTTAAAAGACTCAGAAAGTTCTTGGGCAGTTTCCTCTTCAGCGCAGATATTGGCTACTGCACAGTACTACGAAAATAGAGATAAAGATGAGAGAGATAGAGTAGAGAAGAAAACGAAAGAATTGAAAACGAAGGTTCTGTTACAACAAGCGTACCCGCCACGTGGTGGTCAAAATAGTGGTGCACAGAATAACTATCAGAACAACTATCAGAATAACTATCAGCCCCAACCGTTTCAGAGAAACTCGCAAAGAGCCGAGTATGCTCAACCACGTATCCCAGTAGGTCCCAATCAGTGTTCATATTGCAAGGAAGAGGGTCATTTCAAGAATAGTTGCCCTGCTTTGCTACAGCGCGCAAATGGTACTTCTGGTTTAAGAGGTCGAGGTGTTCCACAAGCACCTAGAGGAAGAGGACGTGGATATGTTCCCCAGAGCGCGCGCCCATTCCTCCCTCAAAACTCAATGAACAGATTTGATCAACAGGTTAATGCATCTGGTAGGACGGCTCAGTACTATACTGATGATTACTATACAGAGGATGAGCATTTGGACAGTAATGATTGCTAGGATAGCCATAGACAAAGAGAGGGAGTTGTTTCAGTTCCAGTAGATCAGAGTGGGCCTTATGTTAAGGTGATTGCATCAGGTGTGTCAGAACCTTTTCTGTTGGATACTGGTGCTACCAAGAGTTCTATTATGCACTCAAAACTCCCTGGCGCACCTTTGTCAGGCGAAACAAATGTATCAGTAGGGTTTTCCGGCGCCCCCGTTAGAAATCCGATTTCTAACCCTATATCTCTTTCTGTTGGACCTTGTAAATTTGAAACACCCCTTATTTTGACGACAGGTTGTGGCGAGAACTTGTTAGGATTAGATCTGTTAAAGAGATTGTATGCGACATTGTATTGCTCTCCTTCTGGAGTGCAACTCACATTGGGTAAGAAAGTGGTTTCACCAATGTATTTGTCAAAGGACAGATTTCCACCAGAATTTTCGTCTCTTCCTAATACTCTTTGGGCTACTGGACCTAATGATGTAGGTCTTTTGGAAATTCAGCCATATGTGATAACATTAAAAGCCAATGTTAAAATGCCACTTATTCCCCAATACAAGATCTCTAGTGAAGGGGAAAAAGCGTTGTTAGCAATTATTTGTGATCTGATTGAGAAGGATGTAATTGAAGAGACAAGAGGCAACGTTTGCAATAGTCCTGTTTTGCCTGTCTTGAAGCATACTGACCCTACTCAGCCACATGTTTATAGGTTTGTAATTGATCTTAGAGAGGTGAACAAAATAGTTGTGCCACAGTTTCCAGTCGTCCCCGATATCACTGCATTGTTGACAATGATTCCAGCTTCAGCCACTTGGTTTTCAGTGGTAGACCTGAAAAATGCTTTCTTCAGCATCCCTATTGCAGAAGAGAGCAGGGACATTTTTGGCTTCAATTTGGGAGGACGAAGCTTCAGATTTAAGAGAGCTCCTCAAGGCTATTGTGAAAGTCCATCTATCTATAGTCAGGCTTTGAAAGCACAACTTGACACTCTTATGTTACCTGATGGCGCCACTCTCATTCAATATGTCGATGATTTGCTAGTTGCTGCAGATACTAAGGAGATCTGCAAAGAAGCAACATTTTCATTATTGCGTCATTTGTCTGATTTACACCACAAAGTGTCCCTTTCAAAGTTACAGTATTGTCAAAAAGAAGTGACCTATTTAGGTCATCTCTTTTCGAAGGAGGGAAGGCAACTGACCCCAGAGAGAATCAGGGCTGTTGCAGCAATGAGTGTGCCAAGAACACAGAGAGAAGTGCGTGCTTTCTTGGGTATTACATCATATTGCAGACAATGGATACCTAATTTTTCGTTAATAGCCAAACCCTTGGTGGCATTAACTTGTAAAGATACACCAAATCCCGTCCCATGGTCTGAAGATTGTCAGAAAAGTTTTGTCGAATTACGTGATGCATTATGTTCAGCTCCTGTGTTGGGTACCCCCAACTACAGCAAGCCTTTTACATTGTATGTCCATGAGAAAGAAGGTTGTGCGTTAGCAGTTTTGACACAACAGTTTGGAGACAGGGAGCGTCCATGCGCCTATTTCTCTTCGACCTTAGACCCAGTAGCTAAGGCACTACCAAGCTGCTTAAGAGCGGCAGCGGCAACTGCTGTTTCTATCCGACAGTCTGCTGGTTTAGTGATGAATAACACATTAATCGTAATGGTTCCACATGCAGTGGACACGTTGTTAAACAGAACCAAGACACAGCATTTAACTAGTGCTCGATTGTCAGGTTACGAGTTGACATTGTTAGCAAGCCATGTACATATAAAAAGATGCACTACACTTAACCCAGCTACGTTATTGCCAATTGTGACGGAGTTAGATACTTCTGAACAACATGATTGTCTCCATAGAACAGAAGAAGAAACGAAAGGGAGAATAGACCTTCTGGACACTCCCCTTGCAAAGAGTGATGGTACTTTGTGGGTGGATGGTTCATGCTTTAAGCTCACAAATGGTGACACGACTGCGGCGTATGCTGTGACAACTTTGTGTACGATTGTTGAAGCTGCACGTATCCCACACAATTCAGCCCAAGCAGCTGAGTTAATAGCCCTAACAAGAGCATGTACAGTATCAAAAGGAATGAAAGTGACTATCTATACCGATAGCCAATATGCGTTTGGTGTGGCCCATAGTTTTGGGCGTTTGTGGAAGGAACGTGGGTTCCTGACCTCGCATGGAACTAAAATACAGCATGGTCAGTTGGTAAATGAGCTCCTTGATTCACTTACTTTACCGTTGCAAGTTGCGATTGTGAAGTGTAGCGCACATAAAAAGGTGACTGATGATGTTGGTCGTGGGAATGCATTTGCTGACGAGGTTGCAAAAGAAAAGGCAAGGAATGTGATGAGCCGAATGTATGTCGCGGGCCCTGCAAGATGGATTGGTGATGTTGGAATGTGTGAAGACACGATAGAAAGCGTGAAATCGATTCAAGCGGAAGCCACAGAGAGAGAATTGAGTGTGTGGAGAGAAAGTACGGGTAAATTGGATGCGAATGGTTGTTGGGTCGAGTTGTCAGAACATCAAAGATGGTTGCTACCCGATGCGTATGTGCTTGCAGTAGTTACAATGGCTCATGGAATGGCTCACATCAGTGTGAAAGGGATTTGTAAGTTGTTGGCCCCAGTATGGCAAAATGCAGGAATTCCCAAGTGGCCAGAAAATGTGGTTAAAAATTGCATGGTATGCCTGAAACACAACCCTGGTAGAGGAACCCCAACTCCAGCTGGTCATTTTGCACCTCCTACGTATCCGTTTGAGGTTTTGCAGCTAGATTTCATCCACATGGAGAGGTGCAACAACTTAAAATACGTACTCGTTGTTGTTTGTGCCTTTTCAAGATGGGTGGAAGCCTGTCCCCTAAAAGACAATACTGCACTATCCACAGCCAAAGCCCTTGTGAAAGAGTTCTTCCCTAGATTCGGAATGCCGAGAATGATCTGGAGTGACAATGGAAGTGAATTTGTGGGTCAAGTGATGAAGAAAGTATGCGAAGGGCTAGGCATAAACCAAAAGTTTCACGTTGCAAATCACCCCCAATCAGCTGGATTAGTGGAGTGCTATAATGGCACTCTAAAGCTAAAATTGGCCAAGATACAAGCGAGCTCTGGTCTTAAATGGCCTGACGCTCTACCCCTAGCACTCCTATCAACCCGAATGACTGTGCATTCACGAGTGAAACTTAGTCCTTATGAAATAGTCTTTGGCCGCCCGGCCAATATATGGGGAGTGCCCAGGCCCAAGAAGTTTAGCGAGATAGAGCATCCTGTTTTGTTTGACTATCTGTATGAATTGACGGCTAAATTGCGTGTTTTACATCAACAGGTCCACGACACCCTGCCTCCGGTCTCTGAATCTCCAGGTCATCCCATTGAGCCTGGATCCTGGGTTTTAATAAAGAACTTTCAGCGAACCAAAAACGAGCAGCCCAGGTGGACCGGACCGCACCTCGTTCTTCTCTCCACAAGATCAGCTGTTCGAGTAGAAGGGAAGAAACACTGGATCCATGGGACCCATTGCAAAAGGGTACCCCTACCTCTGCCATATGACCGGTGGGTCCAGGAAGGTGTCGCCGACTCAGAGACTGAAATCGTGCCACGTTTTCTGCCTTTCAGCGATGCACGAATAAAAGGAACACTCACTGAGAAAGAAAGTGATGACATTTTACAATCAGCAGTATCACCGTCAGTTCGATTGGACACTACAGAACCTGAACTCCTTTTTCAGGACCACACGATACCTGGGACTAACCGTTATAATCTACGACCAAGAATAAAGGACAAATAAAACAGTTTACTTTTCTTCCCTTTAGCAAAGTTCTCCAATATGGAAAATTATTTTTGAATGACTTTTTGTTTTTTTTGTGTTTTTCGAACCTCCATCCGGGTTCAGCTGTAGGATCGTGGCTGAAAAGACTTAGGGGGGTAGCCTGTGGACACAAGGTCTACAGGTCTGGTTTGTTCTAGGGCGGCCTGGAACATTCAGAACACTCCTAAGTGAAGTAAACCAACCGCCACGAACGGCAACGGTTAGAGGATGGAATCTTTCCAAAATGGAGAACATGTTGAAAGACTGAGTTTCAAGAAGAGAATATGTGAAACGATAACCAGGAAACAGTTTTTGCTGCTGTGCATTTTTATGTTATTTAGTATACTTATGTTTTTTATAGGATATGTTTTATTCTGTTTTAACGTGATATTGGCATCCACTACCTTGTCTACACCTCCTCCTTCCACTGTTTCCCCACAATCTTTTCAACTCCTCCCTAAACATGAACCTGCTAGGAGACTAGAGTTCATTAATAACTCCTTCATCCAGCTTTTGCACCAACACCAACTAGTGATAAATACAACTAACTGTTGGGTGTGTGGCCTTATGCCTCACACAGCAGATAAAGGTATCCCTTATCTGATCCTGCATTTCAGCCACAATGGTTCCGTGTGGGCATTCAGAACGATATTCATCTATGCACACTACCCCCTACGTTTTGCGGAAGACAACCCTAAGAAAAATGCTTTAGTTAAAGGTATCATAGACATGATGAAGGACAATATCTTCTACGAGACTATCGCCAGAGATGAGACAATAGCATATATAGGATGGAACATGACCGGATATGAAGCCACAATGAGTGAGAAACAGCAAGCTAAGATATCTTCCCTGATTTGGGTTGTACCCCATCAGGGTCACCTGTGTCTGCAAGGTACTGGCAAGAATCCCAGAGCTCAGCTAGGGGAAAGCGTCTGCACTGAGACATATGTCTTCGCATCTCAGACCTCCCCTCCGCTCTTGGCAGCTAAGGGTACCTATTTCATCTGCCATGATAGAGCCTTTACATGCTTGCCCCCTGACTTTTCGGGCACATGCTTCGTTTCGTTCCTGTTGCCCCCTACCTACACAGCAGCGGCAATTACCACAAGACAAGGATAGTTAGAGGCGTCTTCAGTGAAGAAGACACTGCAGGACAAGAATTTGGGGACTTCGTAAAGGGTTTTCTGCCGTTCTGGGGACAAATAGGTAACAGCAGGAGCATAAGGCAATTGATAAGAGTGGTTGAATCCACCGTGGCTGAAACCGCTGGTGCCCTTGGTAACTTGACTGCTGAGCTCCAGTCGGATCGTCTTATGACCCTTCAGAACAGGGTCGCATTAGATGTCATACTTGCAGACCGGGGTGGAGTATGTACATTGATCCAATCGAGTTGCTGTGTTTTTGTCCCAGATAACGCTCCAACAGTATACCAGGCCATCTCCAAACTGCATAGAATTTCCGAATCTATTCATTTAGATAGAGGAGATTGGTCATTAATGGGATGGTTCTGGGAACTGATATCAGCATGGGGATGGAAGATACTGATGGTCATTGGGATGATCTTGGCCATTCCTTTCCTGTTCTGTCTATGCGTGCAGTGTGCTCCTGCGATATGTGGCCTCTGTGTTACATCATGCATAAGGAAACCTGCACCAAGAGACGAGCTAAATACTAGGATGATGTTACAGCAACATCTCAACGACTTTAGAAACATAGACCTGGACTCAGATTAGCATGAGAATAGGTTTATTGCCTATGTAAGGGCAAAAGGAGGGTTTGTGGTTCTAAAAATTCTGGACCCATGTAATTTACTTTGCCACAGCAGTACGATTTTAGTATCAAAAGACCGATAATGACTAGTACATTAAGCATGAGCATTTTCGCTCAATTCCAGCAGCGTTTTCACCTCGAAATCGCCATTTTCGTCCTGCACTCGTGGCTCCCATTTTATACACGGCAGCCATTTTTAAAAGTTGCCCTCACATAGGCTTATAATACAGTCAGATTTGATTCCAAGGACACGTACACCTTGATTGACTTTTCTCTGACCTGGGCAAGCTGGAACCATTGCCTCAGGCCAAACCTGTTTGGTCAGTCCCTCTCCCAGTGGCCGAATCAGATAGCATCAAGGCACACCATGCCATAAAACCCTTATTATCGCTCACACACCCTGCCTAATGTTGCTCAGACCTGCACCTGCTCTTTTCTTCTTCTTACTTTATGAGGGGGAGGTGCCCGTTTTTATTGGGGGTCCACACTTATCTGATGTAAAATACTAGGCCTTGCCGGGTAATTTATTATGGGTTGGATGACATGAAATATGAGGTTTCATCATGACACTGTTTTTTTCTTTGTAGTGAAAACATGTGAATGACCAACCAAAATGTCAAGAATGTTTGCCTGAAGCTTAAAAAACTGTATATAAGGAAACCTGACTTTGCATTGAAACACAGTCTCCTGAGAACATACAAATCGTGCTGTTGTACTTCTAGGACGCTTGTTACTTGGTTGCAGCCAATAAATTAGATCTTTGACTTCACCTAGAAGACTCTGAGTTTCTGTGGTCTGAATCAGGAAAGTACCCGAGGTCTTTGGGTGTACCCTGGCACCACTGGGTTACCGGATCAGTACCGGTTCTGAAAAACCCAGTACCTCAATTCTTGAGTGATGTTTAATTCTCTAAATTCATAGAATCCAGGAGCCATGCGTGTAATTGTAGAGAAGCTGGTTACGGATGTAATATTTGTCCCTGGTTCATTGACAAGGGCGTTCCAATCTGTGGAAGGTGTATTGATTTGGTTTCGCATATGAGAATGAGTTCCGTGTACCCATGCTGCCTAGGCCACTTGGGAGTGATGAGAATACGGCGACAGTGTCCTGCCTTCATCTCATTGAGGACTTTGGTGATCAGTGGGGAGGGGGGAGAAGCATATGCATAAATCCAGGGCCATTGCATCGAAAAAGCATTCTCCCACGACCCTGGGAGGGGGTACTGAATGGGGTAAAACTGGCATTCAGCATTGCTGTCTGTGGCAAAGTGGTATAGTGCTAGTTTACCCTATTGTGAAAATATTTTGTCGAGATGGGTTTGGTCCAGCTCCCATTTGTAGCAACTGTCTTTGGCCCTAAAGAGGGTGTACGCTAGAGTGTTGTGTACTCCTGAGATGTGTTCGGGTTTCAGGAATATGTTGTGGGTCATGAGCCAATCCCATCGTTCTTGGACTTCGTGAGAGAGTGTTAGGGATTTGGTACCCCAGTTTTTTGTTGACATAATACATGCTAGTTGTGTTGTCCGTGTTGACCAGCACTGAAGATCCTGCTATCCTTGAGAGAACGGCTTGCACAGTGAGAAAAAAGGCTTTGAGCTCCAGGCTGTTGCTGCACACATTCTGCTGACAGGCTGACCATTTCCCTTGGATTTGCAAATCTTGTAAGTGGCGTTCCCAGCAGTCCATTGAAGCGTCCGTCATAATGACAAAATCGGGAAGCAGCGTTAAAAAAGTGAGACCTCGAGATAGATGAGGCTTGTGAGACCACCACTGTAGCGACTCTATCATCTTCAGGGGGACTGATATTAAGTCTTTCAAGGTGCCTTGAGACTGGATCTATTGGAGGGGCAGTTCCTCATATAATGGCCTCATCTTGAGGCGTGTAAATGTGACTAGGTCAATTGCAGAACAGATCATGCCCAGGAGTGACAAAATCTCACTGAAAAATACTTTTTCTTGAAATTTTGTGGGCCAAGACTATTAGTCTCTGCTGTCTTTCTGGATAGGCTTTGTTCTGTACTGTATTCAGAGAAGCTCCCAGAAATGTCATCCTTTGAGTGGGAGTGATTGAGGACTTTCAACTGTTCACTGTGAGACCCAGTCTGAGAAAAAGCTACAGGCATGCTCTTGTGACTTTGACTGCTTGTTGTGGAGTTGAAGATTTCAGCAGCCAGTCATCTAGGTAAGGGAACACTTGATGACCCTTTTTCCTGACAGCAGCTGCCACCTGAGCCAAGTACTTGGTAAAAGTGCAAGGGGATGACTTAATACCAAAAGGGAGGACTTGAATTGGTAATAGTATCAATTGCTGTAAATGGGGGTATTTGCAGTGTTTGGGATGGATGGGAATATGAAAGTGTGCATCTTCCAGGTCTAGAGATGTCATGTTGTCCCCAATGGTTCAGTAGGTGAAGGTATGTTGGAGAGAGTAAACATTTGAAAGGTTTGTTTGTGGATAAAGTTGTTTAGCTTCCTGAGATCTAGGATAGGTCTCCATTCCCCTGATTTCTTGCGTATAAGGAAACAACGAGAGTAGACTCCTTTCCCTCTCACAGCATTTGGGACTTTCTCTCTCGCATGCTTGGCAAGCATTAGTAGGGCTTCTTTCTTAATAAGTGAAGATGAGGGAGGTGCAAACCTCTTGGTCGATTTGCTTGGTGGTTTCTCTGTAAACTCTGAGGTATGGCTAGAATTGACTAGATCCAATACCCATTTGTCTGATGTGATACTATCCTAGTGAGATGATTGGCTATGGTCGCATGTACGGGGTGATAAGAGGATAGTGTAGCTGGAACCTGAATTAGATAATTGCTTGTGACCTGTGTCTCGGGCTTGATGTGATAACTTTTGGGGTGCTCACTGTCTAGATACCTACTGTAGATGGTTGGCGGCATGGCTGTTGCTGGAATGTTGACTTGTACTGGGGATGATAAGGCTGATACTGCTGTAAGCGCTGGTATGTTCCTATGTAGCTGGAAAAACCTCAACCTCATGCACCTCGAAAGGGCAACTTCCTGTACTGCATTGTTACGAGGGATTTAGCACTATCTGTATCTGTCTTAATGGCAAGTAGAGCTAATCAATAGATTTGCCAAAAGTGTGCCATAATCATAAGCCATATACAGTATTTTTGATTGAGCCTCAGGTCTAAATGAGGTCGCTTTAAGCCATCCCTGGTATTGTAAGACAGCTGCGCCAGCAAGTTGTCTGAAGCATGTGGAAGCAATATCCATGGAGCAGTTAATAATCTCTGGGAAAGCGCCTTCCTGCAAGATCTTTTTTGCTTCAGGCTTTCGATCTTCTGGGATGAGGTCAATTATGTCTCTGATGTATGACCACATCTGTCGGTCATAATGGCCTAGAATGGCTAATGAATTGGCAGCTCTGAATGTGATCTCTGACATGGTAGAACATCTTTTTGCCTATAGTGTCTAGGTGAAGTCATTCTTTATCTGGTGGTAATGGTATTCGAGCAGACGGGCTTTTTGTTCTTAATTGCGCTGCTTGAGAAATGACGGAGTGTGGTCTGGGATGCCCTGTCCTACATGAAGGGGAGTACTCTGGTGCTCTGTATTTTTTGTCAGTGTGAGGCAGAACAGCTACTATTGTAGCTGGATTTTTCATAATTTTGATACCCTCCTGCCAAATATAATCAATGATGGGTATTGACTGAACTGATTTTCTTGCCTGGTCTTTAAAATTGTAAAGAAAGTAGTCGGACGGCTGAACCGCTACAGGAAGATGGAATCTGGCTGCTGCCCTCTCCATAAGGTTGTGAGATACTCCAATGTCTTCTGGAGGTGAATCAACTGGCTGTTGTGGAGGTGGGGATGGTGTGGGAATAACATAATCGTCCCAATCATCCAGTGGAGGTTTAAGGTCCGGAATCTCCGCTTCCTCTCTCTCATCAGAGGACGATGGGTCTTCCCTAGGTAGTGTAGGTATATGGGATGGCAGGTGGAGAAATGTTTGTTGGTGAAACAGGTGGTGGCAGTGTTACTAGTCATTTCTCTGGTTGTGGAGGGGGAAACGCTTTCTATAATCAGATAGCATAGCCTGAAGATCCCGGATCAAGGAGCGAGGCAAAAGAAAATCATATTGTCAATGTGAAGGTTCAGGATAGTATCTGAAATGATCCGGATGCTTCTGTGGAAAGAGCTGATGATAAAAACACGGAAAATCCTGCAGTTCCTCTTCTTGGCATTTGACATGGTGTTCAGAAGGGCTGTGAGCTAGTCCAAATGGCCCCCCCTTCTCCGAATACTCAATGTCCAATAAATTACTTGGAATTAGAGGATATATTTTAGTGGATGAGGGAATCCTCGGTTTTTGTAATTTTTATTGTCATTGATGATGATGTCGTCATCAGTGCTTCTTCTGTTGTCGATGGGGGTCGTCGTCGATGGTGTCTTTGTCAACAGGATCATCGCCGATGGTGTTTTGCCAACTAGGTCTTTGTTGTTGTGGTCATTGAGGTCGGCGACTGAGGTTTCCTTGACGAGATCGCCATCGACAGGGACATAGCTGTGCTCGTCACTGCCTCCACAGTCCTCACTGATGAGATGACAGTGTCGATGGAGGCTGTCATCATCGTTAGCGTTGTGGTCCTCGTTATCTTGCTGTTGACGATAATGGGGTCGTCGACAGAATTTATGAAGAGGATTTATTCCTGTTAACATATAGGAAGAAGAAGCATGAGGAAGATCTTTTTGTGGGTTGGAAGATGTAGCAGGAGCAGATAATGGTGCTACAGAGGAGAATTGTTTGTGTGGTTCTGCTTTTTCTTAGACTCCTTCGTCTGATAGTGAGTTTTGAGGGATTTTCTGCTCTCTTCAGAAGTGCCTTCTAGAGATCTTGTCCTTTTTCAAGATCTTGAAGAGGAGTTGCTGTCCTCATCCAAGGATGTTTTATAGGCTTTGTTTTTTTTGCAGCCACAATAGCAGCCTCCCTTCTCTATAGTTTAGAGTTTTTGTGGAGAAAGTGTGGCATATTTTGCACTCCTTAGCCTTGTGGTCCAGATGAAGGCAATAAGGATAAGTTACTTACCTGTAAATCCTAGTTCTCTTCCAGGGGTATCCTCATCAAAGTCATAAACATTGAATATTCCGGCCCTTAAGCGGGAACCCCGGAGCATATATAAAATACACACATATAAAGTATGAAATATGCACGAAAAATATATATAGCACTTTTAGTAACCACATTTTCATACTAAACTCATATATACATGTGTAAACCAGCAATGCAGACTATAATCATAAACAGGCTAAAATGCTTTATTTCTATGGAGTTTTTTTTTTTTTAATTGTTCTCAAAATTACAATAAGAGAAAAAATATCTACTAAAACCACACCACTGAGCCCAGGGAAATCAGCAGTAGCAATCATCAGAGAAAAAGATAAAAAACTACATTGAAAAACACTAGAGCATTCTTAGCCAATAGGCTGCATGCAGGTTAACACAGGAGAACCATAAAAACTTTGGCACCGTGCCTTTAAGAACCTGAGCACCTCCAGTATCCCACCATGCCTCAGGGGTGAAGGAGAGGTGACAGTTGGTTCACAGTTAGGTCAGTACTTTTTTACGGTGACAAGCTGTGTAGCCGATTCAAAAGATAGTGTGTCCTGCACTTCTAGGAGACGTGCGCCCGGGGAGGAGGGTGGTTTGTTTATGACTTTGATGAGGATACCCCTGGAAGAGAACTAGGATTTACAGGTAAGTAACTTATCCTTCTCTTCCAGGGTATCCTCATCAATAGTCATTAACATTGAATAGATTAGCAAGCCCATCCCTTGACTCTGTGGACCGTCCAATAGAAGTGCAGGAATAGATATGTATCATGCAAACAAATTTCTCAGAGAGGCATGCCCAACTTGGGCGTCTGCTCTTGCATCAGAGTCCAAACAGTAATGTCTAGTAAATGTATGTACAGACTTCCATGTAGCAGCCTTACAAATTTCAGATATTGGAACATTATTAAGGAGGGCAGCAGTAGCCGCTTTTCCTCTTGTGGAATGCGCTTTAGGTCTAGCAAGTAGTTGTTTGTTAGCCAACTGGTATGCATTAACAATACAAGAAACTATCCATCTTGATATGGTTCGTTTAGATGCTGCCTCTCCTGTTCTCAAATGACCATAAACAAATGGTTGGAATGTCTAATCAACTTTGTTTTATCCAAATAAAATTTTAGCATTCTTTTCAGATCTAGGGAGTGCAACGCTTTCTCCGCCGGAGTCTCCGGATTGGGGAAGAAAGTTGGTAGAGAAATAGTCTGATTGATGTGGAATTCTGACACGACCTCCGGTAGGAATGATGGGTGAGTTCGCAGAACTACTCTATTGTCGTGAAAGACTGTGTACGGTTCTCTGGAGGACAAAGCCTGAATTTCACTGACCCTCCTTGCGGAAGTAATGGCTACCAAAAAAGCCATCTTCCACATAAGGTGTTGCAAAGAGGCTTTGTGTATAGGTTCGAAAGGAGGGCCCATAAGTTTTGACAGTACTATGTTCAATTCCCATGGAGGGGAGGGTCTCCGAATGGGCGGAAAAACGTTTTTCAAACCTTCCAAGAAATCCTTGACTACTGGTTTCGTAAAGAAGGATTCCTGAGTAGGTGACTTACGATAGGCTGTAATGGCAGATAAATGTACCTTCATAGATGATACCTGCAGACCGGACTTTGCGAGATGGAGTAAGTAAGACAGTATGACCTCCTCCTGAGGCCGTATGGGATTCTGACCTTGCTGACAGCACCATATGTAGAACCTCTTCTACTTAAACGCGTAAGAACGCCACGTGGAAGGTCGTCTGGACTCCTTCAAGATGTTCATGCACTCCTGCGAGAGCCCTAGGTGCCCATACTGCAGGAATTCAGGAGCCATGCTGTCAAGCTCAGAGAGGGTAGGTTGGGGTGTAGCACCCTGCCCTCCATCCTGCTCAGAAGATCCGGTCTGCACGGCAGCCTCCTGTGAGGTTGTTCCGATAGGTTGAGGAGATCTGTTTACCAGAACTGACGGGGCCATTGTGGAGCTATGAGAATCATTCTGGTGCTGGATCTGTAAAGTTTGTTGATCACTGCCGGTATGAGGGGGATCGGTGGAAAAGCGTAGAGAAATATCCCTGACCAGTCGATCAACAGGACATTCCCTTGAGATCCCGGATGGTAGAACCTGGACGCGAAGTCTGGGCATTTCTTGTTTACCTCATCTGCGAAGAGATCCAATTGAGGCCGACCCCATTGAGCGAAGATGTCTTCGACGACTTCACCGTGCAGGACCCAATCCTGGGCGTCCTCTAGGTGTCTGCTCAGGAAATCTGCTTCCACGTTTTGTTGACCTGGTAGGTGAACCGCTGTAAGCGACATTCCTCTGGCCAGGAGCCAATGCCAGATTGTTTGGGACTCCCGAGATAGGGATAGGGCTCTCGTTCCCCCTTGTCTGTTCAAGTAATACATTGTGGTTGTATTGTCCATTTGTATTAGGAGAGATTTCCCCTGAATCGATGGAGCAAAAGATTTGAGAGCCAGATGGACCGCTCTGAGCTCCAGCAGATTGATGTGGTACTTCCTTTCGTTGACGGACCACAGGCCCTGAGCTTGAAGGGGACCTAGATGAGCCCCCCATCCGTGAAGAGACGCATCCGTTACCAGAGTGTTGGATGGAATTACCTGGTGAAACGGAGCCCCTACTGATAGGTGAGGTCTGTGCATCACCATTGCAATGACTGACGTGCTGCTATCGGCAGCCGCACTCTGTCCTCCCAGCGGTCTGTCCTTTGGCTCCAGTTGTTTTCCAACGCCTCTTGGAGGGGCCTCATATGTAGCCTGGCATTCGGGACAATGAAAATGCATGATGCCATGGAGCCCAGCAGAGATGTCACCTGACGGGCCGTAGGTGCGTCGGATCTTAACAGGTCTTGACACTTTTTCTTTATTGATAATAGATGTTCCTCCGAAGGATACACTCTTTGGAGCTCTGTGTTTAGTATTGCTCCCAGGTAGTGGAGGTTCTGCGTTGGAATCAAGGTGGACTTTTGGTAGTTGACTTGAAGACCTAGAGACTCGAAAACCTTGAGCACAATGTCCCGATGGGTTCTCGCCTGCTCCGGAGAGGAGGCTTTCAGTAGCCAGTCGTCTAGGTATGGGTAAATGAAGATTTTTTGTTTTCGTAGATGTGCCGCTACCACTGCCACGCATTTCGAGAAGACACGGGGGCAGATTTCAGGCCGAATGGTAGCACTTTGAATTGATAGTGCTGTGAGGCTATCTGGAAGCACAGGAATTTCCGATGCTTGGGAACTATCGGGATGTGAAAGTATGCATCCTGCAGGTCGATGGAAAACATCAAGTCTCCCTGATGTAGCTGAGGGAAAATCTGGTGAAGAGCCAGCATCCTGAACTTTTGCTTTCTTATGTACTTGTTCAGAAGCCGTAAGTCCAGAATTGGTCTGAAAACGCCCTCTCGGCCTTTTTTCGCCACCAGAAAATAACAGGAGTAAACCCCCTTCCCTCTGTGCGCGAGTGGAACTTTTTCTATTGCCTTCTTTCGTAAAAGGGCGAGAGCCTCTTTGCGCAATAGGCTGACATGAGACGGATTGCATTTGGCTGGTGGCAAGTGCGGTGGAGGTTGCCGGAAAAGAAGAGAGTAGCTATTTTCGACAATGTTGAGCACCCATTTGTCTTTTGTGATAGAACGCCACTCGTGAATAAAGTCTGTGATACTTCCCCCCACCGGAGTGGTGCACAGTGTTAAGGGAAGCGAGTCCTCATTGCTTGGCCGGCGCTTTGGGTGTGGACTGTTGTGGTCTACTTGACCCTCGTTCCCTTGTGGCCTTACAAGACTGAAAAAGTGGGCGTCCCTGCCTTTGCTGTGGCCTCTGGGACCAGTGAGGGGTTTGAACCCTCTGCTGGAAAGGGCGCCTGTCATAAGGCCTATACCTCCGCCTGAAGTCCTTCTTCCTCTCCAGGCCTACTACCCTCATGGTATCCACTTCAGTTTTCATGCGCGCCATTTCTTCGTCCGTATGGGTATCAAACAGCGAGTTCCCGTTGAATGGAAGATTTAGGATGCGCTGTTGTGCTTCCTGTTTTAATCCAGTCAATCTCAACCAGGAAAACCTTCTTGCACAGATCCCATGTGCATACCCATGTGCAGCTAAGTCTGCCCCATCTGCCGCTGTGCTGATGACTTGGTTGGATACCAGACATCCCTCTTGAAGGACCTCTTGGAAGTCCTGTCTGTCTTCAATAGGTAATTTTTCTGTGAACCTGTTGAGAGAGTCCCACAGTGAACGGTCATATCTGCCTAGGAGTGCAGACGTGCTGGAGACCTTCATCATAGATGCCGCTGTGCCGCACATTTTTCTCCCCAGAGAGTCTAGATGTCTGCTCTCTTTGTCCGGTGGAACCGTGGAGGATGATGCCACTGAGTGAGTTTTTTGGGCTGCGGCCAATATGACTGAGTCCGGCGACGGTTCCGTTCTGAGAAATAAAGGATCTTGTTCAGGCGCTTTATATTTTTTCAAAATCCTAGCAGGAGCAGATTTGAGGGTGGCTGGCGCCAAAAAGGTGTCCATGGTTGGCTGCAACAGACCAGGCACTAGCGGCAGTAGCTTTTACGAAACCGCTCTATGCTGTAGAGTCTCAAAAATGACTGATGAGGAGGTTGAGGGTTCTGGAACCTCTATGTTTAGCTTCTGTGCTCCCCTGAAAAGCACCTCATTAAAAGTAGTGATGTCGTCCACCGGTGAAACTCTACCTGGTGGGGAATCTGTTAAGGTGGGGGAGTATCGTCTGACGGATGACCCTGACGATGACCAAGAGGGCGACCTTCTGTGTCTTGATCGTGATCTAGATCGTCGCTGGGAACGTGACCTGCTGAGAGGCGCTGTAGCAGAGCGCCCAGGCCTCGTGGTCGGTTGGCGAGAAGCAGAACAAGCCTGTCCTGCCCGCGCTGTCGGTGATGGTGTTCTCGGGAGAGAGGCAGTAGGAGAGTACATCCGTGAATACTGCGAATACGGGGAGGCCGTTGGTCTGTTAAGGCTCTCCAACCATCTTGGTGACAAATTGATGGGTGAGACATGCCCCGACGATGCTGCTCTCGACTGAGATGAACCACTCCTTATGGAGACCACTGGAGATGGAGTGGTCTTGTCTGCTGGTGGAAGCCGATGTTCTGCTCCCTGCAAGACAGGTAAAACCTGTGTCGACATCGACAGCCGTAATGACGTCGAACGGTGCGCCGCTGGTTGTTCCTGTCTCGACGTTGAGTGTCTCGATGTTGAGTGTCTTGACGTCGAACGGCGATCTCTGGACCGCGACCTGCTCGCCGTCATGTGCCTCGACGTGGAGCGGTGGGCGGCCGACGGCGGATGTCCTTGCTCTCGCCGCTGGGGTGATTTCGACATCGTCTCTCTTGACGTCGAGGGGTGCGAGGCCTTCGGCGGAAATGGGCGCGCCGGTGATGGCTCGACGTCGATCGGCGGGCTGCCGTCGACAGAGATATGCCCCTGCGATGGCCATGTTCTCCCGACGCCGTATCCTTCGACGTCGGGCGGGTCGCCGTCGACGGCGATCTATGGCGGTGAGATGGTGGCAGCGACGACGTCGACGGGGAACAAACAGGTACTTTCCTACCTGCTGACGCCGATCTAGCCAGTCTCTCCTGAGAGTGGCTTGTTGGCTGCCTGGGAAGCGAAGAGGATGATGTTTTCTGCCTCTTGTGAAGTCCATGAAGCCTGATCTTTTCTCTGTCCTTCAGAGTCCTCTTTGACATGTTCTTGCAGTGTTTGCAAGTGTCAGGGCAGTGACTCTGAGGCAAGCACACAATACAGAGAGTGTGTGGATCTGACTGGGCCTTCTCCTTCCCACAGGAAGGGCATTTCACAAAAAGTGAAGGCATTTTTCTGTCAGGAAAAAACTTCCAAACCCAGACAATGATATTAGATGTCGAGTAAAGTAGGAAAAAACGCTGTTCTAAAGTATTTTTCTGAGAAAAACTCAGAAAAACTAAGAGCTCAATGCTCCAGGATCCTCTCAGAAGAAGCCGGAAAAAAGAACTGACCTAACTGTGAACCAACTGTCACCTCTCCTTCACCTCTGAGGCATGGTGAGATACTGGAGGTGCTCAGGGTCTTAAAGGCACGGTGCCAAAGTTTTTATAGTTCTCCTGTGTTAACCTGCATGCAGCCTATTGGCTAAGAATGCTCTAGTGTTTTTCAATGTAGTTTTTTATCTTTTTCTCTGATGATTGCTACTGCTGATTTCCCTGGGCTCAGTGGTGTGGTTTTAGTAGACATTTTGGGGGTTATTCCAACTTTGGAGGAGTGTTAATCCGTCCCACAAGTGACGGTAAAGTGACGGCTATACCACCAGCCGTATTATGAGTTCCATAGGATATAATGGAGTCGTAATACGGCTGGTGGTAAATCCGTCACTTTTCCGTCACTTTTGGGACGGAATAACACCTCCTCCAAAGTTGGAATAATCCCCTTTGTCTCTTATTGTAATTTTAAGAACAATTAAAAAAAAAAAAAAAACTCCATAGAAATAAGGCATTTTAGCCTGTTTATGATTATAGTCTGCATTACTGTTTTACACATGTATATATGAGTTTAGTATGAAAGTTTGGCTACTAAAAATGCTATATATATTTTTCGTGCATATTTCATACTTTATATGTGTGTATTTTATATATGCTCCGGGGTCCCCGCACAAGGGCGGGAATATTCAATGTTTATGACTATTGATGAGGATCCCCTGGAAGAGAAATAGAGTTTTTATGTGAATCATCCACAAGAACCCTTTTTTTTCCACAGGTCTTGCAGGGCCGAAAAAGCCTTTCAGGATCGGACATGGTGGAGGAGGTTAACTTTCAGTTCCTTGTTTGAAGAAGAAAAAACTGAGTACAGCAGCAAGAGACCCCCTTTACTCACCACATGCAGTGAAAACATGAGGGATTCAGCCTCTCTTGAGAGTGTTCTAGAGCAGAGGTCTTCAAACTGGGGGGCGGGCCCCCCTAGAGGGGCTTTATGTGATCCCAGGGGTGAGGGGGGGGGGCAGACTCTGCCCAAAAGAAGCATTATACAGCTAACAGGCATTTGAGGCATTTGTTTTAAGAAGCATGTTATTGCATTTTAAAAAAAGGTAACAGTACTTAACTGCAATGTTTAAATAGGTCTAGACATACTTAAACATTGCCATCTTTATAAAATAATTGTGAAAAATTCGGAGGGGGGCAATGATTTTTATTTTTCAACTGGGGGGGCGCAGCATGAAAACGTTTGGAGACCACTGTTCTAGAGGGTACCTGCACTTGATTGGAAATTTTTTAAGTTTGGTCAACGATAGGCTATTAAATTGATGGCCCAGTGCCATTATAGCAGATAGCTGTGCACACTGCGTTAATATAGCACCGCAGCACTTCCACTTCAATGACTGGGAGTGATTCAAGCATGTGGAGCTATGAAAGATCCAATAATAGACACAAGTCTATTCCCTGTTCCTCAGTCATAAAGATCAAAATGCCTATTTCTAATATCCCTGAGAGAGAAGTACCAGTAGTGCCTTAGGATCTTCTGTGTGGTATCAGTTGAGTTTGCTGTGAGATGTCCAGGCTGATTACTCTGTAACAGCTAAGAAGTATTCTTCTGATTTTACCATCCTAGAAGCAAAAACAGCTACTTAATCCTCCGTATAACATGTAAACACATATATCATGTCCCAGAGCTTGATTGTTCTGTAGCTACTGTGAGGTATGTCAGTGGAGATTTACTCTAACAGTTGCACTTATTAAGGACATACAAAACCTACAACTACATACAACTAAATTAAAACAAGAAACGGATTCTGCTACTGCAGCCCACCTGGTACAGGGTCTCCTTCTCCACCAGTCTGTAGGGTGCTGGGTCAATGGTCAGGTCCTCCATACGCACTGTCTCCTGTAGCTGGCGGCATTCCCACTCTTCCACCTGCAGCAGATGTTGAAGACATTTGAGTGGTGGAGAAAGGAGCTAACTGAGTAAGTTAGTTAGGTTGTGTCAGAAGGACCATTTAGAATATATTTTGATTTGAAATTAGAAAGAAAGTGAGCGGGTAAAGTGAGGTGGATGATACAGTTGGAGGATCAAGGACCCAAAATGTCATTGGGGTCTAGTAGTTAAGAGGACACTAAGGTGGTCATTACAACCTCGGCGGTCTTTTTACAAGACCACTGAGGGAAAATGAAAATGAGTGCATGTCTGTATGTATGTCTGTATGGATGTGTGCATGTATGTCCGAATGTGGGTGTGTGTGGCTGTTGGCATGTATGTTGGTGTGTGTGCGGGTATGTGTGTTGGTGGTGCCTGCGTGCGTGTCGGGTGTGAATGTGTAATATAATGTTGGGGGTAGGGGTGGGGAGGGGGGTCCTGCCACCTTTGGGGGTGGCAGGGGTTGTGGGGGGTGTAGGGGAAGGACTCGGGGTGGGGGTGGGGGGTGGGGGAGACCCCTATCAGTGCCAGGGAATAAATACCCTGGCACTGATAGTGCTCATCGCCATGGATTTCATGGCGGTTCCTAACCCCATGAAATCCATGGCAGTCAGCTGGGTCATGATACCGCAGGCGGTATTGTGACGACCGCCGGGCTGGAGACCCTGGTCTCCAGCCCAGCGGTCGTCTCCACCCTGGCGGTCGGATCGGAGAAGTGGAGGATGACCATGGCGGTTACATAATTCCAAAATTGTTACCGCCAGCCTGTTGGCGGTAAGACCGCCGCTTCTCCGCCAACCGCCAGGGTTGTAATGAGGGCCTAAATGCCATAAATAAAGTGACTGAGTAACACAACACTCATTGGACTATGTAACCTCAAGCACATTCCATCCTACTTAAATTTGCTTCCAGAGAGCACAAAGAAGATTGTCCTAGATGTTTGGGTTTAGGCAAATCTTAGTCCTGAAGGTGCAAGGGACCTAGTGGTGTGTCCCCAAACAAGAAAGTTCCTTATTTGGTTGGTATAGAGAACAGGAATGTTTGTCATAAATTTGGGTATGTTTCCGAAAGTTGAGTGCTTTGACTAATTATTTTAATAATATAAGAAAGAAATTGGAAGATTTATGGTTTACAAATGAAGCCATTACATTAGGCCAGTTAAATGTTTTTAGAAATACTTGCATCCTTTATTTATTTGAAAGCACTAACAAACTTATTAATACAAACACTTAACTCACTGGACTACCCAGAATGCTCTCACTCCATAAGTTCTTTGGCATTTATGACTTGAGCCAAATGAGAAGACGAGAAACCTTTGTACATAAAACATTCAAAATAGTAAGCCTTCCTGTAGGGGGTTAATCCTTTCCTCTGCCTGTCATGTGTGGTCCTCATGCTGAGGTTCAACCATATGTAGACTGCTGGGGAGAAAGTTGTACACAAAGCTGAGTTGGGAGTAGTGATGATTGTAAACTTAAGGAGTCCATGGGTGTACATACATGAAGTAAAGCATTTGTGCTCTTTCATAAGAATAATGACTTGTGTTGTATGTTCTGTAAGCACCTGCTTCATCTGTTTCTAAGAGCAGTAAATAACAGCATTTACTGTGGCCAAATTTATGGTTCTCAATTTGCTTCCCTACAGAATGCTAGAAGACTCAATTTGCCTTTCTAGGATTCAAACTCATAACCTCCAGCACACTGCGTTTTGTCAGCAGGAAGTGCTCAACTCACTTGGCCACCCTTCGGCTTTCCCTAAGTATCTTCACATTTCTCGGTAGATTTGAAGCAAGTATGAAGCAGACAGCAATTTTGGAGATAGTAATGGGGTACATATAAGTCAGATTCCGTATAGGAAGCTGCGAAGAAGGCAGAATAGAGCATCAGTAGCAAAACTAGCATCCACAGGGTAAGGCCTAAAAATGCATGGGTGAGGCTCAAGGTGCAACCAAAATGAAACCACCAGAATCCTTTTCAGATGTTACATTAGACCAAAATCACCATTATTAGCATATATTAAAGCCTCATTGCGCAACAAATAACCTTTGTGTGAACCCGCCAGCTGTAGGATAAAAGACAAAATGTCACAAAGAGACTGGACCGGATTGGATGGATTGGTACATCTGTGTTCAGAACCATTTTATTATGTACTGGCATCTCTTCGAACTTGACGCAACAGCTTTAAGTTTCAGAACAAAAGGCATGTTGATCTGTGGCTAGGTCAACGATGTACATTGACTTTAGGAAGCATGTGCAAGGAAACATACATAATCTCCACATCCGGGCAAGAGAGGGATTGTGTCTCTCACTGAGGAATGGAAATGTCAAAGTCAGAAGCTGAACACCCATCCTTGGGCCATGTTAATCCTAGAGAAGACTCAACAATACCTAAGCTTTGAAATCTGTGAATCCATTGGGTTGGGGGAAGGTCTCCAGGGAGTTCCAAAACCTATTTAGAGTAGGCTGTAACATAAGGCTTTTTCTTTGGCAACAAATAGGAGACATTTGGAATGCCTTGATGGTAACTGCATTGACATGAGGTTGGCCTCAGGTAGTGGAAATCCACTGGGAAATCAAAAGTCAATTTTTTAAGCATCTGGTGGGTGATGAATCTGGCTCTGCGTCTTTAGCTCCATGGTCCCATTTCTGGAAGATGGGCACTGGCGCTGATGATTTTCATACACAAGGACCCATTGTCAAAGTGCTCATGTAGTCCCTGTATAGGGCCAGGACAGATGCATCCATGCCAGAATATTAGGGCCAATTTAAAGACTGAGTTCATGATTTTTGGAATGGAAGCTTTTCCACAGAAGTATGGTTCCCTTCTTGAATTCTGCACAAACCAAGGCTTTCTGTCTTTTATTCCACCTCCCAGAAAGTGCATCGATGTCGCAGATCCGTTCGGAATTTGGTCTAATCGATCAAACGGCTAGCACAAAAAGGTCCAATATAAATTTAGATGTCACCACAGAGGAAGGCAGACCAGGAAACGTTGAAATCTCAAATATGGAAAGAAATACAATCAGGCCTCTAGACAAAATTATATGGCAGGTCGAAAGCCTTTGGGATGGCATTGAAGGACCTAAATGCAACACAGATGTGGGAACAGGCCATATCTCATACCTCTATTAAAACAGCTCTGAATAACCAAATAAAGAGGATTTCATGGAGCAGAGACAAACAAACTTTTAGCAAGAGAAGCCATGCATGGTTGTCCATTAACAGCTATAAACATGCTCTACAGCAGATCCATTTATCAGTCCTACTTAATTAAAGGCTTCTATAAAATCAAGCTGTCCTTTGAGGAATCGGGCTGTTCTCAACGACTGACTGCTTTCCAAAATGGCATCCGAAGCCTAAGTGCAAACTTTGCCATCAACAAGAAGAATCCCTGAATCATGTCCTATTGATATGCCCTGTTAACTCACCAAACGCAAGACTTTGCTGCAGAACATTTTTAACCAACACAGCATATGATTGTTGCGCCATACAACACTTTCCTGCCTGAAAGCAGACTTCCCCCAAGTGATTGCATCTTTCATAAAATTAATACTAAAGGCAAATAGACTGCTTTCAGCCGAGGGGATGAGCAGGGTAAGGACACTATAAACACAAAACTTGCACTTATTGCACAGTCTGCACTTTAACATTTCTTTTTGCACTTCCCTCTTTGCACTTTGTCTTGGCAATACAGGCGTGATAACATAAGGCATTGGTGGTGCACACCCAAAAATGCCAGAAGAACTTATTGCCAGAAGGACTCTTCATGATTTTAGACTCTTCATTGGATTTTATGTCATGTACCTGTTTTTTTAAGCTTAGTGTTTTTGTCGTCTCTATTTGTTTACAAGTCGGACGGGTCTTCAGAGTTTGGGATTTGCCTCAATACAGGTGCTCTTAAGAGCTGTATGTCTTGAACATTAAATAGGCAATACTAAGATAAATTAGTATTGTAGCCAACATATCAAGGACTAAAATATCAGGTAAGTACCTAGAGATAATCTATACCCATCTCAATCTATATGAAGACCCATATATATCTTCAAGGTAAGTAGGTTTGGAGTTAGTGGAGTTAAGAATAGCAAATCTATATGCACTTTCCTCCTCGATATTTTGGTCCTAGATATGTTGGTTACGATATTAAGGTATTGTCACATTACCTACACAATATTCAAGACTACGACCTTCACATGACCTATGGCTGTGCCCCACCAAAAATTTAATGAACCTGGGTCTTACGTTCCAGCTGTTACATACCTCTTAGCTTTACAGTATTTTTTTTCTGGGCACTGGAAAAACTTTCCTTACGTCCTGCACTTCCTTTCACCTAATACTTCAGGCTCCTGTAGTCATCTTCGTTGTGTGAAGGTTTTGAAGCAGTGGGAATGTTCACGTTTTGGTGTGGTATACATATGTATTGTTCACTTAACTGGTTTTAAAGTAATATTTGTATTGTTCTTACCCTCCCACCCCCACCCCTATAAAAGGTAAAAGGAAAGGCTTGGCTTAAAGGTTTAAAGGGACATGTAGTGGCATGTAAAGGGGCCATTGAGGGGTGCCAGAAAGGACGTGGAGAATACAAAGACATGTAGTCGGCAAGAGGGAGGAAATTAAACAAGATTGGAGAGGCACTCACGAGGAAGGTACAGGGTAGATGTAAGGAATGATTTTGTGTGGGGGGTTAACATAATTGTGAGAAAAAGAGAGAGAGAGAGAGAGAGGCAGATGGAGGGAAGATGTAAAAAAGGACAATAGCCCCACTTACCTAAGGGCTTTTTCATCACTACACATTGACAACATAATTTTAAATTAACAAGACATTTCCAATAGAGCATACCTATGACTCCCATAACAACCACATTTAGAATGGGCTCAGAGCACCTGGTCCCATGTCTGCCCCTAACCACCACCAATTAAAGAAAAAACAAATGAGAGTGAAGAATGGAGAATGAGACAGAGCCACCCAGGAGGACGAGGAAGGAATAAACCCCAAAGCTTTGCAGGTTTAACTCTTTCAGTGCTGGCCAGATTAAACAAGTTGAGTGATGGTGCTCTGTTTGGATCTACCAATGATGAAATCTCTTTAAGACCCACCATAGCTCTGATGAAATGTGGACAAGGCCATACATCCAGTCTTGTGTTACTGCTATAGACCATGATAGGGCAATCACCGCAGGGTGCTCTACCAACACCAGGGAACCTTCTCATATGGACAGTAGCACAGAGAGTATAAAGATCTAAAATGGCTGGGTGACCTCTGATCAGTCAGCGGGCGACCCTTGCAGGGGACAATGTAACTGTGCTTGTAAAAGGGGAATGGAGAGCTCAGCCCAGGTAAAAATGAGTGGAAAGATAACAGGGAAATTACAGGACACAAATAGTGAAATGGTAACAGTGAACAATAGTTGCACACCACTTCTCCATCTGGATGCACAAATAGTTAACCCACACCACTTCGCCATCTGGATGCACAAATAGTTAACCGCGGTATGGGCTTGGGGAAATCCCTCAGACAAATTTACACCATGCTGGAAAGGGCTAAAAGAAACAAGGAACGGTGGCAAGTGTGAATTGAAGAAAAGTTAAGTACTTCAACACTTCAACCTCCTGAAAAATTGGGAGCGGGGTAGTCAAAACACCCACCCCTCCCCCAAGCTCCCTGGAGCACTGAGGTATGCAAACCAGGTCACAGTCCTTCCCTAAAGCACCATAATAAAGAGAATTTCTGAGTTTGAAATGAAAAAACTGTATTGTAAAGCCACCAACATATGACCTGCAGCTACCTCACCTGAGAGGAAGAGTGCACTCCTAAGAAAATCACCCTTCTCGCTCTGTAGGAAAATGCTAGTGTAAGTGAGACAGTTAGTAGACTCTATAGATAAATATCCTTTGACTCTATCATGAAAAAGAACTAAGATAACTGCCACCTGCTGGGCATGAGGGATACTGGAGGGATGTGAGCCGTGCAGTGTTACTCTACCTGCTGGCTCAGTTGCATCCTATATCTCTACATGCCCTGATTCCTTCATCCCATTTCCTCTGAGAAAGGTCTGTGAATTAGTTTTTTTTAAAGAAAGGTTTCTTTTCCTGGTAACTTTTCTATTGTTTAATATGATTAATTTGGCCTTTTAAAAATAAAATTAAGGTATTGGCCAATTTAAGATTATGGCCTCCATTACGACCCTGGCGGATGGCGGTATTTTGGAGAAAAGTACTGCCAACAGGCTGGCAGTGCTCCTCCCCAAAATATGACATTGGCGGTTTGGCTCAAGTCAAACCACCAATGTACCACTCCATACGCCAGGGCGGTAACAGCTGCCGGGCTGGGGACTTCAGTCTCCAGCCAGACAGCCGTCACTGTCCCACATGTGGGATTATGACCCCACCTACCACAATGGTTTTCGTGGCTTCCTTACCGCCACGAAAACCATGGCGGTAGGCACTATCAGTGACAGGGAATCCCTTCCCTGTCACTGATAGGGGTCTCCCCCGCCCTCCTCCCCAGAGTCCTCTCCCACCCTCCCTCTCCCACTCCAGACCTCCCACGACAGACATGCACATTCACGCACCCTCACACACAGGCATACACACACTCATACCCATATTCACCCACGCATGAATACATCCATTCACACACACATCCACACACACTTAAATACATACAAGCATCCACGCATTCAGACAACACAACATACACGCGCACGCACAACCATGCATACACACACACATTCCACATGCCAAACACCTGCATGCACGCACACACAAACATATACCCCCCCCCACACACAACACCCCCCACCCCCTCACCTGTTGGAGCACACGACTTACCTGATTGCAGGGGGTCCTCCAGCAAGAGACGGGATGGGGTGTTGCTGCCAGCAGCAGCGTCCGCCAGCAGAACATCGTCAGGCCGTATCATGTGTCATGATACAGTCTGCGGCGGTCTACTGGCGTGGCGCTGCTGCTAGCAGCACCGCCACCTTTCTGCCATCCGCCGCCAACCAATCAGTCAATCAATCAATCAGGGATTTGTAAAGCACACTACTCACCTGTTACGGTCTCAAGGAACTGAGGAGGGGAAAAGGGAGGAGAAGGGGGGAGGAAGGTGCTGCTACTACTCGGACAGCCAGGTCTTGAGAAGTTTCCTGAAGGTAAGGAGGTCTTTGGTCTGGCGCAGGTGGGTGGGAAGAGTGTTCCACGTTTTGGCGTCGAGGTGCAAGAATGATCTACCGCCGGTTGTAGTTCTGCGGACGCGTGGGACGGTTGGGAGGACGAGGTCGGCGGAGAGGAGATGCCGGGTCGGGGTGTAGAAGGAGAGTCGTCTGTTGAGGTATTCTGGTCCGTTGTTGTGCATTGCTTTGTGAGCATGGGTGAGGAGTTTGAAGGTGATTCTCTTGTTGACTGGGAGCCAGTGCAGGTTTTTCAGGTGGTCTGTGATGTGGCAGTGGCGGGGGCGCCATGGACGCAGCTGGAATTCCGTCATCCTTCTGGCAGAATTCCGGCTACGGTCATAATATGGCGGATGGCAGGTAGTTGTGACAACGATATTTTGGCGGCCGTCGCCTTGGCGGTAGGCGGTCAATACCGCCGTTGTCATAATGAGGGCCTATATGTGAAAATGTAGCCTTCCCGAAGTAAGGGAAAAATGGAACACAAAGGAAGATATATATTTTGAAGAAGTGCTCTGGGATCCAGCATATAGTTAGGACTATTCAATGCTTCTTATTGTCAATGGAGATCCCTAGAAGGAGAAATATATTTGTAAGTATGATTTTCCATTGCTAATTCCAATTCCAGGGTCTATAACCTGTGATGGTCTGCTAATATCCGACCCAAAAAATACCCCACCCGCTATATAAGTAATTCTGGGTGCAGTATAACCTCACAATTATAATGTGGGACTCAGACAGAGCCTGTACTAGGGAACTGATATTGCAGTATTATGTAAGGAAGCTTACTATCTGGAAATACTGTTAGAGACTGCCTCTGTGTGATCTTACAGTCAGACGGTTCTCCAAAACTCTCCGAAAATACACCACAGGCAGATTTACATGCTCTGCGGAAAGAAAGTTATCCTGTATACTGCTTAAGGGTAGTGCACCATGCGTAGAGCTATCTTTTCATGTAATTGGAAAATCACTGTTGACATTATTGAGGACTAGATCATTACATCTTAGGTTATAAGAGGAAAAAAGATGCTACTTACCTGTCACAAGTGTTCTTCCAATGGTATCCTCTTCCATAGGTGTAGATGCTTTGAATGTTTCCAATATATCTATAGTTCTAGCTAATATATATATATATATATATATATATATATATATATATAAAAAAAAAATCAAGGCCATGCATTCTGTTTAACAATTGAGACAGAATCATTTTTGAACATATATAGATATAGATATATATATATATATATATATATATACAGGGAGTGCAGAATTATTAGGCAAGTTGTATTTTTGAGGATTAATTTTATTATTCAACAACAACCATGTTCTCAATGAACCCAAAAAACTCATTAATATCAAAGCTGAATATTTTTGGAAGTAGTTTTTAGTTTGTTTTTAGTTTTAGCTATGTTAGGGGGATATCTGTGTGTGCAGGTGACTATCATTGTGCATAATTATTAGGCAACTTAACAAAAAAAAAAATATACCCATTTCAATTATTTATTATTACCAGTGAAACCAATATAACATCTCAACATTCACAAATATACATTTCTGACATTCAAAAACAAAACAAAAACAAATCAGTGACCAATATAGCCACCTTTCTTTGCAAGGACACTCAAAAGCCTGCCATCCATGGATTCTGTCAGTGTTTTGATCTGTTCACCATCAACATTGCGTGCAGCAGCAACCACAGCCTCCCAGACACTGTTCAGAGAGGTGTACTGTTTTCCCTCCTTGTAAATCTCACATTTGATGATGGACCACAGGTTCTCAATGGGGTTCAGATCAGGTGAACAAGGAGGCCATGTCATTAGATTTCCTTCTTTTATACCCTTTCTTGCCAGCCACGCTGTGGAGTACTTGGACGCGTGTGATGGAGCATTGTCCTGCATGAAAATCATGTTTTTCTTGAAGGATGCAGACTTCTTCCTGTACCACTGCTTGAAGAAGGTGTCTTCCAGGAACTGGCAGTAGGACTGGGAGTTGAGCTTGACTCCATCCTCAACCCGAAAAGGCCCCACAAGCTCATCTTTGATGATACCAGCCCAAACCAGTACTCCACCTCCAACTTGCTGGCGTCTGAGTCGGACTGGAGCTCTCTGCCCTTTACCAATCCAGCCACGGGCCCATCCATCTGGCCCATCAAGACTCACTCTCATTTCATCAGTCCATAAAACCTTAGAAAAATCAGTCTTGAGATATTTCTTGGCCCAGTCTTGACGTTTCTGCTTGTGTGTCTTGTTCAGTGGTGGTCGTCTTTCAGCCTTTCTTACCTTGGCCATGTCTCTGAGTATTGCACACCTTGTGCTTTTGGGCACTCCAGTGATGTTGCAGCTCTGAAATATGGCCAAACTGGTGGCAAGTGGCATCGTGGCAGCTGCACGCTTGACTTTTCTCAGTTCATGGGCAGTTATTTTTCGCCTTGGTTTTTCCACACGCTTCTTGCGACCCTGTTGACTATTTTGAATGAAACGCTTGATTGTTCGATGATCACGCTTCAGAAGCTTTGCAATTTTAAGAGTGCTGCATCCCTCTGCAAGATATCTCACTATTTTTGACTTTTCTGAGCCTGTCAAGTCCTTCTTTTGACCCATTTTGCCAAAGGAAAGGAAGTTGCCTAATAATTATGCACACCTGATATAGGGTGTTGATGTCATTAGACCACACCCCTTCTCATTACAGAGATGCACATCACCTAATATGCTTAATTGGTAGTAGGCTTTCGAGCCTATACAGCTTGGAGTAAGACAACATGCATAAAGAGGATGATGTGGTCAAAATACTCATTTGCCTAATAATTCTGCACTCCCTGTATGCGTGTATTTATTGCCAATCGGTCTGGAATACTTAGTTCATTAATAAAGGACCAAATTTAAAGACAATACTAAATAGCACTTGGAAAGGTAGCTTATCAACAACACAGAATTTCCTCTTACGTATGTGCATGAGCCACAAGCATTTTTCTACATGATTGTATGTCAGAATGTTATATACAGAACTTTTCTCTGGCATAAATATTGTGTGCTAAATATTATTCACAAAACTATCATCAGTGTATTTTTTATTATTAATTCCAATGGGGCATTAATTTTGTAGACAGTATTTAAGACATGATAATTATATATTTCTGGTACCACTGTTTCTCCATGTCAGATTCCAGTAGCAAAGAAAGCACAATCAAAATAATAATCCCTACGTCTCACTAAGGGGGACGGTGGATGACACATGAATCAATTAACGTACCAACAGGCGAGAGATGTAGTTACAGGTATGTACATTCTTTTCTCCAGTATTGTACTTATTTATATAGTCACCTGCAAAGAATGCAAAGTAGTGATTACACCATGAAGATGTGACATTGACACTTCACCAAAAGTGTCTTCAAAATGTCTGCCTGACTTGCATCTCAGCTGTTCGATGTCCATGCCCAAGCTGCAGTGTATAGAGCAACTATGCAGGATTATATGGATTCAGCTGTGCAAATTCCCTGTAGGGAAATTCACCACCATTGCCTTCATAGAGTTTGCATGTGTATATGTATGGGTGTTGATTTATTACAAACCAAGCCATAGGACAACAGAGAGCTTAAAATAGATCGGAAAGGTAAAATGTAATGGCAACTAAAACTTGCATCCAAATGGGTGAGCTCTCTTTGTTGACCTCATCTCATGGTGGGAGATCAAAATTGGTTAGTTCTGGTCAATAAGTTCCTTGAAAGGCGAGTCTTCATTTTCTTTCTGAGTAAAGGTATTCATTAGCCTTTTCTTGATTGCATTTCTTGTTTCAGGTCTGCCAATTGCCAGTTGTATGCATTGGATTCACCATACAAGAACCTCATGTTACCTGCTAGGATGGGTGGTGACCGGAGGTGACAGCCTTGAATACGACACAGATGATCATGAAGAAGCAATAGTTTCTTACATGTAACTCCAGTTCGCTCGTAGGGGAATTTCCATTATAGTCATTAGCACTGAATAGCTCCGGCCACCTGCAGGGACTCCGGAGCATTTTTCAAACTATATTTTCTTAAGTGCAGATATCCGCCCTGCTTAGAGAAGGTCTGCAGTGTCACTTAAGAGACAAATATATTATTCAGCCTATAGGAACAGGCTACACCTGCCCAATTATTCATCTTGTACTTAAAAAAGGGGCCAAGAGATTATATAAGTATATAATTTCATGTTGTTTTTGTAAAACATCATAAATGTCTTTCACAAACCCTTTTTTGGTAGACTAGAGAGATGAAGCAAGGCAGGGCAATGTAGCAACATAAGCTGCCACTATATGAGTTAAAATATAGGCTGCACCTTAAAGAACCCAGAGACCACCAGTATCGTATCATGCTGAGCAGGTGGCAGTTGCTTCAGTTCTTTTTCAGGCGACGTGTTTGTGATATATCAGTCTACTGGTCTCTTCTGTCCACTCCACAGGGAAGGAGGGAGGGTTTCTTATGATTATAACAAGAGAACTGAAGTTACAAGGTAAGAAACTATTCCTTCTCTTGTTGGGGATTTTCATTTATAGTAATAAACAATGAATAGAGTAGAAAGCCCACTCATACTTAACGTGGTGGTGAGGACAGAGAGGATAACTGTTGATTTTGAAGCAAATAGATTTCTAAGAGATGCATGTCCTACTTAAGCATCTGCTGTGGCATCAGAATCCAGGCAGTAATGTTTGGTAAACATATGGACAGATCTCCACATGACTGCTTTGCAAATATCTGGGATAGGGATATCTCAATAAAGCAGCTGTAGCTGCTTTCCCTGTAGTGAAGTGGGCTTTAGGCTTAGCTGTGAGTGTCTTATTGGCTTTTTGATAGCACAACAGGATACAAGAAACTATCCAATGGGAGATGGATTGTATAGAAGAGGCCAAGCCCATAGGGACCGGACCCTAATTAATAAACTATTGGTTCGATCTGCAGATGTCTCATGTCCTATCAAGGCAGAACGTAAAAACTCTCCCCACATCCAGGGAATGAAGAGTTTTTTCAGTAGGAGTAGAAGGATTCTGAAAGAATGTAGGTAAAGCTATGGTCTGGTTAAAATGGAAGTCTGAAATAACCTTAGGGAGGAATTTCAGGTGAATTCTCATAACCACTTTGTTAGGGTAAAAGACTGTATGGTTTGTGAGAACAAAACAATTGGATCTCGCTAACCCTGTGAGCTGATGTTATTGCTATATTGAAAGCTGTCTTCAAAGAAAGGTGTTGCATGGAGGCTTTATGAAGAGGTTCAGAGGGATCCTGCATTAGCAAGAGAATACAATGTTAAGCTCCCAGGGAGGCGAAGAATGCCGAATGGGAGGGAAAACCTTCTTCCACCCGTCTAGTAAATCCTTGATGACGGGGATTTTGAAAAAAGAGGTTCCATTTTCTGTAGGCAGTAAGGGCTGCTAGCTGAACCTTTATAGAAGAGCATTGCAAGCCAGATTTTGACTGCAGAAGTAAATATGGAAGAATGACATCTTCCTGGCAAGATATAAAGTCAACGTTCTTAGAGGAACACCAAATGCAAACTCTCTTCCACTTGGAGCCCTATGCAGAATGTAATGAAGGCTGCTTAGCCTCTCTAAGGACATACATACAGTCCTGCACAGTTTCAAGTGTCTGTACTGCACTAGCTCAGGAGCCATGCTGCCACATTCAAAGAGGAGAGATGAGGGTGTACAATCTGGCCTCTGAACTTCATTAGTAGGTCTGGTCTGCATAGCATCTTGAGATGTGGACGGACGGACCGGTGAAAGAGGTCCATGACGGCCACCCGAAAGCCATTAGGATCATCTTAGCACTTGATTGGGACAACTTGATGAGTACTATTGGGATCGAGGGAATCAGTGGAAAAGCATAGAGAAATTTGCCGGGCGAAGCATTGGCAATTTCTTTTTTCTCTGGTGGCGAATGTTCAGAGGGCCCCACCATTAAAAGGTGCTGTGGATGACACTGTTTAAGAACCACTCATGGTTTTCTTGCAAGAGCCTGCTGAGGGAGTCTGCTTGAGCATTTTGAACACGTAGAAGGTGAATTGCTGTGATCGTGAGGTCTCTGGCTAGAAGCCATTTCCAAATCTGGACCTCGTCCCTCCCTGCTTGTTGAGGTAGTACATGGTTGTTGTATAGTCCATTTGAACAAGCAAGGAGTGAGATCTGAACAACTGATGAAATGCCTTCAGCTCCAGATGGACTGCACGCAGCTCGAAGAGATGATATGGTATGTAATTTCTTTCTATGACCACTTGCCCTGGATTTGGAGGTGATCCACGTAGGCTCCCCATCCCAGTAGTGAGGCACCCGTAACTATAGTTTGAGGAAGGATCTCTTGATGAAATGGCATACCTTGAAATAGATTGGTTGGAGAGCACCACCATTTCAAGGACAGCTTTGCATGAAGGGATATGTGTATCCTGTCTTCCAAACTGCCTGTCAGTTGGTCCCATTGGTCCTCAAGACATTCCTGCAGAGACTGCATGTGGAGGCAGACATTAGGTGTGAGAAAGATGCAGGAGGCCAAGGTGTGAGGACTACTGTTCTCACTGTTGGATAAGAAATAAGTTACTTACCTGTAACTGTAGTTCTCCAGTATTGGAAACTTTCATAGATTCACATGCTTGAATACTTCTGTGTCACCGAGGTGGGAGTCCTCGGTTTAATACATAAGATATGCATAAATGTATACCTACATTACATGCATTAGGCCTTTAGCTTAGTAACATATCACAGTCATTTTGTAAAAAAGACTGTAACTCAAAAGCTCAACCAATCATGCTGCACCACTCTCTAGAAGCCTCCTGAAGAAACAGCCTTCCCTCAGATTTTCCGAGCATAAGTGCTGTAATATTAAGAAACACTGAGAAAAGAGAAGGTGAGCTCCTCAGGGGAGGTGGGTGGGCCGCATGTGAATCTATGAAAGTTTCCATAGATCCACATGCTTGAATAAGAATAGCAAGCAGTAACTGGCACATTTTCTGTATTCGTAAGAACATTCGACTGCATTTGAGATAGTATCAGCATCTAGCTAACTTTATGTCTGATACATAAAGATAAATATATACATATATATAAATACAAGCAAACCCATTATTATACGGAAAACGTGGTACTAAACAGAAGGAGCGGATGGCGGGAATAGAGAAATGGCTCACCTTCACTGACTGCCTGGCCAACCGCTGCATCCCGGAGCGTTTCAGCATCTAAGCAATAGTGCCTCGTGAAAGCATGTGCCGTTCTCCATGTAGCCGTTCGGCAGATGTCTGGTAGGGATAAACCTGAGAACAATGCACAAGAGGTGGAAACCGCTCTAGTAGAATGTGCACGCACTCTTGTGCCCAAAGGTTGACCAGCCTTTTGATGGCAAAATGCTATTGTGCTCAAAATCCACTTGGAAATGGTCTGCTTAGTAACTGGATGTCCTCTTCTGGGTACACTGAAGGCTATGAAGAGCTGGCTCGATTTCCTGATTGACTTTCTTCTGTGTAAGTATAATTTGAGACATCTTTTCAACTCAAGAGAATGGAGAGATCTTTCTGCTCCAGTTTGCGGATGTGGAAGAAAGGACTTCAGCACTATTGTCAAGTTAATATGAAAGTTCAATGGTACTTTGGGGATACATTTAGGGTTGGTACATAGGATAACTCTATCTTCTGTGAACTGTAGAAAAGGGTCTTGTAGGAAGCTGGCTCTTTATATATGTCATGTTATGTTATGTGAATTTATATAGTGCATGGCTGCCCGGAGGCCTCGCAGCGCTCAAAATTGAAACAGTAGCATCAAAGTAAGAAAATTGGAAGTTAAACCTTAAATAGCCACGTCTTCAAAGCCTTACGGAAGAATAGTTCATGATTTATTGCTCGTAGGCTAAGAGGTAGAGAGTTCCATAGCTTCGCCCCCTGGTTTTCCAAGGATCTTCCACCCCATCTGGCTTTCTTCACTTTAGTAACCACTGCCAGATATGCTGAGGAGGATCTGAGTGGTCAGTTAGATAAATAGAAGGACCTCAGCATTTCTGGACCTCGATCATGCAATTGACTATGCACATGGCATAGTGTCTCAAAATGTATCCTCTTGGCCACAGGAAGCCAATGTAGCGCGGAGATTCCTGCTTTTATAGATTCATGATTAGGTATGTTCAACAGCAGACGTGCAGAAGCATTCTGGACTATCTGCAACCTTTTAATCACGTAGCCAGATGAGCCAATAAACAATGCATTTCCATAGTCGATTCGGGAGCCGATCAGTGCCTGTATAATAATTCTTTTGGCTGTAAAGGGAAGGACAGTGAAAACCCTCCTTAACAGCCTAAGGAGGTGGCAGGTATTTTATATACTATCTCAAAGTGAGAGATAGTGTGCACAGAGTCCAGGGGTTCCCCAAGAGGCTTGACAGAGGCTATAATAGATAATAATAATAATGCTCTATTTGTGGTAGCGTGGTCGAGCAGTTAGGCTTATCAGAGGGTAGTGTTAAGCATTTGTTGTACACACACAGGCAATAAATGAGAATACACACTCAGGGGGTTATTCTAACTTTGGAGGAGGTGTTAATCCGTCCCAAAAGTGACGGAAAAGTGACGGATTTACCACCAGCCGTATTACGAGTCCATTATATCCTATGGAACTCGTAATACGGCTGGTGGTATATCAGTCACTTTACCATCACTTTTGGGACGGATTAACACTCCTCCAAAGTTAGAATAACCCCCTCAATGACTTAACTCCAGGCCAATAGGTTTTTATAGAGAAAAATATTATTTTCTTAATTTATTTTAGAACCACAAGATTCAAATTTCAGGTAAGTACATTAAATTTAACATTCTTTGCATAGGTATAGATAGAACTTTGAATCGAAACAGTAATGTGCACAGTTTGGCATAAAATGGCAATAAGCTATTTTAAAAGTGGACACAGTGCAACATTCAACAGTTCCTGGGGGAGGTAAGTACAAGTTAGTTTTTGAGGTAAGTAAAGCACTTACAAGTTCAGTCTCCGGGGCATAGGCAGCCCATTGTTGGGGGTTCAAGTCAACCCCAAGCACCAACAACACAGGGCCGGTCAGGTGCAGAGGCCAAAGAGGGGCCCAAGTAACATAGGCGCCTATGGAGACAGGGGGTGCTCTGGTTCCAGTCTGCTAGTAGGTAAGTACCTGCGTCCTTGGGGAGCAGACCGGGGGGGTTTGTAGAGCACTGGGGGGTCACAGGTGGGGGCACAAAATACACCCTCAGCGGCACTGGTGCAGTGGGCAAACAAGGTGTTGGGTCTGTGATAGAAATCAATACAGGGACCCGGGGGTCCCTCAGACGTTGCAGGCAGGTCACAGGGGGGCTTCTCGGGCCAGCCACCGACTGGGCAAGGATGAGGGCTGCTTGCTGGTCACTGCTGCACCACTGGTTGGTTCTTCACGGACCTAGGGGCTGGGGTGCAGTGCTTCTGCCAGGCGTTGGGTAGTCGTGGTCAGAGGGTGTCCTCGGGATTCCCTCTGCAGGCGGCGTCATGGGGGTGCAGAGAGGTTGGCTCAGGGTAGACACGTCGTTGGAGTTGCCTGGGGGTCCTCTCTGCATCGTTGGTTTCTCTGGACACAGGCCAGGGGCGGCAGGTGCAGAATGGTGGGGACTCACGCTTCTGGAGTGAGGTGGGAGTCCCTTTAAAGATGTTTTTTTGCTGTTGGTTTAGACAGGGCCGCTCTCCATGGGAATTTCTTGGTCCTTTGTAGTTGCAGGGCAGTCCTCTGAGTCGGCAGAGGTTGCTGGGCCCGCAGGATGCTTGATCGTCGACGAGAGGAGAGTCGCTATAAGACAGCTGTCGGTGGAGGTGTCATCGACTGGAGCATCGGCGTCGAGAATTCCGTCGACAGGAGTATTGTCAATGGAGGCATCTCAGAGGTATCATCAATGGGGCTGTCGTCGTGAAGTCCATAGATGAGACCGTCGACGTGAGGGTCGTAGACGATGCATAGAGTCCTGGCGACACGATGGGTCACCCGTCGACAAGGATGAAAGTACAGTCGACGAGGATCCTGACGCCACCGCCATCGACACTGAAGTAGTGGCTATGGTTGATGTCACTGATGATAAAGTCGTCCACGAGAACATAGTCGATGACAGTGCAACCAACGGCGCTGATCCTGGCTTCTTAAATTTATGTTTTATTTTAAGAGGTGGCGTTGGAGGCTCAGAAGAGTTTTCTATTTGGGCTTAAACAGGAAGCCTGACCCTTTCAGTATGCCAGAACGCATTTTCTTAGAAGGGCTGTGAATTTTTGAGGAGCCCTCAGATTACTTTTTTAGAGCCTTATTAGGAGGTTCCTGAATCTCTGAGCCTTCATGCTGTCTCTTAACAGGTGTCTTCATGACAGAGACAAAAGATGAGCCACTGTCCTCGTCAGAGGCTGGATGGCCGGATTTACCTTTTTGAAGCCACAAAAAAGACGACCCTCTCTGTCCTTTAAAGTCTTTGTAGAAAATTTTCTACAGATCTTGCAGTCTTTGGCCTTGTGATTTGGGTATAAGCTGTATATGCAATCATCGTGTGGGGCATCCACATATAATCTCTTTTTCAGACAGGTTGCACAGGATCTGTAAAAAACCTTTTTTGGTGTCTCTGACTTTGCAGCCAGTTTGAAGCACCAGAAGAAGAGAATTAAACACCTGAGATCTAGGGAATATGTTTCTGAGAGGAGATTTGATCAGAGCTCAAAGAAGACTCCTCAGCACGACGTGCGGTGGTAAATCTGAGGGAAGGAAGTTCGTCACAGGAGGCTTCTAGAGGGTGGTGCAGCCTCATTGGCTGAGTTTTTGAGTTTGGGTCTTTCTTACAAAATTACTGTGATATGTTACTAAGCTAAAGGCCTAATGCATGTAATGTAGTTATACATTTAGGCATATCTTATGTATTACACTGGGGACTCCGATCTCGACAACAGGGAAGTATTCAAGCATATGAATCTATGAAAGTTCCAATACTGGAGTAAGAGGCTTTCAAAGTGCGCATGACACTTCCGAAGGATTGATAAGCGCCTCTCCTCCGAAGGACACAGATTTGCCCGTATTGTGTTGATGATAGCTCCCAGATAATGTAATGTTTGAACCAGAAAAGAGGTCAACTTGTTGCGGTTAACATGAAGGCCTAACCTTTGTAGGAGATTGCAAGTCCAATTGTAATGAAGCTGAGCTTCCTGAGATGTTGATGCCTTGATCAGCCAATCATCTAGGAATGGGTAGACAAATATTTTGCTCTCCTGAGATGGGCAGCAACTACCGCCATGCACTTAGAGAATGTCCTGGGTGCTGACTTCAGGCAAATGGAAGTACTTTGTAATGATAATTGTCTTGCTCCACTACGAACCTCATGAACTTTCAGAGATTTCTGGTGATTAGTATGTCAAAGTATGCATCTTGAAGGTTGATGGAACATAGCCAATCCCCCTGGTATAATGCCAGCATCCATAGCCAACTCCACTTGGTAGCTGTTTTGAGGTTGAGAGTGGGTCTGAATTTGTTCTTGTCTTTCTTCTTGACGAGATAGTACCTGGAATAAATGCCTGTACCTCATTGTTGGTGATGAACAGGTTCCACCGCCTGCTTCTGTAGGAGGATGTTGACCTCGATCCTGACAGCGGGAGTTGGAAACTGTATTATTTCGGAGGTATTGATTGTGGAGGACTGGGGAACCTGAGACAATATCCATTATGAACAATATTCAGAACACAGGAGTTTTGTGTCATGGTTTGCCACTCTGACAGATAATATTTAGCTTCCCCCTGCTGGATTGGGTAACAGAAGAGGGGGAAGTAATGGTTCAGGGTTTTGATCAATATGGTTGTTTGCCTCCTTGAGCAGGCTGCTGGGTAGAACTGCCTCTAGGCTGCTCCTATCCATCTTACAATATTCTTTATATAGACAGAAATGGTCAAACTGCAAACAATTTATTTGCCTTTTTGAATTCCTTTGTTATAGCCCCTGATATTATTAGCACTTCCAGCGGGCTGATTACAAATGCTCCAATACCAGATCATTATTTATAGCAATATGTTATCGTGGAATCATAAATTATAAGATGGTATAAATAACTCCAATTCGACGTTCCACCTACAAAATCTGGGCCATAATATGCAGATTTTGGTACTTACCAACCGGAAATATACATATCCTGGTATTTTCTTGGTCTTTTGACCTGGTAAATATCAGCAGGTTTGCTAGCCTCCAAAGAGGAAAAAAGTAGTTTTTCATAGTGACATCCTACATCTGGAGGCCTTAGTTGTACCTCTTGTGGTCAGTATTGTCAACAGTGAAAGAAAGAGATGTTTGTTGCCATTGTCCCCATCACTATGGTAAATAGAGAGGAACCCCTCCAATGGAGAAGTGTCTCTCTGGAGGTAACAGCTTTTATATTAAGCTCAGTGACTGAAGTGGAACAAAAACGAGAAGTTTGTTGACTAGACTGTTCCGAGTAAAGATCTTGATGCAGGCACTGGTGTGTAGGAGACTGGCTCAGTATATGGTGTACATCTATTGGTGAGGCACAGTATACTGAGTCCAGGAAACCCTTAGTGATAGTGTAAGAGACTCTAGATAACCAGAGTTCTCAGAGGGGTAGCTGTGAAGAGCAGCTAAGGCTTATCCAGGAAGGTGTAAAGCAGTTACAAATACCACACCGGTCAATCAGTGATGTACACAGAGGAAAGAACCAACCTAGTGTTAGATACATTTTCTATATTTATTGTAACACACACTCTCTACAACAAACTTTGGTGTATCTCCTAGCCAGAGACACGATCATACAAAAATATACTTAGAAAAGGTATGTACAGGCATATATTAACATGCCCCAGGTCGGGGCGGAAGGATAAGTTACTTACCTGTAAATCCTAGTTCTCTTCCAGGGGTATCCTCATCAAAGTCATAAACATTGAATATTCCCGCCCTTGTGCGGGGACCCCGGAGCATATATAAAATATACACATATTATACATGTGCAACAAACAGTCATGCAGGCTATCATGTTAAAAACAGGCTAAAATGCTTTATTTCTATGAAGTTTTTTTTTTTTTTTTTTTTATATATTAAAGACTACAATAGAGCATAAATATGTACCCAAGCTCCTAAAACTAGGCTTAGGGAAGTAAGCAGTAGCAAACTCTAGAGAAAAAATAGAAAAAACTGCATTGAAAAACAATGAAGCATTCTTAGCCAATAGGCTGCATGCAGGTTAACACAGGAGAACCATAAAAACTTTGGCACCGTGCCTTTAAGACCCTGAGCACCTCCAGTATCCCACCATGCCTCAGGGGTGAAGGAAAGGTGACAGTTGGTTCACAGTTAGGTCAGTTCTTTTTACGGTGACAATTTGTATAACTGATTCCAAACACAGTCTGTCCTGCACTTCTAGGAGACGTGCGTCCGGGGAGGAGGGTGGGTTGTTTATGACTTTGATGAGGATACCCCTGTAAGAGAACTAGGATTTACAGGTAAGTAACTTATCCTTCTCTTCCAGGGGATCCTCATCAATAGTCATAAACATTGAATAGATTAGCAAGCCCATCCCTAAACCCAGCGGACTGTCCGATAGAAGTGCAGGAATAGATATGTCTTACGCAAACAGATTTCTTAGAGAGGCCTGCCCCACTTGGGCATCCGCTCTTGCATCTGAGTCTAAGCAGTAAGGTCGTGTAAACGTATGGACAGACTTCCATGTAGCAGCCTTACAAATCTCAGATATCGGAACATTGTTAAGGAGAGCAGCAGTGGCCGCTTTCCCCCTTGTGAAATGCGCTCTAGGCCGCGCTAGTAATTGTTTATTAGCTAGCTGGTAAGTATTAACAATACAAGAAACTATCCATCTTGATATTGTTCGCTTAGATGCTGCCTCTCCTGTTCTTAAATGACCATAGTTTACAAACAAGAAGTTAGAGTGTCTAATCGATTTTGTCTTGTCCAGATAAAATTTCAGCACTCTTTTCAAGTCTAATGAGTGCAATGCTTTCTCTGCCGGAGTCTCCGGATTCGGAAAGAACGTCGGTAAAGATATGGTCTGGTTGATATGGAATTCTGACACCACCTTCGGAAGGAAAGATGGGTGAGTTCGTAGAACCACTCTATTGTCATGAAAAACCGTGTACGGTTCTTTTGAAGACAAGGCCTGGATTTCACTGACCCTCCTCGCTGAAGTAATGGCCACTAGAAAAGCCGTCTTCCACGTAAGGTGTTGTAAAGAGGCCTTATGTATAAGCTCGAAAGGAGGGCCCATAAGTTTTGCCAGGACTACGTTCAGTTCCCATGGAGGAGAAGGTATCCGAATTGGCGGAAAAACTTTCTTCAAATCTTCTAAGAAATCCTTGACTACAGGTTTTGTAAAGAAGGATTCCTGAGAAGGCGACTTGTGATAGGCCGTAATAGCAGACAAATGTACCTTAATAGATGATACCTGCAGACCGGACTTCGCTAGATGAAGCAAATAGGACAGTATGACCTCCTCCTGCGCCCGTATGGGATTATGGCCTTGCTGACAGCACCGTATGTAGAATCTCTTCTAGGAATTTTCGATGTTTGGGAGCTATTGGTATGTGAAAGTACGCATCCTGCAGGTCGATGGAGCACATCCAGTCTCCCTGATGCAGTTGAGGGAAAATCTGGTGAAGCGCTAGCATTCTGAACTTCTGCTTCCTTATGTATTTGTTCAGCAGCCGTAGGTCCAGAATTGGCCTGAAAACGCCCTCTCGACCCTTCTTCGCCACCAGAAAGTAACGGGAGTAGACTCCCTGTCCTCTGTGTGCAGGTGGAACCTTTTCTATGGCCTTCTTTTTGAGGAGGGCGAGAGCCTCCTTGCATAGCAAGCTGAGATGAGATGGATTGTTTTTGGTTGGTGGCAAGCGTGGTGGAGGCTGTTTGAAAAGAAGAGAATAGCCATGTTCGATAATATTGAGCACCCATTTGTCTCTTGTGATAGAGTGCCACTCGTGAAGATAAGCCGTAATACTTCCCCCCACCGGAGTGGTGTACAGTGTCGAGGGAAGCGAGATTTCATTGCTTGGTGGGTGCTTTCGGAGTGGACTGTTGAGGTCTACTTGACCCTCGCTCCCTTGTGTTTCTCCGTTGAAAAAGAGGGCGTCCCTGTCGTTGCTGTGACCTTTGCGAACAATGAGGGGTTTGAACCCTCTGCTGGAAAGGGCGCCTGTCATACGGCCTGTACCTCCGCCTGAAATCTTTCTTTCTTTCGAGGCCCACCGCCCTCATGGTATCCACCTCGGTCTTCATGCGGGCCATCTCTTCGTCTGCATGGGCACCGAATAGAGAGTTCCCGGCAAATGGAAGATTCAGGATGCGTTGTTGTGCTTCCTGTTTCAAACCAGTGAGCCTCAGCCAGGAAGATCTCCTTGCACAGATACCATGTGCGTACCCATGAGCAGCCAAATCCGCCCCATCTGCTGCCGCGCTGATAACCTGGTTGGATACCAGGCATCCTTCTTGTAGTATCTCCTGGAAATCTTGTCTGTCCTCTCTGGGCAATTTTTCTGTAAATCTATTGAGGGAGTCTCACAGAGAACGATCATACCTGCCCAGGAGCGCAGACGCACTGGAGACCTTCATTGCCGAAGCCGCCGTCCCGCATATCTTTCTCCCCAGAGAGTCTAGATGCCTGCTCTCTTTATCCGGGGGTACCGTGGATGAAGATGCCACCGAGTGGGTCTTTCGGGCGGCAGCTATTATAACCGAGTCCGGTGGCGGATCCTTCCTGAGGAACAAAGGGTCCTGTTCTGGAGCCTTGTATTTTTTGAGAATCCTAGCCGGGGCAGACTTAAGCGAGGCTGGGGCCAGAAAAGTGTCCATGGTTGGCTGCAACAAACCAGGCACTAGAGGCAGCAACTTTTTCTACGCTGATCTCTGTTGTAGAGTCTCAAAGATGACCGATGAGGAGGTAGATGGTTCTGGAACCTCTATGTTGAGTTTTTGCGCTCCTCTTAGCAGCACCTCGTTGAATGTGGTAATATCATCCACCAGTGAGACTCTAGCAGGAGGTGAATCTGTCAGGGTGGGTGAGTAACGCCCGACAGATGAACTTGATGAAGACCAAGAGGGTGATCTTCTTCTTGACCGAGACCTGGATCTTCGTTGGGAGCGAGACCTGCTGCGAGACGCCTTAGCAGAGCGTCTAGGCCTCGCGGTCGGTTGGCGAGGAGCAGAACGAGCCCGTTCTGCCCTGGCTGTCGGTGATGGCGTTCTTGGCAGGGAGGCAGTAGGTGAATACATTCGCGAATATTGCGAATCTGGGGAGGCCGCTGGTCTGTTGAGGCTCTCCAGCCATCTCGGCGATAGATTGATGGGCGAGACATGCCCAGATGATGCCGCTCTTGACCTAGAAGAGTCGCTCGGTATGGAGACCACTGGAGATGGCGCCTTGTCTGGCGTGGGGCGATGTTCTGCTCCCTGTGGGACAGGTAAGACCTGAGTCGACGTCGATGTTTGTTTCGACGTCAAAGGGCGCCCTGCCGGTTGCTCTTGCCTCGACGTTGAGTGCCTTGATGCCGAACGGCGATCCTTGGACCTCGACCTGCTCGCCGTCGTGTGCCTCGACGTGGAGCGATGGGAGGTCGACGGCGGATGGCTCTCGTGCGTTGTGGTGATTTCGACGTCGTGTGTCCTGACGTCGTGGGGCGCACAGCCTTTGGCGGCGATCGGGCACGCCGGCGATGGCTCGATGTCGATCGGCGGGCTGCCGTCGACGGAGACCTGCCCCTGCGCTGATGTTCCCTCGACGCCGTTCCCTTCGACGTCGGGTGTGTCGCCGTCGACGGCGATCTATGCCGGTGAGACGGTGGTAGCGACGACGTCGACGGCGAACAAACAGGTACTTTCCTACCTGCTGACGTCGACCGGGCCATTCTCTCCTGAGAATGGCCTTCTGGCTGTCTGGGAAGTGAGGAGGACGATGTTCTTTGCCTCTCCTGAAGCCCATGTAGCCGGATCTTCTCTCTGTCTTTCAGAGTCCTCCTAGACATGTTCTTGCAGTACTTACAAGTGTCAGGGCAGTGACTCTGAGGCAGGCACACTATGCACAGAGAGTGGGGATCTGACTGGGCCTTCTTCTTCCCACAAGCAGGGCATTTGACAAAAAGTGAAGGCATTTTTCTGTCAGAAAAAACCTTCCTAACTCAGACAAAGATGTTATTTGTCGAGTGAAAAGTGAAAAAACGCTTTTTTAAAGAATTTTTCTGAGAAAAACTCAGAAAAACTGAGAGCTCAATGCTCCAGGATCCTCTAAGAAGAAGCCGGAAAAAAGAACTGACCTAACTGTGAACCAACTGTCACCTTTCCTTCACCCCTGAGGCATGGTGGGATACTGGAGGTGCTCAGGGTCTTAAAGGCACGGTGCCAAAGTTTTTATGGTTCTCCTGTGTTAACCTGCATGCAGCCTATTGGCTAAGAATGCTTCATTGTTTTTCAATGCAGTTTTTTCTATTTTTTCTCTAGAGTTTGCTACTGCTTACTTCCCTAAGCCTAGTTTTAGGAGCTTGGGTACATATTTATGCTTTATTGTGGTCTTTAATATATAAAAAAAAAAAAAAAAAAAAAAACTTCATAGAAATAAAGCATTTTAGCCTGTTTTTAACACAATAGCCTGCATGACTGTTTGTTGCACATGTATAATATGTGTATATTTTATATATGCTCCGGGGTCCCCGCACAAGGGCGGGAATATTCAATGTTTATGACTATTGATGAGGATCCCCTGGAAGAGAAACTATATCCTAAGAAAATGGAATGCGAGAATAACTCCTAGCCCAAACTACCCATAGTACTAGAGAAGCAGAGGAAACCCCAAGGTAAGTAGATAGGACTCCCCAGGCACCCATGATCAGAGTTGTAACTCCAGATTAGTGTCTATAAGATAACATTGGGGAAGTCGCAGTTGGAGTTTTCAAGTTCTAGGACCCTTCCCAGAGGAAACCCGTTGGAACAAGGGAGGCTAGATAGTGCCCCCAACTGTGGTTACCCAGAACAGTGGAGAACCAACACCAGGGAGCCCAGTTTCATTCGGGGAAAGTCGTGTTGGATCCTCTCGTTGAAGTCAATGGTAACCTCATTTGTCCAGCTGCCACCGTGACCTGTGGACCAGGTCGGTGGAACCTAGGCATGAAGGTGGAGGGTCTGAAAGAACAAGAGGACCTAAGGAAAGGGGGGACAGAGTCCAGACCACCCAGAGGTGCCCACGCGGTGCAGGAGGGCAATGCCCATACTTCCAAAATATTATTTCCTGAGAGATGGTGGACAAAAGTGGACAAAAGTGCAGCTGTGGACCCCTGGAGTCATCTATGAGCTGTCTCACACCGATTTTTGGATTGCAGAGGGGTGTCAGTGGTGAGCAGGACCAACAAGCCTTTGCAAATGCAGGGAAGCATTGCACACAGTTTGCAGGATTTGTCAGGACCAGCAATGCCCAGGTGACCTAACCTTTGCAAGTAGGTAAGGGCCAGCCCTCAGCAACCAGGAGAGCCAGCAGGAATCGTTGAAGTCCCCAGCAGGACCCTCTAGCATCAGGCACGGGAAGTCACAGGGAGGCCTCAGCAGCACAGCAAAGAGGGATGCACAATCCACGGGATTGCAATAGTCTTGCAGAACATAGAAACAAAGTTGCAATAAGAACCCTCCTACTGGTTACAGTCTTCCTCCATAGTTTCAGTGAAGGATGGTGTCCAGGTTGCAGAACTGTCCTGCAGGGGAGACTTGCAGGTGGTTACTGAGGTCTTGCAGATGAATATACGGTCCCACCCTCAGGGGAGCCCTTAAATAACCCATGAAGGGGGTTGGACACTTACTGCAGTGACCCACCTATAAGGGGGGTTGCGGTTAGGGATTTCACCCAGCTGGACTAACCAGCCAGATGCTCCTAGGGGCTCTGTTCATCTTATTTCCAAGATAGCAGAATTAAGTGGCAACCCGCAGAGCTCTGTGCACCTCCCTAGGGGAGTTGCAGGACAGGGGGCTATTCACCCCACTGTCCTTTTATGGTTTTGCAGCAGAGTGGGAACCGGGGGTTCCTGTACTGGTGCAAACCAGTTTATGTAAGGAGAGCCCCAAATGTGCCCTTCAGAGCAGTCTGGTGGCACTCAGAGGCACCCCCACCCCAGCCCAGAGATACCTATTTCTAAAGAAAAGATGGTCACACCTCTATCTTACAGGAAATCCTTTGTCCTGCCCTTTCCGAGTTAAACTCAGCGGCAGGAGGGAAGTGCAATGTCTAAGGAAGGCAGCAGCATGGACTGGCATGCACACCTTGCAAGGCTGTACAGGCAGACTTTGGGGGGGGGGGTCACCTGGGGATCCCCCAGTGTACATGGTATCATGCAATTAACACTAGAACCAGTGTAGTTGCATGATTCCAATATGTTTGCTACCAAACGTGCCTGGGTTCAGTGAAGCGATTATGTAGCTGGACAACTAGTGTTGACCAGTGTCTACTACATACCTTAAGATGGCTTCCATGCACTTACAAAGCCCAGGAAATCGAGTCTGTGGTTTATAGGGGCACCTCTGCTCATGTAGGGGTGTACTCACACTTAGAACCATGCACCTTGGCCTTGGGCTGAAGGTTCTTCCTTAGGGGTGACTTACAGGGTCAGCATGCAGAGAACATGATCTGAGGTTCACCTTATATCTGTAGTGAAAGGTGCATGTTTCACACAGGCTGCAATGGCAGGCCTGTAATCCCAGTTTGCATGGGCCCCTATGGGTGGCAAAATACATGCTGCAGCCCATGGTGGGGCCCTGGTATACCAATGCCTTGGGTACTTAAGTGCCATATACTAGGGACTAACATGGGTGCACCAGTATGCCAATTGTGTGGTGCAAATGTTACCATACAGCTAAATCTAGGGGAGAGAACACTAACACTGGGGTCCTGGTTAGCAGGTTCCCACTGCACTACAGTCTAAACATACTGACACCAGGCAAAAAGTGGGGGTAACTACACCAAAAAGGTGCTACGTTCCTACTTGGTGAATTACAGGGTCCTCCATTTGCTAATAGTTTACAGATTTTGCAGATGTAGAATGTCGCTCAAAATTGAGACACACTTTACAGATGGGCATCATGCTGTTGGCAAGGTCACATAGCCTTCTCCTCCCTTTAATGTTCATAAATCCTCTTTTCTATCTTTCCCTTTGTTTTGAAGGTCATGTGTGAGGATCTCTGGAGAGTTTAAGAAAGTTGGCCACTCATTTGCTCAAGGTAGAAGTCAACACATTCTTTGAGGCAAACTTTAGCTGTATTATCTGCATCACATAATTGTCTTAAAAGGACATTTATTTCACAGTTAAGAAGTGGTTCAAATTGTCTGCTTATCCTTCTGGACAATACTACATTTAGGGCCAGAGATATTATTGCACTAGCATTTTTGCGACCAGTGTGGAATTTTGTGAAACTACCCATGTGCCAATAGGTTGGTATATAGAGCCCTGATTCGAAGTGGGGTACAATCAGACAAACCTCATTAATATTTATAAGCCTGGTCACAAATTGTGACTCCAGTCACTTGGACGCTCTCGCAGGGATGGTGGCATGCAAGGGTTGGCGGGCCACCGTATCTGTGATTGTGTTTACATAAAGTAATTTTTTTTAAAAAAGACTCTCAGTGTTCTTAAAGGAAATAGGGCTGCTTTTAACAAACAAAAGTTTTCTATTAAGTTACACTAAGGATTGGAAGTGGTCCCCCAAACTTGTGCCAAATCCCCCTTAATCTTTTACAAAAATGGACAAAGGGGAAATGAAGACAAGGCGACCCTTTACTCTTTGCGAATCAAAGATCATCTCCTTTAAAGAGTCGGTAACCTTGCAATTTATTGCAACCAGAATTCCAGCCCTAAATCAGTGACTCATCTGGCACCAAATTAAAATTTGGAAGGGACGCCCAGGATGTGCCAATTCCACATTGCAATTCAGTATCCTGTTGCACATCCATTTTAGGATTCTATAAACTTTCACCATCTAAAATGGGTTTGATACTTAGTATAAAACATTTCAGCAGTTGCAAAACAACAAATTTAGCAGTTGCGTTCTTAACTGGGAATCTTCCCCTAAACTTGTGTTGTGAAAGAAATGAAGACTGCACTAAAAAGGTTTTCCTCCAGAGAAGGTGCATGGGGCTTAGATATAGTTGGAATCTGCCTCTGAACTGAAAGGCGAATGAGTGGTCAAGTAATACGAGTGCCCATCATGTTTCCAGAGTATGAATCCTAAATCCGGTCTCCTCCGACTACTATAGCTCACAGATTTTACAAGTAGCCACACCATAGCAGAACATGCTTTAGATGTAGCATCAACGGGGTCCTTCCCGGTTTTTCTAATAAGATCGAAATTCCTTCTTTCTATTTTTGATGATCAGGAATGTTGGAGTAGATAAAGGAAAAACGTACTCCAAACAAGTCGATTTTAAGCCAAAATCTTAGGAGCTGACAGAGGACCAGGGGGTCGAGCTCAGTTCCTGATCTTAACCTCAGCAAAGATCTATTAGACTGCTGAGAACGGCTTGAAAAACATCTTTCCTTCAATAAAGATATAAAAACCTTTACATGAGCATATTTTTGCACCAAGGTCTTTCTGCACTGATTATCTTGTCTCCAAAAATCTGCTGTTACAGAGACATTGTTATGACTGGAAGTGAGCCCTTTGGCACAAAGCTCTTTGTAGAAGAAACAGTGAATGTTTGGGCATTTAGGGTTAGTCTCATGGAATGTGTGTGAGCTCGAATAATTCGTTTTTATCAAGTTCATATTTAGTGAGGACAGTAAAAGTAGCAAAGCCAAGCATGACATTCTCTGGCACAGCCATGTAATTATGCCCCTTTCTGGTCTGTGGTTGTTCTCAGTGGACCATTTCCCAGGCAGCTGCTTTGTTAGTGCTTTCTAACAAATCTGAAAAATCTTTAGAAGGTTCCATCTTCAGCACCAACCCCAAACATACTTTGGAAGAAACCAACAGTTGGCCCTGGAGTCGGTTAGTGACAAATCTTCCCATCATCTTGCTGGAGCTGAGAAATTGATCCTGTTCTCCAAGAAGTCCGCCACCCTTCCTAAAATAATCCCTCTTCACATACATAACAAAATCTATGAATCAGTAATGAGGAGGCTTATCATTACCTGAAATCCTTTCTGTGAATGTTTTAGAAGGAAATTGCTCATTCATTGAATGAACAATGTTTTTCTCCAAAACTGTTATCAATTTAAATGGGGCAAAAACAACAAGTGATGGACGGAATGCTGAACATTGTCAAACACTCGGCCCCAGTCATAGATCTGGGCTTAATCCATCGTTCTTTTGCTCACCATGCCACCCCAGTTTGGACCCAGCCATATGCAAATCAGTCTTGACCCTGTTCCTGATGGGAACAGTCCAGCCCGAACTGCCAAGCCAGGTCTTCACTGGACCGGAAACAAGCATCCTGGGACCGGTTTCAGGGTTTCACCCCTCATCAACCAGGCTAGCTTGAATCCAGTGGCATGGGAAGCACGGGACCCACGTCTGGGGATACCCTTCCCACTTAGGGCGACAAAGCAAAAACAACAAGTGATGGACAGAATGCTGAACATTGTCAAACACTCACCCCCAGTCATAGATCTGGGTTTAATCCATCGTTCTTTTGCTCACCATGCCACCCCAGTTTGGACCCAGCCATATGCAAATCAGTCTTGACCCTGTTCCTCATGGGAACAGTCCAGACCGAACTGCCAAGCCAGGTCCTCACTGGACCGGAAACAAGCATCCTGGGACCGGTTTCGGGGTTTCACCCCTCATCAACCAGGCTAGCTTGAATCCAGTGGCATGGGAAGCACGGGACCCACGTCTGGGCATACCCTTCCCACTTAGGGTGACAAAGCAAAAACAACAAGTGATGGACTTGTCGCCCTAAGTGGGAAGGGTATGCCCAGACGTGGGTCCCGTGCTTCCCATGCCACTGGATTCAAGCTAGCCTGGCTGATGAGGGGTGAAACCCCGAAACTGGTCCCAGGATGCTTGTTTCCGGTCCAGTGAGGACCTGGCTTGGCAGTTCGGTCTGGACTGTTCCCATGAGGAACAGGGTCAAGACTGATTTGCATATGGCTGGGTCCAAACTGGGGTGGCATGGTGAGCAAAAGAACGATGGATTAAACCCAGATCTATGACTGGGGGCGAGTGTTTGACAATGTTCAGCATTCCGTCCATCACTTGTTGTTTTTGCTTTGTTGCCCTAAGTGGGAAGGGTATGCCCAGACGTGGGTCCCGTGCTTCCCATGCTTCCCATGCCACTGGATTCAAGCTAGCCTGGCTGATGAGGGGTGAAACCCCGAAACCGTTCCCAGGATGCTTGTTTCTGGTCCAGTGAGGACCTGGCTTGGCAGTTCGGTCTGGACTGTTCACATGAGAAACAGGGTCAAGACTGATTTGCATATGGCTGGGTCCAAACTGGGGTGGCATGGTGAGCAAAAGAACGATGGATTAAACCCAGATCTATGACTGGGGGTGACTGTTTGACAATGTTCAGCATTCCGTCCATCACTTGTTGTTTTTGCTTTGTCGCCCTAAGTGGGAAGGGTATGCCCAGACGTGGGTCCCGTGCTTCCCATGCCACTGGCTTCAAGCTAGCCTGGTTGATGAGGGGTGAAACCCCGAAACCGGTCCCAGGATGCTTGTTTCCGGGCCAGTGAGGACCTGGCTTGGCAGTTCGGTCTGGACTGTTCCCATGAGAAACAGGGTCAAGACTGATTTGCATATGGCTGGGTCCAAACTGGGGTGGCATGGTGAGCAAAAGAACGATGGATTAAACCCAGATCTATGACTGGGGGTGAGTGTTTGACAATGTTCAGCATTCCGTCCATCACTTGTTGTTTTTGCATCAATTTAAATGGAACATTCACTGAAAATGGTAACCGAATACTCATCTAATATTGTAAATTACAAAAAGTATATCTAAAATGGTACCTAAAAATAAGGAATATCTGAAATTATAAGTGGCAAAATTCATATCTATAATTGTAGGAAAATAAGGCATTTCTACCACTTAAATAAAATCGAAACACACCCCAAACCGAAAACAATTAAGCCATAGTCATCTAAAACTACAACTCATTTGAACAATGGTTATTTAAATGTGCACGTACATTCAAATCTGATGACTCAACATGAAAATAAGTAAATTAATTTTATTTCATTTATTTTTATTGCTATAATTAAAAGAAATACTAATGGAAATCCTGCAATGATTGTATCATTGTCGCTCTGCTTAGGCCTGTTGTTGAGTATGTGAGATTAGTGTGATTGTTATTTTTCAAATTGGACTAAGGAATTACATCATTGGGCCATAAGGGCCGTATCCATACCCAATTTTGAGGATAATTATGTGGGATGTTTCAATTAAGATAAATAGTTACAGCTACCCAGAAAAAGTGGCATGAACCTGCCCTTTGAGGCATCCCTGCATTAAGCAGTCATAAGGATAGAGAGGACTGATTTTGTTGTGAGTAACCACACCACCAACTCCACCAACACCAACCTCACCAACTCCTTGACACCAATCATTGCACCTGAGTTAATTTGCCTTCCCCGTAAAACTTTCCTCTCACCTCTCTTACAGTCTGGGTATCAGACACCTCCCTTCCATCCTGCAAAGGAAACTGATAGTTAACAGGCTGCTCAGCCGTAGGCCAACAGGCATAATATTATGAACTTGCACCCATAGAGAAGAGGCATCAAATTCAGTGCTGTAAATTAAGACAAGTTTAGGCCCACCAGTGTTGATCCGGATTCAAACATGATTGAAAGCAGGCAAAAAATAAATTATGTCAGCTCACATACAGAACCAAAACAAAACATTCTCAAAGCAAAAGCATTTTTTACAACAGAGAACATTTTGCTTCAGATGAGAATGCAAGAGATTGTTGTTTCTGAAAGCCCGGTGGTCGGTATGACACATATTTATGGTGAAGAGTGACAGAAAAGAAAGATTTGCTTTTGGAGCAATTGAGAAATGAACAAAGACAATAACAAATGTGATATCTGTAGAATGATGAAAAACATAAGTGAACAAGGCAAGGGCATGGCAGTAAAATGGAACACTCTACTCACTGCATTCCCCCAGAGTTGGCATATTTCAGTCATACGTTGGAATCATTCTTTGGTTGAGCTGGGAGTCTGACAGTGATTTACTGTACCATTGTAAAACATCAATAAGCCCCAAACTCTTTATTACATGTTTATGTGATAGACAAATCCCCCACTGGAAAACACCCAAAGGGAATGAGGTAACAGGGCACCAAACTTAACTCCTTCAAGAGGCCACCAAAACTAAAATTTCAAGCAGAAGTGTGCATGGGTGAAGAATGTGTGGACCTCAAAGGAGATAAGGGATGGCTGCATATGAGTCAATGAAAGATACCAGTGCTGAAGAAGGATAAGTTACTTACCTGTAAATCCTAGTTCTCTTCCAGGGGTATCATCATCAAAGTCATAAACACTGAATATTCCCGCCCACGTGCGGGGACCCCGGAGCATACACAAACACATATGTATGAAATATCTTGGAAAAATACAATTTTAGTAAAGAATTTCAATACAAATATAATATATACATGTGTAAACAGCAATGGAGTCACGTTTGGGGTCAGAGGAGGTCGGAGGAGGTGCTGCTGGTGATCAAAGGGGCAGGAGCCCTTTAAAACTTCTTTTAGCGCTCCCGCTGCCGCGGGAAGCGCGTTCGGGGTCAGAGGAGGTGATGCTGGTGATCAAAGGGGCAGGAGCCCTTTAAAACTTCTTTTAGCGCTCCCGCCGCGGGACGCGCATTGCTGGTGCCGGGGGCGGAGCCACTTTTCTCAGGGCAGGGCCATACCCCTTAATCTCTCGGTTTTTGTGCTGCGTCGACCAGCGGGGACCTGCGGTGCTGAGTAAGTTTCCTTCTTTTACCTCTTCCCCATTCTCTATTCAGCATGGGAAAACGCAAGGTTCGTTCTAGTCCTGACCTGGATACAGCCAAATCCAAAAGCTCTAAATCTAACACAGCAACGCAATTCCACTCCAATTGCGTTTCTAGAGAAATTGATAACTTAATTGAGGAAGTGGAATCCATCCTCAAGGAAAAAGAGGACAACGCCTGTAAGAAACTGAAATCAGGATCCTTACTTCCATTTCTAACGACTAGCTCCATTGAACCTACTGACATTCAGCCAAAGAAAACTTTAGCCCAGGTTGCTGTCCCTCCCAGCTCGACTGGTCTGGCTAATTCCTCGCTTTCGCCTGGCACTAGGTCTAATTTAGACGTAAACCATTCTGTTCCCATTGTCAATGGGATTCCATGCACAAATCGGTTTACGGTCTTGGATCAACCAGAATTAACAAGTGCCATACAGCCTTCGCTCCCTGTGCCTTTTAAACCCACTTTTGATCCTCCTAGTGATGATGTCTTAGCTCTGGTATCTAGTCTAAAGCGTGAAGTCGGGGAATTGAAGAGTCTCTTATTTGAGGTCCTTAAAATACTCAAAAAACCTGACCTAACTCCTCAGTCTATCCCGAACTCAGCCACTGTACAAGCTTCACGGCCATTGGCTCCTGTTGCTCTGCCAGTTGACTCCCCATTGCCACGGGAAACGGACAAGGGTTCTAGTTATAGTCATCATTATGGAAGTCACTCGACTTCTGCTCAAGCGAATGTGCCATTCTTTCCTCTTAATCCGGGCCAATTTGTGGCTCATTCTACTCATGCGCCCAACCGAAACCGCATCGACATGTGTAACGTCCCTCGACTTCCATCTCATATGAGGGAAGACACTTCCTCTCTTATTAACAAGGTGTTGTACTGGATTAGCCACACCAGGGGCTGTGGCTCTATCATCCATGCGGACATTGCCTTTGCTTCTCGTGTGCGATGCCCTGGTGGGCGGGACACTATCAAACTTCATCTTGCCAGCCCCGCTTTAGTTAAAGGGATCTTGCAGATGGAAGCTCTTAATTTATCAAGATCTGACTCTGATATTTTTTTTAGAGAAAGTTTGCCTGCTATGGGTCACAAGAACTCGTCATGCGTCCACCCGGAGCCATCCCAATTCCCCGTAATGTCTCTGTTTCAACTATCTCCTCTGGCTTGTTGCCTTTTCCAGGCGACGGGGCTGCTATGGTCTGCAACAATAAAGGTACCTTCATACAAGTCCCCGTCACCTCAGGGGATACATCGGATGTGGATTGACTATGTCATTCTAATTCTTGCAAACATAATGTTCCACATGTCTGGGCAAAGACACTTACAAGATCTCCACTCGGTCTGGGTGACAATACTATAAGGGCTTTACTCTGCACCACTAATGGGACTTCCAATTCTGCTCTCGATGCAGACTCTTGTATGTCAGCTTGTAGAATTACAAAAAGGAAAATATTGTCTTGGAATGTGGCTGGCATCATGAGCAAATTATCTGATCCGGACTGGGGGGCTTATGTTGAATCTTTTTCCATATGTATGTTTCAGGAAACTTGGGCTATGGATTGTGCGTATAGGCAAGGCTATTGTTGTTTCACTAAAAAGGCGACTCCGTCCATTAGGTGAAGGGCGATTGGGGGTCTATGTACGTGGGTGAAGTTGACTGATGTGGGCAGGGTAAAGGAAATCACTATTGACTCCTGTGACATCCTTGCAATAGCAATTTGGCCTATTACAGGCACTCCGGTGTTATGGATTAATATTTATAATAGGCTAGGTCCATCTAACCGCCAGTCTGGTACTATCCATCTGTTGCACAAATTTTTAACCGATCTTTATTCTAAATATTGTGTTATTATTGCAGGTGACCTCAATGCCCAAATTGAATTCGATTCAGCTTTTGTCGAGTCTATCCAGGCCGAAGATGAAGTATGGAATCTTCCCCTGCTTTCAATCCAACCAGTGTCATGTACTCCTCCCCTTAGGGTCATGCAGATAATAGACTTTGTAGTAACTCATGGCATGCGTTTTGGAAATGGACGTTTTTTAAATGACAACTCTAGATCCACCTTCTACAGAGGCCACTATAGCAGCACTCTGGATTACGTTATTTTTGATCTACGAGTTTGGCACTTTATAATCAATGTTGAGGTTGGTTCTCGGTACACTAGCGACCATGCCCCTTTACAAATTGAATATAATGCAATCCTTTTTTCAGGGCTCACTCCACCTTAGGTTCTGGATGCTCCCAATGATCGGCTGGAATTATCCAGCAATAGGCGTGTGGTGAGATGGTCTTCGTTTTTTAATTCTAACCTGCTTAATGACAAGCTTTATGACCTAGTCTCTTGCCATCAGCTTTTTGATGACTCTATTGTCTTATCTCCCTCAGAAGTTATGTCCTCTCATGCGACTCTTTTTATGGATCTCAAGGAGCTTTTTACTAAACCCCCCTCAACCCAAAACAATTTCTCCTTTCCCATTTGTAAGTGGTTTGATAAGGAGTGTCGGGAGGCTAAGAGCCTTTTGTCCAAAGCTCTAAAGCTAAAGAGCCGGGATGCTATCATACACGCAAGAAGGAACTATGCTTCTACTTGTAAGTCATCTAAACTTAAATACGAAGAAAAATTGTGGGAGCGTCTGCTGGAGGCAGCTAGTGCCTGTGACCTTAAACTTTTCTGGACCCTGGTCTCACGTAGAGACCCCGCCCTTTCACCCAACCCTGAATGTCACATTGATGCAGAATCCTGGATCTCCCATTTTCGGGAACTTTATGGGTCTTGCCCCAATCCGAACAACTCTCCTATTGATTCTTCGCTGTGCTTTTCCCCTATGCCACCCTTTACCCTAAAAGAAACTGAGCTGGCAATTGGTGCTCAACGAACAGGGAAGGCACCTGGCTTAGACAGTGTCCCATCGGACCTGTATAAATCAGATTTATCTGTTTGGACCCGGTACATTAATAGGCTATTGAATACTGTTTTGATAACTCGTTCTTACGCAGATACGTGGAAGGTGGCTACTATCGTCCCTATACATAAAAAAGGAGATAAGAGCTCCCCTGGGAACTACAGACCGATTAGTCTACTAGATAACCTGCAAAAAATATTCTCTTTCCAGTTGTTATCCAGATTAAAACACTGGATAACAAAAAATCAGGTTTTAAGCCATCTCCAGGCTGGTTTCCGGGAAAAGGTCAGCACCATCGATCAGGTCTTCTGATTTACTACCATCAAGTGGAAGACCGTAGACGCAGACAAAGGCCATTTATTTGTGGCCTTTGTCGATTTGAAATCTGCGTTTGACCTTGTCCCGCGTGCCATGCTCTGGGAGGTCTTGAGCAACATTGGAGTTCCAGGTTCATTGATTAATGTTATCCAAGATCTTTACTCTGGCAATTATGCCAGAGTGCGCTGGGGTTCGGCTGGTGAGTTGACCCCAGCTTTTTCTACAACGCGAGGTGTGAGGCAGGGGTGCGTTCTCGCGGCCACCCTATTCCTATTGTTTATTAACGCGTGCATCCCATACCTCTTAGATTGCTATGATGATGCCCTGAATTTGGGTGGCCAGAAGTTCCCCTGTCTACTGTTCGCAGACGACACCCTGTTACTCTCGCGAACTGCCATGGGCCTTTCCAGATTGCTATCTCGATTTGTGGAGTTTTGCAAAGACCATGGGTTGGAAATCAACTCAGCAAAAACAAAGTATATGGTCTTCGGGGACAGTAGGTTCAAAATGAAGAAACCAGTATACCTAGATGGTGCTCCCTTGGAAAGAGTGGGCACCTTTGACTATTTAGGTATCAAACTGGAAGACTCACACCTTTGGCATGCACACCGCCAGAAATCTCTATTGTGCTTGAAGCAAAGGGCGGGTGGCATTGTAAGATTCACTTCTAGATCTCCCGAGTTTGCAATGTCTCCCGCCCTTGAAATATATAAATCCCAAGCCCGCGGGGGGCCTTATATGGTGCTGAACTTTGGGGCCATTGTAACCTGGTGGATTTGGAAAGGGCGGAAAATCAATTTCTGAAATCATTGTTAAAAGTTCCTTCTAGCACTCCATCTCTGCCCATCCGTATGGATCTAAATCTTTTTTCTATTTCGCAGATTGCTGCTTTAAGGCCCTTGCTGTATTGGATCTGGCTCTGGACAACAGATGCCCTGTCTCCATTTCGTTGTGGGCTTCTCAAACTGGTGGGCAGTAACACTATCAGTAAAACGAAATGGTGTACTTATGTCAAAGATTCCTTATTCCATCTAGGTTTTGGGTCCTATTGGTCAGACCCTTCTTCTATTCCCAAAAATGCTGTGCAGCTATTGAAGGATGCTTTTTGGCACAACGCTCAGATTGTGCAATTTACTAAGATTGTTCCGTTGTCAATGTCTGATAATTATTTATCACTCAAATGCCACTATGAATTTGAGCCTTATATGGATATAGCATTATCTCCATTTGCGCGAGCTCTTTTTGTTAGATTCAGAATAGGGTCCCTCCCCTTGTGTTCCCTAACGTATAATTGCCATTGTTCCACTAATAGTTCCAAGCTCTGCCCGATGGGCTGCCAACGTGAAGAGTCCATTTCACATGTTCTCTTTTATTGTCATGCATATCGCAAACAAAGAGCTTGCTGGATTATCCCACTCTGCAAATCTATAGGCGCTAGGTCTCATTTGTATGCTGAGAGAATTTTTAAATCTGATCCATCTCCCGAGGTAGTTTTACCAGTGGCAAAATTCCTCGAAACAATCTGACGCCTCAGACTAGCAACTTTAAAGAATAAGACTGGATAGCTAATTTTAAGATTTATGTATGCACTTTAATTGACCTTTTGATGTCTGATTTTAGTATTTAATTTTTTATATTAAGATACTGTTTTATTGCATTATTGAATACTCATGGGCATAGGGAATAGGGTCCTTGTTGTGTGGTACACTTTCAATTTAGGAGATATATATTGTGACTATTCTGTTCGAATTTTAACTTTCTATTATCTCTTTTACATTTTTACTGTGCTTATATTTTTAAGTGTTTTACCAATTCCAAAAATTTACAATTTATGATGCTTGTATTGTACTTTTATGGTATGTTTTTACTTACCGAAATAAAGTTAAATGATGATGATGAGCAATGGAGTCTATGTTGAGAAACAGGCTAAAAATGCTTTATTTATTTATTTATTTATTTATTTTTTAAACATAAATTAAAATCTTCAATGAAAGTTGAAAACTTTCTGTAGTGAAAGTAGAAGGCATACAAAGTATAAACAATCTATTTTAAAAGAGAAAAACTACATTGAAAATAAAGGAGCATTATTAGCCAATAGGCTGCATGCAGGTTAACACAGCAGAACCAAAAAATTGGCACTGTGCCTTTAACACCCTGAGCACCTCCATTATCCCACCATGCCTCAGGGGTGAGAGTGAGGTGACAGTTGGTTCACAGTTAGGTCAGTACTTTTTTTCGGTGACAATGAGAATTAGAATAGACACATGAGTATTACTTCACTTCTAAAAATCGTGTCCGGGGAGGAGGGTTGGTTGTTTACGACTTTGATAAGGATACCCCTGGAAGAGAACTAAGATTTACAGGTAAGTAACTTATCCTTCTCTTCCAGGGGATCCTCATCAATAGTCATAAACACTAAATAGATTAGCAAGCCCATCCCAAACCTCTGCGGATGGAATGATAGAAGTGCAGGAAAAAACAATATGCAATGCAAATAAATTTCTTAGAGAAGCTTGACCCACTTGAGTGTCTGTTTTGGCATCTGAATCTATACAGTAGTGCCTGGTAAAAGTATGTACAGATCTCCATGTGGCAGCTTTGCAAATCTCGGAGATGGGTACATTCTTAAGAAGGGCTGCAGTCACCGCTTTCCCTCTCGTTGAGTGAGCCTAAGGCCTAGCTGATAATTGTTTGTTAGCCATTTGTAGTCAAAATACATGAAACTATCCATCTAGAAATAGTTTGTTTTGAAGCAGCTTCCCCTGTCCTCATATGTCAATAGTTAACAAACAGACAATCAGATTGTCTAATTGACCTAGTCTTATCAAGGTAAAATTTGAGCACCCTCTTAAGGTCCAGGGAGTGCAAGGCTTTCTCCGCCGGAGTAACAGGATTAGGGAAAAACATTGGAAGAGATATTGTCTGATTAATGTGGAAGTCCAACACCACCTTAGGCAAGAACGATGGATGTATTCTCAGAACCACTCTGTTATCGTGGAAAACCGTGAAGGGTTCCCTCGAACATAGAGCCCTAATTTTGCTGACCCTTCCAGCAGGGGTAATGGCTAACAGAAAAGCTGTCCTCCGCGTAAGGTGTTGTAAAGGAGCTTTGTGGATGGGTTCAAAAGGGGAGGCCATGAGTCTAGACAAGACCACATTCAATTCCCATGAAGGTGGGGGTTTCTGAATTGGTGGAAAGACTTTCTTCAAGCCCTCTAAGAAATCCTTTACTACTGGCATAGCAAAAGAGGGATTTTTGAGAGGATGATTTACGATAAGCTGTAATGGCAGATAAATGTACCTTAAGAGAGGAGAACTGCAATCCTGACCTCGCAAGATGTAACAGGTAAGGCAAGATAACCTCCTCCTGGGCCAAAATAGGTTTGTGATTGTGCTGCCGGCACCACATGTAGACCCTTTTCCACTTGAACGCGTAAGAGGGTCGCGCAGATGGTCTTTTAGACTCCTTTAAAATATTCATACCTTCCTGAGAGATCCCTAGATGTCCATATTGCAGGAATTCAGGAGCCATGCTGTCAAGCTCAGCGAGGGAAGGATGGGATGTATAATTTCCCCCCCTAATCTGTAAACGAGATCCGGTATGCACAGTAGCCTCTTGTGCGGTTGCTCTGACAACTGGAAGAGATCTGTTTACTAGTATTGTCGAGGCTGTTGTGGGGCTATGAGTATCATCATGGCTTTGGATCTGTAAAACCTGTTGATTACAGCAGGTATCAGGGGAATCAGTGGAAAAGCATAGAGAAATATCCCTGATCAGTCTATCAACAGGGCATTCCATTGCGTCCCCAGACGGTAGAACCTGGATGCCAAGTCTGGGCATTTTTTGTTGACGTCGTCTGCAAATAGATCTAATTGAGGCTGACCCCACCAATGGAAGATGTCTGTTACGACCTTGTCGTGAAGGACCCAGTCGTGGGAGTCAATTAGACTTCGGCTTAGGAAATCTGCTTCTGAGTTTTGCTGTCCCAGGAGATGGACTGCTGTGAGGGACATTCCCCTCGCTATTAGCCAGTGCCAGATAGTTTGAGATTCCAGAGACAGGGAACGAGATCTCGTGCCCACTTGCTTGTTTAGATAATACATCGAAGTGTTATTGTCCGTCTGGACCAGAAGGGATTTTCCTTTGATCGATGGGGCAAATGATTTGAGAGCAAGGTGAACCGCTCTCAGTTCCTGTAGGTTGATGTGGTAACTCTGATCCTTGCTGGACCATAAGCCCAGGTGAGCTCCCCAGCCCTGTAGTGATGCATCCGTTGCCAGGGTGTCGGAAGGAGTGGACTGGTGAAAAGGAGCCCCTACCAACAGGTGATGTCTGCGCATCCACCATTGTAATGATGCTAGAGCCCCGGTTGAAAGAGCTATTCTGTCCTCCCATTGGGCTGTGTGTTGATTCCACTGATCCTCTAGAGCCTCTTGAAAAGACCTCATATGTAGCATGGCATTCAGGACAATGAAAATGGAGGAGGCCATGGAGCCCAACAGAGATGCCACCTGATGAACCGTAGGTCTGAGATTGCGGAAAAGAGTGTGACACTTTTTCGTTATTGATGATAGTCGTTCCTCTGAAGGATACACTCTTTCTAGTTTGGTGTCTAGTACTGCCCCCAGACAATGGAGGGTCTGAGTTGGAATGAGAGTGGACTTCTAGAAATTGACCTGCAAACCCAGAGAGCTGAAAGTGTTCAGAACCAGGTTCAGATGGTTTACAGCCTGCTCTGTGATGGTAGCTTTGAGCAGCCAGGCATCTAGGAATGGATAAATAAAGACATTCTGTTTTCTCAAGTATGCCACTATCATTGCCACACATTTGGAGAATGTCCGAGGGGCTGATTTTAGGCCAAAGGGCAGCACTTTGAACTGGTAGTGTTGTGATGCCACTCGGAACCAAATACATTTTCGATGTGAAAGTGCGCATCCTGTAGATCTATGGCGCACATCCAGTCTCCTGGATGTAGCCGAGGCAAAATCTGATGAAGGGCCGGAATTCTGAATTTAGATTTTCGGATGTATTTGTTCAGATGTCTCAGATCTAGAATAGGTATGAAGACCCCTTCTTGGCCTTTCTTCTTCACCAGAAAATATTGGGAATACACTCCTTTTCCTCGTTGAGTGAATGGAACCTTTTCTATTGTTCTTTTCTGCAACAGGATGCAAACTTCTTTTCGCAGTACCGAGTAATGAGCAGGCGCTGACCTCGTTGGCGGCAGAGACGGTGGAGGAGATTTGAACCGAAGAGAGTAACCATTCTCTACAATGTTTAGCACCCATTTGTCTTTTGTAACGGTGTGCCACTCTTGAACGTAATTGGTAATACTTCCCCCCTCTGGAGTGGTGGACAGGGTTAGTGGAAGCGAATCCTCATTGTTTTCCCGCTGCCTTGGGAGTAGACTGATGTGGTCTACTTGGAGCGCGGTCTCTTGCAGTTTTGTGTGATTGATAGAAAGGCTGTCCCTGCTTTTGTTGAGGCCTCTGGGACCAGTGAGGGGCTTGAACCCTCTGCTGAAAAGGGCGCTTGTCACAAGGCCTGTACCGCCTTCTATATTCTCTTCGCCTATCCAGGCCCACCGCCTTCATAGTGTCTACCTCCAATTTCATCCTCACCATTTCATCATCGTTGTAAGATCAAAATAATGAGGTTCCATTAAAAAGAGGGTTCAAGATGCGGTGCTGTGCCTCCTGCCTCAATCCTGTGAGGCGCAGCCATGAGGACCTCCTTGCCCAAATGCCATGTGCGTAGCCATGAGCTGTCAAATCTGCGCCGTCTGCAGCAGCACTAATCACTTGGTTGGATACTAAACTCCCCTCTTGCAGGATCTCCTGAAAATCTTGCCTATCTTTCCTAGGCAATTTGTCAATTAACCTGTTCAGAGAGTCACACAAGGAACGGTTGTACCTTCCCAGAACCGCAGAAGCACTGGAGACCTTCATACATGCTGCTGAAGTGCCACACATTTTCCTGCCCAATGAGTCCAAATGTTTTATCTTCTTGTCTAGAGGGACCATAGATGATGACGCCACAGAATGAGTGTTACGGGCAGCAGCCAAAATCACAGAGTACAGAGGAGGATCGACTCTAAGGAACAAAGGATCCTGGTGTGCGGCTTTATATTTCTTTAGTATCCGAGCAGGAGTAGAACGAAGGCTAGCCAGAGTAAGAAATGTGTCCATAGCCGGTTGTAAAAGACCAGGAACCAGAGGCAGTAATTTCCTGGAGGAGGCACGTTGATGTAGGGTCTCAAAGATCACTGACGATGACGTAGTCGGCTCTGGAATCTCTATGTTCAGTGTTTGGGCCCCTCTGACCAAAACCTTGTTACAGGTAGTAATATCGTCAATTGGCGATACTCTTGCTGGAGGGGAGTTAGTCAAGGTAGGTGAGTAGTGTAAGGAAATGCCTCCTTGGCATGGTTACCCCCTGACTTTTTGCCTTTGCTGATGCCAAGTTATGATTTGAAAGTGTGCTGGGACCTGCTAACCAGGCCCCAGCACCAGTGTTCTTTCCCTAAACTGTACCTTTATCTCCAAAACTGGCATAACCCTGGCACCCAGGTAAGTCCCTTGTAACTGGTACCCCTGGTACCAAGGGCCCTGATGCCAGGGAAAGTCTCTAAGGGCTGCAGCATGTCTTATGCCACCCTGGGGACCCCTCACTCAGCACATGCACACTGCTTGCCAGCTTGTGTGTGCTGGTGGGGAGAAAATGACTAAGTCGACATGGCACTCCCCTCAGAGTGCCATGCCAACCTCACACTGCCTATGGCATAGATAAGTCACCCCTCTAGCAGGCCTTACATGAGCACTATGCCCATACAGTGTCTAAGCAAAACCTTAGACATTGTAAGTGCAGGGTAGCCATAAGAGTATTTGGTCTGGGAGTCTGTCATACACAAACTCCACAGCACCATAATGGCTACACTGAAAACTGTGAAGTTTGGTAACAAACTTGTCAGCACAATAAATGCACACTGATGCCAGTGTACATTTTATTGTGAAATACACCCAGAGGGCATCTTAGAGATGCCCTCTGAAAACATACCCGACTTCCAGTGTGGGCTGACTAGTTTTTGCCAGCCTGCCACACACCAGACATGTTGCTGGCCACATGGGGAGAGTGCCTTTGTCACTCTGTGGCCAGGAACAAAGCCTGTACTGGGTGGAGGTGCTTCTCAACTCCCCCTGCAGGAATTGTAACATCTGGCGGTGAGCCTCAAAGGCTCACCCCCTTTGTTACAGCGCCACAGGGCATCCCAGCAAGTGGAGATGCCCGCCCCTCCGGCCACTGCCCCAACTTCTGGTGGCAAGGCTGGAGGAGATAATGAGAAAAACAAGGAGGAGTAACTCCCCAGTCAGGACAGCGCCTAAGGTGTCCTGAGCTGAGGTGACTCTTACTTTTAGAAATCCTCCATCTTGCAGATGGAGGATTCCCCCAATAGGATTAGGGATGTGCCCCCCTCCCCACAGGGAGGAGGCACAAAGAGGGTTTAGCCACCCTCAGGGCCAGTAGCCACTGGCTACTGCCCTCCCAGACCTAAACACCCCCCTAAATTGAGTATTTATACATGAACCAAGGAAGACAGATTCCTGCAACCTAAAGAAGAAGAAGGACTGCTGACCTGAAGCCCTGCAGTGAAGATGGAGACGACAACTGATTTGGCCCCAGCCCCACCGGCCTGTCTCCCTACTTTGAAGAAAACTGCAACAGAGACGCATCCACCAGGGTCCAGTGACCTCTGAAGCCTCAGAGGACTACCCTGCATCTAAAGGACCAAGAAGCTCCTGAGAACAGCGGCCCTGTTCAAGAAACTGCAACTTTTGGAAACAAAGAAGCAACTTTTAAAGACCACACGTTTCCCGCCGGAAGCGTTAGACTTTCCACTCGGCACCCGATGCCCCCGGCTTGACCTGCAGAAAACTAACACTACAGGGAGGACTCCCCGGCGACTGCGAGCCTGTGAGTAACCAGAGTTGACCCCCCTGAACCCCCACAGCGACGCCTGCAGAGGAAATCCAGAGGCTCCCCCTGACCGTGACTGCCTGCTTCAAGGAACCCGACGCATAGAAACCACAGTGCACCCGCAGCCCCCAGGACCTGAAGGAACCAAACTCCATTGCAGGAGCGACCCCCAGGCGACCCTCTGCCTAGCTCAGGTGGTGGCTACCATGAGGAGCCCCCCCTGTGCATGCCTGCATCGCTGAAGAGACCCCCCGGGCCTCCCCATTGATTCCTATTGAAAACCCCACGCCTGTTTGCACTCTGCACCCGGTCGCCCCTGTGCCGCTAAGGGTATACTTTCTGTGCCTGCTTGTGTCCCCCTGGTGCCCTACAAAACCCCCCTGGTCTGCCCTCTGAAGTCGCAGGCACTTACCTGCTGGAAGACTGGAACCAGGGCACCCCTATTTCCATTGAAGCCTATGTGTTTTGGGCACCACTTTGACCTCTGTACCTGACCGGCCCTGAGCTGCTGGTGTGGTAACTTTGGGGTTGCCTTGAACCCCCAACAGTAGGCTACCTTGAACCCAACTCTGAACCCTGTAAGTGTTTTACTTACCTGTGAACTTAACATTTACTTACCTCGCCCAGGAACTGTTGATTTTTGCACTGTGTCCACTTTTAAAATAACTTATTGCCATTTTTGCCAAAACTGTACATGCTATTGTGATTATTCAAAGTTCCTAAGATATTCCTAAGATACCTGAGTGAAATACCTTTCATTTAAAGTATTGTTTGTAAATCTTGAACCTGTGGTTCTTAAAATAAACTAAGAAAATATATTTTTATATATAAAAACCTATTGGCCTGGAATTTGTCTTTGAGTGTGTGTTCCTCATTTTTGCCTGTGTGTGTACAACAAATGCTTAACACTACCCTCTGATAAGCCTACTGCTCGACCACACTACCCCAAAATAGAGCATTAGAATTATCTCTTTTTGCCACTATCTTACCTCTAAGGGGAACCCTTGGACTCTGTGCACGCTATTTCTTATTTTGAAATAGTATATACAGAGCCAACTTCCTACAAGTAGTCTCTTATGAAGTACTCAGATGCGGTAGACCATGAAGGAGATCTTCGCCACCTTTGCCGTGATCCAGAGGATCTAGATCTAGACTGTCTCCTGGATCGTGACCTACTTCTTGTGGATGCCCTGGACTGGCTGCGTTGACGTCAAGGAGCGGGCTGATCAGCAGCAGGTCTTGCGCGTTCAGATAGAGTTGTTGGCGAGGGCATACGAGGCAAAGAAGTCTCGAGTACTGAGAATCTGGAGAAGCTGGTGAGAAACCCTTTGCGAGACAGATGTTACAGGAGAAGGTTGTCTCGGTGTCGATCGATGTTGTGTTGTTGTCAACAGGGATCCAGGGGTTTCTGCCGTCGAGCGAGACCTTTCCGTCTTCTCAGGTCTCGACGTCGATGTCGCATGCTTCGACGACGAGTGGTGATCCGCAGCAGGAATGTGCCTCTACGTTGAATGCTTTGACGTCGAGCGGTGTGCTGATGGAGACGAGTGCCTCAATGTCACACGATGAGGGGACCTCAACCTAGTTCTCGAGGTCGGCTTCAACGGCGGACGCTGCAACGTCATCGGATGATGACTAGTCTTTGACCCCGTGTGAGTAGTGATGTACCTGCTCGACATCGATGGGTGTGCAGCCGTCGACAGAGAACTACCCCGATTATGGGATACAAGCTTTGACATATTTTCTTTCGACATCGATGATGCAGTGATGAACAGACAGGAATCTTCCTACCTGCCGACATCTATCTGGCTCACCGTTGTGTAGATTCCATGGAAACTTTCTCCCTTTCATGCAGACCATGTAGTCGAATCCTCTCTCTGTCCTTGAGAGTCCTTTTAGACAGATTTTTGTAATGTCTGCAGGTGTCAGGAGAGTGACTCTCAGGCAAACAGACTATGCACACAGAGTGTGGGTCTGTCTGGGCCTTCTTCTGCCCACAAGAAGGACATTTCACAAACAATGAAGGAATTTTTGTGAGAAAAAACTTGTCTCTCTCAAAAAAAATTAGAATCGTCGAATAAATCAGAGAAAAACACAGTCTAGGTAATTTTTTGGCCAAATTACCAGAAAAATGAGTGCTCAATGCTCCAGGATCCTCACAGAAGAAGCCAGAAAAAAGAACTGACCTAACTGTGAACCAACTGTCACCTCACTCTTACCCCTGAGGCATTGTGGGATACTGGAAGTGCTCAGGGTCTTAAAGGCACGGTGCCAATTTTTTGGTTCTGCTGTGTTAACCTTCATGCAGCCTATTGGCTAATAATGCTTCTTTATTTTCAATGTAGTTTTTCTCTTTTAAAATGGATTGCTTATACTTTCTATACCTTCTACTTTGACTACAGAAAGTTTTTACCTTTAATTGAAGATTTTAATTTATGTTTAAAAAAAAACCTCCCAAAAATAAAGCATTTTTTGTCTGTTTCTCAACATAGACTGCATTGCTTTTTACACATGTATATATTATATTTGTATTGAAATTCTCTACTAAAATGTTATTTTTCATAGATATTTCATACATATACATGTGTGTTTGTATATGCTCTGGGGTCCCCGCACGTGGGCGGGAATATTCAGTGTTTATGACTATTGATGAGGATCCCCTGGAAGAGAAGTGTAGTGGCAAGTAAGTAAGTAAGTAAGGGCCAGATGTAGCAAAGGTATTTCCCCATTCTGTGTCTATGGGAAAAAGTGTTCGTACATATGGCCCTAAGTAACTTGTATGTTCTCCAGCACTAGATCTTTCAAAGATTCACATGCTTGAATCAGAACAGCAAGTAAAACAAAAAATCCAGCACACATTTATGGCAGCAGAAAGTGGGAAATGAAATAGATGATTAATTATTGCCTGTCCTAGTACTGATTGTCTTCCAGCATGGCAGCTCTTTGAAGTGGTTCCTATTCATCAATCTGCATGTGACAGTCATGCGTAGAGAGCTGCCTTGGCTGCAACCCCATTTGTACAGTGCGCCATCATTGTGCCCCAAAAAGGTTAATCCGTTTTTTTGTTGTTGAGCATGACAGCAGCTACTGGCCATCTTGCTACACCTTATGTGGAAAGAGGACTCCCTTTCTGCAAATGTCCAAAGGTCACTAGTAGATGATTAAAAGCCTGATTTAGTGATGGTGTCCTTGTCTGCCAAAGCCTTGGTCTGCCTACTCTATTTTGAGTTAGGTGAACTGTCAATTTTCTTACGGAGTGCCCCCCCCCCCCCTTTGCTCTGCCATTGGAAGACTTATTCTGATGCTCTAGTGGAGCAGAGGCCATCGGAGTAAGGCATCAGACCCCCTGCCTCATTTGGAGCAGACTCCTGATGTCCTTTACTTTGTGTCACCGGCAGGTAAAAACAGAAAAAAATACAATGACCCCCGTACATGTGGGAGAAAAGACAAAGGCTTTGAGGCCCATTACTTTTTTGCTTTTTAGAAACAAGTTACTGAAAAACAAAAGTTTGATGTTTGACCAATAAAACATGGTGCCAATGTACCAAACTTTCAGTGTATCACTGAAGGCACAGATGACAGTCCGGCCCAATGGCAGTGGAGATTACCTTTGCCTCCCTTACAGATGGCAGGCCACCCTCCAGAGTCTGAATCAATCCCTAAATTTTCCGGAAATACCTAGTCCTTTTTATGTAGAAGTTAAAATGCAGACGACTCAAAAATATGTCACCTTTTCCTAGACTGTCTCGATTTAGGTAAATAAAACTTTCTTTATCACCAGTTTAGGCAGGTGCAATTTCATAGGAACTCATCGAATAAATTTAGGAATGATCCACAGAACCACTCTGTATTTATGAAATGTCAGGAAGGGCTGCTTAATAGTAAACAGTTGTAATACATTGACTGTTCTTGCTGAGTTTAGCCCCAAGAGCAGTGCACTCTTCCAGGAAACGCTATGGATGTCTGCCGAGCAGATAAGTTCAGAAGGGCTCACAGACTCTTCCATAAGTAGGTACAGGACAGTATCAAGTCCCCATATGTCTGCCGGTGCATGCAGTGGTTGAAATGCTCTAAGAAACCCATTCATAAGCTCCTTGATAATCCTGACGGATTCTTCTCCACAGGCCGATATATTAAAATGGCTGACAGATGGGCTTTTACTGAACTAAACTTGAGCCCAGACTGGGTAGACAGAGCAACGGTGGCAGTATATGGCAAGTATCTGGCATCCGATGAGCCTGAGACAACTCTGTGTACCAAGCACAAACCCTCTTCTTTTTTTATTGGGGAATAAAGTATAAATCATAATACAAAAATAGAATAGTATGCCATATACTACACAATAAATAAATACATTTTAAAGGCTGCTATTAGCATTATCAGATGATGTCATGAAAGCAGACCTCTGAGTACAGCCAGCGACTTAGCTAATACCAGTAAGAGAGCTGTACTCATGGCCATCTTCCTAGCTGTGAAGAAAACACACAAAGAGATGGGTAGAACCTTTGAATTAATCTCAGTTACTGGTAATTTCTTAGGCCACATCCCAGTCAATTGTTTTTTTTTTTTCACACCTTGCCACCGCATCCAGAAACCAGCTATATACAAACCAGCATGTTCCTTGGTCACATGATTATCTGCAGTTGGCAGTTACAATAGAGGGTCTGGGTTTGGAAGGACGGGCCATATCTGGCAGGGTGGGAAGGGGTAGGGCTGTCACCTACCACACATGCACTTCAAAGGCACTGGCTCATCTCACAAAGGACTTCACACTAGCCTATTATGCCTAGACTGCATAAGGACCTTCTCATCTCTCTCTTGTAGACATGCTTCATCAAAGTGCACTCCAGGCTGTGCTCACAGATACCCCTTTGACTGAAGAAGAGCTGATGCCCCCATAACAGTCTTTGTACCCGGGAAGTAGCTAAGCGGCCTACCAAGGGAACTAATGTACAGCCTAGCTGTACACTAGAAAACTAAAGCTTTCAACAAGCCACCTATCAGTTCTAATTAAAAGCGAAAGCTTGAGGACTTTGTCACTTAACACATGGTCAAAGAATATTAATAGACCTCTGGAAGCAGAGCAGGAAGCCCATCCAATGAGAGAGATAGCCAATGCAACAGTGAAAACCGAATGTGGCAGTATTTCACTGTTAGGACATGTAAAACACATCAGTATATGTCCTACCTTTAATATGCACTGCACCCTGCCCACTGGGCTGCCTAGGGCTACCTTAGGGGTACCTCACATGTACAAAAAGGGAAGGTTTGGGCATGGCAAGTGGGTACACTTGCCAGGTCAGATTGGCAGTTTAAAACTGGACACACACACACACACACACACACACACACTGCAGGTCTGAGACATGCTCATAGGACTACTCATGTGGGTGGTGCAGGCCCACTAGTAGCATTTGATTTACAGGCCCTGGGCACCTCTAGTGCACTTTACTATGGGCTCACCAGTAAATCAGATATGCCAATCATGGATAAACCAATCAACAGAACAATTTATATAGGGAGCACTTGCACTTTAGCACTGATTAGCAGTGATAAAGTGCGAAGAGACAATAAACCAGCAAAAACAGATTAAAAAAAATAGGAGAAAGAAGGCACAAAGGTTGGGAATAACCCTGCAGAAAGGGCCATTTCCAACAATGATGCAGATCTGGCTTGGCAATGGAGAACAGTAGTTGTGGTGCATGAATACGTCAACCATGAATGTTGAACAACTGTCTTTACCCATTTCCACACTTTTACTGATGTAAAAATAGTATGTTGAGGCCTCGGTTTGGTGATGAGTGAGATGGAAGCTCTGCACAGCTTGAGGGCCAGCTCGATAATTCAACGCCTGAGCCTGCCTAAGCGGTTTGTTTTTTTAAACATGTTCCGATTAGGGAGTGCATTTGTAAGATAAAAGCTAAGGTGAAGCGTGTGTCTGCTGTCTGTGGTCTATACCCAGAGAGAAAACAATTAAATCCGGTTTGATACTTGTAGCAGCCAGTTGGGTCCTGGTAGGTCAGGCAAAGGAGAAATATGTGCACCAAACTACTCCTTCGCGGCTGTCCGTGCTTGAAGTGAAAAACACACTGGGCAAATTCACCAAGGCATTTCCATCCCATATAGGATGCAGTGTTTGTATTGCAAAACATATTCTCACTCTTGTTTTTATAATAGTTTTTGTGGCATCCATGCCCCTTCTGGCAAAGTAACCGGTGACTTACCATAGTGTAGTACTGGAAACGTTTCTTGCTGGTCTTCCTGCGCCTTCCATCACGAAATATTCGTGCATGCTGTGGAGGTGAAAATAGTGAACAAGTCACGTGGGGATGTATATTAATCAACACTGCTACGGCCCTCGTTACGAGTTAGGTGCATTTCCATGGCGAGATTTCCAGGGGCTGCAGTTGCCAATACAGGCCGGGATCTCTGCAAGGAATTCTGCCTATTGCTAGCTAGGCTCCTAGGAATGGGGAATCATTGTCCAGACATTGAATTACCATGCACAGATCTGCACGGTAATGCAGTGTTGCAGACATTCATCTCTAGTGGCAGGTCTTCCTAAACAGCAGACATTAATCCAGAGCAGCAGACATTCATCTATTGATCTCTTCCATAGCAGCAGAAATTCCTCCAACATGCAAGCATTCATCAGTATCTGAAGACATTCATCCACATCAAAAGACCGTCTTTCGAAGCAGGAAACACTTATCCACAGTTACAGACAATTATCCAATTCAGTCTTCTGAAGCAGCACAGGATTTTTATCCAAAGCAGCGGACACTCATTCACTGAGCTCATGAAAGCAACGGAAACTCTTCCAAAGCAGTGGGCATCAGTAGTAGCTGCCATTCAGTCCTAGCAGCAAACCCTATTTCAAAGCAGCAGACACTTATCAAACCTACAGAGACTTATCCAAAAGAGCAGACATTCATTAATTCATTCTTACTAGCAGTCACTCATCCTTAGCAGCCAGTAGGCACTCATCCGTAGAAGCAGCAGGAACTCTCCCAAAGCAGTAGACACTTATCCAATGTTGCAGACTTTTATCCTTAGCAGGAGGCATTCTTCTCAAGTAGCAGACACTCATCAAAAGCATCATATGCTCGTCCAAAGAAGAAGACATTAATACACAGTAACAGACATTGGCCCTCATTCTGACCTTGGCGGGCGGCGGAGGCCGCCCGCCAAAGTCCCGCCGTCAGGTTACCGTTCCGCGGTCGAAAGACCGCGGCGGTAATTCTGACTTTCCCGCTGGGCTGGCGAGCGGTCTCCTTCAGACCGCCAGCCAGCCCAGCGGGAAAGAGGCTTCCACGATGAAGCCGGCTCGGAATCGAGCCGGCGGAGTGGAAGCTGTGCGACGGGTGCAGTTGCACCCGTCGCGTATTTCACTGTCTGCGCAGCAGACAGTGAAATACATGTAGGGGCCCTCTTACGGGGGCCCCTGCAATGCCCATGCCAGTGGCATGGGCACTGCAGGGGCCCCCAGGGGCCCCGCGACCCCCCCTACCGCCATCCGGATCTCGGCGGTCCGACCGCCGGGATCTGGATGGCGGTAGGGGGGGTCAGAATCCCCGCGGCGGTGCAGCAAGCTGCGCCGCCGCGGAGGATTCAATGGGGCCGCGGTACACTGGCGGGACCCCGCCAGTGGTGCCGGTCCGACCGCGGCTTTACCGCCGCGGTCGGAATCCCCATTGGAGCACCGCCGGCTTGTCGGCGGTGCTCCCGCGGTCCTCCGCCCTGGCGGTCAAAGACCGCCAGGGTCAGAATGAGGGCCATTGTTTTTTAAGCAGCTGAAATTCATCCAGAGCAGTAGACATTCATCCACTGAGCTCATCCACAACAACAGACATTTCCCCAAGCAGCAAACACCTATCCAAAATAATGGGCACTTATCCAAGCAGTCTTATGAAGGAGCACAGACCTATCTAAGGCAGTGGACACTCACCCACAGAGCCCATCCACATCAGCAAAAACTCTTCCAAAGCAGTAGATAGTCATCAGTAGCAGCATTCATTCATACAATGCAGCAAGTACTCTTCCAATGCAAGAGACACTTATCCAAAGCGTCAGGCTTTCATCGATAGCAGCAGATATTTTTGACAAGCAGCAGACACTCATTAAGTGCTAGACATTCACCCATAGCGTTCAACAGTCTTCCTAAGCAGCAGCTATTTATCCAAAGTCGAAGACATTCATCCACTGAGCTCATCCACGCCAGGAGACACTCTTCCAAAACAGCAGACACTTATTTAAAGCATTAGACAGTCGTCCAAAGCGCTTGAAAGTAATTGTTAGCAGCAGGCACTGAAATTTAGTACAGGCACTGATCCTTATGAGCAGGCACTCGGTTGTAGCAGCAGGCACTCTTCCAAAGCAGACCATCTTGCAATGAATCCTTCAACTACTGCAACCAAGACAAATGTATCCAAACCTTTGATTAATACCAACAGTCATGGAACACAGACACCAGCTACTCTTTCAAACAACCATGCGCCACTAAATTACCTAGCAAAGTTCAAGTGTGTTTCCTTTGCATGACAAAAACCTGAAAGTCTGAACAATGAGCTCTGCTCCCTAAAATGCATACCATCTCCCAACTCTAGGCTTTGGAATGTCAAGCGTGTCCACCTCTGGATTCCTCTGAAGACTACATCCTATGTGATGATATGATATAATATATTGGGCTGTGTTGTGTTGTGTTATGTGTATTTGTGAAGTGCACTATCACCTGCGAGGGCATCCTGGCACTGAGCAGGTGTGTGTTTGTGTGTGTGCTTGGCCTTACTATGGTAGGGCTAGGCACACACACCACGTGAAAAAGGATTTGAATATCGCCTCCACGTCGCCTCACTCAGTGATGTAGGCTAGACATTGAATCTAAAATCACATTTTAAAGTAACCATTGAATTCAATAGCGTGTGACTCTGTCTATTTAAAGGGAAGCTAAGGGAGGTAGTGTCCAATGCTCTTCAAGAATCTAATCTCATCTTGTATCTCCTTTCTCTAGGGTAAATGTCAGAATTACCATGATAGAAACATCTTTTCAGAACCTTTAAGACAAGTCATAGGTTCCAAAGAGGTTAAGGGCCATCAGGTGTCCCAAATTCACCATTCGCCACAATGCGACCCATCACCATATTTTGGTGAGATTATGATGTGTCTACAGATAAGGCTTCTTTGCACTCTACCACAGCTCATCATTTACTCAAGTCTTCTATTCACTCATTAACTCACACACTCACTTGTTATGACTCACATGCAGTGGCCAGTGGCTGCAGGTATTGTTATAGCTCTTCCTTCCTTCACCCTTACTCACCGCTTCGCTTTCGCTCGCTATGGTGTCATCTGTGCTGTAAGTCCCATCACCAAGCTCTGCACTACCTGGGTCCTCTGAAAAGACAGAAAAGGACAGCAGTTCATTAGAACAGTGTGGAATAACAGCCACTGTGAGAAAAATAATATCCTTAACTTGTAATCATAGTTGTGCATTGTAGGCATCTTTGTTGCTTTTTCATTCAAGCACTGAATGGAGACGCTCAGAATACACCTAGTCAACGATTATGAAAAACTTTAAAGAGCTGGTCTTCTGTATCACTCAATCTAGCATTCCCAAATTATTTCTATCTTTATTTTATTGTGTGTATTTTTTTAATAACATGAATCTGGACCTAGGGAGTTAGAGTGCTTTAGATGAGCACTAGCTATAAAAAGAAAAAGGGCCTGATTTAGTTTGGTGTATGGGTTCATTGTTGCAAACATGACAGATGTATCATATGCCTTATTACAATCCTATATTATCTTATAATAAGGTGGACAGGATATCTGTCACATTTGCATTTGTGACGGAGTAACACATCTCTCAAACTCTAAATTTGGCTACAGATCAATCGATTTGCCTAGAATCACAGGCTGTTGAGCTGAGGCCATGATTCAAACCCACATTTACCAACTGAAGAAACATACATAACTCATGTATAAAGTGTTAGAAATTGGATCTTTGGTTGGCAGTCAGGTTAACCCCTGTCCAACCAAGGACCCTCACTCTAATCAGGGCAAAGAAGAAACACACCTGGTTAACCTCCACAGACCCCCTTGGTAGCTTGGCACGAGCAGGCAGGCTTAGCTCAAAAGCAATGTGTAAAGTACTAGTACCAACACACACAGTAATACAGTGAAAACTCTACAAAATGGACACCCCACCAGTTTAGAAAAATAGGCAATATTTATCTAAATCAAACATGACCAAAACAACAAAAATTCAACATACACAAGTCAAGATTTGAATTTTCAAAAGAATAAGAGTCTTACTCTATAGAAACAATGGAAATGTTGATTTTACACAAAGTACCTGGTTTGTGTCAAAAATAAAGCTGCACGGGCGAGACTTAGTTGGAAAAGTTAGCGATGTGTCTATTCCTTACTCGCAAGTGAGGCCGTGCATCATTTCTTCTCCGGTCGGGTTGGCAATGCGTTGTTTTTCTCCCTTGCAAGAGAGCGATGCGTCGATTTCCAGACGGGGCACCTCAGATCCGCACATGGACGGGATGACTTTGACACCAGGGACGATTCATGAGAAATCCGGTTGCACCGTTTTGGAAAACCGAGCTGTGTGGAGTTAGCGTTGTTATCAGCAGCCGCAAGCAGGTGTTGCGTGTCGTTTCCCTAGCCACGATGCGTAAATCTCCCAGCTGCGATGCAGGTGGAGCATCGATTTCAGCCGCAAAGCCGGTGGTGTGTCGTTTATCAGCCGTGTTGCAGATGGTGCGTCCAAAATTTCCCAGCACAACTTTCTGTGCATGGATTCCAGCTCTTGTCCTGCCAGCTTTACCTTTCAAAGGCCCAGGGACTGGCTAGGGCACCTCTTGGCAGGGCAGGAATCTCAGCAGGGAGTCCATGTGCTGGCAGAGAAACTCTTTGATGGCCCTGAGACTTCGAAACAGGAGGCAAGCTCAGTTCAAGCCCTTGGAGATTCTTCTCATGCAGGAATGCACAACAAAGTCCAGTCTTTGTCCCATTTACCAGGCAGAAGCAACAACTACAACATAGCCCAACAAAACACAGTCACAGGCAGGAGCAGCACTTCTCCTCAGCTCTTCAGCTCTTCTCCTTGGCAGAGGTTCCTCTTGAATCCAAAGGTGATCTTGAAGAAATCTAAAGTCTGGGGTTTTGGGTCCACTACATATCCCCCTTTCTGAAGTAGGCAAAATTCAAAGGAAAGGGTCTGTTGTTTACAGGATCCTGCCTTGCCCAGGGCGGGTCCAAGACATACACCAGGGGGTTGGAGACTGCATTGTGAGAGGGCAGGCACAGCCCATTCAGGTGTAAGTGACCACTCTTCCCTCCACCCTAGCACAGATGGTTCATCAGGATATGCAGGCTACACCCCAGCACCATTTGTCTCACTGTCTAGAGGGGATTCACAAACAGCCCAACTGTCAAACTGACCCAGACAGGGAATCCACAAACAGGGAGAGTCACAGAATGGTTTAAGCAAGAAAATGCTCACCTTCTAAAGGTGGCACTTTCAAGCTAACAATCTAAAAACTAACTTCACTAACATATGTATTTTTACATTGTGAGTCCAGAGACACCAAACTCCACATTTCTAGCTCCTCCCAAAAGGGATCTGAACTTTAAAGTTATTTAAAGGCAGCTTCCATGTTAACCTTTGAGAGAGATAAGCCTTGCAACTGTGAAAACCAAACTTCGCAGCATTTCACTGTTAGGACAAGTAAAACACGTCAGTACATGTCCCAACTTTAACATACACTGCACCCTGCCCATGGGGCTACCTAGTGCCTACCTTAGGGGTGCCTTGCATATATGAAAAGGGAAAGTTTGGGCCTGGCAAGCGGGTGCACTTGCCAAGTCGAATTGGTGGGTTAAAACTGCAGTGGCAGGTCTGAGCCATGTTTACAGGGCTACTTATGTGGGTGGCACAACCAGTGCTGCAGGCCCACTAGTAGTATTTGATTTGCAGGCCCTGGGCACCTCTAGTGCATTTGTACGAAGGGATTTACTAGTAAATCAAATATGCCAATCATGGAAAAACTAATTACACATACAATTTACACAGGGAGCATTTCCACTTTAGCACTGGTCAGCAGAGGTAAAGTGGTCAGAGTACCAAAAGAACAAGTTACTTACCTTCGGTAACGACTTTTCTGGTGGATACATTAGCTACCTGTGGATTCCTCACCTAATGAATACTCCCATGGCGCCAGCATTCGACGGAAATCTTCTTCCTAGCTTCTGCACGTCGACGAGGACGTCACTCTAGCCCACGCGACGCCGTCTGACGTCATAAGAGGTCCTCGCCGACGTGCCGACGTCAGTACCAACATTTTTTACGTGCATGAGAATAATAACCCAATGCAATGAAAGAGCAAGGCAACATCCCATAACATTGTAAATCACACAACATTGCAATAAAATGGCTGTAGATTTAATATAACTCTTTTTTTTTATAAAATCAAACAAACAAATATATACAAATCATGTATATACACAAAGATATATACATATATATACATATATACAAGTATCCATATATACAAAATCTATTGCAACCTTGAAGACCAAGAGGAGCGCACTCAAGGATTACTTGGTAAGACCAGAAAGGCAACGGAGAGGCGGGTGGGACCGTGAGGAATCCACAGGTAGCTAATGTATCCACCAGAAAAGTCGTTACCGAAGGTAAGTAACTCGTTCTTCTGATGGATACAACTACCTGTGGATTCCTCACCTAATGAATAGAGTCCCAAAGCAGTACCACGCCCGGTGGTGGGTGCCGAAATGGTCAAACCAAGAAATCCTGCAGCACTGACCGTGCAAAATGGCCGTCCCTTCTGACCTCTGAGTCCAAACAGTAATGTTTCGCAAAAGTGTGAAGGGACGACCAAGTTGCGGCCTTGCAGATGTCGACCACAGGAACACCTCTGGCCAAGGCCGAAGTGGCCGACTTAGCTCTGGTGGAATGAGCTCTAATGCCATCAGGAGGATCCTTCTTTGCCAAAGAGTAACAGATTTTAATGCAAAGAACAACCCACCTGGAGAGTGTTCTCTTGTGGACTGACTTTCCTCTCCTCTTGCCCACGTATCCGATGAACAGCTGATCCTCCAGCCTGAAATCCTTTGTTCTATCAATGAAGAAGCTTAACGCCCTCTTTGGGTCCAAGCGATGTAGTCTCTCTTCCTCCTTAGAAGGATGAGGCGGAGGATAGAACGTGGACAAAGTAATTGTCTGGGCCAAATGGAAAGGTGAAACAACCTTCGGGAGGAAAGCAGCCTTGGTCCTCAACACCACCTTATCCCCATAAAAAGTTGTATAAGGGGGTTTTACCGATAAGGCTTGCAACTCACTCACTCTCCTTGCAGATGTTATAGCCACCAGGAAGACTGTTTTAATAACTAAATACCTTAAGGGGCAAGAATGCATAGGCTCAAAAGGGGACCCCATAAGGAAAGTCAGGACCAAGGACAAATCCCATTGAGGCATAACGAATGGTTTTGGAGGATATTTATTTAGAAGACCTTTCAAGAATCTGAGAACAATAGGGGATTTAAATAACGATGGTTGGTCTGGAAGACAAATGAAGGCTGACAAAGCCGACAAATAACCCTTAATGGTAGCCACTGCACAACCTTTCTGCGCTAGAGACAGAGCAAAAGACAAAACGTCCGACAGATGAGCATGTAAGGGATCAATCTGTCTCTCTCCACACCACATAACAAATTTAGACCACCTATTAGCATAGATAGATTTAGTGGAGTGTCGCCTGGCCGCTAATATAACATCCACTACATCAGGCGGGAGAGAGAAGGAACTCAGGTTGCCCCGTTCAATCTCCAGGAATGTAGGTGTAGACTCTGGAGGTTGGGGTGTAAAACCTGCCCCTGCGACTGCGAGAGGAGGTCTGCCCTGAGAGGGAGACGGAGCGGAGGGCACAGCGAGAGTTGGAGAAGGTCGGAGTACCACACCCTCCTTGGCCAATCCGGAGCTATTAAGATGACTTGGGCCCGGTCTTGGCGAATCTTCCTCAACACTCGAGGAATCAAGGGTATGGGGGGAAACGCGTAAAGCAACTGGTCGCACCAGGTTATCTGAAACGCGTCCCCCAATGCTCCCTGCACCGGATACTGGAGGCTGCAGAATAACGGACAATGCGCGTTCTCCAGAGTGGCAAACAGATCTATCCGAGGAAACCCCCACATCTGGAAGATTAAACTGACTTGATCTGGATGGAGACGCCACTCGTGGTCGCCCGAGAATTGGCGACTGAGACTGTCCGCACCTACATTCAAGACCCCGGCCAGATGATTTACTACCAAGCAAATCTGACGGTCCTTTGCCTAGGACCATAGTCGAAGAGCTTCTCTGCAGAGAAGGTACGACCCTACTCCTCCCTGTTTGTTTATGTACCACATCGTGGTAGTATTGTACGTCAGGACCTGTACCGACTGACCACGAAGGGAAGGGAGGAAGGCCTTGAGAGCCAGACGTACAGCCCGTAACTCTAACAGATTGATATGAAACATCTGTTCCTCTGGAGACCAAAGTCCTTTGATATCCAGATCCCCCAGATGAGCTCCCCACCCTAGAGTGGAAGCATCCGTTATGACCGTGGCCACTGGTGGCGACTGCGCGAACGGCTTTCCTTGTGAAAGATTGTTGCCCGCAATCCACCACTTCAAGTCCACAGCAGCATCTCTGGAGATCTTGACCGCACCTTCTAGATCTCCTTTGTGTTGAGACCACTGCCTTCGGAGGCACCACTGAAGAGCCCTCATGTGCCAGCGAGCATGCGTGACCAACAGTATGCAGGAGGCAAACAGACCGAGCAGACGAAGGACCTTGAGGACTGGAACTACCGCTCCATTTCGAAACATTGAAACCAATTCCTGAATATCTTGAATCCGCTGAGGCGGAGGAAAGGCTCGATTCAATGTTGTATCCAGTACTGCCCCTATGAACAGGAGGCGCTGAGAGGGCTCCAGGTGAGATTTGGGCACGTTCACCGAAAAGCCCAGATCGAACAACAACTGGGTTGTTGACTGCAGATGATGCGACACAAGCTCCGGAGACTTGGCTTTGATCAACCAGTCGTCCAAGTAAGGGAATACTGCTATCCCCTTCCTTCTGAGCTCTGCCGCAACCACCAACATCACCTTTGTGAAAACTCGAGGTGCTGAAGTAAGACCAAACGGGAGGACCGCAAACTGATAGTGTTGCGACCCTACCACAAACCGGAGATACTTCCTGTGCGACTTGAGTATCGGGATATGAAAATAAGCGTCCTGCAAGTCGACAGACACCATCCAATCTTCTTCTGTGCTAGAGTCAGCATCTTGAACTTTTCCTGTTTGAGGAACCAATTCAAGATCCTCAGATCCAGGATCGGTCTCAACCGACCATCCTTCTTGGGAATCAGGAAGTACCTTGAGTAACAACCTCGACCCCTTTCCTGCTCTGGGACCAACTCCACCGCGCCCTTTGAAAGGAGGACTTGAACCTCCTGTTGTAGCAACAGGAGGTGTTCTTCTGAACAATAAGATGGGCGGGGCGGGATGGGGGGCGGAAACTCCCGAAAGGGAAGGGTGTAGCCTTTTCCCACAATACTGATAACCCAAGTGTCCGTTGTAATAGTCTCCCACTTGTGGAGAAAATGCCGTAAACTTTCCCCCTACAGGAGAGGAGTGAGTGGGAAATGGTGGAAGCCTAAGGCTGCTTTCCCTGCTGCACCCCTCCAGAGGACGAGGAAGAGGCAGAGTGCTGATGAGAGGCTCCTCTGGTGCGGGCCCTACCTCTCCCTCTAAATGATCTATAGGGGTGGGAAGAGGCGGTTTGCTGGAATCTCCCCCGAAAGGAAGAGGAGGAAGAGCCACGCCCAAATCCACGAAACCTCCTGAAAAACCTGGAAGAGGCAGAGGAAGAAGGAGCTTGCAGCCCTAACGATTTGGCTGTGGCCCTGCTCTCTTTATATCGCTCCAAGGCCGAATCTGCCTTGGCTCCAAACAGTTTGTCCCCATCAAACGGGAGGTCCAATAGGGTCGACTGCACGTCCGCAGAAAACCCTGAATTACGGAGCCAGGCCTGTCTCCTTGCCACCACAGCCGTGCCCATTGCCCTAACCACCGAGTCGGTCGTGTCCAGCCCAGACTGGATAATCTGGGTTGCGGCAGCCTGGACGTCCGAGACAACATCCAAGAGTCCCTGGGGAAGCTCCGTAAATGAAGATGAAATATCGTCCATAAGAGCATGGATGTATCTCCCCAGAATGCAAGTTGCGTTGGTGGCCTTCAACGCCAAACTGCAAGATGAAAATATTTTCTTGGATTGTGCATCCAGCTTTTTGGAGTCCCTGTCTCCAGGTACCGTCGTGAAAGATCCAGGCGCTGACTTCGATGAACAGGAGGCTTGCACCACCAAGCTCTCCGGCGTAGGGTGTCTAGAAAGAAAGCCAGGGTCAGATGGTGCAGCTCGATATCTCCTGGCCACAGCCCTATGAACCGCCGAGGAAGATACTGGCTTCTTCCACACCTCTAACACCGGATCAAGCAAAGCCTCATTAAACGGCAAGAGAGGCTCCGCTGCAGCAGAGGCCGGATGCAGTACCTCCGTCAATAAATTCTGCTTCGCTCTGCCACCGGCAAAGGCAGGTCCAGAAAGTTAGCTGCCTTCCTTACCATAGCGTGAAAGGTAGCAGCCTCCTCCGTATACTCCCCTGGAGATGAAAGGTCCCACTCAGGGGAAGTATCCAGCCCACTGGCCGTATCCAGACCATGCAGTCCATCACCAGAGTCCTCAACCTCTCCTTCCTCCAGGACTCGTTGGTACTCCTACTCTTCCAAAAGACGGAGAGCACGCCTCCTCGAATGTAGTCTCTGCTCGATACGCAGAGTCGACATGGCCTCCGCCGAAGTGGAAGATCGGCGCCGATCTCCAGAAGTATCCGACGCCGCGTCCGGCGCCACAGGCAGCTTCGGCGCCGATGAAGGAGCAGGGCGAAGAGATCTTGGAGCCGATGGACCCACCGGAGTCACAGGACGAAATCCTGACGTCGACGGGATGGAAACCTCCGGGGCCAATCCCTCTGAAGCCACCGGAGCCGCCACCAGCGCCGACACCGGCGCCGAGCCCACATTCCCAAAAGGGAGAAAGGGCATAAAGGGTGCCAGCCGTAGAGGCGCAGGATCACTCAATGAAAAGGCCAAAGGCCCCGAAGGACCAGCCGGAGCACCTCCTGGAGCCATCTGTTGAAAGATGGTATACATCGCATTCAGAAATGCTGTACTATCGGCTCCAGGGGTGGGAAAAGCCGGATACTGGGGTGCCTGGATCGAAGGCGACCCCGACGCCGGCCTCGACGTCTGCGACGCCGGAGACAACACAAGAGGCTGCATCACCTCAATCACAGACACCTGCCCAGGCGAAGTCGGTGACTCCGGAGAGGGCAACGGCGTCGATGGATGCGGCGTGACCGTGGGACTGACCTCCCAAGTCCTCCGATGCCGAGCCGAAGGCGACCTCGAACGAGTCTCCTTGCTGGAATGACGCTGTGAATCTCTACAGCGCCGGGAGTCTCGATGACGCCGATGAGACCTTGGCGAAGAAGACTTTTTGTGATGTTTTTCCTTTCTCTTCGACTTCGCCATGAATAGTTTAGCCTCACGTTCTTTGAGGGCCTTCGGATTCATGTGCTGACAAGAATCGCAAGTCGCGACGCCGTGGTCGGAGCTCAAACACCATAGACAGTCGGAGTGAGGATCTGTAACGGACATCTTGCCCCCACACTCTCGACAGGGCTTGAAACCCGACTTTCTCTGAGACATTATTACCGCAGAGAAGAACTACGCAGCAGAAAATACACTGTAACTACGAAAGTAACAGTAGCTCCCTCGAAGATAACCGTTTCGAATGACGAGGACCTCTTATTGCCTGTATGACGTCAGACGGCGTCGCGTGGGCTAGAGTGACGTCCTCGTCGACGTGCAGAAGCTAGGAAGAAGATTTCCGTCGAATGCTGGCGCCATGGGAGTATTCATTAGGTGAGGAATCCACAGGTAGTTGTATCCATCAGAAACAGCGAAACAGAGTCCAGCACACAGTCAACAAATGGAAGCGGAGGCAAAAAAAGAAAGGGGAGACCATGCCTAGGATGCCAGGCCAGGTCTAACACAAAGTTGTTAACTAAGATTTCAATCACAAGCATCAGCTTTTATGCAAACCGGTGAAGAGAAGCAAGATGCTGGGGCTTATGTACAATGGAGCCTTTCCGTGTCAGATTCTGACAATCTCAAACCCCAATACTGAAATAATCAGTCACGGCTCATGTCTCACAGAAGAGGCAGTGTGGGGGTGGGGGTTGGGCGGGGGGTCTGGTGAGAATAAAAAAATTAATAAATAAACAAACAACTCCTCTATTGTGCTTTGCTGCTCCTCTTCTCTCCTCCGTCGCTGCAGGCAGGCACAGGTTCCCAGCCTGCCCTGCGGCCAATCCTGACGCTGCTCAAAGTAGTGTCAGGATGGGCTGGGAGTGCCCAGTCAGGGCGCTCCCTGGCAGACTGGGAGCCGGTGCAGGCTCTCGCCAGCCCGGCAACTGTGTTGCTGGGCTGGTGAAAGCCTACTGCCCATGTCTGTTTACCCGGCCCCAGGCGGCCGGCCAAACACACATGTGCTCTGAAGGGGAGTGCTATGCACTCCCACTCATACCTCATCACCCCCCTGGCCCGCCCCTTTATGAGGAGACAATAATAAACATTGTTTATTATCGTTTCCTTGTAAAGGTTTGCAGCTGCCGCTGATGGCAGGAGGGCGACGCCCCTCCACCCTAATGGAGGAGCCGCCCCTGTAATTAATACAATCAGAACAACGTACTTTGGCACTACAAAGTTATCGAAAGGCGACAAAATGTAGCTTTACATAACAGCCAAGTAAATTAATGAATGCATACATACATAAATAATTTACATGGTAGACAATTCATACCAAAGAAAGGTGTTGACGACAATTTAAAACCAAGGAATATGACATGACTGACATAATTATGATGTATTTATGCCATATACCTTAATAAACCATGAGAGAGCATTAGAGAGCGAAGGAGGTCAGTGTAGGCAGGACTCACACTTGAAGAGAGGGTTTTACACGTAACTAACCGATGTTACCAAAAAGTTAAATCACATAAACTTGGGCTAGAAGCCCCTATAAAGCTGATCTGTACAGAACAGAACCCCTAGATTTTCGAATAGTGCTATGGAAGATTGTGAGATACACTAGTGTTAGTCAAGAACAACAATGATAATGAGTTGGGCAGCCGAGAAAAGAAAATTAATGACATTTACAGGAATAAACACAAAGAACAAGTTACTTACCTTCGGTAACGCTTTTTCTGGTGGATACACTAGCTACCTGTGGATTCCTCAACTTATGAATTCTCCCATGCGCCAGCATCCAACGGAAAATCTTCTTCCCAGCTCTCCACGTCGACAAGGACGTCACAATTGCACGGCTCTATGCGACTCCGTCTGACGTCACCGTGCCAGTAAGAGGTCCTCGCCGGTGTGCGGACATCAGTTTCACCCATTTTTTACGTGCCTTTGAGGCGAACAGGTGAAAACCGACCTCACAATAGCTCAAATGAATACATATATACATAAAACCATAATGATGCAATAAAATTATAACCATCATTTATATATACACAAAATTACCAACCTATGTACACATGTAAAATTAAAATCTTGGTATGACCAGACAGTCAACAAGGAGCTGGGTTTAACTGTAAGGATAACTTGTTCTTCTGATGGATACAACTACCTGTGAATTCCTCACCTTATGAATAGAGTCCCAAAGCAGTACCACACTCAGAGGTGGGAGCCTGTCTGGTTACACCAAGAAATCCTGCAATACAGACCATGCAAAATTGCCGTCCCTCCTAACCCCCAGGTCCAAGCAATAAAGCTTTGCAAAGGTGTGGAGGGACGCCCAAGTTTCTGCCTTGCAAATATCCACCACCAGAACCCCTCTAGCCAGTGCCGAAGTGGCAGACTTAGCCCTGGTCGAATGGACTCTAATACCCTAAGGGGGAAAAGGGGGAACCTTCTTTGCCAACGAGTAGCAAACCTTGATACAAAGAATGACCCACCTGGACATCGTTCTTTTATGAACCGCTCTGCCCTTCCTCTTTCCAATATATCCCACGAATAGCTTATCTTCCAAGCAAAAGTCTTTCGTCCTCTCAAATAAAAAAAACTGAGAGCCCTTCTGGGGTCCAAACGATGGAGCATCTCTTCCTCCTTTGAGGGATGAGGAGGAGGGTAAAAAGATGGAAGGGTAATGGTCTGCCCCATATGAAAAGGAGTGACATCCTTTGGTAGGAAAGCCGCCCTGGTTTTCAGCACCACTTTATCAGGAAAGAATAAAGTAAAGGGAGGCTTACAACAAAGAGCCTGAAGCTCACCAACACCTCTAGCCGACGTTATAGCTATCAGAAAAACCATCTTAAGAACTAAATATCTTAATGGGGAAGAATGCATGGGTTCGAACGGTGAACACATTAAAAAAGTTAAAACGAGATTCAGATCCCACTGAGGAATAAGAAAAGGAGTGGGAGAAAATTTATCAGTTAAACCCTTTAAGAATCTAATAACAATAGGCGATTTAAACAAGAAGGGCTGATCCGGAAGGCAAAGAAAGGCTGACAGTGCCGCCAAATAGCCCTTAACAGCAGCAACTGCACAACCCTTCTGTGCTAAAGCTAATGCAAACAACAGAACATTGGATAGATGGGCCCTCACATGATCAACTTGCTTCTCTCTACACCAAGCCACTAATTTTGCCCACCTGCTGGCATAAACAGTCTTAGTGGAGTGTCGCCTGGCCGATAAAATAACATCCACTACCTCTGGTGGGAGAGAGAAAGAACTCAGGTTGCCCCATTCAATCTCCAGGCATGAAGGTGCAGGCTCTGGAGGTGGGGGTGTAGAACCCACCCCTGCGACTGCAAGAGGAGGTCTGCCCTGAGAGGGAGATGGAGCAGAGGGCACAGTGAGAGTTGGAGAAGGTCCATGTACCACACCTTTCTTGGCCAATCCGGGGCTATTAAAATGACATGAGCCCGATCTTGGCGAATCTTCCTCAGAACCCGAGGAATCAAGGGCATGGGGCTGTAGGAAGTTGGCTCTGTATATACTATTTGAAAGTAAGAAATAGTGTGCACAGAGTCCAAGGATTCCCCTTAGAGGTAAGGTAGTGGCAAAAGTAGATAATTCTAATGCTCTATTTTGTGGTAGTGTGGTCGAGCAGTAGGCTTATCAGAGGGTAGTGTTAAGCATTTGTTGTACACACACAGGCAATAAATGAGGAACACACACTCAAAGACTTACTCCAGGCCAATAGGTTTTTATATAAAAAAATATATTTTCTTAGTTTATTTTAAGAACCACAGGTTCAAGATTTACAGTTAATACTTCAAATGTATGGTACTTCACTTAGATACTTTAGGAATATTGAATGAATGTATTATCACATACAGTCTATTTTCAAAGTGGACACAGTGCAAAAATCAACAGTTCCTGGGGGAGGTAAGTAAAGGTTAGTTTTGGAGGTAAGTAAAACACTTGCAATTCTCAAGTTTGGGGCATAGGCATCCCACCGTTGGGGGTTCAAGGCAACCCCAAAGTTACCACACCAGCAGCTCAGGGCCGGTCAGGTGCACAGGTCAAAGAGGTGCCCAAAACACATAGGCGCCTATGGGGAATAGGGGTGCTCCAGTTCCAGTCTGCCAGCAGGTAAGTACCTGCGTCCTCAGGGGGAAGACCAGGGGGGTTTTGTAGAGCACCAGGAGGGACACGAGATGGCACCCAAAGTACACCCTCAGCGGCACAGGGGCGGCCGGGTGCAGTGAGCAAAGCAGGCGTCGGGTTTCAGGTAGGAATCAATGGAGGGACCAGGGGTCATTGTAGCGGTGCAGGCAGGCACAGGGGGGGGCTTCTAGGGACAGCCACCACCTGGGCTAGGCAGAGGGTTGCCTGGGGGTCAATCCTGCATTGAAGTTCGGTTCCTTCAGGTCCTGGGGGCTGCGGGTGCAGTGTTGGTTCCAGGCGTCGGGTCCCTTGTTGCAGGTCAGGGGGAGCCTCTGGATTCTCTCTGCAGGCGTCGCTGTGGGGGTTCAGGGGGGTCGTCTCTGGTTACTCACGGGCTTGCAGTCGCCAGGGAGTCCTCCCTGAGGTGTTGGTTTTCTGCAGGTCGAGGCGGGGGCGTCGGGTGCAGAGTGTGAAGTCTCACGCTTCCGGCGGGAAACGTGAAGTCTTTGGAAGTTGCTTCTGTGTTGCAAAGAAGTTGCAGGTTTTGAATAGGGTTGCTGTTCACAGGAGGTTCTTGGTCCTGTAGTCCAGGGCAGTCCTCTGAGGCTTCAGAAGTCGCTGGTCCCTGTCGGATGCGTCGCTGGAACAGGTTTTTGAAATTAGAGACAGGCCGGTAGGGCTGGGGCCAAATCAGTTGTCGTCTTCCTCCTTCTATGCCGCTTGTAGGTCAGCAGTCCTTCTTCTTTCTTCAGGTTGCAGGAATCTGATTTCCTGGAATCTAGGGAACCCCTAAATACTGAATTTAGGGGTGTGTTTAGGTCTGTGAATGCAGTAGCCAATGGCTACTGTCCATGAGGGTGGCTACACCTTCTTTGTGCCTCCTCCCTGTGGGGAGGGGGGGCACATCCCTAGTCCTATTGGGAGAATCGTCCAAACTCAAGATGGAGGATTTCTCAAAGCAGGGGTCACCTCAGCTCAGGACACCTTAGGGGTTGTCCTAACTGGTGGGTGACTCCTCCTTGTTTTTCTCATTATCTCCTCCAGCCTTGCCGCCAGAAGTGGGGGCAGTGGCCGGAGGGGCGGGCATCGCCACTAGCTGGGATGCCCTGGGGCGCTGTAACAAAAGGGGTGAGCCTTTGCGGCTCACCGCCAGGTGTTACAGTTCCTGCAGGGGGAGGTGAGAAGCACCTCCACCCAGTACAGGCTTTGTTCCTGGCCACAGAGTGACAAAGGCACTCTCCCCATGTGGCCAGCAACATGTCTGGTGTGTGGCAGGCTGGCAGGAACTGGTCAGCCTACACTAGAAGTCGGGTATGTTTTCAGGGGGCATCTCTAAGATGCCCTCTGGGTGTATTTTATAATAAATTGCACACTGGCATTAGTGTGCATTTATTGTGCTGAGAAGTTTGATTCCAAACTTCCCAGTTTTCAGTGTAGCCATTATGGAACTGTGGAGTTTGTGTTTGACAAACTCCCAGACCATATATCCTTATGGCTATCCTGCACTTACAATGTCTAAGGTTTGGCTTAGACACTGTAGGGGCATAGTGCTCATGCACATATGCCTTCACCTGTGGTATAGTGCACCCTGCCTTAGGGCTGTAAGGCCTGCTAGAGGGGTGGCTTACCTATGCCACAGGCAGTGTGAGGTTGGCATGGCACTCTGAGGGGAGTGCCATGTCGACTTAGTCATTTTTTCCCCACCAGCACACACAAGCTGTGAGGCAGTGTGCATGTGCTGAGTGAGAGGTCCCTAGGGTGTCATAAGACATGCTGCAGCCCTTAGAGACCTTCCCTGGCATCAGGGCCCTTGGTACCAGGGTACCAGTTACAAGGTACTTACCTGAGTGCCAGGGTTGTGGCAATTGTGGAGACAAAAGTACAGTTTAGGGAAAGAACACTGGTGCTGGGGCCTGGTTAGCAGGGTACCAGCACACTTTCAAATCATAACTTAGCATCAGCAAAGGCAAAATGTTTGGGGGTAACCATGCCAAGGAGGCATTTCCATACAGGGGGGAAATGAGTTAAGCAACTGGTTGCACCAAGAGATCTGAAATGCATCCCCCAAGGCTCCTTGCACCAGATACTGGAGGCTGCAGAATGACGGGCAGTGCACGATCTCTCGAGTGGCAAACAGATCTATCCTTGGAGAACCCCACATCTGAAAGATGTGTAGGACCATATCCGGATAAAGACGGCACTCGTGATCGGCCGAGAAATGTCGACTGAGAGAGTCGGCACGTACTTTGAGCACCCCGGCCAGATGATTCGCTACAAAGTAAATCTGATGGTCCTGAAGCCAGGACCAGAGTGGCAGAGCCTCTCTGCAGAGAAGGTATGACCCACTCCTCCCTGCTTGTTTATATACCACATCACATTAGTGTTGTCCGTCAGGACCTGAACTGACAGACCGCAAATGGATGGGAGCAAGGCCTTGAGAGCCAGACGTATCACCCGCAATTCTAACAGATTGATATGAAAAGTCTGTTACACTGGAGACCAACGACCCTTGATCTCCATGCCCCCAGATGAGCTCCCCACCCTAGGGTGGAAGCATCTGTCATGACTGTGGCCACCGGAGGCAGCAGTGAAAACGGCCTTCCTTGAGAAAGGTTGCCATCCAAAGCCCACCATTGTAGATCCGCTGTAGCGTCTCTGGAGATCGTTATTGACTCCTCGACATCCCATTTGTGTTGAAATCACTGCCTGCAGAGGCACCACTGGAGAGCCCTCATGTGCCAACGTGCATAAGTGACCAACTGAATGCAAGAAGCGAACAGACCGAGCAGGCGTATGACCTTGAGGACTGGAACAACCGCTCCATTTTGAAACATTGGAATCAACGCCTGGATGTCATGAATCCACTGAGGCAGAGGATATGCCCGATTCAAGGTTGTATTCAGTACTGCCTCTATGAACAGGAGGTGCTGAGAGGGCTCCAGGTGAGACTTAGGCACATTTACCGAAAAGCCCAGACTGAACAACAACTGATTTGTCATCTGCAATTGATGCAGCACGAGCTCTGGAGACCTGGCTTTGATCAACCAATCATCCAGGTAAGGGAATACCGATATTCCCTTCCTTCTGAGACTTGCTGCAACCACTGTCATCACCTTCGTGAAGACTCAAGGTGCTGTAGTAATACCAGACGAAAGGACCACAAACTGGTAGTGTTGCGACCCCACCACAAACCGGAGATACTTCCTATGCGACTTGAATATAGGGATATGAAAGTAAGCATCCTGCAACTCGACAGACACCATCCAATTCTCTCTGTTCAACGCCAGAAGTACCTGTGCTAGAGTCAACATCTAGGATTGGTCTCAATCGACCATCCTTCTTGGGAATCAGGAAATATCTTGAATAACAACCCTGACCATAACAACCCTGACCCCTTCCCTGCGCTGGAACCAACTCCACTGCACCTTTTGATAACAGGATTTGAACCTCCTGCTGCAACAATAGGAGATGGTCTTCTGAACAAAACGAGTGACTGGGAGGGGAGCTCATGAAAAGGGAGAGCATATCCTTTCCTCACAATGTTCAAAACCCAGGAGTCTGATGTGATCAACTCCCACTCATGGAGAAAAAGACGTAATCTTCCCCCTACAGGAGAAGTATGGCTGAAAATGGGCAGAAAACTAGGGCTGCTTCCCTTGTTGTTGTCCTCCGGAGGAAGAGGATGACGCAGGGTGCTGCTGGATGGCCCCTCTTGTCCTAACCCTCCCCCGCCCTCTAAAGGATCTATAAGGGAGGCTGGTAGGCTGTTGGACTGTGGACTGGGGTCCCCCACGGTAAAAGGCTCCATGCCCAAACCCCCTGAACCTCCAAAAGGACCTGAAAGGGGTAGTAGTGGAAGCCTGCAGACCCAGAGACTTTGCTGTGGCTCTAATATCCTTTAGTGCTCTAAGGCAGAGTCATCTTTAGCACCAAACAGTTTGTCCCCATCAAAAGGCAAGTCCAAGAGAGTAGCCTGGACATCCGAGGAAAAGCCAGAGGACCTCAACCATGCATGCCTCCTGGTAGCAATAGAGGTACCCATTGCCCTGGCCACCGAATCTGTAGAATCCAGACCAGACTGGATTATCTGCTTTGCTGCGGCCTGAGCATCTGACAAAAGTTCTCAAAATTGTCCTTGCACCTCCTCCGGTAGGTCCGGAACCATAGCCCTAGCTGAATCCATCAGGGCGTGCACGTATCTACCTAATACACAGGTAGCATTTGCTGCTTTGAGGGCCATACTACAAGAAGAAAAAGTCTTCTTCGCTGACTGCTCCATCCTCTTGGATTCCCTGTCCGACGGAATCACAGGGAAGGAGCCTGAAGCAGACCATGTGGAACAAGAGGCTTGAACAACCAGACTCTCCAGGGTAGGATGTTGCAACAAGAATCCCGGATCCCCAGGAGCTACCCTGTATCTCCTTGCCACAGATCTGTTGATAGCTGGTGATGACACAGGCTTCCTCCATATTTCTAAGATAGGCTCCGTAAAAGCATCAATAAACGGAAGCAATGGATCCGCCGAAGTAGAAGAAGGATGCAGGACCTCAGTTAAGATATTTGTTTTGACCTCTGCAGCAGGCAACGGAAGATCCAAACAATTTGCTGCCTTCCTGACCACAGTATAGAAAGAGGCTGCCTCCTCTGTAGACTCCCCTGGTGATGAAAGGTCCCATTCCGGGGAAGTGTCTAGCCCACTGGCCGAATCAAGCCTTCCCCCAAGGGCTCTACAATCTCCCCTTCTTCCAACAACTGCCTCTGGTACTCCTCTTCCTCCAAAAGTCTTAAAGCCTTTCTACGTGACCTCAGCCTGGCCTCTAACCTTGGCGTCAACATAGAATTAGCCGATGTCGATGACACCGGCTTCAGAACTGAAAGGCGCAGACCAGGAGAAGAAGGATGACTTTGGTCTAATCCAGAGCCATACAGCGCAGGAGCGGATCCCAATCGGTGCCGTGGTCACCTGAGGCTACATCATCGGCGTCGTCTGAAAGCGTGATGACACTCGCATCGCAGGTCTAAAAGGCAACGTCATCGGAACCGCAGGTCTCTGAGGCAACGTCATCAGCGCCGAACCGCACCCTCAGCCGGATAGAAGGACATAAACAGTGCCGCCTTGTAAGGAGCCAGGGAGCCCACAGAAAACACTAAAGGACCCGTGGGACCAGCCGGTGCACCAGCAGGGGCCATAGCATTAAACATAGAAAACATGGCAATTAAAAATGCCACCGGATCTGCTCCTGGAGCCAGGAAGGCAGGATAGCGCTGTTCCATGCTGCACTTTCACCTATTGAGCATCCAAATCTTGCGCCACAGGTGAAAAGCGATGACTCTCTGGAGGTGCGACGACCTTGAAGACTGACGGCGCTGGAGAAGCCTGAGGGCTCTGAGGTTGTGGAGTCACAGTCGGACTAACCTCCCAGGTTCCACGGTGCCGTCGAGATGGAGACCTGGACCTTGAACGGCTCCGAAACGAACAACGCCGGGAGTCATGACGATGTCGCCTCTTGTGCTTCTTAGAGAAAGCACAAAAGGGTAGTAAGGGTGCTTCGTAGACGAAGTGTGGGAAGACGACCTGTGATGGCTCTTATGTCCTTTTTTCACCTTAGCCAAAAAGAGTTTGGCCTCCCTCTCCTTCAGAGCCTTTGGATTCACGCTCTGGCAGGATACACACTCCTTGACGTCATGCTCGGAGCTCAAACACCAAAGGGAATCATCATGAGGGTCAGTGACAGACATGCGACCTCCGCACTCTCAACACAGCCTAAATCCTGACTTCCTAGAAGGAGAAATTGTAACCAGAAACAACCTTGTAACCAGAAACAAGATGGAACACCTTCAACAGTAGCGAGAGCTAGGACAAAACCGTTAGTGTCGAAGGCACGGAAAACAGGGAACTGACATCAGCACGCCGGCGAGGACTTCTTATTGGCACGGTAACGCCAGATGGAGTCGCGTGGAGCTGTGCAATTGTGACACCCTCGTCGACGTGGAGAGCTGGGAAGATTTTCCGTCGGATGCTGGGGCATGGGAGAATTCATAAGGTAAGGAATCCACAGGTACTTGTATCCATCAGAATGATTGTTCACGTCAGAAGACAGATCACTAAGGAAGACAGCACCATATAATTTTCGCAAGCCTATATCCTTTTCATAAAACCAACATGACCTAAGCAATAGGATCCATAACATATTTAACAGAGAAAAGAATTTTCGAATATTTTTTGATGTTTCAATGGCAGATGAGTGATAAGAGGACTACGCCATACCAACTTCCTTCTGATGTTTTTTTATGATCCTTTCGTTGTTCGGCTTGGAATGGGGATCATATATTTTCCACCATAGACGCTCCAGCACCTTATACTGGCATATAGATTTCTGAATGCCACACAAGAGAGGTAGTGGACTTTACTGATAGTCCTATGTCTAGGGCATTCATATTTCCCTTACTGTGGTCATTGGAGGCTTTTTGATGCATAGACCATTCATAGAAGGTGCCTGGAGAGTGGTGAGAGCATTCATTGTTACGTCTGGCTCAACAATGAGAAAAAATGGCAGAGGTTTTCTTCTTGGGAGGGGGGTGCTGAACTCAGGGAGGCGCTTTGTTTAGCAAGTACTTACAAAGATTGCGATTTTGAAGCAACTGCTGAAAAGTTCATTGTGTGTCCAGCCTTCAGGAAACAATTAAAATGTCAAGCTACCTCTTGCGATTAATGTTCCTGCTAGGGAGAGAGAGATGGGAGTTTTGTCTAGCCAGCCTTGACTCACCATTAGGTAGCTCAGAGGGTTAATTTGCCTGTTGCAAAGAACAGGTCTGTATTCTATGTGGACAGTTGAGGTGGTTAGTAAAGCCAGCCTTTACACACTCTTTAAAACAAACAAATGTATGTGAGAGGGGCTTTGGGCACATTTGCTGGGTGGTAGTGAGTGAATCCGAGGAGGTGGTCATGGGAAGATTGGGGGAGCCAAAAAAAAAAATTTTGCACCAGGGCTAAAGCCAGCCCTGGCAGGGGGTAAGGGTTACACGCACAGATAGATTCATACTCAGAGATCCCACGAAAAGTGACAGCTTACTTCTGGAGGTTTTTTTAGATTGTACTTTGCACCACCGGTTTGAAAAGAAGGAGAGCAAGCCAATAGAACATGCCCCCTCCCCTGCAGTCTAGTCTCAGCAGTCATAACTGGTGAAGTGGAATGACTCTTCTTTATTTTCCTGATTCATTAATTATAGTGGTAACAAGGAAAACAAGCATTTACAATGCAATAGGTCTCGCATATTTCAAACAAGTTAACAAGCGCGGCCCGTCATTTAGGGCAGAAGGACACACCCCCCACTTTATGCCCCTCATGAAGAGTGTCTGTCAGGCTGAACAAAGGTCAGCCTGACAGACACTCTTCATGTTCAGGTCAGGCAGCCAGGAGCAGACATGCCTGATTTGCGCTGACTCCTGGCTGCCTGAGCTGAACTTTGCTGGGCTGAGGAGGTCACAGCTCCTATTGACGTGATCTCCTCGGCTCTGCAAAGGTGCCTCAAGGCCCTCCACTGGGTGACGAGGAAAGCGTCACCTATTGACTTTGACCTGACGCTTCAGGTTTAAACCCTGAAGCGCCCAGGGCAAGTGTCAATCAGTGACACTTCATCACAGAGTGGGGTGGGGTCAGCAGTCTCACTGACCCCATCCCACTCTGTGATGAGGCTGGGACTGCTGCCTTCCCTCATTGGCTGACCTTAGGGAAGGCAGCAATCCCAACCCTCCTGGACCTCCGAGGCTGAAGGTAAGTGTGTGTGTGATCTTTTAAAATGAATGTTTGGTGCTTGCAAGCATGTTTGAATGTTATGAGTGTTGTTAATGGATGTGCGTGCGTGTGTGTGTGTGCTTTCCGCCCAACCCTCCCTCCTAAAGCTGCCGGCCGCCAATGCAAGTTAATTGTCTTCTTTTGACAACAGGGCCCACAAGCAAAAACGAAAGAAAAATTAAGTGGAAACTAAGAAAAGATGACTTAACAAAATAAAAGAAAGTTAGTTTAAAAAAATAAAACTTTTCAATTTTGCCTGTATGCTGGGCACGTTGCCAGACGTGCCTTGATGAATAACTATGCTGTAAAGAAGAGTGTCACGCAAACCAACAAATTGTGAGCAGCAGATCTAAGCCCTTTACTGAGCACAACAGTGTCTCACATGCTAGACGCATACACTAGCACATGCACTCGCAGGCTCAACCATAAAAAGGAGAATCAGTATGGCTGGGAAGGTCAAAGGAGACATAACATAATATAAGATATTAACATAACAACACATAGCATAATATAATCTAACATAACTTAATAACAAAACATAGCATAACATAACAATGTAAGACAGCATAAGATAACTTAACAACATAGCATAGCAACATACTATAACATAGCATAACATAACGTAACATAATTTAACAAGGACTAACATAACGTAATGTAACGTAATATAACAACATAACATAGGATAACATAACATACCAACCAAACAATATACCAACTAAACATAACATAACATATCATAACAGACAGAACATAAAAGCATTTTACTTTCCACAGATGGCTCCTCTATAGACTCACGAAGCAGAGTGACAAACAGAAGCCATCAAGTGGAAAGTGGGCACTGAGCGAGAAGACTTAACTAACATGTTTTTAAACACAGAATTCACACCTTGCACGTTTATATGACAGAGTTTTTATACAATGCATGTTTGCCAATTAGTTGGCGACTTAGGGCTTCTTTGTCACTGGGCAGCATCAGAGTGTTAGTGGCTACTGTAGGAGTGCAGAGATCCCAAGTGGCTGCTTTGCACGTTGTTCAAGTGGGTTTGGGAGCAACACCATGAGGGCAATAGATATTTTAGTAACACAACTCTCCAACAACAGATGGCTGTCTTTCAAACAGTGTTTGCTTTGGAATCAGATGCATCAGTCGTGAAGAGTTGCATCACTTGTGTAAGAAGATGAGTTACTTACCTGTAACTGTGGTTCTCCAGTATTGGTATCTTTCATAGATTCACATGCTTGAATCATTCCCCGTCGTCGAAGTGGGAATCCCACGGTACATAGAAAGCAATAAATATAATATATATATTTTTTTTTTCATTGAAGTCAATAGGAAAAAACACCTTCAATTGTAGAACTATCAGCCTCTTTAGAAAGAGCCCAAAATTCAGCCAATCAGGCGTGACCACCCCTTTAGAACCCTCAGCACAGAGGCTCAGTCTCTCAGATTTCTCCGCACTAGAGATTACAGGAAAAAACCAAAGGAGGTGAGCCTCCCTGGGGAGGAGGGTGGGTCGCATGTGAATCTATGAAAGATACCAATACTGGAGAACCACAGTTACAGGTAAGTAACTCATCTTCTTCTCCAGTATTGGGGTTTCTTTCATAGATTCACATGCTTGAATCAGAATAGCCAGCAGTAAGAACAAAAGTTTGAATCCTGTAACACCAATAGTATGCCTATGTATAATGCATGCTATCTGAATCTATATAGGCAATTAACATTTGCAAATTAATCGCTAACCATATTAGCTATATAAACTATCTATATATACACATATATATATATATATATATATATATGTATATATATATATATATATATATATATATATATTACATATACCTATACCCACACACATGAAAACTATGGGCCTCATTATGACCCTGGCGGGCGGCGGAGGCCGCCCGCCAGGATCCCGCCCTCCATTATACCGCTCCGCGGTCAGAAGACCGCGGAGGGTATTATGAGTTTTTCCCTGGGCTGGCGGGCAGTCTCCAAAAGACCGCCCGCCAGCCCAGGGAAAAACTCCCTTCCCACGAGGATGCCGGCTCGTAATTGAGCCGGCGGAGTGGGAAGGTGCGACGGGTGCAGTGGCACCCGTCGCGTATTTCAGTGTCTGCAAGGCAGACACTGAAATACTTTGCGGGGCCCTCTTACGGGGGCCCCTGCCGTGCCCATGCCATTGGCATGGGCACGGCAGGGGCCCCCAGGGGCCCCGCGACCCCCCCCTACCGCCATCCTGTTCATGGCGGCTTTCCCGCCATGAACAGGATGGCGGTAGGGGGGGGTCAGAATCCCCTCGGCGGCGCAGCGAGCTGCGCCGCCTTGGAGGATTCTAAGGTCAGTGGAAAACCGGCGGGAGACCGCCGGTTTTCCCGTTCTGACCGCGGCCAAAGCGCCGCGGTCAGAATGACCAAGGGAGCACCGCCGGCCTGTCGGCGGTGCTCCCGCCCCCGTTGGCCCTGGCGGTAGAGAACCGCCAGGGTCAGAATGAGGGCCCATATACTTTAAATTACTCTTCAAACAATACACAGAGGACGGAGGGTAAGAGGTTATTGGCTCACCTTATGCAAATAAATTACGCAATACCGCTTGTCCTACCGCAGCATCCACCTTGTCAGAAGCCTCTAGGCAGTAATGCTGGGTGAAAGTGTGAGCACGTGTACATGTTGCCGCCCTGCAGATCTGGTTCAGAGGGACTCCAGCGAATAGAGCTGTTGAAGTGGATACGGCTCTAGTGGAATGCGCTCTGACACTGGATGATAATGGCTTCCCTGCCAACTGGTGGCACAACTGTATGGCGGAAGAGATCCAGTGCGCTATAGTCTGTTTAGTAACTGCTTTACCCTTGTTGAACTTTCCATAGCTGATAAATAATTGTTCAGATTTACGGAAGCCGCTTGTCCTTTAAATATAAAATTTTAAACAGCGTTTAATGTCTAAAGAATGTAGAGCTCGTTCTGCTGCCGTTTGCGGATTTGGAAAAAATGTTCTAAGAACCACCGGTTCATTTAGGTGAAAAGATGATGGGACTTTAGGTATAAACTTTGTATTAGTTCTCAAAATGACCACCTCTGGCTTGAATTGGAGGAAAGGTGGAGAAATTGTGAAGGCTTGGATATCGCTGACTCTCTTTGCCGACGTCAAGGCCAGAAGTAGGGCTGTTTTAAAAGAGATGAACTTGAGATCCACTCTATGAATGGGTTCGAACGGATGTTTCATTAATTGGGAGAGCACAATGTTCAAATGCCATTGCGGTGCAGGACGATGAATTGGTGGAAACATTCTAAATAAACCTTTAAGAAATTGTTTTATTATTCTGGATGACCATAGTGAAGGTGACTGAGACGTCCGTCGGAAACGGGATATGGCCGCCAGATGCACCCTAATAGATGAATGTGAAAGACCGGATTTAGCCAAATGCAATAAATATGGCAAAATTTGTTCAGGAGATGACCTTAGAGGATGAACATTGGAAGTTGAGCACCATAAGCAAAACCTCTTCCACTTGAACTTGTATGTTCGGTTTGTAGACTGAGCTCTAGCACAGGCAAGCACCTCCCTGCAATCCGGAGGGATCTTTAATCCATCGAATTCATAGAATTCAGGAGCCAAGCTGATAAACGAAGAGATGTCGGGTTGGGATGACGAACCTGACCCTGGCTCATTGTTAACAAATCCGGTATTGCCTTCAGCCGAATGTGAGGTTGTTCCGAAAGTAATAGCAGTTCTGTGAACCAGAACTGGCGTGGCCATCTGGGCGCGATTAGTAGAATCCTGCATTGTTCCCTCTTCATCTTTTGTAGAAGTCTCGGGATGAGTGGAAGCGGGGGAAAAGCGTATGCATAAATCCCTGACCATCTGATCAAAAACGCATTCCCCTTTGATCCCCTCTGCGGACGCCAGCTTGCGAAGTGTTGGCATTTCTTGTTGTCTCTGGTCACGAACAGATCTAGACTGGGTTTGCCCCAATGACGAAAGAGACGGTCGAGAACTGACTGATTGAGTTCCCACTCGTGGCAGCTGGTTCGAATCCTGCTTAGGGCATCTGCCCAGGTGCTGGTGATCCCTGGGAGATGTTCTGCTCTGATGGAGATTCGATGCTGAATTACCCAATGCCACAGTTTCTGCGCCCCCAAAGATAATCCCGAGATCTTGTGCCTCCCTGCTTGTTGATGTAATGCATGACCGTGGTGTTGTCTGTTCTTATCAAAACTGAAGAATCTCTGATGTTCGTGAGGAAGGATTTGAGTGCCAAGGCAACCGCTCTTAACTCCAATACATTTATGTGGAGAGTTGATTCTTGAGTGGACCATTTTCCCCTCACGGAAAGATCCTGCAAATGAGCACCCCATCCCTCTAGGGATGCATCTGTTGTTACTATGTGTATGGTCCTGTACTTCAGAAATGACAGACCGTCGGAAACGAGGGGAGTTTCCTTCCATTACCTGAAAGCGTGCTTTGCTGAAGGGGTTATTCGAATTACATCGTCGAAAGAGCCTTCTATCTGCTTCCATAGATTGTCTAATTGTTGTTGAAGAGTCCTCATGTGCAGACGACAGTTCTTTATCAATGGAATGCAAGATGATAGCATCCCCAGAAAAGACTTGTAAGTCTGCACTGAAGCGGACTTTCTTTTGCTGAGACGTGCTGCTAAGTCTCGAAGTTTCTTTCTTCTGTCCTGCGAAGCAAAAGCTTTAGCTTGCACAGTGTCCAAGATGGCTCCTAGAAACGTGATGTTCTGGGTGGGCTCTAGGTGAGACTTGGGATAATTGACTGTCAAGCCCAAAGCTCCGAAAAGGGAGAGATGTCTCCGTGTCTCTGGCAGCCTTCGATGTTGTACGTGCTTTTATTAGCCAGTCGTCTAAGTACGGGAACACCTGTACCCCTAATTGCCTGAGGTGGGCCGCCACTGGCGCCAAAACCTTGGTGAACACTCTTGGGGCCGACCTGAGGCCAAAAGGCAACACTCTGAACTGGAAATGAATGCCTGCAACCCTGAATCGCAAGAATTTCCGATGATTGGGGTGAATGGGAATGTGGAAATATGCGTCCTGAAGATCTAACGATGTCATAAAATCCCCTCGGTTGAGCAGGCGCAGGACGTCTTGAAGAGAGATCATGCGAAAAGATTGTTTCTTGAGGTATTTGTTGAGCGAACGAAGGTCTAGAATAGGCCTCCAGTCCCCGGTCTTCTTCCGGATAAGGAAAAAACAGGAGTAAAAACCTGTTCCCCTCTGGATCCTTGGTACGACCTCTATTGCTCCCTTCCTCATTAAAATAGCAATCTGTTCCATAAGCTCGTTGAGATGGGCTGGCGGGGGACCTCTTGGTGGTACTCGAGGGGGAGGTTGGTTGAATTCTAGTGTATGCCCCCGGTTGATAATATTCAATACCCATTTGTCTGTAGTTATTCTGGACCACTGGTGTAGAAATTTGGAAATTCTGCCCCCTATAAGAGTGCTGATATAGGGGCTGGGTGCAGACACTTGATGAGGGTCACTGCTTTCTTGCTGTTTCTTTGGCCCTGAAAGCTGACTTTCCTCTCATTTGTTGCCTGAAGCGAGCGGATGACTGCTGACGAAAGGAATGCGGTTGTTGCTGGCCAAAGGTTGAACGAAATTGACCTTGGTAAGAGGAGTAATGACGATATTGTTGAGAGCCTCCTCTATATGAAAAGGTTCCTCTCCCTCTCGCTCCCCGAAAGGGTTGCCTCTTGTACTGTAGCGTTGCCAATGATCTGGCTGTCTCAGTGTCTGCCTTAATCGACTGCAATGCATCATCGACATGCTTGCCAAACAAAAGCTCGCCATCATACGGCATGTCCAGAATCTTCAATTGAACTTCAGGTCTAAAAGAGGGAGATTTGAGCCACCCCTGGCGTCTGAGTACGGCCTCCCCAGCCAACTGTCAAAATCCTGTAGAGGAAACATCAAGTGCAGAATCTATGATTTCAGCCGAAATCCTTTCTCCTTGCAGAATTCTACGTGCTTCTACTCTACTGCCCTCAGGTAACATATCTATGAATTGTGACATGTCAGACCACATCTGGCGATCGTATCTCCCCAGTGTTGCTAGAGAGTTAGCTGCTCTCACAGTGGTGGCAGCCATAGTTGAAAACTTCTTGCCTATGGAGTCCAAACGACGCCCTTCCTTGTCTGGGGGGGCAGTCAGAGATGCCGATGGATTCCTGGACATCCTCTGAGCCGCCTGCGAAATAACCGAATCCGGTTTAGGATGGCTGATCAAACATGCTGGGGAGTTGTCTGGTGCCTTATACTTTTTCTCTAATCTCGGTAAGACTGCGGGAATGGAGGACGGAGTCAGCATGACCTTTAGACCCTCCTCCCAAATGAAATCAACAATGGGTATGGCCCTTACCGATTTCCTAGTGTCTTCTTTAAAGTCATAAAGAAAGCAGTCCGACTGTTTCGAAGTAATTGGCACCTGGAATCTTTTCCCAGCTCTTTCCATGACACTATGGAAACTCCCAATGTCCTGCGGTGGAGAGTCCACTGGCGGTGGTGTAGACGGAGATGGAGTTTGGATTTGATACTCATCCCACTCCGGAATGAGAGAATCCGAGTCTTGTATCTCCCCTTCTTCTTGCTCCTCCTCGGATGAAGGTGAAGCAATACCCTGAACCGATGAAGGTGCTGTGATAGGGCCCAGAAATTCTGAAGGTCTAGCCGGAGTGGACACTGGCGTCTGTGGAGGTTGTACCGGTGTAGAAGAACCAGCTGGAGGAAACCTCGAATAATAATCTTGCATCATCTGTTGAAGGTTGTTTATCAACGAGACCGGCATCTGGACTGTCTGCTCTTGTTGTTGTAGATGACTTTGATCCTGCTGGTCCGAATAAGGCTGAAGATCCTCCTCTTCATCCTCCTCCTGGCACTTAATGTGTAGTTCAGATGGACTACGTGCCACCGGAAAAAAGCCGTCATCAGAATAAACATCACCGTCATCATCTTCATCAGCAAATAGATGCTGCGGAGGAATTGGTGCAACCTTGCTGGGCGATGTATGAGAAGGAAGCAATAAAGAAGACTTGCTCTTTACAGGTAAAATTCTCTGCGGTAAATAAGGAGATGTTGCAAAGTGAGGATAATGAGCCTTCGACGGAGCTGCCGTCGACGGAGCACTCGTCGATGGTGTTCTCGTCGACGGTGTAGGCGTAGACGGAGCCGTCGTCGGTGTAGTCGGTATCGGTGTTGCCAGTGTCCACGAAGGTGTCGTCGACGAAGTCAATATTGCTACGCCATCCGTCGACGGGGTTGCCGTCGACGGGGTTGTCGTCGACAGGTGCGACGTCGGTATTTTCGTCAGTGAAACCGACGGTGATCTTCTGAATTTTATCATCGATGAATGCGTCGACGGCAAAGATTTCAGCTTCTTACCCATTAACGGCTTCTTTATTTCAAGGTGTGCGACGACGACGGACCATACTTCAGACTCACCGACGTTATCGTCGTAGATGATAGCGGAGACGAAGTTACTATCATTAGTGATGGAGGAGCCGTAAACGTGGCCGTCACTGTAGTCGTCGTCGAAGGATGGACTGACGTCAACGGAGCGCTTGTCGATGGTGTCGTCGACGGTGTAGATTTTCTGGACGTCGACGGAGGCAGTGAGCTTGAAGGCTTTTTAAGCTTCTTTGATGTAGAAGCAGGTGTGGATGGCTTTGAGTGAACCTTGCCACATGCTACCTTAGATGTTGAAAGTAGATCCCCTGGCTTGTCCTTAAATGCATGCAGCTTCTTAGCTGACTTACTGCTTGTAGGGGATAGGCTCTCCACAGACCTCTTCCTTTTCTTTGAGGTCACTGAAGTGTCACTCTCCTCCTCAGAAAGAGCTTCCCTTGCCTTTCTTTTCTGGAGCCAAAGTAGGAGCCTGGCTTCTCTGTCCCTCAGAGTCTTGTTGGGAAAGGTCCTGCAGATCTTACAGTCCTTGACCTTATGCTCTGGATGTAAGCAGTAGATACATTCCTTGTGAGGATCCTCACAGTGAAGCCTCAATTTTCCACAGGTCCCACAAGGCCTAAACAGACCTTTTCTTGTTGTAGACATGATGGAAAACTTCTGTAGAAAAAGTCAAGTGAAAATGTCCAAGAATTTCTCTTGAAGAGATAGAAAACTGAGCAGAGCTCAGGGAGACTCCCTTACACACGACGTGGGGTAGAAAATCTGAGAGACTGAGCCTCTGTGCTGAGGGTTCTAAAGGGGTGGTCACGCCTGATTGGCTGAATTTTGGGCTCTTTCTAAAGAGGCTGATAGTTCTACAATTGAAGGTGTTTTTTCCTATTGACTTCAATGAAAAAAAAAAAAAAGAAAAAAAAAAAAATCTATTTATTGCTTTCTATGTACCGTGGTACTCTCACTTCGACGACGGGGAATGATTCAAGCATGTGAATCTATGAAAGATACCCCAATACTGGAGAATGGTGGTTGTGATCCTGTCCAATTAATAACCCACTGCCTTTTAAAATTAGTATGTTCACACATTGTGAACTCAAGTATCAAGAATGAAAGACAGAAAGTATTTTGTTTGACATTACCGTCGAATTATGATCCCTTTGCATTTATTGAGCATGTGAATCAATCAGAGGGAGGAGGGCAGATGGTAAAGATAGGTCTCGGGGAGACTACAAGGACATTTTCAAGGGACTATGAGCCTCTTTCCGAAGTTTGCACCTTTCCTTAAATCAAGAATCCTGTCGCTCTTACCGCCTCGCTGCAGTCTTTGTATGGTGGCTCCATTTTCAGTCTGAATCTGTAAATAACAAGGAGTTCAGTTAGCTTTATCAATGAAACACAGCTAAAGCACTTTTTTACCCTATATCTCGAGGCCCTTTTACTTCCCATTTCCCAGAAGGTGGGGCAAAGGCCCTCACTCCTGCTACAAAATACATTTAAATGATGATACAGCTAACAACAGCAGCTGCACTGCTGGTGGTGCCTTTTCTTGCACCGTGGGCAATCGCAACCTCCACTATCCCGACAGACTACCGCCTACCATATTTAGATGACAGAGATCTCTATGCATTCATGCCTTCACAGCAGCTTTTCCTTCTGTTAATTAGGTGAGCTGCCGGTATTAATGGAAGCAACACCCCAGGAGAGCACACAGATTGTAGAACTACAGCCATAGTGGGGATAATTTGCCTTTCTGGCTAGAAACTGCTATAACCACTGTTGGACTTGACCCTATTTAGCAGGGTGTCCCCCAGATATTTGCCTACATTTGTTGAACCTGTTTTTGTATTAGGACTCTGTGCACTTTTTCCCTGCTAACCATTGGTAAAGTGCCTGTGCTGTCTCCCTAAAATATGGTACAATTGGCTTACACCTGATATGTACCTTCAATTTACTTATACAGTAAGTCCCTAGTAAATGGTACTTCATTTAACCAGGGCCTGTAAATTAAATAGTACTAGTTGGCCTGCAGCAATAATTTTTCCATAGCTTTTTAAAAATTGTCTCAAGCCTGCCACTGCAGCCTGTAGTGCAGTTGAGAAAGGCCGCTTTGACCTGGCAAAATAATTATTTTGCCAGGCCTAAACCTTCCTTTTTAATACATATAAGTAGGCCCCTAAGTAGGCCTTAAGGCTCATGGGGCAGGCTACATTGTATTTAAAAGGTAGGACGTTTTGGTTTAAGTTTTACATGGCCTGGCAGTTAAAAGCTGTTTTTATTACTGTACAGCCAATCTCTCCCACTGAATAACATGGGGTTAGCTTATTTCATTTAATAATTACTAACGTTTGACTGGGAGCAGGTAGAAATGTCATTCCTAGGCTAAAGTGAAGTGTAATTTAAAATCCTCTCTAATGGTAAGGTCATATTGAAAGTCAAAACTATGAAAATGCCACTTTTATAAAGTTCCCATTTTCCTGCCCTAACAATTTTTAAGCTTTGGCCAGTGTCCTGAGTCACATGACTGTGAATGGCTCTGTGGTTTTGGGTACGTGTATTCCTGCCAGACAGTGAGAAGGGGACTGAGTGTAGGAAGGGTGGGCCATTGTGAAAAAATACCATTCTCGCGTAGTGTTGATAAGCAGATTTGTAAGGAAATGCCTCCTTGGCATGGTTAGCCCCTAACTTTTTGCCTTTGCTGATGCTAAGTTTTGACTGAAAGTGTGCTGGGACCCTGCTAACCAAGCCCCACCACCAGTGTTCTTTCCCTAAACTGTACCTTCGTCTCCACAATTGGCACAGCCCTGGAACTCAGATAAGCCCCTTGTAACTGGTACCCCTGGTACCAAGGGCCCTGATGCCAGGGAAGGTCTCTAAGGGCTGAAGCCTGTCTTATGCCACCCTGGGGACCCCTCACTCTGCACATGCAGACTGCCTCACAGCTTGTGTGTGCTGGTGGGGAGAAAAAGACTAAGTCGACACGGCACTCCCCTCAGAGTGCAATGCCAACCTCACACTGCCTGTGGCTTAGGTAAGTCGCCCCTCTAGCAGGCCTTACAGCACTAAGGGAGGGTGCACTATACCACAGGTGAGGGCATATGTGCATGAGCACTATGCCCCTACAGTCTTTAAGCAAAACCTTAGACATTTAAGTGAAGGGTAGCCATAAGAGTATAAGGTCTGGGAGTTTGTCAAACACGACCTCCACAGTTCCATAATGGCTACACTGAAATCTGGGAAGTTTGGTATCAAACTTCTCAGCACAATAAATGCACACTGATGCCAATGTGCAATTTATTGTAACATGCACCCAGAGTGCATTTTAGAGATGCCCCTTGAATACCAATCCGACTTCTACTGTAGGCTGACCAGTTCCTGCCAGCCTGCCACAAACCAGACAAGTTGCTGACCACATGGGGAAAGTGCCTTTGTCACTCTGTGGCCAGGAACAAAATCTGTACTGGGTGGAGGTGTTTCACACCTCCCCTTGCAGGAACTATAACACCTGGTGGTGAGCCTCAAAGGCTCACCCCTTTTGTTACAGCACCCCAGGGCATCCCAGCTAGTGGAGATGCGCCCCCCCTCCGACCACTGCCCCCACTATTGGCGGCAAGGCTGGAGGAGATAATGAGAAAAACAAGGAGGAGTCACCCACCAGTCAGGACAGCCCATAAGGTGTCCTGAGCTGAGGTGACCCCTGCCTTTAGAAATCCTCCATCTTAGTTTTGGAGGATTCCCCCAATAGGATTAGGGAGGAGGCACAAAGAGGGTGTAGCCACCCTCCAGGACAGTAGCCATTGGTTACTGCCCTCCCAGACCTAAACACATCCCTAAATCTTGTATTTAGTGGCACCCCAGAACCCAGGAAATCTGATTTCTGCAACCTGAACTACAAAGAAGGACTGCTGACCTACAAGCCTGCGGAGACGACGGACGAGGACAACTGCTTTGGCCCAAGCCCTACCGGCCTGTCGCCTGAGTCGAAAACCTGCAACCAGCGACGCATCCAACAGGGACCAGCGACCTCAGAGGACTGCCCTGACCCCCAGGACGAAGAAACTCCCATGAGCAACGGCTCTGCTCAACAACCTGCAACAAACTTGCAACTTTTCTACAACTTTAAAGACTTCATGTTTCCCACCAGAAGCGTGAGACTTCCCACTCTGCACCTGACGCCCCCGGCTCGAGATCTAGAGAATAAACTCCACAGGGAGGACCCCCCGGCGAGTGCAACCCTGTGAGTAGCCAGAGATGACACCCAGAGCCCCCACAGCGACGCCTGCAGAGAGAATCCAGAGGCTCCTCCTGACCGCAACTGCCTGTAACAAGGGACCCTACGCCTGGAACAAGCACTGCACCCGCAGCCCTCAGGACCTGACGGAACCTCACCTCAGTGCAGGAGTGACCCCCAGGCGACCCTCTGCCTAGCCCAGGTGGTGGCTGTCCACAGAAGCCCCCCCTTTGCCTGCCTGGACCGCTAGAGTGACCCCCGGGTGCCTCTGTCGAATCCTATCCAAAACCCGATGCCTGCTTTGCACACTGCACCCGGCTGCCCCTGTGCCGCTGTGGGTGTGTTTTGTGTGCCTACTTGTGTCCCCCCCAGTGCTCTACAAAACCCCCCTGGTCTGCCCCCAAGGACGCGGGTACTTACCTGCTGGCAGATTGGAACCGGAGCACCCCTGTTTTCCATAGGCGCCTATGTGTTTTGGGCACCTCTTCGACCTCTGCACCTGACCGACCCTGAGCTGCTGGTGTGGTAACTTTGGGGTTGGCTTGAACCCCCAACGGTGGGCTGCCTATGCCCAGGAACTGAGCCTCGTAAGTGATTTACTTACCTGACAAACTAACCATTACTTACCTCCCCCAGGAACTGTTGATTTTTGCAGTGTCCACTTTTAAAATAGCTGATTGCCTTTTTAACAAAGACTGTATATGATATTGCTTTTATTCAAAGTTCCTAACTTACTTGTGTGAAGTACCTTGCATGTTATGTGTTTACTTCAAATCTTGAACCTGTGGTTCTTAAAATAAACTAAGAAAATATATTTTTCTATATAAAAACTTATTGACCTGGAGTAAGTCTTTGAGTGTGTGTTCCTCATTTATTGCCTGTGTGTGTATATCAAATGCTTAACACTACCCTCTGATAAGCCTACTGCTCGACCACACTACCATAAAATAGAGCATTAGAATTATCTAATTTTGCCACTATCTTACCTCTAATGGGAACACTTGGACTCTGTGCACACTATTTCTTACTTTGAAATAGTATATACAGAGCCAACTTCCTACAAGATTTATTTATGTTGAACAATACAATGGAAACGTACCATCCATGCCAGCTGCCATAGTCCAACTGACTTGCATCTTTCTTCTTTCTCCTGCATTCTATCTTAACACATTAAAATCTATCTCCAACTTTTCTGACTAAGGGGGTGATTCTAAGACTGGCGGGAGGCCGCCCACCAGACTTCCCCTCTCCAGAATACCGCACCGCCGTCGGAAGACCGCTGCGGCTATTCTGTGTTTTACACTGGGCTGGCGGGCGACCGCCAAAAGGCCGCCCGCCAGCCCAGTGTAAAACTACCTTCCCACGAGGACGCCGGCTCAGAATTGAGCCGGCGGAGTGGGAAGGTGGGACGGGTGCAGTTGCACCCGTCGCGAATTTCAGTGTCTGCAAAGCAGACACTGAAATTCTTTTTGGGGCCCTCTTACGGCGCCTTATGGGGCCTGTAGGAAGTTGGCTCTGTATGTGCTATTTCAAAGTAAGGAATAGCATGCACAGAGTCCAAGGGTTCCCCTTAGAGGTAAAATAGTGGTAAAAATAGATAATACTAATGCTCTATTTTGTGGTAGTGTGGTCGAGCAGTAGGCTTATCCAAGGAGTAGTGTTAAGCATTTGTTGTACATACACATAGACAATAAATGAGGTACACACACTCAGAGACAAATCCAGCCAATAGGTTTTTATATAGAAAAATATCTTTTCTTAGTTTATTTTAAGAACCACAGGTTCAAATTCTACATGTAATATCTCATTCGAAAGGTATTGCAGGTAAGTACTTTAGGAACTTCAAATCATCAAAATCGCATGTATACTTTTCCAGTTATTCACAAATAGCTGTTTTAAAAGTGGACACAGTGCAATTTTCACAGTTCCTAGGGGAGGTAAGTTTTGGTTAGTTTTACCAGGTAAGTAAGACACTTACAGGGTTCAGTTCTTGGTCCAAGGTAGCCCACCGTTGGGGGTTCAGAGCAACCCCAAAGTCACCACACCAGCAGCTCAGGGCCGGTCAGGTGCAGAGTTCAAAGTGGTGCCCAAAACGCATAGGCTAGAATGGAGAGAAGGGGGTGCCCCGGTTCCAGTCTGCCAGCAGGTAAGTACCCGCGTCTTCGGAGGGCAGACCAGGGGGGTTTTGTAGGGCACCGGGGGGGACACAAGCCCACACAGAAATATCACCCTCAGCGGCGCGGGGGCGGCCGGGTGCAGTGTTAGAACAAGCGTCGGGTTCGCAATGGAAGTCAATGAGAGATCAAGGGATCTCTTCAGCGCTGCAGGCAGGCAAGGGGGGGCTTCCTCGGGGAAACCTCCACTTGGGCAAGGGAGAGGGACTCCTGGGGGTCACTTCTGCAGTGAAAGTCCGGTCCTTCAGGTCCTGGGGGCTGCGGATGCAGGGTCTCTCCCCGGCGTCGGGACTTTAGGTTCAAGGAGTCGCGGTCAGGGGAAGCCTCGGGATTCCCTCTGCAGGCGGCGCTGTGGGGGCTCAGGGGGGACAGGTTTTGGTACTCACAGTATCAGAGTAGTCCTGGGGTCCCTCCTGAGGCGTCGGATCTCCACCAGCCGAGTCGGGGTCGCCGGGTGCAGTGTTGCAAGTCTCACGCTTCTTGCGGGGAGCTTGCAGGGTTCTTTAAAGCTGCTGGAAACAAAGTTGCAGCTTTTCTTGGAACAGGTCCGCTGTCCTCGGGAGTTTCTTGTCTTTTCGAAGCCGGGGCAGTCCTCAGAGGATGTCGAGGTCGCTGGTCCCTTTGGAAGGCGTCGCTGGAGCAGGATCTTTGGAAGGCAGGAGACAGGCCGGTGAGTTTCTGGAGCCAAGGCAGTTGTCGTCTTCTGGTCTTCCGCTGCAGGGGTTTTCAGCTGGGCAGTCCTTCTTCTTGTAGTTGCAGGAATCTAATTTTCTAGGGTTCAGGGTAGCCCTTAAATACTAAATTTAAGGGCGTGTTTAGGTCTGGGGGGTTAGTAGCCAATGGCTACTAGCCCTGAGGGTGGGTACACCCTCTTTGTGCCTCCTCCCAAGGGGAGGGGGTCACAATCCTAACCCTATTGGGGGAATCCTCCATCTGCAAGATGGAGGATTTCTAAAAGTTAGAGTCACTTCAGCTCAGGACACCTTAGGGGCTGTCCTGACTGGCCAGTGACTCCTCCTTGTTTTTCTCATTATTTTCTCCGGCCTTGCCGCCAAAAGTGGGGCCTGGCCGGAGGGGGCGGGCAACTCCACTAGCTGGAGTGTCCTGCTGGGTTGGCACAAAGGAGGTGAGCCTTTGAGGCTCACCGCCAGGTGTGACAATTCCTGCCTGGGAGAGGTGTTAGCATCTCCACCCAGTGCAGGCTTTGTTACTGGCCTCAGAGTGACAAAGGCACTCTCCCCATGGGGCCAGCAACATGTCTCGGTTTGTGGCAGGCTGCTAAAACTAGTCAGCCTACACAGATAGTCGGTTAAGTTTCAGGGGGCACCTCTAAGGTGCCCTCTGTGGTGTATTTTGCAATAAAATGTACACTGGCATCAGTGTGCATTTATTGTGCTGAGAAGTTTGATACCAAACTTCCCAGTTTTCAGTGTAGCCATTATGGTGCTGTGGAGTTCGTGTTTGACAGACTCCCAGACCATATACTCTTATGGCTACCCTGCACTTACAATGTCTAAGGTTTTATTTAGACACTGTAGGGGTACCATGCTCATGCACTGGTACCCTCACCTATGGTATAGTGCACCCTGCCTTAGGGCTGTAAGGCCTGCTAGAGGGGTGTCTTACCTATACTGCATAGGCAGTGAGAGGCTGGCATGGCACCCTGAGGGGAGTGCCATGTCGACTTACTCGTTTTGTCCTCGCTAGCACACACAAGCTGGCAAGCAGTGTGTCTGTGCTGAGTGAGAGGTCTCCAGGGTGGCATAAGACATGCTGCAGCCCTTAGAGACCTTCCTTGGCATCAGGGCCCTTGGTACTAGAAGTACCAGTTACAAGGGACTTATCTGGATGCCAGGGTCTGCCAATTGTGGATACAAAAGTACAGGTTAGGGAAAGAACACTGGTGCTGGGGCCTGGTTAGCAGGCCTCAGCACACTTTCAATTGTAAACATAGCATCAGCAAAGGCAAAAAGTCAGGGGGCAACCATGCCAAGGAGGCATTTCCTTACAGGGCCTTATGGCATGGGCACTGCAGGGGCCCCCAGGGGCCCCGCGACACCCCATACCGCCATCCTGTTCCTGGCGGGAGAACCGCCAGGAACAGGATGGCGGTATGGGGTGTCAGAATCCTCCATGGCGGCGCAGCTTGCTGCGCCGCCATGGAGGATTCATTTGGGCAGCGGAAAACCGGCGGGAGACTGCCGGTTTTCCACTTCTGACCGCGGCCAAACCGCCGCGGTCAGAATGCCCAGCGGGGCACCGCCTGCCTGTTGGCGGTGCCCCCGTCATTTTAGCCCTGGCGGTCTTGGACCGCCAGGGTTAGAATAACCCCCTAAGTTGCTACGCACAATACCAAAGCCATCTTGCTTTGATTGCTGGGGGCAAGCTGTTCCCTGCCCAATTACATTTCAAAGGGCAGCCTCCAGCACACACAGAAAGGAACCTGACACTTCTTTTGTCACCCTGACTTCTTAGATCCTTGACATATGAAGGGACCAGAACCAGATGTAAGGGTAGCCTAGAATATTGCCAAACTTCAAAGGCTATAACATATATATATATTTTGGACCCTCAGAACACTTCTTCAGTACACTCCTGGACCTGAAGGACATTGCAGAAGGACTGCCTTGTTCCCCAGAGGGATGACCTGCTGATTGAGGCTTGACTCGTGTACCAGGGGGCTGTCTTCATTCTTGAGGGCTGCCTTATTTTCCACAGGACTGCCCTGATGCTTGAGGCTTGCTTCGTTCCCGAGAGGAATGCGCCTCTGTGTGTTGCACCCATCACCTAACCATATACAAACGTTTTACCCCGAACACAGTCACATGCAGTTAAAGCCCAAAATGCCAAGGCACAAACAGAAAACACACTGTCCATTATTAAAAGGGGAGGCAGGCTGCGCGCCCCACCTCCCCAGCCTTATTAGGCACGGGGGACCTCATCCTCCAGGGCCATATGGAAGGGGGTCCTCTGGCCCTCCTCTCAAGCTGTTCTTGGCCCCAGAGTTCCCATCCTTCAGGACCTAATCTGTTAATTTATAGGAGGGCACTGCAGCACCCTTCCATGAGCCTTAAAAAGGTCTTGGTGATCCCATCTTCCAGGGCTTTGTTTTTTTAAGGGAAAGAGGCAGCGTGGCCCCCCTCCCCAAGCCTATCCCCTGAGTCTGCCTCATTGCCCACCCAGGGCACCAAGCACACATGTTGGGGGTCCTGGGGAGCTCAAAGGCCCGAGGCCCCAGCTGGCACCCCCCATGGTGCAGAACCCACACAGACCAGGATTCATCCCGCCAAGATAGACATGACCAACCAGATAAGATGCTGTGTTCCTTCAGCATTCTGGAAATTTGCCTCAAGGCCTGCACACTAGTGATGTACAAGAAGCCTACAAACTCAACCAAACAACACTCTGCTTCAGCCAGCTGGAGCTTCAAAAAGCTTACATCACATACAAAGGTCACTAGAACAGTGTGAGGTTCTTGGATGCATGGTTGTTCAACAGCGCAGCACCAAGTGTCTTAGGTCTGCCAAACACACATGGCACTTAGGTTTCTCCAACTGAGTTGTGTTGAACCAACGGGCTGGAGAAACTCCAAAGACCCAAGTGCACTGTCTGAGCGGCAGTCCAAGATGCTCATACTAACCCTGAAACTACTTTCATTCTAGTTTTAGCATGAGAGCAGAGCCAGGATTTCTGGGGAGCCTGTGCTGGTGTCCAGTCAATGCTGGGACACCAGAACAGCAGAGGAGCAAGGCGGCAGGAGACGGCTGTGGCAGAAAGTGTTTTTTAAATTTATTATTATCTAGCTCCCCCGTCCCTGTTGTTTCCCTCTCTCCAACGCCCCCCCAAGGCTGATCGTGAGATTATGAATGATTGTTTAAAAACCAATGTTGGTTTGATATTCCATGGACTAACTACATAAGGCAGGTGTGTAATTATTTTGGTCAAACTGAGCTTTTTAAATGCCCTTCTAGTATCTGTAAGAATCATATTTCATGGGGCAAGAGCACATTATCATCCATGAGACAAACTACCTGTGATATTATTGAACTTAGAAAGATTAGCATTGGGCAGTAGTTAGTGCTGAAGACTTTTCCTTTGGTCATTGGGAGTGAGCTCTGTTTGGTTTTAGATCTGGCACTTTTCACTCCTTGTTATGGTTCCCTCTGGGCCAGTATGCAACATACAGTTTTGCTATTTGCATCTGTGATGAGATTGTAAATGTAATGCTTTGTATAGTAAAAGGTTTTCAATTCCACTTTAAAAGTCACATAATTTAAAAAGTACTTTATCTGCATTACACTCACAATTAGTAATTGATGATGTATATTTGGCTGCTGGTTCCTTTTTAAATATGCTGTGCGATGTAGGAATTCCATGCTTAATTAATTGACTGGTACGTTTGAAACACTTTATTTGACTTAATGGTTTATGATTTTTGTATATACTTTTATGATTATTTGAGTTATAATCAAATAAGGATTAATGACGATGATAACGGTTGCCCAAATCAAAGCCTAAAGATAAGGTATTTGTATTTAAGTGAGCTCACAGTAATAGCTAGTTCCTGTGTTTTTGAGGACAGTGGCACTACTTGTTAGAAGGATTGTCAAACTGCTACCTGTAGAACGTATCCAACAGGTAAACGCATAACCTAGCTCTTTCTGATGTTGCTCCACCCTGTCAAATTACTGAAGTGCTGTTTTGAACTATGTGAAGATGTAGGTTGTAAAAATAAAAACTGGATTTTGAGAAAATTAAAGCTGCCTCAAACTTGGCATCTGAGCAGATCCATTTTCAGGAAGTTAGTAGAAGAAGGAGCACAGAGGTCCCTATTTGTTAAGGTGCAGCAATGCATGCTTTGTGGTGAGCACTCACAGTTAGATCATGAGGCACATCGGTACCAGCCGTGGACTGGGTGGTGAGCAGATACTGGAGGCGTCGCTCTGTGCTCAGCTGCTCGGACAGAAGCTTGGCCAAATGTTTCTTCTTGATGGAGCCCAGAAGGATTTTTGTACCTTGAAAGCAACAAATCCCAACACATTATAAAGAAAAGAAAGAAAAAAAGTCAACAGAACAATAATTTTTCATAGTCTAAATGTACAACTTACTGCCCTCTGTAACGATATATCTGGTAGAGACATATTCTAGTTGCAGATTCCTTACCTTTGAATTTCCTAGGTGTCAGACTGGATCCGGAGATTTTTTTCGAGCAGTACCTCTGCGCGCCGCCAGGTGGCGTCGGTCGACTCCGCAGGTGTCGTTGGCATCATGCTTGCCGTGATGACCTCGCGGTCGTTTATAGGCGCCGTCCCGGCGTGCTGACGTCAGTTCTTTTCACGACTTTCCACACAAGAAGCGCGGATTCATGAAGAACACTGAGAGTGGTGCGCCAAAACTGGGGCCCTTAAGGGCAAGTTCCTGTTCCTAAAAATAAGTTCGCAGTGCGGGGAGCATAAGCGGGTCCATAAGGAATCTGCAACTAGAATATGTCACTGCCAGATATATCGTTACTGAAGATAAGTAACTTGTACATCTGACAGAGACTTCTAGTTGCAGATTCCTTACTTTTGAATGGATACCTGAGCAATACCATCCCCGGTGTTGGGCTGCAAACCAAGATCACACCAAGAAGTCCTGCAGGACCGAACGGCCAAAGTAGCTGTCCCTTTGGACCTGATTGTCCAGGCAGTAGTGTTTGGTAAAAGTGTGCAGAGATGCCCACGTTGCTGCCTGACAGATGTCCATGATTGGAACGCCCTGTGCTAGCGCTGTGGTAGCAGCACTAGCTCTGGTGGAGTGAGCGCGCAAACCTTCAGGAGGTTGCTTTTTAGCCAGAGCGTAGCACCTTTTGGTGCATAAGAGTACCCGTCATGAAATGGTCCTCTTCTGCACCGCCTTGCCCTTCTTTGCACCCACATATCCCACAAAGAGTTGATTGTTCACCCGGAAGTCTTTGGTACGATCAAGATAGAACGCCAACGCTCTTATTGGGTCCAGACGGTGGACTCTCTCCTCTTCATGAGAGGGATGTGGGGGTGCATAAAAAGGTAGGCAAGGTGATGGACTGTCCAACATGGAAGGGTGTCACTACCTTAGGTAGAAAAGAAGCCCTCGTGCGAAGAACCACTTTGTCAGGATGTATGGCCAGAAAAGTTGGCTTGGATTACAGAGCCTGGAGTTCACTTACTCTAAGGGCAGAAGTACTGGCAACTAAAAAGACAGTCTTGATAGTTAAGAGCCGTAAAGGACAGTTGTGAAGCGGTTCAAACGGGGTACACATAAGGTATGTTAAGACCAAGTTGAGATCCCATTGGGGCATGATGAATGGGATAGGAGGAAAGAGATGTGTGAGGCCTTTAAGAAACCTCCCAACTATGGGATATTCAAATAAGGAAGGCTGATCTGGTAACCTAGAGAAAGCAGAGATAGCAGAGAGATATCCCTTAAGAGTGCCCAAGGTGGAACCCTGCCGGGCAAGGGAAAGAATTAAGAGAAGGACTTAAGAAAGAGGTGCAGATAGAGGATCGACAGATTTGTCGATACACCATGCCACAAATTTCATTCAAAGACAGGCGTATACAGTTTTGGTTGAGGGACACCTGGCTGCCAAGATAACGTCACAGACTTCGGGTGGCAGGTCAAAAGACATTAACTGTCGCCGCATGAAGCTGCAGAGTTGACAGGTTCGGGTGGGGGACCCTCCCCTACTGCTGCGACAGAAGATCCTCCCGAAGGGGCAGTCTGATCGGAGGAACTAAGGCCAAGTTCAAGAGCTCGGATACTAGACTCTTCCTGCCCAGTCCGGAGCCACCAGTATTACTTTGCCCCAGTCTTGCCTGATCGTCTTCAGAACTCTGGGCAGAAGTGGTTTAGGTGGAAAGGCGTACAGGAGGCCTGAATTCCAGTCTCAATGAAAAGCGTAGCCGAGCGAGTGCCACCTTGGAAACTCCAATGCGCAAAACAGCTGACATTGTGAAAAGGTTCACCGTAGTCTGGAGGTGGGAGATGACTGTCTGGGGTGAAATTCACCAATCGACGAGTTAGGGGAAGACTGGGATACCTATCCTGCACAGATGAGCTGCCACCACTACCATCACTTTCGAGAACACCCAAGGGGCACTGGTAAAGCCAAAGGGGAGCACAGTAAACTGAAAGTGCTCGTGACCTACCATGAATCATAGGTAACGTCTGTGTGCCAGCAAGACGAGAATGTGTAAGTATGCATCTTGCAAGTCCAACGCTACCATCCAGTCTCCGGGATCCAGGGTAGAAAGAACCTGAGCCAATATCAACATTTTGAACTTCTCCTTTTTGAGGAAGAGATTGAGGGACCGAGATCTAAGATAGGCCAGAGACCTTTGTCCTTTTTCGGAACCAGAAATTAGCGGGAATAGCAAGCATGACCTACTTCTGGCAATGGAACCTTCTCTATAGCTCCTTTGGCCAAAAGGGCTTGGACTTCCTCACGGAGAAGCGCTATTTGATCCTCTGATATCCCATTGTATGAAGGTGGCATGGCTGGAGGAGATGTCTCGAAGGGGAGGGAGTAGCCCCTTCGGACAATTTGGAGGACCCACCTGTCCAAGGTAATGGATTGCCATTGGGGCAGGTGATGGCGAATCATGCCACCCACTGGCTCCTGATGTTCCCTCGGACTAGGAAGGCTTTGAGGCTGAAGAGGGGGAGGGGGTGGACTGTGCGACCCGCTGGCTCCCTGATCCGCGGGAGCGTGGGATCCCGTGTCCGCGGGGCTGTATAGCATGCGCAGGTCGATAGCCAGGGGGGAAAGGACACCGTTGGGTGTCCCTTCCGTAGCCACGAAAGGGGTAAAAGGCAGACTGCTGGGTTGTAGGAGCGGGCACGAGGCCAAGGAACGGGCCGTGGCTCGGGGATTCTTAAAGCGCTCGAGCGCCAAGTATGCCTTGTCTCCCAAGAGACGTGTGCTATCAAAGGGTATGTCCATCAAGGATTGCTGGACATCCCCTGAAAAGCCAGATGTTCTCAGCCAGGTGTGGCATCTTAATGCCACCGTTGATGCAACTAATCTGCCCAGAGAGTCGGTTGTATCCAGTCCACAACGAATCATAAACTTCGCTGCATCCCTCCCATCTGTTACAGCTTGGGAAAGGATAGTCCGGGCCTCCTCCGGAACTGCAGGCAGCACTTGTGCAACCGTATCCCAGAGAGTATGGGAATAGCGGCCCAAAAGGCATGCAGTGTTCACAGACTGCAGCGCTAGACTGTTGAAAGAAAACAACTTCTTCCCCAAATTATCCAGTCTTTTTGATTACCTATCCGGAGGTGTGGCAGGGAATGCGCCAGATGAAGGAGAAGCCTGGATGACAAGGCTCTCAGGTGTGGGGTGTTAGGTGAGGAATTTTGGGTCTGACGGCGCAGGCCAATGGCGGCGGGCAATCGTCCTATTCACAGGAGCCCCTCTGCTGGGTCTGGACCAAGTTCCAAAAAGGACATCTGTCAGTGCTTCATTAAAGGGAAGAAGGGGCTCTGAAGAGGAAGACCCCGGCTGAAGCACGTCAGTTAGGATATTAGGCCTAACCTCCACAGAAGGTAGCTCGAGGCCCAGGACCTCAGCCGCCCTTCTCACCACCGAGAATAAGAAGCACCCTCCTCCGTAGCCACGCTAAGAGGAGAGAGCATATCAGTGTCAGGAGAGGTGTCTAGACCACTGACATCACCCAAATCCTGCACCCAGTACATTTGGGGGTCAAGCTGGTATTCTAAAGGGTCCAGCGTCCCCTCCATACTCTCCCAGTATCCATACCCACAAGAATAAGGGTCTGGATCAACCCTGGGCCCAGGAGAGCCCACAGAGAACGGAATCTGCGTTGAGTGACGTCGTTCCGCTCCAGGTCGTCGGGTATGAAGATGGGATCGACGTCAACTGTGGGCCCAACCGAACTATGGAGCGTCGACATCTGACCCGACGCCGGGGAAGGTCAACGTGGCACAACTGGTGTCAGGACAGATCCGTGATTGGATCCGGAGGGGCCCTCCGGAGCCGTGGCTGAAGCCGACGACTATGAACCCGAGGGAGCCCCCACCGTCTCACCTGTGCCCGAAGGCGCCGAAGGTGGGTCAGACTGCCCAAAAACGAGGCGCATGGCCTTGTAAAATTCTTTAAGTTGGGCAGGGGTGGCTCCGGCTCCCAGGAAGTTGGGGAAGTGAGGAGCTGAACCAGATGAAGGCTCCGTTGATGATCATCCGATCGATGGGGTGAAGTCGAAGAACGCTTGTCCTTCTTTGACTTCTTCATTTTGTGACCCGAATGTCCCGATGACTTAGAGGACGAGGAGCAGTGGTGACTCCGCGGCCGGTCTCGAGACCTTCCTCTCGAATGAGACCGTGAGCACGACTTCAGGTCGTGATCGCGCTACAGGCACCAAAGACACACGAGGTGCGGATCCATCACTGACACAGTTCGGTGACAGGAGTCGCAGGGCTTGCATCTAATCTTGTGTGACATCCCTCTATGCATCCACTAACTCGTCAAAAACTTTGACTAAAGTGTTGATGTAGTCAAAAAATGACTGAGGTAGCTCTCTCCGGATTTGCGCATAGGCTGGTGCAGAATGATGCCTGTGGAGTCGACCGACGCCACCTGACAGCGTGCAGAGGTACTGCTAGAAGAAAAATCTCTGGATCCAGTCTGATGCCTGGGAAATTCAAAGGTAAGGAATCTGCAACTAGAAATCTCTATCAGATACATAAGATACCTCACATTCATCAATATGTATTTAGGAGCAAATCATATTAATGACTGGTTTTAGGCAATGCCAATAGGTCTGCCTTATGAATGGAAATGCCTTTTGTGTCACTGATGGGTTTCAGCAGTCATTGTATATGCACTGTCACTCATTCTTGCATTCATGCATATATTCATAAATCCACTGGTTCATTCTTGCATTCACTATCTGACACAACTGCAATAAAACAAACACACTCAACAACATATGCAAGATAAATTAAAAGAATGCAAGTAGAATAAAGAAAACATACTGCTATTTAAACATGGTGGGCATACACTTGCACTTATAAAACTAAATAAATATAACAGCGGGTGGCCACCTGCAGAGGAATTGTAAATAGTCAACCACTGTTTTCAAGTTCCAGCATGGCCGCCATATGTAGAAGCAACATGTTGGCCATCTTGGAATGGTAAAACAATGATACATTGGGACAACACCATTCCACTGTGGTTGCCTGGTTTAGAGGAAGTGGTAATGTGAGCTGTGGCACACTATAGAAGATATAAGCTACAAGCAAGCAACCCATTAACATAGCCTAGAGATGCTCTTTGGAAAAATGAAAATACAAAGAGGGGAAGCGAAGAAACGAAAGGAGGTGTCCCAAAACCCATGCCATCTATGGTAATCTGTGAGATTCCTTGTAAAAGAATGTCTGCCTAGAGGCTTTATCACAGTGTAATAGTCATCCATCCCTAAAAGCCTATTGCCTTTGTAGGAAGCTGGCTCTGTATATACTATCTCAAAGTGAGAGATAGTGTGCACGGAGTCCAGGGGTTCCCCTTAGAGGTTGATAGTGGCAATAATAGATAATACTAATGCTCTATTTGTGGTAGTGTGGTCGAATAGTTAGGCTCATCAGAGGGTAGTGTTAAGCATTTGTTGTACACACACAGGCAATAAATAAGAACACACACTCAAAGACTGAATCTTGTGGTTCTAAAATAAATTAAAAAACAAATATTTTTCTATATAAAAACCTATTGGCCCGGAGTTAAGTCTTTTGAGTGTGTGTTCTCATTTATTGCCTGTGTGTGTACAACAAATGCTTAACACTACCCTCTGATAAGCCTATTGCTCGACCACACTACCACAAAATAGAGCATTAGTATTAGCTTATTTTGCCACTATCAACCTCTAAGGGGAACCCGTGGACTCTGTGCACACTATCTCTCACTTTGAGATAGTATATACAGAGCCAACTTCCTACAGTAAGGTACACACAGTTTTTGCAAAAATGGCAATAAGCTATTTTAAAAGTGGACACTGCAATATATCAACAATTCCTGGGGGTGGTAAGTACAAGTTAGTTTAGCACGTAAGCAAATCACTTACAAGTTCAGTCTCCAGGGCATAGGCAGCCCACCGTTAGGGGTTCAAGTCAACCCCAAACACCCAGCAACACAGGGCCGGTCAGGTGCAGAGGTCAAAGAGGGGTCCAAATAACATAGGTGCCTATGAAAACTAGGGGTGCTCCGGTTTCAGTCTGCTAGCAGGTAAGTACCTGTGTACTCTGGGGTTTTGTAGAGCACTGGGGGGGTCACAAACAGGCACACAAAATACACCTTCAGCGGCACAGGGGCGGCTGGGTGCAGTGTGCAAAGTAAGTGTTTGGTTTTGCGCTGAAAGCAATGGAGGGACCTGGGGGCACTCTGGCGATGCCGGCAGGGCACAGGGGGGCTTCTCGGGTCAGCCACTGACTGGGCAAAGGTGAGGGCCGCCTGCTGGTCACTCGTGCACCAGTAGTTGGTTCCTCTCGGGCCTGGGGGCTGCGGGTGCAGTGCTTCTTCCAGGTGTCGGGTTCTTTGTTACTGGGCAGTCGCAGTCAGGTGGATCCTGTGGATTCTCTCTGCAGGCATCACCGTGGGGGTGCAGGGAGGTCATCTCAGGGTGGCCACATCGTGGGAATGACCTGGAGGTCCTTACTGCAGTGTTGGTATCTCTGTGCACGGGCCGGGTGCGTCAGGTGCAGCGTGTTGGGGACTCTCGCTTCAGGACTGAGGTTGGAGTCCCTTTAAAGATGGTTTCTTCTTGTTGCTTTGGACAGAACCACTGTCCACTAGAGTTTCTTGGTCCTTTGGAATTGCAGGGCAGTCCTCTGAGTCGGCAGAGGTCACTGGTCCCACTGGATGCGTCACTGTTGCAGGTGCTTTAAATCTGGAGACAAGCAGGTAGGTCTGGGGCCAAAGCAGTTGTCGTCTCCTTCTTCTATGCAGGGTTTCAGGTCATCAGTCCTTCTTCTTGTTCAGGTCGTGAGGAATCCGAAATCCTGTGTTCAGGGTCACCCCTAAATACTGAATTTAGGGGTGTGTTAGGGTCACAGGGCAGTAGCCAATAGCTACTGTCCTTGAGGGTGGTTACACCCTTCTTGTGCTCTCTCCCTTTGGGGAGGGGAGCACATCCCTATCCCTATTGGGTTAAATCCTACAAAAGAAGATGGAGGATTTCCCAAGGAGGGGTGGACCTGGCTGAGGGGGTGATTCCTCCTTGTTTTCCCATTATCTCCCTGGACGTGCCACAAAAAGTGGGGGCTGTGTCCAGTGGGGCGGGCATCTCCACTAGCTGGAGTGGCCTGGGGCATTGTAACACGAAGCCTGAGCCTTTGAGGCTCACTGCTAGGTGTTACAGTTCCTGCACCGGGGGGGTTAGAAACTTGTCTCTAAGTGGCAGGCTGGCACAGACCAGTCAGTCCTGCACTGAAGGATTGGGTAAAATACAGGGGGCATCTCTAAGATGCCCTCTGTGTGCATTTGTTAATAAATCCAACACTGGCATCAGTGTGGGAATATTATTCTGAGAAGTGTGATACCAAACTTCCCAGTATTAAGTGTAGCCATTATGGAACTGTGGAGTTCGTTTTGACAAACTCCCAGACCATATACTTAATATCTCCACACTGTACTTACAGTGTCTAAGAATGGACTTAGACTTAGACACTGTAGAGGCATATTGCTCATGAAGCTATGCCCTCACCTGTGGTATGGTGCACCCTGCCTTAGCGCTTTAAGGCCTGCTAGAGGGGTGACTTACCTATGCCACAGGTAGTATTTTGTGTGCATGGCATCCTGAGGGGAATGCCATGTCGACTTTTCCTTTTTATCCCCACCAACACACACAGAGGGTCATTCTAACATTGGCGGGCGGCGGAGGCCGCCCGCCAATGTTCCCCTTCCAAAATACCGCTCCGCGGTCGCAAGACCGCTGAGGGTATTTTGGGATTTGCCCTGGGCTGGCGGGCGGCCGCCAAAAGGCCGCCCGCCAGCCCAGGGCAAATCAACCTTCCCACTAGGACGCCGGCTCAGAATTGAGCCGGCGGAGTGGGAAGGTGCGACGGGTGCAGTTGCACCCGTCGCGTATTTCAGTGTCTGCAAAGCAGACACTGAAATACTAAGTGGGGCCCTCTTACGGGGGCCCCTGCAGTGCCCATGCCATTGGCATGGGCACTGCAGGGGCCCCCAGGGGAGACCCGCCAGGAACAGGATGGCGGTAGGGGTTGTCAGAATCCCCATGGCGGCGGAGCGCGCTCCGCCGCCATGGAGGATTCCCCCGAGCAGCGGAAAGTCGGCGGGAGACCGCCGACTTTCCTTTTCTGACCGCGGCTGGACCGCCGCGGTCAGAATGCTCGAGGGAGCACCGCCAGCCTGTTGGCGGTGCTCCCGTAGTCGGTGACCCTGGCGGTCACCGGCCGCCAGGGTCAGAATAACCCCCACAATCTGCAATGGTAGTGTGCATGTGTTAGGTGAGGGGTCCCTTAGGGTGGCACATCGCATGCTGCAGCCCTTAGGGACTTTCCCTGGTCACAGGGCCCTTGGTACCACTGGTACCATTTACAAGGGACTTATCTGTGTGACAGGGGTGTGCCAATTGTGGAAACAATGGTACATTTTTAGTGAAAGAACACTGGGGCTGGGGCCTGGTTAGCAGGGTCCCAGCACACTCTCAGTCAAATCAGCATCAATATCAGGCAAAAAGTGTGTGTGGGGGGCTACTGCAACAATGAGCCATTTTCCTACATCCTTTAACACATGCCTTTCACAATAAGCAAGTCAGGCCTACGTGCTCTGCCACAGCTCTCCATTATAAACAGGTCACACCTAATGAATCTGCCATAGCTGTTTCCAATGCACAGATAAAGTCTATAGGCTTTACAATCAGCTTGACACAATAACCAACACAGGCCTCCTGAAATGAGCATACACTAACAACCATTATGCATATATTTAAGAAATTACAAATATGGAGAAACATTGTTTCCACCACAATATACAACCCCTTTCAATAGGGTCAATAAAGATTCGAACATCTTCTACTCCCAGGCTTTGTCAGAGTGGGTACACCAAAACACTTCCCTACTATGGTAATCTTTGAGATTACATGTAACTAAATACTTGTCTATGGTCTGTAACACAGTGTGATAACAATCCATTCTCGAGGCCCATTGGCTTTAAAAAATCCTGTACACAATCAATAACATTCCATAATGAACAGATCAGGCCTATAGCCATGATCATTGGCTTGCCACCATAACTAACTCAATAGTGCTTACTGAATACAGGCTTTGCCACAATCCACAAAGGCTGATACAAGCATTCTTTTTAGAGGATAGCTAACAACTTCGGCCCAAACAGATCCAACATCTCTACTAACATAATTGTGAATTTAAAATGTAATTCACTAAATATATTAAATTAAAATTTCATTTTATAGATTTATTTTAAAACTTTCTCACCTACAGTAAATTATTTTACAATTGGTGCTACTTGTTGCTGCAAACCCTGGCAGGGCAGGTGCCTCAAACTGTGACAGTGGATGCTCACATTCTACATAGTGAACAATATTCCAGTGGGCACTCCAGAGAGGTTAAAATGCTTTATTGTTCATCTCTTGGCAGCAAAAAGACGCACTACGGCTAACAAGTCTTTGTCGCTATGTTAGTGTGTTGCTTCTCTATCATTTAAACCAAAATCTTAAAACCACAGAACAAAGATGGGGCACTGCATGAGAATCCATCTTGGTCTAGTCAAAGAGTTTTGAGAACGCAATTCATTATCACTTGCATCAAATTTGTTCCATCTGTTTGCAATCAAAGTGTACCATTATGGTGTTGATACTGAACAAGCAAGATGCAAACATGTATTTCTGGTTAATTAGTATCACAATAAAACCTATCAGTCATTAAGGTCAATATATATTTTATAAGCAGTCATCAAACCACAATTACTAGACTACAATATCAAATACTGAGTCACTGGTAAAAACAAATCAAACCAATTTTATAAATTCAAATTAAATCGATTCAGAATTCATAATTTAAAATCCAAAAGACCACAAGTTGTTCCCTGAGCCATTCACACTATTCAAAGTCAAATAATGGATACCAGAAAATAAAGCCCTAATGGGCAAACCATTGCAAAACCTAACACGTTATTCACTCTCCTTCACCTTCATTGCCTCAAGCCTTTATGCAGTGAATAATGTACATCTAATGGCCCAAATGTACCTCCAATTCCTCATCGCTTTTGAGCCATTGTGGAATCTTAGTTTGCAATGTAATCTATCTGGACTCAGGTCTACGTAACCTAATGGCCCAATCACCCCCTCTCTTGTTGGGAATTGTAATATTCAGTCAGTAAGACATAAGAAGGTTGCAGTTACTGGAATGAAATGCTTGGAAGTGTCTGGCCACTGGTTTTAATATATCACCCGTGGTTATGGCCTGCATATATTCTAAAATATACTAATTAGTTGTATGGATTGTGCATACAATGTATTGTTTACCACAAAGAGAGGTCAAACATTACACAGTGTAATCAGAATTCCAAATGAGAAATGTATTGATCTTAACCTGCTTCATCTTTCCTGGTACTCTGTACGTTACACATTGTTGATGATTTTTGTGTGCTTTGCATTTCATCAATGGGTAAAAACTCTCTGAGATGGTATTTTGAGTGTTACTTTAGGATGTGAAATGACTAGGTGATCTCGGAGAGGTACTCCTCCTGTAAGTCACTAGTAGATGTATATTGAAAGTGTGTCTGATAATATCTGATCTTAATATATCACAATTTTTGCAGAATGTGTTGCATACCTGGGCAGTATTTGCTGAAAAGTTGGTTTTGAGCCTAAGCCCAGATTTCTGTTTCTGTTTAGCTTTGTCTTATAACAACTCCTGATTTGAATGTTGCTTGGCTCTCTCTTTCGTTTTCTCCAGTACTGAAAAAGAGTACCCCTAAATCTTGTGGTCATCTTATCCTCAATTCTTTTTAAAGTCCTCATTGTTATTACATTCCCAGTTGGGAAGGAGGGGTACAGTACGACATAGTATATGCTATTTCAGGCGACCAACCTACTAAACATCTCTATTTCAAAATAATTGAAAATGCAAGCAATACTACTTGAAGAGTAGCACTGAGAAGCCAGGCGACGTGCAGTGAGCAGGAATAAATAAGCAGAAGATTGAGCAATGTTGTAAGCAAAAGAATTGAACAAATTGTCCTCTCTCTAAATGTTAATAATTCATTCTATTGTTATCTTTTTTATTGTAATTCAACTTTTTGCTATCTTTGTTTAGCATCACTTTTTCAGACACACTATCTCATATCTATATAAGATAAGTATTGTTCAGCTGGAAGGAAGACGATCTGTGGCTCAGAGCCAAGCAGAAAGTATCTTGCGGCTTTAGGGATTTTCAGTTGGCGCTAAGTAGCTTACTGTTATGTTGCAGCTTTCCAGACTTTTCAAGACATTGCTATTTCCCAGTGTGAAATTGTATGCAAGGTACAATTCTTCAGTGGTAAATTGCACATTTGTTTTCTACACTGGGAAAACATTTTCCCTGTGTAAAAATCCTTGCCTTGTACCACTAGGAAGTTCAGAAGTTTTTCTTTTACCTTCCCAGACTGAAAGGGGTTTACTCCAGTCCTTTACAAGGGAAAATCTGTCACCATTTCCAGGATGGGAAAGTTTTAGAGGGAAGTCTGTGAACACCGCAACTGACATGCGAGGGAGTTACTACTGAGTAATTGTGCTCAGCTGTACAAATGTGTAAGAGTAAATTGTTTTACACCTACAAGTTATGCTTTAGTGTTTATATAGCAAGTGTATATCTATCCCATTTTTGAACTGACACCTACATGTACAGTTCAAACTACCTTAGTGAACCAGACTCCAGTCTGTTCTGTGGCCCTCCAGCTTATCATCTAACTTGATGGTAGTATTTAACTTTAGTCTGAACAAACTGTTAGTTTAGTACGTCCTAGAACAAAACTACTAGTTTATTTGAGCAGCTGAACCTACCTGTTATTCGTCCACTGTTGAAGTCTCTCTCTGATCTTCTCTAACTGCTCTAGTTTTGGAACTATTAGTGTTCTTGAATGAAAGACAGGTTTACTATCATTAGTGTACAAGCCCCAAAACAGCAGGGTTTGGCCATATATGAAAACAAGTTACTTACCTGTAAGTACAGTTATCCAGTATTGGTATCTTTCATAAATTCACATGCTTGAATCATCCCCGTCGTCGAAGTGGGAGTCCCACGGTACATAAAATAGCAATAATTAACAAATATTTGTTTTTTGCCATAGGCTATAATGGAGACAGCAATTGCTCATATAGCCTATCCATGTCCTTTTGTGAAAGGACCCAAACCTGCCTGCTGTCCAATCAGGCACCTGCACCCTCTAGAACCTTCTCCAGAGAAGCTCCCTTCCTCAGATTTTCCAGCACGAGAGTGAAAAATTATTACCTGAGAGAAAATGCGAGCATCGAAGGGGAGGAGGGTGGATCACATGTGAATTTATGAAAGATACCAATACTGGATAACTGTAGTTACAGGTTAGTAACTTGTTTTCTTATCCAATATTGGATCTTTCATAAATTCACATTCTTGAATCTGAATAGTCAGCAGTATTGTTGATAAACATTGTATCCAACGTGGATGGAGGGTGCGAGCATGAAGACCCTCTATCTCCAATATAAATAGTTAACTCATACATTTTTCATCGTGAGCTTCGAAGGAACATAGATACTTCTAAGTACATGTACACATATACTGAAATTCATGTTGTAAATGCCGATATACACATATATGGAAAATGTCACTTACCCAGTGTACATCTGTTCGTGGCATGAGACGCTGCAGATTCACATGCTGTGCACATCCATCTAATGTTGGGCTCGGAGTGTTACAAGTTGTTTTTCTTCGAAGAAGTCTTTTCGAGTCACGAGATCGAGGGACTCCTCCCCTTTCGGCTCCATTGCGCATGGGCGTCAACTCCATCTTAGACTGTTTTCCCCGCAGAGGGTGAGGTAGGAGTTGTGTATATAGTAATAGTGCCCATGCAATGGAGTAAGTATGTATGTACATAATGTAGCTGAAAGTAATATATTTACAAATTTACAAATGTACAAGATTAATTATTTGTCAACTTAAAAAGGCTACAGGCTCCCGGGGAGGTGGGAGGGCGCATGTGAATCTGTAGCGTCTCATGCCACGAACAGATGTACACTGGGTAAGTGACATTTTCCGTTCAAAGGCATGTGTAGCTGCAGATACACATGCTGTGCATAGACTAGTAAGCAGTTATCTCCCCAAAAAGCGGTGGTTCAGCCTGTAGGAGTTGAAGTTGTTTGAAATAATGTCCGTAATACTGCTTGTCCTACTGTGGCTTGTTGTGTTGTTAACACATCCACGCAGTAATGCTTGGTAAATGTATGAGGCGTAGACCATGTGGCTGCCTTACAGATTTCAGTCATTGGTATGTTTCCTAGAAAGGCCATGGTAGCACCTTTCTTTCTAGTGGAGTGTGCCTTTGGTGTAATAGGCAGTTCTCTTTTTGCTTTTATATAACAGGTTTGAATACATTTAACTATCCATCTGGCAATGCCTTGTTTGGATATTGGATTCCCTGTATGAGGTTTTTGGAAAGCAACAAACAATTGTTTTGTTTTTCAAATTTGTTTGGATTTATCAATGTAGTACATTAGTGCTCTTTTTATGTTTAATGTATGTAATGCTCTCTCAGCTACAGAATCTGGCTCTGGAAAGAACACTGGGAGTTCCACAGTTTGATTTAAGTGGAACGGTGATATGACTTTAGGTAAAAAATTTGGATTTGTGCGTAGAACTACTTTATGTTTGTGCATTTGTATAAAGGGTTCTTGTATGGTAAAGGCTTGAATTTCACTTACTCTTCTGAGAGATGTGATAGCTATTTGAAAGGCTACTTTCCATGTTAAGTACTGTATCTCACATGAGTGCATGGGTTCAAATGATGGACCCATGAGTCGTGTTAATACGATGCTGAGGTTCCACGAAGGAACTGGTGGTGTTCTTGGTGGAATAATCCTTTTCAGACCCTCCATAAAAGCTTTTATGACTGGGATTCTGAATAATGATTTTGAGTGCGTAATTTGCAGATAAGCCGAAATTGCAGTTAGATGTATTTTAATGGATGAAAAAGCTAACTTGGACTTTTGTAAGTGTAGTAGGTAGCTCACAATGTTTTTAGCAGATGCGTGTAATGGTTGAATTTGATTATTATGGCAGTAATAAACAAATCTTTTCCACTTATTTGCGTAGCAATGTCTTGTGGTTGGTTTTCTAGCTTGCTTTATGACCTCCATGCATTCCTGTGTAAGGTCTAGGTGTCCGAATTCTAAGATTTCAGGAGCCAAATTGCTAGATTGAGCGATGTTGGATTCGGGTGTCTGATCTGTTGTTTGTGTTGAGTTAACAAATCTGGTCTGTTTGGCAGTTTGATATGAGGCACTACTGAGAGGTCTGGTAGTGTTGTGTACCAAGGTTGTCGTGCCCAAGTTGGTGCTATCAGTATGAGTTTGAGTTTGTTTTGACTCAATTTGTTTACTAGATACGGAAGGAGTGGGAGAGGGGGAAAAGTGTATGCAAATATCCCTGACCAACTCATCCATAACGCATTGCCTTGAGAGTGAGCCTGTGGGTACCTGGATGCAAAGTTTTGGCATTTTGCGTTTTCTTTTGTTGCAAATAGATCTATTTGCAGTGTCCCCCATCTTTGGAAGTAAGTTTCTAGTATTTGGGGGTGAATTTCCCATTCGTGGATCTGTTGGTGATCCCGAGAGAGATTGTCGGCTAACTGATTTTGAATTCCTGGTATGAACTGCGCTATTAGGCGAATGTGGTTGTGACTCGCCCAATGCTATATCTTTTGAGCTAAGAGACACAATTGTGTCGAGTGTGTCCCTCCCTGTTTGTTCAGATAATACATTGTTGTCATGTTGTCTGTTTTGACAAGAATGTGTTTGTGGGTTATTATTGGTTGAAATGCTTTCAACGCTAGAAATACTGCTAGTAGTTCTAAGTGATTTATAGGAAGCTGTCTCTGCTGAGTGTCCCATTGTCCTTGGATGCTGTGTTGGTTGAGGTGTGCTCCCCACCCTCCCATGGAAGCATCCATTGTGATTACGTATTGAGGCACTGGGTCTTGGAAAGGCCGCCCTTTGTTTAAATTTATAGTATTCCACCATTGAAGCAAGGTGTATGTTTGGCGGTCTATCAACACTAGATCTTGAAGTTGACCCTGTGCTTGTGACCATTGTGATGCTAGGCACTGTTGTAAGGGCTGCATGTGTAATCTTTCGTTTGGGACAATGGCTATGCATGAGGACATCATGCCTAGTAGTTTCATTACTAATTTTACCTGGAATATTTGGTTTGGGTGCATGGCCTGTATTATGTTTTGGAATGCTTGTACCCTTTGTGGACTTGGAGTGGCAATCCCTTTTTTTGTGTTGATTGTTGCTCCTAAGTACTGTTGTATTTGACACAGCTGTAGGTGTGATTTGTTGTTGTAGTTGAGTGAGAACCCTAGCTTGTGAAGGGTTTCTATTACATACTTTGTGTGTTGTGAACACCGTTCTTGCATATTGGTTTTGATTAACCAATCGTCTAGGTACAGGAACACATGTATTTGCTGCCTTCTGATATGGGCTGCTACTACGACAACGCATTTTGTAATAACTCTTGGCGCTGTTGTTATTCCGAATGGCAACACTTTGAACTGGTAATGTACTCCTTGGATTACAAACCTCAAGTATTTTCTGTGGGAAGGATGTATGGGTATATGGAAATACGCATCCTTGAGGTCTATGGTTGTCATGTAGTCTTGTTGTTTGAGCAATGGGATCACGTCTTGCAGTGTCACCATGTGAAAGTGATCTGGTTTGATGTAAATTTTTAGTGTTCTGAGATCTAGGATGGGTCTTAGAGTTTTGTCTTTTTTGGGTATGAGAAAGTACAGGGAGTAAACCCCTGTTCCTTTCTGATGAATTGGTACTAGTTCTATTGCATCTTTTTGCAACAACGCTTGTACCTCCAGTTGTAATAGATCCACGTGTTGTTTGGACATGTTGTATGTTTTCGGTGGGACATTTGGAGGGAATTGTAGGAATTCTATGCAATAACCATGTTGGATAATGGCTAGGACCCATGTGTCTGTTGTTATTTCCTCCCAGTTTTGGTAAAATTTTGTTAGTCTCCCCCACACTGGTGTTATGGTTTGGGGATTTGTGACACTGAAGTCACTGTTTATTTTGCGGTGTCTTGGGATTTTGGAACTTCCCTCTAGTTTTAGGGAACTGCCCCCCTCTGTATTGTCCCCGAAAACTTCCCCCACGATACTGGCTCTGGTATGTGGGTCTTGTTTGTGAGGTTGAGGGTTCTGTGTTTTGTCCTCGAAACCCCCCTCTAAACTGTGTTTTCCGAAATGTGCCTTTGCTCTGTGGGGAGTAGAGTGCGCCCATGGCTTTGGCCGTATCTGTGTCCTTTTTAAGTTTCTCGATAGCAGTGTCCACCTCCAGCCCAAACAACTGCTGTCCGTTAAAAGGCATATTCAGCACCGCTTGTTGAATTTCCGGCTTGAATCCTGAGGTGCGTGGCCATGCGTGTCTCCGTATGGTGACCGCTGTATTTACAGTCCTAGCAGCTGTGTCTGCTGCATCCATTGCCGACAGTATCTGGTTGTTAGAGATACTTTGGCCTTCCTCCACCACTTGTTGTGCCTTCTTTTGGAACTCTTTGGGTAGATGTTCTATGAAATGTTGCATTTCGTCCCAATGAGCTCTATCATATCTAGCCAGCAAGGCCTGTGAATTTGCAATGCGCCATTGGTTGGCTGCTTGTGCCGCGACCCTTTTCCCTGCTGCGTTGAACTTAAGACTTTCCTTGTCGGGTGGTGGCACATCTACCGAGGTGTGTGAGTTTGTTCTTTTGCGAGCTGCCCCTACTACCACTGAGTCCGGTGTCAATTGCTGCGTGATGTACACAGGGTCTGTTGGTGGAGGTTTGTACTTTTTGTCGACCCTTGGAGTGATGGCCCTGCCTTTTACAGGCTCTTGAAACACTTGCTTTGAGTGTTTCAGCATTCCCGGTAACATAGGGAGACTCTGGTACTGGCTATGTGTGGACGACACAGTACTAAACAAAAAGTCATCTTCAACTGGTTCTGCGTGCAGGGTGACATTGTGCAACGCGGCTGTTCTTGACACCACCTGTGTATAGGCAGTACTGTCCTCAGGTGGTCGTGGTCTCGCTGGATAATAGTCTGGACTGTTATCTGATACTGGCGCATCATAAAGATCCCATGCATCAGGATCATCTTGACTCATTCCTGTATGAGTTGGAGACTGCATCATTGGTGGAGTGGCTACCGGTGATGGTTGTGGTGAGCGCTGTGGTGATGGTGGCAGAGTTATTTGTTTTGCCACCTTTGCTTGTGGTTGCTTGTCATTCTCTTGGAAGGCAAGTTTCATTTTAATTCGGATTGGAGGAAGAGTACTGATCTTTCCTGTGTCCTTCTGAATATGGAGCCTTCTTTGAGTGTAATCAGGCTCCCCTGCCTCTAGCTCCTGTCCGAATCTGTGTCCTTGCATCTGTGAGGACAGGCCCTGTTCCTCGGTGTAGGAACTTGGTTTCGGTTCCGAGGCCGGATGTTTCGGTATCGAAACCTTTTCGACTATCTTTTTCGGCTCCGAAGACACTTTTTTGCCTTTCGGTGTTCCGATATCTCGGTGCCGACTCGTTTCGGTGCTCCTCTCTCGATGCTGAGATTGCTCTGACCCGGTGTCGAGCCTCTTCTGTGCCGGTATCTCGAACGGAGTCGGATGACTTCGACACGTGCGTGCCCTTTTTCGGTGCTGATGGCCGGTCACCTAATTTTCGGGTTAAGCCATGGCCTGCTGGCGGTGGCGTCCCCTGGGCTTTTATGTACTTTCCGTGAGTTTTGGCCAGGGGTGTTTTACTCACGGTTTTAGGCGTCTGCTCGGTTTCGGCCTCATCTGAATCCGCAATGGAGAAGGTTTCTTCTTCCTCCAAGTGCTGTTGTCCTGCCGGCACCGACGCCATTTGAAGTCTTCTTGCTCTCCGGTCTCTTAGCGTTTTCCTCGACCGAAACGCTCGACAGGCCTCACAGATATCCTCTTTGTGTTCGGGAGACAAACACAAATTACAGACCAGATGCTGATCTGTGTAGGGATACTTGTTGTGGCATTCAGGGCAGAAGCGGAATGGGGTCCGTTCCATTAGCCTTGAAGATGCACAAGGTCGGGCCGACCAGGCCCCCCCGGGGAATCGAAAACCCCAAAGGGTCACCGGAGCTCTTCAAGATTCGGTGTCGATCTGTTCTAACTAACCCGATACCGAACGCAAACAATACCGTCAAATTTTCAGAGATTTAACTAACTTTCCGAACCGAAACACGGAGCGAAGAGGAACACGTCCGAACCCGATGGCGGAAAGAAAACAATCTAAGATGGAGTCGACGCCCATGCGCAATGGAGCCGAAAGGGGAGGAGTCCCTCGATCTCGTGACTCGAAAAGACTTCTTCGAAGAAAAACAACTTGTAACACTCCAAGCCCAACACTAGATGGCGGGATGTGCACAGCATGTGTATCTGCAGCTACACATGCCATCGAACATATATATATATATATATATATATACACACATACATACATATTACATATTATGGAAGCATAATAGAAATCACGGTTATTTGCATTTCAAACCGTTTGTCTATAACTAAGGAAAGGTCTCACCTTAATGAAAGAGATGGGGTAGAACAGCTTGTCCTACTAGAGAGTCGGTTCTTTGTGATGACTCCAAACAATAGTGCTGCGTAAAGGAGTGCGTAGTTTTCCATGTCGCAGCTTGGCATATTTTATCAAGGGCAATACCTTGAAACAAAGCAGCCGATGTGGAGACTGCTCTCGTGGAGTGGGTTCTCAGGCGCCTAGTCAGCGGTCTTCCTGCCTTGGTGTGACAGAACTGGATTGTCGACGAAATCCATCGGGCTATAGTGGCCTTGGTTACTCCTGTTCCCTGTCGTCCAAGAGAATAAGATACTAGGAGTTGGTCTGATTTTCTGATTTGTTTGGTACTTTGAAGATAAACTTTTAGGCATCGTTTGATGTCCAAAGAGTGTAGAGTTTTCTCTGCGATCGTAGTAGGGTTTGGAAAAAAGGTTCGTAGAATAACAGGTTCATTGAGGTGGAACGAAGATGGCACATTGGGAATGTATTTGGGATTGGTTCTGAGCATAACAAAGTCTTCAGAGAAAACTAAAAAGGGTTCTTTAGTAGTGAACGCCTGTATATCACTGACTCTCCTGGTAGAGGTGAGAGCGAGCAAGGTTGCCACTTTCCAAGTGATGTACTTGAGTTTCGCCCTATGAATGGGCTCGAAAGGAGCTTACATGAGCTGGGAAAGGACAATATTAAGGTGCCACTCTGGCGGAGGTAACCGCACCGGGGGAAAAGTGCGGAAAAGCCCTTTCATAAACTGTTTGATAACTCTGGATGAGCCGATAGATGGCATCTCAGCCGATCGCCTGTATGAGGCTATAGCTGCTAGGCGAATCTTGACTGATGCATGGCAAAGACCAGCTTTGGAGAGAGAGAGCAGGTAAGAAAGAATTTGCTCAGGGTTAATTTGAAATGGGTGAAAATTGTTCTGAGAGCACCAAACACAAAATCTCTTCCACTTGAGTCTGTACGTCTTGTTTGTGCTCTCTGCTCGTGCCTTAGATAATATAAGTCTACATTCTTGATCGATGTTCATATCGTGAAACTCTCTGTACTCAGGAGCCAAGCATGCAATTGTAGTGAAGTTGGGTCGGGATGTGGGATGAGACCGATTCTTCATCAGAAGATTGTGGTTGCAAGGAAGGCGGACTGGATTGGCCACGGACCGGAGTAGGAGCTCCGTGTACCAGTACTGTCTGGGCCATTTGGGGGCTATAAGAATGATCCTGCAGCATTCGGCCTTCATTTTCCTGAGGAGCATGGGAATCAGTGGGATGGGGGGAAAAGCGTATGCAAAGATCCCGGACCATCTCATCAAAAGAGCATTTCCCCACGACCCCGGGAGTGGGTATCGACTGGCGTAAAACTGGCATTTGGCGTTCAGATTGGTGGCAAACAAGTCTAGGATCGGCCGACCCCATCGTTGGAAGATGCCCTCGAGTATGGTCTGGTTGAGTTCCCACTCGTGGCAGTTGTCGTCCGTCCTGCTGAGAGAGTCCGCTAGAGCGTTGTTGACCCCAGCCAGGTGCTCCGCCCTGAGGCGGACGTTGTTCAGTGTGAGCCAGTTCCAAAGAGACTGAGCTTCTCTTGCGAGGGAGAGGGATCTTGTTCCTCCCTGCTTGTTGATGTAAAACATACTTGTTGTATTGTCCGTTCTGACTAACACTGATGATCCTGCGATGCGTGGCAGAAAAGCCTTGAGCGTGAGATGAATCGCCTTTAGCTCTAACAGGTTTATGTGCATCTCTTTTTGGAGCTTGGACCATCTGCCTTGAATGCGCATGTCCTGCAAGTGGCCTCCCCATCCTTCCAAGGAGTCGTCCGTGGTGATGACAAAGGGCCTGATTCTAACTTTGGAGGACGGTGTTAAACCGTCCCAAAAGTGGCGGATATACCACCTACCGTATTACGAGTCCATTATATCCTATGGAACTCGTAATACGGTAGGTGGTATATCCGCCACTTTTGGGACGGTTTAACACCGTCCTCCAAAGTTAGAATCAGGCCCAAAGTCTGTTATTGGTGCTAGAAAAGTAAGACCTTGGGAGAAGTGGTTGGTGTGAGACCACCATTTCAACGCCTGCCGAATTTTTGGTGTGATAGTTATTAAGTCGTCAAAGGACCCTTGCGACTGGGTCCATTGAAGTTGCAGTTCTTCTTGCAGCGGCCTCATTTTGAGTCTTGCTAGCCGTACTAGGACTATGGCTGAGGAAATCATGCCCAGGAGCGACTTGAACAGTCGTACTGAAACAAACTCTTTTGCAGAGATTGTGACAGCTAAGTGGGTCAGCTTCTGCTACTTGCTAGAGTGAGATATGCTTTGTTTTGGATAGTGTCTAATTCTGCTCCCTGGAAAACTCTCCTGCATGAGGGAAGCACGACTGACTTCTGTAGGTTCACTGTTAGACCCAAACTGTGTAATAGTTTTAGGCAGGCGTTTGTCGCTTTGGAAGCTAGCAGAGATGACGGAGCTTTTATAAGCCAGTCGTCCAGGTATGGGAACACCTGGAAACCCTTGCTTCTGAGGAAACCTGCGACCGGGGCAAGGCATTTCGTGAAGATTCTTGGAGCTGATCTGAGACCAAATGGTAGGACTTTGAACTGATAATGGGCACCGGCTACTGTAAAGCGGAGATATTTGCGATGTTTTCGGTGTATTGGTATGTGGAAGTAGGCGTCCTGGAGATCTAGAGTTGTCATAAAATCTCCAGGATTGAGGAGGTGCAGGATATCTGTCAGTGTGATCATTCGGAAAGATTGCTTCCGAAGGAACTTGTTGAGTTTCCTGAGGTCTAGTATAGGACGCCACTCCCCTGACTTCTTCCTTATGAGGAAAAACCGGGAGTAGAATCCGAGACCCCGTTGTTGTACAGGAACTGCCTCTATAGCTCCTTTGGCAAGAAGGCTGAATACGTCCCCTTGAAGCAGACGAAGATGGAGAGAACTGCCTGATGTTGGTGGATGATGCGGTGGCTTTTGTATGAATTCCAGGGTATGACCTCTTGTCACTATATCCAGCACCCATCTGTCTGATGTTATTTTCTTCCACTCTTGGATGAAGTTGGAAATATTTGCTCCTATTTGCTGATGGTGCGGGCATTGGGGGAGCATAGCCGGTGCCTGTAGAAGATCATTGTTTTCTGGGTTGATCTCTGGATTGTGAACCCTGTCTTCGTTTACCTCCTTGTCTGGTATAGGAAGCAGTCGATCATTGCCTGTACTGTTGGTGGTAGGAAGGCCTATACTGGGATTGCTGGTATTGCCTGTGGAAGGAACCTCTAAATGAGGTGAAACCTCTTCCTCTAGCACCCCGAAAGGGCTGTTTCCGATACTGCAGGGTACCCAGGGACTAGGCAGTGTCTGTGTCAGTCTTGATGGCTTGGAGTGCGTCATCTACATGTTTGCCAAATAGATATTCGCCATCGTAAGGCATGTCTAGGATCCGGGACTGCACTTCCGGCCTGAAAGATGTGGCCTTGAGCCAACCTTGCCGGCGTAAGACCGCAGCACCTGCTAGTTGACGAAAACCAGTAGAGGCTATGTCAAGAGCGCAGTCGATAATTTCTTCCGACGTACGCTCACCCTCTTGGAGGATCTTCCGTGCCTCTGCTTGCTTTCTTTCAGGGATGAGGTCGAAGAAAGGTTGCATGTCGGACCACATTTGGCGGTCATATCGACCTAGACTTGCCAAAGAATTTGCTGCTCTGACAGTGATTGCTGACATGGAGGAGAATCTTTTGCCTATATTGTCCAATCTCCGTTCTTCCTTGTCTGGAGTAGTAGAGATAGGCGTCGATGGGTTTTTGGAGCACCTTTGAGCAGCCTGTGATATAACTGAGTCAGGCTTTAGATGGCTAGTAAGGCATGCCGGAGAATCTTGGGTTGCCTTGTATTTCTTGTCCAGTTTTTGTGGAACTGGAGGAACTGTAGCCGGGTTTCGCATAATCTTTGTACCTTCGCTCCATATGAAATCAATAATCGGAATGGACCATACAGACTTCCGTGATTGCTCCTTAAAATCATGTAGGAAACATTCCGACTGGGAGACAGATGTTGGAAGGTGGAAGTGTACAGCAGCTCTGTCCATAAGGTTATGGAAACCACCTATGTCCTCGGGTGGAGAATCAGAGGGGCGAGGAGGTGGTGGAGAAGGAGTGGGGGCTAAGTAATCATCCCATTCCTCAGTAGGATGTTGCGGAGTAGAAATTTCTCCTTCCTCTTCTTCCTCTTCCCCTGAAGTGGAACCTTCATCTCTAGGGGGTGCAGCTAACACCGAGTGGGATGTCATTCTTGGAGTAGCTGGAAGAGGAGGGACATTGATTGGTGTCACCAGAGAAACTGGCGCAGGTGGCTGATCTTCTGCTGCCAGTGGGAACCTTCTCCTATAATCCTGTAGCATAGATTGTAAATCCTGGATTAAGGAGGAAGGCATCTGTATAGAGTCTCTATGCTGAGGCTCTCTTGGTTGGTAATATTGTTCCTGATGAGAGTAGTATGGTTGATATTGGTCATACTCATCCTCGTCATCTTCATCTTGGTACTTGATGTGGAGCTGTGAGGGGCTGTGTGCATCTCCGAATGGACCTTCATCAGGTTCCTCCCAGTCAAGAAGATGACTGGGTACTAAAGTCGACACTTTGTTTGGAGATGTGTCTATTGGATAAATGTCTGGTGTGGGCAGAGATGTAATCCTGACCATGGCTCAGAGATCTGGAGACCTGGAAGAGGCAGGAGTCGCCTCTATCTGTCTAACAGGCACCAGTGCCGTCGTCGATGGCGTGAAAGTTGATGGAGTCGTGGACGGTACAGATTTTTCCATCGACGATGGTCTCGTAGACAGTCTCGTCGACAGTGGTCTCGTCGACGCTGGTCTCGTCGACGGTAGTGTCGTTGACGTCGTCGATGGTAGTGTCTTCGTCGACGATGACTTCTTTGATGGTGTCTCCGTCGACGGTGAAACCGCCGATGACATTGGCGTCGCTGACGTTATAGTCGACGGGGCAGTCGTCGACGGTGTTATAAACGACGATGTCTTTGTCGTCGATGGTGTACTAGTCGACGGAGGCTTGAGTGAGGGGATAGGAGCCCTTACCGTCGATGTTAAAGTAGTCGACGCTGACGACGGTCTCGTCGACGATGTAGTGGAGACGATAGTTGTAGGTACCGTCGTCATCGTCACGGTCGTCGACGGTGGTGTCGTCATCGATCTGATTTTTAGAATCACTTTTCCAGAAGTAGAAGGCTCTGAAGAAGGAGAGAGACGATAGGACTCCTTTTTCTGAAGAGGAGAGGAAGGCTCAGAGGAGACTGAAGTCTGTAAGCCCTTCCCATGATGTGATTTCTGCCTCTTCCTAGATTTTTCTGTGTGGCCCAGGTCCTCAGATTTGGACCTTTTATGCGGCCTCTCTGACCCACTCTCCTCACCTGAAGTACAGGATTTAGCCTGTAACCATGTCAGGAGCCTGCCCTCACGGTCTCTGAGGGTCTTTGTGGAGAAGGTGCGACATATCTTGCAGTCTTTAACCTGGTGTTGTGGGTAGTGACAATACAAACAGTCTTTATGTGGGTCATCCACATGGAGCCTTTTCTTTCCACAGGTCTTGCAAGGGCGGAAAAGGCCTTTTCTAGAAGAATCCGACATATTTTCAATTCTTTTTGAGAGAAAATGTTCTGAAGTAGAAGAAAAACTGAGCAGAGCTCAGGGAGACTCCTTCACACGACATGCGGTAGAAAATCTGAGGAAGGGAGCTTCTCTGGAGAAGGTTCTAGAGGGTACTGGTGCCTGATTGGACAGCAGGCAGGTTTGGGTCCTTTCACAAAAGGACATGGATAGGCTATATGAGCAATTTCTGTCTCCATTATAGCCTATGGCAAAAAAAGATTATTTGTTAATTATTGCTATTTTATGTACTGTGGGACTCCCACTTCGATGACGGGGATGATTCAAGCATGTGAATTTATGAAAGATCCAATACTGGATAACAAAGGTTTTCATGCACGGCCTGTGACCTTTTCACAATCAGTGGGCCAGTAGCACCAGTGCAGAGGTGTTTACACCTCTGCTTAATGGGAGGCTTAGTATAAATAAGATTTGGAGACATCTTGAGACTTATACAACCCAGCAGGTGAGTGTCAGTGGTCTTCCTTGGTCATGCTGAAGGCTATGTGTACAGATGTGTTCTGTGGAGTACTGTTGCTTCCACATAGGTTAGCCTTACTAACTTTATGCTGTAGGGGATGATGGACCTGCAGCCTCTCATTCTTCTGCTCACCTTGAGAGTCCACCAGTGGAAACTGCCTCAGGTCTGACACTTTCAGCAGATCACGGATGTCCTTGTACTTGAAGCCCTTCACCAAGTATTTCAGGTCAGTGATCATGAAGTCTTCTGCATAGATGTCATGAGCTCTGGAAAAATTAAACATCAGAACAAACTCTCACAAGACAGGAAGGAGACAATTTTTGATAACATCAAAACTTAGAAATCTAAGCATAAACTTTAACTTAGTAGGTTTTTTTAGAAGGTAAGCCTTAACAGGCAGAACTAGAACTAAAAGTAGCCATTCTGAATCTTGGCAGAGCCCAGATGATGTTCAGCTGTAAAGTACAATTTTGACGTTGCAATGCAGACTCACCCTGTTTTCCCCACTGTGAGTTTAGGGAGGTATGGCAGCTTTTTGACGATGATGATGCCATCAAAGAAGGAAGGCTGCGACCTCTGGCTTATTGCATTGGCAATCAACACAGCAATCAAGACAGGCAGAATGTGTGACATCTGTCCAGTGAGCTCAAACACCAGAACTGCTGTGGAGATGGTTTGTGTCACAGCCCCGGAGAATGCAGCTGCACCTAGGAAAGGGAGCACGAATTCACATCATCACAAAATTGTTTCATGTTGCTAAGAAGCAGTTTGATATGACAGTGTAAACATACTCATTAGCATTAGAACTTCTAGATCTAAAGAAGAGCAGACATTCATACTTGAAGGAGGTCATACAATGGTTGAAACAGCAATAAAAGATGTGAATTTTCCCTTTGCTATCCATGTTCAAGTTTCTGGCCTTCATCATCAGGCGCCATGTCTTTCCAGGTGATGATGGATATAAAAAATAATGTCCTTCTTCTGAAGGTTATATATTTTGTTGGGCCAGTGGAGGAGGTTTTCTGTCAACAGAACTAACGGGGGATCTGCATATGGAAAAGTTAAGGTCCTCCCATCGCTAAATGAAGTAGGCAGACCAAGAGGGTTTGGTGGGTAGGGTAGTCCATTGAGTTTGCGGTTATCCTGTTTACCAAAGTCTAAATCGGGCCCCTAGTGTCTTTTATAGATTTACAAGTTTGAATTGCTCCCCTCATCATGTGACACAACTCTGTATGTGTAATATAGATTATTAAACAGACAGATGTAATACTTTAACACATAGGCATACATACTTTGCATACTTTGTTCTGATCAATGAGGTAGATAGCTTCTAAACATCTGTCCTGAAGGTCATCTTTACATTCTAAGCGTGCCACACACATATAAAGTTTCATTACATTTTTTAGTAGATCATGTGTGAATGTATGATACGTACCATGACTGAGGAACTATAGTTAAAGATAGGAAACATGTTTTACTCCAGCACTGGAAGTTTAGACATAGACTTACATGCTTTGAACTGGAATAGCAAGCTGCATTTAACCACTGGGAACAGACAGTGATGCTCACCTTAATGACGTAACATAGATCTACAGCATTGCCTACTCCATTCTTGCTTCAATCCTGGCACAAGCATTATTGCTTGACAAAGGTGAATGGTATTCACTATGTATCTTTTTCACCAATGTCCAGAATTAGCATCTGTTAGACTTGGCCATCTCTAAAGTCGCCCACAAACCTTTTTCCTTTGCCCTCCACTTTTTGCTCAAATTCGTTTTTGTTGGCCTTAGGACTCTGTGCGCTTTCCTACTGCTAACAAGTGCTAAAGTGCTTGTGCCCTCTCCTTTAAACATGGCAAAATTGTCATATTTAATTGACTAATAAGTCCTTGCAGAGGGTGTAACATACCCCAAGGGTCTGTTAAATAAATGCTACTAGTGAACCTGCAGCCCTTATTGTGCCACTCACCTACATAGCTCCTTAATACATGTCCCAGATCTGCCATTGCAGCCTCAATGCAGTTTTGAACTGCCACTTCGCCTGGCAATATAACCCCCTTGCCAAACCCTATACTCCCCTTTTATTGCATATGTCATGTCACCCCTATGATAGGCCCTATATTGCTCATAAGGCAGGGTGCATTGTAATGAAAAGGATGGACATGTACTTTTAAGTTTTACATGTCCTGGTAGTGAAAAACTCCTTCATATCTTTTTACTACTGTGAGACCTACCTCTCCCATAGGATAACACTAGGCTGCCTTAATACATTTAATAAATGCTAACATTTGATTGGGAACAGATGAACATTTCATGTTTGGTGTCTGAGAAATTGTAATTTTAAATCCTCCTTAATGATAAAGTCGGATTTTAAGTTACAATTTGAAAATGCCACTTTTAGGATGTTGGCATTTTCCTACTCTAATCATCTGGTGTCTGCAGCCTTATCATGGGTCATATGACTGGGTATAGTTGGTAGTTGGACTATGTATATTCCTCCCAGACAGCCACACAATAGTGGGATTTGATGTTCCTGCATGGGCCATCAACTGGCAGGAAGGGGTGGAGCTGGGTCCAACCCCACTTACAAGTGAATTGGCTGTCAGCCCAGCATTGTTCATGAAGCCAGCTTGGAGCCAGGACAGGGGAGAAAGGAAACTTCAAGCACTTCAAAGGGAATTCGCCAGATCCTGCTCCTACTTCAAAGAAGGCACAACAGGTAAAAGGGGATCTTTAGACCCACTCTTCAGTTTATGTTTTGACCTGCTGAAGGACCTTTAGAGGACTATCTGCTGTTGTGGTCTACTGTGACTCCACAAGATTGCTTTGCTGAACATGGAAGTGCTGTTCTGCTGCCTGGAGACTTCCTTGTACCTTCAGAGGCTTGCCCTGCTGTTTGAGCCCTGTTTCATTACTTGAACCCAGGACTACCATAGTGACTCCAAGGGCTAGCTGGCTGGCTTCCTGCTCAGAGCCTCAGGGTCAGAAAAGATTCCAACCATCTTGATCCCACACCTGGACCCAGTCTGAGTGAGTCCTAAACCCGCAAGTTGAGCCCCTCCAGTCCTAGTAAAGGTGCCTAGATGGCCAAAATACAAAACTTAGAAGTTCAATTTTTTTTTACTAAAAACAGCTCTGAGAACCAAGAGAAGACCAAGACTAATTTGCTTGTCTATGCACCCAAGCAGTATTGCCAGTCATCGTAGAAATCTTCACTGTGACTTTGTTCAGCGGCTCTCTGACGACGACGCTCCCTGCTCAGACACCGCCTGCAGCCTTGCCCTGCTGAACTTTACCTTCTCAGAACATTTTTGTCAGAATTCCTTCTAAGTCTGAAGGTAAGCACCGACCAGCCCACTGTACTTCTTGTATCTGACTTGCGCCACACATCATGGTTGGCCATATTTTTTTACTTTGACCAGGTCTTGCTCGAGTTGATGTCCACTGAAGGGACTTTGATCTGTTAGGTGCTAGTTTTTACCTTAAACGTTTAAAATCCGTAACTCTGGTTCTACTGATTGGATTCTTATCATTTTAGTGTGAAATTTATTAAAATGTAATCTATTGTTCTAAATTAGTATGGGATTTTTCTTGCATAGTGTTTTCACTTTATTACTGTTTGGGTGCTGCATAAGTACTTTAAACACTGCCTCCAAGTTAAGCCTGACTGCTTTTGTGCCAAGCTTCTAAAGGGTAAAGCAAAGATTAATTTAGTGACTTTTTTGATGCACCCGGATAGGGATTGTGGCTGTTGCTTGAACACCTCAGTCACCAAACAACCCAGTTTCACAGCACTTTTGTATATAGAGCCATGGTTACTGTCAGTCCTCTAGCTGAAAAAGCTGCCACTCTTCCAAGTGTTCTCCTGTGGCTTTATTGTGGCAAGTAGCAACGGAAAAAGAGATCCATGAGACAACATTCCGCTGTGAGATAATTGCCCCTTCAAAGCTTAATAAAGACATCATGTAGTTAACCCATTTTCTGCAGTTCCTTAGCCCTATCTATGTAACAGCAACAAACTGTTCATGTTAAGTGTATGTAGTGACCTTTTCTCCAGGGTAAAGACTTCTGAAAAAACACAGGTCAAGACATCACTAGGGTCCAAAAAAATTAAAATGTACATTCAGTTTAGATTAAGGTTGTCTGTAAGACGCTTAGTAGAATTCTTTGGTTGATAATTTGTGTAATTAGTTGATATATACCTTGCAGCAGTAAGTCTAAAACTGTATTCAGCCTTTATAAGTCAAGAACTTAAGTCTTACTTGTATATGGCGTTTGAAGTTTAGAAACGTCTGTATTAATTACTCCAGCTGGTGCTACCTTTATGTTGGAGGAAAGAGTCTCAACAAGCCTGGTTTTATTTTTTACCTTTCTGTTTGAGGACAAGGTCCAAGGGTAGTGTATCTGTAAATCTCGTGCACGTAAGAATTGCCAAAAGGTGTAGTGTGGTTTCCCCATTGTGAACTTTTTTACTTCTGTGAATATTTAATCTCCATTCTCATTTACCTGGGCATCTGTTAGGTTGTCTCCCTTACTATTGTGTTGAAATGAGGAAATCACCCTCCTGGATTATCCATTTCCACAGAAACTGGGCTACGTGGGAGATCGGAGATGCAAACCTTCTTCCCCAATGACTCTGAATATAGCAAATGGTCGAAATGTTGTCTATAAATAGCCTCATTATTTTTTCTTTGGATACTTGGCAAAAAGGTTTGAAGCCCTAGTTGCAAGGCTTGTGCTTTTCTAAATGTATGTGCAAAGACCTGTCTTACAATGCCCAGTAATCCTTTGTGGTCAGGCTCTCAAGGTGTGCTCTGAATCCTGACAGAAATGCACATTTGGTCATTGTTACTTGGTGTTTTGTCTCTAAGACGTCCAAGCCTACCATATGTTTTTCATACCATGCCTTGGCTAATTCCTATGGTGGTGTCAGTGTGATCCTCCAAACGCCTAGATATTTTCCACCACTTGACATGCAGTTCTTCCTGAACAGTTTAATTTGTAGTCTGCAATGTGGAACAATGGCAAAACAGGAGGACCACGCTCTCAAAAAACATTTCTGTTTACACACTGAGTAAACACACTTGTGTCAAACCATCCTTGCCTTGTGGCACCATGCCTGGATCCACTGCCTGAAGGTGAAGCACTCAATTGTATCATGCTGAAATCGGCTTGCAGCAATTGAAGTTTTTGTACTGGGCCAGATAAAAAAATGTGGATGTTTACCAATTAGACAATAGCAGTTGTAAGGTTCAGGATGGTTTGCACTGTAGCTTATGTCTGCTCTTATTAATCAGCTGTCTGTTGATGGAGAAACATTACATCCATAAATAACTTAAGAGCTGAACTGGTAGTGATATTCACTAGTCCTTCAATTTTCTCATCAGAAATAATTGCTCAAACTGATTAGATTTGTAGCTCTAGAGAGAGGATGTGGTGTAATGGCCCGAGTGGCGTAACGGCACGAGCTGCTGACTTTGGAGCTAGGGGACCACTTTCGAGTCTCAATGTCGGCTCAACACCCTGTGATTCTGGACAAATCACTTAATCTTCCTGTGCCTACCAAAAATGAATGTCTTCTTGTGTAATGTAACTGGTGCTCTCGTAAAGTATTCCAATACCTTTGGTCGAGTTTGCACTATATAAAACTGCAAAACAGTCTCAGAACAAAAGGAGATTGACGAGGTACAAGTTCTGTGATAAGGTGTAATAAAGATTTGCTGCAAATGCACAAGTTTAACATTGGCTTAGATAATCAGTTGTGAAAAAGTACTTTTTCCATCAAAGAGTTAACCCAAATTTCTGAATTATGTTGATGATTTAGGTTGGAGAGTTATAGCCAAACCTGTCCCACTTGAGTGTCTGTCTTAATATCTGAGTCTAGACCAGGGGTCTCCAATGATTAGCTCGGGAGCTACTGGTAGCTCGCCAGCACCCTCAAAGTAGCTCTGAGAGGTGAAGGAAAGCCCAGTATCTCTTACAGAGAATCAGGGCTGTTAAAGAAGGCATCACTTCTCATTCCAGCAACCTCAGAGTGACATCCAGCCAACCCAAAGGCAGGGCCTTTTGATAGCACTCAAACACACATTGTGTCGGCCTAAGGCGTCTGCCACATGACCATCTGTATCCAGTCTCAATCTAGCTAAGTCACAAGGAGATTTGCCGTGTCATAGGCCATGTCAGTCTCACCATACGTGTGAACGAAGGATCATGTAGCCTGAGCACTGCTGACCAATTGAAGTCTGGGACTTGATTTATTAAGGGTATGACTGGTCTACTTTAATACATCCCTGCATAATGATGGTGTCTGACACTCTCCGAATTATGGCCATGACTGATATATGGTGGGAATCCTAGCCAATACGGTGTCCAGCCTTAGCACAGTGTTGGCCCAGGTATAATGGCAGGCATTATTGGCATAAATAAGGCATCCTTGGTGTTATGGTGGGCATCTATGGGCTATGATTGAAATACCTGGCCATTTGAAGCAGAATACGGCCCTCATTACGACTTTGGTAGTCTTCTCAGAAGACCACCAAAGCTGCGGGCGCCAGAAGACCACCAGTGCTGGTGGTCTTCCGACTAGCATATTACGAGTACTGCAGGATTTCTGCCACACTTGGGGTGGAAATCCTGCAGTAGTCATGCTGGCGGTCGGAGGCGCTGTGGCGGTTCCGCCACCGGCCCTGTCCCGCCAGTATGGCTCCACCCGCCATATTATGTCCAATAATACCGCCTGGCGGTGTCCTGCTAGCAGTACTCTGCCAGTGGTGGAAGTGCCCTTTCCCATTCCCTGCCGGACGACCTTCTCCCTGGACCAGGTAAGGTGATCGTCTGACTGAGGAGGAGAGTGGGAGGGTGGGGGGTGTCATGTGTGCGTGTGAGTGTGTGGTGTCTGCGTGTGTCCATGGATGTGTGTATGCGTTTCTGAACGTTGAAGTGAGTGCGTGTATGCATGTAAGTGTGTATGCATGTGTATATGTGAGTGTGTGTGCTGCTGTGAATGCTTGTTTGTATGCAAGTGAGTGTTGTTGTGAATGCGTGTTTGAATGTGTGTGATTGAATGCACGTATGTAAGTGTAGGTGAATGAGTGTATGCGTGGTGCGTGCAGGTGTCTGTGTGCATGTGTATGTATCTGGGGAGGGGGTGCAGTGTTCGGAGGGGGAGTGGGAGGGAGGGGGCACTGTGTTTGGGGGGGGTGGGCGTGCTGTGTTTGGAGGGGGTTGGAGAGTTGAGGGAGGAGGGCGCTGTTTTTGGAGGAGATTGCAGTTGGGGGTGGGGGAGTCGTCTACCGGTGAAAGGGAAGGAACTCCCTGTCACCAATATCCTTTCCGCCAGGTTTATTGTGGAGGTGATACCGCCGCGGAAACTCTGGTGGAAAGGCGGCCCCAAATGCCGCCGGCAGCCTTCTGTGGACCGCCGGGTCGGAGATTAATATCTCCGGCCTAGCGGCTTCGACCGCCATGGTGGTATGAGTGGAAATGTGACGAGTTGGCAGAGGCCAACCAGCTACACTCATAATGTCGCGGTCTTCACCCCCAGCCTGTTGGCGGTGGGACCACCGCATTTACCTTGGCTGTCAGAAGACCGCCATGGTCATAATAGCCACCTATGTCTCTGTGAAGCGTTTGTAACTATGGTCCTCATTATGAATGTGGCGGCTCGCGATGGCGGTCGGACCACCGCAGACAGGGCAGTCCGACTGCCCTTGTATGACTGCGGCAGAGCCACCACGGTCCGACTGCTGACACCGCTGCGCCGTTATGAGTTTGGCGGGTGGCCTCTGCCGCCCTCCAAACTCATAATGAGGCGCAATGAGTACTTGAAAATTACAAGCTAGTTTAGGGACTGTATATTTCCTAAAAATGAAAACTGCTATTTTAAAGGAAAACATGTTTTCTCAGAAAAGGTTTATCTTCTGGGAAATTAAGTCTGTTTGCCCAAAACTGAAAATGGTAGACAAATATGTGTATTTTCCCAATATGCCGATGAAGATGAACAACTGCAATTCTAAACCACATTTAAAATTGAGACGAATGATAATTCAAACGGAGTTAGGGAGATATTTTGCTGTGGTTATGTCATTTGTACCAGATGGCATGTAATGGCTTGAATGTTACTTCACTAGTCAGTAGACGACTGTGAATATTGGTAAGCTTTTTCCTGGCTGTTCTTCAGATAACCTTGCTTGAAGGGCTTGTGCGGTCTCTACCCATAATCCTGCCTACAGTGGTCATAGTATAACGTTAATGCACATGATTATATTTTACAGTGATTACATCCAATAGTAGGTCAGGAGGATATGGTTGAAGACACCTAGTCTAGACAGTAATGCCTTGTGAAAGTATTCATAGATGTCCACATCGCTGTTTTGCAGTTTTTGGAGATGGGGACATTTTTCAGAAGGGCTGCTGTTGCCACCTTGCCCCTTGTATAGTGGGTTTTGGGCTGACAAGTGCTTGTTAGCTAACTGGTAAGAAAAAACAATGCAAGAAATTATCCATCTGGAAATTGTTTGTTTAGCAGCACCAATGCCTGTTCTCATAGGACCATAGTTCACAAACAAATGATCAGACTGTCTGATGTCTTTTGTTTTATCCAGATAAAACTTTAGTACTCTTTCCAGATCTAAAAGTTTGGAATTGAACGTTGGAAGTGAGCTAGTTTGGTTAATGTGAAAATCAGATACAACTTTGGGATGGACTCTAGGATGGGTCTTCAACACTATCCTGTTATCATGGAACACTGTGTAAGGCTCTTTGGCACAGAGAGCTTGAATTTCGCTAAGTCTATGTGATGAAGTGATAGCAACAAGAAAGGTCATCTTCCATGTAAGCTGTTGTAGAGAAGCTTTATGTAAAGGGTCAAAAGGGGGACCCATGAGTTTTGAAAATACCACATTCAGCTCCCAAGGAGAAGAAGGTGAACAAGCAGGAGGAAAACCTTTTCTTAAGCCCTCTAGAAAATCTTTAACCACAGGCATTCGAAAGAAGTATGTATGAGGAGCTGATTTTGGATAAACAGTTATAGCTGCAAGATGTACCTTAATCTATGAAAACTGCAAACCTGATTTTGCGAGGTGAAGGAGGTAGGGCAGTATGACATCCTCCTGACCCAGAATTGGATGAAAGCCATTCTGGGTCCACCACAAATAAAATCTTTTCTGTTTAAATTAATAGGAACTTTTTTGATGGTCTTTTTGACTCCTTGTGAATGTCCATTGCTTCCTGCAAAACACCTAGATGACCATATAGCAGGAATTCAAGAGGCATGCTGTCAAGCTCAGCAAGAAAAGTTTGGGTGGAATATCTTCCCCTCAAGCTTGTGAAGGAGATCCGATCTGCACGGCAGTCTCTTGTGTGGCCTTTCCCATAGATGTAGAAGGTCCATGTACCACCACTGGTAAGGCCACTCTGGGGCTGTCAGGATCATTCTGGTCCTAGCTCTGTAGAATTTGTTGATGACTGTATCAGGGGACTGGGTGGAAAAGCTTACAGAAATGTCCCTGAACAGTCTATCAATAGGGCATTCCCCTTTTTTCCTGGTTGGTGTAACCTGGATGCGAAGTCTCTGCATTTTGTTGTTGTTTTCATCAGCAAACAGGTCTATTTGAGGATACCCCCGGTCTTAATGATGTCTTGCATGTCATTGTGAAGAACCCAGTCATGCGAGTCGGTGAAACGTTGACGGAGGGAGTCCGGATGTGTGTTCTGGACTTCTGGGAGGTGGATGGCTGTGATTCACAACTTCCTCGCTAATACCCAGTTCCAGATGGTCCGTGCTTCCCGAGATAGGGGGCGAGATCGAGTGTCCCCCTGCTTGCTCAGACCATTAAGTTTGGACAGAGTTAATCTGTCATGCCATTTGTTTGCGAATTGACTCCATTGATCCTCCAGATTTTCTTGAAGTGGTCTCATATGTAATCTGGCATTTGGAACAATGAAAATGCAGGAGGCCATGGAACCCAGAAGTGAAGCTATTTGTCTGGCAGACCGACGCAAAGTGTGAAGGAGATTGTGACACTTTTGTGAGGTTTGTATCCAGGGTTGCTCCTAAGTAATGTAGTCTTGTGTTGGAGCCTGTATGGACTTGTCTAGATTGACCTGAAAACCGAGATACTGGAGGGTTTTCAAACAGATATGGTAGTGTTGTATTGTCTGAATTGGGGAGGAACTTTTCACTAGGCAATCATCGAGGTACAGATAAATGAAGATCTTTTTTCTCCACTGGTGTGATGCCACTACCTCTATGGACTTGGAAAACGTGAAAGGAGCTGACTTCAGACCGAAGGGTAGTGCTTTGTACTGGTAGTGTTTGGATCCTACTTTGAGTCGCAGGAATTTCCGGTGCTTCTTAGCTACAGGGATGTGGAAGTAGGCATCCTGTAGATCTATGGAACACATCCAGTCCTCCTGATGGTACTGGGGGTAAATCTGATGAAGGGCAAGCATTCCAAATTTTTCTTCAAAAATGTGTTTGTTGAGAAGTCTTAGGCCTAGAATGGGTCTGAGGTGTCTGTCTGGACCTTTTTTCCTCACAAGAATGTAACAGACGTACACCTCTTGACCCCTTTGAGAGGTTGGGAACTCTTCAATGGCTCTTTTCTAAAGTAATGTGACAACTTTGTTTTGCAGAAGCAGTTGTTGATGTCCAGGTGTTTTTGAGGGTGAGACTCATAAGGGAGGGAGACCTGAAGCGTAGTGCATACACATTTTCTACAATCTTTAGGACCCAGCTGTCTTAAGTTATGGAACTCCAATCATCTAGATGATTGCTGATACTTCCCCCTACCAGAGTGGTTGACAGAACTGGGGGAAGTGACATCTCGTTGTTTGTCTGGAGTTTTCGACACAGATGGAAGTTGTCTGCTTGCTAGCTCCTCAGTCACTCATTTGTTTAAAGAACTGGTATTGGGGTTTCCCTTGTCTTTGTTACTGACTTGCCGCCCAGTGAGGGATTGAACCCTCTGATGGTAGGGGCACCTGTTTTAAGGTCTTTACCTTCTACGGAAATCTTTACGATTGTCCAGACCTATGGCCTTGAGCGTATCTAGCTCCATTTTCATTTTAGCCATCTCATCATCTATATGAGACCCATATAAAGAGTTGCTGTGAACTGGAGGTTCATGCTCCATTGTTGTGTCTCAGTTTGAGACTTTTCAGGCAAAGCCAAGATGATCGTCTGGCACATATTCCATCATGGGCATATCCTTGAGCGGCTAAGTCTGAGCCATCCGCATTTGCACTAATTATTTGTCTTGCCACCAAGCCTCCTTCCTGTAGGATCTCTTGAAAATCCTGTCTATCCTCTCTGGGTAGTTTCTCAGCAAATCTGGAAAGTGAATCCCAGAGAGACCTGTCAGATCTACCCAAGGGTGTGGAAGCTCTGGATACCTTCATAAAGGAGCTTGATGTGCGGCATATTTTTCTCCCCAAAGAGTCAATATATTTACTTTCTTTATCTGGGGGTACAGATGATGAGGAAACAATAGAATGTGTCTTTCTGGCCGCCGCTAAGATGACTGATACTGGTGATGGGTCAGTTCTTAAGAATAAAGGGTCCTGATTTTGGACCTTGTATTTCTTCAGTATTTTTGGTGGAGCTGCACGTAAAGATGCTGGAGTGAGGAAAATGTCTATCACCGGTTGTAGGAGGCCTGGAACCGGAGGAAGGAGCTGTCTTGAAGGGGACCAATAGTGTAGACTTTCAAAAATTACAGAGGACAATGTCGTGGGAGCAGGGTTGTCGATATTTAATTTATTACTTCATTAAAGTTGTAGATATCGACCACCGGGGATACTCTTGCCGGGGAAGTGTCCATTAGAGTAGGTGAGCAATCTCGTACGGTTGATGTGGTTGTAGACGACCAGGAAGTAGATCTGTGCCTTTGATGACGTGACCTAGTGTGATGAGATCTCCTAGTAGGAGAGAGTGATCTTGTTTTAGTTCTATGTTGTGATCTACTCCTCGTTCGTGATTTGGGAGTATCAGTCACTCTAGGTATACCCTGGAGTGTTTCTGAGACCCAGGTGTTGCTGTACACACAGTCCCCTCCATCTGAGGAATTGGTGACAGTGTCCTTGGGGGAAACTGTGTAGAAGAATAAACTTGCGAATACTGTGAGTCCGGACTCTGTGGGGCCGGACCCCTTCAGAAGCTCTCTAGCCATCTTGGTGATAGATTGACATGAGACAATGGTCCTCTTGTAGAGCCATGAGAAGAAGTCCTTGATGTTGCAGATAAAGGTCTGCGTTCGTTGGTTTTGACTGTAGGTAAATCTTGGGTTCTTGAGGTCGACGAGGCTTCTTAGGTGAGGGATTATTTGCTGGTGAGTGGTGCTTCTACGTCGTATGACGTTTTATTGCCGTCGATGGAGAGTGTGACGCCCTATAGTTTGCAGTCTGTTGTCCTTGGAGACCTTTTCATGAACAAAGGCAGACCTGGATACTCCTGATGTTGCCTTTTCTCTCTCTTGCAGAACATGGAAACTTATCTTCTCCCTGTCTTTTAAAGTTCTGTTTGAAAGGTGTTGACAGTGACTGCAGGTCTCAAGTATATGTGTGTTAGGTAGAAATACGATGCAGACTGAGTGAGGATCAGTCTGTGCTTTCTTTTCTCCACAGGCAGGGCAGTTGACAAAAAGAGATGGCATTTTATTATTGGAAAATCCTGTCAGAAAATTATCTATTTTCACTGAAAAAGTGACAAGATGTCAGGTGAAGTCTTGAGAAGTAGTATTTAATTTTAATTAGAGAGATACTGGAGGTTCTGAACGTCTTAACAGCACAGTGCCAGTTTTTACATTACTGTTTTAAAGGCTAACACTGCCTTTGCATTTCAATGCAGTTTCTCTTCAATAAAGGAGGTTTATGCACTGTATGGCTCTCTTTTTCTGACTTACAGAAATACTTGAGACTGGTTTGATATTTATTGAAGAAATACTTAATGAAAATTGGGCATTTTTTAGCTTTTAACATAGGCTGCATAGATATGTAGACACATATATATATATATGTATATATATGCGTTGAAATTCTAGGTACAATTGTATGGAAAATGTCACTTACCCAGTGTACATCTGTTCGTGGCATTAGTCGCTGCAGATTCACATGCTGTGCACATCCCGCCATCTGGTGTTGGGCTCGGAGTGTTACAAGTTTTCGAGTCACGAGACCGAGGGACTCCTCCCATTTCGACTCCATTGCGCATAGGCGTCGACTCCATCTTAGATTGTTTTCCCCGCAGAGGGTGAGGTAGGAGTTGTGTATACTAGTAATAGTGCCCATGCAATGGAGTGAATACGTATGTACATAATGAAGTTTAAAGTAATATATTTACAAATTTACAAATGTTCAAGATCAACTTCTAAACGGCTACAGGCTGCCGGGGAGGCGGGTGGGCGCATGTGAATCTGCAGCGACTAATGCCACGAACAGATGTACACTGGGTAAGTGACATTTTCCGTTCGATGGCATGTGTAGCTGCAGATACACATGCTGTGCATAGACTAGTAAGCAGTTATCTCCCCAAAAGCGGTGGTTCAGCCTGTAGGAGTTGAAGTTGTTTGAAACAATGTTCGTAGTACAGCTTGACCTACTGTGGCTTGTTGTGCAGTTAACACATCTACACAGTAGTGTTTGGTAAATGTATGAGGCGTAGACCATGTTGCTGACTTACATATTTCAGTCATTAAAATATTTCCGAGAAAGGCCATGGTAGCACCTTTCTTTCTGGTTGAGTGTGCCTTTGGTGTAATCGGCAGTTCTCTCTTTGCTTTAAGATAGCAGGTTTGAATACACTTAACTATCCATCTAGCAATGCCTTGTTTAGAAATTGGATTTCCTGTATGAGGTTTTTGGAAAGCAATAAATAATTGTTTTGTTTTTCGAATTAGTTTTGTTCTGTCAATGTAGTACATTAGCGCTCTTTTAATGTTTAATGTATGTAGTGCTCTTTCAGCTACAGAATCTGGCTGTGGGAAGAACACTGGTAATTCTACTGTTTGATTCAAGTGGAACGGTGATATAACCTTTGGTAAAAAATGTGGATTTGTCCGTAGAACTACTTTATGCTTGTGTATTTGAATAAATGGTTCTTGTATGGTAAATGCTTGAATTTCACTCACTCTTCTTAGAGATGTGATGGCAATCAAAAATGCAACTTTCCATGTTAAGTATTGCATTTCACAAGAGTGCATGGGCTCAAAAGGTGGACCCATGAGTCGTGTTAAGACAATGTTGAGGTTCCATGAAGGAACTGGTGGTGTTCTTGGTGGTATAATTCTCTTTAGGCCTTCCATAAACGCTTTTATGACTGGTATCCTAAATAATGAAGTTGAGTGCGTAATTTGCAGGTAAGCTGAAATTGCGGTAAGATGTATCTTTATGGAAGAGAAAGCTAGCTTTGACTTTTGCAAATGTAGTAAGTATCCTACTATATCTTTGGCAGAAGCGTGTAAGGGTTGAATTTGATTATTATGGCAGTAATAAACAAATCTTTTCCACTTATTTGCATAGCAGTGTCTAGTGGTAGGTTTTCTAGCTTGCCTTATGACCTCCATACATTCTTGTGTGAGGTCTAAGTGTCCGAATTCTAGGATTTCAGGAGCCAAATTGTTAAGATTCAGCGATGCTGGATTTGGATGTCTGATCTGTTGTTTGTGTTGTGTTAACAGATCTGGTCTGTTTGGTAGTTTGACATGAGGCACTACTGAGAGGTCTAGTAGTGTTGTGTACCAAGGTTGTCTTGCCCATGTTGGTGCTATTAGTATGAGTTTGAGTTTGTTTTGACTCAATTTGTTTACTAGATATGGAAGGAGTGGGAGAGGGGGAAAAGCGTAAGCAAATATCCCTGACCAGCTCATCCATAACGCATTGCCCTGAGACTGATCTTGTGGGTACCTGGATGCGAAGTATCGTCATTTAGCTTTTTCTTTTGTTGCAAATAGATCTAGTTGTGGTGTTCCCCAAATCTGGAAGTAAGAGTTTAATATTTGGGGGTGAATCTCCCATTCGTGGATCTGTTGGTGATCCCGAGAGAGATTGTCTGCTAACTGGTTCTGAATTCCTGGAATAAATTGTGCTATTAGGCGAATGTGGTTGTGAATCGCCCAATGCCATATTTTCTGTGTCAGGAGACACAACTGTGTTGAGTGTGTCCCTCCTTGTTTGTTTAGGTAATACATTGTTGTCATGTTGTCTGTTTTGACAAGAATGTGTTTGTGGCTTATTATGGGTTGAAATGCTTTTAGCGCTAGAAATACTGCTAACAGTTCTAAGTGATTTATGTGAAACTGTTTTTGCTGTATGTCCCATTGTCCTTGGATGCTGTGTTGATTGAGGTGTGCTCCCCACCCGATCATGGAGGCATCTGTTGTTATCACGTATTGTGGCACTGGGTCTTGGAAAGGCCGCCCTTGGTTTAAATTTATACTGTTCCACCATTGAAGCGAGATGTATGTTTGGCGGTCTATCAACACCAGATCTAGAAGTTGACCCTGTGCTTGTGACCATTGTGATGCTAGGCACTGCTGTAAGGGCCGCATGTGCAACCTTGCGTTTGGGGCAATGGCTATGCATGAAGACATCATGCCTAGTAGTTTCATCACCATTTTTGCTTGTATCTGTTGTTTTGGATACATGGCCTGTATTACATTGTGAAATGTTTGCACTCTTTGTGGACTTGGAGTGGCAATCCCTTTTTCTGTATTGATTGTCGCCCCTAAGTATTGCTGTGTTTGACATAGCAGAAGGTGTGACTTTGTGTAGTTGATTGAGAAACCTAGTTTGTTGAGGATTTCTATTACATATTTTGTGTGTTGTGAACACCGTTTTAGCGTGTTGGTTTTGATTAACCAATCGTCTAGGTATGGGAACACATGTATTTGCTGCCTTCTGATATGTGCAGCTACTACTGCTAGGCATTTTGTAATAACTCTTGGCGCAGTTGTTATTCCGAATGGCAACACTTTGAATTGGTAATGTACCCTTTAGAATACAAACCTTAGGTACTTTCTGTGTGAAGGATGTATTGGTATATGGAAATATGCATCCTTTAGGTCTAGTGTTGTCATGTAGTCTTGTTGTTTGAGCAGTGGGATTATGTCTTGTAATGTGACCATGTGAAAGTGATCTGATTTGATGTAGGTATTTAATGTTCTGATATCTAGTATAGGTCTTAGACTCTTGTCTTTTTTGGGTATCAGAAAGTACAGGGAGTAAACGCCTGTGTTTTTCTGTTGCTTTGGCACTAATTCTATTACTTCTTTGTGTAGCAATTCCTGAACTTCTAGTCCTAGAAGATCTTTATGTTGTTTTGACATATTGTGTGTTTTCGGTGGGACGTTTGGAGGGAATTTGAGAAATTCTATGCAATAACCATGCTGGATAATTGCTAAGACCCAAGTGTCTGTTGTAATTTCTTCCCAAATGTTTGTAGAACTTGGTTAGTCTCCCCCCCACAGGTGTTATGTGTTGGGGATTTGTGACCTTGAAGTCACTGTTTGTTTGGAGGAGTTTTGGGACTTTGGAACTTTCCTCTATTCTTTTGAAATTGTCCCCCTCTATACTGTCCCCGAAAACCTCCTCGCTGATACTGGCTCTGGTAAGTGGGCCTTGTTTGTGAGGTTGTGGCTTCTGTGCTTTGCCCTCTAAACCCCCCTCGAAATGGTGTCTTTCGAAATGTACCTCTGCTCTGTGGGGAGTAGAGTGCGCCAATGGCTTTGGCTGTGTCAGTGTCCTTTTTCGATCGCAGTGTCCACCTCCGGCCCAAACAACTGCTGTCCGTTGAATGGCATATTCAGCACAGCTTGCTGTATCTCTGGTTTAAATCCTGATGTACGCAGCCATGCATGCCCCCTTATTGTTACTGCTGTATTGACAGTTCTAGCAGCTGTGTCTGCAGCATCCATTGCTGACCGTATCTGATTATTGGAGATACTCTGTCCTTCTTCTACTACTTGCTGCGCTCTTTTTTGGAACTCCTTGGGTAAATGTTCAATAAAGTGTTGCATTTCATCCCAATGGGCCCTATCATATCTGGCTAACAAAGCTTGTGAATTTGCGATACGCCACTGGTTTGCTGCCTGTGCCGACACCCTTTTGCCTGCAGCGTCAAATTTGCGACTTTCTTTATCTGGAGGTGGTGCATCTCCTGAAGTATGCGAGTTGGCTCTTTTGCGCGCTGCTCCTACTACAACAGAGTCTGGTGTTAGCTGTTGTGTAATGTACACTGGGTCAGTTGGTGGCGGTTTATATTTTTTATCTACTCTTGAAATAATGTCTCTTCCTTTAACAGGCTCCTCAAACACTTGTTTGGAGTGTTTTAGCATTCCGGGTAGCATAGGAAGACTCTGATACTGGCTGTGTGTGGACGACAGTGTATTAAAAAGAAAGTCGTCTTCAATGGGCTCTGCATGAAGGCTGACATTATGAAATGCCGCTGCTCTCGACACCACTTGTGCGTAGCCTGTACTATCCTCTGGTGGCGACGGTCTAGCTGGATAGCACTCAGGACTATTATCTGACACTGGTGCGTCATAAAGGTCCCATGCGTCAGGGCCATCTTGACTCATCCCTGTATGAGTTGGGGACTGCATCATTGGTGGAGTGGCTACTGGTGATGGTTGTGGAGAGTGATGTGGGGATGGTGGCGGTGTTACTTGTTTAGCCACCTTTGCCTGTGGTTGTTTGTCCTTTTCTTGAAAGGCAAGTTTGCGTTTCATTTTGATTGGAGGAAGAGTGCTGATCTTTCCTGTATCTTTTTGAATATGGAGCCGTCTTTGTGTGTAATCTGGCTCCATTGTCTCTAATTCCTGTCCAAATCTATGTGTCTTCATTTGTGAGGACAGTCCTTGTTCCTCTGAACAGGAACTTGTTTTAGGTTCCGAGGCCGGATGTTTCGGTACCGAAACCTTTTCGGCTGCTTTTTTCGGTTCCGACGAAACCTTCTTTACTTTCGGCGTCGTGCTTTCTCGGTGCCGACCCATTTCGGTGCCGCTGTCTCGGTGCCGAACCTGCTCGGAGCCACTATCTTGGGCCCGAGATTGCTGTGTGCCGGTATCTTGACCGGAGTCGGATGACTTCGACACCAGCGTGCCCTTTTTCGGTGCCGATGATCGGTCACCTATCTTTCGAGTTAAGCCATGGCCTGTTGGCGGTGGCGTCCCCTGGGCTTTAGCGGTCTTCTCGTGAGTTTTTTCTTTTGATTTTTTACTCACGGTTTTTGGCGTTTCCTCTGGCTCGATCTCCTCTGAGTCCGACTCGTGGGTGGAGAATGTTTCTTCATCCTCCTCGAAACGCCCTTGTCCTGTCGGCGCCGACGCCATTTGCAGTCTTCTTGCTCTTCGGTCCCTGAGTGTCTTTCTGGACCGAAACGCTCGACAGGCCTCACAAGTATCTTCCTTGTGTTCTGGCGATAAACACAAGTTACAGACCAGATGTTGATCCGTATATGGATACTTGTTATGGCATTTTGGGCAGAAGCGGAATGGGGTCCGTTCCATCAGCCTTGAAGAGACACGTGGCCGGGCCGACCAGGCCCCGACGGGGGATCGAAAAAAAAAACCGAAGGGCCACCGGAGCTCTTCGAAAATCGGTGTCGATCTGTTGTAACTAACCCGATACCGAACGCAAACAATACCGACGATTTTTCCGAGATTCTAACTAACTTTCCGACCCGAAACACGGAGCAAAAAGGAACACGTCCGAACCCGATAGCGGAAAAAAAACAATCTAAGATGGAGTCGACGCCCATGCGCAATGGAGTCGAAATGGGAGGAGTCCCTCGGTCTCGTGACTCGAAAAGACTTCTTCGAAGAAAAACAACTTGTAACACTTCGAGCCCAACACCAGATGGCGGGATGTGCACAGCATGTGTATCTGCAGCTACACATGCCATCGAACATATATATATATATATATATATATATATATATATATATATATATATATATATATATATATATATATATATATATATATTATATGTAGGAAGCTTGCTCTGTATATGCTATATCAAAATGGGATATTGTGTGCACAGAGTCCAGGGGTTCCCCAAAGACTTAGGCAAAAATAAATAATACTAATGCTCTATTTGTGGTAGTGTGGTCGAGCAGTTAGGCTTATTAGAGGGTAGTGTTAAGCATTTGTTGTACACACACAAGCAATAGAAAAAAAAACACACTCAGTGACTCAACTCCAGACCAATAGGATTTTATATTGAAAAATATGTTTTGTTATTTATTCCTAGAACCACAAGATTCAGTTTGCAGGTGAGTACATAAAATTAAAGGCACTTTGCATAGAGTTAATCAGGACTTTGGCCCTCATTATGAATCTGGCCATGGACCGCCAGACTCACGGTGGCGGGCACACCACCGCAGTAGTGGTGGTCCGCCCCCCTCTACTATGACTGTGGAGAAAACACCACAGTGGATACACCTCCACTGCCAGGCTCCCGACACCAGGCAGCCTGGCAGTGGTGGTGTTTCCAATCTGACAGGGCAGCACTGCACACAGTGCTACCCTGCGGATTATGAGTCCAATTCCGCCAGCCTTTTCCTGCCGGTTTACACCGTCAGGGAAAGACTGGTGGAATGGGCATGGCCATGCACATCCCTGTAGTGTATTTCACTGCCCAAATTATGGGTAGTAAAATGCGCAACGGGTGCTGCTGCACCCGCTGCACTGCCACATTGGCGCTGGCTCCATTTGGAGCTGGCGTCAATGTAAGGAACATCATTATAGGGCTGGCGGGGGTTTCGAGGTCTTCTGTCAACCGCCAGCGCGGTTGACAGTGGGGAAACCCACCGTCATCATAATGAGGTCCTTTGAATGGAATGAACAATATAAACAGTTTTCTTTAAAATGGCAAAAATCTATTTTGAAAGCGGACACTGCAATTTTAAAAAGTTCTTGGGGGAAGAAAAGATAGTACAGTTTTACAGGTAAGTATTCAACTTACAGTTCTTATCTCCGGGTTTTAGGTAGTCTGTCGTTGGGGGTTCAAGTTAACCCCAAACTCCCACCACCAGCAACACAGGGCCGGTTGGGTGCAGAGGTCAAAGAGGAATCAAATTAACATGGGCTCTTAAGGAGACAGGGGGGTACTTGGAATCTGGTCCGCCAGCAAGTAAGGACCTGCGTCTCAGCGGGCAGATGAGGGGGGCTCAAGACAGCACTGGAGGGGCACCAAACACACACCCTCAGAGGCATTAGGAAGGCCGGGTGCAAACAGGGCATCAGGCCTTCAATGCAACTCTATGAAGGGACACCGAGGGTCACTCTGAGGTTGCAGATGAGGTTCAGTGGGTTATTCTCAGGCAAACCACCAGACAGACAGGGAGGAGTGCTGCCTGCTGGTCAGTGCTGCACCAGGGGTCAGTTTCTTCAAGGCCTGGGAGCTGTGGGCGCAGTGTGTCCTTTAGGCTTCGGATATCTTTGTCCAGAGCTCGCGGTCAGGGGGGTCCTCGGGATTCCCTCTGCAGGCATCATGGTGAAGGTTTGGAGGGGTCAACCGAGGGAGGGCTTTTGCTCCCAATCACCTGGGGACCCTTTCGTGCTGGGTGGACCACCTGGACACGGGCCGTGGGCACTGGATGCACAGGGGTCAGGACACACGCATCTGGAGTGAGGTGGGAGTCCTTGGTTGGAGGTTTCTTCTGGACAAAGCCACTGTCCTCTGGAGTTCTTGGTCCTTTTTGGTGCAGGACAGTCCTCTGGGGTTGACAGAGGTCGCTGGGCCCGCTGGACACCTGGCTGGTCTTCTTGCAGGTTCTTTGAAGCAGGAGACAGCTGGTAGGTCTGGTGCCAAAGCAGTTGTCTACTTCCTTCTTCTCTACTGGGGTTTTTCAGCTTAGCAGTCCTTCTTCATCTTGTAGATCACCAGGAATCTGGTGAGCTGGGTTCAGAGAGGCCCTTAAATTGTAGATTTAGGGGTGTGTTAGGGGTCTGAAGGCAGTAGCCAATGGCTACTGACCCTGAGGGTGGCTACACCCTCCTTTACCCACTCCCTTTGGGGAGGGGGGCACAATCCTAATCCTATTGGTCCCTGTCCTCCAAACCAAGATGGAGGATTCTGCAGGGAGGGGGTTACCTCAGCTCAGGACACCTTAGGGGTGGTCCTAGCTGGGGTGGTCACGCCTGACTGTTTTCCCTAATTTCCCCTCTGGACTTGCTGCCAAAAGTGGGGCTTTGTCCGGGGGGACGGGGATCTCCCCTAGCTAGAGTGCCCTGGGGCACTGTAACCCAAGGCTGGAGCCTTTAAGGCTCACCGCCAGGAGTTACAGTTCCTGCAGGGGGAGGTGTGAAGCACCTCCACCCAGGACAGGCTTTGTTACTGACCACAGATTGCACAAAGGCACTCACGCCTTGTGGTCAGAAACTCATTTGAAAGTTGCAGGCTGGCACAGACCGGTCAGTCCTATACTAGCAGTTGGGCTAACATACAGGGGGCATCTCTGTGTGCATTTTTCAATAAATCCCACACCGGCATCAGTGCGGGTTTATTGTGCTGAGATGTTTGATACCAGTATTCCCAGTACTCAGTTAAGCCATTATGGTGCTGTGGAGTTCGTAATGACAAACTCCCAGACCATATACTCAGTATGGCTACACTGCGCTTACAATGCCTAAGAATGGTCTTAGGCACTGCAGGGGCATATTGCTCATGCAGCTATACCTGTGGTACAGTACACCCTGCCTTAGGGCTCTAAGGCCTGCTAGAGGGGTGACTTACCTATACCACAGGCAGTGGTTTGTGGGCATGGCACCCTGAGAGAGGTGCCAAGTCAAATTTGTCTTTTTCTCCCCACCAGCACACACAAGCTGCAAGGCAGTGTGCATGTGCTGAGAGAGGGGTCCCCTACGGTGGCATAATACATGCTGCAGCCCTTAGAGACATTCCCTGGCCTCAGGGCCCTTGGTACCATGCGTACCTTTTACAAGGGACTTCACTGTGTGCCAGGGCTGTGCCAATTGTGGAAACAAAAGTACAGTTTTAGAGAAAGAACACTGGTGCTGGGGTCTGGTTAGCAGGGTCCCAGCACACTTTCAATCAAAGTTGGCATCAACACTAGGCAAAAAGTGGGGGGTAACCATGCCATCAGTTGCACTTTCCTACACTATACATTTAACATATATATATATATTGTATGTGTTCCGAGGTCCCTCCGCATAGACATGCATATTCAGTGCTTATGACTATTGATATGGATTTCCTGGAAAATAACTTTTTAGAGCCTTCCAACAGGAGATAGAGAGGGAAATGTGTAGCAACCTCTCTTGCTATACAGATTGTCCAATGGGTTTTCCTCTAGCCACGGCTACTGTCCTGTACCCCTTCTATTGTGAGCTAAAATGTTGTGGACCTTGCTGCCTGCAGTGTCACACCAGTTCACTGTAAGGTGTGTACATGGGCATTCTCTCTTTATCCTGCAGCAGACGGTGCACAAGGGATGTGCGCGCAGCACCTTACTACCTTCAGCCTTTCTATTGAACAACAGCGCCCTTTAATGGCAAATGCAGATGTGATAAGAAAAAATAAGTCACGGTTGCTGAAGTGAAAGCTCTTGCTCATGTGAGAAAAGGTGATTTCTGTCACACATGGGAAGGCTTTGTATTAATTTGTGATTTAAGTTAATGAGAGCAATTTGTGCATAAGTAGGTAAAACTGTCTAGCTGGCTGTATGAACCATTATCACATAAACCAGAAGTTATTATTCACTCTAACTAACCACTTTGACATATTATTCTCTCTCGTCTTTCGACAGTTAGCTTTTCATGTGTACTTTTTAAAATTATTATTGTTATTCCTCTTCATTTTATCTCATTATTGTTTTATTTTATATCTGCACTCACAGTTTTTTGTCTCTGCTTAAAGTGGTTTATGGCCATTAGGCCATGTTGCACTATACAAAACTAACTTAAATAAAACCATTCAATTGTTTGACTAAATGTACTTCTAAACATGACCAGCTTATGGTAGTTCTTCACTTGAAAACTCTGCTTACCCAATTCAAAAGATAGGTTTAAATGCTAATGTACAATTTTCTGTCCCAATAGAACAGCATGTGTAGATGTTTTTAGCAGTGCCCCCACCCTCTATTTTTGCTTGTTTATTTGTAAGCATTTGAGAACGGGAGAGTATTTTTGATCATTTTTATTGTTAAATTGCATGTGATTAGCTCAAAATCTGCATTTATTATTCCACTGCAACTCCTTTCCTTTGTCTAGGATATGACTTTCCAAGTTTCTATCCCAGCCCAGCGCCTGATTTACTTTTAGGGGGGTGAGTCTGAGAGGTCGTGAGAATGAGTGTGCTGTTTTTAATAGGCTGTGAGTTTGGGTGAGTGGATAAAACTGCAGAGCTGTATCAAAGTGCTGATGTATTTCCTAAGTTGTTATGAACGCTAGTTTCCCAGCAATGTGTGTGGTGGTAGCTGATGTTAGACGCTTTAGTTGGACGTATGACAGAGTATGTCTGAGCTAAAGGTGGAATGAAACAGCAAGAAGGAAGAGTAGGAGAGGATTTGGTTACAATGTGGTGCACACCCACTAATTTCAGTTTGCATGTAGTGTGGTAATACAAATTCAGATAGTTTGCACTTGAACGTTTGACTTGAAATAGGATTATCAGCCCAGTCGTATTCAGGGCCTGAAAGAGTTATTTGTTGAAAGAGCAGGGCTAAGTGTGAAAGTGTAAGAGTGCTAGTTGCAAGTCAGAAAGCAAGAAAGAGAGAAACAGAATGAGTGAAAGAAAGAATTTGAGTCACATATCTGGCAAACAGCTAAGTTAGCATGCTGGAGGTGACTGCCTACAGGGACTTGTTAGGTGGAGAAGGATAAGTTACTTACCTGTAAATCCTAGTTCTCTTCCAGGGGTATCCTCATCAAAGTCATAAACATTGAATATTCCCGCCCTTGTGCGGGGACTTCGGAGCATATATAAAATATATACACATTATGCATGTGTAACAAACAGTAATGCAGGCTATCATGTTAAAAACAGGCTAAAATGCTTTATTTCTATGAAGTTTTTTTATTTTATTTTTTATTAAATACTACAATAGAGCCTAAATAAGTACCCAAGCTCTTAAAACTAGGCTTGGGGAAGTAAGCAGTAGCAAACTCTAGTGAAAAAATAGAGAAAACTGCATTGAAAAACAATGAAGCATTCTTAGCCAATAGGCTGCATGTAGGTTAACACAGGAGAACCATAAAAACTTTGGCACTGTGCCTTTAAGACCCTGAGCACCTCCAGTATCCCACCATGCCTCAGGGGTGAAGGAAAGGTGACAGTTGGTTCACAGTTAGGTCAGTTCTTTTTACGGTGACAATTTGTATAATTGAATCAAAATACTGTCTGTCCTGCACTTCCAGTAGACGTGCGTCCCGGGAGGAGGGTGGGTTGTTTATGACTTTGATGAGGATACCCCTGGAAGAGAACTAGGATTTACAGGTAAGTAACTTATCCTTCTTTTCCAGGGGATCCTCATCAATAGTCATAAACATTGAATAGATTAGCAAGCCCATCCCTAAACCCAGCGGACTGTCCGATAGAAGTGCAGGAATAGACATGTCTTACGCAAATAAATTCCTTAGAGAGGCCTGCCCCACTTGGGCATCCGCTCTTGCATCTGAGTCTAAACAATAATGTCTTGTAAAAGTATGGACAGACTTCCATGTAGCAGCCTTACAAATCTCAGATATAGGAACATTGTTAAGGAGAGCAGCAGTAGCCGCTTTTCCCCTTGTGGAATGCGCTCTAGGCCGCGCTAGCAATTGTCTATTAGCTAGCTGGTAAGTATTAACAATACAAGAAACTATCCATCTTGATATTGTTCGCTTAGATGCTGCTTCTCCTGTCCTTAAATGACCATAGTTCACAAACAAGCGGTTAGAGTGTCTAATCGATTTTGTCTTGTCCAGATAAAATTTCAGCACTCTTTTCAAGTCTAATGAGTGCAATGCTTTCCCAGCCGGAGTTTCCGGATTGGGAAAGAACGTCGGTAAAGTTATGGTCTGATTAATATGGAATTCTGACACCACCTTCGGAAGGAAAGATGGGTGAGTTCGTAGAACTACTCTATTGTCATGAAAAACCGTGTACGGTTCTTTTGCAGACAAGGCCTGGATCTCACTGACCCTCCTCGCTGAAGTAATGGCCACCAGAAAAGCCGTTTTCCACGTAAGATGTTGTAAGGAGGCCTTATGGATAGGCTCGAAAGGAGGGCCCATAAGTTTTGCTAGGACTATGTTCAGTTCCCACGGAGGAGAAGGCCTCCGAATTGGCGGAAAAACTTTCTTCAAACCTTCTAAGAAATCCTTGACTACAGGTTTCGTAAAGAAGGATTCCTGAGAAGGTGACTTGCGATAGGCAGTAATAGCAGACAAATGTACCTTAATAGATGATACCTGCAGACCGGATTTCGCTAGGTGAAGCAAATAGGACAGTATGACGTCCTCCTGCGCCCGTATGGGATTATGGCCTTGCTGACAGCACCATATGTAGAATCTCTTCCACTTAAAAGCGTAGGAACGCCGCGTGGAAGGCCGTTTGGACTCTTTCAAGATGTTCATGCACTCCTGCGAGAGTCCTAGGTGCCCATACTGCAGGAATTCAGGAGCCATGCTGTTAAGCTCAGAGAGGGTAGGTTGGGATGCAGAATCCTGCCCTCCATTCTGCTCAGAAGATCCGGTCTGCACGGCAGCCTCCTGTGAGGTTTTTCCGACAGGTTGAGGAGATCCGTGTACCAGAATTGTCGAGGCCATTGTGGCGCTATAAGAATCATTCTGGTCCTGGATCCGTAAAGTTTGCTGATCACTGCCGGAATGAGGGGAATCGGCGGAAAAGCGTAAAGAAATGTCCCTGACCAGTCGATCAACAGGGCATTCCCTCGAGATCCCGGACGGTAGAACCTGGATGCGAAGTCTGGGCATTTCCTGTTTACATCGTCTGCGAAGAGGTCCAGTTGAGGCCGACCCCATTGCGTGAAGATGTATTCTGCGACTTCGTCGTGCAGGACCCAATCGTGAACGTCCTCCAGGTGTCTGCTTAGAAAGTCTGCTTCTACGTTCTGCTGACCTGGCAGGTGAACTGCTGTGATTGACATTCCTCTGGCCAGGAGCCAATGCCATATCGCTTGGGACTCTCGTGAAACGGGTAGGGATCTCGTTCCCCCTTGTTTGTTCAAGTAATACATCGTGGTTGTATTGTCCGTCTGTATCAATAGAGTTTTCCCCTGAATTAGCGGTGTGAAAGACTTGAGAGCCAGATGGACCGCTCTGAGTTCTAGCAGATTGATGTGGTACTGCTTCTCCTTGTCTGACCACAGACCCTGCGCTTGAAAAGGACCCAGATGAGCCCCCCATCCTTGAAGAGACGCATCCGTTACCAGAGTGTCGGATGGAAGTACCTGGTGAAACGGAGCGCCCACTGACAGGTGAGGTCTGTGCATCCACCATCTCAATGACTGAAGTGCTACCTCCGGTAGCCGCATTGTGTCTTCCCAGCGACCTGTTCTTTGGCTCCAATTGGCCTCCAATGCCTCTTGGAGGGGTCTCATGTGGAGTCTGGCATTTGGGACAATAAAGATGCACGATGCCATGGAGCCCAGTAGTGATGTCACCTGACGTGCCGTAGGTGCGCTGGCTCTCAACAGGTCCTGGCACTTCTTGTTTATTGAGGACAGTCGTTCCTCCGAAGGATACACTTTTTGTAGTTCTGTGTTTATGATAGCTCCTAGGTAGTGAAGACTCTGCGTTGGAGTCAAGGTTGACTTCTGGTAATTGACCTGAAGACCTAGAGCTTCGCAAACTCCTAGTACAATGTCCCGATGGCTTCTCGCCTGCTTCGGAGAAGAAGCCTTTAGTAGCCAGTCGTCTAGGTATGGATATATGTATATCCTTTGTCTTCGTAGATGTGCCGCCACCACTGCCATACATTTCGAGAAAACTCTTGGAGCAGATTTCAGGCCAAAGGGTAGAACCCTGAACTGGTAATGCTGTAACGCTACTCGAAAGCGCAGGAATTTTCGATGCTTTGGAGCTATTGGGATGTGGAAATACGCATCCTGCAGGTCGATGGAGCACATCCAGTCTCCCTGATGCAGTTGAGGGAAAATTTGGTGAAGCGCTAGCATTCTGAACTTCTGCTTTCTTATGTATTTGTTCAGCAGTCTTAGATCCAGGATTGGCCTGAAAACGCCCTCTTGATCCTTCTTTGCTACTAGAAAGTAACGGGAGTAGACCCCCTTTCCTCTGTGGGCAGGTGGAACCCTTTCTATGGCATTCTTTCTTAGGAGGGCGAGAGCCTCCTTGCGTAGCAAGGTGAGATGAGACGGATTGTGTTTGGTTGGTGGCAAGTGTGGTGGAGGCTGTTTGAAAAGAAGAGAATAGCCATGTTCGACAATATTGAGCACCCATTTGTCTCTTGTGATAGAGTGCCACTCGTGAAGATGAGCAATAATACTTCCCCCCACCGGAGTGGTGTACAGTGTCGAGGGAAGCGAGACTTCATTGCTTAGTGGGTGCTTTTGGAGTGGACTGTTGAGGTCTGCTTGACCCTCGCTCCCTTGTGTTTCTTCGCTGAAACAGAGGGCGTCCCTGTCGTTGCTGAGACCTTTGCGACCAATGAGGGGTTTGAACCCTCTGTTGGAAAGGGCGTCTATCGTACGGTCTGTACCTCCGCCTGAAATCTTTCCTTCTTTCGAGGCCTACCGCCTTCATGGTATCCACCTCGGTCTTCATGCGGGCCATCTCTTTGTCTGCATGGGCACCGAATAGAGAATTCCCGGCAAATGGGAGATTCAGGATACGTTGTTGTGCCTCCTGTTTCAAGCCAGTGAGCCTCAGCCAGGAAGATCTCCTCGCACAGATACCATGTGCGTACCCATGAGCCGCCAAATCCGCCCCATCCGCTGCTGCGCTGATAACTTGGTTAGATACCAGGCATCCTTCCTGTAGAATCTCTTGGAAATCTTGCCTGTCTTCTCTGGGCAGTTTTTCTGTAAATCTACTGAGGGAATCCCACAGAGAACGATCGTACCTGCCCAGGAGCGCAGACGCACTAGAGACCTTCATTGCTGAAGCCGCTGTCCCGCACATCTTTCTTCCCAGAGAGTCTAAATGCCTGCTCTCTTTATCCGGGGGTACCGTGGATGAAGATGCCACCGAGTGGGTCTTTCGGGCGGCAGCTATGATCACTGAGTCTGGTGGCGGATCCTTCCTAAGGAATAAAGGGTCTTGCACTGGAGCCTTGTACTTTTTAAGAATCCGAGCCGGGGCAGACTTAAGCGAGGCTGGGGCCAGAAAAGTGTCCATGGTTGGCTGCAACAAACCAGGCACTAGAGGCAGCAACTTTTTCGACGCTGATCTCTGTTGTAGCGTCTCAAAGATGATTGATGAGGAGGTAGACGGTTCTGGAACCTCTATATTGAGTTTCTGCGCTCCTCTTAGCAACACCTCGTTGAAAGTGGTTATGTCATCCACTGGTGAGACTCTAGCAGGTGGTGAATCTGTAAGAGTAGGTGAGTAACGCCCGACAGAAGAACCTGATGAAGACCAAGAGGGTGATCTTCTTGAGCTCGACCTGGATCTCCGTTGAGAGCGAGATCTGCTGCGGGACGCTGTAGCCGAGCGCCTAGGCCTCGCGGTCGGCTGTCGAGGAGCTGAACGAGCCCGTTCTGCCCCAGCTGTCGGCGATGGCGTTCTTGGCGGGGAGGCAGTGGGTGAATACATTCGCGAATATTGCGAATCTGGGGAGGCCGCTGGTCTGTTGAGGCTCTCCAGCCATCTCGGAGATAGGTTGATGGGCGAGACATGCCCAGGAGATGCTCTTGACCGAGAAGAGTCGCTCGGTATGGAGACCACTGGAGACGGAGCCTTGTCTGGCGAGGGGCGATGTTCTGCTCCCTGTTGGACAGGTAAAACCTGCGTCGACGTCGATGGCTGTTTCGACGTCGAAGGACGCCCAGTCGGTTGGTTCTGCCTCGACGTTGAGTGCCTCGACGTTCAGTGCCTTGACGTCGAACGGCGTTCCTTGGACCTCGACCTGCTCGCCGTCGTGTGCCTCGACGTGGAGCGATGGGAGGTTGACGGCGGATGTTTCTCGTGCCGCCGTGGAGATCTCGACGCCGTGTGTCCTGACGTCGGGGGGCGCATAGCCTTTGGCGGCGACCGGGCATGCCGGCGATGGCTCGACGTCGATCGGCGGGCTGCCGTCGACGGAGACCTGCCCCTGCTCTGATGTTCCCTCGACGCCGTTCCCTTCGACGTCGGGTGTGTCGCCGTCGACGGCGATCTATGCCGGTGGGACGGTGGTAGCGACGACGTCGACGGTGAACAAACAGGTATTTTCCTACCTGTCGACGTCGACCGGGCCATTCTCTCCTGAGAATGGCCTTCTGGATGCCTGGGGAGTGAGGAGGACGATGTTCTTTTCCTCTCCTGAAGCCCATGAAGTCGGATCTTCTCTCTGTCTTTCAGAGTCCTCCTAGACATGTTCTTACAGTACTTACAAGTGTCAGGGCAGTGACTCTGAGGCAGGCACACTATGCACAGAGAGTGGGGATCTGACTGGGCCTTCTTCTTCCCACAAGCAGGGCATTTGACAAAAAGAGAAGGCATTTTTCTGTCAGAAAAAACCTTCCTAGCTCAGACAAAGATGTTACTTGTCGAGTGAAAAGTGAAAAAAACGCTTTTTTAAAGAATTTTTCTGAGGAAAACTCAGAAAAACTGAGAGCTCAATGCTCCAGGATCCTCTCAGAAGAAGCCGGAAAAAAGAACTGACCTAACTGTGAACCAACTGTCACCTTTCCTTCACCCCTGAGGCATGGTGGGATACTGGAGGTGCTCAGGGTCTTAAAGGCACAGTGCCAAAGTTTTTATGGTTCTCCTGTGTTAACCTACATGCAGCCTATTGGCTAAGAATGCTTCATTGTTTTTCAATGCAGTTTTCTCTATTTTTTCACTAGAGTTTGCTACTGCTTACTTCCCCAAGCCTAGTTTTAAGAGCTTGGGTACTTATTTAGGCTCTATTGTAGTATTTAATAAAAAAAATTTTTTAAAAACTTCATAGAAATAAAGCATTTTAGCCTGTTTTTAACATGATAGCCTGCATTACTGTTTGTTACACATGTATAATGTGTATATATTTTATATATGCTCCGGGGTCCCCGCACAAGGGCGGGAATATTCAATGTTTATGACTATTGATGAGGATCCCCTGGAAGAGAAGTAACTTAGGTGTTGGAATCTTGTGGCAAATGCATGTTGACACATTAGCGCCAACTGGCATATTTAAATTAAACATTCGTATGTTTGTTATATACATATTCATTAGATTTATATAAATAACTCTGTTGACTGACAGCTCGTTGTTTCTCTGCATTGTTCTTCAGGCATAGTAATAGCAATGAAATTCCGACTGGCTTAGTTTGTGAAGTGGTAACTTGTATAGATGTAGTCTCCTGACCGCACAGACACATTTATGGAATGGCCTTAGGTCAGCCCTCTCCGTCCATTGGTTTGTTCAAATGCTATTCACATTTTGCTTGTGCTCACCACAGCCTACAGCAAAGGGCAATGGCTCTCTTGATTATATAAGCAATGGCATTTTGTACTTGCACATGTGAACATCCTCCGATAAAATTGTCCACTTCAGTGCAGGGGTTGGTAGATCAACTTCCATTTTGTATTTACTTAATATAGTCTTGCAGGGGTTAACATTTCACTCATTGTTTTTTTTGGAAAGATATATGCCACCTTTAGGACTGTGGTAGTTTTCTTTGTATTACCTTTATACTTTTGCAGATGTTTGCAGAAAATAAAACAAAGATAAAAGACATGCCAAGGTGAAACCATTTGGCTTTACCAATGCTTCTTGGTTCATTGGCACTAGATGGAATTTACACCTTTAGTAATTATTTCATGACTCACATGTATAACATTTCATCATCTATATTGAAAAACCTCTCTACATCACTACCCTGTCTGCTCTCTGATCCTGTATGCTCTTTGTAACTGAGGAGTAGCATTGCTGTACGAGTCTGTAGAATTTGTTTAGCTCTGCATTTCACAGTCTGTTGTAGTGAGAATGGTATAACTTTTGAATGTATGAGTCTCTGCTTTCCATGGTCTGTGGTAGTGAGACTGGTATAACTTTGGAACATATGAGTCTGTAGAATTTGTCTAGCTCTGCTTTCCAGGTCCATGGTTGTGAGATTGGTATAGCTCTGGAATATATGGATCTGTAGAATGGGTCTAGCTCTGCTTTCTACGGCAGTGGTTGCGAGATTGGTATAACTTTGGAATGTAACATCTTGCCCCTTCACACTAGATAGGCGTTAGATCTATTGTCATATCATGTTTTATGTATGATAAGCTTCTTGATTTAAGCCATGACTTCATTTCTAAGATTAGCATGAATAATCAAGTGCCACACAAGCTCTATGAGGTACTTACAAATATATTCCACGATACATAAAGACATTTTCTGCCTCAAAGCAATAATTCTTCTGGGTATATTGGAAGATCTTGAACTATAGGATTTCACAAGCTCTATTAACTAATCAATAATTTTCTATAAAACCTATTGCTTTTAGCAGGAAAAATTGTTTTCTAACACCAATATTAGATACCTTTCAGTCCATTTCCTTCAAAAGTGAAACAGAAAGATTGCCCTCAAATACTCTTAGAAGCAGCATGCTTAGTGTCATTGTGACTTCTCTTGAGTTTCATTTGTGCACGCTGCTCGAAAAAAATGCACACAGGGGCTGCACAGCTGCACACCTAGAAAAATAGTTATAGGTAACACTGACTGGCACTGCATGCCTGACTGCAAAGGTCCCATTGCTCTAGGTTCTCCTGCCTCCGCACTTTGTTGTTTCAAGTTACCTATGCGTCCCCAGTACCAGAGGATAGTGACAGCATCTGTTCCTAGAGAGAGGTACACTCCACCAGCTAGCCACGGTCTCGCAATGGTACACAACCATGATTGCCACTTAGGGTTTCCCCCATGCCCCATTTTCCTCTGCTTGTGTTTTTATTTTCCACAATGCTGCCAAGCATCATCAATACACAGCACTATATAGAGCTTTCACTCACTCTGGATTCAGAGTGCTGTTGAAAAAGTTTCCATCAGTGAATCAATGATTGAAAAGTTTTGGTAGGTCAATAGGACAAGGCTATAAAGGAAACAAAATCAAATTTGAGAATCATCAATTGTAACCAATATTGCCAAATTCATACATGCACATTAATTCAAGTAGGATGTCAATACTTTGTATACTTTAGTAAGTTCATTAAATAGGCACAAACCTCCACTAGATTTGTAAAGAGTGTGAATACTTTGACCAATTGGTGGGTTATGCTTGCAATGAAAACAAAGGGAATTTAAATCACCAGAGCACCCTAAGCAAAGGCCAAAGGATAATTTGCTCAAGTTCAGGAGGTGGTCCTAAATAACTAGGTGATTGCATTTGCTTTCTTTGCTATTGTCTACACTGCACTTTTACATTTTACTATGTTTCAATATAATTATTTAGAAATTAGAAATACGGTTGCAAATGTTATCCTTCTACAAACAAGTGGTGCTCCACCATGCCCCGTCTCATGAGTGAAGCAATGGTGTTGAGATCTTCCCAGATGAATTCCTGGTTGTCAAGAAAGAGTTGACCTTATGTGCTCAGTTACTAGTCTGTGTCTCAATAGATGAGACCCAAACAATTTTCTAGCTGGCAGGGACTTTTGAAATCCTTCTGTTGGTTCTGTATTCAAAATATGATGATGAAGAACCTCAAGAAAGCCATATTATGCATCTTGAGAAAATGGATAGAATAGCTGAACTAAGAAGTCAGTACACTAAAATTGGAAATCTAAGTGAATTTCCAGAGGCCAACCTAACTTTGGAAGACGCTAGTACAGGTAGGACACCTGTCAGCCTTCTGGCAGAGAAACAGGATTGGTATCACAGGAGCTGAGTACATGAGAAAGGAACAAAGCATGTCAAAGGGTGGAGTCAGCAACTCACAGGATTCAAGCAGCATATGCTGTATTTTGACTGTATCCCCATACTGTCCAATTTAAGTGTATACCACACATGACTGAAAAAGCTCACAGATAAAACTTGGTTCTGGTACACCAACACAACACAAAAAGGTATCGCCACAAGCAGACTGGAAATAAAAAAGTGCAATAAAGAAATAACAAAGATGCAAGCCTTCTTAAGCTATGCACCTCGGATTTGGAACAACATCACACCACAGACTAGGCACACTTCTTCACGTCATCGTATCATAAATCATCTGGAAATGCAGAGCACCTCGTCCATCAATAGTAAAAAGCACTGAGCTCCTTCCCACAACTGAGCCCAACTGGAATAGACTACCCCTCTCCCAATATACTGGATCGTCAATTGTCACTTCTGATTTGATTGAACAGTGATCTGTTACTTGCTTCCTAGTTTTGTGCTATATTATGCTTAGTACATCCATTGATACATCTTTAGAGAGAAACAGTTAAAGAAAACTATTTAGATCTATTTGGGGAAACATGGGATGAGGAGACCTTCAATTCATGGCCTGAACAGACATTAATGGGTTGAAAAAGTAGATATAGCACTGAGCTTAAAACTAATCCCAGACATACGTACAGAAACAGATGAACTATTTGAGTGGTTGGAAATTGCTAATTTAAGACTGTAAACAATCAGTCATGTAAGCAAAGAACATACCTGCCAGGGCATATCCAGATGGAGTGATTTTGATGTTGATGCCCTCAGAAATTATTCCTTCAGGGAATATCTTTGCCATGATCTCACCATACAGCCTTCCGAGTCCAGCCCCTGCAAAGACAGGCCCACTTAGTAAGATTAATGAAAGGTAGCACCAGAACTGGAAAGGTGGCAGCCTGTAGTCAGCTTGACAGTGATCTGACACTCCATTCCATAGTAAAATATGGCCTCAATGATAGTCTGACGTCTATTAGTTGGTCAATATCTGGACTAACCATTCCATAACACATTCAGAAGATTCAAAGTCAGGTCAAGTCAAAGGGGACCTTTGGTGGATTAGACAATGCTCTCAGCACATTTTGTAAATCTCTCCAATTGCATGATTTGCCGAAATGGCCCAAGATGTTCAACACTACTTGCATCTATTAAACTCTAGTTGTATGTATTAGTTCAATCCCATACTGCCATTTTTCCCAGCCTTAATGTGTGATGTGTGTCCTCACACTAGAAACAGGCAATTCACTTGCCCTATACTTTGAAAAACATTTAAAAAGTCCAATTTTTAATATAACGTCCTTCTTTTAATAATGAACTTCCTATTGTGGCTATTTTCTTCGCAGGCTGTTCATCCCTGTGCCCCCTGTAGTCAGAGAAGAGGCTTCATGCTCACCTTACTGTTGAAATGCTTCTTGTTCCTTGTTTGTATGCGGAACTCCTTTTCGTTCTGGCCAACTCAGTTGATCCCCGCCCCCATGGATGTTATACTTGAGCTCACCTGGGCTCCTTGGCCCTCTGCTCTGTGACAGCTGTCAAGACTGGCTGGATATTGTCCCAATGTTTATGCCATTTCACCAGGATCCTCCTCAAAGGCGTGCTTTCTCAGACAACCACTTTTGTTTAGTAAACAGCAGCTGCAGTACGAGAAGCCCTTCATTGGGAGGGTCCATAATGTAGGCGTCTTCTATGGTGACAGATTCCAGCCTCAGGTTCACCAAGTTCACCAGTGCTCAGCCTGCCCCTCCCATTGTAGGACTATCCATCAATTTTGGCCACTCTCCTGTATCTTATCATAGGCACTCGACTAGTGCATTTTCTGAAGCACTGGGAGATGCGTGACTAGTGATTCCTCTAGATTTTGGAGTTGGCTTCCTTCATGGAGTTCTTATGCTAGCCACTTTGGGACTCTTTTTCCCTTCTCCTTTGCATTGTTTTTAGCTGTGAAGGTCCGCCTTCATCATGGGGTCGAGCATCTTTTCTTTTGTAGTGGCATTCTGCTTCTACCAGTCAGGGAAGAGGACCAATGTTTGTAATCCATTCTGTGTTTGGTGGGCAAGCCCAATAGCAACTTCCATTCTCTTTTGGACAAAAAGGTTCAGAACAAATATCTTCTTTATCACTTCAAGATGTCCATTTTGCAAAGCATTCTGCCTCTGATGCATCTGGGGGACTTATAGGTGTCCCTCAAACTCAAAGATGCTTATCATACTGTGCTAATTCACTCTAACCATCTGCACTTCTTACAGTCTGTTGTGAGAAGACATTACTACCAGTTCCAGGTTCTACCAGCGTTCACATCAAGATTTTTGCTTGCTTGGTTGTTCTTTTCGAAGGTGCAAGTGTTTGTGCATTTCCTTATTCCCATGACTGACTCACAGTTAAATTTTCTTTTACCATGACAGAGGAAGATACTTTCTTGATGTTTAAGATGCCAAAGGATCATGGCTTCCTGATTAGCTTGGGGAAGTTCCATCTTCAGTCATTGCAAAACCAGACTTTCATGGATGCTCAGTTTTCACAAACTCTGGGGCTGGGGGGGCTTGCTTAGCTCTAGTCCCATCTGCCCTCTGTTGCTAGTGGTTCTGCCATCATGGCCCAGGTGCAAAAGTCAGCTATGTATGACATTAGTGGTTCCTTGGCCTTGCTTGGATCTCAAGTCCCTGGTGAAATTCATTCTCCCCATTTGGTCATCTGCTTGCAGGCCTACAGAGATCTGCTCGTGTCTTTTGAGCCCTTAAAATCATCACTCCCTTTCTTTATGAAGAGAGAGCATCTGCTTTGCAGTGCGTCCCAGAGGGGACAGTCATTCAACAAGACAATTTTATTGTTTTTAAAGTACGGGGAAAGTAAAATTCCTGCCTCCCAGGGTCAGAACTCACCTCATGTGTACATGGAGTAATCAATCTTACCAGTAAGTACTCTAATGCAGTCATTGAACATGCCATGATGAAAATACGTTACTTACCTGTAACTATAGTTCTCCAGTATGAGAATCTTTCATAGCTTCACATGCTTGAATCATTCCCCGTCGTTGAGATGGGAGTCCTCGGTACCTTAAAAAAGACAATGTCCCAAAGACATAACATGTATAACAAAAAAATTCTCTTCATTTTAGTAACCCATCCAAGTCTTTATGTAAAAAAGGACCAAACTTGAACCTTAGCCAGTCAGAGAGTTCCACCCTTTAGAACCCTCCTGAGAGAAGCTCCAGCATCTCAGATTTTCTAAGCACTAGTGCGCTAAACGACAATTAAACAAATGATATGCAAAGGTGAGCTTTCCCCGGGAGGCGGGTGAGTCGCATGTGAATCTATGAAAGATTCCAATACTGGAGAACTATAGTTACAAGTAAGTAACTTAGGGCCAGATGTATGAAATTATTTAGCACTTGCAAACTGTAAAATCGGCCGTTTGCGAGTGCAAAACCGTGGTCTGCGATGCATGAAATGTATTCGCAGACCACAACTAAGAAATCGCTAAAATAGCGATTTTTTGCGTTGCGACCTGGAAACTGCGAGTCGCAATTTGCGATTCGCAATTTCCAGGTCACTAGGAAATTCTGGAAAAAATTGCAAATTGAGATTTTTCCTAAAATGGCATTTTGCACTTGCAAAATACCATGCTTTGTAATCAGGTGGTAACCTGGTGCAAAATTTTTAAAAATGCAGTTAAACTGCATTTTTAACTTTAACATGTAAAGCACACCTGCCCTTTTGGCATGTGTGTACCTTACATGTTGAAAAAACTGTTTTTGGGGTGCAGGAGAGGGGGCCTTAGGCCCCTAGCACCCTGGCCTTTTGCATTTCCAAAATTGCGATTTCTGGTTCAGAAATCGCAATTTTGGAAATGCAAAATATTCGCAGCTATGGGCCAACAGGCCCATAGCTGCGAATGGGGCCGGTATCGCAATTTGCGATTCAGTAATAGCATTTGCGATTTTTAAGAAATCGCTATCACCGATTCGCAAATGTGATACATGGCCCTTTGCGAGTCGGTAATAGCGATTTCTTAAAAATCGCTATTACCGAATCGCAATGGGCCGTGATGGTACATCTGGCCCTTATTTTCTTACTCAAGTATTGGAACTTGCATAGATTCACATGCTTGAATCAGACTAAAAAGCAGTATTAAGAGCACACTGCATTAATTGTACATTCTAATCCCCCAATCAGAGATTGTCGAGCTATACTTAATAGCATGAAAAACATTATTGTCCATATATACAACATTCTAAATTTTTCCCAGATACTTATATACTATGGCAACGGAATACATGCAAGGACAACAAAGCAAACTTAAAACCATGCAATGTGCGAAGAAGAAAAGGATGGAGGGAGGCAATGTGAGCTCACTGTTACTGGAACAGATGTCGCAGGACGGCCTGACCAACCGCTGCATCTCCTTTAGGAATGGCATCTAGACAATAGTGCCTCGTAAAGGTGTTAGTCGTCTTACAGGTGTCTGCTCTGCCAATGTCCTGCGGGTGTACACCTGCAAACAGTGCCATGGACGTTGAAACAGTTCTTGTAGAATGCACCCTTACTGAGGATTGTAAAGGCTTTCCAGCTGCTTGGTGGCAATAGTTTATAGCTGCTAATATCCATCTGGCTATACTTCTCTTAGAAAGGGCCTGTCCTTTCCTAGGGGCAATATATGCCACAAACAATTGAGTAAGCCTTCTAAAACTCTTGTTTCTTTCCAAATAAAATTTGAGGTTCCTTTTGATGTCCAACGAATGGAGAGCTCTCTCCGTTGGAGACATTGGGTTCGGAAAGAAAGATTTTTGAACCACCGGTTGGTTAATATGAAAGTCTGATGGCACATTTGGTACAAACTTGGGGTTTGTACGAAGTATAACTTTCTCTTGTTTAAATTGGACGAAAGGCTCCTGAATAGTGAACGCCTGGATCTCACTGACCTGCCTGGAAGAAGTAAGAGCTAGAAGCAGAGCCACCTTCCATGATAAATGCTTCCGATCCACTGTGTGTATTGGTTCAAATGGGTGTTTCATAAGTTGAGAAAGAACCGTGTTGAGTTGCCGGGACGGTGGAGGAGGCCTTGCTGCCAGAAAAACTCGAAAGAGCCCTTTGAGAACTGCTTAATTAATCTAGATGACCACAGAGATGGAGCCATAGGCGAACGTCTGTAGCGAGATATTGCTGCCAAGCGCATCCTAATGCATGCATGTGCCACGCCTGTAGATGCCAGATGGAGGAGATAGGGTAGTATTCGCTCTGGTGGTGCTAATAGTGGATCAATGCGCTCTTTCTGACACCACAAACAAAATCTCTTCCATTTCAATGAGTATGATTTGTTGGTGCTCTCAGCTCTGGCCTTTGCTAAAATATCCCAACACTCGGTGAATGCCTAAATGGGCGAACTCACTGTGTTCAGGAGCCAGGCCGATAACTTGAGTGATCTGGGGTCTGGGTGTAAGATCTGGCCCTCGTTCCTCGTCAAAAGCTGTGGTGGCACTTTCAGCGGAATGTGATCCGCTTCCGAGAACAGGAGGAGCTCCAAAAACCAATGTTGGAGGGCCAAAACAGAACTATCAGGATGAGTCTGCAATGTTCCTGTTTGATCTTTGCATGCACCTTTGATATCAGAGGAATGGGTGGAAAAGCGTAGGCAAATATTCCGCACCATGACATCGAAAACGCATTCCTGTAAGAGCCTGGATGGTGAACCCAACTTGCGTAATAGCAGCATTTGGTGTTCTGCCGGGTTGCAAACAGATCCAGTTTGGGTTTCCCCCACGTTCGGAAGACCTGGTCGAGCACGGTCTGATTCAATTCCCATTCGTGACAGGAGGACGTTAGTCTGCGCAGAGTGTCTGCTGTCTTGTTCTGCTTTCCTGGTAAATGTTCTGCTCGTAGACTGATGCCATTGCGAATGGCCCAATCCCAAATCGCCTGCGATTCCCGAGACAGGAGGAGAGATTCCCCCCCCCCCCTGTTTGTTTAAATAATGCATCGCTGCAGTATTGTCGGTGCTTATGAGAACTGTTGTGTGCTCTATCCTCAGAAGAAAAACCTGTAGGGCTAAGAAGATCACTCTCAACTCTAGAAAGTTGATATGATACTTTTGGAAGGAGTTGCTCCACTTCCCACTGATTTGAAGATCCTGAAGATGTGCTCCCCACCCCTCTAGGGAAGCGTCCGTGGTGATGACCAGTGGAGGTCAAAGTGGCAGGAAAGGAAGAACTACTGGTAGGTTCCGCTGACTTTTCCACCAGTGTAGAGCCTGGACCATCCGAGGAGTGACAATGATGAGATCGTCTAACAAGTTGTCTCTCTGTATCCACTGGAGATCTAATTCCGCTTGCAGGGGACGCATTCTTAGGCGACAAAAGGGGATTAACTGCATGCAAGAAGACATCATCCCCAGAATCGATTTGTACGTGCGTACAGAAAGATACTTTTTTCTTTGCACTCTGCTTGCCAAGGAAACGAGTTTTGCTTGTCTCTCCATCAACGGGAAAGCTCTTTCTCTGATGGTGTTGATTTTTGCTCCAGGAAGGTTGTTACCCTGGTAGGTAAGATGTTTGACTTGTTGTGATTGAGAGTGAGACCCAGCTCGCCGAATAATGCTATGCAAGCCGTTGTTGAATCATGAGCTGCTTGAGATGACCGCGCCTTGATGAGCCAATTGTCTAAGTACAGAAAATTTGTATTTTCTTCTTTCTTAGGAAAGCTGCCAAGGCACTTTGTAAAGATCCTGGGGGCGGACTTTAAGCCGAAAGGAAGGACTTTGAATTGGAAATGGCTGCCGGCTACCACGAAACGGAGATACTTCCTATGGGCAAGTGAAATTGGAATATTAAAGTACCGTCCTGCAGGTCCAGAGACGTCATATAATCTCCATGGTTCATGCGGAAAAGAATATCTTGTAATGTGACCATGCAAAAGGTTTGGCGTTTGAGGTACTTGTTTAGGCCCCTGAGATCTAGAATGGGACACCAAAATTCCCAGTTTTTGTGTATCAGGAAGAAGGAGGAGTAAAAACCCTTGCCTTTCTCTGAAGAAGGAACTCTCTCTATTGCTCCCTTTCTGAGCATGGTCACAACCTCCAGCCGGAGTTGTTTGAGATGCTTCTGCATGAATGTGTGAGGAGGACAAGAAGGTGGGCGTTGAACGAACTCTAAAGTATGGCCAAATCGAACAATGTTTAAGACCCACTGGTCTGATGTAATTTGCTCCCACTTCTTGTAGAAGTGTGATATCCTTCCTCCTATCTTCCTGCTCTGTGGCAAGGCTGTAACCGGAGTCTGAAAGTTGTCACTGACGTCAGGATGCCTCTTTACCCTGGCGCGGCATTCCCCTAGGAGGGGGTCTGGAATACAACACCTGAGGTGGTTGCCTTTAGGTATACTGAAGCCGAAAATGCTGTGTAGTATAGGAGGGGTAATGAAAACTCTGGTAGCCCCCTCGATATGTCGAGACTCCTCGACCTCAAGAAGCACGAAAAGGAACTTTCTTAAATTGGAGTGTCCCTAAGGACCTTGCGGTGTCCGTATCTGTTTTTATAGCTTGCAAGGCTTCATCCACATGCTTGCCGAACAATGCTTCTCCATCAAAAGGGAGGTCCAACACCTTGTTCTGAACCTCTGGGCGGAAGGATGTTGTTCTTAACCAACCCTGACGTTGCAGCACTGCTCCGCCAGATAGTTGCCGAAAAGCTGTTGTTGCTATATCCATAGCGCAGTCAATCACCTCAGCCGAGGTGCGCTCACCCTCCAAGAGGATCTTCTTTATTTCCGCCTTAGAGTCTTCCGAGACGTGATCCAGATACGGGGCAATATCAGCCCACAGCTGTCTGTCGTACTTCCCCATGATTGCTAGCGAATTTGCTTCCCTCACTATGAGGCCAGACATGGAAGAGAAACATTTCCCATTGTTGTCTAGTCCTCTACCCTCTTTGTCCAGAGGGGCTGAAAGTGGCGTTGATGGATTTTTAGAACGCCTCTGCGCTGCCTGGGTTATAACAGAGTACGGTTTCGGGTGACTAGCAAGACACACTCAGGCGTCCTCTGGGGCCTTAACTTTTTTTTTTGCCCAGCCTGGGCAAGACCGCCGTTACCGTAGCTGGATTTCTCATTACTTTGAGACCTTCCTTCCAGATGTATCCAACTATAGGTATAGAGCTAACACTCTTTTGATACGGCTCCTTGAAGTCATATAAAAAACAATCCATCTGTTTAGATGGCATGGGTATTCCAAATCTCTTTGCCGCCCTTTCAAGCAAATGATGGAAACCCCAATATCTCCAGGGGTAGGTGACGGAGAAGAGGTTATCGGCAATACATAATTGTCCCAATCCGAGTTGTCCTGTAATTCCCCTTCTTCTCTCGCTTCATCCGCAGAGTCCATAACCTGTATGAAGGACCTCTGCGGGGTACTTCTGGTCGATCTATGGGATGCTCTAGGTTGTGGCACTGGAGTAGCAGGGATCGAAAGGAGGAGGCGCCGTCTGTATGTCCGGCTGCGGCACAGACGGAAATCTCCTCTTGTAATCTGACAACATGGACTGCAGGTCAGATATAAGTGAACTCGGAACACACACCATCTCCTCTGGAATATAAGTCTGCTATTGCTGAGGAGAATAATACTGGTGATAATATTCGTCATCATCCTCTTGGCACTTCACATGAAGCTGCGAAGGGCTATGGGCTGCCCCGAACGGCCCATCGTCGTCTGAATCTTCTAGAAGATGAGTCGGGATCAACGGAGTGATCTTACTTGGGGATCTAGCCCCCAGAGTGATATGTCCTCTTCCAGACGCAGACTGCATTTCCTTTTTCTTCATTGGCGGTGTCGACGACGGTACCGTCGACAAGGTCGTCGACGGAGTCGTTCCCGGTAATCCAAGTGCTCCCGTTGACAGTGTCGTAGACGACAAAGGGATCTTCACCGTTGATGGTGTCGTCGACGGAGTCGTCGCCGGAACCATCGTCAACGACATTTTGATCTTTAACATCGACGGTCAAGATTTTGGCACCGTCGTCAACGAGGAAGAAGTTAACATTGCCAGGCAGGATACCATCATCGTCGTCACCGCTGATGTGACTGCTGTGTACGTGACGACCTCATTGATGGTGGAATCGTCGTCGACGGTCTATCTTCAGAGGCTGAAGTAGGCTTTCTAAACGTCGTTAACACCTTTGGAGGGGGTGTAGAAGGCTCTGAGGAGGATTTTGGGACCTCCTTTGATGTTGAAGGCCGATGGCTGGATTTTAAGGAGGATCTTTTTTCCTGAGGTGAAGATAAGAGACTGTGGCCTTCACCAGACCCCTGTGAGGTCTTTTTAAAAGTCTTTGAGGACTGTCTGGAACCCTTTTCAGATTGAGGAGATCTATGCCTCTTTTGAGGCTTCCTAGAAGACCATGAAGACTCATCACAGTCAGAGTCTGAGACAGGGTTCTTTCTTGTTTTAAGCTTTTGGAGCCAAATCAACAGCCTCCCCTCTCTATCTTTCAAAGTCTTTGATGAAAAGGTATGACATACCTTACAATCAGCAGCAGAGTGTTCAGGGTAGAGGCAATATATACACTCTGTATGAGGGTCTTCTGAATGGAGCCTTTTCTTTCCACAAGTGCTGCAGGCTCTAAAGAGACTTTTCCTCTCCCTGTCCGACATCCTGCTGGTATAACAGACTCTAGAAGGTATAGGTGTAAATCAGAGACACCCAACAAGCAAAAGGACTTCAGATATATTAAGAAATCAGAGCAGCGCTCAGAGGAGACTCCCTAGCATGACGTGCGGTAGAAAATCTGAGGTGCTGGAGCTTTCCTCAAGAGGGTTCTAAAGGGTGGTGCTCTCTGATTGGCTAAGGTTCAAGTTTGGTCCTTTTTTACATGAAGACTTGGATGGGTTACTAAAATGAAGATAATTTGTTTGTTATACATGTTATGTCTTTGGGACATTGTCTTTTTTAAGGTACCGGGGACTCCCATCTCGATGACGGGGGGTGATTCAAGCATTTGAATCTATGAAAGTTCCAATACTGGAGTAAAGTACATTTATTGAGCTCTGACTCAAATTTGGTAAACTTCATTGTGCAGTGGTAAGCTAGGATAAAATTAATAAAAGGTTGCATTTGAAATAAGTGTAGTTTAAATAATTTAGTTCCAATTGTTAACAGCCTATAGAGTTCACAGTTATTTTAGAAATGTTTACTTTACAAATGCCTGGGGATAAAAAAGTATGTTAAAACTGCTTTCTTTACAACTTCGACCTAGCCATAACTTTGAATTTGGTCATCACCTTGCCTCAATTGGGATCATTTATTTAACGTCCAGCCTCACTATTACCTTTACTGCGACCATTTACTTAAAGACTAGTACCAATCAATTTGTATTAGCCAACCGACAGTAATGTTATTTTTTGGGGGATGATCTAAGCTCACAAAACATTTATTTTTTTGCACCAAAGAATATTAAGTAAATGTTTTGAAAGTAAAACAAAATCCAACTAAATTATATTCCACTACAGAGTTTGAAGTTTTAGGGTGAGCAGCTCTTTCTACATGGTGATAAGTAAGCAGGTACAGAGATGTTACAGAGAAAGCATGACTTCAAACCTCATCTCAACCTATTCATGCTTATAGGATGAAAGGGATGGACCGTAAACATTATGTATTCTTGTACTATGACCCCCCCCCCCCCAAGTTAGCGCTAGTGATGTGTCGGTTGGAGTGCCATAAATTAAAATCAGAAGATCTATGCAGACATCCATGTGAATGCAAAAGTCACCTTCTAAGAACAGAAAGAAAGAAGTGATCTTCAAACTCAACAGGCAGACAGAATAAAAATACTCGGCCTCCTAGGCTTGCTTTCAGTGTGCAACTAAGGAGTCCCTGCTTAATGTACCTCAGAAAATGGGCTTAATAAATGTAGCCCTATGTGGTTTAGATCGCATACTCACCTGCCATCGAATTTGAATAATTCCTCCTCTCCTGGCATCCTAATCACTGTTACTCCTTAGTAACTCCCCTTTACTCAATCTTAGCGCACTAGCTTTTGCGAATGAACCACTTTGCTTGCCATGTATGCATCGTCCAATACTTCTGTCTTGTTGAAAGTTTTATACGTGCTCTTACCATATACAAACACAGGGAGGAAATACCCAGCTGGAACCGTCATGGTAGTAGCAAAGAGAAGCAGGAAAAACTGCAAAGAGACAAACATAATGATTATGAATATAATAAGACCTAGAGCGCAGCACTGTTCCCACATGTCTACTATGTATGCTACAAAACACCCACCATAAACAACCACCATTAAAGAAGGCTGAGTTCCACCCAAACTCCACTGACAGGGCCTCAATGGGGTAAGTGCAGCTATAACCTTTATGCCATTATCTTGCAAGGCGGCTTGTCCAGAAGAAGAGACAGGCACCATAGCTAGAGTAGACCTCTCCAGGGATAGGCTGTGTGGACATAGAACCTGGGCTTCTTTTCCCACTTGGAGCAGTGTCTCCACGGGGAGCAGGGGTTAGAGAACAGTGATGCAGAATGTGTTTATAATGGAAACACGTGATGAAAACCATTCAATAAATCCATTGTCTAAACAAAGAAACCGTACCCCACGATGATTCAGAGTGTTATCATAACAACTTAACTGTCTGTCTGGTACACACTAACATTTGGAAAAGCAATTTCCAGCCCCCCTTCCTGACATCTTCCATGCTCTGGTTTCAGGCCCTGGGATGGACCACTTGGAATTGGGAAGAAAATAAGTTACTTACCTGTAAGTATGGTTCTCCAGTCTTGGTATCTCTCATAGATTCACATGCTTGAATCATTCCTCGTCGTCTAAGTGGGAGTCCCACGGTAAATAGAAAGCAGTATATTACATTTTTAACACTGACATCAATAGAAAAATACATTCGCTTTAACAGCTTATCAGCCCCATTATAAAAGACCCAAAGTCCAGCCAATCAGGCAGGACCACCCTTCAGAACCCTCTGCACAGAGGCTCCAGTCTCTCAGATTTTCTAGCACAAGCGAAGTACAAAGGAAGGAAAACATGAGGTGATCCTCTATGGGGAGGATGGTGGGTTGCATGTGAGTCTATGAAAGATACCAATACTGGAGAACCACAGTTTCAGGTAAGTCATAGATTCACATGCTCGAATCCGAATGAGTGGAAGTAAACATAAGGTATTATCCATCTGTATGTTGTATGTTATACACATATATATATATATATATATATATCTATATATATATATATATATATATATGTATATATATATATAGATATATATATATATATATATTTTATCTGAATACAAATGAAAACTAGAGGATGGTGAGTAAAGCAATATTGACTCACCTTATGCAAATAAATTACGCAAAACGGCTTGTCCTACCGCTGCGTCCATTCTGTCATTCTGTCAGCGGCATCTAAGCAGTAAAGGTGTGGCTGCTAGTTCACGTTGCCTCTCTGCAAATCTGTTGTAGAGGTACTCCTGCGAAGAGAGCTGTGGAGGTAGATACAGCTCTGGTGGAATGAGCCTTGACATTGGCTGTAAGTGGTTTACCCGCTAGCTGGTGACAAAATTGTATAGCGGTGGCTATCCACCGGGCTATAGACTGTTTGGTATCGAGGTACGCCCCTGAGTTGACCATAGCCTACAAACAATTGATCAGTTTTGCAAAAGCTGCTAGTTCTTTGTATGTAGAAATGTAGACACCTTTTGATATCAAAGGAATGAAGCGCTCTTTCTGCTGGAGTTTGGGGGGTAGGGAAGAAAGTCTTTAATATTACTGGTTCATTCAGATGAAAGTTCGAGGGAACTTTAGGAATGAATTGTGGATTCATTCTAAGGGCAGCCATGTCCGGTTTAAATTGAAGAAAAGGTTGGGATATTGTGAAAGTTTGCAGAGGTAAGTGCTAGAAGCAACGCTGTCTTCCAGGAAATATATTTAAATTCTTCCTTGTGAATAGGTTCAAAAGGGTGTTACATCATTTGTGAAAGCACAATATTGAGGTACCAGGGAGGAGGAGGGAGTTTAATTGGAGGTAACAATCTGAATAATAACTTTAGGAATTGCTTTACCATTCGGGAGGACGATAAAGATGGTAAAGCAGCAGAACGCGAAATGGCTGCCAGGTGAACTTTGATGGATGAGTGAGAGCAACCTGATTTTGCCAATTCAAGACGATACGGAAGTATCTGTTCTGGAGAAGATGTTAGAGGGTGGATAGTAAAAGCTTTACATCATATACGGAATCGTTTCCATTTGAGGTTGTATGTCTTATTAGTAGACTGGGCTCTGGCATCGGCAGGCACTTCTCGACGGTCTGGTGGAATATCTAAGTTGTCTAATTTATAGAATTCAGGAGCCAGACCGATAATTGAAGAGAAATCGGGTTGGGATGACGGACCTGGCACTGAGTCATCATTAGTAGGTCCGGTATTGGTTTCAATCAAATGTGCAGTTGTTCCGAGAGGAGCAAGAGCTCCGTGAACCAAAACTGCAAGGCCATCTGGGAGCTATCAGTAACAGTTGGCAAGGTTCCCTCTTCATTTTCTGTAGAACTCTCGGGATAAGGGAAAGCGGGGGAAATGTGTAGGCATAGATTCCTGACCACTTGATAAAAAATGCATCCCCCCTCGACCCTCTTTGCGGTAGTCAGCATGCATAGTATTGGCATTTCTTGTTTTCTTTTGTCACAAATAGGTCCAGACTGGGTTTGCCCCACCGAAGAAAGAGATGGTCGAGATTTTCCTGGTTGAACTCCCACTTGTGGCAGGTTGTTGGGGTCCTGCTTAACGAGTCCGCCAAGGTGTTGGATATTCCTGGGACGTGTTCTGCCCTGAGAGTTATGTGATGACGAAGTGCCCAATTCCATATCTTCTGCGCTTGAAGAGACAGCACCAGCGATTTTGTACCTCCCTCCTTGTTGAGGTAATGCATACTTGTGGTGTTATCAGTTCAGATATAAACTGATAAGCCTTTGTTCCTGATGAGGAAGGCTTTGAGCTCTAGGAACACGTCTTTCAGTTCCAACAGGTTGATGTGGAGCATTGTTTCGTGGGTGTTCTATTTCCCTCTCACTGTCAGGTCTTTGAGGTGCGCGCCCCATCCCTCCAGAGATGCGTTTGTGGTCAGAACATGCTCCGGTCTTTGATTTAAAAAAGAGAGACCCTCGGAGATGTGGGCGGTGTCATCCTCCACCATTCCATGGCTTGTTTCATTGGTGGGGTTATTTGGACAATATTGTCGAAGGATCCACTTATTTGCTTCGACTGACTGTCTAGCTGTTGCTGTAGTGTTCTCAGGTGGAGACGCCAGTTCTGTATTAATGAAATGCACAAGGAGAGCATCTCTGGAAAAGGTTTGCAAATCCGGACAGAAGTGGACCTTCTTTTGCTAAGGCAGAGCGCTAGACTTTGAATCCTCTTCTGCCTGTCTTGAGAGGAGAATCTTTTCACTTGTTCCGTAGCTAATACAGCTCCTAGAAAGGTAATGTTGTTTGATGGGATTATGTGTGATTTTTGGTAGTTAACTGAGAGGCCTAATCTTTGGAAGAGGGAGAGGCATGTTGATGAGTCTCTGGCTGCCCTGGATGCTGTTCGTGCTTTTATCAGCCAGTCGTCCAAGTATGGAAACACTTGAACTCCCATTTGTCTGAGGTGGTCGGCCACCGGAGCTAAGACCTCAGTGAAAACTCGAGGAGCTGATCTCAGGCCGAAAGGTAACACTCTGAATTGGTAGTGGGTGCCTTTAACTTTGAAGCGTAAGAATTTCCTGTGACTGGGGTGGATCGGGATATGGAAATAGGCGTCTTGGAGATCCAAGGCCATCATGAAATCCCCTTGGTTGAGCAATCGTAACACATCCTGTAGAGTGATCATCTGAAATGACTGTTTTGTCAGGAATTTGTTTAAATATCGAAGGTCTATGATAGGTCGCCAGTCTCCTGTCTTTTTCCAGATGAGGAAGAAGCGAGAGTAGAAGCTGGTTCCCCTCTGAGACTTCAGTACGATCTCTGTTGCTCCCTTGTCTATCATATTGGAAGTTTGTACAAGGAGCTCTTTTAAGTTGGCAGGTGGGGGTCCTCATGGTGGTACCTCCAGAGGAGATTGTTGAAATTCCAGGGTATGCCCTTTGGTGACAATATCGAAGACTATCGTTCTGAAGTGATCTGGGACCGTGGGTGGATGAAGTTGGAAATTCTGCCCCTTATCAGAGTGTTGGGATAGGAGCTATATGCAGGCACTAAATGGAGGTCAGTGTTTTCTGGCCGTGTCCCTTCCTCTATAAGAAGACTTTCCTCTTGTGGTAAGCCTGTAGGCTGCATATGGTGGTTGTTGATATAGCTGTTGCTGCTGTTGACTGGTGGTTGGACGAAACTGGCTCTGATAAGGCTGGTACTGTCGATATTGGTGCAGGCCGCCTCTGTAAAAATATAGTCCTCTTCCGCTTGCCCCACGAAAGGGCTGCCTTTTGAACTGCAGAGTACCTAGCGATCTAGCTGTGCCTCTGTCAGCCTTTATAGATTGAATAATAGCTCTCCATCATATGGCATATCCAGGACCTTCATCTGAAACTCTGGGAGGAAAGAGGTGGCCTTTAGCCACCTCTGACATCTTAATACTGCTGCTCCGAGTAGCTGGCGGAAACCTGTTGATGACACATCAATTGCACAGTCTATGATCTCGGCAGAGATCTTCTCTCCCTCTGGTAATATCTTCTGAGCTTCAGCTTTAGCACCCTCGGGAAGGAAATCGATGAATTGGGAGATGCCCAACCACATTTGTCAATCGTATCTGCCTAAAATCGCCAAATAGTTTGCTGTCCTGACTGCTGTAGCCGCCACTATGGAAAATGTTTTCCTTATAGAATCTAAGCGCCTTCCTTCCTTATCCGGGGGCGTGGAAAACAGGGAGGATGGATTTCTGGATCTGCGCTGTGCTGCCTGAGATATTACTGAGTCAGGTTTATGTTGACCAATTAAACAGGCTGTTGAATTTTCCGGTGCTTTGTATTTTGTGTCCAACCTAGGAAGCACCACTGGAATGGAAGATGGGGTCTGCATTACTTTAAGGCCCTTTTCCCAGATTAAGTCTACAACTGGGATTGCACAAACTGATTTCCTGGTGTCTTTCTTAAAGTCGTAAAGGACACAATCTGACTGTTTAGATATAATGGGGAGCTAGAACCTTTTAGATGCCCTTTCCATTACACTATGAAATACCCCAATAGCCTGTGGTGGAGAGAGGGGGATGGTGTCTGCATTTGGTAACCATCCCATTCAGTGAGGAGTGATTCAGTGTCCTGTATCTCACCTTCTTCCTGTTCGTCTTCTGAAGAAGGTGGATCATTTTTGGGCAGGGGCGATGGAGTTGGTATTGGTACCGTAGGTACTTGAGAGGCTGAGGGTTGGTCTCTGGAAGGAGGACTCAACATCATTTGCGGATGCTGCAGAAGAGTGGTTGATCCTGGTTGTGGGAATCTAGTATAATAATCTTGCATCATAAGCTGCAAATTGGAAATCAATGACAATGGCATTTGCACTATTGGCTTGTGTTGTTGCTCTTGGATGCATGATTGTTGTTGTCTTGAAATGAGTGCTGAATATATACTTGCTCATTCTCTGTTTCCTCCTCTTCTTTGCAATTTATTTGTTGGTCTGAAGGACTACGTGCCATCGGAAACAGACCATCGTCATAGTAATCATCTCCATATTCATCATCGTCCTCATCAAGGAGATGTTGTGGAGGTATAGGTGACACCTTACTGGGCTAGGTATGGGAAGGTGGTAACGTTTGCTTAGTAGATTTATGTTTGATTGCCATAATTCTTAAGGGCAAGATGGAAGATCCCCTAGAATCCACTGCTGCCGACGGTGAGAAATGGGCCGACGAAGAAGCTGTCGTCAACTGTCCCGTCAACGGTACACTCGTCGATGGTGTGCTCGTCAACAGTGTGTTCGTCGATGGAGTGCTCGTCAACGGAGTTCTCGTCAACGGTGTGGTTGTTCTCGTAGTTGTCGACCGAGCCAGTGTCGACGGGGTTATCGTCGACAGGGGTTTATCCTGTGGCTCACCTGTAGACGTTGATGGAGTCGTTGACAGTATGAGCGTCGATGATGTAGATGGAATAGTTTCTTACCTGTAACTCCAGTTCTCTCATAGGGGTATTTCCATGATAGTTATAAGCAGTGAATAGTCCTGCCCCCCTGCGGGGACCCCGGAGCACTTCTTCCAATATAACTTAAGTGTTTATGTTTGCCTTACTTCAGGAAGGCCTGCAAAGTCACTTAAGAATGTCCATATGCAGCCTAGAGGAAAGGCTACAGTGTTCAAAATTATTCATCCAGTTTGCTCTAAAAAGGACATGGGGATGTACGCATCACTACTTTGGAGGAGTGGAACACTGTGGAACACTGTGTAGGGCTCATGAGCACAGAGAGCCTGAATCTTGCTAACTCTGCATGTTGATGTCACTGCCACAAGGAAAGCCGTTTTCCAACTGAGGTGTTGGAGAGATGATTTGTGTCTGGGCTCAAATGGATGATGCATGAGACGTGAAAGGACCATGTTCAGCTCCCATGCAGGAGAAGGATGCTTGAGTGGTGGGAAACCTTTCTTCAGTCTCTCTGGAAAATCTTTTATGACTGGCAATTTAAAGAAAGAGGTCTTATGAAGGCCCTTTTCTGTATGCAGTCAAAGCTGTCAAATGGACTTTAATAGAAGAGAATTGTAAACCAGATTTTGCTAAGTGTAACAAATATAGCAGGATGACATCCGCCTGGCAAGATGAACTTCCCCAAGGACTCCATCATGCATATCAAGATGTTGCCCACGAAGAGTGACATCTTATGTTTGTACCCTCAAAAATACATTTCTCTTCTTTCTACCGCTTTTCTCATGGCTATTGCTATTGGTTCAATGGTAAGCATGAATAGGAAGGGGTACATTGGGAATCTTTGCATCATACCGCTATAAACCATAAACACTCCATTCACCATTATCCTAGCACTTGATCCCTTGTATAAAGTTATTACCATTCTGGAGCAGGTGTTCCCCAAATTGAACTGTCTACCTGGCATTGTAAAATGTCTGCACCCCCTTAACAAAGGCTGACTGATCAGCATCTATTGTTTCTGTAGGTGTATCGGTCAATCGTAGCTCCAATACCTTCACGTATGTTTTATTATCGTCATTTTTCCATCCATTGTTGAGCTGCATTGCCTGGTTTGGGTATTACTATCACATCCAGCTGTTTTGGGATCTTTGTAAATAAACCTTTATCTGCCTTTGATTGGAACATTTTTGTGAGTATGAGACCAGGGTAGGAAGAGAAGATTTCATAGAACTCGCATAGTAACACATCAGTAGTTGGAGCCTTATATGATTTTAAACTGCATATGGCTAAAGGACCCTCAGCATCTCCCTTTGTTCATTCATCAATTGGGGAACATCAATCCTTTCAAAAACTGGATTTGCTTGTCCTCAGTCCCATTTCCTGGAGCACTTAGTTCCTTATAAAAGGACCTACATAAAGCTGCCTTGTCCCTGTCATCTTTTTTTGGGCTGTCTGCCCTGTCATTTAGGATGAACATCTTATCTGTGTTTCTTTTCCTGTTCAACACATTAGGGAGCAGTGGGTGCTTTAATGCCAGTTTTATAGAAACTGTTTCAGCACCAGCTACGCCTTCTCAAACTTGTTTACAAGCATTGCTTTCGGTTTTTCTCTGATGACCTGAACCTTTCTCAAATCGGTCCTGAACCCTTATTGCTTGTGGTTCCCCCTTCACCTCTCGTAGTTCTTACTCCAAATTCTCCTGAGGTAAGTTCCTATTTCTTTTTGATGCCACCGCAAGCACCGTCAGCTTTCTTTTGACCAATGCCTTCAGTGCATCCCAGAATGTCTTTTGCCACATGTTTAATATTATGCGGTACATATCTTTGAATGTCTCCACTATCCCAGTTCTATTGACTGAGTTCTGTGACAGCTACCCCCTAGTCTCAGTTTCCAAATCCTAAACATCTCCCTCAGTCCCCTGAGAGTTATGAATACTGGTGCATGGTAAAATATCGTTTTGGACCCTATTGTCCTATCTTGAATCAGTCCCATCAATTCACTGGATATAAAAATCATGTTGACGCACAAATAAGTCTTTTTGATATGACTGAAGAAAATGTTACTTGTAATTCCATTTCTGCATTGTAGGACTCTTAACTGACGCCATGTATGTACAATAATCCCACCAAAATGAGGGGACCCCACAACACACCTTTTCCATAATATTGCAGAATCTTCATTGGAGGCAGACATTTAAACGTTGTTGTCATGCCACCTCCATAAAGTTAAGGAAAAAGGCTTTTGCTGAGGGATAGCCAATTTAAAGAATAGCTAAAAGGATGCATTTCGCTGAAAAATGTTACCTCCCAAGGTTAAAAACCATGTGCAACTCTGCATTTCTGTGGAGAAAAATGAAGAAAAAGAATGTCGGCTAGGTTGAAGTGCATTAAGACAAAAAGGGGACACTGCTTCTTTAAGAGCTCAGCAGCTTCCCTCTCTAAACATGCTATGTACTGTCAGTTTGCCTGACAGCCTCAGTTTTGTTTGAAAGGCAGAGCATAATTTCCAAGATATTTCAGGAAGTTGTGGTATTCAGGGAGGAGGGTGGCTTGCTTATGACCAATGAGGTTTCATACGATGCTGAACTGGAATTCCAAGTAACCCTTCCTTCTGCATCGTAAGACACCCACAGATAGTCATAAACATAGAATAGAGTATCAGGCATATCACTCTTTGCAAATACCAGTTTTTTACCCAGTACAATTTCTAAAACAGAGTGTAGACTGAAAAATCCAATGTCTTAACCAAAGAGGTCTTTTAATGCTGCCACACCAACTATAGAGTCTGCTTAAGTGTCCACATATAAACAGGAATATCGAGTGAATATGTGGACTGATTCCACATAGAAGCTTACAGGTCTCATAAAGGTGCATTTCCCAAACAAGCAGCGGTAGCTGCTTAAACTTTCATAGAAGGTGCTTTCACTTTAACGCACAAGGACTTGTTAGCCTGTTGATAATAAAATACTCTGCAAGGGACTACCCATCAAGCAATGGTTTTTCAGTAGAATCAATCCCCGTGCATAGATGCCGGTAATTTACAAATAAATGTGTAGATTTCCGTATATGTTTGGTTCTTTCTAAAAAAATCTTTAACACTCTTTTTACATCTAATGAGTGTAATGTTCTTTCTGCCAGGGTAAAAGGACTGGTAAAGAACACTTATGGGTACGTTCTTGAAACAACCCTATTGTGATGAACACAGTACACAGTTCAACATCAGAAGGACCTGACAGCTCACTCATGGCAGACGTGACTGCAAACAAAAAGCTACCTTCCAGGAAAGGTAAGAAATGGTAACTTATGTATCAGCTCAAAAGGTACAAATATTAATTCAGGTAACACCAAGATAAGTTCCCATTGAGAAGGCTGCCGTCCTTACAAAGAAGATTTTACTACTGGGATAGTGAAAAAGGATCTTTGGTCTGGTCCTTTTCTGTATGCAGTAATGGAAGGTAAATTCACCTTTAATGTAGAATACTGTAACTTCATTGTCACCAGATGCAGAAGATAGGATGTAATGACATTTTATTGGCATAAAATTGTTCTGGTTGTTCTGCAGGCACCAGCTGATGTATCGTGTCCACTTGAAACTGTAAGATGCTCTAGTGGAAGGCCATTTCCCTACTTAAGAATGTTAAAGTATTTTTAAGTTAAATGTAGGTGTCCATAGTGCTAAACCTCTGAAGCCATGCACCCAAATTCAATATTTATATGTTGGAATGATGGACCTTCTCCTGCATCGTTGATCACAGATTTGGTCTGCACAGCAATTTTGTGTGTGGTGCTACTGATAGACGAGGACGTACTTGAAACAACCACTGCCTCAGCTATTCTGGGATTATAGGAATCATTTTTACACTTCAATATTGCAGACTCGTAAACACTCTAGGATTTAGTGAGAACTATGGAGAATGCATACAGATATGTGTTGGACCAATTCATCAAAAGAGCAGTTGTCCACTTATCCTAATTTCCACACTCTGGATATGAAGCTTTTGCGTTTTGAGTTTTTGTCTTCTTGCGAAAACGTCGATTGAAGGACACCCTGGTTTCAGAAAATATCCTTGAGAATATCTTTGTGCCCCATGTGTAGTATGTAATAAAAACCCAGCTTAACAGGTCTTCTTGTCAGTTTTGAAGCCCTGGGAGGCTCACAGTCTGAATAGATTCCTTGCTATAAGCCAGTGTCGACTGCATGGGTATTCACGGATAGAGTCCTTCACTTAGTTCATGGGTGCTTGTAAACATTTTACCATGGGCCAAAAGGGCTGCACTGATGCCAGCATGGTGGCAGTCGGCGGCGGGGGGAGGGAGGGTGAAGGAGTAGGGGAAGGGGCACATGTACATCAAGTGGACGAATTGCACAATGTGAAACGAGAAATCCTGGGATCGATCCTGGCTTCCCAACTTGAACAAATTGTGTGATCAGCAATTGCTTAATTTCACTTTACCTCCTTTTTCTTTATCATCACGTATGAGATGACCTTGAAATGCACGAGTTCAGGATGTGGGCTTTACAAAACCTTCTCAAAGGTGTGAGTTAATAAACTATAATGTTGTCCATGTATAATGGCAAACCACGCCAGCCAGAGGGTGCACATAACAAATGGCTTGCTTAGTTCACTAATGGCATCCCTATCATCTTGGGGGGGGGGCATGAATGTTTCTAAATTCATGTTTGAAAACTGTCTTTAAAAAAAAAATAACTTCTCAATGTACTAATGTAATCGGATGTACGAAGGTGAAATGCTTCTGCATATTAATGGAATACACTTTTTGAATTTTGAAGAGCCTGTGTGATATTTTTACACGTTTGTAGCAAGTTGTCTTTAAAACTGAGTGTTCTTAAAATTAACAGTGGTGCAGGACACCTTCTGTGCTTCTTTTACTTCAGGTGGCCTGTAAATAAATATTTGCAATTTATTTAACATCTTTATGAATGTTAGTTCTCTGTGAAGCAAGCAGCAGCCCAGTGCTGCTTTTCACAGAGGGCCACATGGAAAGGTCAGGAGGGCTGCAAGTGGCCCCCAGTCCGTACTCTGAGTGTGACGGACTAAGTGCCACTCTGTTTTTTCAAGTAATACATTATGGTCAGGTCTGTCTGAACTAACAACCTTTTGGTTGTGAATGATGGTTGAAATGCCTTCTAAATGAGATGTACAGCTTTGAGTTTCAATATATTTGAATGCTATAGTTGCCTTTTCTTTGACCACAAACCCTATATTGTCAGATCTTGGAAGTGGGCTCTGTCACAGAGACAGGGACGCATCCATTACCATGGTCTTAGATGGTGGGTTCTGGTTAAATGGAATTCCTTTCAAAATAATATTTTGTACCATTAGCTGATTGATTCTCTGACCTGCAGTGCCAACTTAGTTTGTCTTCCCAATTATTCTGGTCTTGAATCCTTTGGTCTTTCATGCATGTTGGAGCCCTTTATTTAAAAGATGTGCATTGGGCACTAGATATATGCACAATGCTATGCACAATATGTGACATGCAGTGGCAAACGTGTTTGCAGTTAGATTTGTCCTTTATTCAAAATGGTAGACCCACTGTCCTCTGAAGACATAGCTCCTAAGTATGTGTTCGGTGTAATGTCTAAGAAGCCTAGAAACTGAGCCATAGCTGATGTTGACCCAATGTTGAGTTTACATAGTCGACATAAAGTCCTAGATGGTAAAGAAGGGATGTGGTAGTACTGAAATTCCATTGGGCTTGTTCTGGTAAGTACCCTTTTATTTGCCAGTCATCTAGTTCTAGTAAATCCTTTATTTCCTTATTGGTGAGACCACGACAGCCACATACTTTCAGAATGTCCTCAGTACAGATTTTAGTCTAAGAGAACACTCAGAACTGATAATGCCCTTTTCCACAGTGATTCTTTTTTTTATTTTTATTATTATTATTTTTTTTTAAGGACACACAGCGGGTTACATGTTTGTAAACAAAAAAACAAACAAACAGAAAAACAAAAAAAGGGAGCATAAGTACATCAATTTGTCATACAGGTAAAGCAAACATTCTAAGCAAGAGTCAATGATAATAGTTTCTGCTTTTAGGGATCTCATAAATTTACTTATTTAGTCAGCACGTTCTCGGTGCCCAAGAGCCATGCGGAGAAGGGTGCCCAAGCACCAGCGGCCTGAGTCTTTTACAGGCCGCTGCTCCTTTTAGTTCATGCAGGCTATTCTCCAAGTGATACATAGATAAAAGTCGTGAAAACCATTGATTAAACCGTGGGGGATCTACTTCTCGCCACAGAGATGCTATGCAACTGCGAAATACTGACATTGCTATGAACAGGAAGTATCCATCTCGACTATTGCAGACTGAATGATCAACCCCCAGTAAAACCATTTGGGGTGTCAGATAGATAGTCTGTTTCAAGATTTTCTTCAATATATCGGATATCCCGGTAATCAAACTTCCCAGTTTTACACATTGAAAGAACATATGACAGAGATCTGCTTTCGGGCAACCGCATCATGGACACATAATTCCCACCGTTTTTCCCCAGCTCACAATCTTAGCAGGTGTATAATATAAATTATTCAATACCATAAAATGTTGAGCTTGCGGGCCAGCAGACAATAAAACAGTCCGCGCCATTTCCATAGACTCACAAACCTCTGTCTTTTTAGCTCCAACCCGTGCATCCCATTTTTTAACAAGTGACGCCAGGTCATCTTGTATAGCATTTAAAAGCAATGGATACAGGTTTTTAATGCCGCAGCTAGTGGGGTGTTGTGAGACTTCCATTAGCTTAATCTTGTCTATGTGCCAACCTTGGGTCATACTAGTTAGTAAAAAGGCTCTAATCTGTAAAAATTTTAAAAAGTCTATTTTTTCCAGCGCAAATTCAGCACTCAGTTCATCAAATGATTTGAGGTGGCTGCCAGAGTGAAACAGGTCCCCGACTTTACGAATGCCCCGATTACTCCACCTCAAGCAATAGTGGTCTTTAAATATTGCTGGAAGCGTGGGGGTAATCCACAAGGGAGTGTAGTAGCAGATTCGTCCTATACCTATTTTACGCTTAACCTGAGTCCATGCCTTAAATGCAGCATAGATTACCTTAAATTTAACCTTTTTGTAGTAGCTGGGTTCCAGAATCCGCAGGAAGACTGCATCTGCTTCTTTGCCCAGAATCAGGGTATATATCGAAGGGAGAGCATCTTGCCCGGGTCTATCCGTAACATAAAGTATCTGTGCATACTGAAGCACTGCTGCCAGATAATAAAGTTTAAAGTTAGGAAGTGCCCACCCCCCTTTCTCTCTTGGAAGAGTCATATACTGGAAAGCCCGGCGCGGCTTTGTATAGGCCCAAATGAAGCTATTAACCAATCCCTCTATTAATTTGAACCAGTCTTGCCCAATCTCTAGAGGGATTGTTCTAAAGAGATAGAGTACTTTGGGTAGAAACACCATTTTTATCACATTACAACGTCCCATAAGTGACAAGTGTAGATTGTTAATGCGAGCAAGATCTTTCCTAGTCTTTGTTAAAATTGGGCCCATGTTTATTTTCACCACTTCGTCAAGGTTTACTGTAAGTTTGACACCTAAGTATTGTACCTGTGTCAGCACCCGCTCATCCTTAAAATCTACAGATTCATTCACCAATATTTGGCATTTACTTTTGTTCAGCAAATAACCAGATCTTTTCCCAAACTGCAGGGCTTCCTGCTCTATTTCCAATATAGCAGTCCTGGGGTCCGTGGTCACCACCGCAATATCGTCTGCATATGCTAAAATCTTAGTACACCCTCCTTTCAACGAGACTGGGATAATCCGATCGTTCCGGATCATTTTCCTGATCAAGGGGTCAATATATAGCACGAAAAGCAGTGGTGAACACGGGCACCCTTGTTGCGTACCTCTCTGAATATTGATTGAGGACGACTTTAGCCCGGCAACTTGTATCGTAGCCGTTGGGTTGTGGTAGAGCTGTTGAATTGCCTTAACAAACCCGGGGCCGATGTTGTTTTTGCACAGGACAGACCATAAAAAGGGCCAATGGACACGATCGAAGGCATTTTCCGCGTCTAACAAGATTACTGCCATGGGTAGCCTGGCTGTTGCACTAACATAAAGTAACGTAATAGCTCGTCTTATATGATCTGCCGTGCTTTTCCCCGGGATGAAGCCATGCTGCCATGGAGATACTAAACCTGAGATTACCAGACTCAGGCGGCTGGCAAGTATTTTAGCATAGATTTTGGCATTGCTATTAATTAAAGAAATTGGGCGATATGAACCAGGCTGAGTGGGTTCCTTGGCCTTTTTTTAAAAAATTACTAACTTAGCCTCCCCCCAGGAGGCCGGTTGAGGAGACCCTGCTTGTACTACAATAAATAAGTTAAGTAGCTGTTTACATATCTCCACAAAAAAAACTTTATAGAATTCTAGTGGAATTAGATCCCCCCTGCCGCCTTCCCGCTTGCCAAGGCACGAGTTGCTGTATCCAATTCTTCCAATGCCATAGGTGCTTCTAAAGCTGCCTTATCTTCCTCTCTTAACTGACCTGATATCTCATTGTCCGCAGCATCGATCCCTTCCTCTTCTTGGGGCTGTTCTTCCTGAGTATATAATTTTTGATAGAATTGTTAAAGACTTCCATAATCTCAGGACCGTTGTGTACCATCCGCCCTTCTTCATTCACTAAGCTTTTAATGCACCCAAATACCTGCTTTTGTCTTATTCTTAAGGCCAGCTGTTGACCCACTTTCCCGCTATACTCATAGCATTTCTGACGATATACTAAAAATTTTGCAGCAGCCTTATCCGTAAAAATCTTGGCGGCTTCTGCCTTAATGATATTCACCTCACACAGAATGTCTGAGATATCTACTCCACTGCGGATCGCTTCCCCTAGTCGCTGCTCAGCTTTAACCAGCTTTGTCTGAACTAATTTTAACTGCTCCGTACGTATTTTCTCCTGTCTTAACCCATAACTCAGGGTTTCTCCTCTGACAGCAGCTTTATAAGTATCCCAAACTATCTGGCAAGAAGCAGAGCCTTGATTTATCTTAAAAAATTCTGGGATCCATTTCTTCATTTTATGGATATACCCTGGATCAGCTAATAGTGTCCTATCAAATGTCCAAGATCTAGGCTGCAGGCCCTTTCTCCCAGTCTCCAAAGCCAAGACCAATGGATTGTGGTCTAATATGATTCTAGGAAGTCTATTGACCCCTATTTGGTTTTGTAGAGAGGCTGTCACAAAAAAGTAGTCTAACCTGACTAATTTCTTATGCGGAGCAGAGAAAAAGGTGGACCCTGAATCCTGCGGGCAACACAACTGCCAGACGTTGATCAAGCCATGAATAATGGCCAATGACTGAAGTGCCCTAAAAACTTTATTTTTTCTACCCAGGTAGAGTGTTTGTTCCTGAATGGGTTCTTTATTATTTAAATGTATATTGAAATCTCCACACATTATGATAGGTGTTGCCCAAGTCGTAAGTTCTAAATTAAGCCAATCCAGTATCTCTGGATCATCTGTGTTAGATCCATAAATAGAACATAGAGTGAACCTTAGCCCCTTAACCGAGCATTCCAACAGAGCCAGCCTGCCAAGGTTATCAGCAAATTGTTTATGTATAACCAAAGTACTGATCCGAGTTAATATCACTACCCCTCTAGTGGTTGTGTGTTGTCGTGTAAAAACCGCTAGCTTCCACCCATAAAACTCCATTAGCTGCTTTTGTGTACCTGGAATATGTGTTTCCTGCATACAAATAATATCGACATTCCATGACTTGAAAACCTCTCTTACAAACTGCCGCTTCTTGCTATTGTTGAGCCCACAAACGTTCACTGTGGCGATACGTATTTCACTTTGCTGTCCCATTTTTATGGATGTTGGTCCTTCTGGTTCCCCTGTATGCCCCGTTCGATTTTGCTGCTTTCAAACCCTGACACCTTTTCCACTGATAAGAGCCATCCCCACTCCCCCTGCTGCATGTCCCATTATCCTTTTTGCCCCTGTGACCCCCCCACCCTCCTATAACCCACCCTCCAACCCTTACCCCTACAAATGGAATCGCCAGGCTCCTGAGCCTGTAAGATGGTATTTGCCAGTCCCGTTACCCCCCCCATACGTAAAACACCTTCACACACTTATGGCTTGCCAATCCTTACCCGCGGCCCCTCATCTTCACCCTCCCAATCGAAACCCTTAACCAACAAACACTCAAAAAAAGGCAAAAAAGACGTACAATTTTTTTTTTAGGGGAGCAGAGAGCGGAATGCTGGGGGAGTTTGACCACCCCCAATCAGTATCACGTACATTTACATATAAACAACTATTTACGGCAGTCCCTCCCCCCCCTTTTCCCGTACCCCCTGCACTTGCCCGGTTTCAGCTGCTGTACATATTCCCCTGCCTTAATTTCTGAAAGAAAAAATCTTGTAGTTGTTTTGTAGACAACTTTTAGACGCGCCGGGCTTAGCAAGTAGTCTTCCACCCCCAACTCTTGAAATTGAGCAATCATCTGCCTGAGTCGCCACCGTCTTTCTACAGTGGCATGTGCGAAGTCTGGCCTACTAAAGAATGATACACCTTCCACCGTCACCTTTGAGTTGGGGCGAGCTTTTTCAAACACAGCCTGTCTCAACAAAAAATTACCAAAATACACTATAATGGCCCGTGGGTAGCTCTGGTCTCTATTAGTAGCAGTCAAAGCTTGTTTTTTCCTCATTAACGGAAAACGGTGTGCTCTCTGAATCTCCTTTTCCCAATCCCACCCAATCAAGTCTGGGAATGCTTTCTTAAAAAGTGAGGCTATGTAGGCCCTAGTATCCTGCCCCTCGAGGTCCTCTGCTATACCCAAAATCCTCAAGTTATTCCGCCGCTGGTGGTTTTCAGCATCTTCCAGTTTCCATTGAATATCCGAAATCTGCTGCCCTTGTGTCGTCGTCTGTGCTGTTGCTGCCTTAACTTCGGTTTCCAGCTTCTCTGTTCGAGTCTCCATGGTGGCGATGCGTACACCAATGTCCTGGCAGGATTTGACCACTTTTTTAATAGATAGTTGTAGCTGTCTGCTTGCTGCTTTCATTTTCCTACTCTCCCTCTGAGTCTGTTCATGATTCTGAACCATTGTCCTGTAAATAAGATCCAAAGAAGGAGGCTCTGCAAGATCGCCCGTGGGGGGGGGGCACCAGAGTACTACAGGCCGAATCACTTTTCGAAAAGGCCTGTTGGGTGGCCGTATAGTCCCACTGCATTTCACCATCATCCTCTTGAGGTTTAATCGGGTCTCTCCTAAGCTTGGCCCCTGAACTGCTCCTGGCATCAATTTGCTTGACTGATTTTCTTCTGCATGTTAAGTAGTTAGATACCCAGATACTTGCAGCAGAGCTGCTCTCAATATCTGAATCTGTTAAAGGAATTTCTTTGTCCAAATCTGAGTCTCTAGACTGATCGGAGAGAGAAAAAAAGCTTTCTGCTGTATCGAGTGGCCCCTGATCAGTGTTTGTTGGTTTCGCCTCTTTTCCCCTCTGGACTGGAGCTGGGGGGGTAGTCTCATATATCGTTGAGGACTTGGCCATATCCTCAATTTGTTGCAAATTTAACTTGCAGCTTGATGCACAAGGTTGTACTACACATTTCTCTGGACTAGATTCCCGAGACCTCTGATTTGACTCCTTAAGTTCCTGCTCAGATAGCTTCGCACACCCCACTTGGGGGGGGGGGCACCCCCACCCCGCTATTTCCTGGACTTGTACTGACAGTCTCTTGACAGGGTGGCTCCTTCCCCCCTGCATCGGATATAGGAGTGAGTGCTTCAGGAGATGTGGATGCAACAGGTACATGCTCATCATTGACTCCTGACACGTTTGATTGCGCATCACAAGCTGCCTTATCCGTGGACCTTTGCTTAAGCCGCATCATGCTAGTAAACATTGTTGGAACATAGTACCTTGCGTCTTTTTCCATGTCGGTTGTTTTATGCGGGCCCCCTTTCACATGTAGATTGCTGTGCTCCTTCGATCCGGGGACCGGTAGCCTTTTGTCCTTTCTGGTTCCTCCTGGGTCTTGGTTCTGCCGTGCCCGTAAGGAGCGAGGGGTCCTGGTTATCTTCGGCGCCATCCGAGCGTCCCACACGCCCCAAACACCAACTAATGTTACCAGGAAACGACGAGAATCGCGCTCAGCCGAGAGGAACAAGAGCGCGGGTCTAGGGCGAGCGCCGCGCTCGCATATTCTTGCGGGGCCCTTCGGTGCTTGTCGTCGCGGCCCCGATCCTGGCAAGGACCACCAGAAAGCCGAAAAGCGCCCGCAGCGGTCCCTGCTGCCGGCGCGCAGCGTCCGCGGCTTTCGCGGGTGAGTGAGAGCCGCGTGTAGTCTGTGGGGATGGGCTGGAGCGGTAGTGGCGATCAGCCGGGAAATCCGGCCGCCATCTTGGATTCCCCTCGAAATACCTTCCACAGTGATTCTTAGGAATTTCTGGTGTTTTCATATAACTGCGATAGGAAAATCGGCATACGGCAAATCCATCATACACATTTAGGGCCTCATTCTCACCCTGGCGGTAATTACCGCCAGGGCGGAGGTCGGCGGTAGCACCGCCAACAGGCTGGCGGTGCTCCGCCGGGCATTCTGACCGCGGCGGTACAGCCGCGGCCAGAAGCGTAAAGCCGGCGGGCTACCGCCGACTTTCCGCTGCCTGTCTGAATCCTCCATGGCGGCGGAGCGCGCTCCGCCGCCATGGGGATTCAGACACCCCCTACCGCCATCCTGTTCATGGCGGCTCTCCCGCCATGAACAGGATGGCGGTAGGGTGTGCCGCGGGGCCCCTGGGGGCCCCTGCCGTGCCCATGCCAATGGCATGGGCACGGCAGGGGCCCCCGTAAGAGGGCCCCAAAAAGTATTTCAGTATCTGCCCAGCAGACACTGAAATACGCGACGGGTGCAACTGCACCCGTCGCACCTTCCCACTCCGCCGGCTCAATTCTGAGCCGGCATCCTAGTGGGAAGGTTGATTTGCCCTGGGCTGGCGGGCGGCCTTTTGGCGGCCGCCCGCCAGCCCAGGGCAAATGTCAGAATCACCGCCGCGGTCTTTCCGTCCGCCAAGGTCAGAATGACCGCCCTAGTCTTGTTTTGTGAGCGGAGAAATAAATTGTCATAAAACCAAAGTCATACATTTTTGCCTTCTTTTTGCCAACTTCAAAATCCAAGATGAAATGAAATTTCGTTTTCTGGCCCTTTTTCAGGACCTAAAAATATCTGAAATAACTATTTGTCCCACAGTGTAATAGGGGGATGGGTCCTATTCCTTGTTTTTGAAGGAGAGGTGTTATCTTCTTTCTCAGGGCAAGTAGCTGATGCTTTGGAACGACTTTTGCTGGACTCATCTGGGGAGATGATTTGATCTGAACTGTGCACCCTTTTTCAATGATTTGCAAGACCCACCTGTCTTTGGAACTTGTTTCTACTCTTCTAGGAGTTTTGATACATTTCCTCTCACTTGAGAGGGTGACAGAGAAGAGGATGCAGGTACTCATTGTTTCGACTGGCGTCTGTGTTTTCCAAGTGATGAGGACTGCTGATGTTAATGCTGTCCTCTGCCTCTTTCTAATCACCTGTGAAAGGTCTTTGTTGTTGGTGTTGCTTCCACAAACCATATGGACAATAGGCCCTTGAAGGGTATAGAACCCTCTGCCTGTCCTGATATCAGTAATCTCTGTGGCAATATTGGGTTATGCAAAATGTCTTCTTTTACTCTAGACCCATTGCCTCAAGTGTATTTGCTTCCTTTCTCATTCTTTCCATCTTGTCATTTGTGTGTTTGCCAAGCCAAACTAACCCTGAGAATGGAAGATTCAAGATTTTCAGCTGGGCATCCTGTTTCTAGACGTTCTCTGCAGAGAGATGCCAAGACAGAAGTTTGTAGCCGATAAATCTGAAGAATCTATAGCTGCATTTATCACTTGATTTCTCACCAAACTGACCATTATGAATCGAATCCAGAACATTTTGCCTGTGTTCTCTTGCCAGGTCTTCCATAAAAGAGAACAGAGCCTCCCAAAATGACCTGTCGTATTTGTTGAACAAAACTGTATCAGTAGCAGTCTCGAGAGATGTTGCTGTGCCATGCACTTTGCGCCCTGAAACATCCATCATCCTACTCTCACAGTCAGGGGCAATCGAAGTTTCCAGAGCAGACATGTGCTTCTTTTCCGCCCTACAGCAATAACTGACTCAGGGTTTGGTTCTTGATAGAGGTGGAGGGGATCTTGCTATGCTGCTTTGTATTTCTTATCTACCTAAAAGTTGTCGTTTTTATCACCACTGTCAAAAGGAATTCTTCTTCCAGCAATTCTGAAAAGCATGGAACCATTAGTAAGGTCAGTCTTGGAGCTATTCTAGGCTGAAATGTTTCTATAATAAGAGAAACTGCAGATTGTGGTCTTTCCGGCTGATTAATGACTTTATTTCCATGTGTTATTAGCACATCATCCACTGTGGACGTGTGCTTAGGAGATGTACTGGCAATGTCAGAGTGTATATCCGATAAGAATTGGACACAGAATACACCGATGTACATAAAGATCTGGATGGTGATCTTCTTTCTAAACTGTCCAGCAGCGGTGGCTGGTGATGTTTGAAAGTGGTGGGGCTGTAAAAGTCATCTTCGACTTTCACTGAATGAGCAAAAGGAGTGACACAATGATCGAAGGGAATTTCATGTCGAAGGATATTGTCTCCACATTGGCTAGGCATACAAATGTATGCAGATGGGCCTTATGTTATCACAACCCGACAACATAACTCTGAAGTGGTGGGAACCTAGTTTCTTTTCATTTGATGTTATAGTTACAACATTACCAGTTGTATTTCAGATTCACGCTTTTTGTTTGTCAGAAAATTATTGACTTTTTGAACATGATGTGAGACTTCAGTTGAGTACCCAGATCATAGTGACTAGTGGCAGGGACTATGTAATTAAATGATTGGGAGCAATAATCTAAATGCTGCTTTAATTAGGAAAAGAAGCCATTCCTTTCAAATCATAAGCACACAGGTTAATGCCAGCTGTAACCAGAAAAATATCACCACTTGTTTTTGATTTAAAATGCAGATGACCCCGGACTGAAATATAACAAGGCTGTCCTTACCTCTGAAATGAAATGAGTACTTTATCTCACCTCCGCTACTGTGTTCTGTTTCCTTTTAAATATGTGTTCTCCTCATCACTGTTTCCATCTTGTAAACTAACCCCTCAACAAGACATGGATTGGCTGTGAAAAGCTGCAGGGCCTCAAATACCCCTCCTGGGATGGGCCTGGGGTGTCCAATGCATCACACACTGTAGGCTGCACAAGTGATCTTTGGAAATTTTGAGCCATCGTTATACATCAAAGTAATGGCTGTACCGTGCTAGCTGCAAGCACATGTTTCTAAACTGTGCACACCAATTGAGTAAGTGTGCTTGTGAAGGAAAAACATAGCGAATTTAGGACAGCTTTAAATGTTTTCGGTGTTGTACATGTGTAGGAAGTTGGCTCTGTATGTACTATTTCAAAGTAAGAAATAGCATGCACAGAGTCCAAGGGTTCCCCTTAAAGGTAAGATAGTGGCAAAAAGAGATAATACTAATGCTCTATTTTGTGGTAGTGTGGTCGAGCAGTAGGCTTATCAAAGGAGTAGTGTTAAGCATTTGTTGTACACACACAGGCAATAAATGAGGAACACACACTCAAAGACAATTCAAGGCCAATAGGTTTTTTTATTTAGAAAAATATCTTTTCTTAGTTAATTTTAAGAACCACAGGTTCAAGATTTACAAACAATATTTTAAATGAAAGGTATTTCACTCAGGTATCTTAGGAACCTTGAATCATCAAAATAGCATGTACGGTTTTGGCAAAAATGGCATCTAAGAATAGACTTAGACACTGTAGGAGCATATTGCTCATGCAGCTATGCCCTCACCTGTGGTATAGTGCACCCTGCCTTAGGGCTGTAGGGCCTGCTAGAGGGGTGACTTACCTATTCTACAGGTAGTATTTTGTGTGCATGGCATCCTGAGGGGGATGCCATGTCGACTTTGCTTTTTTCTCCCCACCAACACACACAATCTGCAATGGCAGTGTGCATGTGTTAGTTGAGGGGTCCCTTAGGGTGGCACAACATATGAAGCAGCCCTTAGGGACCTTCCCTGGTCACAGGGTCCTTGGTACCACTGGTACCTTTTACAAGGGACTTATCTGTGTGCCAGGGGTGTGCCAATTGTGGAAACAATGGTACATTTTAGGTGAAAGAACACTGGTGCTGGGGCCTGGTTAGCAGGGTCCCAGCACACTTCTCAGTCAAGTCAGCATCAGTATCAGGCAAAAAGTGGGGGGTAACTGCAACAGGGAGCCATTTCCTTGCAACATGTGAACATGCAGATTTCTAAGGCATTCCTCAAGCTGCCAGTTTCACATGCTGTTTCATTTTTAGGTTGAGCATAGCAGCGCGCATGCGCTGCTTTTCCGATGTGTTGGTATGTATCTGGGCTTTTAACAACGCCCACCTCACGCCCATCACTATCACTCGCTCGTGGGCCTGCCCTTCAAAATCCTTTGATGACATTTGTAAAGGGTTTATGTTTGTCCCTCCTTGAGGCGGTTTAGTTACCGCCTTGTCTAATGACCCTGTTACATGGCTAACTGCACTTTTGCTGATAAGTATGACTGAGAGCGAACTTCTTTTTCCTTTTGTGTCTTTCGTTGTCACTGATGCTCATGGCAGCCGTGGCTCTGTGAATTGGCTCGCTTATGTGAAGAAAATAAGTTACTTACCTGTAACTGTAGTTCCCCAGTATTGGATTCTTTCATGGATTCACATGCTTGAATCATTCCCCGTCGTCGAGATGGGAGTCCCCAGTACAATTTACACAAGTATTGTCAAGATATATTAACAAAGAAAAGGCCTAGGCCTCTTCAATTTAACAGTCTATCAGAGTCATTTTGTGAAAAGGACCAAACTTGAGCATCCACCAATCAGGCGACAGCACCCTCTAGAATCCTCCTGAGAGAAGCTCCAGCACCTCAGATTTTCCAAGCACAAGTGCGTACAATATAGGAAAAAAGAGAGGGAGAGATGTGAAGTGCTTCTCCGGGGAGGCGGGTGGGTCGCATGTGAATCTATGAAAGATTCCAATACTGGAGAACTACAGTTACAGGTAAGTAACTTATTTTCTTACTCCAGTATTGGAACTTTCATAGATTCACATGCTTGAATCAGAGTAGAGAGCAGTAGCTATGCGCATTGTAGTATAATAACATATTTGATCAAAAATACCTTGATAAATGAAACCTCATTATATTCCTGTATATAAATCTATGTAACTATAAAGGTATACACCTATATATATATCTATATATATCAACACACATATACATATATATATATATATATATATATACATATATATACGTACACATATAGATATCCAGATGACAGAGCAAAAAGTATCCCAAAACACGTATGTAATATGAATACTATCATTAAAAATTACCACTTATCTGTCTGTCACAATGTTCTCTTACTCTTGTTTACTTTCTTTTTTTTTTTTTTAACTGTGTAAGCGATTATAAGGGATATAAACAATGTGCATACCTGTTCTAGGATGGAGGGATGGAGAAGAGATGGCTCACCTTCACCTGAAGAGATTCCTGAGAACTGCTTGACCCACTGCTACCTCTCCCTGAGATAGAGATTCCAAGCAGTAGTGTTTTGTGAATGTATGACAGCTCCTCCATGTTGCTGCCCTACAAATGTCTTGTAGTGAAACTCCGGCGAACAGCGCCGCTGACGATGAGAAAGCCCTTGTGGAGTGAGCATGTACAGGTGAGTGCAGAGGTTTGCCCGCTGCTTGATGGCAGAAGCGAATGGCTGAGGTGGTCCATCTGGAAATACTCTGCTTGGAGAGTGGATGTCCTTTCCTAGGAGCACTGTATGCTACGAATAGGTGATTAGAGCGTCAAAAAGATTTAGGGGGTCATTCAGACCTTGGCGGACGGCGGAGGCCGTCCGCCAAGGTACCGCCGACAAATGACCGCACCGCGGTCAAAAGACCGCGGCGGCCATTCAAACATTTCCGCTGGGCCGGCGGGCGCTCTCCAAAAGAGCGCCCGCCGGCCCAGCGGAAATGCCCCTGCAACGAGGACGCCGGCTCAGAATTGAGCTGGCGTAGTTGCAGGGGTGCGACGGGTGCAGTTGCACCCGTCGCGTATTTCAGTGTCTGCAAAGCAGACACTGAAATACTTTGTGGGGTCCTCTTACGGGGGCCCCTGCAGTGCCCATGCCATTGGCATGGGCACTGCAGGGGCCCCCAGGGGCCCCGCGGCACCCCCTACCGCCATTCTGTTCATGGCGGGTTTCCCGCCATGAACAGGATGGCGGTAGGGGGTGTCTGAATCCCCATGGCGGCGGAGCACGCTCCGCCGCCATGGAGGATTCAATGGGGCAGCGGTAAACCGGCGGGAGACCGCCGGTTTACCCTTTCTGACCGCGGCTGAACCGCTGCGGTCAGAATGCCCTTGGGAGCACCGCCAGCCTGTTGGCGGTGCTCCCGTGGTCGGTGACCCTGGCGGTCACCGGCCGCCAGGGTCAGAATGACCCCCTTAGTCCTGTCCAAATAGAATTGAACACATCTTTTAACGTCTAAGGAGTGTAATGCCCTCTCAGGCGGAGTAGATGGATGAGGAAAAAAGGATTTGAAGACTAAAGGTTCATTGATGTGAAAGTCTGAAGGAACCTTTGGAATAAAATGCGGGTTAGTGCGCATTAGCAGTCTGTCGTGTTTAAGCTGTAGGAATGGCTCTTGAATGGAGAGAGCTTGCACCTCGCTTACTCGCCTAGCTGATGTGAGAGCTACTAATAAAGCAACCTTCCATGAAAGGAACTTGAGAGAAGCACGATGGATCGGCTCAAACGGATGTTTCATCAGTTGTGCTAAGACGATATTTAGGTTCCACGAAGGAGGTGGTGGTCTGAAAGGAGGGAAAACTCTGAAAAGCCCCTTCAAGAACCTCTTAATCAGACGAGAGGAGTAGAGTGAGGGTGAAGCATCCGAACGTCTGTATGCAGCTATCGCTGCTAGGTGAACTTTAATGGAAGAATGTGCCAGGCCAGCTTGAGCTAGCTGCAATAGGTACGGTAATATTTCCTCTGGTGGTGAGACTAATGGGTCAATCTGTCGTTGATGACACCAGAGACAGAATTGTCTCCATTTACAATAATAAGTTTTACTGGTGCTATCCGCTCTGGTTTTTGACAAAATATCCCTACACTCCTGTGGGATATTCAAATGTGCGAACTCCCTGTGGTCAGGAGCGATGCTGATAAACACATCGACTTCGGATCCAGGTGCCAAACCTGGCCTTTGTTCATTGTTAACAATTGGGGTAACGGCTCCAGCGGAATGTGAGGCTTGACTGACAGAAGAAGAAGTTCCGCGAAACAATGCTGACGCGGCCAGTACGGAGCTATTAATATCAGAGTGCACGGCTCTGCTTTCATCTTCGTGAGGACCCGTGGGATCAACGGAATTGGAGGAAAGGTGTAAGCAAAGATGTCTGACCAGACTATCGAAAACGCATTCCCCCAAGATCCCTACTGGTGATGCCACCTTGCGAAGAACTGGCATTTGGCGTTGTGCTTGTTTGCAAACAGGTCTACTGTTGGTGTTCCCCACTGGGAAAAAATGTGGTCCACTATTGACTGGTCTAGCTCCCACTCGTGGCAGCTCGACTTCTGTCTGCTGAGTGCATCTGCTGTCTTGTTGTTTATTCCTAGCAATTGTACCGCTGATAGTGTGATGCCTTGCTGCGTGGCCCAATTCCAAATTGTCTGGGCTTCTCTGGAGAGAGTGAGAGATCTTGTGCCTCCTTGTTTGTTGAGGTAATGCATTGTGGTGGTGTTGTCTGTCCTTATTACCACTTGCGATCCTGAGATCTTGGGGAGAAACGCCTGTAAGGCCAGGTGCACTGCTCTGAGCTCCAGCCAATTGATATGCATTGATGCCAGATGCAGTGGCCATTTGCCACTTATTTGCGGATCCTGAAGAACAGCTCCCCAGCCTTCCAGGGATGCATCCGTCGTTATGTTCCACGGAGCTGGCTGCTGTAGAAACAAAAGGCTGTTTGATAGATGATGCCTTAGAGACCACCATCTCAGAGCCCTGAGCATTGTTGGAGTTATGTGTATCTGATCCTCGAAAGTGCCTGACACTTGGAGCCATTGACAATTCAGTTGCTCCTGTAAGAGGTGCATCTTTAGACGGCATAGAGGAACTAGAGGTATGCATGAAGACATCATGCCCAACAGAGACTTGAACAGATGGACAGTAACCTTGCTTCTTTTCTGTATGGAACTTGTTAGAGTCAGTAACCTTTGTTGCCTCTCTAATGTGGGACATGCCATGGTGGATTGTGTGTCCAGTTTTGCCCCTAGAAAGGTAATATTGCGTGCTGGTAGAGGATTGGATTTCTCCCAATTGATGGTGCGTCCGAGGTTGGTTAGCAAGGAAATGCACTTTTTTGCTGATCTGTGCGCTCCTGCGTAGATCTTTGCATTTATCAGCCAGTCGTCTAAGTATGGAAACATTTGGTGTTTTCTCCTTCTGAGAAAGGCTGCAATTGGTGCTAGACATTTGGTAAATATTCTGAGAACTGATTTCAGTCCGAAAGGAAGGACACAGAATTGAAAATGGCTGCCGGCTACGGTGAATTTCAGGTATTTTCTGTGGGCAGGGTGGATGGGTATGTGGAAGTATGCGTCTTTCAGGTCTAGCGTAGACATGAAATCTCCCTGGTTGAGACGCAGGAGGACGTCTTGTAGGCTGATCATACGGAACAACTGCTTTTTTAAGTAGGCATTTGGCTCCCTTAAATCGAGGATCGGCCTCCAATCCTTCCACTTTTTCCGAATCAGGAAGAACCTGGAATAAAATCCTGTTCCCCGCTGGGCTCGAGGTACCTTCTCTATAGCTCCTTTGAGAAGCATTTTGTCGATCTCCTTTTTGCGTTGTTGAGGATATCTTGAAGGAGTCCTGCGGGGGGGTTGGAGGGAAGTAGTTGGGTAAATTCTAAAGTATAGCCCGTTTCACTAATTGTAGGGTCCACTTGCCATTGTTTGAGGAATAGAGATATCCTCCCGCCCAGACTGAAAGGAGGAGAATTGGACGTAGCCAGAGCCTCGGATGGATCAGGCTCTACGAGCCGAATCTTTGGGTTGAGCGTCCACGACCTCCAGGTCTACCATAGGCTGGTTGCGGCGGCTGCCTCTGTGAGTAGTATTGGCGATATTGTTGGGAAGAGGAAGGATAGGTGGAATATCTGTGCTGTTGATATCCTCCTCTGTATGAGGGTTGGCCACGCCCTCTAGGTCGAAAGGAAGACTTTCGATATTGCAGGGTCCCTAGTGACCTTGCTGTGTCTGTGTCCAATTTGATGGATTGTAAGGCGTCATCAATGTGTTTCCCAGATAACGCCTGACCATCAAAATGTAAGTCCAAGATTTTATTTAGCACCTCTGGACGGAAAGAGGTAGCTTTAAGCCAACCTTGCCTTCTAAGCACCCCTGCACCGGCGAGCTGTCGGAAAGCAGTGGTTGCTATGTCCATTGCACAGTCGATAAATTCTGCAGATGTGCGTTGGTTTTGTTTGCCTCTGATCTTGTATCTTCCGGCAACTGGCTAATATAAGGTGCAATGTCTGCCCAAAGTTGCCTATCAAACCTAGCCAGTATAGCCAAAGAGTTGGCAGCTCTTACCACTAGACTAGGCATAGAGGAAAATCTTTTACCTATATTATCTAGCCGTCTACCCTCTTTGTCTGGGGGTGCGGAAGGATTCTTAGATCTTATTTGTGCTGCCTGAGCTACCACAGAATCCGGAGGACGGTGTCCAGTTAGACATGTTGGTGCATCGTCCGGTGCTTTGTATTTCTTATCTAAACGAGGCAGTACTGCAGTAACTGTAGCCGGATTATGCATGACTTTAAGACCCTCTTCCCACAGGTAGTTAACCATCGGGATAGAGCGCATGGATTTCTGAAAAGGCTCCTTAAAGTCGTAAAGGAAACAGTCTGTTTGCTTGGTTGGCATTGGTAAAGCAAAACGTTTGGCAGCTCTTTCTAGTAGATTGTGAAACCCTCCTATGTCTTCTGGTGGGGACTCCACCTTAGATTGAGAAGGAGAAGGAGGAGCAGGGATGATGTATTCGGCCCACTCGGAGTGAGTGTCCAGGAGCTCCCCTTCTTCCTGATCTCCCTCTGAGATGTCCGTATCCTGAGGAAGTGTCATATCAGGAGTAGCCACATTCGTGAGAGGTAAGGAAGTTGGCCTCTGATGTGGAGTGGTAACCCCAGAGACCGGCGATGGGGGAGGTTGTTCTCCTTGAGGGGGAAACCGCCTGCTGTAATCAGCCAACATCGCTCTGAGGTCAGTCAATAGGGAGGATGGAATATATGCTCCCTGTTGGTATTGCTGTTGTTCTTTATAAAATTGGGGGTCATAGGCTTCCTCATACTCCTCCTCTTCCTGATACTTTACGTTCAGTTAGGATGGACTATGGGCTGTTCCAAATGGCCCCTCATCATCTGAGTCTTCCTCTAAAAGGTGTTCTGGAACAAGGGAGGACACCTTACTAGGTGATGTATGAGTTGGCGTCAGCTTTTCCACACTTTTTTGATGTTTCTCCCTCGTCGACAGTGTCGTCGACGGCACATACATAGACTTCGTTGTGGGCGGTGTCGTAGATGCTGGGCGCATGGAGATTTTAATAGAAGAAAATCTCGCCGACGAGTATACCGTCGACGAGGTCGTCGACGACGGTAGGGCTGACACTGACATCAGCGCCGCCGACGATGTGTAGATGGTCGTCGACGCTGATGTCGTAGCTGCAGTTCTCGTCGACGGTGGGGTACCTGTCCTCGTCGACGTTGTCGCCGGCGGAGCCGTCAACGGTGGAAGCGCAGAACTGGATGTCGTCGTCGGAAAAGTACTCACCGACGGTACCGTCGACGATGAATCTGTCGTCGACGGTGCTTTTTTCCCAGTTTCAGAGGATGGCTTCTTAATAGGCACAGATGGTGGTACAGGGGAAGATTTTCTGTGCCTCTCAGAACTGGTAGAATTACCTCTCCCCTCTTTCCTAGAAGCTTTCTTAGGAGAGGAAGATGGGCTGCGGCCCTTATAAGACCCTGAAGCAGTCTTTATGTGGGCTTTTCTTGAGAGTTGGGAGGGAGATCTTGAGCCTGATCTCGCCCTCTTTGATGATCTTTTGGATGTTGAAGATTCATCACTCTCAGAGTCAGAAACTGGATTTTCTCTGTGTTTTAGTTTCTGCAGCCATATCAATAATCTGCCTTCCCTGTCCTTTAAAGTCTTAGAGAAAAAGGTACGACAAATCTTACAGTCTTTAGCTGAATGGTCTGGGCAGAGGCAGTAAATGTAGTCCTGGTGAGGGTCTTCAGAATGAAGCTTTTTCTTTCCACAAGTCTTGCAGTCTGTGAAAAGACCCTTCTTCTCCTTGTCAGACATAGCTGGAAAATAGTTGACAAACTAAGTTAGATAGGTTTCTCTGAGAGAAATTGTTGAAAAGGTGTGAAGAAAGAGCAGAGCTCTGAGGAGACTCCCTAGCACGATGTGCGGTAGAAAATCTGAGGTGCTGGAGCTTCTCTCAGGAGGATTCTAGAGGGTGCTGTCGCCTGATTGGTGGATGCTCAAGTTTGGTCCTTTTCACAAAATGACTCTGATAGACTGTTAAATTGAAGAGAACTAGGGCCTTTTCTTTGTTAATATATCTTGACACTACTTGTGTAAATTGTACCAGGGACTCCCATCTCGACGACGGGGAATGATTCAAGCATTTGAATCTATGAAAGTTCCAATACTGGAATAAACTGTATTACTTTTGATTTTCAAGTCATGTGGCAAGAAAAGTCAGGTGAGGAGTTTATAACTCTAGTAGCTTTAACTCGAGCAAATGCGAGACCGATTGCATTGCTAATGCTTGTTTTTTTTGTACCAAGCTCGTAGTTAATTGCATCCCAGTGACCTGTCTCAGTTATACCTATTTTTAAAAAGAAGTACTGGGGCTGGAGGCGCCTTACTTCCCTGGGGTCTCGCACCCTCCCACAATCAATGGAACGGGCAAGAAGCTCTGCACAACCTGCTGACAGGCTGCCCAGGCCAGCTACCTACACTGCACCTACAGCTACTGATCACACGTTACACTTGGAGAGCCCTGCAGCAGTTTAACAGAAGGATTAGCGGTATTAGTATTTGCTGTGAGGCCGAGGTGGAAATTAACATCACTCGGGTTTCAAAGTGACATAACCTCCGGCTCGCACCATTTCCATTAGACACAGCTATTATTTAGCACTAATTCTCAAAGTAGCCTGTGGACCGTTTTTTGAATTAAAAAAATAAACCACTCTGTTTTGACCCAAAAGTGGAAGAGCACAATATTTCTCTAGACAAAATCTGAAAGCACAGAGACAGGACTCACATATCCAATGTGGGCGACGAACACCACACAGCTCAGGTGTGGGCAGCACAGACTTCTTAAGTTTGTGATATGTTCGCACTCAATAGCAGCAAGAAGAGAATCCCAGCAGAGGACAATTAAATCCATAATTGGCCATGTGTTCTGCTGTTCCTGTCCTCGCGCTATCTGACTCTACTGTGCTTGTGCAGAGCATGGAGGCTGTTTTGTGGCAAGAGCCAATGCTGACATAGCTCTTATGACATTTATTATGTTAAATAGCATAAGAGCTGCACCAGGATTGGATGGACAAGGCAACACAGCACCCCAGTTAAGATACAGAGTGTTACATTACCTGGCCTAGCCACGGTGGTCAAAGCAGAGTGGAGTTGGACAGAGAAGCCTGAAATACGCATGTCAGTCTGGCCGAGCCAGAGACCAGTCAGTGTGTCATTCGCTCTTTAATTACACAGCACAGAAGCTCTCCATGGCAACCTCCTTGCCCCCTCCCTCCCTGTTGGCATGTGACATCAATAAAAGTAAATGCAGCCCAGGTATGGAGCGAAGTCTTACCAAATACGAATTCAAGCAACAAACAAAAAGAATTCAAACTGTTTTTTTTCAAGGGGGTAGATGATCAAAGTAGTGGGGCGATGATTCTCCGGCCATATAGAGGAGTTGCCACTGCTGTCCAGTGCTACTGGAGGAGGTGTTGTCAGTTCATGGATGGGTGCTGACATGCAGCCTGGCAAGGGCAACTTCCTTATCAGGGACACTGACATGCTCCTTGACCCAGTTGTGGCTTTGAAGACATATAGAGGTGGAAAAGGATTCTGAATAGGATCAGCAGCAGTAATCACTATCCTTGCTTCTTTGCTGGGAAGGAGTTGTCCTGCTGGTGACTCTCAAGATGGAGCAATGGAAGACTGTCTCAACGTCCATGTATTCAATGGCATGTACTTCAACGTCAATTAATGCCTTGGTGAAGTGGATGTCTTGATGGCGATGATGGTAGTCTTAACAATGATGTTCTTGACAGCGATCTGCTCGGTATTGGTGATAGTGTTGTTAGTGAGGTCCTTGCCATCAATGGTCCCAATGTCAGCTGTATCGTCCTCGTTGTAGGCACCATTGAGCTGTTTAACAATAAATGTTAGGGCCAAAGTATGCATCAATGTCAACTGATGCTCCTGTGATCTCTGGGGATATGCTGAATAATGATAATCACTCTGCTCATTGACACAGGGCGGAAGGCTGGGCTGAATGACACCTCCCAGGAGACTAGAGGGAGGAGGCCGCCCACAACACTCTGCTGCGCCCACAGCACTTTATTTGAGACTCACGTTTCTGAAGCACACATCACTCTGCTCATCGACACGGGGCGGAAGGCTGGGCTGAACCACACCTCCGAGGAGACCAGAGGGAGAAGGCTGCCCACGATGCTCTGCTGCGCCCATGGCGCTTTAATTGAGATTTGTGCTTCTGCTGCGTGCATCACTCTGCTCATTGGCACGGGGCAGAAGGCTGGGCTGAATTACACTTCTCAGGAGACCAGAGGGAGGAGGCCGCCCACAACGCTCTGCCGCGCCCAAGGTGCTTTAATTAAGACTCATGCTTCTGCTATGTGGAAAAAGACAGAGCCAAGAGCAGGCCCGTCTGAGGCCGACAGAGGCTGGGCTAGGCCTGCCCTCTTGGTTTCGTGACCTTTTCTCTTTTATGCATTTGATTCCTATATATATGTTTTGAAACATGATTCTGCCATAAAGGACAGTATAGGTCCTCATTCACATATTACATATCGTAAAACTCAATCATTGGGTGACCATCTCACCAGAAGCTTATTTCAGAGTCCCAAAGCTAATGTGGCTTGGCTAGCTAAGAAAAGTCTGGGCTTTTGGAAATGTGGACATTGTAAATCCTGTTCATATGCACAAAACACTCACACATATACCACCTTTGAAGGGAAAATCTGTGATATAATAGACCGTATCACATGCGAAACTGAATATGTCGTATATGTCATTGAATGTGGTTGTCAAAAAAAATATGTAGGCAGTACCATTCACAAATTGAAAGTCAGGTTCTTACAACATCTTAGAGCTATCAAGAATCATGATCCATCTTACCCCTTAGCTAAACATTTTTGGGATGTACATAAAGGTAATTGCAGCTCTTTAATATTTTATGGTGTTAAAACCATTGCTGCCCATCCCCGGGGAGGGAACAGAACTGCGCATTTGAGACAAACTGAGTCGAAAATGATTTTACTTCTAGGCACAGAACACCCCTGGGGTCATAACTTGGACGCAGAGCTTCATGTCCATCTGTGAGACTTTTGATCTCTTTATATATATATATATTTTTTTATATATATATTTTTCTAGTAGAAAATATGAAATTCATTTGATTTTTTAAAATATTGCTTTTTAGGATCCCTTATTGGTTTATGATATTTCCGGATTGCAATTTAGTTTACTTTGCTATTTTATTTTTTATATATTAATACACTTTAGGGTGTTACACTCATCTAATTTATCTTTATACTGTAATATATGCCCTTGGGGGAGGCTAGCGGTGTGTATATATATTTTCCTGTTGCTGAATTTGTTGGGTTTGTTTGCAATTTCCTAATCAATGATAGGTTTGCCTATGATATGGATATATTAACTTTTTTCCATTTTAGAATATATTAACATTCAGAGGATTAGGATTAATTTAATGAATTGTATTATGATCTATTTAAAATGAAATTTGATATTGTTATTAAGAGTAATGGAGATATTTATATAAATTGTACAGAATTTTGGTTATTAACATCTATTTATATATTTGTCCGTTCTGGACATGACTTTTATTGGTATCTCCCTCTTAGAATTGATTGAATTTATTCTATCTATTTAGTCACCTATTTATAGCTTGTATATAGATTGAGTGTATTGTAATTAATTGACAGTATATATATTTATATATTTATTTATTTATATATCAGGCTTTTAAAACTATTAGGTAAAAAGTGGATAATATGTTGATATTAAGAGTAAAAAGGAAAAAGGAAGAGAAAAAGAGAAAAAAAACTCATATATAGGACATTCCTTTCCTTGCATTTAATAATCATCAACTGTGATTATAATTATTTTTCATGTATTTATAGGCGACCAGACCATATATGTGATATTGCAGTATAACATGAAAGAAATATATAATGTCATATTTGAAGTTTTTATCCCAATCAGAGCACAGGATTAGCAGTCTCTTATTTTCAAACTTAGAATTGCCACGTTACAAAATGGGCGCTCTGTTTGTACTTCTCTTGAGTTATGCAGTTAACAACAAAGAAGGACCATATGGTTTAAATAGTTGAGTGTAAAAATGGTTGCCAATTTCCTGTTGAAGGCTTCGGCCGAAACGCGTAGACATTTGGTTGGGACAGCGTGTGTTTGTTTGTTTATGGTGGGCACGTTATTGATTTTCTTTTTGTGCTTCTGTACCACTTTTTGCGGGTCGAATTTACCTGCATTTAAATTCTTTTCAATAAATAGCAGCCGATGAAATTATTCGTTATTCGTTATTCGGCTTTTGACTATTTTTACGAGCCTGTCTTTGGATGATGTGCAGCCCTTGGTGTGCGATTATAATGCACCAGTTATCTTGAATACACATATATATATATATATATATATATATATATATATATATATATATATATATATATATATATATATTGGCTTTATGAAATCTCTTCAGTCACTTATTTGGAAGTTTTGATAACTTTTTATGGGTATAGGCCTGCAATCTGGGGTGCTTCGGCCCCAATGGCCTAGGCCATTTGGTAAACCCACCCCAAGATAGAACTTGGAACCCTGCCATACCATGATTGACTCCTTTTTAGTTAGAGCGGTGGGGGACATCTCAAAGGAAATTTACTTCGCCGAAAGGTGTTTATCCTTGGGGGGTAGGAGGATTGGGGGATGGATTAGAGGGTACCCTCGTACCCCCTGAATATGCACCCAATATTCATCCCTTAACTGATACAATGGTCATGAGGAATGAGGATGCCCAGATAGAGCTTGGGACCCATCCAGCATAAACCCTACACCAGCAAGCCAGTCACCTATTGTAAAAGGGGGAAAACGGTGCAGATAGTAACCTGGGCCCTATTATGTTTGAAAATATGGTATCTACAGATTGGAAAGATTCTGCATCCCTCCTTGATAACTTGATTAAGCCTATTAATGATAAATTGGACAAATTGGAGGGGGAGGTGGAAAAAATACTGGCAATTTGCCAGAATCTCCCTCTGCCAACGGTGTCCTCCAACACCCAGGTTCCTGTGGCACAGAATACTACCCATAACGAGATAGCTCCTACACATACATCACAGGGCACAGACACAATAGATCTGCCAGGAACTGTATTGAGCACTGGATATAGGGTCCCTATACAAGGGCAAGTAAGAGAGGCCCAAAATATAGACCAACCTAGTGGGTGGCATACAGCCACTAAGAAGAGACCATTGGGTCTCGTTCCAGATGGCTTACGACCTATACAAAATCCCGAAGCATCTGAACGATTCACCCTGAACCCCCAGAAGATCGGGTCTGCCCGCCTACATATGAGAGAAGAACTGCCTACTGTTAATCTACCTCCAGAGTGTTGCCCTTATGTCATTATTATGGCCAATGTCCCCCCTCAACGGCCTGACCAGAGTGAGCAACAGGGGGACCTGAAGAATAAGGTTATGCATTGGCTAGTGCAGAACACTTTATTCCCAATGGACTATGCCCACCAGACCATTTTAACACAGAGAGTAGGGTGGGTGGGGGTCGGTGGGCCCCCTAGGAAAAGATCGTGGGGGTGATTGTATAATTATCAATTTTAGAAATCCTCGGCTGGTGAGGGATATCCTGTCCAGGGCCTCTTCTCGCCCCCAAGATAGAAACACCCTAGAACTGCTCCAGCTAGGTGTATTCTATAGACACTTGCAACCTGGACATCCAGGATACAGACACTTGCACCATATGCAGCCATGGATTACCTTGGCACACCCAGGTTCCGAACGTATTGATAATTTACATTCTACCTCCCTTTATTTCTAAGTGATAAATACCAGGCATTAATTTCACTGGCAGTAAATGATTGACTGCCATACAAGGGTTCTGTAGACAGTGACACAATGAGGTTTTGGACGGAGGGAACTATCAAACTTAAGATGTTTGAGAGCCCCAATAAGTCATTCCTAGTATAACAGGGCACAGATGGTATGAACACTGGGGATACTGTCTACTAAGGGGATGGGGAACCAACAGAAATAGTTAAAAAAGCAGCCACCCTTGGAAAGGAAGATCCACAGACTCAGGTGCTTGTTGACACTAATGGGCGCCACTATTTTGGAACATGGAATGTGCAGGCTCTATGTGGGAAAACTGAGACAGAAGAGTGGGGCTCGATAATTAGCAAGTTATATATGGTTTACATCCAACAAACTTGGTGCGTTTCACCTGTCCATGTGCACAAATTTACCTCACACTTCCTGCCAGCTAGACCATCACAATCTGGGACAGCCAAGTGGGGGGCTCCTGGTGCTTATCTCTAATAAACTTCTTGTAGTGGTAAAAAAGACTTATATAGACCACACATTTCCAATTGCTGTGGTTTAAGTATAAGAATATGGCTGATGTGGTCATAATGAATTATTATAACGTTTTTGATGCCACTCACTGTAGGGTTGTTCACACCCTGGACCAAAGTTTAAACAAGTCTTTACGCTCTAACTGCTCTAATCCCATTATATTTTGGGCTGGGAATTTTAATATCCAGCCTTGCCTCCACACCCTTTCTCGATCCTGTGGGCTTACCACCCCTGATAAGGCAGGGTTTGACCATTTCTGCCACAATGAGTATGGGGGTGCCCTCAACCTGATGTTGTCCACATTTGATTTAACGTTTATGGAACGTAAGCACGGAGATAATGGTGAGATAATTCCAACTCATAGATGTGCCAACTCATCCTCGGTTATAGACCATATTATTGTGTCATCCTTTGCACTAAATGGCTGTGACACACCCTATACAGGGCTGACCCTTCTTAGTGATCATGATCCGATCATTCTCCCAACCTTTTTTTGGAGGCCAAGGGATGTGTTTTATACTACCCCTAATCAGGTTGAGGTACATAGAACCATTGGGGTGAGACGGAAATGGGAAGATATCAAGCCTGTTGACTTTCTGCGGAAGGTCATAGGTGGCTGCCTGCAAGAAATTGGTTATTGCTTACAGGAGGATATCGAAGCACCAATGCTACTAAAGTGTTTTAGTATAATTGCTGTTTATATACAGGGGCCATAACCCATAACCCTCAAAATAGGCGGCCTAAGAATAATAAGGGGTGGTACAATCTTAAATTAGCCTGCCAGACAACACCCAGAGACTCAATAGTAATTAAGGGCCATATGTACGAACACTTTTTCCCATAGACACAGAATGGGTAAAACCCTTTGCTACATCTGGCCCTAAGTTACTCCGAGAAGTATATAAGAAGGCACAGGAGCAAAGGAAAAAAGAACTAATGGAAGAGGCATGGTCTAAACTAAACGACGGAAACTTACAACGTTAATATGGTTTTGGGAAACAATTAATGCCCCCTTCCTCTCAGAATGGGCACCACCAGATCTGGGATCTAGTGTAGCTTGTGCAACATGGGTGGCCCACTATTCAGAGGTCTTCAAGGAAGGGATTGGGCAGTAGATTTAATTGGGCAGATCGAGTTGGGGCCATCCAATTATCCACAGATTACCAAGGATGAGGTTTATTCTGCCATTCTAACCAGTGCTGAGGGAAAGGCCCCAGGACCTGATGGGGTACTAGTGGACGTCTATAAACATAACACCAATTTTTGGGTACCAATTCTGACCAGACTATTCAATTTGGCCATATCTGTGGATATTCCGTTGTCTTGGTGCACCTCCCTTTTATACCAATAGATAAGAAGGGAGATAAGGCCGATCCTAAAAAGTGTTGCCCCCAATATTATTGTTGGATTCTTCCCTAAAAACATTTAGTAGAATCATTATGGTAAGATTAAACGATTGGGTCCTGGAAAATAAGGTATATCATCAATTGTTTGGCTCTCCTATATAGAGATATGACATGCAAATTTGCTTCGGTCAATTGGAAGAATGCACCACATCTTTCAAGATAGGAAGAAGTATTCGTCAAGGTTGCGTCCTTGCCCCGTTATTGTGCTCCCTATTTAATAATGGGGTAGATAAACATTTGCATGGACTACAGGCTGATCCCCCTTATGTGGCCGGACGCGCTGTGCCTGCCCCAATTTATGCAGATGATGTTGTCCTGATCTCTAGAACATCCATGGGGCTCCAGAAGGTAATGTGCAGATTTCAACAGTTCACGTCATCAAGGGGTATGATAATTAACAAATCTAAAACATTTACTATGGCATATGGCAAGAAAGTAAAGAAATGTAGGAGTTTCTACATTCAGAACGTGTAGATTAGTACCGTCAATTGCTTTAACTATCTGGGGGTATTGTTCTTCAGTAATGGGCAGGGGGATCAGCTGGCTTGTTCATGTAGGAACAAGCTAAGAACAAATACAGGAGCTATATTTAGATTTGCCAGTAAACTAGGGAGTCGTCCTATAGGCACTATGTTGAACATTTACAGGGCTAGAGTTTTTTACATGGTAGCATATGGTGCAGGGGTGTGGGGATACACTAAAAGGGCTCCCCTACAACCAGAGGAGAACTGTTTTCTAAAACGTATGCTATGTTTACCCACCTCAGCCTCTAACTGGATTACACATCAAGAAATGGGTATACAATATTTGGAAGATGTGCTACAAGTGAGACCGCTGCTTTTATGGCACAGCATATGGTCTAAGGAAGCCACTGTTTTTACAAAAGAACTCACATTAGACTGTATTAAATTGGATAATGCCATGTGTATACCATGGCTAGCTTTTATTGATTCCTCTTTTTGAAATCTGTTTTTAATAGATCTATAAAACTAAACCAGAGGACGCGCTGTCAATATCTAAAAAATATATCAAAGACACATTTATGCAATATAAGGCGTATGATAGGAAGTTAATTGAATCTTCTAAAGCCACTGTTGGCTTTTACTTGTCTTTCTCATTGGATGCAAGTAGGTTTGGCTATCTTTCCATAGTCACCAACTTGCAGCACTGGTTTGTTTTAACTAGACTGAGACTGGGCATTGTGCACCACCAAGTAGCATTTCCCCAAACTAGGCATTGCCCGCAAGAGTCAGCTAGATGCCCTTGTGATGGACATTGCATTTTGTCTTATTCTGTAAATTCTATGAACATCTTAGAATCTTCTACCTCAAACCACTCTTTAATGAATTTAATTTAAGAACACACCAGGATACAATGGAATTCCTGTTAGCCTTAGACTCCTCGAATGTGTGCTATAGGGTGGCACATTACATCTTAAAAGCCATACACATTAGGAAAAGCCTTATTGCACTCTAAAAAATTGTTTAAAGTATCTATTGTATTTTTGCAAATGGTGACAGAATACAGCATGATAATTTATATATTTTATGACCCTAAATATTTTATGAGTCTTATTGATTTATTGTCTCATGGTTACTATTGAATTTGATTGTTTATGTGCTTTTATGGCTTACTGTTGGTATAGCCGAATAAAGATTATGAACTGAACTAATGGTAATAGTGTCTGTGTTGCCTCTTCTCTGTATAGCTCCTATCCTGAGAGTCTTTTCTTGGATACTGTATATATTCAGAAAAGCATTTACCCTCTCTGACCTGCCTCTTGTGCTTTCTTCTCACCTGCTCTGCCTTCAAATCTTCAAGCTGCACCCTAGGTCGTAAACCTTCCCTGTCTCTAAGGGTTCTTCTGGACATGTTTTGGCATTACCCACAGGACTTCACCGTAGGTGAATGATACACTACACAGACAAAATCTGGATCACGGTCAGACTTCTTTCTCCCACAGGAAGGGCACTTCATAGAACTGGAACGCATTGTGAAACAATTGCCTCATAAATGAGGGTAAGATAGGTCATCTTGATCAAAAGCTGTGAAAAATGTCAAAATTACTTAAGAAATAAACTATTTTAAAGTAAAAACCGTCAACAATTTGGAAGAAAATCTCCCAGAAGTGTTCTAGGATACATTCATGATCAGCCACAATAAAGAACTGATGCTTGCTGGGAGAGGAAAGTAGCAATGCTCTTTTATGTCCTGATGCATTTTCACCTAGCAGGCATTCTTTTTCTTAATTTTGTGAACTGAAATGCACATTTTTAACCTGGTATATTAAAGTTTTCCAGGCAGTGCAGCAAAGTAGGTGCCAATTGCAATTGACTGTTACGGTGAGACAAATTCAGCAAAAGCATTCCTGTTAACTCTATGAAGGTAACATATAATTAATTGGCTATAAAATGCCTGCCTCCCATTAAGAACTTTTCTACTATATCTGTCATAGATCCGTCCAATATCTGTGTAAAGGAAGTGTTTACGAGGTTCCCACACCTTGACAGGAACATTCTACATTTATGACTTCAATAAGGATACTATGGGGCAAAAGTAAGCATAAGCCCTGGATGTTGGGTTTATTGATCTCCATGTGTATGTCAGTCCCACTGTTGCAACATGTTTCCTGCAGTTTTGTTGGCTGTACCTGATCTGTCCATTGCCCCTTCACGCTTTGGGAAAAATCACCCTCTGAGATTGTCCTGTGCTCATCAAATCACTGCAATTTATGTAGCACCCTGTTCATAAATTTGTCTTACTCCTGATGTTGCACTTAGATCAATCCTATTGTGAGGCTATCGTCACCCACCCAACATTTCCTAAAAATGTAGTGTCCCTGAATATTGAACATGTGCTCATACATACTCATTCCTGTCAAGTTCTGCAATGGTACTGCACCCCACAGATTTCAGTTGTTGCTGTAGCATGTATCTGGGTCATGTAATGTCTGGACTTCAACCTTATTGAATCACCCCTCTTCAGGTGTGTTTCCTCTAGGAGAAAAACTTCTGCCTTTAGTCCTTCCTACAGCATTGCCGACTCTGCCTGGGAATTTACCCACTCACATTATATAAACCTTGACTTTCCCGTAACCATGCTACTTTCCTCCTGTTTCCTGACCCAAAACCAGTTTGTGTGTGTTGTGTCTGCGTTCCTGGGATCCTAATTTTACCCACCCCCACCATAAACGGTATCTGCACAAAGTGTCTGAAACATGAAACATCTTAAGTTCAACAACTTTCCTTACAAACCAAATGAAAGCTTAATTGGATGACCATGAAATCAATAGGCACTAACAATCTTCCCCTCAATGTCTGGCAAGGTACAGCTAGGCCTTCACTCCATATCAGTGTATTACCATGTCCCAAGGAGAAATATTTTCTCGCAGCTTACTAACCCTTCTGTTGTCCAATTGTCACTGTCTTTGTCTATTTTGTACTCTCTCCTGTGAGTGTTAGTTATGAAGACTGATCATTTTTACATTCCTTGGTGGTGACCTATTTTTTTTCTGTTCTGATTTACAAATACAGCTCCCAGTTTTATGGTATTTATTCTTTTAGCATTTCCATCTGTATTTATCCATATTTATTTTTAGGCTATCTTATTGGTATTTATCCATATTTATTTTGCGTTTTGAGAATGAATGGAGCCGTACAATGGTAGAGTTCCACATTTATTTAATTCTTAGTTGTCCACACATAAGTGGATTCCTGTTGCGTTTTAGCAAATTAAGCATCCTCATATAACACAACACTACACCCATAGGTGCATATTAGCGTTATACTACAAATATATGCACAATCTGCCCAGCTTTTGCCTGAAATTCCTGAAAGACAGCATGGAGAGTATCTAATGGGAAGCACAATTTTCAGTATTTTTCTACTTATAATAATAAATACAGAAAGGAAACACATTTTTTCTGTGTTCATCTGTAAAAATCTGTAAAACTGAAACTTGGATCCCTATTTATAAAGCGCATGGGTGCAGCACCGGGGCTTCCCAGCATTAAAGTGAACAGATGGAGCATCAGAATGGAAAAATGAAATAGCCTAGTTTCCAACAGCTTTCTAAACTTCTTGAATGAGGTATATACTTTATGTTTTGGAGGGAGAGAGTACCACAATTTGGTTCCCTAAAAGGAAAAAGAACATTCTCTTTTCCTGGCCAGTTTAACACAGAGAATTGCGATAAGATTCTGACTACCTGAGCGTAGATTACGGTTAGAGGTGTATGCATATACATCCTTTCTGTCATTTTTAGTTTGATTGGCTGAAATTCATTAGGAAGCTTGACACTAGGCATGATTAAGATACTCAGTCGAAGATGTCCTCCCCTCAGGCTGGGGCGTAACTGGATTTTATACTGGGTCCTGCAGGAATGTGGGAAGCCTGAGAGAGCACGTGAAACTATTTAACGTTTTGAAGGGACTGCAATTTATAGCCTATGACTCTGAAAATGTGGATACATCATATTTTCTTCCTGGTCAAGCTATCACCAAAGGCCTAATTTGACATCAAAATGCTCCCCTGGTAAAGTGCTGTGCAGCATTATGCATTTAGGAGTTGAGGGTAATAAAATAACTATACCAATGAAGGAAGGCATAATTTGGTTAAAGATGATAGTGTGTTACTGAGAATCAATGGCTCGGAGAGAGTGAACGACTGTCTTTGTGGGTATTTGTCACTGCTGCAACCCCAGTGAAGCAGACTGCAACAGCCATGGAACCCTCTGTTAAACCTGCAGCAACCATCAGTGTCACACACCTACCTTGAGGACCACAAAGAAGGTCAACATCTCCAGGCTGGAGAGTCCTGGATGGGTCCACTGCAGCCAGGTGTGGTTGTATGTAGGGTTGGGTGGTTGTCTGGTGCTATTTTGCACTGATAGCTCTTCAATACCCCAAGTTACATTGTTGAAAAACGTCTCCAAATGTTCCTTCATTGAAAGCTAAGTGGGAAAAGAGAGAGAGTCACATACCCACATGAAGCAGTGAAGAACATCCTGCTGCCAACTGTGGTGAAAGAAAACATATTTACTTATAATCTTAAATTTCCAGCGTGGGAATCATGATTGAACTAACAAATGTTGACTATCACCATTCGTGTGTCAGAAGCACATTTATAAAGAGAAACTCTACTTCCCCAAAAATCTCTATTTTAATTATGTATGGATTTATCCAACAGGGAATATTCACCTGGATTCGTTTTTCCTCCCTAAATTAGGATTAGGAATAGAAACTATGCTCGGATCCGAACACTAGAGCTAAACTGCTCTTTGTAATGTGTCCCTCAGGGAGTGATGTGGAACAGAGCGAGGCTTACTCAGGGGTGCGGGTGGGTTAGAAACTCAGGACTCCGCAAAGCTCGCTAATAGACTTGCAGTGTTTTTATTCTTAAAAAGTAAATAATTTAATGTAAATACAATTAAATACTGGATACAAATGTACTCAATAATAGTCTGGTCCCTGTAGTCGCTCCTAAATTAGAGATCTGTGTAAAAAGGTAATTGTGTTGACAATGTAAAATCCTTGATTGGTTACTGATCTGACGAAGCATCAGTTACCCCAGTGAAGATTCTCAGCCCCCAAGGCCAAGATTACCTGTTGCTGACAGATATTTACCCTTTGCTCCAGAACCCCGCCTCCAGCCTCACATGCATTGCTCAGTACCAGTTCTTGTATTAAACCAAACACTGCCTTCAAGCACACGGTAACACACATGCTTCCTGTGTTTAAAAGACACCTTGATACACACACACACACTCAGTATGTGTGCAGGGGTTGGTGCAGACAACCTCCTCTTTGGTTAATTTCTTATTCTTCGGAGAAACTGTACCAATTGAGAAACATGCAGGTACATTAACAAGGAAGCTCTGGAATAGGCATTATCTACTTCATAAAGTAGCCACGAAAACGAGAATCCAATAAAAATGTATGCCTTATTGAAGAAGCATAAAAGACCAGAACTGGACAGACCTTTTGTGTTACCACATGCATTACAATGTCGCGCGTTTTCAGAGGCTGTGTCTGGAACCTGGTGAGGCAGGAGCCAAGCCCCCTTGCCTATTGGCTGCTGGAGTTGGGGGCGGGAGCAGCCCCTTTAAAAACTACTGCGCGCCCGCTGCTGCGTGTCGCGCGTTTTCAGAGGCTGTGTCTGGAACCTGGTGAGGCAGGGGCGGGAACCAAGCCCGTTCGCCTATTGGCTGCTGGAGTTGGGGGCGGGAGCAGCCCCTTTAAAAACTACTGCACGCCCGCTGCCGTGGGACGCGCGCGGGACGCTCCCGGGCAAAGCCCGGGCCAAGAGCGGGTCCATCCTGCGGCCGTCAGCGACCAAAATATATCCCTTAATTTTTGTCCCTGGGTTTGCCTCTGCTTGCCGTCAGCAGCAGGGGCCGAGGAGTTTACAAGCTCTATCCTCGGCGAGGGGCTTCTAGTAGCAGCAGGTGGGGCCTGTAGGCCAAGCACGCTACCAACCTAGAACTTACCTGAGGCTCCCGGAACTAAAAAGGAAAGATGGGCAGATGGTGTGGGTGGGTTGGGGGGGTTTGGGGGGGGGGGGCGGAAGCAAAATACAGGTCTAATAAAACCCTAGACGGCTTTTTACAAAAGGCCGTTTGAGCTCTTGAAAAAGAAAGAGCTGGTGCAGCGTCGCCTAGCTGTCCCTTCCTCTACAGTTACTAACCCAGCCTGTGTCGGTTCTGCCTTACAGCCCCCCCTGCGATCAGAACCGCAGGCTGTACCAACCACCCCTCTCTCCTCTCCCTCTAGAAATTCTCAGGAGCACCAGGGCGAAATGTTAAATGAATCCAATGCCCTTGCCGAGGCAATCCCCCTGACTCGGAGCCCTTCTAAAGGAGGGTCTTCAATCATTGCTGATCCCAATACCAAAGGAAAAAGGAAAGGAAGGGAGCCCATCATTAAAAACAAACGAACCAGGTCTTTGAGTACCCCTAGTAAGGACATGACTTTAACTACCATACAAAACACTAACGGTCGACAGGCAAATGAGCACATTAGGGATCTTATAAGAGAAGAGCTTTCTAAGATACTCCTTCCCATTGTAGCTCGTCTCCAAACAATAGAGAATAAATTGGAAGATTTCATTAAGAGCCAGCAACCAGTACCTCCCCCAATTGTAGAAACCCAATCCTATCCCTACCATTCTCACCTTAACCAAGAGCATGCTAACGTTAGCAGACCTCCTGCCCAAATGGGCAAGAGCGTTCTTCTCCCTAAAAACCAAGACCGGACCAGTTCTGTTAGAGTAGTCAACATCTAAAAAAACAAGCCTTCCAAGGTTTCATCTCCCCTTTTAAAAGGAATTGTTCTCCCGAACAATATAGCAACTAACACTGGTGAACCCCATTCCACATGTGACCATCCTCCAATAGGCCCCCAGAAGAGGGGCCAGACTACTGGTCCGACTGGATTGAGTGTGTTGCATCTCCCACCGGAGTCATGCCCATACGTTCTTGTTATCACCAATGTACCTGAACTTAAAACTAAAATCTCTGAATCTTTTACTGAACTTAAAACCAAGGTCATACATTGATTGCACGTTAATGCGGGGCTTGCATTTTCAATGATACCCTCGATACTGATGGTGAGAAGGGTAGGGTGGGTGGGATTTTTTAGGAAAGATTGGCACAGGAGATTGTATTGTTATCAACTTCAACTCCCCTGATTTTGTACATCAGCTCTTCTCAAATGCTAACAGACCTTATCCCTTAGTAGGCAAAGTTTCCCTGTGCAGACTACAAGTGTTTTATCCCCCTTCTCCACCATCTGTGAACAGGCAATTGCCATTGTTGCATAGAGTCTCCCCTGATATCCAGATACAGTCTATCCCCGAACTAGGCCTTAGAAGCCTTTCGGCGTCTCTCTCTGAGATAAATTGACTAATTGATGGTTCTTGGGGAGTGGTTTTGAGCACCCTTGAAACTGAGTACATCAGCCATCCTGCCCCTAGTGGTTTTACCCCTGTAACCCCATCGATTCTGACAGACCCTGACAGTCTGGGAATATCAGAGAATATTATACATCTAGCCAATAAGGAGGGGGTTTCATTTCCGACAACCGCTCCTAGCAATTCTGGGCATACCCGTCTGGATAACTCACCAGCTATGAATACGACTGGTGTAGTATTTAGTGAGGCGCTGAATCCACAGGGTGACAAAGACATGGGTCACTGTATGACTGTGGGGAATAGTACGGTCCTTAGCTGTATTTCCTCTTGTAGGAATTATTCCCCGAAAGAAGTTGGGCACACTAAAACAAATGATTTTGATAGGATTCTTAGCTGGAACATAGCAGGGCTGGAAAGTAAATTGCAAAGCCCGGGATGGGGTCAATTTATTGACCAACACCAGATTTGTCTATTCCAAGAAACATGGGCATTGGGACCTAGACATAGATTAGGCTTTAAAAGCTATTGGGTTGCAGCACGCAAGTCGTCCTCTGGGAGACCATCGGGAGGGCTACTCATATGGTTAAGTAGTTCTCTTAGGTGTAAAGTTGAAGCAACAGACATGGGATGTCCTGATTTACAGGCCTTACTAGTAACGATCTCTGAGGAGAGATCTTTACTGATAATTAATATCTATAATAGGAGTGTGGGCAGCCGTTACGACTCTGATGCTCTGCCCATATTGGATAGCTTTCTTAAAAATAATTCATCCCATTTTATCCTGATTGGAGGGGACTTTATTGTTACATTTGAGCCTGATCCCTTGGTCCAAGAGATGTATCAAGAAGAAGACGCTTATTGGGGTATCCCTCAGCTAGCTTCCAACAAAAGACCGAGACTGAACAAAACAGCGCACCTAGTGGCTGATATCACACTAATGCACGGTCTTCGAGCTTGCAATGGTCGCTCCCGTTCAGATATTAATTTGCACCCCACTTTTAGGCGTGGAGGGCACAGGAGCCAGATTGACTATATACTTCTAGACATTCGACTGTGGGGCCACATGTCTGACATGAGGGTACAGGAGCATGATGAGAGTGATCACGATCCGTTGATTCTATTGACTAGAGGCCTCTTCCCTTCGCTTGAAGCACCCCATTCCAAGGCTTACGCCAAACAGCTTGCCCTAACAAATAATAGACGTAATATAAAATGGGAGTCTGTTATTTCATCCCCTGAACACCTTACATCAATATATATAACCTGTTAGCTAACCAAATGGAGTGTATGTCTCGATACAATGAGGACGGTGTGGGTGACAGGCTTTTAGCAGCCCATACTGAATTGTTTAATTCCTTAAAGTATCTCTTCACAAAATAAATTATTAGTAACCCCAAGAAAAAGTGCTGTGCACAGTGGTTTAACAACTTATGTAGGGAAGCACAGCTCAACCTATTGAAAGCTCTAAAAGAAGGCCATGTCGAGTCCATAAGAAAAGCCAGGAAGGATTATAAAGAAGGAATGTACTAAGGCACGTAGAAGCTGGGAAGAGGCTAGAGGGGCTGCTATCCTGGAGACCGCCAAATCTAACGATACTTCCAGGTTCTGGAAACTAATAGCAGATGATTGTAGAGATTCTGCCTCTGTACCTGGCACATCAATTCTTTCTGCAGTATGGGTTGAGCACTTTGGTCAATTATATGATGGACCATCGTATGTATCTCTAAGGTCCCTCGATGCTCCACCCCGATCACATTCACTCTAGTTGAAACAAGAGCCGCAATAGACTCACTGAACTGGGGAAAGGCCCCTGGCCCTGATAAGATTCCGGGCGATTTATATAAGACAAGACCTGACATATGGGCACCTTATCTTAACCTAATCTGCAATGCAATTGCAGCGGGAGCCCCTGCCCCATCTTCTTGGAAAGGGGCTGAGATAGTTCCTATCTTTAAAAAAGGTAGCCCCAATAACCCTGCCAATTACTGACTGATCTGTCTCCTTGACAATTCCCAAAAAATCTATGCAAAACATCTTTTGTCTCACCTCGATGAATGGATTTTGGAGTCTGAAGCTCTATCTAATTTACAAGCAGGGTTTAGACCTGCTGTGAGTACTATAGACCAAGCCCTGAGATTCCTGGCAATTAAATGGAAGAACGTGGACCTGGGGGGGAGGGGAATTTGTATGTGGTCTTTATAGACCTTAGAGCTGCATTTGACTTGATCCCCAGGAATATGATATGGTCAACACTCTCCAATATGGGGGGTTCCATCAGGCCTCTTGAAACTCATTACCCGACTTCATGATAATACCTACGCTCAAATCAGACGTGGTAAGGAGGGTGAGCTGACAGATCCTGTAGCCATCAAAAGAGGAGTTAGACAGGGTTGTGTCCTGGCTCCTACTCTTTTCTTGCTCTACATAAACAACTGTATACATTATTTAGAGAACTGCATAAACGACTCGCCCAAATTGGCTGGAAAGAAAATCCCATGCCTGCTGTACGCGGACGATACAATCTTGTTAGCTAAATCACCATTGGGAATTCAAAATCTGGTCAACCAATTTTGTGCCTTTTGTAGTGACTATGGGCTGGACGTTAATGCCAAGAAAACGAAACTTATGATATACAGTACCTCAAGAAAACGATCCTGTGCCAGAATAGAAATGAACTCAACCTTGCTGGAGAAAGTGGAAGAGTTTGATTACCTGGGCATCAGACTATCGACCGCAGGTAAATGAGAGGCAGCTATTGACAAAGTGGCACTAATCATAAGTCAAAGAGGTGGGGCCCTAGTACGCAAGTCTAGAAAGGCTCCAAGTCCCCCCCTGAATACAATCGCGGAGATCTATAACGTCCAAATCCGTGCTGCGGCCTTGTATGGAGTGGAACTTTGGGGTTTGCACAGAAGATTGAACATTCTACAAACCAAAGAAAACCATTTCCTTAGACAGGTTTCTCGGTTAGGGATGGGCACACCAATGATCCCTCTCAGGCTCAATTTAGGGTTAAATAGCATCAAAACATAGCGGGCCTGAGGCCACTCTCTTACTGGATCCGTCTATGGAAAACTGTTTAACTTGAACCATTCAGGGTGGCAATAAGAGAGCTCTTAGCCCCTCCCCAGGGTCCGGAAAAAGTCCTTTGGCTGAAGGAGATGAAGTCTGCCTGGGTCAAAATAGGATTCCCTCATTATTGGAAACACCCTGAATTGATCCCCAATAATGCAAGGCAACTTGTTAAAAGAAGATACTGGGAGAAAATCAATGAAGATTCCCTGCATCATAATGAGGTGGGCAGGCTAACAACAGAATTCCTCCAACTTAAACATGAACCCTGGCCCGAGAACTTCATGAATCTTCCTATGCCTCCATATGCTCGTGCCTTATCTCTTCAGCTAAGATATGGTACCCTGCCTATTACCAGCTACACGGCTCGCTGGTCATCAAGCAACTCTTTAACTGATAGATGTATATTTTGCCTTCACTGTAAAGAAACAATCGAGCATATGTTGTTCTTTTGTCCTATATATAAGAGCCCCAGAGTGAAGTGGATTATCCCCCTCTGTAAAAATTTACTATTGCAGGACAGAGCCAACGCCACCAGAATATGTAAATACGACACATCCACACTGGTTGCTACCTCAGTTACCAAATATCTATCGGAGGCCTGGTTTATTCGTCGTAGGTATATCTCAGCAAGGTCTCTTAAGTCGATCAGACTACTGCCCAAAGAGGGAGACGTTAACAAGACATATTCTTCTCTGCCTCCTACCTTTTAGACGCGTCATGCAATCTGACATTGATGTGAATTTTCTTAATTTCTATGTGGTATCTTTAGGAATCGTATAAGGAACTCGGGGCCTCTTGTATGAGTAACAGAGACCATATAAGTCCATAGAGGTGATCTTCCACTCGAAATTTGCCACGCTACCTGACAAACCATTTTATATAAGGAAATTAATTTTATTAGCTCATAAATTGGCTATGATATTGAATAAAGTTTTATGGAAGGTAATAGCTATATATTTGCATGATAATCATACGTTTTTTTACCATAGCTTTTTATCTCATTTATGTCCTATTTACTGCATTTTAAGTATGATTACAACCTCAGTTTTGAGGATTTTATTGTAACATTTTACTCAATTGTGGAACCTATTAGTATTAAGTATGACTGTTATTACGAATTCCAACGGTTTTAATCTACAATGTATGACTGTTATTGTTGAATTTTTCAATGGTCTAAACTTCTAGACCGAATGAACTTAAATAAAAAAATAAAATTACAATGTCTAATTCCATCAAATATATCGCTAGCAAACACTGGTGTATCGTACACTCTATCATTTATTCCTAGCACAACCAGTGTTTTAGTTAAAAGAGAACTCAGTCTCAGTAGCCCCTTAGTACACACCGGACCCAAAAAGAGTGCCCATGGCAGACAGTCTTCCACCTTATGGGTTTTACCACCACTGACAGGAAACATGTCCTGTGGCAAGTGTAGTACATGCTAACTTACTATACCAACCAAAACCACTGACTTTGGCATGGAGGCCCCGGGACACTCATGAAACATACTAACTGCAACTTGAGTAATATAAAATACATGATCACCTGTCAATGTAGACTAAAGTGTACTGGAATGATCACCCACTAGGGTAACACATCTGTGAACACAAAAGCACTAACAATGTAAAAAACTGTCAACACGAATGACAAACCATTCTTGGAGGCAGGACACAATGAGCGTGATCCTTATAGAACAACTATCTTGTGAGACACCTGACCTGAATCGGTTACTAGACAGAGAACAGCGAAGCATTTAACGACTGGGCACTCACACACATTAGGGATGGATAATGAGATTGCGTGCACACTGATGAATAAATAAATGCAGTATTTTCCAGATAATCGCAGAAGCTTTTGCAGATTTTAACTCTATCATTCTGGATATTCGGTTTGTTACATTCTGTGACTCCCTTTGAACATTTAGGTCCCCTCTTTCAGCTATATGTTTCCCCAGGTCCATGCATTTTCACAATAATTAGTTTATTTCATCTTTGCTTCAACATCCAGCCATAAAAACCCAAGATTTTTATTGTGAAACACGATTCTTCTGACAGTTGTAGGATAGGAGCAGGCCGCTTTTCTATACAAACATAACTGTGTTCTATCCTTTTGATTCAACCTTGTAATGTACTAGCACTTTAACCAAGAAATAAAACAAGGATGATAAACCTAGGACAGTCAGAAGCAGCCGATTTTTGTTATTTATAGGCCATGCCAGGGTTACGTATTGCGTTCTGTCACGCAATGATATCACAGCACCCACGCACAGGTGAGTGGGCGAGTGCTTCGATATTTAGATGCTAGATCTTCCTTGATTTCCGTCCACATCCAGGGGCTCGAGAACAAGAGGCGACGAGCTGGGAGCTGAGGCTTGATTAAGTGAGTTTTCCTTTCCCGGGGGTACAATCTTGGGTTTCTCTCAACTTAAACCAGCAACCATTGGGCAGTACTAATACTTTCTTTCTTAACTATGTGGCATATATATATATATCTCTTCAGAGTTTGACTACAGGAGACTTACCCTTTGATTGTTGTTCACTTTTTCTTCCCTGGTCCAGACTTCTCAAATTTGGGGCTAAATAAGTAACCCCAATGCTTTTACTTTATTTTTCCCTTATTGTGAGTTTTTGATATTTGTTATACAAATGAAATCTTGTTCATTCCTTGTTTTTTTAGGTTGAGCGTAGACAGTGCAGATACGCTGTCTTTGAAACATAATGTATTCCCTCTGTGGGCTTTGTACACACCCTGCTTTTTATTGGTTGTTTCACCTGCCTTTTGAAATTTCTTTAGTTTTGTTTTGTTTACATTTGTCTTGTCCTGGAAAATGCCCCGATACATGGTTCATTTTGCTGTCAGCCATATGTTTTAGTTTTTGCGCACTACTTTTTTGTTTAGCTTGTGTCGCCCATGACATTGGGGCTGGACTGTTCCCATGAGGAGCAGGGTCAAGACTGATTTGCATATGGCTGGGTCCAAACTGGAATGGCATGAGCAGCAAAAAAATGATGGATTAAACCCAGATCTGTGACTGGGGGTGAGTGTTTGCATTGTCAGCACTCCGTCCATCATCCTTTTTGTGTTGCTACCTTCTTCCCTTCCCTTCCCTTTGGGGACACCAACAACTGCTCCAATCATTGACCTAGCCTGACCTCCATCACCTGCAAGATTGCTGCCCCATGCCTAAAACTGTTGACCCAATGTTGTTACAATACGTAGGGCCTAATTTAGTGTTTAAGTTCCTTTTAAAAAATATCTCTAAGCCAGTGACAATACATGTCCTCCTGGGCACTCTCTGAAAATCAAATAAAGAAGATAGAGAACCTCCGAGACTTTGGCATAGCTGCGTGGACTAACATGAACCTAGTATTAGTATCCACATATCTCAGTGATGTCCTGTGCATCTGTTGACTGGCTAAAACCTTCACTGCTCTCAACTGGAGGCATGGGAGACTTCATTTAGGAGAAGGCGGCTGAGGTTTAGTTTTCAACTGAGGTTTTACAGAAGGGATGTGATGGTGATTGTTCTGAGGGTATGGCCCCCAATAGTATACCTGTCTTCTCCGAGAACACTTTTTCTGGGTAATGAAAAACCATGAGGAAAGGACTTTTAAGTCTAGATTAACCTGGCTTTAATGTACGTACATGTTCAAGTGAATCTTAGGAATCAATGATTTACCCCTGGGTCCTTGACTATGATTGCCATGAAGACGAAGAATGTGTCAAAGTCAATTAATCCTTCCTGTGCAATCACGTGACTGGGAAGGCCCACCATATTAACAATGACATCCTCAAAGTTGACAGTGACTGAAGGTAATGGGGATAGTGACCATGCTTCTCTGACTGCCCTTATCTGCTCTGAAGGACTAGAGGTACCCCATAGGCAGATATGGTGGCTGGATACCTGAGCCAGTCTCTTAAGTTCAATGCTGTTTCTAGTAGTGTTCAATCGTTCCGCAAAGTGGGTGCCCGCTGTGTCCTTTAATATCTTATGGAGATTTTTTTGGGAGATGGTAGGCACATAATGAAAAAGACGTGAGGCTTCTTCCCCAAATCCTTGCTCCCACAGGAGGAGCGTTTCACAGAAGGAACATTTCAAAGTGATTAAGGGCATGCTAGTCACTGAAGGGCAACAAGAAAGTGCACCAAAAACAGAATAAACTAGGTTTTTACCACAAAACATGACAGACAAATGTGGGACGCACTAATCTATTTGAGTGAGGTCAACATTCTAGAAAATATTGGAATTTCCCTGCCAGTAAAAGGTGAAAAAAGAACACAGCTCAGAGATTTTTCTTATAGGGAGTGTATAAATGGAACAATCTTCAACTACCTCTGCCTGCATTATGGCAGTGTGGAGCTGAAGACTTCTTTATCAGAGCACTGTGCAGTGTAGCTCTTTTTACATCTATCCTGCAGGCAGCTTTAGCTGTCTTTTGTCGAAAACCTATTGTCTCTTATGAATTAAAATATATACAGTCCAGGAAGTACGAGCACCAACCTGTGGAAACAAAAGCATAAAAATCCAATTCCTATGACGTCCTGGCTCTACTGCATTCCCAATCAGTGATTTTTAAGTCATTCTTATCGGTTATGAAGAAAAGACTGTTGTCATTGGTAGCTTTCCCATTGTGACCAATGGGACAAGCCTCGTTGACGACTTTCAAGAGAACATAGTTGACAATAATGCTGATGATGACAGCACCGTTGATGGAGATACCATAGTTGATGACAGCACCTTTGACACTTTTGCTCCAGCCACTTGGCAGCACTGACTTCGTCATAGCTCACCGTTCCTCCTCTATTGCTCCTCAGTCCCTTACACTTGTAATTTCGAGCAGAAGCTCGAATTTGCTGCAGGAAAGCTCCTTTCTTAGCACATGCTTCCGCACATATTTTACTAATTTCTTTATTTACCAACCCATGATAGGCGCCCGTCACCTCTGAATGGTAGATAAAAAAAACAATACTGGCTGCCTCATGCTATTTGCATACTCTTGTGTGAGGACATATACGTTCATACACATCATTGTGGTTTTTTTTCTTTTCTGAGCCATGCTGTTCAGCATCAGCAAACAATCATTCTTCATTTTGCTGGAACTCCAATGGCAAAAGCCATTAGCAAAGCCAACAGGTCAGCATTACTTCTAAAACGTGTGACTCATTGGGTTTTCCAATGCTTGTTTAATAATGCTGCTTTTCTGTAACCATTCTATTTAATTTCTTTCTTCCTGATCTTTTATGTTAAAAAGTCAACCTGAAAGAATATTTTGCTTTTAATTATCCTATTGTTTACATTTCGTTTTCTAATTGTCTTTCTATTTTTTTTTTTAAATAACAGTAGTTAAAGGTGCCTGTTACAAAGGCATATATGTAAACACATTTTTAGAGTAATTTACCTAGAAATGGAGTTATAATAGTTATGGGAAATAAAAAAGATTCCATGATAGAAAGCAATACATTTTAGTTAGATGCAGCTCGGAAAGTAGAGATCATTGAACTTCAGGCAATGTGGAAATATGTAAAAAATTAAAATAAAATGGGACAAAGAACGTCACCTCTGCTTACCCGAGACGCAATGTACTGCCCAAGGCCATGTGGGAAGGTAATACTTGATAGAACTAGCGCAACAAACCCAGCATACAAGATTTTGCTGTGGATACAAACATCAAACACACTTGATATAATTTATGTGGGTATAAACTTGAGACACAGTTGAGACAATGTTTTTTTCACCAGGGAGTTTACCCAAAATTTACAAGGCCCCAAATTAAACTAAAATCACTGGGCTTAGGAGAAGTTATTCAAGGCATGATCCTCACACTTGTGGACTCATTACAAATTCACTGAATCATTATTAGACAAGCAAATACAATTAAAGGTGATCCGTCTCTGGGGTCAGGTTTCCTGGGAGAACGATCCAGAGGGACTGACCTAGCACACAGAATGCCCATCCCTTCAGAGATCTCACAGAAGATGTCATGTGTATAACAAAAATAAAAGTTTGTGCAGGAACAGTACGATGCTATAGCTATGCATGTGTATGTATCAATATACATATGAAGCATGCATGTGTAAAGAAAGGCATAAATTACATCAGATAAAAAACTGGGGTGTGCTGCACCGTGGACATATGACAGCTGCCTTTGTCTGCGTTGACCTCAGCTCTGTAGCATAGAGCAGAGGCGGTTGTGGATTACTGGCAGTATCTTGTGGGGGAGAAGGATTAGTTACTTACCTGTAAATCCTAGTTCTCTTCCAGGGGTATCCTCATCAAAGTCATAAACATTGAATATTCCCGCCCTTGTGCGGGGACCCCGGAGCATATATATATAAAATACATACATATTATCATGTGTAAAACAGCAATGCAGGCTATAATCATAAATAGGCTAAAATGCTTTATTTCTATGCAAGTTTTTTTTTTTTTTTTTTTTTTTTTATATTATAAAATCACAATAGATCATAAATATCTACCTAAGCCCCAAAAACTGGACTTAGGGAAGTAAACAGCAGTAAATATCAGAGAAAAATAGAAAAAACCACATTGAAAAACAATGAAGCATTCTTAGCCAATAGGCTGCATGCAGGTTAACACAGGAGAACCATAAAAACTTTGGCACCGTGCTTTTAAGACCCTGAGCACCTCCAGTATCCCACGATGCCTCAGGGGTGAAGGGAAGGTGACAGTTGGTTCACAGTTAGGTCAGTACTTTTTTACGGTGACAATCTGTGTAACTGATCAGAAAGATAATCTGTCCTGCACTTCTAGGAGACTTAAGTCCGGGGAGGAGGGTGGGTTGTTTATGACTTTGATGAGGATACCCCTGGAAGAGAACTAGGATTTACAGGTAAGTAACTAATCCTTCTCTTCCAGGGGATCCTCATCAATAGTCATAAACATTGTAAAGAAATGGCTCCCTGTTGCAGTTACCCCCCACTTTTTGCCTGATACTGATGCTGACTTGACTGAGAAGTGTGCTGGGACCCTGCTAACCAGGCCCCAGCACCAGTGTTCCTTCACCTAAAATGTACCATTGTATCCACAATTGGCACACCCTGGCATTCAGATAAGTCCCTTGTAACTGGTACTTCTAGTACCAAGGGCCCTGATGCCAAGGAAGGTCTCTAAGGGCTGCAGCATGTCTTATGCCACCCTGGAGACCTCTCACTCAGCACAGACACACTGCTTGCCAGCTTGTGTGTGCTAGTGAGGACAAAACAAGTAAGTCGACATGGCACTCCCCTCAGGGTGCCATGCCAGCCTCTCACTGCCTATGCAGTATAGGTAAGACACCCCTCTAGCAGGCCTTACAGCCCTAAGGCAGGGTGCACTATACCATAGGTGAGGGTACCAGTGCATGAGCATGGTACCCCTACAGTGTCTAAACAAAACCTTAGACATTGTAAGTGCAGGGTAGCCATAAGAGTATATGGTCTGGGAGTTTGTCAAACACGAACTCCACAGCACCATAATGGCTACACTGAAAACTGGGAAGTTTGGTATCAAACTTCTCAGCACAATAAATGCACACTGATGCCAGTGTACATTTTATTGTAAATTACACCCCAGAGGGCACCTTAGAGGTGCCCCCTGAAACTTAACCGACTATCTGTGTAGGCTGACTAGTTTTAGCAGCCTGCCACAAACCGAGACATGTTGCTGGCCCCATGGGGAGAGTGCCTTTGTCACTCTGAGGCCAGTAACAAAGCCTGCACTGGGTAGAGATGTTAACACCTCCCCCAGGCAGGAATTGTCACACCTGGCGGTGAGCCTCAAAGGCTCACCTCCTTTGTGCCAACCCAGCAGGACACTCCAGCTAGTGGAGTTGCCCGCCCCCTCCGGCCAGGCCCCACTTTTGGCGGCAAGGCCGGAGAAAATAATGAGAAAAACAAGGAGGAGTCACTGGCCAGTCAGGACAGCCCCTAAGGTGTCCTGAGCTGAAGTGACTCTAACTTTTAGGAATCCTCCATCTTGCAGATGGAGGATTCCCCCAATAGGGTTAGGATTGTGACCCCCTCCCCTTGGGAGGAGGCACCAAGAGGGTGTACCCACCCTCAGGGCTAGTAGCCATTGGCTACTAACCCCCCAGACCTAAACACGCCCTTAAATTTAGTATTTAAGGGCTACCCTGAACCCTAGAAAATTAGATTCCTGCAACTACAAGAAGAAGGACTGCCCAGCTGAAAACCCCTGCAGCGGAAGACCAGAAGACGACAACTGCCTTGGCTCCAGAAACTCACCGGCCTGTCTCCTGCCTTCCAAAGATCCTGCTCCAGCGACGCCTTCCAAAGGGACCAGCGACCTCGACATCCTCTGAGGACTGCCCCTGCTTCGAAAAGACAAGAAACTCCCGAGGACAGCGGACCTGCTCCAAGAAAAGCTGCAACTTTGTTTCCAGCAGCTTTAAAGAACCCTGCAAGCTCCCCGCAAAAGGCGTGAGACTTGCAACACTGCACCCGGCGACCCCGACTCGGCTGGTGGCGATCCAACACCTCAGGAGGGACCCCAGGACTACTCTGATACTGTGAGTACCAAAACCTGTCCCCCCTGAGCCCCCACAGCGCCGCCTGCAGAGGGAATCCCGAGGCTTCCCCTGACCGCGACTCTTTGAACCTAAAGTCCCGACGCCTGGGAGAGACCCTGCACCCGCAGCCCCCAGGACCTGAAGGACCGGACTTTCACTGGAGAAGTGACCCCCAGGAGTCCCTCTCCCTTGCCCAAGTGGAGGTTTCCCCGAGGAATCCCCCCCTTGCCTGCCTGCAGCGCTGAAGAGATCCCGAGATCTCTCATAGACTAACATTGCGAACCCGACGCTTGTTTCTACACTGCACCCGGCCGCCCCCGCGCCGCTGAGGGTGAAATTTCTGTGTGGACTTGTGTCCCCCCCGGTGCCCTACAAAACCCCCCTGGTCTGCCCTCCGAAGACGCGGGTACTTACCTGCAAGCAGACCGGAACCGGGGCACCCCCTTCTCTCCATTCTAGCCTATGCGTTTTGGGCACCACTTTGAACTCTGCACCTGACCGGCCCTGCGCTGCTGGTGTGGTGACTTTGGGGTTGCTCTGAACCCCCAACGGTGGGCTACCTTGGACCAAGAACTAAGCCCTGTAAGTGTCTTACTTACCTGGTTAACCTAACAAATACTTACCTCCCCTAGGAACTGTGAAAATTGCACTAAGTGTCCACTTTTAAAACAGCTATTTGTGAATAACTTGAAAAGTATACATGCAATTTTGATGATTTGAAGTTCCTAAAGTACTTACCTGCAATACCTTTCGAATGAGATATTACATGTAGAATTTGAACCTGTGGTTCTTAAAATAAACTAAGAAAAGATATTTTTCTATACAAAAACCTATTGGTTGGATTTGTCTCTGAGTGTGTGTACCTCATTTATTGTCTATGTGTATGTGCAACAAATGCTTAACACTACTCCTTGGATAAGCCTACTGCTCGACCACACTACCACAAAATAGAGCATTAGTATTATCTCTTTTTGCCACTATCTTACCTCTAAGGGGAACCCTTGGACTCTGTGCATGCTATTCCTTACTTTGAAATAGCACATACAGAGCCAACTTCCTACAAACATTGAATAGATTAGCAAGCCCATCCCTAAACTCTGCGGACTGTCCGAAAGAAGTGCAGGAAAGAATACATATTCATGCAAATAGATTTCTAAGAGAGGCCTGCCCCACCTGGGCATCCGCTCTTGCATCCGAGTCTAAACAGTAATGCTTAGTAAAGGTATGCACAGACTTCCATGTAGCAGCCTTACAAATCTCGGAAATTGGTACATTGTTAAGGAGGGCAGCAGTAGCCGCTTTTCCCCTTGTGGAATGCGCTTTTGGCCTAGCCAGTAATTGCTTATTAGCCAGTTGGTAAGTGTTAACAATACAAGACACAATCCATCTTGATATCGTTCGTTTAGACGCTGCCTCTCCTGTTCTTAAATGACCATAATTCAGAAACAAATGGTTAGAATGTCTAATCGGTTTTGTTTTGTCCAAATAGAATTTCAGCACTCTTTTTAAGTCTAAAGAATGCAATGCTTTCTCAGCCGGAGTCTCCGGATTGGGAAAGAAAGTCGGTAAAGATATAGTCTGATTGATATGGAATTCTGACACCACTTTCGGAAGGAAAGATGGGTGAGTTCGCAGAACCACTCTATTATCGTGAAAAACCGTGTACGGTTCTCTGCAAGACAGAGCCTAAATTTCGCTGACCCTCCTCGCTGAAGTAATGGCCACCAAAAAAGCCGTCTTCCACGTAAGGTGCTGTAAAGAGGCCTTGTGGATAGGTTCAAATGGAGGGCCCATAAGTTTTGACAGGACTACATTCAGTTCCCATGGAGGAGAAGGTCTCCGAATGGGAGGAAAAACCTTTTTCAAGCCTTCTAAGAAATCCTTGACTACAGGTATCGTAAAGAAGGATTCCTGAGAAGGCGACTTACGATACGCTGTAATTGCAGACAAATGAACCTTAATAGAAGATACCTGCAGACCAGACTTCGCCAGATGAAGCAAATAGGACAGTATGACATCCTCCTGAGCTCGTATGGGATTTATACCTTGTTGAGAGCACCAGATGTAAAATCTCTTCCACTTAAAAGCGTAAGAACGCCTCGTGGAAGGTCGTTTTGACTCTTTCAAGATGTTCATGCACTCCTGTGACAGCCCTAGGTGCCCATACTGTAGGAATTCAGGAGCCATGCTGTCAAGCTCAGAGAGGGAAGGTTGGGATGTAGGATTCTGCCTTCCATTCTGCTCAGGAGATCCGGTCTGCACGGCAAACTCCTGTGAGGTTTTTCCGATAAGTTGAGTAGATCCGTGTACCAGAATTGGCGGGGCCATTGTGGTGCTATCAGAATCATTCTGGTTCTGGAGTTGTAAAGTTTGTTGATTACTGCCGGTATGAGGGGAATCGGTGGAAAGGCGTAGAGAAATATCCCTGACCAGTTGATCAACAGGGCATTCCCTTGAGATCCCGGACGGCAGAACCTGGATGCGAAGTCTGGGCATTTCTTGTTTGCTTCGTCTGCAAAGAGATCCAACTGGGGTCGACCCCATTGACCGAAGATGTCCTCGACGACTTCGTCGTGTAGGACCCAGTCGTGCGCGTCTTCTAGATGTCTGCTCAGGAAATCTGCCTCTACGTTTTGCTGACCTGGCAGGTGTACCGCTGTGATAGACATTCCCCTGGCCAGGAGCCAATGCCATATCGTTTGGGACTCTCGAGACAGAGGTAGTGATCTTGTTCCCCCCTGTTTGTTCAGGTAATACATTGTGGTTGTATTGTCTGTCTGAATTAGGAGAGATTTCCCCTGAACCAATGGAGAGAAAGATTTGAGAGCCAGATGGACCGCTCTGAGCTCCAGTAGATTTATGTGATAGTTCTTTTCCTTGTCGGACCACAGACCCTGAGCTTGGAAGGAACCCAGATGAGCACCCCAACCCTGAAGAGACGCATCCGTTACCAGAGTGTCGGCTGGAATTGTCTGGTGAAACGGAGAACCTATCGACAGGTGAGGTCTGTGCATCCACCATTGTAGTGATTGAAAAGCCGCTGTTGGTAGTCGTACTCTGTCCTCCCAGCGACCAGTCTTTTGGCTCCAGTTGTTCTCTAATGCCTCCTGAAGGGGCCTCATGTGTAGCCTGGCATTCGGGACTATGAAGATGCATGAAGCCATGGAGCCCAGAAGCGATGTCACCTGACGAGCAGTAGGTGCATCGGCTGTTAATAGTTGTTGACACTTCCTGTGGATTGATAAAAGTCGTTCCTCCGAAGGATACACTCTTTGGAGCTCTGTGTTTAGTATAGCTCCCAGGTAGTGGAGGTTTTGTGTTGGAATCAAGGTTGACTTGTTGTGGTTGATTTGAAGACCTAGAGACTCGAAAGTTCTTAGTACAATGTCTCGATGTTTTCTCGCCTAATCCGGAGAGGAAGCCTTCAATAGCCAGTCGTCCAGGTAGGGGTAGACGAATATTTTTTGCCTTCGAAGATGTGCCGCTACCACTGCTACACATTTTGAAAAGACTCGGGGTGCAGACTTCAGGCCGAATGGTAGGACTCTGAATTGGTAGTGCTGTGACGCTATCTGGAAACGTAAGAATTTCCGATGTTTGGATGCTATTGGGATGTGAAAATATGCATCCTGTAGGTCGATGGAGCACATCCAGTCTCCCTGATGCAGTTGCGGAACAATCTGGTGAAGGGCTAGCATCCTGAACTTCTGTTTTCTTATGTATTTGTTCAGGAGCCGTAGGTCCAGAATTGGCCTGAAGATGCCCTGTTGACCTTTTTTCGCCACCAGAAAGTAACGGGAGTACACCCCTTTTCCTTTTTGTGCCGGAGGAACCTTTTCTACCGCTTTCTTTTGTAGGAGTGCAAGAACTTCCTTGCGTAGCAGGCTGAGATGAGAAGGAAAACATCTTGCTGGCGGCAAGTGTGGCGGAGGTTTTTTGAAAAGGAGAGAATAGCCATGTTCGACAATATTGAGCACCCATTTGTCTCTTGTGATGGAGTGCCACTCGTGAAGATGATGCGTAATACTTCCCCCCACCGGAGTGGTGCACAGTGTTGAGGGAAGCAATGCTTCATTGCTTTGTTGGTGTCTTTGCTGTAGACTGTTGAGGTCTACTTGCCCCTCGGTCTCTTGTGGGTCTACGTGCCTGAAACAGGGGACGTCCCTGTCGTTGTTGTGGCCTCTGAGACCAGTGAGGGGTTTGAACCCTCTGCTGGAATGGTCGTCTGTTGTACGGCCTGTACCTCCGCCTGAAGTCTTTCTTACGTTCCAGACCCACTGCCCTCATAGTGTCCACCTCCGTTTTCATTCGGGCCATCTCTTCATCCGCGTGGGTACCGAACAACGAATTCCCGCTGAATGGAAGGTTTAAAATGCGTTGCTGTGCTTCCTGTTTCAGACCCGTGAGCCGTAGCCAGGAAGACCTCCTAGCGCAGATTCCGTGCGCATACCCATGCGCAGCCAAATCCGCCCCGTCCGCCGCCGCGCTGATGACCTGGTTAGATACTAGGCCCCCTTCCTGCAAGATTTCTTGGAAGTCCTGTCTATCTTCCCTGGGCAACTTTTCTGTAAATCTGTGGAGTGAGTCCCACAGAGAGCGGTCATATCTGCCCAGAAGTGCTGAGGCGCTGGAGACCTTCATAGCAGATGCCGCCGTACCGCACATCTTTCTCCCCAAGGAGTCTAGGTGTCTGCTCTCCTTATCCGGGGGGACTGTGGAAGATGATGCCACAGAGTGTGTTTTTCTGGCTGCGGCTAAAATAACAGAGTCCGGTGGCGGATCCTTCCGCAGGAATAAAGGATCTTGCTCCGGAGCTTTGTACTTCTTTTGAATCCTAGCCGGGGCAGACTTGAGAGTGGCTGGAGTCAGAAAGGTGTCCATAGTAGGTTGCAGCAAACCCGGTACTAGTGGCAGCAGTTTTCTCGAGACTGATCTGTGTTGTAGGGTCTCAAAGATAACTGAGGATGAGGTGGCCGGCTCCGGTACCTCAATATTTAGTTTCTGCGCTCCCCTTAAAAGAACCTCATTAAAAGTGGTGATATCATCCACCGGTGAGATCCTAGCAGGTGGAGAATCTGTCAGTGTGGGGGAGTAGCGCCCAACAGACGATCCTGAAGAAGACCAAGAAGGTGATCTTCTGTGTGGTGTTCGCGACCTGGTTCTCCTTCGGGAACGAGACCTGCTACGAGAAGCTGTAGCAGAGTGTGCAGGTCTTGTGGTCGGCTGACGAGAAGCAGAACGAGCCCGTCCTGCTCTAGCTGTAGGCGATGGCGTTCTAGGCAATGAGGCAGTAGGAGAATACATCCTAGAGTATTGGGAATCCGGGGATGGTGCCGGTCTATTGAGGCTCTCTAACCATCTAGGTGATAGAGTGATGGGAGAAACATGCCCCGATGAGCCCGCTCTAGAATGGGATGATGCACTCCGTATAGAGACCACCGGTGAGGGAGCTTTTTCCGCTGGCTCTACTGCCTATGACACAGCTGAAGGTTGTGTCGACGTCGATTGCATCCTCAACGTCGAAAGTTGCGATGGCTGGTCTGTTCTCGACGTCGAAGGTCTTGACGTCGAAGGCCTTGACGTTGAATGTCTTGACGCCGATCGCGGGGCCTGGACCTACTCGCCGTCGTGTGTCTCGACGTTGAGTGGCGAGTGGTCGACGGCGGATGTTCATGCCGTCGTGGTGTTTTTGGCGTTGTGTCCTTCGACGCCAAGGGGCGAGATGTTCTCGATGGCGAACGGGAGCGCCGGAGATGGCTCGACGCTGAACGGCGGCCTGCCGTCGACGGAGATGTACCCCTGTGCTGTCCATGTTTCGACGCTTTGTCCCTCGACGTCGGTCTGGTCACCGTCGACGGCGATCTATGCCGGTGAGACGGTGGCGCTGATGACGTCGATGGAGAACAAATAGGCACAATCCTACCTGTCGACGTCGATCTGGCCATTCCTTCTGTTGTAGGTCTGGGAAGTGAAGAGGATGTTGACTTTTTCCTCTCCTGAAGCCCATGTAGCCTGATTTTCTCTCTGTCTTTGAGAGTCCTCCTCGACATCTTCTTACAATACTTGCAGGTGTCAGGACAGTGACTCTGTGGCAGGCAGACAATACACAGAGAGTGTGGGTCTGACTGGGCTTTCTTCTTCCCACAAGAAGGACATTTTACAAAAAGAGATGGCATTTTCTGTCAGAAAAGACTGCCAAACTCAGACAAAAGATGTTATTTGTCGAGTAAACAGGAAAAACACTATTTTTAGGAATTTTTCTGAAGAAAAAACTCAGAAAAACTGAGAGCTCAATGCTCCAGGATCCTCTCAGAAGAAGCCGGAAAAAAGAACTGACCTAACTGTGAACCAACTGTCACCTTCCCTTCACCCCTGAGGCATGGTGGGATACTGGAGGTGCTCAGGGTCTTAAAGGCACGGTGCCAAAGTTTTTATGGTTCTCCTGTGTTAACCTGCATGCAGCCTATTGGCTAAGAATGCTTCATTGTTTTTCAATGTGGTTTTTTCTATTTTTCTCTGATATTTACTGCTGTTTACTTCCCTAAGTCCAGTTTTTGGGGCTTAGGTAGATATTTATGATCTATTGTGATTTTATAATATTAAAAAAAAAAAAAAAAAAAAAAAACTTGCATAGAAATAAAGCATTTTAGCTTATTTATGATTATAGCCTGCATTGCTGTTTTACACATGATAATATGTATGTATTTTATATATATATGCTCCGGGGTCCCCGCACAAGGGCGGGAATATTCAATGTTTATGACTATTGATGAGGATCCCCTGGAAGAGAAAACCTTAAACCACCACCAATGCTGGTTTGTCACATAAACATGTCTCTGAATCAGTCACATTGGCTGCGGGGGGCACAGTGATATTGTTTCCTTTCTTGTCAATCTTAGTGCTGATGGCCACAGTAACACCAAGAGCCGGAGTGAAGGGAAGAGTAGCGTGTTGATGGAGAAGGCTGTATCTCTTCAGGAACAGCAGTCGTGGAGTTGGTTTCCTTCCTCTTTAGTATGTCCTGGCCCTGGGATATTTGTTTCCTGACTCACAGCCTATCATGTCTCATACTAGTGGTCCAGATGAGTGGGTAGGATTTATTATATAGGGCCTACTTTGAACTGTATCGCAACAAGGTGGATCTGACTGGGAAAGGGGTCAGATATTATCAACCAACGTATAGGTAGTATGCAGAGTCTAACACTGCCCCTTACTTGTGGTTTAAATACTCTGTACCAATGAAGGTGTTTGATTTAGGCTTCTTGTGTAAACTGAATCAATTTGTTGCAGTTCTATCATCCCTCTTACAGCTTTGGTGTGGAAGTCAAAAGCGTATTTATTCAGTAGGAAACTCCCAGCTGATGTCTGAGAAAGAAAGAGGGACTTGTTATTATCTAATACAATAGGGCACTGTGTCTGCCCTCTCCACCTCTTGTGGATTATTGTGCATGCACCTTGTGTGATCTTGAGTCACCTGATAAGATCACACAATGATAGTTACCAACACTTTAGCACACTTTTAGATTGGGCTTTGGATCTGCCTTCTAACACATAACCCAGTGGCTTTCTTGTCCATTTCAGCTAGCTCTCCACTTGTTTTTAAAGCGAGAAAGATTTGCCTTGCCAATGTTTGTTGAGTTTATGGTAGTTCTCCAGAATGGGGCATGATCTCTTGCCGGGGTCGCTGAAACACCCTCACTGATGCTGCAGAACGGCTGCTCCTACACAGTTCTTTAGGGAAGCAACTCTTGTGTACCTTCACACTTCTACCGCCTCCAAGCCTTCACAGCTAGTGATAGGGTTTAGCAAACCACAAGAAACCAAATGGTTGAAAAAATATGTTTGAGGAAAGGATTAAAAGGAATAAATATCTCACCCTTTCCCAATTTTTCAACTGTAGACTATTAAAAAGACATCAATAAAAAAAAAACACAGAGCTGTCCAACACAAGAACAATACCACAGTTTCTCACCAGTCGAAAAAGCAAACAGACTCACTTGTTGTTCAGAAACTTCCTAATTGATTCGGTGTTCTCCAGGAAGAGGAGCAGGTTGCGGTGGCAGAAGAGGTAGGCACAGCACAGGCAGCCGCAGACCACCCTTGAAAGGAAAGGACGATAAATGGAACTGGTCAGGACACATTAGTCTTTCTGGCTTATAGTGCACGGGACTGGACAAGCATGGCAGGAAATGTCTTCACCAATTGTATAGCTGCTGCTCCCGGAAGTGGCATAATTCCCCTGAAAAGTGGAGGGGAGGCGTAGAAATACCCAACATATTGTGAGACAGGATGATTGATTTACTATTTAACTCTAGTGTTCAAGTATGTGGAGAAAGCCTATTTGCGGGTTCTTTGCTGTAGCCCGACAAGCAGGAAGACTAGAAACATGATCAGTCAAGATGTGGAAGATTAAACAGCAGGTAGCTTTAACATAGGGGGCACAAGCAGCTGTTTACACACACTGTTTAGTAAGGCCCTTGTTCACCACCGGTCTATTCTTAATCACTTCACAGTCAATACTTGGGAATTGGCACATCTGCTACTCTGCCTTGCATTGAAAATCAGTTTGCTCACGAAACCTGTTATGTCAGGGATTAAGGATAGCATTTTGGTAAGCTTTGTGGTGGGGTCCCCTATGTGCTTTAACAGCTCTTGCTAACCAAACCCAGTCTTGCCTGGATAATACCTGTAGTCACAGCAGAGCACACCATACTCGATTCCAGCCTTTCTTTCGCCACACCACTGTAATCTAGGACTTTACTCCACACTAGCTTTAATGAGGGCCAAGCAAGACTACAAGTACCGGGCTGCACCTGGCTATTAAATAAAGGCTCATAACTGGAATGTGGGTTACTAAACCCACCCAAGATATTTCCAGACAAGTACAGCTGAATCCGTACTACAGACCAAGGGATGGATGACGGTTGACTATACAGCTATATTAGCCAGTTCATGGAAACAGGATTGTTCTTGAGATTTTACTTTCAAAATAAAATGGACTACAAGGTAATCAGAGGAACAAGGCTGCTACAAAATATCATTAAGGTCCATCATGGTGGTGTGACGCCCTGGTACGCCGACAGTCCACCGACAGTCTGCTCATCGTGCACGCGCCGTACGCACGCCGGCCTGCCTGCCTGCTGCCCTCAAGCTGGTGAAAAACCTGGCCGCCCCCCGGCCATCACCCCTGAGTGTGCAGGGGAGCAGTGGAGCTTGCAGGGGAGCAGCGGGGCAAGAGGTAGCGCAAGAGGAGGTCCTTGGGCACCCTCCAGCCCCCTGCCTCCCACCCACCATCCGCCCACTACTGATTGACCCGTTGTGCAGTTGACCTGCTAGCACCTAGAGACTCAGCAGCCCAAAAGCTGGAGGCTGGAGGTAGGCCAGCGGAAAGCCAGGGGTGTCCCGGCAGCAGCAGCAACAGGAAGGATGAAGACAGGGAAGAAATCAGACAGCGGGTAACGGACAACAGCTTGTTTGCCCTGGTGGAATCCCCTGGCGGAACCCCATGACCGAAGTCGGATTTACAGTGACCCAGCAGCACAAGGTATGGGGCTGTGAGATTGTGTGTGGCGAGCGCAGTAGGTTTAGATACCCACTGCTGAGTGTGTGCCCTGTACCCCTGCGGAAGTGGCCCGGCTAGGTTAGGTGCGGCTTGTGGGGGGTTGGTTCGGAGAAACCTGCTTGCCTCTACACAACTTCCTCTCTTCGGTTGCTCATAGCTTATTTAAAGCAAACAAGCAACCAAACAACCAAGTAACCAGCTAAGCTCAGTCTTGCAAGGCCTTTTAGGCCACCTAGCCACTCAGCAACTCTGCTACACAACAAGCCAGCTCAACCGAGCAATTAACCGTCGTCCACACTGCCTACACAGCCTATATATGTCTATACTGTTGATAAGCAGAGATGAGATCAGGCAAAATATGAGGCAGGACTACATTCACAAGTAAGAGGAACAGAAAGGAGGAACCACTGTCTGCCGAAATTCAATCAAAAAGGAGAACAGGACCAGACAGCAGAGTCGATCCTGCAAGATCATCTAGGGACCTCACCTTGAGCCCCCAGAGCCCTTCTCCCCCGCCTGTAGAGTCTCCGTCAATGCAGGACTCTATAATTGCAGTGGTAAAAGTTAAGCTAGTCAAAGCGACCAATAGCCATCAGCCTGGGGGGATGGTCCCCCTGAGCAAGGAGGATAGACATTCAGACCTCGTAAAATAACAGATTACTTTGAGGCAACAAGCAGGAATATTGATTATCAAGCTCCCCCCTCCTCTTCAATATTGGTCCAGGATCAGGCCAGGATCAGAGGAGGGGGCTAGAGGATAAAGGAAACAACCCCCACCTCCACCCCTCTCTCCCATTATTAGTATTCTGGAGGGTAGGACTTTAAGGGTTAGCTCCATAAATAAGGATTCCAAAGACACCAAAGATCTCAATGATTGTCCCACTACATTAGGGGGGGTCATTGCCCACCGCAAGTGGCCATGGCCCAGTTTTCTATTCTTTGGCGTTGGAAAGCCTGACCAAACAGCACCCTGCCTCTCCCAGTCAGGCTAGCTCAATCAACCTACTCAGTGGCGAGGACAACGCCCCATGGGGGGCGGGGAGAGAGGGGTGTCAGACTCCCCCAAGGAGTTGTAGATCTAAATACTACTATTTCCCCGCCATCAGTCCAAAAATGCAGCCCAGGAGGGACCATCCTTAAGGGCATTGGAGGAAGGTGGGGATGTATGGCTACCTACTCAGATTAATCAAGCTCTCCGGGTATCCCAAAGAAGTGACTCTAATTAGCCTGCTGCCACTTTGGCCCCCGTAACAGATATGTGGGTGGCAATTTTGAACTCAATGAAGACAACAGTAACAGCTCTGCAGTTCCAGTCTCACAAAATGGACATTGAGGTAGACCTGTTAAACACTCTGGCAGTATTTGTCCCAGGAATTGATGGCAATCTACAAGCATTAAATTCATTAGTAATAAGGATACAAAAAAATCAACTTAATGACTTTACTACCTGCTCCTGCAAGGAGGTAGTAGACTGTATGGTACAACTGCCAGTAATCTTCAAAGACATTTTGAATGAGATTCGCCCTCCATGCAATGAAGCGGGCATGGGTGTGGAGATTCCATTGCCGTTGGGCCTGCCCGTAACCAACAAACCTCTAGTGCCCTTGGAGAAGAATCAGTATAGCCTGCGAGGACCACCATTAAATGAGGTTAAGTAACTCAGAGGGGAACGCAACCAGAGCAACAGTTCCGGCTGCCCAAGGAAGTGCCCCGGAACACTCCTCTCAAATGACAGAACCTAGGGACTTGTAAGGACACCCCTGCCACCAACTGACCGAGAGAGAGCGGAAGCGTGCAAGGAAGGGCAGGAAGAACAATCAGGTGGCTTCTTGAGACAACACAGAAACACTATCCTGTAAAGTGCAGGAGGAGGATGTGGGGACAACACCCCCCCCTCCAAAGGTATCACACCCCTGGACATTAGATCCTGGGAGGCACCTTCCCCCCACCCCGGCAATTGAAGGGCCGAAGCTGGAAGGTACCGCTAGGCTCTCGCAGGATCGGCAAGCTACCATTTCATCGCGGTTCTCTGAATCTAATCAGGTAGAGTCGAGGGCCCGCCCAGGCGAGTGTGCAGAGGTGACACGCAAAGCAGGGGAGGTAGATGCCACAGCATGGAATCGGCGTTTGAGGTCAGATGAACGAGTTACTTACCTTCGGTAACGACTTTTCTGGTGGATACATTAGCTACCTGTGGATTCCTCACCTAATGAATACTCCCATGGCGCCAGCATTCGACGGAAATCTTCTTACTAGTCTCTGCACGTCGACGAGGACGTCACTCTAGCCCACGCGACGCCGTCTGACGTCATACAGGCAATAAGAGGTCCTCGACGACGTGCGGACGTCAGTACCAATCATTTTTTACGTGCATGAGAACAACCAGGCAATGCAATGAAAGAGCAAGGCAACATCCCATTACATTGTAAAAATACACAACATTGCATGAATAACTGTAAATCTTTTATATATATATATAACTCTCTGTTCTTAAAAAAATATATATACACATCAAGTATATACACAAAGATATATACATATATACATATATAAATATAATATATACAACATCTATTGCACCCTCAAAGACCAAGAGGAGCGTACTCAAGAATTACTTGGTAAGACCAGAAAGGCAACGGGGAGGCGGGTGGGACCGTGAGGAATCCACAGGTAGCTAATGTATCCACCAGAAAAGTCGTTACCGAAGGTAAGTAACTCGTTCTTCTGATGGATACAACTACCTGTGGATTCCTCACCTAATGAATAGAGTCCCAAAGCAGTACCACGCCCGGCGGTGGATGCCTAAATGGTCAAACCAAGAAATCCTGCAGCACTGACCGTGCAAAATGGCCGTCCCTTCTAACCTCAGAATCCAAACAGTAATGTTTTGCAAAAGTGTGAAGGGACGACCAAGTTGCGGCCTTGCAGATGTCGACCACCGGAACACCTCTGGCCAAGGCCGAAGTGGCCGACTTAGCTCTGGTGGAATGAGCTCTAATGCCCTCAGGAGGATCCTTCTTTGCCAAAGAGTAACAGATTTTAATGCAAAGAACAACCCACCTGGATAGTGTTCTCTTGTGGACTGCCTTTCCTCTCCTCTTGCCCACGTATCCAATAAACAGCTGATCCTCCAGCCTGAAATCCTTTGTTCTATCAATAAAGAAGCTCAACGCTCTCTTTGGGTCCAGACGGTGCAGTCTTTCTTCCTCTTTGGAAGGATGAGGCGGAGGATAGAACGTGGACAAAGTAATTGCCTGAGCCAAATGGAAGGGTGAAACAACCTTCGGGAGGAAAGCAGCCTTGGTCCTCAACACCACCTTATCCCCATAAAAAGTTGTATAAGGGGGCTTTACTGATAAGGCCTGCAACTCACTCACTCTCCTTGCTGATGTTATAGCTATCAGGAAGACTGTTTTTAAAACCAAATACCTTAAGGGGCAAGAATGCATAGGTTCAAAAGGGGACCCCATAAGGAAAGTCAGGACCAAGGACAAATCCCATTGCGGCATAATGAATGGCTTTGGAGGATATTTATTTAGAAGACCTTTCAAGAATCTAATAACAATAGGGGATTTAAATAAAGATGGTTGGTCTGGAAGACATATGAAGGCTGACAAGGCCGATAAATAACCCTTAATGGTAGCCACTGCACAACCTTTCTGCGCTAGAGACAGAGCAAAAGACAAAACGTCCGATAGATGAGCATGCAAAGGATCAATCTGCCTCTCTCCACACCACGCAACAAATTTAGACCATCTATTAGCGTAGATAGATTTAGTGGAGTGTCGCCTGGCCGCTAATATAACATCCACTACCTCCGGTGGGAGAGAGAAGGAACTCAGGTTGCCCCGTTCAATCTCCAGGCATGTAGGTGCAGACTCTGGAGGTTGGGGTGTAGAACCTGCCCCTGCGACTGCGAGAGGAGGTCTGCCCTGAAAGGGAGACGGAGCGGAGGGCACATTGAGAGTTGGAGAAGGTCGGAGTACCATACCCTCCTTGGCCAATCCGGAGCTATTAGGATGACTAGAGCCCGGTCCTGGCGAATCTTCCTCAATACTCAAGGAATCAAGGGTATGGGAGGAAACGCGTAAAGCAACTGGCCGCACCAGGTTATTTGAAACGCGTCCCCCAACGCTCCCTGCATCGGATACTGGAGGCTGCAGAATAACAGACAATGTGCGTTCTCTCGAGTGGCAAACAGATCTATCCGAGGAAACCCCCACCTCTGGAAGATTAAACGGACTTGATCTGGATGGAGACGCCACTCGTGGTCTGCCGAGAAATGGCGACTGAGACTGTCCGCACGCACGTTCAAGACTCCGGCCAGATGGTTTGCTATCAAGCAAATCTGATGGTCCTTTGCCCAGGACCATAGTCGAAGAGCTTCTCTGCAGAGAAGGTACGACCCCACTCCTCCCTGCTTGTTTATGTACCACATCGTGGTAGTATTGTCCGTTAGGACCTGTACCGACTGACCACGAAGGGAAGGGAGGAAGGCCTTGAGAGCCAGACGTACAGCCCGTAACTCTAACAGATTGATGTGAAACATCTGTTCCTCTGGAGACCAAAGACCTTTGATCTCCAGATCCCCCAGATGAGCTCCCCACCCTAGAGTGGAAGCATCCGTTATGACTGTGGCCACTGGTGGCGACTGCTGGAACGGCTTTCCTTGTGAAAGATTGTTGCTTGCAATCCACCACTTCAAATCCACAGCAGCATCTCTGGAGATCTTGACAGTACCCTCTAGATCCCCTTTGTGTTGAGACCACTGCCTTCGGAGGCACCACTGAAGAGCCCTCATATGCCAGCGAGCATGCGTGACCAACAGAATGCAGGAGGCAAACAGACCGAGCAGACGAAGGACCTTGAGGACTGGAACTAACGCTCCATTTCGAAACATTGGAACCAAATCCTGAATATCTTGAATCCGCTGAGGCGGAGGAAAGGCCCGACCCAATGTTGTATCCAGTACTGCCCCTATGAACAGGAGGCGCTGAGAGGGCTCTAGGTGAGATTTGGGCTCGTTCACCGAAAAACCCAGGTCGAACAACAACTGGGTTGTTGACTGCAGATGATGCGACACAAGCTCCGGGGACTTGGCTTTGATCAACCAGTCGTCCAAGTAAGGGAATACTGCTATCCCCTTCCTTCTGAGTTCTGCCGCAACCACCGACATCACCTTCGTGAAGACTCGAGGTGCTGAAGTAAGACCAAACGGAAGGACCGCAAACTGATAGTGCTGCGATCCCACCACAAACCGGAGATACTTCCTGTGTGACTTGAGTATCGGGATATGAAAGTAAGCATCCTGCAAGTCGACAGACACCATCCAGTCTTCCTTGTTCAACGCCAAAAGCACCTGTGCTAGGGTCAGCATCTTGAACTTTTCCTGCTTGAGGAACCAATTCAAGATCCTCAGGTCCAGAATTGGTCTCAAATGACCATCCTTCTTGGGAATCAGGAAATACCTTGAGTAACATCCTCGACCCCTTTCCTGCTCTGGGACCAACTCCACCGCGCCCTTTGAAAGGAGGACTTGTACCTCCTGTTCTAGCAACAGGAGGTGTTCTTCTGAACAATAAGAAGGGCGGGGCGGGATGAGGGGCGGGAACTCCCGAAAGGGAAGGGTGTAGCCTTTTCCCACAATACTGAGAACCCACGTGTCCGTTGTAACAGTCTTCCATTTTGTGAGAAAATGCTGTAATCTTCCCCCTACAGGAGAGGAGTGAGTGGGAAATGGCGGAAGCCTAAGGCTGCTTCCCCTGCTGCACCCCGCCAGAGGATGAGGAAGAGGCAGAGTGCTGCTGAGAGGCTCCTCTGTTGCGGACCCTACCTCTCCCCCTAAAAGATCTATAGGGATGGGAAGAGGCAGGTTGCTGATATCTTCCCCGAAAGGAAGAGGAGGAAGAGCCACGCCCAAATCCACAAAACCTCCTGAAAAATCTGGAAGAGGCCGTGGCAGAAGGAGCTTGGAGCCCTAACGACTTAGCCGTGGCCCTGCTTTCCTTAAAACGTTCCAAGGCCGAATCAACCTTGGCCCCAAACAGTTTGTCCCCATCAAACGGGAGATCCAACAATGTGGACTGTACATCCGCAGAAAAGCCCGAGTTACGGAGCCAGGCCTGTCTCCTTGCCACCACAGTTGTGCCCATTGCTCTGGCTACCGAGTCAGTGGTATCCAGTCCCGTCTGGATAATCTAGGACGCAGCAGCCTGGGCATTTGAAGCAAGATCCAAAAGACCCTGGGGAAGCTCTGTAAACGATGAGGAAATGTCATCCATCAGAGCATGAATATACCTCCCCAGGATACAGGTTGCATTAGTGGCTTTTAACGCCAGACTGCAGGATGAAAAAATCTTCTTGGACTGCGCCTCTAGTTTCTTAGAATCTCTGTCCCCAGGCACCGTCGGGAAAGAACCAGGCGCTGACTTGGATGAACAGGAGGCCTGCACCACCAAGCTCTCCGGCGTAGGGTGCCTAGATAGAAAACCAGGGTCAGTCGGAGCCGCCCGATACCTCCTAGCCATGGCTCTGTGAACTGCTGGGGAAGATGCCGGCCTCTTCCACACCTCTAACACCGGATCCAGCAGAGCGTCATTAAATGGGAAAAGAGGCTCCGCCGCAGCTGAGGCCGGATGTAACACCTCTGTTAAAAGGTTTTGTTTAGCCTCCACCATCGGCAAAGGCAGGTCCAAAAAACTAGCTGCCTTCCGTACCACTGCATGAAAGGAAGCAGCCTCCTCAGTATATTCTCCCGGGGACGAAAGATCCCACTCAGGGGAAGTGTCCAGCCCACTGGCCGACTCCAGACCACGCAGCCCATCACCCGAGTCCTCTAGCTCTCCTTCCTCCAGGGCTCGTTGGTACTCCTGCTCCTCTAATACACGGAGAGCACGTCTCCTCGAATGAAGTCGTTGTTCAATACGCGGAGTCGACAATGCCTCCGCCGAAGTCGAAGATCGGCGCCGATCTTCAGAAGCCACCGACGCCGCGTCCGGCGCCACAGGTAACTTCGGCGCCGACGAAAGAGCAGCTGAAGCAGATGGACCCACCGGAGTCACAGGCCGAAATCCCGACGTCGACGAGATGGAAATCCCCGGGGCCAATCCTTCTGAAGCCACCGGAGCGGCCACCGGCGCCGACACTGGCGCCGAGCCCACGTTCCCAAAAGGGAGAAAGGGCATAAAGGGTGCCGGCCGAAGAGGCGCAGGATCACCCAAAGAAAAGGCCAAAGGCCCAGCCGGAGCACCCCCTGGAGCCATCTGTTGGAAGATGGCATACATCGCATTCAAGAATGCGGAACTATCGGCTCCAGGGGTGGGAAAAGCCGGATACTGAGGTGCCTGTCTCGGAGGCGACCCCGACGCCGGCCTCGACGTCTGCGCCGGAGAAAACACCTGAGGCTCCAATACCTCAATCACCGACGCCTGTCCAGGTGAAGTTGGAGACGCCGGAGAGGGCAACGGCGTCGAAGGATGCGGCGTAACCGTGGGACTAATCTCCCATGTCCTTCGGCGCCGATCCGAAGACCTGGAACGAGTCTCCTTCGAATGACGCCGAGATTCTCTACGGCGCCGGGAGTCTCGATGACGCCGATGTCTTGGAGAAGAAGACTTCTTGTGATGCTTCTCCTTCGATTTTGCCATAAACAGCTTCGCCTCACGTTCTTTGAGGGCCTTCGGATTCATGTGCTGGCATGAATCACAAGTCGAGACGTCGTGGTCGGAGCTCAAACACCAAAGGCAATCGGAATGAGGATCCGTCACCGACATCTTGCCTCCACACTCACGACAAGGCTTGAATCCAGACTTTCTCTGCGACATTATTACCACAGCGAAAGACTACGCAGCAAAAATACACTGTAACCACAAAAGTAACAGTTGCTCCCTCGAAGATAACCGTTTCGAATGCACGGAAAAAAGGGAACTGACGTCCGCACGTCGTCGAGGACCTCTTATTGCCTGTATGACGTCAGACGGCGTCGCGTGGGCTAGAGTGACGTCCTCGTCGACGTGCAGAGACTAGTAAGAAGATTTCCGTCGAATGCTGGCGCCATGGGAGTATTCATTAGGTGAGGAATCCACAGGTAGTTATATCCATCAGAAAGAGCAGATATCTCAATTGCACAGCCAAGTTCGACAGATAGTTTAAACCAGGCTATGTTGGATCGAGGCCTGCAGTTGTTATGGACCCCAGAGTATAAATCCAGAGGCCCACAAGATATGCTCAACCGCTCTACTATTCTCAAATTAATAACGCACTCCCGGACTTGGCATCAGTGACTTCTGATGACACTACCGCTATAAAATTCATCCAAGTGCAGGGTAGTCAGCAAACGGATCCCACTGTTGTGATATTTGCATCTCTGGAACTACCAACGCAAATCATGGAAAAGAGAAGCATCCTGAAAGATTGGGGAATTGAGGTATGCTTCCACCTAGGGGAAAGATACCTGCACCATTTACTGCAGGGAAGTCATTTGAACAAGAAAGAAGTAACAATCTGGTCCATCCTATGAGGAGTAAATGGGAAGTCCCATATTGGAGAACCTGGCCAAGACCCATCGGGACAAGGAGCGGTAGCTCAATCAGATTTAAAAATAGAAATAAGGGAAGAAGAGGGCCGAAGAAGGATAATATCCAGACAACCCTCGATTGAAGGCCACCCTCAAGACAAATGGTCTTGGCTTCCAACAGTGCTAGCCCAAAGAATACCCCCAAAAGCCTGAATGACAGTCCAGCAGTCACTCCAGATGCAATGATCATTAAGTATTTGCTCATGGAATAGAGGGCCTCCAGTCGAAGGTGGGCGATGCAGAGGTTATCCAATTCCTGGGCTCCTTCGATATCGTAATGTTGCAGGAAAAATGGGCACTTATGAACTGTCTTCTAATTTGATATGAGGAATTTAATAAGCCTGCAGTGAAACATAACAAGTGGTTTGTCAATCTATATCAACTCTAAGCTTGGGGTGAAACAGTCCAGGGGACAGATGGGAGATCAGCCGTTCAAGTAGGTTCGTTTGGACAGCTGGGCAAAAAACATTCATGATTCTTTGGTCCTGACCAAGGTGTACATTAATCCTAAAACGAAAATGTTGGAAACCAATAAACTGTTAAAACAACTGCTCCACATAACAAATGCATAAAATTCTGCCTATCGGCTGGTTTCAGGAGATTTTAATCTTAATCTATTTCACATACCAAGTGAGGATCATGTACAATTAGCGGTTCCACTTCCCATTCAAAACCTACCACACTGAAGAAAGAAAGACAAAATTGGTACGAAGCTAATTAAGAGCTGTGAGCTAACAGGCTTCTTTGCATTAAACGGGCAGCTACCGTCAGATACACCACTGGCCTGGACAAGAGCCACTGAAAAAGTGGTTTCATACCTAGATTATACTCTGGTAAATGTCCCCCTATTTAAATTTGTGAGGGACTTTAGAATCCAAGATCATTCAGAAAGTGACCATAAGCCGCAAATAATCACAATCCATACCCAAGTGCCTATCCAGGAAGAAACAAACCTCCTCACTGGGGAGCTGAAAACCTAAAGCGATTAAGATGGAGCTCTCATGCGGGCGCAGCTCAAGCAGAGTAAGCTGTTGGGAAACTGGAAAATATGGCCAATGATCCACTAAGGGCAGTTGCTATATGTGAGATGTAGGAAGCCGGCTCTATTTATACTATCTCAAAGTGAGAGATAGTGTGCACAGAGTCCAGGGGTTACCCTTAGAGGTTGATAGTGGCAATAATAGATAATATTAATGCTCTATTTGTGGTAGTGTGGTCGAGCAGTTAGGCTTATCAGAGGGTAGTCTTAAGCATTTGTTGTACACACATAGGCAATAAATGAAAACACACACTCAATGACTTAACTCCAGGCCAATAGGTTTTTATAAAGAACAATATTCTTTTCTTAATTTATTTTAGAACCACAGGATTCAAACTGCAGGTAGGTACATAACTTGTAAGGTACTTGGCATAGGTAAATATAGAACTTTGAATCAAAACAGTAATGTACACAATTTAGCATAAAATGGCAATAAGCTATTTTAAAAGTGGACATTGCAAAATTCAAAAGATCTTAGGGGAGGTAAGTACAGGTTAGTTTTTGAGGTAAGTAAAGCACTTACAAGTTCAGTCTCCGTGCATAGGCAGCCCACCGTTGGAGGTTCAAGTTAACCCCAAACACCCAGCACCAGCAACACTGGGCCGGTCAGGTGCAGAGGTGAAAGAGGGGCCCAAATAACATATGCACCTATGGAGACTAGGGGTGCTCTGGTTCCAGTCTGCTAGCAGGTAAGTACCTGCGTCGTCAGGGAGGAGACCATGGGGTTTTTGTAGAGCACTGGGAGGGTCCCAAACAGGCACACAAAATACACCCTTAGCAGCGGCTGGGTGCAGTGTGCAAACAAGGCGTCGGGTTTTGTATTGGAATCAATGGAGGGACACGGGGGTCACTCTGACGATGCAGGCAGGGCATAGGGGGGCTTCTTGGGCCAGCCACTGACTGGGAAAAGGAGAGGGCTGCCTGCTGGTCACTAATGCACCAGTAGTTGGTCCTTCATGGGACTGGGGACTGTGGGTGCAGTGATTCTTCCAGGCGTCGGGTTCTTTTTACCTGGCAGTCGCGGTCAGGAGGGCCCTCTGAATTATCTCTGTAGGCGTCGTCGCAGGGGTGCAGGGAGGTCGGCTCAGGGTGGACACGTCGTTGGAGTTGCCTGGGGGTCCTCTCTGCAGTGTTGGTTTCTCTGGACACGGGCCGGGAGCGTCAGGAGCAGAGTGGTGGGGAACGATCAGCCTAGCACTAGCAGTTGGGCTGGCATGCAGGGGACATCTCTAAGATGCCCTCTGAGCGCATTTCTCAATAAATCCCACACTGGCATCAGTGTGGATTTATTGTGCTCAGAAGTTTGATACCAAACTTCCCAGATGTCAGTGTAGCCATTATGGAACTGTGGAGTTCGTGTTTGACAAACTCCCAGACCATATACTCTTTATGGCACTTACAATGTCTAAGCATTGGCTTAGACACTGTAGGGGCATAGTGCTCATGCTGCTATGCCCTCATCTGTGGTAAAGTGCACCCTGCCTTAGGGCTGTAAGGCCTGCTAGAGGGGTGACTTACCTATGCCACAGGCAGTGAATTGAGGCCATGGCACTCTGAGGGGAGTGTAATGTCGACTTAGTCATTTTCTCCTCACCAGCACACACAAGCTATGAGGCAGTGTACATGTGCTGAGTGCCCCAGGGTGGCATAAAATATGCTGCAAACCTTAGAGAACTTCCCTGGCCACAGGGCCCTTGGTACCAGGGGTATCAGTTACAAGGGACTTATCTCTGTGTCAAGGCTGTGCCAATTGTGGGAACAAAGGTACAGTTTAGGGAAAGAACACTGGTGCTGGGGCCTGGTTAGCAGGGTCCCAGCACACTTTCAATCATAACTGTCATCAACAAAAGGCAAAAAGATAGGGGTAACCATGCCAAGGGAGGCATTTCCCTACAGACGAAGCAGTGGACGGAGATGCTGGAGGAACAAATAAGCTGAGAATGACCTTTAAAATAAATCAAAGCATTCCGGAGCCCCCTTCTAGGCCCAAGGGAATCACATCAGAGTCAGATCTCCTTCTAGACCATCACTACTCATGGGATTCACAGGGTTTGGAGAGAAATAGCCTTTCCTAAATTCCCAAAACGTAAGAGACCCACAGGAGTATTAAGGTAGATGATTCTTTTGGAATCGCAGGAAAAATCTCACCGCTTCTGCCCTGCAGAAGCCCACATTAATCCAAGGGTTTTGCAACAGCCATCTGAGGAGGCCCAGCACAGCAAGGGACTGAGGTCCAGCTTTACTAAGGGCTTGCCTTGCCCTTGCTTCAAGCAAAGTGATGCAAAGGAACTCAGGCCCTTACCTAGGGTGTAATAAGTCACTAAAGCTGCTTGTGTGGCTCTGCATGGTTTAGTAAATCCAAGGTAAAGCAAAGCAGCACATTTTGCTGCCTTGAATTCCCCATCACACATAAAAAAGATAAAATGCCTTTGAGGATTTTTTTGTGGAGGAAGAAGTCCCTTTTTGCACAAAATCAAAACTGCTTGTAACGCAGTGGAAAGGTTTCTGTGTTAGTGCTAAATGGCACACAGGGCGCACATTTCTGATGTCTCCTTTTCACAGAGTGCAGCAAATTGCCTTGTTTCACTGCACTGTGTGAAATGTTGGTAAATCTGCCTCTGCATCCCTCTGCCTGTCCTGTTGAGGTGTTGGGGGTTCTTTATGGGTGCCTGATCTCAGGAAGGTGAGAGAGACCAGCAGTAGCCTCTCTCCAATGCAAAAACTCTCCCTCGAATGTCTATAGGTTACATTTATGATGAGAAACATCTATACTACCTCTCCACATTTAGTTCATGCCCTCTCACTGTTTGGATTAGATTGTCGACGCACAATGTCGACTGATTTTCAAGATATTATTGAACAGATTGCATGTGTAGTGTTGCATTTGGAACAAGAGAGATGCATATGACTGTTCTTTCCAGAAGGAAAGACATGCATCCATATTTTTGTTAGTTCTTTAAAAAAAAATTTAAACTGCTGCCACTCTCCCTTTTGAATGAAGCACTTTTCCCTGCTTATGTATGCCAAAATTTGAATTTGGGTAGTGGCAGGCTTCTAGGTGATGTTTCGACCCAGATGATACATCAGGAAGCTTGTGATCTGCAGATTCAGTTTTTTCTCTACTGGGCTGTCTTCTTTGATGAGCCAGTCGTCTGGATCTACGTAGATCTTTTGTTGACATAGATAGGCTGCCACTGCTACCATACACTTAAAGGTGTACAGTGCCACTACTACCATACACTTAAAGGTTTGCAGTGCAGATATCAACCAGAAGGGAAGCACTGAATATTAATAACACCTCACCAAAAACTGCAGAAATGTCATGTGTTCCCTGCCATTTGAATCAGGTGGTACACACATCCAAACTTCTTCCCAGAGATCAGGAAATATCTGATAAAATGCAAGTGCATGAAATTTCTCTCTTGTGATGAACTTGTGAGTGAGCCTTAAACCTAGAATAGTCTGAACACACTAATTCTATTGCTTGGTTCTTCATCACAGAAGCACTTTCCTTGTCGTGATGAGCATGTTGGTGGAACCGATGGAGAAGTAACTCTGAAGCTTAGCCATCTCATACTATAGCACCGAGCTGTTGAGTCTGATGTTTTGTCACTTTTTGAGGTGTTAAGACATACACCCCCTAGTGCAGTGGATTATATAAGGGTGGATTGTGTCATTGGCTAGAGTTGGATGGGGTTGTCCTGAGGCACTGGCACGCTGGGGATGGTTAGAGGATGTCTTTCTCAGGCCTCGTCTTTGGTGATACGAGTATCTGTCTTTGGTGATACTAGTATTTGTTAGGTTTCTACTGTTTTGAGGCTGCTATACAGCGGCAGCTCTTCCGCTATGGTGAAGGAGCGTCGCCCCTCCCCCCGCCAGCAGCAGCAGCTGCAAACCTTTTACAATAAAACAATAATAAACCATGTTTATTATTGTTTTATTGTAAAAGGCGGGGCCATGGGGTGTGACAGGGACCTCAGTGTGCATGTATGTTTGGACGGCTGTCTCGGGGTGGCCAACCACACATGCACACTGGGCAGGCAGAGACTCCCAGCCTGCCTCGGAGCACCAAGCCATGGGTTTCCAGCCAATCCTAACTCTGCTTTCATGCTGCCAGCAGAATCATAGCAGCATTAGGATTGGCCGCAGGGCAGGCTGGGAGCTTGTGCCTGCTGTGAGGACCGAGGAGTAGCACAGCGAGAAAGGTAAGCTTTTTTTATAGTTTTTTTTTTTTTTGTCCTTCCCCTGCCACGTGCTGCTCTGCCCCGCCCCTTCCCCCCGCAAGCCACGTCTGCTGATATAACCACAAACAGAATAGAACCTTATGGCATTGTAAATATGGACACTCTTTTTGGTGGAATTATGATTCAAAACAGGCTTCCATTCTATCTGACCAACGTTGTCTCAGCCTCATTTTTTATTTGCAATATTTTCTCCTCCCCATGTTGGTCAATCACATCAGAGCCAAAGAATGGCAGGTCCAGTATGTTTAGCTGATCATCAGGCTTCATAGTAGTGAGACACAGGCCAGAAGATCTTCTCAGAGTGATGCCAAGACAGAAGCCTGAAACCACAATCTTGTCTCATTCAAAGGCTACACTAATTGAACAGGAGAAAGACTGCTGGCACCACTTCACAAAAAATGCTGTTTGTGGTCTTTAGGGTGCTCATCTGCAAACTGTTGAACTGTTTCCTATAGGGAACAATTGTAGCTCCCTAAGAAGGCTTTTACTCTGGTGGCCTTCCAGGGTCTAGAGGATGTAGCACACATCTTCCTGCCTGCTGCATCCTTTCTCTTGCTCTCCAACAGAAGGATGTAACATTTCAAGATTTAACACATGCCTCTTCCAGACAGTTGATACTATATTAGAGTCATGTTTTGGCTCCATTCATAGGAAAGCAGGCTACTGCCCCACTATCCTGCATTTCCTAATCAGTCAATGATGGCTAATTACATCATGGCTGATGTCAGAAACTTTTCCTTTGCTATATATAGAAGCCTAGGTACCAGAAGCAGCAAAGTCTAGGCCCTTCATTATGAGTGGTCTCTTAATTCTGTTGAGACTAGCAACAGCAGCCGCTAGTGCCAACACAAATTAAAAGATCTCTTTACTTTCACAAGAAGGTGTATTCGAGAATGGGGCCCAGAATTACTGATTTTCTCCAGTATGCATTCCTTAGTGAGCCCTCAGGATCCAGCTCATAATGTGCTGGATTTTTCTCTCCCCTGGTGTTACCAGTATCAGTAGTATCTGTAACTCAGTGGTTAGGGAAATACTGGCCCATTTTCAGGGCTGCTCATAAAGAGGTCCTGAGTGTTATTCTGTGTGGGAGAATCTCTTTTGTGATAAGTAGATCTGTGCGAGGAGCCTCTACCAGCTTACTAAGTTCTTGAGCCAGTACTTCTTGAAAAGCTGACATGTCATTAATAGGTGAGACTCTCAATGGACAGGCAGTGAAGGAAGCTGGAGAGTATAATCTTGAAGTGTTACTATCTGACAGGAGAGGAAGAAGGGGCTCTCTCAACTCTATTTTTAAGAGGAGGCTGATTTTCCTCAAACTCATGTGATGGTTGAAGAGGGGGAAGGGAAGAAGGGGGAGGAGGGAGCAGTATATACAATGGAATCAACAGAGTGGGCAATGGATGTGAAGGAGGTCTCTTTTAGTTGGGCAACATAGATGTTTATCTGGGCACATCAACAGGTTTTGGAGCAGGAAGTGGAGGTTGTAAGGGAGGTTTCAATGGGACCACTAATGCATCGTCAGATGGAATCATGAATAACTGTGACCCAAAATGTACTTTGGCCATAGCTGGCATAAGCAACAACTGTAGCCTTCTTCCAGGCATTATTGGGTCTCTCTCAGAACAATGGGTTGCCATTGAGTGCCTTGAAATCTATCTACGCAAAGCTGAAACATATTCCATCACTGAGTTATGCTTTAAGTAGGGTGATGCGTTGAGGCACAACGAGCCGATGACTTCAGATGTTGAGATCCTCAGTGCCTTGACATTGAAGATTTACCTGATGCTGAGTGATATTGAGCTTTCAGTGTTTGTGTCCGGGTGGATCCGACCTCTATGGTAAGCAAGTGGGGCTATTCCTGTTGGTGATATCAATATCATTGATGTCAAACTCGAGCACCGATATCAGGAGAGTTGAGAATGGTGATGTTTCTTGTATTCCTCCTTCCTGCACTTCTTCTCCCTCAATCTCACTCTGTAAGATTGTTTTGTGGCTTATGGCACCAACCCAGAGGAACAGAATCCTTCCCTGGAGGCCCTTTCAAGCCTCTTCCTGTATTACTTGGGCTCAAGATCATCCAACATTCCTCTCAGCCTGACACCTTCTCTATCTTTTATTATTTTCTTAGACATTTTTGCTCAGACCTCACACTCTCTGGTTGTTTGTCACGTAGGTAGGCAAACCGCACACAGCTCTTGAGGGTCTCTTGCAATCTTTTTTTCCCACAGGTAGGGCACTTCATGAACTGTGAAGCTATGAAGTGGCAGAAAATTTGAAGAAAGTCATTAAAAGCTTTCTTGAGAAAATATGCACCAAGGAAGTCGAAATAATCTGTATATATGTAGAAACAATGGATAAACACCCACAGTGTTCCGAGATACCAACCTGAAGAGATGAAAAAATCTGAATCTTTAAGGTAGCTGCCAGTGCTAGGCATCATGAAATAGGAAAGCCACTGCAGCCCTAAAGTGACAGGGTGGTTATTAAATCTGGTGATGTCGAAAAGCTGTTTTCCTCATATGGCATGCTGGAGAGCAATTTGAGGACTAAGGGCCATATGTACGAACACTTTTTCCCACAGACACAGAATGGGTAAAAACCTTTGCTACATCTGGCCCTGAGAGCTGTGAAAACATAATTTTATATTCTTGTTGCTTTAATGTATTTTTTTTTTGCATCCTGACAACGTACTTTGGTATATTTTATAATCAAATTTGATTGTCAATTTGTATTAATCTGAAGTGCCCTTTCACCCAACACGCCTTTCACGTAGGCCTAGAAGCGATTTTATTTGAGTTCCCAGATTTGCACATTTCTTGCATCTTGCAGGGAAAGTCAAACGTCACTTCCAATATAAGCAATCAGAATTGTGATTTAAGAAGTTAAGTCAGACCTGTGCTCCAGTATGGTATCTCTGCCCTGAGGATGTGCTGCATTTTCTCCATGAGAAGATCCTGTCAACTGCTCACTGGATAGATTTTACTAAAAGTAACACGTTTTTGTCACTTGTTTGCATCCCACAGACGTCTATGGTAAGAAAAATTATTTAAATTGTTTGATTGTACATGCAGTTTAGCATTACGTGCTCCAAGTGCCCATTTTTTGTGCAATTGAGGTAGTCAGATGAAATGACAAACGTCTCTTCATTATTTGTTGTGCTGCTTGTTATTTTTGCATTAAACCCATGTTAGAGTTTTTGGCTTCCTGACGTGTTTTAAATTAAATGTGTTGTAATGTAGTTTTAAGTGCGGATTTGTTTTTTAAAAACCGCCCTAAGAAAGTCATAACTCTCAGCCTTAAATAGAAAATGGAAGGGTATTTTCTGCACTGGAAATGCTGATCTCTTCACCTCTTTTTAGATAATGTATGGAGTTCAGATGTTCTGGTGTCCCTGCACATATCAGGGAGTTATTCTAACAGTTATGACCACAACGTCTGACCGCTGCTTTGGAGACTAAAGGCTCCAGACATGTTGCCAAACTCTAGATTTTGGTAGTCTGACTGCTGTGTGGTTGGGCCATGAAAGCAGTGTCTGGATGCTCCAGCCATGCGCCTTCAGGGTTGTGTCTATATCACTTGAAGGAATTGCTTTTGGGCAGCAGAGAGTTTCTTTAGGTCAACAAACTGATCTCTTGCTTTATTTTCACCCTAGTGTTGCTGCACTCCGGACAGAACTTCACCTCGTATTCTCATTGATCCGGCATTAAAACTAAGAGCCCTCCATATAGTTTATGCTCCTTTCTGGTAGCTGTGCAGTTGGCACATGTTGATTCTGAACTGGCATGTGTCATGACGTTCTACAGGATCACATGTTTGCACTTTGAGCTGGACCTCACTAAACTTACAAAAATCGTTAGCTATCAACTTTCCAGAGCAGTGAGCAGGACAAACAGGAAACACTGGTGGAAACAGTCTATGAAAACACCTCAGGCATACTGGACCAAGGAAAAGGAAGTGCTGAAAGAAAATGAGTTACTTACTTGTAACTGTAGTTCTCCAGTATTGGAATCTTTCATAGATTCACATGCTTGAATCATTCGTCGCCGAGATGGGAGTCGAGTCCCCAGTACATTATAATACCAATGTAGTAGCAACTATACTGGAACAAGTCCTAAAGGCTTCCCACCTTAGTAGCCTATCCTTGTCTGTTTGAGAAAAAAGACCAAACCTAGGTTTCAGCCAATCAGGCTTCCCCTCCCTCCAGAACCCTCCTGTGAGATGCTCCAGTCCCTCCGATTTTCCAAAGCACGAGTGCCAAAGTGTCAGAAGGAGAGAACATAGATTGGTGAGCTTCCAATGGGAGGAGGGAGGGTCGCATGTGAATCTATGAAAGATTCCAATACTGGAGAACTTCAGTTACAGGTAACTAAGGGCCACATGTATGAAGATCCGGTTTTGTGACTCACAACTGTCACAAAACCAGATGTACATGGGATCGCAAATGACCTACTGTAGGAGGCTGGCCTGGCTTGTAGTGGGTACCAGAGGTACTTACACCTTGTGCCAGGTCCAGTTATCCCTTATTAGTGTAGAAGAGGTGTTTCTAGCAGCTTAAGCTGATAGAAGGTAGCTATGGCAAAGCAGCTAAGGCTGAACTAGGAGACATGTAAAGCTCCTACTATACCACTGGTGTCATATGCACAATATGGATAAGTTACTTACCTGTAAATCCTAGTTCTCTTCCAGGGGTATCCTCATCAAAGTCATAAACTTTGAATATTCCCGCCCTTGTGCGGGGACCCCGGAGCATATATAAAATACACACATATTATACATGTGTAGAAAACAGTCATGCAGGCTATAATGTTAAAAACAGGCTAAAATGCTTTATTTCTATGAAGTTTTTTTTTTTTTTTTTTTTTTTTAATATTATAAAACTACAATAGAGCATAAATATCTACCCAAGCTCCTAAAACTAGGCTTAGGGAAGTAAGCAGCAGCAAACTCTAGAGAAAAAATAGAAAAAACTGCATTGAAAACAATGAAGCATTCTTAGCCAATAGGCTGCATGCAGGTTAACACAGGAGAACCATTAAAACTTTGGCACTGTGCCTTTAAGACCCTGAGCACCTCCAGTATCCCACCATGCCTCAGGGGTGAAGGAAAGGTGACAGTTGGTTCACAGTTAGGTCAGTTCTTTTTACGGTGACAATTTGTATAACTGATTCAAAATACAGTCTGCCCTGCACTTCTAGGAGACGTGCGTCCGGGGAGGAGGGTGGGTTGTTTATGACTTTGATGAGGATACCCCTGGAAGAGAACTAAGATTTACAGGTAAGTAACTTATCCTTCTCTTCCAGGGGATCCTCATCAATAGTCATAAACATTGAATAGATTAGCAAGCCCATCCCTAAATCCAGCGGACTGTCCGATAGAAGTGCAGGAATAGATAGATATTACGCAAATAGATTTCTTAGAGAGGCCTGCCCCACTTGGGCATCCGATCTTGCATCTGAGTCTAAACAGTAATGTCTAGTAAACGTATGGACAGACTTCCATGTCCAGCCTTACAAATCTCAGATATAGGAACATTGTTAAGGAGGGCAGTAGTAGCCGCTTTTCCCCTTGTGGAATGCGCTCTAGGCCGCGCTAGTAATTGTTTATTAGCTAGCTGGTAAGTATTAACAATACAAGAAACTATCCATCTTGATATTGTTCGTTTAGATGCTGCCTCTCCTGTCCTCAAATGACCATAGTTTACAAACAAACGGTTAGAGTGTCTAATCGATTTTGTCTTATCCAGATAAAATTTCAGCACTCTTTTCAAGTCTAAGGAGTGTAATGCTTTCTCTGCCGGAGTCTCCGGATTGGGAAAGAAAGTCGGTAAAGATATGGTCTGATTGATATGGAATTCTGACACCACCTTCGGAAGGAAAGATGGGTGAGTTCGTAGAACCACTCTATTGTCATGAAAAACCGTGTACGGTTCTTTGGAAGACAAGGCCTGGATTTCACTGACCCTCCTCGCTGAAGTAATGGCCACTAGAAAAGCCGTCTTCCACGTAAGGTGTTGTAAAGAGGCCTTATGTATAGGCTCAAAAGGAGGGCCCATAAGTTTTGCCAAGACTATGTTCAGTTCCCATGGAGGAGAAGGTCTCCGAATGGGCGGAAAAACTTTCTTCAAACCTTCTAAGAAATCCTTGACTACAGGTTTCGTAAAGAAGGATTCCTGAGAAGGTGACTTGCGATAGGATGTAATAGCAGACAAATGTACCTTAATAGATGATACCTGCAGACCGGACTTCGCTAGATGAAGCAAATAGGACAGTATGACGTCCTCCTGAGCCCGTATGGGATTATGACCTTGATGACAGCACCATATGTAGAATCTCTTCCACTTAAAAGCGTAAGAACGCCGCGTGGAAGGCCGTTTGGACACTTTCAAGAAGTTCATGCACTCCTGTGAGAGCCCTAGGTGCCCATACTGTAGGAATTCAGGAGCCATGCTGTTAAGCTCAGAGAGGGTAGGTTGGGATGTAGAATTCTGCCCTCCATTCTGCTCAGAAGATCCGGTCTGCACGGCAGCCTCCTGTGAGGTTTTTCCGACAGGTTGAGGAGATCTGTGTACCAGAATTGACGGGGCCATTGTGGCGCTCTAAGAATCATTCTGGTCCTGGATCTGTAAAGTTTGCTGATCACTGCCGGAATGAGGGGAATCGGCGGAAAAGCGTAGAGAAATATCCCTGACCAGTCGATCAACAGGGCATTCCCTCGAGATCCCGGACGGTAAAACCTGGATGCGAAGTCTGGGCATTTCTTGTTTACTTCGTCTGTGAAGAGATCCAGTTGAGGCCGACCCCATTGCGCGAAGATGTATTCTGCGACTTCGCCGTGTAGGACCCAATCGTGAGCGTCCTCTAGGTGTCTGCTCAGAAAATCTGCTTCCACGTTCTGCTGACCTGGCAGGTGCACCGCTGTAATTGACATTCCTCTGGCCAGGAGCCAATGCCATATCGCTTGGGACTCTCGCGATAGGGGTAGGGATCTCGTTCCCCCTTGTTTGTTCAAGTAATACATCGTGGTTGTATTGTCCGTCTGTATTAAGAGCGTTTTCCCCTGAATTAGTGGTATGAAAGACTTGAGAGCCAGATGGACCGCTCTGAGTTCCAGCAGATTGATGTGGTACTGCTTTTCCTTGTCTGACCACAGACCCTGCGCTTGAAAGGGACCCAGATGAGCCCCCCATCCCTGAAGAGACACATCCGTTACTAGAGTGTCTGATGGAAACACCTGGTGAAACGGAGCACCCACTGACAGGTGAGGTCTGTGCATCCACCATCTCAATGACTGAAGTGCTACTGCCAGTAACTGCACCGTGTCCTCCCAGCGACCTGTCCTTTGGCTGAGTTGGTCTCCAATGCCTCTTGGAGGGGTCTCATGTGGAGTCTGGCATTTGGGACAATAAAAATGCATGATGCCATGGAGCCCAGTAGCGATGTCACCTGACGCGCCGTAGGTGCGTTGGCTCTCAACAGGTCCTGACACTTCCTGCCTATTGAGGATAGTCGTTCCTCCGAAGGATACACTTTTTGGAGTTCTGTGTTTATTATAGCTCCCAGGTAGTGAAGATTCTGTGTTGGAATCAAGGTTGACTTTTGGTAATTGACCTGAAGACCTAGAGCTTCGCAAACTCCGAGTACAATGTCCCGATGGCTTCTCGCCTGCTCCGGAGAAGAAGCCTTCAGTAGCCAGTCGTCTAGGTATGGATATATGTATATCCTTTGTTTTCGAAGATGCGCCGCCACCACTGCCATACATTTCGAGAAAACTCTTGGGGCAGATTTCAGGCCAAAGGGTAGAACTCTGAACTGGTAATGCTGTAACGCTACTCGGAAGCGCAGGAATTTTCGATGTTTGGGAGCTATTGAACTGTGAAAGTACGCATCCTGCAGGTCGATGGAGCACATCCAGTCTCCCTGATGTAGTTGAGGGAAAATCTGGTGAAGCGCTAGCATCCTGAACTTCTGTTTCCTTATGTATTTGTTCAGCAGCCGTAGGTCCAGAATTGGCCTGAAAACGCCCTCTCGACCCTTCTTCGCCACCAGAAAGTAACAGGAGTAGACTCCCTGTCCTCTGTGTGCAGGTGGAACCTTTTCTATGGCATTCTTTTTTAGGAGGGCGAGAGCCTCCTTGCGTAGCAAGCTGAGATGAGATGGATTGTCTTTGGTTGGTGGCAATTGTGGTGGAGGCTGTTTGAAAAGAAGAGAATAGCCATGTTCGACAATATTGAGCACCCATTTGTCTCTTGTGATAGAGTGCCACTCGTGAAGATAAGCTGTAATACTTCCCCCCACCGGAGTGGTGTACAGTGTCGAGGGAAGCGAGATTTCATTGCTTGGTGGGTGCTTTCGGAGTGGACTGTTGAGGTCTACTTGACCCTCGCTCCCTTGTGTTTCTCCGTTGAAAAAGAGGGCGTCCCTGTCGTTGCTGTGACCTTTGAGACCAATGAGGGGTTTGAACCCTCTGCTGGAAAGGGCGCCTGTCATACGGCCTGTACCTCCGCCTGAAATCTTTCTTTCTTTCCAGGCCCACTGCCCTCATGGTATCCACCTCGGTCTTCATGCGGGCCATTTCTTCGTCTGCATGGGCACCGAATAGAGAGTTCCCGGCGAATGGGAGATTCAGGATGCGTTGCTGTGCTTCCTGTTTCAAACCAGTGAGTCTCAGCCAGGAAGATCTCCTTGCACAGATTCCATGTGCGTACCCATGAGCAGCTAAATCCACCCCATCTGGTGCCGCGCTGATAACCTGGTTGGATACCAGGCATCCTTCTTGCAGTATCTCCTGGAAATCTTGTCTGTCCTCTCTGGGCAATTTTTCTGTGAATCTACTGAGAGAGTCCCACAGAGAACCATCATACCTGCCCAGGAGCGCAGAAGCACTGGAGACTTTCATTGCCGAAGCCGCCGTCCCGCATATCTTTCTCCCCAGAGAGTCTAGATGCCTGCTCTCTTTATCCGGGGGTACCATGGATGAAGATGCCACCGAGTGGGTCTTTCGGGCTGCAGCTATTATAACCGAGTCCGGCGGCGGATCCTTCCTGAGGAACAAAGGGTCCTGTTCCAGAGCCTTGTATTTTTTGAGAATCCTAGCCGGGGCAGATTTAAGCGAGGCTGGGGCCAGAAAAGTGTCCATGGTTGGCTGCAACAAACCAGGCACTAGAGGCAGCAGCTTTTTTGATGCTGATCTCTGTTGTAGAGTCTCAAAGATGACCGATGAGGAGGTAGATGGCTCTGGAACCTCTATGTTGAGTTTCTGCGCTCCTCTTAGCAGCACCTCGTTAAACGTGGTAATGTCATCCACCGGTGAGACTCTAGCAGGTGGTGAATCTGTTAGGGTGGGTGAGTAACGCCCCACAGATGAACCTGATGAAGACCAAGAGGGTGATCTTCTTCTTGAACGAGACCTGGATCTTCGTTGAGAACGAGACCTGCTGCGAGACGCTGTAGCAGAGCGCTTAGGCCTCGCGGCCGGTTGGCGAGGAGCAGAACGAGCCCGTCCTGCCCTGGCTGTCGGTGATGGCGTTCTTGGCAGGGAGGCAGTAGGTGAATACATTCGCGAATATTGCGAATCTGGGGAGGCCGCTGGTCTGTTAAGGCTCACCAGCCATCTCGGAGATAGATTTGCGAGACATGCCCAGATGATGCCGCTCTTGACCGAGAAGAGTCGCTCGGTATGGAGACCACTGGAGATGGCGCGGCCTTGTCTGGCGTGGGGCGATGTTCTACTCCCTGTGGGACAGGTAAAACCTGTGTCGACGTCGATGGCTGTGTCGATGTCGAAGGGCGCCCAGCCGGTTGCTCTTGCCTCGACGTTGAGTGCCTTTACGTCGAACGGCGATCCTTGGACCTCGACCTGCTCGCCGTTGTGTGCCTCGACGTGGAGCGGTGGGAGGTCGACGGCGGATGACTCTCATGCCGTCGTGGTGTTTTCGACGTCGTATGTCCTGACATCGGGGGGCGCACAGCCTTTGGCGGTGACCGGGCAAGCCGGCGATGGCTCGACATCGATCGGTGGGCTGCCGTCGACGGAGACCTGCCCCTGCGATGGTGTTCCCTCAACGCTGTCTCCTTCGACGTCGGGTGAGTCGCCGTCGACGGCGATCTATGCCGGTGAGACGGTGGTAGCGACGACGTCGACGGTGAACAAACAGGTACTTTCCTACCTGCTGACGTCGACCGAGCCATTCTCTCCTGAGAATGGCCTGCTGGTTGTCTGGGAAGTGAGGAGGACGATGTTCTTTGCCTCTCCTGAAGCCCATGTAGCCGGATCTTCTCTCTGTCTTTCAGAGTCCTCTTAGACATATTCTTGCAGTACTTACAAGTGTCAGGGCAGTGACTCTGAGGCAGGCACACTATACACAGAGAGTGGGGATCTGACTGGGCCTTCTTCTTCCCACAAGCAGGGCATTTGACAAAAAGTGAAGGCATTTTTCTGTCAGGAAAAAAAAGCCTAGCTCAGACAAAGATGTTATTTGTCGAGTGAAAAGTGAAAAAACGCTTTTTTAAAGAATTTTTCTGAGAAAAACTCAGAAAAACTGAGAGCTCAATGCTCCAGGATCCTCTCAGAAGAAGCCGGAAAAAAGAACTAACCTAACTGTGAACCAACTGTCACCTTTCCTTCACCCCTGAGGCATGGTGGGATACTGGAGGTGCTCAGGGTCTTAAAGGCACGGTGCCAAAATTTTTATGGTTCTCCTGTGTTAACCTGCATGCAGCCTATTGGCTAAGAATGCTTCATTGTTTTCAATGCAGTTTTTTCTATTTTTTCTCTAGAGTTTGCTGCTGCTTACTTCCCTAAGCCTAGTTTTAGGAGCTTGGGTAGATATTTATGCTCTATTGTAGTTTTATAATATAAAAAAAAAAAAAAAAAAAAAAAAAAAAACTTCATAGAAATAAAGCATTTTAGCCTGTTTTTAACATTATAGCCTGCATGACTGTTTTCTACACATGTATAATATGTGAGTATTTTATATATGCTCCGGGGTCCCCGCACAAGGGCGGGAATATTCAATGTTTATGACTTTGATGAGGATCCCCTGGAAGAGAACATAAGACAACACAATACAAAGAAGTACTAAAAATAAAGGTACTTTATTTTTATGACAATATGCCAAAAGTATCTCAGTGAGTACCCTCAGTATGAGGATAAGATATATACACAAGATATATGTACATAAACCAAAATTATGCAGGTAATAGCAAGAAAAGTAATGCAAGCAGTGTAAAGTTACAATAGATTGCAATAGGAGCACAAAGGTATAAGGGCAACACAAACCATATACTCCATAAGTGGAATGCGAACCACAAATGGACCCCAAACCTATGTGAGCGTGTAGAGGGTCGCTGGGACTGTAAGAAAACAGTGAGGGTTAGAAAAATAGCCCACCCCAAGACCCTGAAAGGTAGGTGTAAAGTGCACCTACTACCCCCAGAGAGCACAGAAGTCGTGATAGGGGGATTCTGCAGGAAGAACAAACACCAGCAATGCAACAACAGTGGATTTCCGGAGCCGAGTACCTGTAAGACAAGGGGACCAAGTCCAATAGTCGCGACAGTGTCGAGAGTGGGCAGGAGCCCAGGAAATGCCAGCTGAGGGTGCAAGGAAGCTGCCACCTGTTGGAAGAAGCTTGGAGTTCTGCAATAAAGAAGAGGACTAGGAACTTCTCCTTTGGAGGATACATGTCCCACGTCGTGATGAAGCTTGCAGAGGTGTTCCCACGCAGAAAGACCGCAAACAAGCCTTGCTAGCTGCAAGGGTCGCGGTAGAGGTTTTTGGATGCTGCTGTGGCCCAGGAGGGACCAGGATGTCGCCACTTGGATGAGGAGAAAGAGGGGGCACCCACCAAGTCAGGGAGCCCTCGCAGAAGCAGGCAGCACCCGCAGAAGTACCTGAAAGGCATTTGGAAGGAGAGTGAACCGGAGTCCACGCAAAGTCACAAAAGGGAGTCCCACGACGCCGGAGGACAACTCACAACGTTGTGCACTGCAGGTTAGAGTGTCGGGGACCCAGGCTTGGCTGTGCATGAAGGAAATCCTGGAAAAGTGCATAGGAGCCGGAGCAGCTGTAAATCACGCAGTGCCCAGCAATGCAATCAAGCGTGGGGAGGCAAGAACTTACCTCCACCAAACTTGGCCTGAAGAGTCACTGGACTGTGGGAGTCACTTGGACAGAGTTGCTGAGTTCCAGGGACCACGCTTGTCGTGCTGAGAGGGGACCCAGAGGACCAGTGATGCAGTTTTTTGGTGCCTGCGGTTGCAGGGGAAGATTCCGTCGACCCACAGGAGATTTCTTCAGAGCTCCTGGTGCAGAGAGGAGGCAGGCTACCCCCAGAGCATGCACCACCTGGAAACAGTCGAGAAAGCCGGCAGGATGAAGCGATACAAAGTTGCTAGTAGTCGTCTTGCTACTTTGTTGCGGTTTTGCAGACGTCCTGAGCAGTCAGAGGTCGATCCTTTGGTAGAAGGTGAAGAGGGAGATGCAGAGGAACTCTGATGAGCTCTTGCATTCGTTATCTGGTGAGATCCCCAAAGCAGAGACCCTAAATAGCCAGAAAAGGAGGTTTGGCTACCTAGGAAGGAGGATTTGCTACCAAGAGAGGTAAGAGCCTATCAGAAGGAGCCTCTGACGTCACCTGCTGGCACTGGCCACTTAGAGCAGTCCAGTGTGCCACAGACACCTCTGTTTCCAACATGGCAGAGGTCTGGGACACACTGGAGGAGCTCAGGGCACCTCCCCTGGGAGGTGCAGGTCAGGGGAGTGGTCACTCCCCTTTCCTTTGTCCAGTTACGTGCCAGAGCAGGGCTGGGGGATCCCTGAACCGGTGTAGACTGGCTTATGCAGAGATGGGCACCATCTGTGCCAATCAAAGCATTTCCAGAGGCTGGGGGAGGCTACTCCTCCCCAGCCTTCACACCTATTTCCAAAGGGGAGGGTGTTACACCCTCTCTCAGAGGAAATTCTTTTTTCTGCCTTCCTGGGCCAGGGCTGCCTGGACCCCAGGAGGGCAGAAACCTGTCTGAGGGGTTACCAGCAGCAGCAGCTGCAGTGGAGACCCCGGAAAGGCAGTTTGGCAGTACCCGGGTACTATGCTAGAGACCCCGGGGATCATGGAATTGTCCCGGCATTGGGGTGACAATTCCATGATCTTAGACATGTTACATGGCCATGTTCGGAGTTACCATTGTGACGCTGTACATAGGTAGTGACCTATGTACAGTGCACGCGTGTAATGGTGTCCCCGCACTCACAAAGTCCGGGGAATTTGCCCTGAATGATGTGGGGGCACCTTGGCTAGTGCCAGGGTGCCCACACACTAAGTAACTTTGCACCTAAACTTCACCAGGGGAAGGTTAGACATATAGGTGACTTATAAGTTACTTAAGTGCAGTGGTAAATGGCTGTGAAATAACGTGGACGTTATTTCACTCAGGCTGCAGTGGCAGGCCTGTGTAAGAATTGTCAGAGCACCCTATGGGTGGCAAAAGAAATGCTGCAGCCCATAGGGATCTCCTGGAACCCCAATACCCTGGGTACCTCAGTACCATATACTAGGGAATTAAATGGGTGTACCAGTATGCCAATGTGAATTGGTAAATTTAGTCACTAGCCTGTTAGTGACAAATTTGGAAAGCAGGGAGAGCATAACCACTGAGGTTCTGGTTAGCAGAGCCTCAGTGAGACAGTTAGGCATCACACAGGGAACACATACAGGACACATACTTATGAGCACTGGGACTAAAACAACATATATACAGTGAAATATGGGGGTAACATGCCAGGCAAGATGGTACTTTCCTACACCTACCTCATGAATATGCATGAGGTAGGTCGCAATTTGCGACCCCATTGGGAATGGTGGCACTCAAAGGGATGGTGGCCTGCTGGGGTCAGCTTACCACCATGTCTGTGACTTCTTTTAAATAAAGCAATATTTTCTTTTTGAAATGCAGCCTGTTTTCCTTAAAGGAAAACGGAATGCATTTCGAAAACAAAAATGAAAAGTTTTCTTTTAATTTTTTTCAGAGCAGGCACTGGTCCGTGGGACAACTGCCTGCTCTGAAAAAATGTTTTTGCATGCATTCACAAATGGGGACCTCTTCCCTTTTGCGAATGAGTTAACACCAATATAAGACTGGCGCTAACTGCAATTGTTTTGTGAATCGCGGTCACAAAGACTGGTGCTAACTGCGATTATTTTGTGATTCGCGGTCACAAAACAATCATACATTGGACTGCGAACCGCAATTAAGAAGGGAACGCCCCTTCCTAATTGCGACTGGCACACCCTTTTTGCGATTTGGTAAATAGATTACTGAATCGGGTCATTTGTGACAGGAAAAATCGTACATACATCTGGCCCTAATGTTCTTATCCCAGTTTTCGAACTTTCATGAGTCACATGCTTGAATCGGAATAGCAAGAGGTAGTGAAGCACACTGTATGATAAGTATTACCACAATTACTGAAATAAGCACTATCATGAAGGAGAGAAGAGAAAACATTAAATAGTCAACTATTATGCAAAGATAAAATCACTGTACCATGATAAATGATAAATAGTGCATTGTCAAGGGAAGAATACAATCTTATAGAAAGTGCACAAAATATATTGGGTTGGCGGGAAAAAAACAAAAAACAAATATACAACAGCTCACCGTTACTGGAACAAATGCTGCAGTACCCCTTGTCCTACTGCTACATCACCCTGCGGTGTTTCTTCAAAACAATAATGCCTTGCAAATGTATGCATGGATTTCCAGGTGGCCGTCCTGCAAATGTCTTGGATTGGCACGTCTGCGAAGAGCGCCGTGGATGCAGCAACCGCCCTTGCTGAATGTGCATGAGTTGGTCTGTGCAGAGGTTTTCCTGACGCTTTATGACTATAATCGATAGCAGAGGATACCCATCTTGCAATGCCTAGCTTGGATAGCGACTGGCCTTTTCTAGGAGCACTGAATGCCACAAGAAGTTGATTTGATTTTCTAAAATGTCTAATTCTGTCCAGATAAAATTTGAGACACCTTTTATCGTCCAAGGAATGAAGAGCGTGTTCCAATGGTGTTGAAGGATTTGGGAAATATGACTTTAGCACAACCAGTTGATTAATGTGGAAATCTGAAGGAACCTTGGTTATTAACTTTGGATTTGTTCGTAAGACTACCCTGCCTCTCTTGAACTATAAGAAAGGGTCTTGGATAGTGAATGCTTGGATCTCGCTTACTCCTCCGGCTGAGATAAGGGCGAGAAGGACAACGACTTTCCAAGATAGGAATTTTAAGTCTGAATTGTGAATCGGTTCGAACTGAGGTTTCATTAATTGGGACAAAACCAGGTTAAACTGCCGCAATGGTGGTGGTGGTCTGACTGGTGGTAAAGACTGAAAAAAGTCCATTAAGAAAAAGTTTTATGACCCTTGTGGACCACAGAGGAGGTGCGTTGTCCTTCCGCCTATACCGGGAAATTGCTGGGAAATTGCTGCTAAGTGAACTCTAATCAAAGTGTTCGCCAAACCTGATCTGGCTAGATGGAGAAGATAAGGTAGTATCTGCTCCGGTGATGAGGAGAAAGGTTGTACCTGAGCCTATTTGCACCATTTGCAAAACCTTCTCCATTTCAGGCAATAACATTTGTTGCTACTGTTAGCTGCAGCTCTGACGAGGATGACTCTACAATCCAACGGAATATTTAGGTGTGCAAATTGATGGTGTTCAGGAGCCAGGCTGTCAAGTGAAGTGAAGCTGGATCCAGGGGGAGAATTTGATCCTTGCTCATTGTTAGGAGGGACGGCATCCCTGGTAGGGAAGTGCTGTGGCTCTCTGAGAGGAGAAGCAGCTCTGTATACCAATGCTGCTGAGGCCATGCTGGAGTGATCAGGAGAAGTCTGCAGCATTCGTTCTTGATCTTCACCAGTACCCTCGGTATGAGGGGAATGGGAGGAAAAGCGTAAGCATAAATTCCTGATCATGCCATCGAAAACGAGTTCCCCCAAGAGCCCCGATGGGGATCCCGACGTGCAAAGAATTGGCATTTTCCACTCTGCGGGGTGGCAAAATGATCCAAAGATCCAAGTTTGTTTTCCCCATAGGGAGAAAACTCGATTTAACACACCCTGATCCAGTTCCCATTCGTGGTTGGATGACATCGACCTGCTTAGAGAATCGTGTTCTGCTTGAAGACTCACTTTGTGAATTTGAACCAGTTCCAAATGCGCTGAGATTCTCGAGATAAGAGGAGAGATCTTGTTCCTCCCTGATCGTTGACATAATGCATAGTTGTAGTGTTGTCTGTACGAATGAGCACTGATGAGCCCCTTATCTTTGGAAGGAAAGCGCGAAGCACTAGGTTGACTGCCTTCAATTCGAGATAATTGATGTGAAGAGACCTCTGATGCGGCTTCCATCTGCCTCTGACTTGTAAGTGCTGAAGGAAGGCTCCTCAACCTTCAAGAGATGCGTCAGTAGTGATCACCCACAGAGTTGGTTGGAGGAGAAAAGATAGCCCCACCGACCGAGATTCTTGAGTCCACCAAGACAGAGATGTTATCATGGGTTTCGTTATTCTGATTATTCTGATTATATAGTCGAAAGACCCTTTGGACTGTGTCCACTGAAGGTCCAGCTGTTCTTGGAGGGGTCACATTCTGAGACAACAGAATGGCACCAGTGGAATGCAGGCAGCTGGGACTTGAAGAGGTGAACTGAAACAGACTTTCTTTTTTTGCACCAGGCTGGCCAGGGATACCAGCCGCTTCAGCCTCTCTCCTGTAGGAGTTGCCTTGTTGCTGGATGCATCCAAAACTGACCCAGAAATGTTCTTCTTTTCAAGGGTTGGAAAACTGATTTGTTGTGGTTGATAGGTAGGCCCAGATTTGCGAATAGCTCCACGCAGGCGCAGAGGTCGCTCTGTGCCTGAGACCTGGACTTGGCCTTGATCAGCCATTCATCTAAATACAGAAAGACCTGATGGTTGTGTCTTCTGAGGAAGGCTGCGACTGGAGCTGGACACTTGGTAAAAATTCTTGGGGCCGATTTCAGGCCGAAAGGAAGTACTTTGAATTGGAAATGCTCTCCGGCTACTGTGAATCTGAGATATTTCCTGTAGGATAGGTGTATAGTGATATGGAAGTATGCGTCCTGCAGATCAAGGGTGGCCATATAGGGGGTGATTCCTACCCTGGCGGTCATGGACCGCCAGGGCAGGGGACAGAGGAAGCACCGCCAACAGGCTGGCGGTGCTTCTGGGGCCATTCTGACCGCGGCGGTAAAGCCGCGGTCAGAAAAGGGAAACCGCCGGTTTCCCGCCGGTTTCCCGCTGCCCCAGGGAATCCTCCATGGGGATTCCGACCCCCTTCCCGCCATCCTGTTTCTGGCGGTTTTCACCGCCAGAAACAGGATGGCGGGAACGGGTGTCGTGGGGCCCCTGGGGGCCCCTGCAGTGCCCATGCCACTGGCATGGGCACTGCAGGGGCCCCCTAACAGGGCCCCATTAAGATTTTCAGTGTCTGCTTGGCAGACACTGAAAATCGCAACGGGTGCAACTGCACCCGTCGCACACCAGCAACTCCGCCGGCTCCATTCGGAGCCGGCTTCCTCGTTGCTGGGGCTTTCCCGCTGGGCGGGCGGGCGGGCGGCCTTTTGGCAGTCGCCCGCCAGCCCAGCGGGAAAGTCAGAATGACCGCTGCGGTCTTTTGACCGCGGTACGGTCTTCTGGCGGTTCCCGCCAGGCGGGCGGCTTCCGCCGCCCGCAGGGGTCATAATGACCCCCATAATCTTCCGGATTGAGAAGGGAAAGAATATCGGTTAAGGTAATAATATGGAATGACTGCTTCTTGAGGTAAGTATTAAGATCCCTGAGATCTAAGATTGGATGCCAATCTTTCCACTTATTTTGATCTAGGAAGAACCGAGAATAAAACCCCTTCCTCTTGTGCTGATCTGGAACTCTCTCTATAGCTCCCTTGAGGAGCATTGATTCAACTTCCTGTTTGAGCAGATTTAGGTGTCTCAACATTCGTGGAAGGGGTGCGTTGCAGGTGGAGGAATTCCAAAGTTTGGCCAAATTGGACCAGGTTTAAGATCCATTGGTCCGAAGTAATTTTTTGCCAATTCTGAAAATGTTTGGAAGTACTTCCTCCTATTTTTATATGTGAGGAAATGTGCATAGCCGGAGTCATTATGAAGTCATTACCTGTGTCCTGTGTCCTTCGCTTGTCTACCTGCTCTTCCCCTTTGCGCTGTTCTCGTATATGGCGCTTGCGGAGGCCGCCTCTGTTGGTACTGAGGACGAAAGGTCTGAGAAGCAAAGGAAAAAGAAGGGTATTTATATTGCTGGAATCCTCCCCTGTAGAATGGATACCCCTGACCTCTCTCTAGCCCCCGAAAGGGCTGCCTTCTAAATTGTAGGGTGCCTAGGGACTTGGCTGTGTCTGTATCGGTCTTTATGGTCTGTAGGGCGTCATCACTATGCTTTCTGAAGAGGGCTTCTCTGTCAAAAGGCAAGTCTAGAATCTTGTTTTGTACTTCCGGTCTAAAAGAAGTTGCACGCAGCCAACCTTACCTCCTTAAAACAGCCGCACCTGCCAGCTGTCGAAACACCGTGGTAGCGATATCCATTGCACAGTCTATAACCTCGTTGGAAGACCTTTCGCCTTCTTGCAAGATTTTACTCGCTTCCTTCTTTGATTCCTCTGAGAGTTGATCCAAGTAGGGAGCAATGTCTGCCCAAAACTGTCTGTCGTATCTGCCTGTTATAACCAAAGATTTAGAGGCCCTTATCATAAGAGAAGATCAAGGAGAAACATTTCCCTATGTTATCCAGTCTTCTTCCTTCCTTGTCTGTCGGAGCCGATATTGGTGCCAAAGGGTTTCTGGACCTGGTTGCGCAGCCTGGGTAATGACTGAGTCTGGTTTGGGGTGTCCTGTGGGGCAGGCCAGGGAATCGTCGGGTGCCCTATATTTCTTATCTAGGTGAGGCAGGACAGGAGTGACGGTAGCCGGATTTTTCATAAACTTGATGCCTTTTTACCATATGTAGTCTACTATGGGCATTGATTTTGCACTTTTTAAAAAAGATTCCTTAAAATCATAAGGAAACAATCCATTTGTTTTGTTGGCATGGGTAGTGCAAACCTCTTCACAACTCTTTCTAGTAAACTGTGAAATCCCCTGATGTCACCTGGAGGGGAATCTATTGGGACAGGGCAGGGCGAAGACGGAGTAGGAATTTGGTAATCATCCCACTCTATTATTGCATTCGTCAACTCTCCCTCTTCTCTGTCATCCTCCGATGTCGATAGATCCTTTGCCTGAACTGATATGGGCGTATGTGGAGATACATCCAATGGCAGTATCCCCGGGTGAACAGGTGTGAAAGGAAGTGGTACAGAAGGAGGCAGAGATGGCTGCTGTACTTCAGAGCTGGCTGGTGGAAATCGCCTTCTGTAGTCATCTATTATCAATTGCAAGTCTGCTATAAGGGACCCCGGTAAAGGGAACATTTGTTCCTGGTAAGGATATTGCTGTGCAGGTGAATAAAAGGACTGAAGATCAGGCTGATTATCCTCATCCAAGTCCTGGCATTTCACATACAACTCTGAAGAGCTATGTGCAATCCCAAACGGGCCCTCATCTTCCGAATCCTCCGCTTCTAAAAGGTGTGTAGGTTATAAGGATGATCCTTACTTGATGATATGAGCGATGGAGAGATCAATTTAGATTTGTTTTTATTTTTGACTGACGTCGTTTGTGTAGTCAGCTGCAACAACGGTGAAACTCTCGTTGACGAGGCGTCGACAACAGTAACGGTATTGCTGTTGACGACGGTTTCACTGGCAGTTTCGTCGACGGAGGTGAGGTGATGGCTACCTTAATCGTCGACAACGTGACGGAAATTGCCGTCGATGAGGGTGTCGTCACGGTAAGCACAGTCGAAGCACTGCATGCTGTAGACATAGTCGTCGTCGTGGCGGTCAACGATGAAGATGTACACACTCTTTTTGACGTTGTCGTCAACAACTCAGTCGTCGACTATGTTGTCATCGACAGTGTTGTGGTCGTACTTTTCTCACATGGCTTTTTAAAAGTATGCCAAACCACAGGAGGTGGTGTGGGGGCCTCAGAAGACGCTTTCTTTTGACATTCTGAGAAAGCAGAACACTCTTTAGTGTCTCTATTGGAGGATACAGACCTCCTGTGAGGAGAACTATAAAGGCTGTAAGCTTTGCAAGACACTTGCTTTGTCTTTTTAAAAGCTTTTTTGGGTAGATCCTCAGAATGATGATCTTGAGGTGATCTGCTCCTTTTGTGGAGCTTTCTTGATGATGAAGACTACTCCTCACTGTTCGAACCAGAAATGGGATTTGATCTGGATTTTAACTTTTGTAGCCAAATAAGTAGCCAGCCCTTCCTGTCCTTGAAGATGTTGTTAGAAAATGTTCTGCATACCTTACAGTCCTTGGCCACATGATCAGGATAAAGGCAATAAATGCAGTCCTTGTGTGGATCTTCGAAATGAAGTCTCTTCATACCACAGGTTTTGCAGACGCTAAAAAGGCTTTTCTTTTCCTTGTCTGACATGGTTATAATTTGAGAAAATAACTTTTCTCTAGACCAGGGAAGAGGCCTGAAGCTTTGTTTGTCAAATAAATCTTCTTTGCTATGGTAGAAAAACACTAGCAATAGTTCCTTAAAGGTTTAACTGAGCAGAGCTCAGTGGAGACTCCCTAGCACGACGTGCAGTAGAAAATCTGAGGGACTAGAGCTTCTCACATGAGGGTTCTAGAGGGAGGGGAAGCCTGATTGGCTGAAACCTAGGTTTGGTCATTTTTTCTCAAATAGACAAGGATAGGCTACTAGGGTGAGAAGCCTTTAGGCTTTTTTCCACTATAGTTACTACTACATTGCTATTATAATGTACCTGGGACTCCCATCTCAACAACGGGGAATGATTCAAGCATGTGAATCAAAGAAAAGTTCCAATAGTGGAGTAAACATTATTTAGGGAGATTTAAGAGGACAACCACCAGTCAACTGTTTATTGTCGGCATTGCCATCACAAGATGAATCATTGAAGGGAAGAAAATGCCAAACATCCCAGCAATATCTCAACATATGTGCTGTACAATTAAAAGACAACAGGAAACAACATAGTAAAAAGCGTAAGATAGAAAAAGGGAACATGTCTATTGTAAGCTTATGTAATGAAGTTTGTGACTCCACCTCCCAGGTTATGGTTCTGAAGAAACCACACACTTCATAAACACTGTGCTACTGCAAACTGATTCCATACATCCAATGTAAGCTGAAGGAGAGCAGACTTTTATTCTACAGTTCCACTTCCCTACCTCCCAGAAAGTGGCAATAAGAAATGCTATGCAGCAACCAATAATAGGGTGAACCATAAAACATGAAGAATAGTCCCATGGGATATGTAGTTACAACCATGGCAGGATGAGGTGACCCCAGATCCACTCAGAAAATGAATTCATCCCACCAGAGCTAGGCAACCAACACAAGCGACATGTATAACCTGGGTGGCTCTTTTGGAAACATCTCGCCTTTACATGGTTTGCATCACCCTTGCAATGACCTGCAACAAATACCTCCCCAAGATGGTTAGTGGTCCTTCACAATTTTTACACATCTCACATATTGCCATATTTAGCACGTTTTTTTCTCTGTGCTGTAGGTGGAGCTCACCTGTAATCAAGGCTCAAAGTTTTCAGTTTTTACTGAATTCCACAGGTAAATGTAGACATAAAGTAATGTGTTTTCTGTCTCCATTTTTTAAAGAGGAATAATTCAGATAATTGGGCTACTTTTAGGTGACTCTGTGTGTTGTCTTTCATGAATTCCAGGCCAACAGCTGTGCAGTTATACGGCATGAGGAGTTAAAAAACAGGATGAAATGTCCTTAAATAATGGCACATGTCAACATACTTTTGCAGTATAATGCTAACATGCATGTCTGTGTGTATTGGCATGTTGTATTAGGCTGCTCAATTTGCTAAAACATGAAATGTATCTCAGTATATGTGCGTGGCACGTTGAATGTTGTGTAAAACAATAAAAAAACTAATAAACAAAATAAGTATGAGTGCATGTTTATTGGTAAATAAATGTAGAAATGTACAATTTTACAACTTCATGTATCCCAAAAACACAAAATAAATATTGAATAAATACTGATAAGATGGTCAAGAAATAAGTATGGATAAATTCAGATGGAAATAAAAAGAAATATATCCCATAAAACCGGGAGCCATACGAATAACCCAGGTTCTGTTCCATAAAGCCAGTTCTAAGGTCTTCATCAGGAGTCCTCTGTAATATCTATGGGGCCGGTGGCAGGGTTTACCAGTCCCATTAGCATTACAAGGTCTGCAGTACCTCCCGGGACCTCTGTTCTTTACCAGGACAGTCCAGCTGCTGAAAAACTGATAGCCTTGGGAATTTGTTTGGTACTCTCTGTTTCCTATGTGGTAGGCTATCCATGTTTTTCTAATTGTAATAGGCGGTATTAGTCACCCCTGGAACTACCCATACTCGTCGGTGTGTCAGTAACTTAGGGATGGGGCCGTTTCCAGCCCACGCTTAGTGAGGGTCTAAGATAGAGAATAGGGAGATTGTGACACGATCACAGCTCTGTCCACCCTCCCCTGTAGCGACTCATACAACACTTCCTAACTTTCTCACCTGAACTAGTTCTTTTTCCTAACACAAAAAGCCATATCCTTCATAAATGTTTCTGAGAGGAAGCGTGAACCTTCTCATTTAGGGCCAGATGTATCAAGGAGGCCTTTTGCGAGTCGGAAATAGTGATTTTTAAGAAATCACTATTTCTGATTCACAAAATTCAATGTATCACATTTGCGAATCAGTAATAGTGATTTCTTAAAAATCGCAAATGCTATTACCGAATCGCAAATTGCGATACAGGCCCCATTTGCACCTATGGGCCTGTAGGCCCATATCTGCAAATTTTTTGCATTTCCAAAATTGCGATTTCTTAACCAGAAATCGCAATTTTGGAAATGCAAAACCCCAGGGTGCTGGGGGCCTAAGGCCCCCTCTGCTCCACCCCAAAATAATTTTTTGAAACATGTAAGGTGCACACATGCCAATAGGGCATGTGTGCTTTACATGTAAATTTTAAAAATGCATTTTAAATGTATTTTTAAAATTTGCACATGGTTACCACCAATTTCAACTTGGTGGTAAAAAGCGATTCCTAAATGCCCAATTCGCATTTAGGAATTGCTTCTTACATATGCTTAGAAATCGCAAACAAGGAATCCTTATTTGCGATTTCTTATTTAGAGAGTCGCAATTTGCGACTCGCTAAGCAGGGTCGCAATTTTAAGGAATCGCTATTTTAGTGATTCCTTAAAATTGCGTTCAGAATGTCTTTCATACATTCTGAACTGGCTTTCTGCATTCGCAAACGGGCATTCGCACCGTTTGCGAATGCTAAAAGCTTTTATACATCTGGCCCCAAGTTACTTCAGAGACGTTTCATTTGATTTATTCGTAGGAACCTAGTAGGTATCAATGTTGAGAAACATTAGGCGTCTATTAAAACATACTCTTTTGTATTTTTTAATTAATATTTTTTAAAGGAAACAAGCATTAATTGCATTAAAGAAGGACTAGTTTCTTACCTGTAGCTCAAGTTCTCTCGTAGGGGTGTCTCCATTGGAGTCATAAGCATTGGAATAGTTGTGCACACATGCAGAGCTATCGGATGCTTATGACTATCGGTGGAGATCCCCTATGAGAGAACCGCAGATTCCAGTTTTTGTGCCTTTGTCTCAATGCATCACTTTTTATATTTTTTATTTTCTCCTGACCCCCAAATGTCCGCCCCCTACACCCAAAGACTGCCTCAAATCTGAAGGTATTCTTTGATCTCATAATGCACCAGCTTCTCACTCACCCTAAAATCGCATAGGAGAGGAATTCAGGAAGGTCGAAAGGGAACTCCACCCTCCAGTTGGTACTGAAGAGAACAGCAACAGTTTCTGCAAGGAAAGCAAAAGAGAGAAATATATGCTATTATGTGTAAGAGTAGTTTTCCTGTGTGGATGTCTTGTAGTGCCACCCTTTGTCAGTGAAGGAGGCTCGCTGAACCTCTTTAGTGAAAGCTTCTCAACTATTGTCATCATTGAATGCTCAGGGATTCATTCTTTTGTTCATCACATCCCCACAAATATTATCTGTGAGCTGGAAACTGTCCAAACGCAGTGCATCTGCAGTTTTACACAATACAAATGCCTCGGCTTCACAAGGATTCTTTCCTTCCTCCTTCACCAGGCACACATCGCACCTTTACTGAAGACAGTGCACATCACGGAACCCTACGTCACCAACTCGCGGCTGATGTGCGACCCCTCATGGAAGTCCCTGGAAGTGAACATAGCTTCCGTGCAGCTGCCTAGTCACACAGTAATGCTAATACTACTGATCTAACAAGGCACATATGATTATTATTGCACCCCTGCTGATACTACTATTAATAACAATAACAATTATAAGAATTATTGTTATTATTATTATAATTATAAGAACGGTGTACTCTTTATACTTTTATTACTAGGGAGTTGGACCGATTCACAAACGCATATAAAAGTAGATTAAAGAGTACTCTTGTGGTATTATTTCAAATACTCAGAAATGCTTTTGTGAAGAGGCCCAGTATATCCACATCATCTAAATACTATTCAAAGGCTGGGACACTGTTGCTACTAAAATGAGGTTCTTAGCCTCCAAGTCAAATTAGATTGATGCTTTTTTATTAACCATTCTGCTTTTTTATTAACCATTCTCATTTTTCTTTTGAAATGCACCCCATTTTCCTTTATTTTCTAATTAGCAATACCTAGTGTGGCACTAAATCCACCTACCTCATGAATGTTAATGAGGTATACTGCAATTTGTGGCCCACTAGGAATCCCAGAAATCACAGGAATGGTGGCCTGCCGGGGTCAGCAGGCCAACATGTCTGAGATTGCTTTTTGATGAAGCAAACATTTTTTCTTTGAAATGCAGCTCATTTTCCTTAAAGGAAAGCAGGATGCACTTAATAAGAAAAATGAAACTTTTAAGGTTCATTATTTAACATTCTCAAAGGGGAAGGGGTCTCATAAGGATTCCTCCCCATTTATGAATGTTTACCACCTCCTCGAAGTGTCAATAACCATAATTCGGTTGCAAAACATTAATATATACCACTGCAAATCAGTATTTGGAAGAGGTGCCCTCAGCAGGCCCCTTTAAAGTTTCCCTTTTGCACATTAAAAACGCTTCTACTGGGTCGCAAATGGCCCAATTAGGCAAATCAGGCCATTTGAGACCTTAAAAAAGCATTCTACATCTGGCCCTTACTATTCTAACTCCAGTCCGACTAACACTGGGGAAGAAAATTAGTTACTTACCTGTAACTGTAGTTCACCAGTACTGGAATATTTCATAGAATCATATGCTTGAATCATTAACTGTTGCCAAGATGGGAGTCCCAGGTACCTTTAGTTAAGTAGTACTAACATAGGTTAAACCTAAAGGCCCTCAGGCCTTTCAGTTTAGCACTCTATCAGAGTGCTTTTAAGAAAAAAGGACCAAACTTAAGAGCCCACCAATCAGGCAACACCACCCTTTAGAACGTTCCTGAGAGAAACTCCAGTTCCTCAGATTTCCAAGCGCATAGAGGATATAACAGAGATAAATGAGATGAAGGTGAGCTCCTCTGGGGAGGCGGGATGGTCGCATGTGAATCTATGAAAAATTCCAATACTGGAGAACTATAGTAACGGGTAAGTAACTAATTTTCTTACTCCAGTATTAGAACTTTCATAGATTCACACGCTTGAATCCGAGTAGTAAGCAGTATTGATGCACATAATAGAACACGTATCTCTGCTCCATAAATATACTCATCACATGTCCAAATAAACATATGCATACCATAAAGTTCTAAACGTTAGATATTAGGCTTTTTATGAGGATTTACAATGCGTCTAAGACCTGTTTTTCTGTTTTAAACAGACAATGTGCAGCTCTGAATTGAGGATGGTGGGATGAGAGATATAGCTAACTTTTACTGGAAAAGATGTCTCAGGAGCGCCTGGCTCACTGCTATTTTTCCTTGAGACAATGCATCCAGGCAGTAATGTCTGGTAAATGTATGGCAGCTTTCCAAGTTGCTGCCCTAAAAATGTCATGGAGCGGGACACCTGCAAACAGTGTTGCGAATGAGGATACTGCCTGCGCTGAATGAACACAAACAGAGGTTTGCAGTAGCTTGCCTGCTGCTTGATGGCAAAACCGGATTGCAGAAGAAATCCATCTTGCAATGTTCTGTTTGGAGACTGGTTGACCCCGTCTGGGTGCTCTAAAAGTCACGAATAGTTGGCTGGTTTTGCGAAATGCTGTGGTCCATTCCAGATAGAATTTAATGCATCTTTTAATGTCTAAAGAGTGTACAGCCTTCTCTACTGGCATTCCAGGATTTGGAAAGAATGTTTTCAAAACTAAGGACGCATTTAAATGGAAGTCCGAAGGGACTTTTGGTATGAAACGCGAGTTTGTGCGCAACATTATTTTATCCTGTTTAATCTGTAAAAAGGGATCTCGTATAGACAGTGCGCCTATCGCAGTGACTCGCCTGGCTGATGTTATAGCAAAAATGAGAGCTACTTTCCAGGAAAGAAATTTCAGAGAGGCTCTATGGATTGGTTCAAATGATTGCTTCATGAGTTGCAATGTTTAGATTCCATGAGGGAGGAGAAGGTCTGAAGGGTGGAAAAGCTCTGAAAAGCCCCTCTAGAAATCGTTTAATTAATCTGTGGGACTATAAGAAGCAATCGTAGCCAGGGGAACACTTATGGAGGAGTGGGCAAGACCTGAGTGCACCAAATGCAGCAAATAAGGCAATATTTGTTCCGGTGATGAGGAAATAGGATCAATCTGTTGCTGTTGGCACCACAAACAGAATCTCTTCTATTTACATGAATAAGCTTTGTTTGTGCTAATTGCTCTGGCTCTTGACAGTATGTCTCTGCTCTCCTGCGGAATGTTTAGATGTGCAAACTCAAGGTGCTCAGGAGCCATGCTGATAACTGTATTGATTTAGGATTTGGATGCAAGACTTGTCTGTTGTTCATTGTCAGTAAATGCAGAGATATTTTCAGTGGGATGCGAGGCTTCACTGACAGGAGAAGAAGCCCCGTGAACCAATACAGGCGAGGCCAGTAGGTGGGCTATTAATATCAGCATGCATGGTTCTCTCTTAATTTTTGTTAGGGCTCTCGGGGTCAAGGGAATGGGCAGAAAAGCATAGGCACAGATTCCTGACCATGCTATGGAAAACGCATTCCCCCATGATCCCCTCTGGTCATGCCAGCTTGCGAAGTATTGGCATTTGGTGTTTGACCGGCTGGAGAAGAGGTTGAGATTGGGTGATCTCCACTGGGAAAAAATGTGGTTGACCGTGGACTGGTCTAGTTCTCATTCATGACAGACTGATTTTAGTCTGCTGAGCAAGTCTGCTACCTTGTTCTGCTTGCCTGGAAGGTAAACAGCTGTTAGGAGTATGCCATGCTGAACAGCCCAGTTCCAAATCTCCTGAGCTTCCTTTGAAAGAGGAAGGGATCTTGTGCCTCCTTGTTTGTTGATGTAATGCATCGTAGTGGTATTGTCTGTTCTTATTACAACTTCTGAATCAGCTATCTTTGGGAGGAAAGCCTGCAAGGATAGGCGGAGTGCTTTTAGCTCTAGCAGATTGATGTTCATTGTTTGAAACTATGGTGGCGATTTGCCACTAATTTGCAGGTTCTTCAAAACCACTCCCCAACCCTCCCGAGAGGCACCTGTGGTGATTACCCACAGGTCTGGGCGATGAAGAAAAGATAGGCAGATGGAAAGATGATGTTTCTGAGACCACCACACCAGAGCCCTGGTGATGGCTGGAGTGATTTTGATGTGATCTTCAAAGCTTCCTGAGACTTGGAGCCATTGGAGATTGAGCTGTTCTTGAAGGGGGCACATTTTGAGTCAGCAGGAAGGAACTAGAGGTATGCATGAAGACATCTTCTCCAATAATGATTTGTAAAGGCGTACTGAAATTGATTATTTTATTTGCACTTACTTTGTCAGAGATAGCAGTTTTTGTTGTCTTTCCACAGTGGGGCAGGCCATGCTGGATTGAGTGTCCAGGTTCGCACCTAGAAAAGTTATAGTGCGTGACTGCTGTGGTTTGGATTTTTCCCAGTTTATAGTTAGACCTAAGCTGTTGAGAAAGACAATGCACTTTCTTGTTGACTTGCATGCGGCTGAGAAGGTGTCTGCTTCTATCGGCCAGTCATCTAAATATGGGAATACTTGATGTTTGTTTTCTTCTCCTGAGAAAGGCTGAAATAGGAGCCAGGCACTTTGTGAATATCCTGGGAGCTGATTTTAGACCGAATGGATGGACACGAAATTGAAAGTGGCTTCCGGCTACCATGAATGTTAGGTACTGTCTGTGGGCTGGATGAATTGGGGTGTGGAAATATGCATCCTTCGGGTCTAGGGTAGACATAAAGTCTCCCTGGGTCAACTGAAGAAGGAGGTCCCGTAGGGTGATCATGCAGAATGACTGTTTTTTTTAATAGGTGTTTAAATCTCTGAGATCGAGGACTGGTCTCCAGTCTTTAAATTTTTTGCAAATGAGGAAGAATCTGGAGTAAAATCCTTTCCCTCGCTGTGACGAAGGCACCTTTTCTTTTGTGCCCTTGAGGAGCATTTTGTTGATCTCTCTCTTGAGTTGTTATAGATACTTTGGGGGCGTTTTGCAAGGATGATTGGGAGGAGGCATTTGGACAAACTCCAGTGTGTATCCACACTTTATGAGCTGTAAGAGCCACTGGTCCAATGCGATGTTATGGTTTGCCATTGCTGGAGAAATAGTGAGAAATTTCCGCCTAGATTTGGGGGTAGGTGTTTGGGGGTTGCTGGAGCCCTGGACACATCATGCTCTGCGAGCCGAGTATTTAGTTGGACGAGCTGAACGTCCCCTGGCGGTAGACCTACAGTAAGCCGCTTGCGGAGGTTGTCTTTGGGAGCATTACTGTCGAAATTGCTGGGAGGTGGATGGAAACGACAGATATCTGCACTGCTGGTAACCTCCTGTATATGAAGGCATTCAACACCCTCTTATGGCTTGAAAAGGAACACTTACGTAACTGGAGTATTCCCAAATATTTTGCTGTCTCAGTGTCGGATTTTATCGACTGCAATGCCTTGTCAATGTGTTTGCCAAAAAGCTCTTGACCATCAAATGGAAGTTATAGTATTTTATTCTGTACTCCCAGGCGGAATGATGTGGTCTTCAGCCAACCTTGCCTTCTGAGGACAGCAGACCCTACAAGGTGATGAAACGCAGTAGTGACTGTGTCTATCACACAATCTATTATCTCTGCCGATGTGTGTTCTTCCTCATGTAATGTCTTTCTAGCCTCTGCCTTAATGTCCTTTGGCAACTGATCAAGATATGGGGCAATGTCAGCCCATAATTGTTTGTCATATCTGGCTAACACTGCCAGGGAGTTAGCCGCCCCTATAGTTAGACTAGACATTGAGGAAATTCTTTTGCAATGTTGTCTAATCATCTACCCTCTGTGTCAGGAGGTGCGAAAATTGGTGCAAAGGGATTTTTGGATCTTCTCTGGGCTGCGTGTGTTACCACCAAATCTGGGTGAGGGTGACCAGTCAAGCATGCTTGGGTATCTTTAGGTGCTTTATACTTCTTATCCAGGCGTGGAAGCACTGCTGTGACTGTTGCTGGGTCTTGCATAACCTTCAAAACTTCCTCCCATATGTAACTGACTAGTGGCATGGAGCGTACTGACTTTTGGAATGGTTCCTTAAAGTCATATGGAAAACAATCAGTTTGCTTGGATGGCATTGTAAGTGCAAAACGCTTAGCAGCCCTTTCCATAGGATTGGGGAATCCAATGCTGTCTTCTGGAGGTGAATCTACGTTGGAAGGTGAAGTAGAAGGTGGAGCTCGAATAATATACTCATCCCACTCCGACTGACTGTCGAGGAGCTCACCTTCCTCTTGTTCTCCTTCCAATATGTCAGTCTCATGCAGTAGGGTCATATCCAGTGTGGGCACATTCGTCAGTGGTAGAGTGGTTAGTCTCTGATGCTGGGTGGCTACCCGAGAAACTGGTGATGATGGTAAGTGAGGTTGCACCTCTTCTGTAGCAGGAAAGCGCCTACTGTAGTCGGCTAACATTGCTCTGAGATTAGATATCAGATATCGGCATATACAAAGCTTCTTGATAGGCTTGATCACCTGCGTAGTTTTGTGGGTTATAAGCTTTGCTGTACTCATCATCGTCACCCTGGTACTTTGCATTCAACTGTGAGGGACTGTGCGCTGTACCAAATGGACCCTCATCATCTGATTCGTCGTCAGCCTCCAAGAGATGGACTGGAATTAGAGGGGTTATCTTACTAGGAGAAGTAATGCCGGTGTAATTTTGTTGCTTCTTCACTTTTGCGCAATTCTTTCCTCGTCGACAGTGTCGTTGATGAGCTCGTCGACAGAGTCATAGACCCCTTCATTGAAGGCATGACAGGAGCGGTCGTCGATGGTGTCCTCATTGATATCTTAACCGTCTAGGGTTTCGTGGTGGAAGCTACCCATGACAGGGTTGTCGTCTATGAAGATGGCAGAGAGTAAACTCTGGTTACCGTCATAGACGATGACGACGTGTAGGTCTTCGCTGATGATGAAGTCGTTGACACTGTCCTCATCGACGGTGGATGACACGTCGTCGACACTGTCGTCGTCAGAGGGGTCATTGACGGTATTATTACAGAAACCGTTGTTGATGGTGGGACGGATCTTGCCGCTGCCGTCGACGATGAGGATGTCGTCGACGGTGGGGTTTTGGCCAGCGGTCTGTCAACTGTTGGAGCAGAGGTAGGTCTTTTAAATCGTTCAGCTAACTTTCAAGGAGGCACCGAAGATGATTTTTTAGGCCTTTCAGAACTGTTGACTTGTCCTCTTTCCCCTTTTGTAGAGAATTTGTGAGGAGATGAAGAAGGGCTCTGGCCTTTGTAAGACCCTGAGGAGATCTTTTTGTAGGCCTTTCTTGGCTGCCCTGAGGAGGACCTTGAATGAGGAGATCTTGCTCTTTTATGTGATCTCCTGGAAGATGTGGTAGACTCAAAACTCGCAGAATCAGAGACTGGATTATCTCTAAATATAAGTTTTTGCAGCCATACCAACAATCTGCCTTCTCTATCTTTCAGGGCTTTAGAGGAGAAGATGCAACATATCTTGCAGTCCTTGGCAGAGTGGTCTGGGTAAAGGCAGTATATGCAGTTCTGGTGAGGGTATTCAGAGTGTAATCTCTTTTTCCTGCAGGTCTTGCAGGATCTGAACGAGCCCTTCTTTTCCTTGTCAGACATGGTGTAGGTCTTATCAGCAATCAGTCAGAATTAGTTGTGAAGAGTATAAGCTTCTGGTTATTCCAAAAGTTGAGAAGAGCAGAGCTCTGAGGAGACTCCCTAGCACGATGTGCGGTAGAAAATCTGAGGAAGTGGAGCTTCTCTCATGAAGGTACTAAAGAGTGGGGTTGCCTGATTGGTGGGCTCTTAAGTTTGGCCCTTTTTTCTTAAACTGACTCTGACAGAGTGCTAAACTGAAAGGCCTAGGGGCCTTTAGGGTTAACCTCTGTTAGTAATACTCAATTAAAGATACCGAGGACTTCTATCTCAATGATGGGGAATGATTTAGGCATGTGAATCTATGAAAGTTCCAATATTGCAGTAAAGTAAATATATCTGAGGAGGGCATATTTACCATTAACTCTAGTTTTTCGAACGAGGAGTAAAGTGTATAAAATTGGGGGATGATGGTGAGGGGTTTGGATTTACCATTCTAATTCCAGTCCTACTATCCCTGGGGAAAGTACATATGAATTGGGGGTAATTTTTATTTGTACATATTGTTGTGATCCAGCACATCTTCAGCAAATATGCACCTAACAGCAATCAGGTATACGTATATTTTTCTATTTGCACTTCACTTTCTGAGACTTTCATATAGTTTAACTTTGGGGGATTTTGATGGCTTAATTTTTCATACTGCCAAGGCACTATGGCCCTCATTCCAACTTTGGCGGTAACTGCCACCTACCGCCACGGTGATGGCCGCCAACATACCATCGCCGTGGCTACCAGACAGCCACGCGTAACTATGACCGTCAACGGAATTCCGCCAGCAGGTTGGCAGAATACCGCCGACGGTCATGGCGGCGGACGGCTGTAAGGTGGCGCCGCTGTCAGCAGCACCCCTACGCCAGCAAAACACCGCCGACTGTATCATGAGCAATGATACGGTCTGGTGGGGTTTTACTGGTGGATGCTGTTGCTGACAGCAGCGCTGCGTCCCGTCTCCAGATGGAGGACCCCCTGAAAGCAGGTAAGTCGGGTTCTCTGACATGAGAGGGGGTGGGGGGTGTGTATGTGTGCATGCGTGGGTGGATGTGGGTATGCATGCGTGTATATGTCTATCTGTGTGCGCGTGTGGGTGTGTAAATGTGCGGGGGCAGGAGAGGGAGGGTGAGGGTGGGGGGGACTCTGGGGAGGGGATCGGGGAGACCCCTGTCAGTGCCAGGGAAGGAATTCCCTGGCACTGATAGGACCTACCGCCATGGTTTTCGTGGTGGTACGCTTGCCAAAAAAACCATGGTGGTAGGAGGGGTCATAATCCCGAGGGTGGAATTGTGACGGCCACCTGGCTGGAGACTGAAGTCTCCAGCCCAGCGGGCGTTACCACCCTGGCGGTCAGTGTGTTAAAGTGTCTGTGTGAGCGGTTTCCGCAGTGGTCATAATTCCATTTTTGTTACCGCCGACCTGTTGCTTTATCACCGACCGCCAGGGTTGTAAGGAGGGCCTATATGCCTTGAGCCCTTAACTGGTGAGATTTTTCTTTCCCTGCAATTCTGCCACTTTGTATTTTAAATCTGTTCATTACAATGTGCACTATTCAGATCAGGATAATTAGGCTGCCTGTCTGGTGATAGTTGTTGCTGCATAGACAGCCTCCTTCCTGTTCTGCGAAAGTTAAACATAATGTCAGAGCCCAGGCAAAAACCAGTGTTACCTTTGGATAGGTGTAAGTGGAAGACTTTTCCTTATAACCTTACTGTGGTATCCCAATATCTTATAACATTTGGCAGGGACGGACAGTGTTAGGTAATGGCATCCTGCTGCACAGGATGACTCATAATAGTTTGGCAGGAACAATTCTTCTTGATTTAACCGTTTTAGGGTCCTCATATTTTATCCTTGGATAGCTTAGTGTGGTCAAACCACTGAATGCTACAGATTGTAGCTATACAAATCGAGATTGTGAGTATGTGTAGTACAAACAACAATCTATTGAGAAAGATCATCTTAATACTGGGGAGGTGCTTCACGAAGAGATCTTCGATTAACTCCCAGTTTGTAGTCAGTGAAAAGGGGTCTCAATAGAGAGAGAATACCATGAGGATCTATGTACATCTAGGTATGAGTGGTAAGGAGGCCCAGGAAAATTCTATCATTCTGCACCAAAGTGTATTTGGTATTGGATATCTGCTCAATAAATTCTACTTGGGCAACGAGCAGCATTATTTTGTCTGGTTGATGAGAAGATTGAAACATCAGTGAAACTTCACCAAAGATACACAAAACACGTATAACTGCACACGGGTGTCCAGTGCCTCTATGAAATAAAGAATATTGTTTACATAGCAGGCATCCTAGTGTTCAGTCCCCTCTGCATACTTGCAGAATAAGAAATGGTTACCAATCAGTAAATACAATTTGTCAGCATTGATTTGGGTAATAGATTGCCATGCTTGGGTGAGTCTCTATCAACAGGTTTAGAATCCTCTGGAGGAATTCTGATAACAAGAAACAGTTGAAGCATGAGAATCTATGAAACACCCAATGCTGGAGATGAAAACATTACTTATCTCTAACTATAGGGTATCAGTCTTGGCACTTTTCATAGACATGGGGTTTAATTAAGTTTTACTAAAATCTTAGCATTCTGGCTTGCTATCTTTTTGAGTTTTTGCAATCAAACACCAAAATTACTACAACACAGTCTTTCACCATACTTTAGGATAATTTCTGGACATAGATTTCTTGCTGATTTTTATTCTGCAGGGAACAATCCTTCAGTCTGGTGTGGGGGGTGCTTGGAAATCTACTTTTAATGTCTCAGATTCAGTAGTACTTTAAGCCACAGATGCTTCTCTATTGTTCCCATCCTCTAGGTATTTTTTAAACGGTGGTGGTAGGAAGCACACTGGCTACCTGCTATGGTAAAAAAAGAGGATTGAGTGGCGAGCACATAATTGGCTGTGAGTATAGACACCATTGAGAACCGCATCTACAATAATGCATTTGGGTGACCAGTATTTACAAGCCGAAAGTGTTCTCACCAACCCTACTGTTTAAAAGCCCATTAGATCGAAGTAGGCATTGGCAACTATATATCAGTAGGTAGAAGCAGTGCCATTCAAGAAAGGAACATACGTCCATCATATGAAGTGTTACAATATTAAACCATTTGTTAATCAATCAACTACCTATTTACAAGACCCTATTAAGGCCAATGGGTAAGGGATCATCTTTTTCCTACTGAGTAGGACATGGCAACTTGCCTTGCCTGAAGCTACCAAGAGCCCTTATTGAAGTCGGGAGAAAAGCCACATACCTCTTTCATTGTTCACCACAGCCAACAGGCGGAACATCAGGGCGGAGCAAGTAGCTGCAAAGAATCCTCTCCAGTAACTGCGAACTGCGAAATGTGTGGCTGTGGTTTCCACACTGAAGAGGACACCTAGGAAAGTGGAGAAAAGGAAATGCTGAGAAGGCAGGGTGCAGAGCATGGTCTGCAGTCTCTCATTGTGAGTAACACTGTGATATGTTGAGAATATATACTGATTGTGAGTCACACAACCCAAAATCAGGGCTGGATCACAAACCATTTTTTACTCATGGTATTTCATGTCCTTGGTAGTAATTAAGACCGTGCTCTGTGCAAACACTCTTTCTCAGCCTATTATGAAACCAGATTTCCAGAGGTGGTAATGTGTGCAAGACTGTTTCTCCATATTTGTTTTTTAGCATTTTGTTGTGGCGGTGATGTGTTGTTTTATGTGTAGTGTTCTGCTTTTATACTACATTACTGCAATGTGATGTTTTGTTTTACTATCAATGTTCTGTTGTGTCCATATGTTGACTCTTTTGCTGTGTTGTACCTGTTAAATTTTAAACATGTGCTTATGTTGGCCTCCTGTATGTTACTGTTACGTTTGGTTGTTTACTTCAGTGATGTCCTCAACGGCTGCTAGAATTCCAGCCAAGCAAGCATTTACAACTTATTATGGTGGTAAAATACACTGTTACAGTTCTTCAACTATTAAAGACACAAGTCAACCCAATATTGTGGCAGAAACCTGCCCTAAATTTCAGTGCTTGCTTTATTTGGCAGACTCCTGGGTATTTTCTCTTATGTGCATAACTCAAAATTGTGACAATATGTACTCCAGTTTCACCACACTGCAGAAAGGTGAACGCCAAAAGAGAATGTTTAATCAAGGTCTAACGTGCCAAAAATACTTTGCCTTCAGCTTACATTCTTAATTTTTGACTTAGCCTGAATTCTTGGAAATAATATGCTAGTTTTTGTCAAAAGGTGTTGAGCATGTGTCGCTTCAGGATTGTAGGCTCTAGGAAGCTGGCTCTGTATATACTATATCCAAATGGGATATAGTGTGCACGGAGTCCAGGGGTTCCCTAAGAGGCTTGACAGAGGCAATAATTGATTATACTAAAGCTCTATTTGTGGTAGTGTAGTCGAGCAATTAGGTTTATCAGAGGGTACTGTTAAGCATTTGTTGTGCACACACAAGCAATAAGTGAGAACACACAGTCAATGACTTAACTCCAGGCCAATAGGTTTTTTATATACAAAAATATTTTAATTATTTTAGAACCACGAGATTCAAATTGCAGGTAGGTATATTAAATGTAAGGTACTTTGCATAGGTATAGTTAGAACTTTGAACCAAAAAAGTAATGTACACAGTTTTTCATAAAATGGCAATAAGCTACTTTCAAAGTGGATCCTGCGATTTTCAACAGTTCCTGGGGGAGGTTAGTACAGTTTAGTTAGTATGGTAAGTAAAGCACTTACAAGTTCAGTCTCCGGGGCATAGGTAGCCCACTGTTGGGGGTTCAAGTCAACCCCAAATACCCAGCACCAGCAACAAGGGCTGGTCAGGTGCAGAGGTCAAAGAGGGCGCCTATGGAGACAGAAGGTGCTCCGGTCCCGGACTGCTGGCAGGTAAGTACCCGCATCCTCTGGGGCAGACCGAGAGGGTTTAGTAGAGCACTGGGGGGGGGGGGGCAAGTAGGCACTCAAAGCACACCCTCAGCGCCACAGGGGCAGTAAGGGTGCAGTGGGCAAACAGGGCGTCGGGTTTTCAATAGGATTCAGTGGAGGGACCCGGAGGTCACTCAGATGTTGCATGCAGGGCAAAGGGGGGCTTCTCGGGCCAGCCACTGACTGGGCAAGGGTGAGCGCCGCCTGCTGGTCACTGCTGCACCGGTGGTCGGTTTCTCACGGACCTGGGGGCTGCGGGAGGAGTGTTTCTCTAGGCGTCAATATCTTCTTCGCGGGCAGGGTGGTCTTCGGAATTCCCTCTGCGGGCGTTGTCGTGGGGGTGCAGAGAGGTCAGCCCATGGTGGACACGTCAGAATCGCCTGGGGGTCCTCTCTGGGTCATTAGTTTCTCTCAACACAGTCCAGGGGCGTCGGGTGCAGAGTGGTGGGGAGTCACGCTTCTTGAGTGAGGTAAGAGTCCCTTTAATGATGGTTTCTTCTTTCTTTGGTTGGACAGATCCGCTATCCACAGGAGTACCTGACCCTTTGTAGTTGAGGGGCAGTCTTCTGAGTCAGAAGAGGTCACTGGGCCTGCAGGATGCGTCGCTGGTGCAGGTTCTCTGAAGTTGCCGTCTTCCTTCTTCTCTGCTGGTTTTTTTAACTAGGCAGTCCTTCTTCTTTGTAGGTTGTCAGGATTCTGAAATCCTGGGTTTAAGGTCGCCCCTAAGTACTGAATATAGGGGTGTGTTAGGGTCACAGGGCAGTATCCAATGGCTACTGTCTTTGAGGGTGGCTACACCCTCCTTGTGCTCCCTTTCCTTTGGGGAAGGGAGCACATCCCTATCCCTATTGGGCTAAATCCTCCAAAGCAAGATGGAGGATTCTCCAAGGAGGGGGTCACTTTAGGTCTGGTCACCTTAGGGGTGGACCTGGCTTAGGCAGTGACTTCTTTTTTTTTCTCATTATCTCCCCAGACTTGGCACTAAAGGTGTGGGCTGTGTCCGGGGACGGGCATCTCCACTAGCTGGAGTGCCCTGGGGCACTGTAACACCAGGCTTGAGCCTTTGAGGCTCACCACCAGGTGTTACAGTTTCTGCAGGGGGAGGTGTGAAGCACCTCAACCCAGGATAGGCTTTGCATCTGACCTCAGAGTGCACAAAGGCACTCACCCCATATGGTCAGAAACTCGTCTGGAAGTGGTAGGCTGGCACAGACCGGTCAGTCACACACTCACAGTGGAGCTGCATACAGGGGAGCATCTACTAAGATGCCCTCTGTGTGCATTTTTTAATAAATCCCACACTGGCATAGGTGTGGGTTTATTGTGCTGAGAAGTTTGATACCAAACTTCTCAGTATTCAGTGTGGCCATTATGGAACTGTGGAGTTCGTTTTTGACATACTCCCAGACCATATACTGAGTATGGCTAGCCTACACTTACACTGTCTAAGAATTGACTTAGACACGGTAGGGGCATAGTGCTCATGCAGCTATGCCCTCACCTGTGGTATAGTGCACCCTGCCTTAGGGCTGTAAGGCCTGCTAGAGGGGTGACTTACCTATGCCACAGGCAGTGGACTGTGGGCATGGCACTCTGAGGGGAGTGCCATGTCGACTTAGGGACAGATGTATCAAACATTTTTGTGCTCACAAACGGTCCAACGGGCCGTTTGCAATTGCAAAAATGCATTTTGGTATGTAAGAAGTCAAATGGAAGGGGCGTGTCAAGTGTGTCCCTTCCTAATACCGAATCGCAAAGGTACGTATGATTGTTTTGTGACCATGAATGCGGTCGCAAAACATTTGCAGTTACCACCAATTTCAAATTGGTGGTAACCCATTCACAAAGAGGAAGGGATGTCCAAGGGAAAACGTTTTTGAAGAGCAGGCAGTGGTCCCACGGATCACTGCCTACTCTTGAAAAATGAAAAGAAAACTTTTCATTTTTCATTTTTAAACGCATCCCGTTTTCCTTTAAGGAAAATGGGCTACATTAAAAAAAAAAAAAAAACATTGCTTCATTCAAAAGAAATCACAGACATGGTGGTCTGATGAGCCCAGCAGGCCACCATTCCTGTGACTGTAGCCATTTGCAATGGCTCTCAAAATGTGACCTACCTCATAAATATTATTAATGAGATAGGTCAATTTGCGAGCCCTTGTGAATCGCAGTGTGAAACTCCTGGAGTTTCATACATTCCAATTCCGATTACTTAATTGCGATTCGATAAAAATCAGATTTAGGTAATCGCTATTGTGAAGAATGATACGTCTGTTCCTTAATCTTTTTCTCCCCACCAGCACACACAAGCTGGGAGGCAGTGTGCATGTGCTGAGTGAGGGGTCCCCAGGGTGGCATAATACATGCTGCAGCCCTTAAAGACCTTCCCAGGCCACAGGACCCCTGGTACCAGGGGTACTTTTTACAAGGGACTTAACTGTGTACCAGTGCTGTGCCATTTGTGGAACAAAGGTACAGTTTTAGGGAAGGAACACTGGTGCTGGGGCTTGGTTAGCAGGGTCCCAGTACACTTTCAATCAAAGCTGGTGTTAGACTTTTCATCATTGGCGTGGTCTCCCTTAACTTTTTGCCTCTGTTCCCCAGGTTATTGATGTGTGCTGGACTCTGATTTTGCTGTTTTTATTACTCTGGGCACTTTAACACTGCTAACCAGTGCTAAAGTGCAAGTGCTCCTGTTTAAAAATGTGTATGTAATTGGTTCTCCATGATTGGCATATTTGTTTTACTGTTAGGTCCCTAGTAAAATGCACCAGAGGTGCGCAGGGCCTGTAAATCAAATGTTACTAGTGGGCCTGCAGCACTGGTTGTGCCACCCACACAAGTAACCCTGTAATCATGTCTCAGAACTGCCACTGCAGTGTCTGTGTGTGTATTTTTACACTGTAAATTCGACTTGGCAAGTGTACCCACTTGCCAGGCCTAAACCTTTCCTTTTCTTACATGTAAGGCACCCCTAAGGTAGGCCCTAGGTAGCCCCAAGGGCAGGGTGCAGTGTATGGATAAGGTAGGACATATAGTAATGTGGTTTATATGTCCTGACTGTGAAATACTGCCAATTTCGTTTTTCACTGTTGCAAGGCCTGTCTCTCTCATAGGATAATATGGGGGCTACCTTTAAATATGATTAAAGTGTAGATTCCCCTAGAGAGTAGATGGGCATGTGGAGTTTGGGGTCCCTGAACTAACAATTTAAAAATACATCTTTTAGTAAAGTTGGTTTTGAGATTGTGTGTTTGAAAATGACACTTTTAGAAAGTGAGCATTTTCTTGCTTAAACCATTCTGTGACTCTGCCTTGTTTGTGGATTCCCTGTCTGGGTCAGTTTGACAGTTGGGTTGTTTTTCACCTCACACTAGACAGTGACACAAAGGGAGCTGGGGTGTAGCCTGCATTTCCTAATTAGCCATCTCGGCTAGGAGGGAGGGGTGGAGTGGTCACTCTCATCTGAAAGGACTGTGCCTGCCCCCGACAATGCAGACTCCAACCCCCTGGTGTGTGTCTGAGGCCTTGCCTGGGCAAGGCAGGATTTCACAAGTAGGTATGAGTCCCCTTTGAAGAAAGGTGACTTCAAAGACTAAAATGGGTATAAGAAGGGCACCCAAATCTACAGACTTTAGAAACACTTCTGGAACCAAGAGGAACCTCTGCCTGGAGAAGAGCTGAACAGCTGAGGAAGAAGGGCTGCCCTGCCTGTGACTGTGGTTTGTGGAGCTTTCCTGCAGTGCTGCTTCTGCCAGAGTAAGAGGGCAAAGACTGGTCTTTGTGTGCCTTCCATCTTGTGAAGAAATCTCCAAGGGCTTGAGTTAGAGCTTGCCTCCTGTTGTTTGAAGTCTCAGGGACAGCAAAGGCTTCTCTGCCAGAACCTGGCGTCTCTGGAGAGACTCCTGCTCTAACAAGTGGTGCCCTATCCAGTTCCTGGCCTTTGAAAGGAAAGTTGGTGGAAATCCAAGGAAATCGACCTCGGACCGACGCCGCTGCTGAATCCGGTGACGCCGCCTGCACCCGACACCGTGACCTTCGCTGGAACGCGACGCTCTTCCCAGGCCCGACGCCGCAGCAGCCCCGCTGAAGTCCGCGACTCCATGTAAGCCACTGCACCACGTCGTGACCAACGCCACTCGAAGTGCAGGGATTCAATGTTTCGCACAGACGCCGCGATCCCCGACTTCGCGCATCAGCTTGTTTTCACTCTTCACCAAAGGTACTGTACTTGGGGTCTACACGACTCCGTCTCCGGCGCCCTGGTGTCGGCTTGTTGAGAACGACTCCGTCACGACGCCGTGTTAACATCTCATCAAAGGATTTTTGTTTCTAAGCGCTATTTTTTAGTTTAATCTTTAAAAATTCATAACTTGACTTGTCTATGTTGGATTTTTGTCGTTTTGGTCTTGTTTTGTTTAGATATATATTTCCTATTTTTCTAAACTGGTGTTGTGTCATTTTGTAGTGTTTTCATTAAGTTACTGTGTGTGTTGGTACAAATACTTTACACCTAGCACTCTGAAGTTAAGCCTACTGCTCTGCCAAGCTACCAAGGGGGTAAGCAGGGATTAGCTGAGGGTGATTCTCTTTTACCCTGACTAGAGTGAGGGTCCTTGCTTGAACAGGGGGTAACCTGACTGTCAACCAAAGACCCCATTTCTAACATTGGTGATCAGCGGTTGGGATTTGGACTTGTATTTGTACTTGACATACAGTTATTAAGTGTACACTATTATTTAGAGTGCAGACCACTACGTGACCACATACTGCTTGTCTTGAGATTTTTGCTTTTTCTCTTTTTGTGGATTTTTCCCTACGCCCACTTTGTTTTTCTTCGCTGATCTTTGATTGACTTTGAACTTCATTTGGGAACTTGTTTCTGCATTTGGAACTTTGCACTCTTTTAACCTTTCATCATGTCTCAACTTGGAGATGCATCAGTTGAAGCTGTTTTTGACCTGAAGCAATTGGATAGTTATAACAAGGCTCAGCTAAAGCAGTTTTGTAAAAATTGTGGTTGTCCCATTCCAAGAAGGATGAGCTGAGAAAGGTGCTGAGGGCCTGGGTGACAACCAGAAGCACTGGAGGGCACACTGAGGATGTGGAGGAGGATGAGGAGGGAGGGCAATCAGTACATAATGGTATAGTGGGGGGACCTGTTATTCCCAGGGAAATAGTCTCTAGGGCAGGTAGCAGTGTATCCTCCAAAGGTCTGATGCCTGAAGAATTGCAGGACAGACAGGCAGAGAGGGCATACCAATTGGAGCTGCAGAAGCTCAATCTGGAGAAAGAAAGAGATGAGAGAAGAGCAGTCCTTGAGGAAAGGAAGATGCAGCTGGCTCATGAGCTTAACTTAAAGGAGTTAGATCAGATGAGCCAGTCCAGTAGGGATGGTGGCAGCAATCCTACATTGCAGCCTGAGAGAAGGGTACACATCCCAAAAGACCTTGTGAGGGATTATAAGAGGGAGGATGATATCTACTTGTGGTTCAAGGGTTATGAATCAGCTCTCCACATGAACCTGGTCCCTGAAGCTCATTGGGGGGCAGCCCTGTGGAAGCATTTTGAGGCAGAGGGGAGGGACACACTGACAGCCTTAGGGGATGCTCAGAGTCTCACCTATCCTGTCATGAAGGAGGCCTTACTCACCAGGTATGGTCTCACCCCTGAGCAGTACAAGGAGAAGTTTAGATCCTACAAGAGAAAGGAATCCCAAACATGGTTGGAATGTGTTGATTCTTTTGGTTGGGTGAAGGGCAGTAAGGTAAACACGTATGAGGGGCTTTACAATTGAATTGCTTGGGAGCACTTGTACAGTTTGGGGGTCATTCTGACCCTGGCGGCCGGTGGCCGCCAGGGCCACCGACCACGGGAGCACCGCCAACAGGCTGGCGGTGCTCCCACGAGCATTCTGACCGCGGCGGTTCAGCCGCGGTCAGAAGCGGCAAGTCGGCGGGCTCCCGCCGACTTACCGCTGCTCGGGGGAATCCTTCATGGCGGCGGAGCGCGCTCCGCCGCCATGAGGATTCTGACCCCCCCTACCGCCATCCTGTTCATGGCGGGAAAGCCGCCATGAACAGGATGGCGGTAGGGGGGGTCGCGGGGCCCCTGGGGGCCCCTGCCGTGCCCATGCCAATGGCATGGGCACGGCAGGGGCCCCCGTAAGAGGGCCCCGCAAAGTATTTCAGTGTCTGCCTTGCAGACACTGAAATACGCGACGGGTGCCACTGCACCCGTCGCACCTTCCCACTCCGCCGGCTCGATTACGAGCCGGCATCCTCGTGGGAAGGGAGTTTTTCCCTGGGCTGGCGGGCGGTCTTTTGGAGACCGCCCGCCAGCCCAGGGAAAAACTCATAATACCCTCCGCGGTCTTCTGACCGCGGAGTGGTATAATGGGGGCGGAATTCTGGCGGGCGGCCTCCGCCGCCCGCCAGAATCAGAATCACCCCCTTTATGTTTTCCAGAGCTGCGCCAGCACCTATTGACAGCAAGCTGACTGACCCCAGGAAGCTTGCACAGGAAGCGGACTGCTGGGAAAGCACCAGGGTCCAAAAGAGGTATGGGGGAGACCACGCCAAGGGTGGGCAGGGTCCCTCTCAGAAGACGGGGGGGTAATGGCAAACAGGGGGAGTTCTCTAAAGGGCCCCAAACTGATTCCCAGCATAAGGATTCCCAACCCCCCCAGTGAAAAGAAGCCATGGTTGTCCAAAGGGAAGCCAGTGGCAGGTGGTCCCCCACGTAAGTGCTATGCATGTGACCAGGTGGGTCATGTGAGGGGGGACCCCAAATGCCCCAAAAGTACACCGGCACCTACTGGTGCACCGTCCCAGGGTTTGGCCAGTGTAGCGCTTGGGGGAGGAGTTGGTTTCAGGTGGGTGGGAACCAGCAGAAATGACCCTTGTCTCACTAGGGGGCAGTGAGATGGTCCAGAGAAACCTAGTGCCTGATAACACTAAGAAGTACAGGCAATGGGTGACCATCAATGGACAGAGGGTGGAGGCTCTGAGAGACACAGGAGCCAGTGTGACTACAGTGAGGAGTCACCTGGTGTCTGAAGAGCAGATTGATCCCGGGGTACTTCACTAAGTAGTTGCAGTAGACAACTCTGAGCGCCTCTGCAGAGTGGCGCAGGTTCCCTTTGAATGGGGGGGTGGTCTCAGGTTCCTGGAAAGTAGCTGTGAGTCCAACCATGCCTATTGATTGTTTGCTAGGTAACGACCTGTTGGATTCCCCTTGGAAGGAGGTGGAACACAGGTCTCACTTGGAGATGTTGGGTCTGCCTGAGTGGGTATGCGTATCCACCCGGTCTATGGCAGCCAATCAGGGTAGTCAAGAGCCCCTGGAGCCTGAAACAGTGGCCCAGGGGACCGCCAAGAAGAGGAAGGGCAGGGGGCGCGGGAAACCAGCCCCAGAGGTTCCCACGGTCCGGGAGGAGGCGGAGCCTGAGGGTGACGCCCCAGAACATACAGGGGAGCAGGTGGCTGAACTGGGGGAGGTCCCTGAGCTGTCACAGTGGCAGCAGGAAGGGGGACCCACCAGGGAAGCATTCTGCGCAGCGCAGAAGGAGTGCCCTACTCTTGAGGGGCTGCAGCAGCAGGCTGCAGCCCAGGCGCCTGGCGAGGCGCCAGGTACTCACCTGATATATTGGGAGGATGGCCTCCTGTATAGTGAGCCTAAGGTTCCTGAGCCTGGGTCAGCTCGTATGCTGGTGGTACCCCAGTGCTTCAGGGCCTTCCTACTGGGTTTGGTTCATGATGTGCTTTTGGCAGGACATCTAGGGCAGGACAAGACCTATAAGAGGCTTGTCTCCCACTTTTACTGGCCCTTGATGCACAAGCAGTCAGCTGCTTATTGTAGGTCTTGTCAGACTTGTCAGGCAAGTGGCAAGAGTGGGGGGAAATGCAAAGCTCCCCTCCAACCTTTACCTGTAGTCGGTACTCCCTTTGAACGGGTAGGAATTGACATTATGGGGCCTCTGGACCCCAAGACAGCCATGGGCAACAGGTTCATCCTGGTCTTGGTGGACCATGCCACATGGTACCCAGAAGCCATTCCTCTAAGGACGGTCACTGCCCCCATGGTGGGACGTGCCTTGATGGGAGTTTTTACCCGCATGGGGTTCCCCAAGGAAGTGGTATCTGATAGAGGTACAAACTTCATATCCACTTATATGAAGTCTCTGTGGAAGGTGTGTGGGGTAACCTACAAGTTCACCACACCTTACCACCCCCAAAGTAATGGTCTGGTTGAGAGATTCAACCCCATCTTGAAAGGCATGATTCAGGGCCTGTCAGAGCCGTTGAGGCGTAAGTGGGACGTCCTCTTGCCATGCCTTCTGTTCGCTTACAGGGAGGTGCCTCAAAAGGGACTTGGCTTTAGCCCCTTTGAGCTCATCTATGGCCACCCTGTGAGGGGACCGCTCAGTCTGGTGAAGGAGGCTTTGGAGAAAGCTCCTAGTAAACCACCCCAGGATGTATTTAGCTACATGCTGGCACTAAGAAACCAGACTGCCCGCTTCAGGAGTCTCGCTCAGGAGAACCTGAAAGCAAGCCAGGAGGATATGAAACGGTGGTAAGACCAGAATGCCACTCTGGTTGAGTTTCAGCCTGGACAAAAAGTGTGGGTCATGGCACCAGTGGAGCCTAGGGCTCTCCAAGATAAGTGGACTGGGCCTTTTGAGGTGGTGGAAAGAAAGAGCGAGGTCACCTATCTGGTAGACTTGCAATCCCCCAGGAACCCTTCGAGGGTCCTACATGTCAACCGCCTCAAACCACACTTTGAGCGAACTGAGCTATCCATGCTCCTAGCGACAGATGACGGGTGGAGGAAGAGAGTGAGCCTCTTCCTGACCTCCTGTTTGCAGGAGAGAAAGATGGGTCTGTGGAGGGAGTGATCCTCTTCCCCTCCCTGACTGAGGAACAGCAGAGGGACTGTCGCCACGTTTTGGGACAGTTTGCCTCGCTGTTTTCCCTGATCCCAGGAGTCACACACCTGTGCACACATGATGTGGACACTGGGGAAAGTACACCTGTTAAACATAAGGTTTACAGGGTGACTGACAGGGTCAGGGCTTGCATTAAGGAGGAAGTCTCCAAAATGTTAACCCTAGGGGTTATTGAGCACTCCAGCAGTCCTTGGGCCAGCCCAGTGGTATTGGTCCCAAAGGCTGCTGCTCCTGGTGCCACTCCGGAACTTAGGTTCTGTGTGGACTACCGGGGTCTCAATGCGGTCAGCAAGACTGGCACACACCCCATCCCCGAGCTGATGAGCTCATTGATTGGTTAGGAGCTGCCAAGTACCTCAGTACGTTTGATTTAACATCTGGGTACTGGCAGATTGCCTTAAAAAAGGGGGCAAAGGAGAGGTCAGCATTCTCTACGTGATGCCCTTTGGGATGAAGAATGCCCCTGCCACCTTTCAGAGGTTGGTCAACCAAGTGCTGGCAGGACTGGATGAGTTCAGTGCCGCCTACCTGGATGACATTGCTGTGTTTAGTTCCACATGGGAGGAACACCTGCAACACCTCTGGAGGGTGTTAGAGGCCCTGCAGAAGGCAGGCCTCACTATTAAGGCAAGCAATTGCCAAATAGGGCAGGGTTCTGTGGTGTACTTATGACACCAGGTGGGGAGTGGCCAGGTGGCACCCCTACAGCCTAAGATTGACATGATTCTGGCTTGGGAGCCTCCCAAGACCCAGACTGAAGTGAGAGGCTTTTTAGGTCTCACAGGATATTACAGGAGGTTTGTTAAGGGATATGGTAACATTGTTACCCCCTTAACTGAGTTGACTTCTAAGAAGCAACCCAAGAAAGTGATCTGGACAGAGGCTTGCCAGAACGCTTTTGATGCCCTGAAGGCTGCCATGTGCACAGCACCTGTGCTGAAGGCACCTGACTACTCCAAGGAGTTTGTTGTGCAAACAGACGCCTCAGAGCATGGTATTGGAGCAGTACTCTCACAGCTTAATGAAGAGGGCCTAGATCAACCCGTAGCATTCATTAGCAGGAGGTTACTACCCAGGGAACGTAGTTGGAGTGCCATAGAACGCCAAGCGTTTGCTGTGGTCTGGGCACTGAAGAAGCTAAGACCCTACTTGTTTGGGACTCACTTCCGAGACAGGCCCCTCAGATGGTTAATGCAGATGAGGGGTGAGAATCCAAAACTGTTGAGGTGGTCCATTTCCCTACAGGGGATGGACTTTACGGTGGAACACCGTCCTGGTACAGAGCACGCCAATGCTGATGGTCTGTCCAGGTTCTTCCGCCTTAGTGATGAAAACTCCCATGAGGTTGGGTAGTTGCTCCCCACTTTTAGCTGGGGGGGACACGTGTTAGACTTTTCATCCTTGGCATGGTCTCCGTTAACTTTTTTCCTCTGTTTCCAAGGTTATTGATGTGTGCTGGACTCTGATTTTGCTGTTTTTATTACTCTGGGCACTTTACCACTGCTAACCAGTGCTAAAGTGCAAGTGCTCCTATTTAAAAATGTGTATGTAATTGGTTCTCCATGATTGCCATATTTGTTTTACTGTTAAGTCCCTAGTAAAGTGCACCAGAGGTGCCCAGGGCCTGTAAATCAAATGTTACTAGTGGGCCTGCAGCACTGGTTGTGCCACCCACACAAGTAACCTTGTAATCATGTCTCAGACCTGCCACTGCAGTGTCTGTGTGTGTATTTTTACACTGTAAATTCGACTTGGCAAGTGTACCCACTTGCCAGGCCTAAACCCTCCCTTTTCTTACATGTAAGGCACCCTTAAGGTAGGCCCTAGGTAGCCCCAAGGGCAGGGTGCAGTCTATGGATAAGGTAGGACATATAGTAATGTGGTTTATATGTCCTGACAGTGACATACTGCCAATTTCGTTTTTCACTGTTGCAAGGCCTGTCTCTCTCATAGGATAATATGGGGGCTACCTTTAAATATGATTAAAGTGTAGATTCCCCTAGAGAGTAGATGGGCATGTGGAGTTTGGGGTCCCTGAACTCACAATTTAAAAATACATCTTTTAGTAAAGTTGGTTTTGAGATTGTGTGTTTGAAAATGACACTTTTAGAAAGTGAGCATTTTCTTGCTTAAACCATTCTGTGACTCTGCCTTGTTTGTGGATTCCCTGTCTGGGTCAGTTTGACAGTTGGGTTGTTTTTCACCTCACACTAGACAGTGACACAAAGGGAGCTGCAGTGTAGACTGCATTTCTTAATTAGCCATCTCTGCTAGGAGGGAGGGGTGGAGTGGTCACTCTCATCTGAAAGGACTGTGCCTGCCCCCGACAATGCAGACTCCAACCCCCTGGTGTGTGTCTGGGGCCTTGCCTAGGCAAGTCAGGATTTCACAAGTAGGTGTGAGTCCCCTTTGAAGAAAGGTGACTTCAAAGACTAAAATGGGTATAAGAAGGGCACCCAAATCTACAGACTTTAGAAACCCTTCTGGAACCAAGAGGAACCTCTGCCTGGAGAAGAGCTGAACAGCTGAGGAAGAAGGGCTGCCCTGCCTGTGACTGTGCTTTGTGGAGCTTTCCTGCAGTGCTGCTTCTGCCGGAGTAAGAGGGCAAAGACTGGACTTTGTGTGCCTTCCATATGGTGAAGAAATCTCCAAGGGCTTGAGTTAGAGCTTGCCTCCTGTTGTTTGAAGTCTCAGGGACAGCAAAGACTTCTCTCTACCAGCACCTGGAGTCTCTGGAGAGACTCCTGCTCTGAGAAGTGGTGCCCTATCCAGTCCCTGGGCCCTTGAAAGGAAAGCTGGTGGAAATCCAAGGAAATCGACTTCGAACCACTTCGGACCAGCACCGCTGCTGAATCCGGTGACGCCGCCTGCACCCAACGCCGTGACCTTCGCTGGAACACGACGCTCTTCGCAGGCCCGATGCCGTGGCAGCCCCACTGAAGTCCGCGACTCCGTGGAAGTCACCGCACCACGTCGTGACTGACAGCGCTCGAAGTGTACGGATTCAACGTTTCGCACAGACGCCGCGATCCCCGACTTCACGCATCAGCTTGTTTTCACTCTTCACCAAAGGTACTGTACTTGGGGGTCTACCCGACTCCGTGTCCGGCACCGCTGGTGTCGGCTTGTTGAGAACGACTCTGTCACGATGCCGTGTCAACATCTCATTGAAGCATTTTTGTTTCTAAGCGCTATTTTTGAGTTTAATCTTTAAAATTCATAACTTGACTTGTGTATGTTGGATTTTTGTCATTTTGGTCTTGTTTTGTTTAGAAAAATATTTCCTATTTTTCTAAACTGGCGTTGTGTAATTTTGTAGTGTTTTCATTAAGTTACTGTGTTTGTTGGTACAAATACTTTACACCTAGCACTCTGAAGTTAAGCCTACTGCTCTGCCAAGCTACCAAGGGTGTAAGCAGGGGTTAGCTGAGGGTGATTCTCTTTTACCCTGACTAGAGTGAGGGTCCTTGCTTGAACAGGGGGTAATCTGACTGTCAACCAAAGACCCCATTTCTAACAGCTGGCATCAACAAAAGGCAAAAAGTTAGGGGGTAACCATGCCAACAGTGGCATTTTCCTACAGAGGCATACTACGAACAGTAGGCATTGTTAACTTCAGGGCTATGTATTGCGGACAATAAGCACAGAATGACGGGGCTATGATGCACCAACCATAAGCAATGCTAAAAGCAACTAATTGCAGTGAAATGCTGACAATACACTTACTCTACCACAATACAAACTCCTTTGGAAGTCTAACAGGTATCTTCTTTCTCTGTCTATCTGTCTCTCCTCTGTCTCTTTTTCTGACAAGCTCTTAACTCCTCAACATTTTCCATTATATCCTTCTTTCTTTCTTCTTTTCTCTTCCTCTCCTTCCTCAATCTTGCTTTCTTCTCATGTCTTTCTGATTCTCTAACCTTCAATCTTTAATCCTTCCTGCTATCTCTCTTGCTCTCCCTTCGTTTCTTACTCTCCAACTACCGCCTCTGTCTATAGCTCTTTCTAAAACTGTTTCTCAACTGTTCTGTCTCTCTCATAATTTTCATTCTTTCACCCACTCTCAGCATGTCTCACTGTCTCTGAATCATTCTCTTTCACTCTTACAGGACTCTATTCGAATCTTTTGCTTGCTTTTCTCTTTTCCCCTCACTTTTTCATCTTCCCTCCCTCCATTTCACACTTGTTTTCTTCCTCTCATTCAAAGTTGTTTCAGTCAACCTCTAAGCCTCTCCCTCTCTTTCCCTCTCGCTCACTCTCTTTTTCATTCGCTTCCTTCAGCTCTCTCATTCTTTTCTCTATATTTCTCTCTCCCTCACTCTCTCTACATAAAAGGTAACTGAGATCGGATGGTGATGTATACTCCTAAACACATTTCCTTTTGCCCCATTTCCTCATCAAGGGCTTTGGGACGGATTGTACTGTCCTGTCTTTTTCTCAGTCATATGGCAAGAATGCTCTCTTTGAAAACCCAACTTACAAGAAAAGTAATGTAAAAATAAATGTATTGTCTTCTAGAAAGACCATACTGGCCAGACAGCCGCACTAATACACTTGCCCACTGGCATCTCTAATGTCACCTGGACGATGAGGCAGTAATTGTTCATGAAAGTCTGTGTAGATGCCCAAATGGCTACCTTTCAGATGTCATCAGTGTCACTCCTGCAAAGAGTGCAGCTTTTGCCACCACGTCTCTTGTGCAGTGACCAGTGTTCTTATGATCTATGCGTACTATCTGGTGAAGTAAACATTGTTCTTGAGAGGCGATGCACAGTAGTATCAGTGACCATAACTGCGGTCTTACAGAACCACTTTTGCTGTGATATGTTTTTCCCCAAAGGTTACCTTGGGGTGCCCTTCCCACCCCTGGTTTCTTCTGGTCAAATACTTTTTGAAAATTCACACTATAAGGATTAAATTACAAATTGCAATAGGTCTATTCACGGGGAGGGTTAATATTCTGATGTTCTATGATCCCTGGTGGGAAGTTGGTTCTTTTTGGGCTGAATCTTGTCGGCTGCTTGCGAGGGAGCCAGATTTCCACTAGATCGTTAATCTGCAGACTGGGGACACAGAGCTTACAGTCCACCAGCAGGTGACTGTAGTTGTTGCCCTTTCTATCCGCTTGCTGTCATTACACTTTAGGAAGGCTTTACTTCATGACCAGACATAGACAGAGTTTAAAGAGCTCCTCTAATTTGGGGGTTAGAGCCCACACTGGCATCTTCACCTTGTCAATGTGTGGAGGAGCTCTGCGAACAAGCATGCCACTTCAGGGTGGGGGGGGGCTTCTATCCTAAGAGTCAAAACATTCTCCTCACAACTAACTTGACAGATTTGCGTCTTGTTGCTTCTCCTGGGATTGTTGTTTGTTGTTGTGTCCTGTGTCTGTACACCCCTAAATGTAGCCCCCTTGATCCTCTGCTGGGCAGGTGTTTCCCTGTGCCCCATATGACCAGTCCAGCACTGGACTCACTGGAGTTGCTGTCTAGCCGGCAGTGGGGGGGTCGTCTAGAAATCAGTGAGCGCCTAAGGCTGGTTTGACGGCAAAGAAGGGGTCCATGGGTGCACCAAATGTACACCTGTAGGGTAATGAGGTACCAGTGTATGGGCACTCGTTAGAAGAAGTGGCAAATGTATCAAGTAATATTGCTAAAGCCGGCCCATAAGGACATTTTAATTCAGATGAAGATGCTTGGCGGGCAATGGGGCAGATCTCAGGTCTGTGATTTTATGAGAAGCATTTCTTCATGTTCTGGTGCATTTTTCTGCTAATGTTAAAAGCACCAGCAACATTTGCAGGTCAGGCAGGGTGGTGGGAACCAGCTCGTCACACCAGGCTCTGATTCTTTAAAAAGACATCTGAAGCAAAATTTCACTTAAGTGTGAAAGTGATCATTTATATTCGGCGATGTGGGTCTGTGTTACATGAATCATCATCACACAGAAAGTCTTAGAGGCTCAGTCCTCGTTTAAGCGATTCCTGCGAAGGGAAAATGAACTTTTGGAAGGGCACGAGCTGCCTGCTTTCGAACTGGGGTGGCAGGTTCGAGTCTCTGCCACGGCTCGACATCCTGTGATTCCCCCGTGCCTAGAAAAATAGAATGTGTTGTTGTGTAATGGAACTGGTGCTCGTGTAAAGCGCTCCAATACCTTCACGTCGAGCTCGCGCTATATACAAGTACAAAAATAAATAAAATTACTAAAACAGGTAATCCAGGTTGGGATTAGCTTGGTCTATCACATTTGTGAGTACACAAGTAACACCAGGCTTCTGGGTGCGTAACTCCCATAGAGAGAAGAGGTATCATTGTGTTGTTCCATTTTTATCCACATACGAAAATTGTGTTAAATGCTTAGAAAACATTTTTGCGCTCTTATGATTTTGCCACCTCCCGGCCCTTCTCTCAGAGTTATCTGATTGTATGGGACTGGCGAACCGGCAAGTACAATCTGTCTCTGGCCGCCTTTAAATTTGGTTGTCTGCAGTACTTTAGCGCCACCTAGTGGAAATATTCCGGATGCGTTTTGCGAGTCATTCTCAACCGTTCACATTCAGAAATCGCCACTTGGAAGAAGAGTTAGCTGGCTGGCTGTCACAGTCTAACGGAAAGCTTCTTCGAGCCCACGGGTCCTTGTTTGCTCTGGGCTGGGTTCAGAGACGGCGGGGAGAGAACGGACACCATATGTCAGTGATGAAGAGCCCAATGGACATAGTCGGATACTAATGATCACAGGCACTGAAGGGTCAGAGAAAATTATATGCCAATTTTTTGGTCCTGGGTGGAGCCTCTTGTATGTTTTTTATTCAGAGTCATCTGAAACCACACAGCTTAGAACATGGGAAGGAACGGGTGAGGACTCTTGAGCCTTCCGGTGCACAAAGAGAGATGCAAATTTCACACATTCTGATCCTACGAGAACCCCCAGGATATCTACAGCACGCATACCAAAGGCTAGGCACCGAGTTTACATAAGTACAGGACGCATGGCTGTCAAAACCACCTTAATAATGCAAAATATGATTATAAAAGAAGAAACTTGATATGTTTTCTGAATGAAAATATATCAGGTAACCTGTATAAATTAAACCTCCAGAGAAGATGGGACCTAACCCTCTACTCCACTGAATGAAGAATAAAGACTGGTGTCACAGGTGTTTTGTTATGTATATATAGGGCACAACTCCTAAAAAAAAAGTGGGCAACAACCAAGTTAGGCGCTATGCAAGTGACATCATGGCACGTGACATTACACGTGGAATCACAGAGTGGCATCACAACACATGGCCCCTGAGGAGCTGACATCACAAGAAGTGACATCAGATCTTAACCCTCGCACATATGTTTAGCGGATCTAACATGAGCACAGTCTAATATTTAACAAATTAGACTTTGTGTTGGGTTGGGCCAAAAAAGTGACACAACCCCCAACTCAAAATCTGAGCCTCAACCTTTATATATATATTTTTTTTAAACTCTGCCTACAAGAAATTTGAAACAAGGAGAAACGTGGCAGTAAATCTGTTCTGCTTAACTGGTTGCAAAGTGTGCATTGAAAATATCTTATGGTGGTTGAGGTACCTGCTGCAGAGATCTTGGTGTGCCAGCTAAATCTCAGGGAATAGTAACAATGGTAAGACTACCTTGGAAGTTAACGAACTTGCTGGAAAGATCTGTGTTTTGTTTTAGTCCCAGTTTTGAATTAAAATAGCATAGGGGGTTGATATGTCTCCAGCAAAGCACATTATGTAGCAAGCAGATGACAGATTTTTATTTTATATAAATGGATAAGTGGGTCACTGCTTTTAACACCGAGATCCTTTTGTTACTTGCTTTTTATAAATTGTAATTCACAGTGAGCTATGCAGGCCCTCACTCCTACACCTTCCAACCCTCACCGTCTGATGTAACACATCCTGTGCATTGATTTACACAGTCACAAAAGAGAGTACGGGGTTTTTTGAATTACAAATGGATTGAAAGTGTGCTAATTGCGTCACTATACCAATCCTAAATCTCAACTAAAGATAAAACGAGGGGTGGTTTGAGGTCTGTGGAGGGGGATTTCCTTTACGGACTAGGTGGTCTCACACACTATATAGTGTCATGCTTCATCATATGACCACCTAGCCCCACCCAGGTAGGACAATACCACCTGGGCGGACTCAACCTCGCTGTTAAAGGAACAGGAGGGAGTGCGTAAATTAATTTGATTTCTGGAAAGTAGGGATCCAGCTATGCTATGGGAATAAAAACAACTACTCAGATACCAGGGTGAGTTTAATAGAAGGTTCTGTGTGGTGTGATTAAAAGAAGTGGGAGACCAGTGTGAGACCAATGACTCACAAGGTCACCTATCTAGCCGACATGTTTCTGCCCTTATGGTTGAGCTATGGAGGGTCTCTGGGCATTCATCAGGGTGTTGGATCCCTGTTGCAGATGCTTATAGCGCGCTGCAGGTTAAATCGCAATAGGAAAAAAGGTGGGAAGGGAAGGAAGGGCCTACCTTAACCAAGGGAATACCTGGGGAGGACCTATAGTAAATACAATAACATAAACAGACCAAAATTGGCGGTGAGAAGGTAATTCACAGCAAACCACAGCACACGTGACAAAATTTCATGCATAACACAATAGTACTGGTTGCAGATAAAACGGTCGCGGCAATGCTGGCTATGCGCGGCGAGTGGTAGGTCAGGGCAGACAATTCCTTACCCTAACAATAGAGGCTACTAGCCTCTGGTATCCTGGAGAGGGAGCGTCCCCTTATAGTCAGACTCTAGGGTTAGAAGGGAGAGAGCAGAAGGGGAGTAAAGATAAAGAAATATATATGAAAGAATAGGAATAGGAAAGGAAAAAGAAAAAGAAAAAGGAAAAGAGAAGGGGGAAAAAAAGGGAAGGAAGGGACAGAGAGGAGGGAGGGGGCAAAAAGGGGGGCAAAGGAATAAGGAAGGAATAAGACAAACAAGGAAGAGAAAGTAAAAGAAAAGGGGGAGACAGCTGAGAAAAAGGAAAGTAGGCAAAGGAAAAGGGCAGGAAGAAAGGGAGGGCTTCTTATCTGTGTTTCCATCGATGGTTGACTCACTGCATCAAAGGTGGGCGCTCACTGTGTGCCTATACCCACCTCTCTGTCAGGACCGCTTGGGTAAAGTGACCTGAAAGTCGGTAGTTTATATAGTAGTCTTAATGGGGAGAATTGCTGTGAATTACCTTCTCACCGCCAATTTTGGTCTGTTTATGTTATTGTATTTATTATAGGTCCTCCCCAGGTATTCCCTTGGTTAAGGTAGGCCCTTCCTTCCCTTCCCACCTTTTTTCCTATTGCGATTTAACCTGCAGCGCGCTATAAGCATCTGCAACAGGGATCCAACGCCCTGATGAATGACCAGAGACCCTCCATAGCTCAACCATAAGGGAAGAAACATGTAGGCTAGATAGGTGACCTTGTGAGTCATTGGTCTCACACTGGTCTCCCACTTCTTTTAATCACACCACACAGAACCTTCTATTAAACTCACCCTGGTATCTGAGTAGGTGTTTTTATTCCCATAGCATAGCAGGATCCCTACTTTCCAGAAATCAAATTAATTTACGCACTCCCTCCTGTTCCTTTAACAGCGAGGTTGAGTCCGCCCAGGTGGTATTGTCCTACCTGGGTGGGGCTAGGTGGTCATATGATGAAGCATGACACTATATAGTGTGTGAGACCACCTAGTCCGTAAAGGAAATCCCCCTCCACAGACCTCAAACCACCCCTCGTTTTATCTTTAGTTGAGATTTAGGATTGGTATAGTGAGGCAATTAGCACACCTTCAATCCATTTGTAATTCAAAAAACCCCGTACTCTCTTTTGTGACCTAGTATTGTGTTTGGGCAGTCGAGTACGATGGGTGTCTTTTCCCGCTCCCTTATACTCTCCCTTTGTGTACTATCATTGATTTACACACACATGATGTCTTGTCAATGTATATGTACGTGTGATGTAAAGCACTCTTACACTTTGCATTTGAATGTGTAGTGCTAAAGCGCTATAAAAGAAATACAACAAAATAGTGGAATTTAAGTCTTTATCTGTGTAAATGCTGGGATAGACCAATAAATCTGATGTTCTTACAGTGCATGCTTATGTATTATTTACAAGAGCCGAGCAAAAGCCAAAAAACATCCTTCTCAAGAACCGATAGCTCCCAGCCTTGTTGCTTGAACAAAAGGAGGCCTGATGGCCCCTTAACTTCGGCGTTTGTTATGGGCCCAGTTGCAATCTGGCAAGAACCTTCGCAACCTGCAAGTCTCTGCTCCAAACTAAAGAAGACAACGTACAGGCACTGCTGAGACTGTACCGGTGTATGCGAATTACACCGGTACAAGCGTAGCATATTTCTGTGGGTCCCACTCTCTTTGCAGGGTAGACAGCGTCTACCCTGTGGAAAAAGTGGATAGATGCCTTCTACCCGCGTCTAACCTCGACTCGTGCCCTGTACGTATCAGTATAGGACACATGTCGCCCAAGAGAGTATCCCAGCGCTGAAGCAGCAGCTGTGCGGTCTGAGCCAGGGTCAGGTCTAGGTGAAAAACAGGGTCCTCAATTTCTTGCTGACTTCAAGGATAGGGGACCCTGTTTGGATAATATTGTAATAAAAATTGACTTAAAGTTCTACATTCTAAAGCGGGCCACACATTTCTTTTCAACCACAGAATACAGCGCTGTATTACTGAAATCCTTTTTTGTTGGGCAGAGGCAAAGTAGGAAAAGTTTTTTTCAAAAGTTTCAAGCTTTGCTTACATTTGTGTGGCACAGCACACATACACAGTGGGAAAAGTTTAAAGGTATGTTAGCACAGTACTTTCTACGGGAAGGGTACTCTTCCAGTGCAAAACCAATAGTAGACATCATGCTCAGACCCTTACACTATGGTGCAAAGCAGTGGTTCAAATGGGTAGGTACCTCCAGGCACTCCGTACTTGCACTTCTTTAGTTTGGATGGGATAGTACTGGCACTTGGTCAGCACTGTCCAGTGCTTTTAATGGGAGAGTACTGGCACTTCTCAGCAGCAAGGATGTACTCAGGGACAAGGAGTACCTGCACTTCTCTGTTGCCATTTCAAGCACTGGTGTAAATTTGTGTGTGTAGCGCAAGGCAGCCTAATTGTATACCAGCGCTACGGAAGGAAGCAGCAGCACCATATCTTTAAATATATGGTGCTGTGTTTCTGTCTCTCTGTGAGGGAACGCAGAGCAACTTTGGCTGCTGTGCATTGTTGCCTGATTTTTCTTTAAATGGGCCCCTTTGAGAAAGCAGGCTCAGAGTAAGGTTTCCTTCAAATCCACTGAACCTGCTAGTAAACTTGGGTCACTAGCCAAGGGTGGCTTACCTGGGAGAGTTGCTGTATCCAACAAAGCTAGGTGGTCTGATGGAATCTTTGCATCTCTATGAAAAGTGTGTTATGACAACGTGACAATGCTGGGTGAATGCAGTTCCTCATGGTTGCCCATACCAGACCCGCAGCAGGGTGCAGGTCACTGTCCGGTTCTCTTCACAAGCTCTCTTGTGTGGAAAAATGCCTGGGAGATCGTTCCACTCCGGAACTGTTTATATTTGATGCAAATGTTTGAGCAGCTGCCATTGAGATCGAGAATTGCAAGCTCATAGAAAAGTTTTCTTTATCTGCTCAACCTGTCTGAGGACAAGTAGCTCGATGGCCCAGGCCAGACTTGGGGAAGTTCTTGTTTTTACTAGAGCATAGATATCATCATTCCCTGTCATTGGTGCAGGGACTCAGTGGACAGCTGGGCCACCCAAAGCCTCACTACAGCTACCAAATCCCTCTTGTGGTTGTTACTCAAGGGTAAAACATTTGTGGCAACTAAAAGTAAGACTTTGCTGTCTGCCATATGTGTTTCAAATCAGTTATCTGCATACTAGTATTCATTGTGTCTTCCTCGTCTTCTCCAACAACAAAGGTGGGTAGATGCTGAAAAACACTCTGCCCTTCAAAGACTAAGCAATTTATTGACTAGAAATGTATTTTTCTATGGCCTAAAACGTGCCCTATCTATTATGCCAAAAGAAAATTAGTTACTTACCTGTAACTGCAGTTCTCCAGTATGGATAAGTTACTTACCTGTAAATCCTAGTTCTCTTCCAGGGGTATCCTCATCAAAGTCATAAACATTGAATATTCCCGCCCTTGTGCGGGGACCCCGGAGCATATATAAAATACACACATATTATACATGTGTAAAAACAGCAATGCAGGCTATAATGTTAAAAACAGGCTAAAATGCTTTATTTCTATGAAGTTTTTTTTTTTTTTTTATATTATAAAACTACAATAGAGAATAAATATTTACCCAAGCCCCCAAAACTGGGCTTAGGAAAGTAAGCAGCAGCAAACTCTAGAGGAAAAAGAGAAAAAACTGCATTGAAAAACAATGAAGCATTCTTAGCCAATAGGCTGCATGCAGGTTAACACAGGAGAACCATAAAAACTTTGGCACCGTGCCTTTAAGACCCTGAGCACCTCCAGTATCCCACCATGCCTCAGGGGTGAAGGAAAGGTGACAGTTGGTTCACAGTTAGGTCAGTTCTTTTTACGGTGACAATCTGTGTAACTGATTCAAAATACAGTCTGTCCTGCACTTCTAGGAGTCGTGCGTCCGGGGAGGAGGGTGGGTTGTTTATGACTTTGATGAGGATACCCCTGGAAGAGAACTAGGATTTACAGGTAAGTAACTTATCCTTCTCTTCCAGGGGATCCTCATCAATAGTCATAAACATTGAATAGATTAGCAAGCCCATCCCTAAACCCTGCGGACTGTCCGATAGAAGTGCAGGAATAGATACGTATTATGCAAATAAATTTCTCAGAGAGGCCTGCCCCACTTGGGCATCCGCTCTTGCATCTGAGTCTAAACAGTAATGTCTAGTAAACGTATGCACAGACTTCCATGTAGCAGCCTTACAAATCTCAGATATTGGAACATTGTTAAGGAGGGCAGCAGTAGCCGCTTTTCCCCTGGTGGAATGCGCTTTAGGCCTCGCTAGTAATTGTTTATTAGGTAGCTGGTAAGTATTAACAATACAAGAAACTATCCATCTTGATATCGTTCGTTTAGATGCTGCCTCTCCTGTCCTCAAATGACCATAGCTTACAAACAAGCGGTTAGAGTGTCTAATCGATTTTGTCTTATCCAGATAAAATTTCAGCACTCTTTTCAAGTCTAAGGAGTGCAATGCTTTCTCTGCCGGAGTCTCCGGATTGGGAAAGAAAGTCGGTAAAGATATAGTCTGATTGATATGGAATTCTGACACCACCTTCGGAAGGAAAGATGGGTGAGTTCGTAGAACCACTCTATTGTCATGAAAAACCGTGTACGGTTCTTTGGAAGACAAGGCCTGGATTTCGCTGACCCTCCTCGCTGAAGTAATGGCCACTAGAAAAGCCGTGTTCCACGTAAGGTGTTGTAAAGAGGCCTTATGTATAGGTTCAAAAGGAGGGCCCATAAGTTTTGTCAATACTATGTTCAGTTCCCATGGAGGAGAAGGTCTCCGAATGGGCGGAAAAACTTTTTTCAAACCTTCTAAGAAATCCTTGACTACAGGTTTCATAAAGAAGGATTCCAGAGAAGGTGACTTGCGATAGGCTGTAATAGCAGACAAATGTACCTTAATAGATGATACCTGCAGACCGGACTTTGCTAGATGAAGCAAATAGGACAGTATGACATCCTCCTGAGCCCGTATGGGATTATGACCTTGTTGACAGCACCATATGTAGAATCTCTTCCACTTAAAAGCGTAAGAACGCCGCGTGGAAGGCCGTTTGGATTCTTTCAACATGTTCATACACTCCTGTGAGAGCCCTAGGTGCCCATACTGCAGGAATTCAGGAGCCATGCTGTTAAGCTCAGAGAGGGTAGGTTGGGATGTAGAATTCTGCCCTCCATTCTGCTCAGAAGATCCGGTCTGCACAGCAGCCTCCTGTGAGGTTTTTCCGACAGGTTGAGGAGATCTGTGTACCAGAATTGACGGGGCCATTGTGGCGCTATAAGAATCATTCTGGTTCTGGATCTGTAAAGTTTGCTGATCACTGCCGGAATGAGGGGAATCGGCGGAAAAGCGTAGAGAAATATCCCTGACCAGTCGATCAACAGGGCATTCCCTCGAGATCCCGGACGGTAGAACCAGGATGCGAAGTCTGGGCATTTCTTGTTTACTTCGTCTGCGAAAAGATCCAGTTGAGGCCGACCCCATTGCGCGAAGATGTATTCTGCGACTTCGCCGTGTAGGACCCAATCGTGAGCGTCCTCTAGGTGTCTGCTCAGAAAATCTGCTTCCACGTTTTGCTGACCTGGCAGGTGTACCGCTGTGATAGACATTCCCCTGGCCAGGAGCCAATGCCATATCGTTTGGGATTCTCGAGACAGAGGTAGTGATCTTGTTCCCCCCTGTTTGTTCAGATAATACATTGTGGTTGTATTGTCTGTCTGAATTAGGGGAGATTTCCCCTGAACCAATGGAGAGAAAGATTTGAGAGCCAGATGGACTGCTCTGAGCTCCAGTAGATTTATGTGATAGTTCTTTTCCTTGTCGGACCACAAACCCTGAGCTTGGAAGGAACCCAGATGAGCACCCCAACCCTGAAGAGACGCATCCGTTACCAGAGTGTCGGCTGGAATTGTCTGGTGAAACGGAGAACCTATCGACAGGTGAGGTCTGTGCATCCACCATTGTAGTGATTGAAAAGCCACTGCTGGTAGTCGAACTCTGTCCTCCCAGTGACCAGTCTTTTGGCTCCAATTGTTCTCTAATGCCTCCTGAAGGGGCCTCATGCGTAGCCTGGCATTCGGGACAATGAAGATGCATGAAGCCATGGAGCCCAGAAGAGATGTCACCTGACGAGCAGTAGGTGCATCGGCTGTTAATAGTTGTTGACACTTCCTGTGGATTGATAAAAGTCGTTCCTCCGAAGGATACACTCTTTGGAGCTCTGTGTTTAGTACCGCTCCCAGGTAGTGGAGGTTTTGTGTTGGAATCAAGGTTGACTTGTTGTGGTTGATTTGAAGACCTAGAGACTCGAAAGTTCTTAGTACGATGTCTCGATGTTTTCTCGCCTGATCCGGAGAGGAGGCCTTCACTAGCCAGTCGTCCAGGTAGGGGTAGACGAATATTTTTTGTCTTCGAAGATGTGCCGCTACCACTGCTACACATTTTGAAAAGACTCGGGGTGCAGACTTCAGGCCGAATGGAAGGACTCTGAATTGGTAGTGCTGTGACGCTATCTGGAAACGTAAAAATTTCCGATGTTTGGATGCTATTGGGATGTGAAAATATGCATCCTGTAGGTCGATGGAGCACATCCAGTCTCCCTGATGCAGTTGCGGGACAATCTGGTGAAGGGCTAGCATCCTGAACTTCTGTTTTCTTATGTACTTGTTCAGGAGCCGTAAGTCCAGAATTGGCCTGAAGAGGCCCTGTTGACCTTTTTTCGCCACCAGAAAGTAACGGGAGTACACCCCTTTTCCTTTTTGTGCCGGAGGAACCTTTTCTACAGCTTTCTTTTGTAGGAGTGCGAGAACTTCCTTGCGTAGCAGGCTGAGATGAGAAGGAAAACCTCTTGCTGGCGGCAAGTGTGGAGGAGGTTTTTTGAAAAGGAGAGAATAGCCATGTTCGACAATATTGAGCACCCATTTGTCTTTTGTGATGGAGTGCCACTCGTGAAGATGATGCGTAACACTTCCCCCCACCGGAGTGGTGCACAGTGTTGAGGGAAGCAATGCCTCATTGCTTTGTTGGTGTCTTTGCTGTAGACTGTTGAGGTCTACTTGACCCTCGGTCTCTTGTGGATCTACGTGCCTGAAACAGGGGACGTCCCTGTCGTTGTTGTGGCCTTTGAGACCAGTGAGGGGTTTGAACCCTCTGCTGGAATGGTCGTCTGTCGTACGGCCTGTACCTCCGCCTGAAGTCTTTCTTACGTTCCAGGCCCACTGCCCTCATCGTGTCCACTTCCGTTTTCATTCGGGCCATCTCTTCATCCGCGTGGGTACCGAACAACGAATTGCCGCTGAATGGGAGGTTTAAAATGCGTTGCTGTGCTTCCTGTTTCAGACCCGTGAGCCGTAGCCAGGAAGACCTCCTAGCGCAGATTCCGTGCGCATACCCATGCGCAGCCAAATCCGCCCCTTCCGCCGCCGCGCTGATGACCTGGTTAGATACTAGGCCCCCTTCCTGCAAGATTTCCTGGAAGTCCTGTCTATCTTCCCTGGGCAACTTTTCTGTAAATCTGTGGAGTGAGTCCCACAGAGAGCGGTCATATCTGCCCAGAAGTGCTGAGGCGCTGGAGACCTTCATAGCAGATGCTGCCGTACCGCACATCTTTCTCCCCAGGGAGTCTAGGTGTCTGCTCTCCTTATCCGGGGGGACTGTGGAAGATGATGCCACAGAGTGTGTTTTTCTGGCTGCGGCTAAGATCACAGAGTCCGGTGGCGGATCCTTCCGCAGGAATAAAGGATCTTGCTCCGGAGCTTTGTATTTCTTTTGAATCCTAGCCGGGGCAGACTTGAGAGTGGCTGGAGACAGAAAAGTGTCCATAGTAGGTTGCAGCAAACCCGGTACTAGTGGCAGCAGTTTTCTCGAGACTGATCTGTGTTGTAGGGTCTCAAAGATAACTGAGGATGAGGTGGCCGGTTCCGGTACCTCAATATTTAGCTTCTGCGCTCCCCTTAGAAGAACCTCATTAAAAGTGGTGATATCATCCACCGGGGAAATCCTAGCAGGTGGAGAATCTGTCAGTGTGGGGGAGTAGCGCCCAACAGACGATCCTGAAGAAGACCAAGAAGGTGATCTTCTGCGTGGTGTTCGCGACCTGGTTCTCCTTCGGGAACGGGACCTGCTCCGAGAGGCTGTAGCAGAGTGTGCAGGTCTTGTGGTCGGCTGACGAGAAGCAGAACGAGCCCATCCTGCTCTAGCTGTAGGCGATGGCGTTCTCGGTAATGAGGCAGTAGGAGAATACATCCTAGAGTATTGGGAATCCGGGGATGCTGCCGGTCTATTCAGGCTCTCTAACCATCTGGGTGATAGAGTGATGGGAGAAACATGCCCCGATGAGCCCGCTCTGGAATGGGATGATGCACTCCTTATAGAGACCACCGGTGAGGGAGCTTTGTCCGCTGGCTCTACTGCCTGTGACACAGCTGAAGGTTGTGTCGACGTCGATTGTATCCTCGACGTCGAAGGTTGCGATGGCTGGTCTGTTCTCGACGTCGAAGGTCTTGACGTTGAATGCCTTGACGCCGATCGCCGATCGCGGGACCTGGACCTACTCGCCGTCGTGTGTCTCGACGTTGAGTGGCGAGTGGTCGACGGCGGATGTTCATGCCGTCGTGGTGTTTTTGGTGTCGTGTCCTTCGACGCCAAGGGGTGAGACGTTCTCGACGGCGAACGGGAGCGCCGGAGATGACTCGACGCCGAACGGCGGCCTGCCGTCGACGGAGATGTACCCCTGTGTCCATGCTTCGACGCTTTGTCCTTCGACGTCGGTCTGGTCACCGTCGACGGCGATCTATGCCGGTGAGACGGTGGTGCCGATGACGTCGATGGAGAACAAACAGGCACAATCCTACCTGTCGACGTCGATCGGGCCATTCCTTCTGTTGTAGGTCTGGGAAGTGAAGAGGATGTTGACTTTTTCCTCTCCTGAAGCCCATGTAGCCTGATCTTCTCTCTGTCTTTGAGAGTCCTCCTTGACATGTTCTTACAATACTTGCAGGTGTCAGGACAGTGACTCTGTGGCAGGCAGACAATACACAGAGAGTGTGGGTCTGACTGGGCTTTCTTCTTCCCACAAGGAGGACATTTTACAAAAAGAGATGGCATTTTCTGTCAAAAAGACTTCCAAACTCAGACAAAAGATGTTATCTGTCGAGTAAACAGGAAAAATACTATTTTTTAAGGATTTTTCTGAAGAAAAACTCAGAAAAACTGAGAGCTCAATGCTCCAGGATCCTCTCAGAAGAAGCCGGAAAAAAGAACTGACCTAACTGTGAACCAACTGTCACCTTCCCTTCACCCCTGAGGCATGGTGGGATACTGGAGGTGCTCAGGGTCTTAAAGGCACGGTGCCAAAGTTTTTATGGTTCTCCTGTGTTAACCTGCATGCAGCCTATTGGCTAAGAATGCTTCATTGTTTTTCAATGTGTTTTTTTCTATTTTTCTCTGATATTTACTGCTGTTTACTTCCCTAAGTCCAGTTTTTGGGGCTTAGGTAGATATTTATGATCTATTGTGATTTTATAATATAAAAAAAAAAAAAAAAAAAAAAAAAAAAAAACTTGCATAGAAATAAAGCATTTTAGCCTATTTATGATTATAGCCTGCATTGCTGTTTTACACATGATAATATGTATGTATTTTATATATATATGCTCCGGGGTCCCCGCACGGGGGCGGGAATATTCAATGTTTATGACTATTGATGAGGATCCCCTGGAAGAGAACTGCAGTTACAGGTAAGTAACTAATTTTCTTCTCCAGTATTGGATCTTTCATAGATTCACATGCTTGAATCAGAATAACAAGCAGTAATGTTTTCTTAATTAGTGAATTACATTGACTGTAATTCTATCGTAATTTTATAAGTGATGTGATTCACATTGTTCAGCTTTAAAAATCCACGTACATATCAATATATCTATATTGATAAACATCCGAATAGAAGAGCAATAACAGGTGTGTGGCAGAAAATCCTGACACAATCTGTGTTATTAATATGAAGACTACGACAAGTAAACGCAGTATAACAAAGTGAACAATCTGAAGCACAAAATTAGAGTAAAACACACTGTAGCTATTAACGAGACTAAGAACCAATAACGAACATACCTCGAGTGTGGTGGTGGGATGTGTAAGAGGCTCACCTTAACGAAATAGATGCCTCAGCACTGCCTGTCCCACTGCTGTATCGACATTGTTAGTTTCCTCTAGACAGTAATGCCTCGTAAATGTGTGCTGGCTGGACCATGTTGCTGCTCTACAGATGCTATGTAGTGGTACACCTGCAAAGAGTGCAGCTGAAGTGGCAACTGATCTTGTAGAGTGGGCTCTCATCTTGGTGTGGAGCGGTTTTCCTGCTTTTGAATGGCAGAATTTAATTGCCAGGCCAATCCATCTTGCTATAGTCTGTTTGGACACCGCGTGCCCCTTTTTTGCTCCGCCGAATGCTACAAATAATTGATCCGACTGGCGGATGGCTTGAGTTTTCTGTAGATAAAACTTTAAACATCTTTTGATATCAAGAGAATGTAATGTTTTTTCCGCTACTGTTTGCGGATTTGGAAAAAAGGTTTTTAAGATGACTGGTTCATTTAAGTGAAACGTTGAAGGAACTTTCGGGATGAATTTAGGATTTGTTCACAGGATGACACCTGAGTTTGTGAATTGGAGGAAAGGCTGTTTGACAGTGAAAGCCTGAATGTCACTGACTCTTTTTGCTGAAGTAAGAGCTAGCAGTAACGCTGTTTTCCATGAGATGAATTTTAGGTCAGCTTTGTGGATCGGCTCAAAAGGAGCTTTCATGAGCTGCATCAACACAACATTCAAGGACCATAGTGGTGGAGGCTTTCTAACTGGCGGGAAGACCCGAAAAAGGCCCTTCATAAATTGTTTGACAATTCTTGTGGAGCACAATGACAGTCTGTCTGGTGATCTGCGGTATCTGGCGATTGCTGCCAGATGTACCCGAATGGAAGAATATGCAAGTCCTGATTTTGCCAGGAGCAGGAGATATGGAAGTATATGTTCCGGAGTAGAGGACAAAGGATGTATATCTTCTGCTGCACACCATATACAAAAACGTTTCCATTTAAGTTTATAGGTTTTGTTGGTAGTGTCAGCTCTAGCTTTTGCTAAGATGTCTCTACACTCTGGGGAAATGTTGAGATTCAAGTATTCATTGTATTCAGGAGCCAAGCCGACAAATGAAGAGACAACGGATCTGGGTGTCTGACTTGTCCCTGGTGCATCGTTAAAAGAGTCGGACTCTATCTGAGTCGTAGATGTGGTCGTTCGGAGAGCATGAGGAGCTCCGTATACCAGACTTGTCTGGGCCATCTGGGAGCTATGAGCAGAAGGCGACACCCCTCCGCCTTCAGTTTGTTGATGACTCTCGGAATGAGCGGGATCGGAGGAAAAGCATAGGCATAAACTCCGGACCATCTCATCGAAAACGCATTCCCGCACGAATCTTTTTGGGGAAGCCAACTTGCGTAGAACTGGCATTTCTTGTTCTCGAGAGTGGCAAATAGGTCTAAGTTCGGTTTGCCCCATAATAGAAAAAGGCCGTTCAGAGTTTTCTGGTCTATCTCCCACTCGTGATAAGGAATCACTGTCCTGCTCAGGGTGTCTGCTAGAACATTGGTTTGTCCTGGCACAAGCTCCGCTTTGAGTGAAATATTGTGCTTGATGACCCATGTCCAAATTTGTTGGGCTAGCTGCGAGAGTTGTAGGGATCTTGTGCCTCCTTGCTTGTTTAGATAAAACATGCTGGTTGTGTTGTCCGTCCTGATTAAGACGCTTGAACTTTGTATCTTTGGTAAGAAAGCTTTTAGAGCTAAGTGTATTTCCTTGAGTTCTAGATAATTGATGTGGAGCTGACCCTCTTTCTGATTCCAGATTCCGCTGATTTGCAGGTCCTGGCAGTGTGCACCCCATCCTTCGAGAGAGGCATCCGTTGTTACTATGTAACTTGGTGTTTGAAGAAGAAAAGACAGTCGTTCGACCAATTGGTTAGAATCGCCCACCACCTCATGGTGTTCTTCATTAGAGGCGTTATGCGAATCTTGTCTTCGAAGGAACCGTTGACCTGGGTCCATTGTATGTCCAATTGCTCTTGCAGGGGTCGCATATGGAGCCTGCAATCTGGGACTAGCGGAATGCATGATGATATCATTCCGAGCAATGATTTGTAGATGCGGACTGAAACTAACTTTTTTCTGGATAGCCTGTCTGCCAAAGAGGTTAATTTTTGTTTCCTCTCGTGAGATGGGTATGCTTTGCTGCGGACTGTGTCCAGAATTGCTCCCAAGAAACTCAATTCCTGTTTGGGGTAGAGCTGAGATTTATGGTAGTTGACTACAAACCCCAGGTTGTGTAACAGTTGAAGGCAATAGGAGATATGATTTGTTACTTGCGATTTTGAGGGTGCCTTTATAAGCCAGTCGTCCAGGTAAGGGAAGACCTGGATACCTGACTGGCGGAGATGTGCTGCTACCGGAGCTAACATTTTTGTGAAGATTCTAGGGGCTGATTTGAGACCGAATGGTAGAACCCGGAATTGAAGGTGCATACTTCCTACTCTGAACCTTAGGAATTTGCGATGGTTGCGATATATGGGGATATGAAAATAGGCAACCTGGAGGTCTAGGGATGCCATCCGATCTCCGGTGTTTAACAGGCGCAGGACATCCTGCAATGTTACCATCCTGAACGATTGCTTCTTTAGAAACTTGTTTAGTATTCTCAAGTCCAGGATGGGGCGCCAGTCTCCTGAGGGTTTCTTTAGAAGGAAAAAACGGGAGTAGAATCCTCTGTTCTTTTTAGATAAAGGGACTGGTTCTACTGCTCCTTTTCTTAGCATTATTCTTACTTCCCTGAGGAGTTGGTTCAACCTCGGAGGCGGTGGGCCCGATGGAGGAACAATCGGTGGTGTTTGTGTGAATTCCAGAGTATGACCTCTGGCCACTACATCGAGAACCCATCTGTCCGATGTTATAGCCTTCCACCTGGGGAAATAGGAAGTGATGCGACCTCCGACCCTCGATGTTGGTTGGTGGGGAAGCGTTGAGATGAACAGCGGGTCATTGCTTCCTGCCTGTATTTCTTCCTCGGCAGCTCCTCTTCCTCTAGCTGGATGTTTGTAAGCTGCGGCCGGTGGTAATCGATAATGCTGCTGTTGCTGATGGTACTGATGTCGTGATCCTGTGGAGGAAGACGGATATTGTGACCTGTATTGTTGGTATCCACCTCAAAAGGAGTAATTACCTCTACCCCTTGCTCCACGAAAAGGTTGTTTTTTATATTGCAGGGTACCTAGGGATTTTGCTGTATCGGTATCCGTCTTGATAGCCTGCAACATGTCGTCGACATGTTTGCCAAACAAACTCTCTCCATCAAAAGGCATGTCGAGAACATGAGTCTGGACTTCTGGTCTGAATGAAGTAGCTTTAAGCCATCCTTGTCTGCGCAGGACTGCTGCGCCAGCTAATTGTCTAAAGCCAGTGAGAGAAATGTCTATTGCGCTGTCTATTATCTCTGCGGAGACCCTTTCTCCCTCCTGCAAGACCTTTTTTGCTTCCACCTTGACGTCTTCTGGCAGTAAATCTAAAAAGGTAGACATGTCTGCCCACATCTGGCGATCGTACCTTCCCAGGATGGCGAGGGAATTAGCCGCCTTAACCGTGACTGCAGCAACAGAGGAGAATTTCTTGCCGATATTGTCTAGTCTCCTTCCTTCTTTGTCTGGGGGAGACGCAATAGGTGTGGAGGGGTTTTTGGAACGTCGCTGAGCCGCCTGTGATATAACAGAGTCAGGTTTCGGCTGTGAGACTAGACAGGCCGGAGAATCATCTGGGGCCTTGTATTTTTTCTCTAGTCTTGGCATTTGTGAAGGCACTGTTGCCGGGTTTTTCATTGCTTTCAAACCCTCCTGCCATAAGAAATCTACAATGGGTATGGCTCTTACAGATCTCTTTGATGGCTCTTTAAAGTCGTACAAAAAACATTCGGTTTCATGGGAAACAATTGCAAGGCCAAAACGTTTCGCCGCTCTCTCAATTAAATTATGGAAACCTCCTATGTCATCTGGAGGAGAATCTACTGGACCTGCTGGCGGTGGAGATGGTGTGGGAACGAGATAATCATCCCATTCACTAGCCGCCGAATCTCTTAGCTCACCCTCTTCCCTTTCGTCATCTGACGAGGGGCAAGCTTCCGGAGTTTGGCTAGTTACAGGTATACTAGCCTGTGGCGTTTCGGAAAGATTAGTAGTCTGAGCTTGCCGAGGTGTCTGGTAGCTCTGAGGTCTAGGTGGCGTGGACTGAGTTGATGGTGGAAACCTTTTATAGTAGTCCTTCAACATATATTGTAGATCTGTCACTAATGTGCTAGGCATAGCAAGGGGCGATGGTTGCTCTGTCTGTGGATAAGATGTTGAGGCATAACTAGGCTGGTAATGTTGATCCTCTTCTTCATCAAACTCTTGGCATTTGACATTGAGTTGGGACGGGCTACTAGCTGCCCCAAACATTCCGTCGTTTTGAGAGTATGCATCATCGTCATCATCGTCTAAAAGTTGTTGCTGTGGGTATGGCAACACTTTACTTGGTGAGGTATGCATCGGCAGAATATCAGACGCCTTGTCCCCTATATTAATAAGTGAAAGGGGTAAGAATCTGGTGGAGTCGTCCTGATGGTATGAGGAATGGTGTGGCGAAGTATCCAGGTAGGTGGATAGTTTGTAAACTGTTAGTGCTGTGGAAGATATAATCGTCGACGGTTCCCTCGTCGACGGCTCTCTGGTCGACGGATCTCTCGTCGACGGTTCCGTCATTGACGGCGTCTTTGTTAACGGGTCCTTTGTCAACGAATCCTTCGTCGATGGTCCCTTCGTCGACGGGTACTTTATAGACGACGGTCGTTTCGCCGACGTATCTTGTGTAGGTGCCGTCGTCGGCAGTGCCTTTTTAAACCTCATTGAGAGGTGCTTCGTCGATGGGAGTGCCCTAGTTGATTGGTGAACCCAGGAGGCCTCCGCTGTCGACGGTGTGGTTGCCGACGAAGCTTTCTTGAAAATTTTTGCTGTAATTATCGTCGTCGATGACAACGGCGACGACGTCATAATCATCGGTGAGGCTGGTGTTGTGAACGCCGACGATACCGTGGTCGCTGTTACCGTCGACACAGTCGTCGACGGGGTGGTCGTCGACGGTTGAGTTTTTCTGGCTCTTTTTGTGGTGACAGAGACAGGGATGGCTTTTTTTAGGTGCTTTTTCGGTGCAAAGGCGTAGTAGGTTCTGAATGAACCTTTTTTGGCCCATGTTTAACTGTCTCTGAGTGGAAAACATCCTTTTTCACTTCAGTAGAGACTTGTTTTGTCTTTTTGGGCACCTTCCTTGGTGGTTCATCCGACCCTCTACTTCTCTCACCTGTTCTTTTCTGAGGGCGAGAAGTCTGAGATGACGCTTCGCTGTCATCTGAGGAAGGATGTTCTAAGGCTTTCTATTTTTACAGCCATAAGAGAAGTCTACCCTCACGGTCTTTGAGGGTTTTTTGACTAAAGGTGCGACAGATTTTGCAGTCTCTCACCTTGTGGTCTGGATGAAGGCAGTAGATACACTTCTTGTGGGGGTCATCAACATGCAGTCTCTTCTTCCCACAGTTGTCACAGTCTCTGAACAGACCCTTCTTTGCCTTTTCAGACATAGTAAAGCTGTAGCTAGTTTCCTGAGAGAAAAAACAATCTTCAGTCAGAGAATAGGAAAAAACTGAGCAGAGCTCAGGGAGACTCCCTTCACACGACGTGCGGTAGAAAATCTGAGGGAATTCAGCCTCTGTTGGGAGTGTTTGGGAGGGGCTGAATCCTGATTGGTTGATACTGAAGTTTGGGTCTTTTTTCACAAAACAAGGTGGATAGACTGTAAAATACCCTATGAGGCCTATTAGGGCCTACTGGTTTTACTTTTACTGACTTACTGCTTTATGTATTAAAGTTTACCGTGAGGCTCCCACCTCGACGACGGGGATGATTCAAGCATGTGAATCTATGAAAGATCCAATACTGGAGAATAAACATTTACGTAATCCATCTGCCAAACTCTAAATCAGGTTCTAAACCTCCTGAACCTAGAAAGTTACTGTTGGCCGCATCATAAACCTAAATAGAACTGATGTAAATCTACATTAAGAAATGGAGAATACAAGCTTCGATTAGTTGAAAATCTATCAGCTTATCTCATTTCCATAGAGAACTAAGAGCCACATGTACGAAGCTTTTTGCACGTCGCAAACAGCGAATCTGTCTGTCTGCAACGTGCAAAAAGCACTTCCCCATGTACAAACCCAGTTTTGCGACCGCGAATGCAGTCACAAAACAATCGCAGTTAGCACCATTGTCACACTGGTGCTAACACATTCGTAAACGGAAAGGGGTCCCATGGGGACCCCATTCCCCTTTATGAATATCACAGAAAACATTTTTTCAGAGCAGGCCATTTTTTTGTTTTTGTAATACATCTCATTTTCCTTTAAAGAAAACGGGCTGCATTACAAAAAAAAACTGCTTTATTTAAAAACAGTCACAGATGCCCAGCAGGCCACCATCCCTGTGAGGGCCGCCATTCCCAAGGGGGTCGCAAATTGCGACCTACCTCATGAATAATCATGAGGTGGGCATTTGCGACCCCCTTGCGAGTCGCAAAGAGTGTCAGTGACACTATACTACATACGGTTTTGCGACTCACAAATTGTGAGTCACTCTAACTCGCAATTTGCGAGTCGCAAAAAGAAACCTTGATAAATGTAGCCCTTAATATCTTGCTTGAACCTCTCCTAAAAGAATTCAATTGGCTCCCCAATGCTCACAGGCTTATTTCTGGACTGCCTTCCTAACAGACATAACCTTCTAGAGACCAGCCGCCAAATATCTCAATTCTGTATTCAAATCCATTGTCCAGGCAGATGCTATCCACTGATCACCCTCGCATTCAGAAGAAATCGTCGGGAAGTAAACCCTTTTATCCATCGTACCAGTGCCCTGCGCCTTGTAAGGGCCCCACACTCACGCTAAAACATTTATTTATAGATTTCGAAACAATGTTGCCTTGTTTAATAATGACTGAGCAGCTAACATGGGTAATGTCATTAGATAGTGCCAGATGCTGGGTATGCTGAATTTTCTTTCCCTAAATGACATTTCTTCAACTTTCATACAGGTCTTTGCTTTTGAAGGGCCCCATTTCAGTTTGTGACCTGGGCCCAGCAAGGGTTTGTGACAGACCAAGCATTCAGAAGCAGCAATGTGTGTGGTATGCACCATTCTAAAAATCCATAAAAATAAAATAGATAAAAAAGTGTTTGCTAAGTTGTAAATAGTCCAGTAGTCTTTGTTCCACGGTATGAATGTGCCTATAAACTGAGTTTAGTTCAGTTTACCCTGAGAACTCTTGTGGATTTCTACAGGCAACGCATTCATCAGTAGCACTTAAATTGGGATTTTTGAAACATTTCTACATATACAAGCTGAGACTCAATGGATTACCTCCAACGGGGGCAACGAAGCAACACGCCACGCCAACAGCCGCTCCAGCGATCAGCATGTCGTACTTCCTCCCGGGATTCTAGGCACAAAGCAGATCTCACTTACACATCTCTGCTTAGATTCATTGCAGAATCACTTGCAACATATAAATGTTAAATATTAAATCACTACAAGAATATCACTGTTCAATATTACACACTCTCAATTCCCTGTGTGTAGTGTTTTCCCTCCTTTTCCAGTGAAATGAAAATGTAAAAGTGAAGGTACTCACTGTTCTAGAATACCTGTCCACAGGTTAGAAACATGGGTACTCCTCCATTCGATGTACTGAACCCCTGCTGAGTAGTACAGGTACTCTCCCTTTCAAATGAAAGAAGTTCAGGTACTCAGAACCTGGTACAGGCTGCCACCTTAAAGCACTGCACTTTTCTAATATCTCTGCTTAGTGCAGGGACCCTTCTGCATTCCCTGGTGCCCATATTTGTTGATCTGTCCTGTGTGGCTCCTATCAGTTTGCGGGACTGTTTTCTTTTGCAAAGGTTGTAATATTTTTTAATGTAAAAATCTAAAATGTAACAGGTTACAGAATCACAATTTGGGCTTGCAACCCAATACCAAGTCGGTATTTCGAAGGGGTGTGCTTAGGGCGTCCCTTCCAAATACCGAATGGTAGTGCTATGTATTAATAATATGCCACCGAATTCCGGTGGCAAAACATTAATATTTTACCAAATCTTCAAAGGAAGTAGTAACCCATATATTTCTGTATGAGCAAGCAGTGGCCCTACTCTATAAAAATGAAAGTTAAATGTTTCATTTTTTGTTTTTGAAACATATCCAGCTTTCTTGAAAGAAAATGGGCTGCATTTAAAAAAAAAATGTTTTATTTAAAGCAGTAACAGACATGGTGGTCTGCTGACATGAACATGCCACCTTCCCTGTGATGGTAATTATTCCTAATGGGCTGCAAATGGTGACATACCTATATATAATATTCATGAGGTAGGTCAATCTGCAACCCACTTGGAATGACAAATTAAAAGTAGAAAAGTCGTGATTTCCTAATTGCAATTCACAGAAAATCGCAATATGGCAATCGCTATCCCTATATTTTGTACCTCTGGCCTATATTATGCCTTTAAAACAAGATATATCCGCGCAGGGTATGTTGGCATAGTGCCTATTAGTGAGAATTGCTGTTCCATTAAACAGAAGAGACCAAATCATTCACACAGTCTAGAATGAAGGAGAGAGAACGAAATGGCGGACATGAGAAGAAGAAGAACACTTCTATAAAGATGTTTGTTGCAACAGAAAACAAATTCGAAGTTACCTCCTTTGTCCCAGCAAACTTCACCATGATCTTCCCCAGCAGCGTGGCCAGGATGGCGGAAATGTGAACAAAAGGACCCTAGAATGGAACACAAGAGGAGGGAAATAAAGGCTGATTGCCAAAAGAGCCCAGACTTTCTTTAACCGTCTCACTTCCCATTTACACCAGAGCACTCAATGAGCCCCTCTGTGCCACGTCTTTAGCACTTAGCCCCCCTTCCTGGCACCAATAAGGTTAGTAAGGTTTAGTGGTAGCGCTTGTGTTACGCAAAGCAGCACAAAGGAATGGATAGTTTCTTACCTGTAACTCCTGTTCTCTCATACATTTCCTTGTATAGACATAAACACTGAATGGACCCCCCCCCCCCACGTTTGGGGCCCCCAGAGCAGTTGTTTAATATGTCCTCTTAAGCGTAGATTTTTCACCTTTCTTCAGGAAGGCCTGTAAAGACACTTAAGAAAGAGGCCACTGTAGCCTAGATATATAGGCTGCATTATCTGTCTCTTTCTTCACTGTCTTTACAGGCCTTACTGATGAAAGGCAAAAAATATACACATAAGAAGACACATTAAAGAACTGCTCTGGGGGCCCACACTTGTATGGGTCTATTCAGTGCTTATGACTATACATTTAAGTCTCCTACAAGGGAATGGGTCGATTTACTTACCATTATAAAATCTCTCAGGCATGGCACAAAATTGTGCAGCACTGAGCAAACGCCCACACAACCCTTAGTAAATCTAGGCCTAAACATGCATATAATATCAAACTTTCCCCTTGGTGTCAAGTGGGCTATTGCTGACTCTGCACTCACCAATGACAAGAGATTAGCCATAATGTTAAAAACATTTTAGGACAGATTTATTATTGTTTTGCGCAATGCAGAGTGACAAGCACAGTTACTGCGCCGAGTTGGTTTGGGAAGAGAGCACAGCAGAGCCATATTGCCGTATAAGCGTAATGTCAGATACTTAGTTCAATGTAAAGTAGTGCTATTTTGTATAAAAGCAGCCATGAGTGGACATGATAGAATGTTAGGCGTGTGTGCTGCGTGCTCATCACACAACAGTGACATACATAGGGTTCCGGTTAACAGATAGAAAATACTGTTACTGTCCCAGCTGGCATCATTGAGCTTGATTTTGATATTACATTCTTCTTTAGTTCTCCATGGTGCTGTGATCCTTCAGATTCAACAAGTGTAATCTCTCATACTCAACACAGATAAAAGATTTGACGCTGCTGCTCTGGCTCACGAAGAGCGTGCTTAGTGCCATGGACATAGTATGAAAATGTTGGTGTTTACTTCTTTGCCCAGGGGAGCAATGGAGTTGGGTCCTACTAAACTGTGCAGCTAAAAAAATGAAATGGTTGTTTTGAGATAAGGAATGGCGCTCACTAATATCACTCCCAAGTGTCTTGTCACATCTAAATGTTCAACGGTGCTCCTGGAAGGGAAGAAAACCACCCCACTTCCCCAAAGTTCCGAAAAGCTTACACAAAAAATGTCCAGGGCACTCGTGGAAAGTTTATATTTACGAATTAAGCACTGGTTACGGCTCTCAAGGCAGCTCTGAAACACTCACCACTTTGCCCAGGAAGATGGTGCTTCCCGCTGCCAGAGTGCAGATGACGCCGATGTACTTGGCAATGAAGGTTTTGAAGGTGAAGAATTCTGCCAGGACCACGCCCCGCAGCGTGACTTTGAGTTCTGGGATCCCAGATCCTGAGGAGGAAGGAAAACAGAGTGGGTGAGATGTGGTTAGGGACGGGGGAGGAGATGTGGGAGCGCAAGGACAGGAAAAAGTGGGGTACAGAAGACGAGACAGTGGGAACTGGAGAGTGAAGATAAACCACTGGAGTGTGGGCTGCGAATAAATGGACTTGTGGAGAGAGAGATGACAAGAAGCTATTAAAGAGAGCGAGGAAGAAATGTGAAGGTGTCATGGTTAGATGGAGAAGGAGAGTGTCACAATAACAGAGAAGGAAGTGTGTGGTGAAAGAGGAAGGGCAAAGAACAGAGGGAGAGAGAAAGAGAGCGAACCATGGACACGGAACGAAAGAAAGAGGTGCGTCAAGAAAGAAAGGAGCAACGGAACTGAAAAGGGAAGAAAGGCAAAACAGTGGATACAATGCTCAAAAGAAGAGACAGAGAGGGAGAGGGAGGATCGGCGAGGGAGACGCAGAGAAAGAAAGAGAGAGCGAGAGAGTATAAAAGCAGAAAGTGTGCGCGAGAAGAAGAGCAAGGACAAAAGAGAGAGTGCGAAGACCGTACCAGGTCCTGGCACAATACATACACACTTGGCCACTGTTAGGGAACTTGCGCACTTTCGGCGTTGTGCGCAGACCACATCCGTGCCTTGTCAGTGTGAGAGGGGATGACAGGTGTGAAAGAGACCCACGAGTGTGCTCTCCGTGGCATCCTTTTATGTTGGTGGCCATTTTCCAGGCAGAGGGCCAGGGGCTTGCAAGAAGAGGCAGTGGAGAAAGGACATCTACGCCGGCGCTGTGCAAATCCACACCATGCCAGACTCTGGTGGCTACAGGGAATGTGATGAGGGGAGATAACCCTATTACCAAAATTCAGACGGCCTGTTTGTATGTAAATATGTGCTCTGCTGGGAGTCACCTGCGCCCTCCTCACTCTACTCTAGCTAGCCATCTCCTCCCACACTCCTAGCACACGCAGTGCTGGACAAGGAGCTAAAAAGCAGCCATGGAAAGTCTGTTGTTTGGCTGGCTGGATATCTGATAGTTCCTCCTTCTATCCGCACCTAAGGGCAGCCCCTTGTTCCTCAGCCTGCTGGTATGTCTCCGCTTTCATATATTCACATGCTTGAATACTTCCCCGTCGTCCAGATGGGAGTCCCCGGTATAATATAAAAGCTTTGCCTAAATGTATATATGTATATATGTGATATGTATTAGGCCCTTGGCTAGTTATGACATTGCAGTCCTTATGCATAAAAAGGACCAAACTCAGAGTCAACCAATCACAACACACCACCCTCTAGAACCCTCTGGCGAGGAGCTACCATCCCTCAGGTTTTCCAAGCACTAGAGCTGTAATACAGATACTACTGACAGAATGAAGGTGAGCTCCCCAGGGGAGGTGGGAGAGTCGCATGTAAATGTATGAAATCTTCCAATACTGGAGAACCATAGTTGCAGGTAAGTAACTTATTTCTTTCTCGAGTATTGGAACTTCCATAAATTCACATGCTTAAATCGGAATAGTAATCAGTAATTGTCACATTTTCTATTTATAGTATCTGTAGATTTGCAAATCAGCAAAATATATGAACACTTCAAATAAGTTACATTTGACAATTAGAGAAGAAAACAGACAGAAAAGAAATGAATCACGTTATTTAGAAAATGTGAGGTGAAAAAGAAGCGGAAGGTGGAAAGAATGAGATGGCTCACCTTTATTGGAACAGATGTCGAAGGACCGCTTGGCCAACCACTGCATCCCGGAAATAATGCTTTGTGAAAGTATGTGGCATCTTCCACGTTGCAGCCTGGCAGATGTCAGGTAGAGATACACCTGAGAATAATGCGCAGGACGTGGATATAGCTCTGGGAGAATGTGCACAAACCTTATTCTGCAAAGGTCGACCAGCTTTCTGATGGCAAAAGAGTATGGCATTGGAAATCCATCTGGAAATGGTCTGTTTAGTTACTGGGCATCCTTTTCTCGGAGTACTAAAGGCTATAAACAGCTGGTTTGTTTTTCTAACTGTTTTTGTTCTGTCTAAATAAAACTTGATGCATCTCCTAAGATCTCCTAAGATCAAGCGAATGGAGAGATCTCTCTGCCGCAGTTTGAGGATTAGGGAAGAATGACTGCAGTACTACAGTTTCATTAATATGAAAGTCTGAAGGAACCTCAGGGATAAATTTAGGATTGGTACGTAGAATAACCCTGTTGTGTGTGAACTTCAGAAAGGGTTCTTGGATTGTAAATGTTTTCATTTCCATGACTCTACGCGCGAAGGTTAGGGCAAGGAGCAGCACCAATTTCCATGTGAGATATTTGATATCCGCCCTGTGTATGGGCTCGGACAGGCTCTTCATCCGTTGTCCTAAGACTATGTTAAGCTGCCATTGCAGAGGAGGGGCTTTCGCTGGAGGGAAAGATCTCAAGAGACCTTGCAAGAACTGTTTTACAAGTCTTTGAGACCAAAGAGATGGTTTAACGGATATTCTCTTGTATCTAGAGATGGCTGCTAAATGAACTTTGATGGACGCATAGGCAAGGCCTGAGCGTGTTAAAGGAAGCAAGTAAGGTAATATTTCCTCGGGGAGGAGGATGTAGGATGCTTATTGGTGGAGTAGCACCAAAGACAGAACCGCTTCCACTTTAGCCAATACGTTTTGTTTGTGCTAACGGCTCGGGCTTTGGCAAGGATGTCCTTGCAATCCTTCGAGATGTTCAAGTGGCCAAATTCATTGAATTCAGGAGCCATGCCGATAAACTGAGAGACCTGGGACCCAGATGTCTGACTTGGCCCTGGTTGATGGTGAGGAGCTCAGGAATCAGCTTCAACCTGATGGGTGGACATGCAGATAGCAGCAGAAGCTCCATATACCAAGGTTGACATGGCCATCATGGAGCAATAAAAATTATCTGACAGGGTTCCGACTTGATCTTGCGGATCACTCTTTGGAGGACAGGAATGGGAGGAAAAGCATAGGCATAGACTCCTGACTATGCTATCGGAAAGGCATCCTCCCACGACCCTTGTTGGTGATGCCGGCTTGCGTAATACTGGCATTTGGCATTCTGGGAGGTCACAAACAGGTTCGGGTTTGGCTTGCCCCACTGGAAGAAAATTCTGTCCAGCATCTTCTTGTCCAATTCCCATTCGTGAGGAGATGTTTTTATTCTGCTGAATAAATCTGCTATGGTATTCTGGATGCCTGGGCCTTGCTCCGCCCTTATGTGCACTGATTGGTGAATGCACCAAGTCCAAATGGATTGTGCCTCCTGGGACAGTAGCTGCGAGCGAGATCGTCCCTGTTTGTTGATGTAATGCATGGTTGTCGTATTGTCTGTTCGGACAAGCACTTCTGATACAAAAATTCTTAGAAAGAAGGCTTGCAATGCTAAGAATACTGCCTTGAGTTCTAGGAGGTTGAAAAGAAGAGAACAGTGAGAAGGGGGGCACTTGCAGCTTACCTGAAGGTCTTGGAGGCATGCGCACCATCCGACCATTGATGCATCGGTCGTTATGGTTAGCGGAGGAATCTGAGCTAAAAATTGCATTCCTTTGGAAACATTTGCCGGTACTGTCCACCAGTAGAGTGAAGCTATAATTTGTGGAGTTATCTGCAGTATATCTTCGAAAGACTCCTGACTTTTGGTTCCATTGGTTGTCTAGCTCCTCTTGGAGTGGACGCATATGAAGGCGACAATGTGGAACAAGGTCTATACAAGATGACATCATTCCCAGCAATGATTTGTAGTGACGGACAGAAAGAAACTTTCTTTGTTGTATTCTTTTCACTAGTGTGATCAGCTTGTCTTGTCTTTCCAAAGTTGGGTAGGCTTTGATTTGTTGAGTGTCCAGTATAGCGTCCAGAAACGATATCCATGTGGATGGGATGAGCCGCGACTTGTCTTGGTTGAGAGTGAGGCCTAAGTCTTTGAAGAGACGCAATGCCGCTTTGACGGACCTGCATGCGGAGACAACGTTGGAGCCTTTATGAACCAGTCGACGAGGTAGGGAAAAATTTGGTGGTGGTTGCGTCTTAGGTAAGCTGCGACCAGGGCTAAACATTTAGTGAAGATTCTGGGTGCAGAAAGCACCTTGAATTGAAAATGCTTGCTTGCTACCTGGAATCGTAGAAACTGCCTGTGATTTGGGTGGATGGGTATATGGAAGTAGGCATCCTGAAGGTCGAGGGACGCCATATAATCTGATCTGTTGAGGAATTGCAAGACGTCTTTTAACGTTACCATGCGGGAAGATTGTTTCTTTAGGTGCTTGTTTACCTCTCTTAAGTCCAGGATTGGCCTACATAGACAAGACTTTTTTCGAATTAGGAAAAAACAGGAGTAGAAGCCTATCCCCCTTTGTGAATAAGGTACTTCTTCGATTGCTCCCTTGCTTATTATGATCTCTGCTTCCAAGATGAGCAGAGGTAGGTGCTTATGATGCATCTGGGAAGGTGGTGTGACCAGAGGCATCTGTGTGAATTCCAGGAGCTGGCCAAATCGTATTATATCTAATACCCATTTGTCCTTTGCGATTTGATGCCAACGATGTAAGTGGTGTCTGAATGGGGAAGAAAAAGGAGTAGCTGGAATCTGACTCCAGTCATTGTCTACGGAAGGCTTCCTTGGTTTGTCTTCCTCGCTTTCCTGTGAGGAGGTCTGTTGTATGCCGCCGTAGGAGGCTGTCTTTGCTGATACTGGGGCCTAGAGGTGTTATAGGTGGAGGAGTAAGATGGATACCTGTACTGCTGGTATCCACCACAAAAGGAAGGTTGTCCCCTGCCTCTAGGTCCACGAAAGGGCACCTTCTTGTACTACAGAGCACCAAGCGATTTGGCGGTATCAGTTTCTGATTTAATCGTCTGGAGGGCGTCATCAACATGCTTCCTGAAAAGTGCTTCTCCATCGTATGGGAGATATAAAAATTTTGTTTGGACCTCAGGCTGGAAATTAGTTGCCTTTAGCCACCCTTGACGCCTCTAAACTGCTGAGCCTGCTAGAAGTCTAAAGCCCATGGCAGTAATATCTAGCGTGCAATCGATTATTTTTGCAGAGGATCGCTGTCCTTCCATCAGAACATTCTTGGCCTCCACCTTGGTACTCTCGGGAAGCTCATCTAAATGCTGACTTATGTCAGAACAGAGTTGTCTATCATACCTGCCAAGGAGCGCTAAGGAATTTGCGGCTCGCACAATGGCAGACATTGAGGAGAATCGCTTTCCGATATTTTCCAGGCGTCTACCCTCCTTATCTGGCGGTGTGGTTACAGGCGTGGAAGGGTTCCTGGAGCGCCGTTGCACCGCTTGTGATATCACGGAATCTGGCTTTGGATGACCTGAAAGGCGTGCAGGAGCATCATCTGTAGATTGATATTTTTTATCCAATTTAGGCAGCACCACCGGTACTGTTGCAGTGTTACGCATTATCTTTATTCCTTGCTGCCAAACATGGTTTATTATTGGAATGGCTCGGACGGTTTTTCAGTGGGGTTCCTTAAAATCTTACAGGAAACAGTCTTGCTGAGCTGCAGGCATTTGAAGCTCAAAACATGTGGCCGCCCATTCCAAAAGGGTGTGGAAAGCACCTATCGCCTCAGAAGGGGATTCCACCATCTGCGGTACAGGAGAGTCAGGTGCTGGAAGTATATATTCATCCCACTCATCTTGCAGTGGATGAATCTCGCTGGAACCACAACTGGACTTCACAAGAACCCACAATCTGCAGCTTCAGCTACGACTTTGCTCTGCAAAATTGTTTCTCTGGCTCCTCCCAGCAACTGCAACATTTCCCAAGCTGTGCATCCTTTGAGGGCGGCAAGTCTTCAGTCTGCACTGGAAGCAAGAAGGAATCTCCCTTGGAGTGAAGGAGTCACTCCCCTGCATCTGCAGGCACCAACTGCATTGACGTCCGGCGGCACTGATCCTCACCCCTGCAACTCTGCATAGATCCTGCAACACAAATGGTAGTCTGGAGTAATCCCCTCGGTCCCCTCTACCAGCTGTCCAACTTGGGAATTGGTCAGTCTTTGCCTTTCCTTGCAGGACAGTACCCCTGTGCACCACAACTCTTACAGCTACCAAGGCTTGGTGGCTCTTCTTTCAAGGGACCTTTAGGGTCCGTGAAGCCCCGACCTCCAGGACTCTTCCCTGCAAAGCACAGTCTCCTGCCTGCTGCTCAAGCGAGGTGGGACTCCTCTCCAGATGTGCTGGGCGGGCCTCACTATGGGGGTCATTCTGACTCCCGCCGGCCGCGGTAACCGCAGGGCCGGCGGGAGCCGCCAGAATACCGCTGCGCGGTCAAAAGACCGCCGCGGTTATTCTGAGTTTCCCGCTGGGCGGGCAGGCGACCGCCAGAAGGCCACCCGCCCGCCCAGCGGGAAACCCCCTTCCACGAGGATGCCGGCTCCGAATGGAGCCGGCGGAGTGGAAAGGGTGCGACGGGTGCAGTTGCACCCGTCGCGATTTTCAGTGTCTGCTATGCAGACACTGAAAATCACAGTGGGGCCCTGTTAGGGGGCCCCATGACACCCGTTACCGCCATCCTGTTCCTGGCGGTGAAAACCGCCAGGAACAGGATGGCGGTAAGGCGGTCGGAATCCCCATGGCGGCACTATGGAGGATTCCCTAGGGCAGCGGGAAACCGGCGGGACACCGCCGGTTTCCCGTTTCTGACCGCGGCTGTACCGCCGCGGTCAGAATGCCCATGGGAGCATCGCCAGCCTGTTGGCGGTGCTACCCCCGGCCTCCACCCTGGCGGTCGTAGACCGCCAGGGTCAGAATCAGGCCCTATGTCTCCTGAGCCTGCTGCGTGTGAGTTGCCTGTGGGGGCTGCACCCTCGACTTCTGTCTCTCCTCACTGCTGAGGGTCGCTTGGGATTCCCCTCCTTGGGTTGAGTCCCCCGGATCTTCTTGGTCCCTGGCAGCTCTGCAAATCTTCATCTGCAACTCTTGCCTTCGTCAAGGCTTGTTAGTGGTTTTTCCACACCACTGACTGACTGCAACTCTTCTTCTAACGTGGGACATCAACTGCATCACGTCTGGAACTCTTCTCTTACTCCTGTGCTGCGTAGCCGACTCCTGGTCTTCACCGTCGACCTGGTCCTGCATCTCCAGAAGGGTGGGTAGTGGCTCCTGCTCCAACCAAACACTCCAACTAGAACTGGACTTAGTCCCCTTCATTTCCAGGTCCTCTTCTGTCAGGATCCATCTTCTGTTTCTTCCAGTCTTGCTTGGTTCTTGCACAGTCCTTTTACAAAATTTACCTGTGGGTTTGGGGAAAAACAGGTGCTTACCTCCTCTCCTGGTCGCTGGGGGGGCACTCTGGTACTTGCTTTTTGGGGTTCCTAGTTACTCCCGCTAACCTCTACAGATTCCATTTCCTTCGCTGGGGGATTGACTCTCCCATTCCACTTACTTTGTATATGATTTGGTCTCTCCCTAGGGTCTCCATTATTTGCAGTAATTTACTGTTTTCTATTGCTTTCTATGCCAATTCCTGATGTGTATATAATAGTGTGGTTACGCACATGGTAGTAGAGTATTACCTATACAATATTTAGTATTTGTGTTACCATAATAAAGTATCTTTATTTTTGTAACACTGTGTGGTTCTTTCATGTGTGTAAGTGCTGTGTGACTATAGTGGTATTGCATAAGCTTTGCATGTCTCCTAGATAAGTTTTGGTTGCTCATTCCCAGCTACCTCTACGAAGCCCTGGATTCCTAGACACTGCCTACACCTCACTAATAGGGGATACCTGGACCTGGTATAAGGAGATAACACCACAGGTGCACACCATACACCAGGCCAGCTCCCTACAAGCGGTCACGCTAGTTCCATCTAAACTACGGGTAATCCCTTGAGGTCAGGGTAGCATGGAGCGTTCTCCACCTCAGTACCTGGTTAGTCACTGTCATCCCACACTACCGACTGCACTCAGTCTTGCAGGAGTACACCGAACACGGTACACAACACTTGTAAATAAATAAATACATGCAAAATGTACTCCTGCACTGCACATTGGCGTGACAATAGCAAATATTCTAGAGTAATTTTGAAATGTTAATGTTGAAAATCCTTGATAAAGCTTCAGAACAACACATAAAACAAGTGTCAGGTGTTTCCACGTTTATGATCTGTGAAATTCAGATTCATTATTTTTTCAGCAATAGGTGTGAAAAAGGCATATTGCCATATAAGGTGCAGCCCCTACAAGTGTCATTTCCACCATGGTATTCTTCAATGACCCTCACAAACCTTTAGTCCATGATATCCATACACTTTTATGAAGTTGAATGGCACCATTTGTAGGAAACAAATCTGGTTGATTTTTTAAATGTTGTTTTCTAAAAAATGCAAATGTTTGAGAGTCTAATGAAAAAATTTATTTGGTCAAAATGAATTTGATGTAATGGCTTAGTTTGATCTAATAACAAGAGACCACATTTAATAAACTAGAGCTACAAAAAGTGGTCGTTAGAAGACAGCTTTACCCTCTACTCAATTTTTCTGACACAGCTCAATATGGTATACTCACACACAGAATATTTTATTGCCTAAAAAATATAAAAAAACAAAAGGTGTATTCAAAGAAAGTTTGTTTTTAGCAGTGTCCTGTACAAACATGCTCGGCTTGAAGGAAGTTTGTGGTTGATCCTCGTTAGTTGGTGTAAAGACTCGAACCACCTCCTCACCTAGATGCATGTTGTGAACATGAGAAGGACCTCCTTGGCTTCAGAAAACTACAGCCTGTCGTGTTAAATAAGTGCTTTCAAGATATAAAGAGGGGTACTGGTAAATTATGTGCTTGCCACACAGCCCACCCATTTGTGGGGCAGGAACCCAGTATGGTGAACGCTCATCTGCCATCATCGGGTTCCCCATGTAGCACTGGGAAGCATCCCTGGGACGTCCTATCAGATACGGGCCCTCTAAGTGGTATGCAAGTATGAGTGGTGCTGGGTGTGGGGCGTATGAATGGAGTAGGAGTGCAGCTAACCCCACTTTGAGGAGGAATATCTCTCACTCTCCCCACCCAACACTGTTTTTGTATGTGGTCTGGAAAATGTCAAAAATGTTAATAGTTGCATAGGAATACACTCAAGGGGAAAAATGATCCATGAAACTCTTCTCTACTAGAGGAGAAAATTTAACATTTAAAAATCATTCCAAATCTGCTGGCAAAAAATCTAGCTATAAAGTGAAATATGAACACATGGTTCCAACAATTCTTCTGAAATTCCTTCCAGCATGCCTTGACAGTCCCTCATTACCTGCTGCCTGCGGTGAGATGTACTTGGCGACCCCAGCCGAGACCATCATCAGCAACACGTGGTAAAGGACCCAGGAGAAGTACTGCAGGTACCGGTAGTTCTCCAAGGTGTCGTACACCCAGAGGTTCGCTGGAGGGTGGGAAACAAGGAAAGGAAGATGTTTTAAATGAATAGCATCTAAGGCTCATTGCCCGCTACTCTCTGCCTGGCAACAGCTTTCCTTTCCCCTGAGACTCTCAATCTACACCAGGATTCTTCTCTCAACCACATGGAACTGCTCCAATCCCCACAGAGATGGACGACCAGTGCATCACTTTGTTGCTGGTCCACAAGGAGACATATCCCCTTGTACTTGTGTTCTGCAGGTTGTGACCATTCAGCTGAATGGCATGCAGCAGTTTTACTCTGACTACCTGGATTTAACCGCTTGTTCAAATGTCGTACTGATGGTGACCATCTATATGAACATCATGCCGTGGTTTTTATTTCACTCCTTGAATGTAACCCAGTTTCTGCTGGTGGTGACTATCCACCTGGAGAACATGCTCTAGGTTTACTCTGACTGCTTGAATTCAACCCCTTGTGCTCAAGTTCTGCAGGTGGAGACCATCTAGCTGGACATCATGCAGTGGTTTAACTATCACTGTTTGGATGTAAACTCTCGTGCTCATGTCCTGCAGGTGGTGACTATCCTCCTGAACAGCCTGTGGTGGTTTTAACCTAATTGCTAGGATTTACTCCTTTGTGCTCTTGTTCTGCTGGTGGTGACCATCCAGCTGGACTGCATGTGGTGTAGTGTGTTAGAACTATATTAAGGCTCCCATGAGCATATCTTTATGGTAATGGATGCCTAGATATCATATGATGTGTTCTATGGCGGCCCCTAGACCTCAGAGCAATTCTATATATTTTTGTTAAGAACTCTTTTTATTTGAACAGACCTCAGAGTACAGCATGCATACATTAATATCAAAGATCTTCACAGAATAAACTTAATAGTGACAGATGTTAAAACCTATTTAGGCTTGTATTGACAATGATATAATGGTACTTTTACCGCCTGACGTCATGCCTGTTAGAATGTGGCAACCACAGTAACCCCACAATCTCAAAATGATTTGTGTTATTACAGCCCACTGTACACACCACCTGTGAAGTTGCACCGGGCCCCCAGACTCTATACCATTTCTTGGGGCATCTCCAACTCTGATATACCACCTTCTCTGCCCTCTGGCACCGGTCTAGGTCTGACTCTCACTCCCCTAGTGTCAGATGGGTGGGCTTGCCCCATGCCTATGCAAAGTTTAGTTTGGTGACCCCCACCGCTAGTGTAGCCCGGATGTTTGAATCTTTCAGATATGGATCCTCCCCTGTAATGTGCAATAAAGTCAATTTTCCAGTCAAGGAGACAGCAAGCTCCAAGACCTGAGAGATCCTGTCAGTAAACTCCCTCCAGTAGGTCTGGATCACTGGACATGCCCATAGGATACTGAAAAAGGAACCTTCCTGCCCACAGCCCTGAAGACATGGAGGTGTCAGTCTTCTTGATCTTACATAGAATGGTCTTAGATTAGCAGGATTCTCAATTGTATGAGACAAAATCTTGCTCGTATAGCTATCTCTCGGGGACTCTGTAGTGCTTCCAACCAGTCATCATCATCCTGCTTCTCCGAGGTCACAGGTCCATGCCTCTCTAAGGAACCCTAATGGGTCTAGGGTATTGTTTATTAGTTTATTCAAATAGACTTGTCTGCTATGGGCTCTGTAAGAAGTCTGCCCTTTAACAGAGTGGCAGTTGTTCCCCTTCTACAATGTGGCATCATAGAGAGTGACCAAACTGGAGATATTTGTACCGTTCAGTCTCCACAAGTTCATACTCCTGAGAGAGAGACTCAAACGGCATGAGCGAGTGGTCTCCCCAGACATCACCCTACCGCTCGATTCCAATCAACTCCCACCTGGAGAATCCTGCCAGTTCACCCACTTCTTGTAATAGATCGCTGTACCATAGGAGCGTAATTTCAGTAATCATATCTTTCAATCCCAATGCATTATTTGCCTCCCTCAAGGACGTCACCAGGGACAGAGTGTGAGACGGTGGCCGACTCTCTTCTTGATATCTGTATAGGGCTGTCACATATTCCTGCCTTCTCATCACTGTTCTGTCTACCCAGTACGCCAGTTTGTCACAATCGGAGAAGACCTAATCATTTATGACTATCAGTTCTGAAGCCCAGTACTATTTTTCTAAGGTCTGAGACCCCTCTCTGGAGTTTGCATAGGGCAGTACATGGGGCTCTACCATCTCATAAGAGGAGACGGAGTACCTGATCAATCTGCCAGAAAACAAACAGTGGAATCCAGTATGGTGTTTTCTGGAAAACACAAAGGAGATGTGGAAGTGACATCATTTTCTAAAGAGCCGCTTTGCCCATCAATGTGATGTCCCTTGTGATGTGGATCCTGAGATATGGAAAGCTGTTTAATACCAATGGTGCCTCGCAGCATGACGGGAGATGTGGGGGACATCCTGCCAGTGGATTGACCACAGATTTGGACAAGTTTATGCAATATCCAGAGTGATCCTCAAAGATCAAGGATATCTGTTGGTTCCTATCAACTGGGAGGGTGGGTTGTGCAAGGTATACCAGCACATTGTCGGCATGTTCCTCCTAGTCGCGCTAATGCTCACCCCCTGTACCAATGGGTCCTTACGTACCCAGGCAACAAGCGGCTCTAGAGCCAGTGCGAAAATCGTGGGGGAGAAAGGACATCCCTGTCTTGTTCCCCTGTGCAGGGTGAACATGCGGAAGACAACACCATTCACTGTGATTCTTGCTAGTGGTTTTTGCTAGAGGAGTTTAATCAAGTTGCAACACTTCAGTCCAAATCCCAATTTTGACAGTGCACGAAGATGTAGTTCCATTCTATACTGTTGAATGCCATTTTGTCACCCAGGGGTCCCAGATCCGTCTCCGATACAGTATCTTTTGTGCGGGGTATTGGCTATACCACATATGGGCAGACTGGCGTGACTGCTATCCTCCAATCAGTGAGGCCAGGACGGCATTTATTGCTGCACCTCGTTTCGAAGATTGGCTAGGAGTATACAGGCCAGAGCACTGCTGCTGTGACTGCAAAGCGGTCCAGGTTCCCCTGGAGCAGCAGGATGGTTGGTAACGGCTGACAGGTTGCACCAACAGGATAGTGTGGCAGATGGGTGGGGATTTAGAGTTGGCAGCTAAGGGGCCATGCTTGTGTGCACCCATCTTTGGCGCCGGCTGCCACGCCCCCAACTATTCTATATCTCACTCTGTATGTAACCATATTTATATAGTGAAAACGTAGCTAATAAGAAATGGAGCGCTATCATTTCTCTTTCTCCATACCATGTTTTCTCTCCCACACTCTCTTTTTCCCCCCTTCACCTCTCCCCCCCCATCTTGTGACTGTCTGTCATTGTTTATTTTCCTGCAAGTCGCAATTTGCTATGCAGAAAGGTGTCTCAGACACCTTCTGCGAGTCGCTATGGGGTCGCAAAGACCCACCTCATTAATATTAATGAGGTGGGTCGCAATTTGCGACCTCATAGCGACTCAGGGCACTCACGGGGATGGAGGCCTGCTGGGAACAGCAGACCTCCATGTCCGTGACTGCTTTTCAATAAAGACGTTTTTTTTTTCCAAGTGTAGCCCGTTTTCCTTAAAGGAAAACGAGCTGCACTTAGGAAAAAAAAACGAAACCTTTTGTTTCGGATTTTTTCAGGGCAGGTAGTGGTCCCTTGGACCACTGCCTGCTCTGAAAAATTAAATTTGGGTCCAGTCACAAAGGGGAAGGGGTCCCATGGGGACCCCTTCCCGTTTGCGAGTGGGTTACCATCCACTTCAAGTGGATGGTAACTGCGACTCCATATGCATACCACTGCGACTCGCAAATAGGAAGGGAACACCCCTTCCTATTTGTGACTCGGAAATGCATTTTGCGAGTCGGTTCCGACTCGCAAAATGCATTTCTACATAGCAAACACGCATTTGCGACTCGCAAACGGCGATTTCGCCGTTTGCGAGTCGCAAAGTGTTTGCTACATCTGGCCCATAGAGCCTTATATGCCTTGATATACTAATGCCTGATGCTATCTTCAGCTAAGTGTGTAAGTGAACCGACAGTAAGTTTTGGCATAGCTGGGTGAGTGCAGTTGGCCACAGGCAAACCTTTGAAAGATAACAACCCTTTAGACCTGCAGTTTCTGGCACCTATACTTTTCTTCTTAAGCCTTGGATGTTTCAGAGATGCACGTCTCTTTAGACAGAAGGGATTCACCGGCTTTTGGACAGAATACAAATGAAAGATTATCTATTTATTCCATCTGGCATTTCCTCAGGGGCTTGAGCCACTGGAGGCCAGTTTTTAAAGGTCGAGGGACATTACATTTGTTTATAGCTCCCCAGTGCTTTTGGCAACAGGCACATCAGGCAAAAAGTGAAAGAGAGAGAGACTGGAAAGAAGGAAACAGGAAGTGGACGGGGGCTGGTTCGAACACTATTGCCCTGGCAAGCAATGTAAAAGTCCAAGTAAAACTTCTGTATTGAAAATAATGCTTTGCATCAACACCTCTCAAACGGTGGCCCGTTTTACCCCAGAAGCCAAATTACAGACACAGTATACTGATGCAAAAACTAGAGGAGAAGCTGAACTTGAGCTATTTTACTGTTAATATAAAAGAGGATAAACGAGTTTGACATCAGTTCATATGGCAAGAAGCTTTGTGCAATAAGGACAAAGGCATTAGGCTTGCATTTTAAGGCAAGATTCAGAGCGTTTGGCTTTGTAAATGCTTATTTGTGAATATAATGTGTATTGTTTATTATTAAGTTACCGTTCTAAAACGGTCAATAGGCTGGTTAGAATGGTAAATTAGATTTATATATCTACTAAAAGTCCAAGATGGCTGCAGATGCATCAGCACGCATACACACACATGGGTTGACATCTTGGAATGCATTTTTTGTATTTAAAGAGAAAACGTAGTTCATGATGTCTGGCAGTGCATGCTCATGCGTGCGTCATCTTGGAATGTTTCTTCTCATATCCTAATATTAATTCCCTGTTTCAAGATGGCCTACAACCATTTTAACTTGTAAATCAAAAAACTAAATTATTCGTTGAATGTAGTGCACATTAATTGAAGCAAGCAGTCCATTAGAGACGTGCAAAAATACCAGGGAACCAAAGGGACAGGAAAACATCAAACAAGTAGGAGGGAGGGCGAGGGCGGTGGGTTGATCAGAATGGGAAGAGAAAAGCTTTCTCAGAGGCATGGACGGGAAACAAAATAGCAAAAAATGCACAGGTTTGCAAGGGCTCCATGAGGTGGAAGGACAAAGAAACAGCTGTCGGGTAGGAGAGTCAGTCGCCTGCAGGCTGATCTGAGATCAATGTGGCAAGCCTATGGCTGGGAGAAGAACACAAAAGGCCAGTGGTTCGAAGTGGGCTGGTGTTAAAGTATTAGATACAATAGGTCTGTCGGCAGCAGATCTGTTATCTATGTAAAACTAAAATGGAGAAAATTAATTCTGTACCGTTTCTACACATATGCAACATGTATGTTCTGCATTTCCTATTATGTAAAGCAGTGAAAAAAAAGTGTGAAACAAAATTGTTTGGTCTGTTGCAAGTTACATTTGCTCCATCTTATATTATACTTGCAGCAAAAGTGGTGGAATAACTTTGAATATTTTTGTATGTTTCTGTACCAGTCCACAGGTTCTGTAATATAACTTATGTTCCCTTACTAGTGGCAAAGCCGACTGCCCCACCTCCAGCTTCGTTCGTGAGAGTAACAACGCAAGACAGGCAGAAGTTGGCTGCGTATTAGCCTGTCACAGTACATTGTTCATTCCTCTGGCAGAGAGAGACAAAAATGTACAAACTATTCCAGCACCAGCGGGACCAACAAGGAAACAATTGTCATTGTTAACCCGGTTAAACTGCAAGTGGGATCGGAGCTCGCAGGCCAGGTGATGCTGTTCTGCTACTCTGTGCCAGGGACAACACACTCAGCAGCGGCAGGGCCTGCCAACAAACTCTGCCTTGGCACCTTGACTAACATGGAAAATGGAGAATTTTTTTTGGTTACGTGTTTTCCATGTTTTTCAAATTTTGAACAAATGTCGGATAACCGTTTCAACAGTGAAACACAAGTTACAATCAAGGTTTTCCCTGGGAATATATATCGGGTCAGAGAAGAACGAGTTACTTACCTTCGGTAACGACTTTTCTGGTGGATACATTAGCTACCTGTGGATTCCTCACCTCATGAATACTCCCATGGCGCCAGCATTCGACGGAAATCTTCTTACTAGTCTCTGCACGTCGACGAGGACGTCACTCTAGCCCACGCGACGCTGTCTGACGTCATACAGGCAATAAGAGGTCCTCGACGACGTGCGGACGTCAGTACCAATCATTTTTTACGTGCATGAGAAAAACCAGGCAATGCAATGAAAGAGCAAGGCAACATCCCTTTATATTGTAAAAACACACAACAGTGTATGAATAACTGTAAATCTTTTTATATAAATATATATATAAAACTTTCTCTTTTAAAATATATACACACACCAAGTATATACACAAAGATATATACATATATACATATATATAAATATATTATATACACATCTATTGCACCCTCAAAGACCAAGAGGAGCGCACTCAAGGATTACTTGGTAAGACCAGAAAGGCAACGGGGAGGCGGGTGGGACCGTGAGGAATCCACAGGTAGCTAATGTATCCACCAGAAAAGTCGTTACCGAAGGTAAGTAACTCGTTCTTCTGATGGATACAACTACCTGTGGATTCCTCACCTCATGAATAGAGTCCCAAAGCAGTACCACGCCCGGCGGTGGGTGCCTAAATGGTCAAACCAAGAAATCCTGCAGCACTGACCGTGCAAAATGGCCGTCCCTTCTAACCTCAGAATCCAAACAGTAATGCTTTGCAAAAGTGTGAAGGGACGACCAAGTTGCGGCCTTGCAGATGTCGACCACAGGAACACCCCTGGCCAAGGCCGAAGTGGCCGACTTAGCTCTGGTGGAATGAGCTCTAATGCCCTCAGGAGGATCCTTCTTTGCCAAAGAGTAACATATTTTAATGCAAAGAACAACCCACCTGGATAGTGTTCTCTTGTGGACTGCCTTTCCTCTCCTCTGGCCCACGTATCCAATAAACAGCTGATCCTCCAGCCTGAAATCCTTTGTTCTATCAATAAAGAAGCTCAACGCTCTCTTTGGATCCAGACGGTGCAGTCTTTCTTCCTCTTTGGAAGGATGAGGCGGAGGATAGAACGTGGACAAAGTAATTGCCTGAGCCAAATGGAAGGGTGAAACAACCTTCGGGAGGAAAGCAGCCTTGGTCCTCAACACCACCTTATCCCCATAAAAAGTTGTATAAGGGGGCTTTACTGATAAGGCCTGCAACTCACTCACTCTCCTTGCTGATGTTATAGCTATCAGGAAGACTGTTTTTAAAACCAAATACCTCAAGGGGCAAGAATGCATAGGTTCAAAAGGGGACCCCATAAGGAAAGTCAGGACCAAGGACAAATCCCATTGCGGCATAATGAATGGCTTTGGAGGATATTGATTTAGAAGACCTTTCAAGAACCTGATAACAATAGGGGATTTAAATAAAGATGGTTGGTCTGGAAGACATATGAAGGCTGACAAGGCCGATAAATAACCCTTAATGGTAGCCACTGCACAACCTTTCTGCGCCAGAGATAGAGCAAAAGACAAAACGTCCGATAGATGAGCATGCAAAGGATCAATCTGCCTCTCTCCACACCACGCAACAAATTTAGACCACCTATTAGCGTAGATAGATTTAGTGGAGTGTCGCCTGGCCGCTAATATAACATCCACTACCTCAGGCGGGAGAGAGAAGGAACTCAGGTTGCCCCGTTCAATCTCCAGGCATGTAGGTGCAGACTCTGGAGGTTGGGGTGTAGAACCTGCCCCTGCGACTGCAAGAGGAGGTCTGCCCTGAAAGGGAGACGGAGCGGCGGGCACATTGAGAGTTGGAGAAGGTCGGAGTACCACACCCTCCTTGGCCAATCCGGAGCTATTAAGATTACTAGAGCCCGGTCTTGGCGAATCTTCCTCAATACTCGAGGAATCAAGGGTATGGGAGGAAACGCGTAAAGCAACTGGCCGCACCAGGTTATTTGAAACGCGTCCCCCAACGCTCCCTGCATCGGATACTGAAGGCTGCAGAACAACGGACAATGCGCGTTCTCTCGAGTGGCGAACAGATCTACCCGAGGAAACCCCCACCTCTGGAAGATTAAACGGACTTGATCTGGATGGAGACGCCACTCGTGGTCTGCCGAGAAGTGGCGACTGAGACTGTCCGCACGCACGTTCAAAACTCCGGCCAGATGGTTTGCTATCAAGCAAATCCGATGGTCCTTTGCCCAGGACCATAGTCGAAGAGCTTCTCTGCAGAGAAGGTACGACCCCACTCCTCCCTGCTTGTTTATGTACCACATCGTGGTAGTATTGTCCGTTAGGACCTGTACCGACTGACCACGAAGGGAAGGGAGGAAGGCCTTGAGAGCCAGACGTACAGCCCGTAACTCTAACAGATTGATGTGAAACATCTGTTCCTCTGGAGACCAAAGACCTTTGATCTCCAGATCCCCCAGATGAGCTCCCCACCCTAGAGTGGAAGCATCCGTTATGACTGTGGCCACTGGTGGCGACTGCTGGAACGGCTTTCCTTGTGAAAGATTGTTGCTTGCAATCCACCACTTCAAATCCACAGCAGCATCTCTGGAGATCTTGACAGTACCCTCTAGATCCCCTCTGTGTTGAGACCACTGCCTTCGGAGGCACCACTGAAGAGCCCTCATGTGCCAGCGAGCATGCGTGACCAACAGAATGCAGGAGGCAAAAAGACCGAGCAGACGAAGGACCTTGAGGACTGGAACTACCGCTCCATTTCGAAACATTGGAACCAAATCCTGAATATCTTGAATCCGCTGAGGCGGAGGAAAGGCCCGACCCAATGTTGTATCCAGTACTGCCCCTATGAACAGGAGGCGCTGAGAGGGCTCTAGGTGAGATTTGGGCTCGTTCACCGAAAAACCCAGGTCGAACAACAACTGGGTTGTTGACTGCAGATGATGCGACACAAGCTCCGGGGACTTGGCTTTGATCAACCAGTCGTCCAAGTAAGGGAATACTGCTATCCCCTTCCTTCTGAGTTCTGCCGCAACCACCGACATCACCTTCGTGAAGACTCGAGGTGCTGAAGTAAGACCAAACGGAAGGACCGCAAACTGATAGTGTTGCGATCCCACCACAAACCGGAGATACTTCCTGTGTGACTTGAGTATCGGGATATGAAAGTAAGCATCCTGCAAGTCGACAGACACCATCCAGTCTTCCATGTTCAACGCCAAAAGCACCTGTGCTAGGGTCAGCATCTTGAACTTTTCCTGCTTGAGGAACCAATTCAAGATCCTCAGGTCCAGAATTGGTCTCAAACGACCATCCTTCTTGGAAATCAGGAAATACCTTGAGTAAACTCCTCGACCCCTTTCCTGCTCCGGGACCAACTCCACCGCGCCCTTTGAAAGGAGGACTTGCACCTCCTGTTCTAGCAACAGGAGGTGTTCTTCTGAACAATACGAAGGGCGGGGCGGGATGAGGGGCGGGAACTCCCGAAAGGGAAGGGTGTAGCCTTTTCCCACAACACTGAGAACCCAAGTGTCCGATGTAACAGTCTTCCATTTGGTGAGAAAATGCTGTAATCTTCCCCCTACAGGAGAGGAGTGAGTGGGAAATGGTGGAAGCCTAAGGCTGCTTCCCCTGCTGCACCCCGCCAGAGGATGAGGAAGAGGCAGAGTGCTGCTGAGAGGCTCCTCTGGTGCGGACCCTACCTCTCCCCCTGAAAGATCTATAGGGATGGGAAGAAGCAGGTTGCTGATATCTCCCCCGAAAGGAAGAGGAGGAAGAGCCACGCCCAAATCCACGAAACCTCCTGAAGAATCTGGAAGAGGCCGTGGAAGAAGGAGCTTGGAGCCCTAACGACTTAGCCGTGGCCCTGCTTTCTTTAAAACGTTCCAAGGCCGAATCAGCCTTAGCTCCAAACAGTTTGTCCCCATCAAACGGGAGATCCAACAATGTGGACTGTACATCTGCCGAAAAGCCCGAGTTACGGAGCCAGGCCTGTCTCCTTGCCACCACAGTTGTGCCCATTGCCCTGGCTACCGAGTCGGTGGTATCCAGTCCCGTCTGGATAATTTGGGTCGCAGCAGCCTGGGCATTCGAGACAAGATCCAAAAGACCCTGGGGAAGCTCTGTAAACGAAGAGGAAATGTCATCCATCAGAGCATGAATATACCTCCCCAGGATACAGGTTGCATTGGTGGCTTTTAACGCCAGACTGCAGGATGAAAAAATCTTCTTCGACTGCGCCTCTAGCTTCTTTGAATCTCTGTCCCCAGGCACCGTCGGAAAAGAACCAGGCGCTGACTTGGACGAACAGGAGGCCTGCACCACCAAGCTCTCCGGCGTAGGGTGCCTAGATAGGAAACCAGGGTCAGTCGGAGCCGTCCGATACCTCCTGGCCACGGCTCTGTGAGCTGCTGGGGAAGATGCCGGCCTCTTCCACACCTCTAACACCGGATCCAGCAGAGCGTCATTAAATGGTAACAGAGGCTCCGCCGCGGCTGAGGCCGGATGTAACACCTCTGTCAAAAGGTTTTGTTTTGCCTCCACCACCGGCAAAGGCAGGTCCAAAAAACTAGCTGCCTTCCGTACCACTGCATGAAAGGAAGCAGCCTCCTCAGTATATTCCCCCGGGGACGAAAGGTCCCACTCAGGGGAAGTGTCCAGCCCACTGGCCGACTCCAGTCCACGCAGCCCATCACCCGAGTCCTCTAGCTCTCCTTCCTCTAGGGCTCGTTGGTACTCCTGCTCTTCCAATACACGGAGAGCACGTCTCCTTGAATGAAGTCGTTGCTCAATACGCGGAGTCGACAATGCCTCCGCCGAAGTCGAAGATCGGCACCGATCTTCAGAAGCCACCGACGCCGCATCCGGCGCCACAGGTAACTTCGGCGCCGACGGAAGAGCAACTGCCGCAGATGGACCCACCGGAGTCACAGGCCGAAATCCCGACGTCGACGGGATGGAAATCCCCGGGGCCAATCCTTCTGAAGCCACCGGAGCGGCCACCGGCGCCGACAGTGGCGCCGAGCCCACGTTCCCAAACGGGAGAAAGGGCATAAAGGGTGCCGGCCGAAGAGGCGCAGGATCACCCAAAGAAAAGGCCAAAGGCCCAGCCGGAGCACCCCCTGGAGCCATCTGTTGGAAGATGGCATACATCGCATTCAAGAATGCGGAACTATCGGCTCCAGGGGTGGGAAAAGCCGGATACTGGGGTGCCTGTCTCGGAGGCGACCCCGACGCCGGCCTCGGCGTCTGCGCCGGAGAAAACACTTGAGGCTCCAATACCTCAATCACCGACGCCTGTCCAGGTGAAGTTGGAGACGCCGGAGAGGGCAACGGCGTCGAAGGATGCGGCGTAACCGTGGGACTGACCTCCCATGTCTTTCGGCGCCGATCCGGAGACCTGGAGCGAGTCTCCTTTGAATGACGCCGAGATTCTCTACGGCGCCGGGAGTCTCGATGACGCCGATGTCTTGGGGAAGAAGATTTCTTGTGATGTTTCCCCTTTGACTTGGCCATAAACAGCTTCGCCTCACGTTCCTTGAGGGCCTTTGGATTCATGTGCTGACATGAATCACAAGTCAAGACGTCGTGGTCGGAGCTCAAACACCAAAGGCAATCGGAATGAGGATCCGTCACCGACATCTTGCCTCCACACTCACGACAAGGCTTAAATCCAGACTTCCTCTGCGACATTATTTCCACAGCGAAAGACTACGCAGCAAGATATACACTGTAACCGCAAGAGTAACAGTTGCTCCCTCGAAGATAACCGTTTCGAATGCACGGAAAAAAGGGAACTGACGTCCGCACGTCGTCGAGGACCTCTTATTGCCTGTATGACGTCAGACGGCGTCGCGTGGGCTAGAGTGACGTCCTCGTCGACGTGCAGAGACTAGTAAGAAGATTTCCGTCGAATGCTGGCGCCATGGGAGTATTCATGAGGTGAGGAATCCACAGGTAGTTGTATCCATCAGAAGCCCTAACTCTGTTATTTTTGTTTGTGAGCAGTGGTGAAGAAGGTGGGTTAACTGTGGCCATGTCACTCATGCTTCTGGGTCGAAGGCCTGCACAAGGCAGGCTACAGCGTTGCATTTTGCCGTAAGCGGAGTACGCAGAAGCACCCTGGGTCCACAGATGTGTTAACAAAGTGGAAAAGGAGTGTCCCCTGTGTTCTCCCAGTGCCCTGCGGTTATGGGGCCACGGTTCGCAGTACTTACCTCCGACTATGGTAAGCAAAAGCTCTGGGTCCACAGATCCCAGAGGCGTGGAGCTTTAGAGGAATATGTTAAGGAGCCAAGCAAAGTCGCTCTAAGAATTTTTGCAGACCTCGGCTAAATGCCAGTTTGCCATGTGGCTGACCCCACCTTACTGGCAACATGGTCGCTTCTAGTAGCCTTCTTGTGACCTCTTGAGATGGTGTTGTGAGACAGACACTAACAGTAGCCTCAATGTAAGACTGGCTTTGGGGTAAAGGAAGAGATGCAGGGGCGAGAGTGTTTCTGAGAGTAACTGTAGGCAGCAGGCTAATGAGTGGTGCCAGAGCCCAGGAAAAGGGTCAAAGAGAGGTAATGAGGAGGGTGGGGGGCCGGCGCAGTAAGCCCTTTGGGAACAGTGGGTGGTAGTTGGAGGCTGTGAGGAGCCATGTGGTGAAGTTCCAGCCGAAGCAGGTAGCAAACATCTATTTATTTGTTTGAAAGGAGCCCTCTAACGCTACAATACAAATGGCCAGTATGTATAATGTGCTTTCATTTGTGTTGCAAATGTTCGTAATACAAACGAGCCAACTACATCAAACGTAAAAGCAAAGAAGTTATTTTTCTGGAAGCAATCCTTAACTAGGCTTTACAAACTCAAAATTACCTACACACACACACGCATGGGACTAGGCAATGAATTGCGCTGAAAGGATAAATAACAGCGATAAAGGCTACCATGGAAAGGAATAGCAGAAGCTGTTGTCCAAAGTTATGTCTGACAGCCCTACATCTGGGTTCATCGCATTCCAAGCAGCACTGATGGACGACCATCATAACGCCCATCCTTCCGGACGCACCTGTAAATAGGTATCCTCAAAAAGCATATTAGAGGGAAACCTTTGTTGTCTTATATTTAAAGAAAAAAACATTGGTATGGGCCGAATCTCTTATTCTAAATCAGGGTTCAAGGTCAACTATCTGAGCTTACTTCCTTGCTCAATTTAATGCAATCTTTGACAAGAGACACACCACGCAATCTGCTCATACAGGTCTATCAACATTAAAACAAAGAAATCAGAGCCTGGTTAGCTGCATTAGTTAATATCAACAGTTGGCTAGTGAGCAGCAGACAACCAACAATTAAATACAGAAATGTGAATCTTTCAGAACACTCACCTATCGAACGATATAAGACTGCAAAAAGATCCTCAACAACAAACACAATTTATCTTCACCCTAATTTGCAGAAACCACTCCTAAGTATTGAACATTTTCTCTAACGATCTCTCACAACCAATCACCCAACTAAAAACAGACACAACAGAATTATGGCATCCTATTTTCAGGTGAAAGGTTGCCCACACAGAGGATGTGTTATAATGTCATGGAAATGGTAGTGATGCACAAATACGAACATCAGAACCTAACATAACCAAATGGTAAAAATAAGGGAAAGACGTGAAGGCAAGAGAGATGAGGGGGGTCTCTTGGTGCACAAAAAGCAATATGACGAAAAGTCACCACAGCCCTTTTCAGAAAATTACAATGAAACGTTAAAAGCGTGAAAAGAAATACGAAGAAACAATGCAACAGATAGTGACTAGAAGGGAGAAATTCTCTCAGCTCAGACAAGCCCAAAGCAGCCCCGACAATAAATGTGTCTGCAAGCAAAGTCTTCCCAGTTTCAGCTGATTTACCTTCGTTTAGCCCGAGCACAAGGGACTTTGGAAGAAAGTAGAATTGCTGTACTCTGACAGTTTAGTCCCATCATTGACATCGCTGCCGCTAGACCACAATTCCTCCCTACTGGTAGTTTGGTTTTCAGATCACATGTATGTCCACTGGTCTGTTCATCATGTTCTGGTGCTAAGACACTCATATCTTCTAAGGGCAGCATTCATGAACCATGAGGCAGGAAGGAAATCTTTGGAATTCTCTTCCAGATTTACGTCTTACCTCACACTTCAAATAAGTTTCCACTATAACCAACTCTAAATCAGCTCTGTTGTCCTCTGTGTAAATCTGAATTACAGTCATGTTTTCACTACTAGCCCATTTTGAGTGATCATAGACAAATCAAACAGGTGTCCCTCACTCCACTCACCTACCACAAGTGGACACCCTCAGAAACTGAATAATACTCATTATGAAGGGCTGTCTTAAGACAATACAGCAAATGTGCATTGCCACCGTGTGGCAGACATGCATGAAAAGCAGGAGCATAGTTTAGGGTGGGATGGTTGGGTGGGTGGGTCGAGATAGGCACCAGATCTTTGACATTATGAGCAATAGAAGATAAACAATCTGGATTCCATGTTGTTGAGGTCCTGAACAAAGCTGGAATCTGTGCCAATCCAGCATACAAGATAACTATCCCTAAAACATAAAAAGTTGGCAGTCTTAAGTAAGACTTACCTCTCTGAAACTTGCTGTGACAGTAGAACCACTCACACCATATGTCGGTGTGCTTAAGTAAGACTCACCTCTCTAAAACCTAGTGTAACAGAAGAACTTCCTCCAACCATCTGTCAAAGATGGAGGTCAAAGGCATTTCTCATCTCTCTCAATATGAGATGACTGAAAGCCTCCTTATATCACGTCAAAGATGGTGTCTTTAAGCAAAACTCACCTCTCTGAAACTTAATGTGATAGAACAGCCTTCTCATATTATCTGTCCAAGATGGTGGCCTTAAGCATGACTCACCTCTATCAATATGAAATGACAGAAGAACCTCCTTGTATCATAAGATTGTGTCCTTAAGAAATTATCCTCTTGTGAAACCTACTTTGAGAGAAGAACCTCTTCCTACCAAGCGTCAAAGATGGAGGGCGAGAGCGTGACTGACCTCTTTAAAGCTGACATGACAGAAATCCTTCTTGAATCATGTATCAAAGATGGGATCCTTAAGTGAGATTCACATTTCTGAAATTTAATGTTGCAGAAGAACCTCCTCCTACCATATGTTACAGATGACGGCATTAAATGAGACTCACCTCTCTGGAATTTGGAAATGACGACGTCCAGGCTGAAGCTGATGGTGGCCATGCAGATGCCCAGGAGAAAAAGGAAAATCCAGTCTTCACCAAACTTCACAACTTGCTTCCGGATGGACAGGCCCACAGCTGGAAATGAAAGGTATATTTGTTAACATCAGGGCAGCGAATAATGTACATCCTTACCTTTCTAATTGGGTCAGTAGGACACAAAGTATTATTGTACACTACACAGTGCTTATCTTGCATTTTACAGATCATCAGGACAGTAAGGCCCAGAATGCACTGGGCCAGCTCCTTTCTTCCTTCTGCAATATCATGTTGGTATTGTTATCAGAACAGAGGTTATTGCTATCTAACTCAAACTTCAGAATATTTTTGTAATTCTTTGCTAATTAATTTATGAAACCGCAATTCATGCACCTCTTTGCGGATGTAATTACTCTTTACCTGCCTTCAGTGGTGCTGGAACGATTTTCAGAGTGGGGATGCTGGCCATTGGTGCACCTTCGCGAAAGACACAGGAAATTTCAACCACTGGTGTGTTAATGTACACGGGGGTTGACATTCTCACCCAATATATGTGGCGCCTTCTACACTTGCCTGATAACAGCAACACGTCCCAAGCCCCTTCCGATGAGAACAGCAACCCTTTAGTCATCGCCCAATGGTATTTTTAGTAAAATATTGGGGTACAGGTGTAGCTTTTAAAATGTTTTTTTCTCAAAATACTAATTGAACATGGTATGCTAAGCACTTTTATAGGCAGCATGTTGTCTTTCCACTGCTGTGAAATCAGCACAAACAACTAATGGAAATGCAACTCAAAAGACTTTCTAAGCTGAGATTCAGATCTTCATTACTATTGCAGTATCTATCTTTTAAAGATAATCTTGAAAGTGGCTGCTCAGAAATTCATATGGCCAATTGATACTCTGGGAGCACCAAACAGATGGACTCAGTGCTGTCCTCTTGGCTCGTCGGAGAATAAGCATTCTTTGCCTAACAGCAGCCAGGCCCTTATCATGTCATGATCTTGATTACTGACGTACTCACTATATTCTAATCAAACAATCCTCACAATTCACGGAGACCAGCTAAAGATAACACCTCGATTCATCCACAAAGATCATGTTCTTGATAAAACACAGGCTTGTTTATACCTGCGCTCATGATAATACCCAAACCCTGTCCTCAAAATGAAAGATATAATACTTACTTAATTCTCTACAGTGCAGCAGATGCAGTTCCAAAGACTTTAATATGTTTATTAGAAACCTCAAAACTCTTACCAAAAAAAAAAGAGATCTCACAGGCCTGCACCATTGCCCTGCAGCCAGAGCTAGTACCTGGAGAAACCAGGGAAAGATTATAGACCCCTGGCAAATCCCCTTTACTGAGGAGCCCTTTACCGGGAAGAAGAGCTGAACCAGTCCCGCCTCTTACTAACACAGGAAACTGTTCTATCGCCCTTGGCTTACAAGTATGACTCTAAGAAATTTATAATAACTAATTTTTATATAGCTCTTAATATGTGAGTTAGTTGTTCCTAGGCACTGTAAATAATACCTTAAGCATAGAAGTGTGCTCTAGTGGGTTGGCCAGGACGGTTCTAGTTGCGAGCAGGTAAGTACCAATGAATATTTTACATGGTTTGGTAGTTCAGTGTGGCTCATACTCATACTTTGGTGCAGGTAATGCAACCTCAAATGGAGAGATAATGACAAGAGCATAGTGGAAGTCTGCCGAGATATGATAAAATCGCATTATAGCTATGACATGTAATGTGATGTACTGCTTTCCTAAGTCCAGTATAGCGCCTTTGAGTTCTACCTTTACTGTCTACCGTTTGGCCAGTCTTTCTGAAGTTGAGCTTGGCAGGTTGAGATTCCCAGAAGATAGTGTTAATTCATTTAAAATATGACAGGAATGTACACAGATGTGTTCGGTCAGATTTATTTTGATATTTCCATACTTGTAGAATAATAGGTAATATGCAGTCTAACTTTACGACTGGACTCGACTCCCCATGTTACCTACACCACGTAAACATGGTTTTCCTAGCAGTTTTCGATCAAGAGTTAATTAAGGGATTGGTGCATATTGAGAACATGCTCTGCAGCCCAGACTACAAGGACACATGAAAGCAAAGATCATGTTAAAGCTTTGGGTTAAGTAGGAAAATGTTTCATTCTCTCCCCTTTTCCAACTGTGTAGCAACCCTGACAGCTGACACTTCATTTACCAGAATGACAGATGAACAAGTTACTTACCTTTAGTAACAAATTATCTGGTAGAGACTCTATCTAGCTGCAGATTCCTTACCTTAGAATTCCCTGGCGTCAGCTTTGAATTCGGAAGTTTTCTGCTGAGCAGTACCCTGCGTGCGCCGTTCGGATCCGCATGTGTCGTCTGGCTCCGCGTGCCGTTGTCAGCGTCATCTGTGACGTCACGGTCTTCTATATAGGCACCATCCCGGCGCACGTACGTCAGTTCATTTCCACAACTTCCCACGCCAGAAACGAGGAGTCATGGAAGAACCAACTGCAGGAGAATGGCTCCTGTTGCAGTTACCACCCCACTTTTTGCCTGATACTGATACTGATGCTTACTTGACTGAGAGTGTGCTGGGACCCTGCTAACCAGGCCCCAGCACCAGTGTTCTTTCAGTAAAAATGTACCATTGTTTCCACAATTGGCACACCCCTGGCACACGGATAAGTCCCTTGTGGTACCAAGGCCCTGTGACCAGGGATGGTTCCTAAGGGCTGCAGCATGTGTTGTCCCACCCTAAGGGACCCCCTCACCTAACACATGCACATTGCCATTGCAGATTGTGTGTGCTGGTGGGGAGAAAAAGGCAAAATCGACATGGCCTCCCCCTCAGGATGCCATGCACACAAAATACTGCCTGTGGCATAGGTAAATCACCCCTCTAGCAGGCCTTAAAGGCCTTAGGCAGATTCACTATACCACAGGTAAGGGCATAGTTGCATGAGCAATATGCCCCTATAGTGTCTAAGTCCATTCTTAGACATTGTACGTACAGTGTGGCCATATAAGTGTATGGTCTGGGAGTTTGTCAAAACGAACTCCATAGTTCCATAATGGCTACACTGGGAAGTTTGGTATGAAACTTCTCAGAATAATAAATCCACACACTGATGCCAGTGCTGGATTTATAAAAAATGCACACAGAGGGCATCTTAGAGATGCCCCCTGTATTTTACCCAATCCTTCAGTACAGGACTGATTGGTCTGTGCCAGCCCACCACTGAGAGACGAGTTTCTTACCACCTGAGGAGAGAGCCTTTGTGCTCTCTGGGGCCAGAAACAAAGTCTGCACTGGGTGGAAGTGCTTCACACCTCCTGCATGCAGGAACTGTCACACCTAGCAGTGAGCCTCAAAGGCTCAGGCTTCGTGTTACAATGCCCCTAGGCACTCCAGCTAGTGGAGATGACCAGCCTCCGGACAAAGCCCCGCTTTTGGCAGCAAGTCCAGAGGGATAATGAGAAAAACAAGGAGGGGTCACCCCCTCAGCCAGGACCACCCCTAAGGTGTCCAGAACTGACGTGACCTCCTCCTTGAGAAATCACCCATCTTGTTTTGGAGGATTTAGCCCAATAGGGATAGGGATGTGCTTCCCTCCCCAAAGGGAGGGAGCACAAGGAGGGTGTAGCCACCCTCAAGGACAGTTGCCATTGGCTACTGTCCTCCAGCCCTAAACACACCCCTAAATTTAGTATTTAGGGGTGACCCTAAACCCAGGAAAACAGCTTTCCTGACGACCTAAAGAAGAAGGACTGCTGACCTGAAACCCTCTGATAAGCCTAAATGCTCAACCACACTACCACAAATAGAGCATTAGTATTATCTATTATTGCCTCTGTCAAGCCTTCTGAGGAACCCCTGGACTCTGTGCACGCTATGGGGGTAATTACGACATTGGCGGGCGGCGGTGCGGCCGCATTCCAGCGGCCCCCATTACGACATTCACGCTGGGCAGGCGGGCGCAAACCAAGTTTGCGCCTGCCGGCCCAGCGGGGATGAGGCCGCAACATAGGAGCCGGCTCCTAATGGAGCCGGCGGTGTTGCGGCCCTGCGACGGGTGCAGTAGCACCCGTCGCGCTTTTCACTGTCCGCTATGCAGACAGTGAAAAGCTGGCCGGGGCCCTGTTAGGGGGCCCCTGCACTGCCCATGCCAGTGGCATGGGCAGTGCAGGGGCCCCCAGGGGCCCCAGGACAACCCTTACCGCCAGCCTCTTCCTGGCGGTGCAAACCGCCAGAAACAGGCTGGCAGTAGGGGAGTCATAATCCGCAGGGCAGCGCTGCTTGCAGCGCTGCCCTGGCGGATTATCACCGCCGGGGCTAAAACGGCGGGAAACCGCCGGCCCCGGCGGTGCGACCGCAGCACTTCCACCACGGTCGTAATGAGGGCCTCCGTACCGCCAGCCTGTTGGCGGTACGGACGCTACATTACCCCTGGCGGTCTCCGACCGCCAGGGTCGTAATGACCCCCTATATCTCATTTTTATATAGTATATACAGAGCCAGCTTCCTACACCAACTTTCTCTGATTGTCTGTGCAAAATGACATGCCTTGGAAAAAGGGTATAAATATGAAAATACATAGTACATATCCACAGAGCAAGGGGGCATGGGTGGGTGTAAGGAATCTGCAGCTACATAGAGGGCCTCATTCTGATTCTGGCGGGCGGCGGAGGCCGCCCGCCAGAATTCAGCCCTCCATAATACCGCTCCGCGGTCAAAAGACCGCAGAGGGTATTATGAGTTTTTCCCTGGGCTGGCGGGCGGTCTCCAAAAGACCGCCCGTCAGCCCAGGGAAAAACTCCCTTCCCACGAGGATGCCGGCTCGTAATCGAGCCGGCGGAGTGGGAAGGTGCGACGGGTGCTGTTGCACCCGTCGCGTATTTCACTGTCTGCAAGGCAGACAGTGAAATACATTTTGGGGCCCTCTTACGGGGGCCCCTGCAGTGCCCATGCCGTTGGCATGGGCACTGCAGGGGCCCCGCGACTCCCCCTCCCGCCATCCGGTTCCCGGCGGGAGAACCGCCAGGAACTGGATGGCGGGAGGGGGAGTCGGAATCCCCAAGCCGGCGCAGCAAGCTGCGCCGGCTTGGAGGATTCCTTGGGGGCATCGGGAAACCGGCGGGAGACCGCCGGTTTCCCTTCTCTGACCGCGGCTAAGCCGCCGCGGTCAGAATGCCCCGCGGGGCACCGCCGGCCTGTCAGCGGTGCTCCCGCGTGCCGCGGCCCTGGCGGTTCTATACCGCCAGGGTCGTAATGAGGGCCAGAGTCTCTACCAGATAATTTGTTAACGAAGTTAAGTAACTTGTTCATCTGATTGAGACTTCTAGCTGCAGATTCCTTACCCTAGAATAGATACCCAAGCCATAACCTCCTGGTGGTGGGTTGCAGACATATACTTTATACAAGGAAGTCCTGTAGGACTGAGCAAGCAAAATGCCCATCTCTCCTGACCTGGCTATCCAGGCAGTAGTACCTTGTGAACGTGTGCAAGGAAGCCAACATTGCCGCCTGGCAGATGTCTAGAACCCGCACACCTCGAGCTAACGCCGTGGTAGCAGCTTTCCTCCTTGTAGAGTGAGCTCTCAAGCCCTCAGAAGGCTGCTTCTTAGCCAATGCGTAGCAGATTTTAAAACAGAGAACGACCCAATGCGAAATGGTTTGTTTCTGGACTGCCCGACCCTACTTTGCACCAACGTACCCCACAAAGAGTTGGTCATCCACCGAGCTCTTTTGTGTGGTCAAGGTAGAACAACAACGCTCTTTTGGGGTCCAGACGGTGGAGGCGCTCTGCTTCTTTAGAGGGATGCGGTGGAGCAAAGAAGGTGGGCAGGGTGATGTTCTGACTCAGATGGAAAGGGGTCACCACCTTGGGGAGGAAAGAGGCACCAGTTCTGAGGACTTACCTATCAGGATATACTGTGAGATACTGCAGTTTGGTGATAAAGCCTGCATCTCACTTACTTTCCTGGCAGATGTGATTGCCAATTAGAAGGCTGTTTTGATAGTGAGCAGCCGGAGAGGACAATTATGTAAAGGCTCAAAAGGAGCCCACATAAGAAAAGTGAGCACCAGATTAAGGTCCCACTGGGGCATACCAAAAGGTGTAGGTGGAAACATATGTACAATCCCTTTTAAGAATCCTTGTACAATAGGAGACCTAAACAAAGACTGTTAATCAAGCAATTGAAGAAAAGCTGATAAGGCAGAAAGATAGCCCTTAAGAGTCCCTAAGGAGGAATCCTGTTGGGTGAGTGTCAGAATGAAAAGTAGGATATTAGAAAGAGAAGAAGAAAGAGGATCAATAGACCTCTCTGTACAATATAATACAAAATACTTTCAACTGCAGGCTTAAACCGTCTTGGTAGAGGGACGCCTGGCTGCCAGTATGACATTACAGACTTCAGGAGGGTGGTCATAAACCATCAACTGCCGCCGCTCAATCTACATGCATGAAGCCGCAGAGTTGACAGGTTTGGGTGGAGAACCTTCCCCTACTGCTGCAACAGAAGATCCTCCTGAAGAGGCAACTTGATTGGAGGATTGACGCTCATTTTGAGAAGCTCTGGATACCAGACTCCTCATGCCCAATCTGGAGCCACTAGGATTACTTGGGCCTGGTCGTTCTTGATTTTCTTGAGAACTCTGGTCAGAGGTGGTATGGGCGGAAAGGCGTACAGGAGGCCTGAACTCCACTTGTGACGAAAAGCGTGGCCTAGCAAATGCTGCCTTGGAAACTCCAATGCGCAATACTGCTGACATTGCTTGTTCTCTTCAGAGCCGAACAGATCTAACCAAGGCTGTGCCCACTGCTGAAAGAGTCCTTGCACCACCTCCGAATGGAGGCACCATTCGTCATCCGCTAAGCATCACCGGCTGAGTTCATCCACTCTAGCGTTCAGAGAACCTGCCAGGTGTTTAACCACCAGGGGTATGCCCTGGTATTCTAGCCACATCCAGACACGTAGAGCCTCTTGACAAAGGGTCCACGACCCCACATCGCCCTGTCTGTTGCAGTACCACATTGCGGTTGTGTTGTCCATGAACACCTGCACTATCTTCCCTTTCACAACAGGAAGAAATGCCTTTAATGCTAGCCGGATCGCCCAGAGCTCCAATAAGTTGATATGGAGCCTGTATTCCGCCGGAGACCAGAGGCCCCTGATCTCAGCCTCTCCCAGATGGCTGCCCCATCCCAGAAGTAACGCGTCTGTCACTACTGTTAGATCTGGTTCGGGAAGAGAGAGGAGTCTGCTTTTGACCCAAACGCAGTTCACTAACCACAACTTCAGATCCTTTGGAGTTCCCTCCGAGATCTGAACCATGTCTGTAAGATTTCCCTAATGCTGTGCCCATTGGAACTTCAGGTCCCACTGCAGAGCCCTCATATGCCATCTGGCATGTTTTACTAATAGGATGCAGGAAGCCAGGAGTCCCAACAGCCTCAGAGTCTGTCTTACTGAAATCCAGGATAGAGGCCGAAACATCGGTATCATAACCTGAATATCCTGGACTCGCTGCTCGGGAGGATAAACCCAAAACTGCACTGTATCCAGAACGGTCCCAATGAAAGGGAGCTTCTGAGAGGGAGTCAGGTGCGACTTCGGCATGCATGTTGATAGTGAACCCCAGTGAATGCAGGAGGACCGCCGCAGTCTGAAGGTGGGTGACGAGAGCCTGGGGAGTTGGAGCCTTCAACAGCCAGTCGTCGAAGTAGGGGAAGACTGAAATCCCGTGCCTGCGCAGATGAGCTGCCACTACCGCCATCACCTTGGTGACCACCCAAGGGGCACTGGTGAGTCCGAAAGGGAGCACGGTAAACTGAAAGTGCTTGTGGCCCACCTTGAACCAAAAGTAACACCTGTGGGCGGGCAGGATGGGGATGTGAAAAAGTCCAGCACTACCATCCAGTCTCCTTGGTCTAGGGCAGACAAGACCTGAGCAAGAGTGAGCACCTTGAATTTCTCCTTTTTGAGGAAGAGATTGACGTCGCTTAAATCAAAGATAGGGTGAAGACCCTTGTTCTTTTTTGGAATTAGAAAGTAGCAGGAATAACAACCACTGCCTACTTTCGACATTGGGACCCTTTCTATGGCTCCCTTGGCCAAGAAAGCTGTAACTTCCTAACGGAGTGAGACCAAATGATCCTCCATCAGCCGTTCTTTTATCGGAGGGATAGGGGGAGGGAAAGACTGGAAGGGGAGGGAATAGCCCATCTGTATGATCTGCAAGACCCATTTGTCTGATGTTATGGACCGCCAATGAGGGAGATGAAATTGAATCCTCCCTCCAACTGGATGGACATGGTCTTGCAGAACCATATTAGGAGGGCTTGGGCGCTGCGGAAGAGGGGGGCTGGCGACCTCTGGCTAGACCCTTTGGGTCTGACGGTACCACAACCTCGTCCTTGCACAGGATGGTGTGAAGCCGGAGGACGGTGGCTAACCTGTGGTTGGCGTGGTACTGCGCCCCTTCCAAAGTCTCAGAAGGGGCGATAGGCAGACTGCTGGCAAGCTGGCACTGAGAGGCCCAAGGATCTGGCCGTAGCTCGAGAATCCTTGAACTTCTCAAGCGCAGAGTCTGCCTACTCACCAAAAAGGCGAGAGCCATCGAAAGGCATGTCCATCAAGCTCGAATGGACATCCCCCGAAAAGCCAGTGGTGGGAAACATCCTGAACGAGGTCTAAACCACTACTTGCCTGAACCACTACTGCTAAACAACTAAAAAGTCTCTGCAATGAAGTACTGAACACCTACTGTCTAAACAATGATTTTACTTGAATAACGATTGCCTGAACAACGAATTTTAGGGTACGTTTTTCTTTTTTTATGGTTTATTAGTTGTTTAGAATATATATATATATATATATATATATATATATAGAGAGAGAGAGAGAGAGAGATATATATGTGTGTTGTTTAGAATTTTTTATATATATATAAATCCTAAACAACTAATAAACCATAAAAAAAAAGAAAAAGAAAAACTTACCTTAAAATTCGTTGTTCGATGTGAGTTTAGGGGCAATTCCTCCAAGAAGGGATTTGGGGAATCATTTTAGAAAATCCAGATTTGGGGAGTCATCTTAGAAAATCCAAAGTTGTCACGTTCTATGTTGTTTTTTTATATTCACAAATCCCTTAAATGAAACAGAAGGAATGGTTTCTTACCTGTAACTCCAGTTCTCTCGTAGGGGTATTTCCATGATAGTCATAAGCACTGAATAGTTCCGCGCGCCTGCGGGGACCCCGGAGCACTGTTGTGTAGTATATTCTTAAGTGCAATCATCAGCTCCTTGACAAAAAAGGTCTGTGAAAAACACTTAAGAATAACAATGTGCAGCCTATGTGAACAGCTACACAGGCCAAATTGTTAGAAGAAAAAACAGTTGTAGTGTAAATTTCACGTTTAAACCTCTATTTATTCTATAAATACATAAATAAATACATTCTCATATTTTATTTACACCTCTCATGAGAATAAAACAATGTAGGGCAGTGTAACCCATAGGCTGCCATTATACAGAATGAAAATAGAGCTGTGCCTTTAAGAAAGTAAAGTCTTCCTGTTTCCCATCATACACAGTAAAAGGCAGTTGCCTCAGTTCTTTTTTGGAGGCTATTAACCTGACATGAAGAAAAACAAAACATTTGTTGGAGTACCAACCTCCATAATATTCATGTTCTATGTCAACTCCACCGGGGAGGAGGGAGGGTTGCTTATGACTATCATGGAAATACCCCTACGAGAGAACTGGAGTTACAGGTAAGAAACCATTCCTTCTCTCGTAGGGGATTTCCATGTATAGTCATAAGCACTGAATAGAGTAGCAAGCCCATCCCCATAACCGCGGTGGAGTAGATATAAGAATACTGAGAAAAACATGAATCATGCAAACAAATTCTTGAGCAAAGCCTGTCCAACCTGAGCATCTGCCCTAGCGTCTGTATCAAGGCAGTAATGCTTAGTAAAGGTATGGACCGACCTCCAAGTGGCAGCCTTGCATATTTCTGCCAAAGGGACATTTCTCATCAAGGCTACAGTAGCTGCTTTCCCTCTGGTAGAGTGGGCTTTTGGCCTACCACCAAGGGATTTGTTTGCTAACTGATAACATAACATTATACATGAAACAATCCACCTGGATAAAGATTGTTTAGATGTGCCCAAACCTGTTCTGATTGGGCCATAGTTAATAAAAAGCTGTTGTGATTTTCGTAAGCTTTTTGTCCTGTCCAAGTAAAATTTCAATACTCTCTTTACATCCAGAGAGTGCAGAGTTCTCTCAGCAGGAGTAGCTGGATTCTGAAAGAAAGTCGGTAATGAAATTGTTTGGTTCACATGGAAGTCGGAGACTACCTTAGGTAGAAATTTTGGATGAGTTCTCATTACCACTTTTGCAGAATGAAAAACCATGTAGGGTTCCTGAGCGCAAAGGGCCTGGATTTCGCTGACCCTACGCGCTGAAGTGATTGCCACCAGAAAAGCAGCTTTCCATGTGAGATGCTGCAGCGATGCCTTGTGTATCGGCTCGAATGGCGTCAGCATCAGACGTGATAAGACAACGTTCAGTTCCCACGGAGGAGAAGGCTTTCTAATGGGAGGAAAAACCTTCTTTAAACCTTCTAGGAAATCCTTAATAATCGGAATCCGAAAAAAGGACGTTTGTGAAGGACTCTTTCTGTATGCCGTTATCGCCGCCAAGTGAACTTTTATTGACGACAGTTGTAAGCCCGATTTTGCCAAACTTAGCAAGTATGGCAGGATAGATTGTTCTCCACAGGAAACCGGGTCAATGTTGTTGTGTAAACACCAAATGCAGAATCTCTTCCACTTGCTTGCATAGGCTGATCGTGTGGAAGGGCGTTTTGCTTCCTTCAGAATTTCCATACAGTCCTGAGGTAGGTTCAAGTGTCCATATTGCACTAGCTCAGGAGCCATGCTGCCAAACTCAACGATGAGGGGTTGGGATGAGATATCTGCCCTCTGAACTTCGTGAGAAGGTCCGGACAATATGGTAGCCTGATGTGTGGTTTGAGTGACCGGTGAAGAAGGTCTGGGAACCACCACTGGCGTGGCCACTCCGGAGCAATTAGGATCATTTTGGTCTGAGCATTGGACAGCTTCTGGAGGACCGCCGGAATCAGGGGAAGCGGTGGAAAGGCGTAAAGAAATGCTCCTGACCAGCTTATCCACAGGGCATTCCCCAGTGTCCCTGGATGGTAATATCTGGAGGCGAAGTTTTGGCATTTTTTGTTTTCTGGGGTTGCGAATAGGTCTGTAGAGGGGGTACCCCAGAGTGCGAAAATGGAATGAACGACGTCGTCGTGTAGTACCCATTCGTGGTTCTCGTTCATTACCCGACTGAGGGCATCCGCTTGAACATTCTGGATGCCGGGCAGGTGAGTTGCCACTAGCGACAGGTTCCTGGCTAGAAGCCAATGCCAGATTGTCTGAGCCTCTCTGGATAAAATTCTGGACCTGGTGCCTCCTTGTTTGTTCACGTAGTACATAGTGGCCACGTTGTCTGTCTGAAGAAGGAGAGTTTCCGTTCTCAGAGAGGGAAGGAAGGCTTTGAGCGCAAGGTGGACTGCGCGAAGTTCCAGCAGGTTGATGTGATAGAGACTCTCTCTCTGTGACCACTCGCCTTGGACTCGAAGATGCTCCATGTGCGCCCCCCATCCGAGCAGTGACGCATCTGTTACGATGGTTTGAGATGGAGGCCGTTGTTGGAACGGAATCCCCACCAAGAGATTGCTGGGTAAACACCACCACTTCAGGGATTGTAGGGTGTGAGGAGAAAGAAGGACTTTGTTCTCCCAATCGTCCCTCAGTTGACACCACTGATCCTCTAGATTTTCCTGCAATGGTCTCATATGGAGGCGAGCATTGGGAACCAGATGGATACAAGACGCCATCGAGCCCAGTAGAGAAGCTATTATTCTTGCAGTGGCTTGAGGTCTTTCCTGCAGTTGTTTGCACTTTTGGAGAATCGATAACCGTCGTTCCTCCGAAGGAAACACCTTTCCTAGCCTGGTATCTACAATGGCCCCTAAGTAATGCAACCTCTGAACAGGTGTTGCTGTAGATTTCAGAAGATTGACTTGAAGACCAAGTTTTTGAAGCAGTTGTAGAGTCCATTCGAAATGCTGCTGTGCCTCGAGACAGCTGGAGGCCTTTATGAGCCAATCGTCTAGATAGGGGTAGACGAATATTCGCTGTTTCCTCAAGTGGGCGGCTACTACCGCCATGCATTTGGAAAAAGTTCTTGGCGCTGATTTTAGGCCGAAAGGTAGAACTGCAAATTGGTAATGGCGTTTTCCGACGGTGAACCTTAGGAATTTTCGGTGTTTCTTGGTTACTGGGATATGAAAGTAAGCGTCGCAAAGATCTATCGCACATAGCCAGTCGCCCTGACGTAGATGTGGGTAAATTTGGTGTAAGGCTAACATCCTGAATTTTTCTTTGCGAATCCATTTGTTTGCTGTCCTCAGATCTAAGATGGGACGAAACTCTTGTTTGTCTTTTTTCGGTACAAGGAAATATCTCGAATAAATCCCCTTCCCTTGTTGGCTGATGGGAACGGGTTCTATGGCTCTTTTTTGCAATAGGATATTGACCTCTAACTGCAGAGCTTCGAGATGGTGGTTGGCTGTTTTGGGTGGAACAGATGGTGGAGAACTGGTGAATCTGAGAGCGTAACCATGTCTCACAATATTCAATACCCAGGCGTCTGTTGTGATGCGTTGCCACTCGTCCAGATGATTTGAGATACTTCCCCCTACCGGAGTGGATAACGGAGGAGGGGGAAGCAAAGATTCAGGGCTTAGACGTGGGAGCTTGTCGAGGTGTCTGGGTCTGAGGTGTTGAACGACCCCTTGTCGACCTTCTGGAGAAGCCCCTCTGATGCTGCTGCTGCTGCTGTTGCTGAGGGCGTGAAGACGTCCAATGTGGAGCCTGATACCTGTGGGTGAACAGTCTTCTTTGATATGGGCGGAATCCTTTTCGCTGTTCTTTAGGTCGCTCCATGCCTACCGCTTTCAGGGTATCCAGCTCCGACTTCATTCTGGCCATCTCATCATCGGCATGAGAGCCGAACAAAGTGGAGCCTGAGAAAGGCAGGTTCTGTATCCTCTGCTGTGCTTCGGGTTTAAGCGATGTAAGCCGCAGCCATGCATGTCTCCTGAGCGCTATACCATGAGCATAGTTATGTGCGGATAGTGTTGACGAATCCGCCGCAGCACTTATAATCTGGTTAGAAACCATAGCTCCCTCGCTCACGACCTCTAGGAAATCTTCCCTTTTGTCCCTAGGGAGATGCTCCGCGAACTGCAGTATAGAGTCCCAGAGGGATCGATCATATCTCCCTAATAAAGCAGTGGCACTGGCTGCTTTCATGGTGATGGATGCCGTCGAGCATACTTTTCTTCCTGCAGCATCGATCTTTCTGCTCTCTTTGTCTGGGGGAGCAGAGGAAGACGGTGACGTTGAATGCGATTTCTTCGCTGCCACTATAACTACCGAGTCTGGTACTGGGTCCGACCTCAAGAATAGAGGATCTTGCTCTGGTGGACGGTACTTTTTAATGAGTCTGGAAGGAGCAGACTTTGTTGTAGCCGGCGTGAGAAAAATGTCCATTGCTGGCTCAATAAGACCCGGAACCAGTGGAAGTAAAGGTCGTGAAGATGTCCTTTGATGCAAGGTCTCAAAGATCACTGATGTCGATGGGGCCGGAGCTGCTAGCGGGATATTCAGCTTGGTTGCCCCTCTGACTAAGACCTCCTGAAATGTGTTGACATCATCTATGGGAGACACTCTTGGGGACGGTGAGTCCGATAAGGTTGGAGAGTAGTCTTGTGTGGACGATGAAGAATGTCCATGATGTGATTCCTGACGACGGTGCCTAGAGGTAGATGTACGCCTCGAGGAATAACCAGAACGCCCTGCAGATCGCGTTGGAGTCCTCGGAACAGGTTCTGGAGGAGGCGCCGGAAGAGGAGCCGTAGGTGTTACCGGCGTCTGTGGTAACGGCGACTGCCTTTGCGAGAGCTGTGGCGATGCTGGAAGTAGGATAAGCGAGGCCGAGGATTCCGAGGTTGTATAAACCCTTCTAGGCCTCTTAGATGGTCTTCTCGACGTCGAAGCACTCCTCGACATCGAACTGCGGTGACGGCGAGTGCCTCTAGACGTCGACTCGTCTCGCCGCTGAGAACCTCTCGACGACGAACCTCGACGTCGGTGCAGTGACGGTGAACGCCTCCGACGGCGAACACTCTCTCTCGACGGCGATCTCCCTTGCCGTGTCGACGGCGAGCCCGACTCGGATCTCCTTGGCGTTGACTGTGTTCGCCGTGTCGACGGCGACCCAGATCCTCTCGACGTCGGGTGTCTTCGCCGCCTCGACGGCGAAATAGCTGTCAACGGCGAACGATGTCTTTTTCTCGCCGGCGAAGCACTCCTCGACGGCGAACATGTTGGCGCCGTTCCCTGCTTCGACGTCGACGCTCTCGACGTCGTCGGAGATCTATGTCGTTTTTCAGCAGGTCTGGAAGGAGTCATGGAGGAAACAGGTTGAGCCCTGGTAGAAGTCTGACCTTCTCCTCGCTCTGTAGTGGAATGGCCACTTTTTCTCCTGTCCTCTCTCGCCTGAAGTCGGATCTTCTCTCTATCACGAAGGGTTCTTCTAGAGAAGGTTTTACAAATGTCACACGACTCCGGTTTGTGGCTGGATGGAAGACAAATTATACAGACCCTATGTGGATCTGTTTTAGCCTTCTTTCTTCCACAAGAAGGACATTTATCAAAAAGTGAAGGCATTTCTAACTAGAAAAACCTCAAAATTCTGTCAGAATTTAACAGAAATCAGTAGAAAATGATCACTCAAAGGTAAAAACGTCGAGTGAAAATGAAATTCAGAAGATATTTCAATGAATTTCTGTCACAAAAGCTTTTGTGAGGTAGAGCTCAATGCTTCAGGGTCCTGTCAGCAGGAGCCGGAAAAAAGAACTGAGGCAACTGCCTTTTGCTGTGCATGATGGGAAACAGGAAGACTTTACTTTCTTAAAGGCACAGCTCTATTTTCATTCTGTATAATGGCAGCCTATGGGCTACACTGCCCTACATTGTTTTATTCTCATGAGAGGTGTAAATAAAATATGAGAATGTATTTATTTATGTATTTATAGAATAAATAGAGGTTTAAACGTGAAATTTACACTACAACTGTTTTTTCTTCTAACAATTTGGCCTGTGTAGCTGTTCACATAGGCTGCACATTGTTATTCTTAAGTGTTTTTCACAGACCTTTTTTGTCAAGGAGCTGATGATTGCACTTAAGAATATACTACACAACAGTGCTCCGGGGTCCCCGCAGGCGCGCGGAACTATTCAGTGCTTATGACTATACATGGAAATCCCCTACGAGAGAAAATATTGTTAAGGAGCGAGGTTAATATGTTAGTGGTTTGGGTTGGTGGGATTGGAGGCCAAGCTGCAGTGCAGAGTGACAAGGGGGCAATAGTGGTGGCAAGTTCAGGGGCAGCCGTCACAGAGGAGTGAGAGGGCATGGATGGTTTACGGTTGCACCATGCCGAAGTGGACCGAAGGAAGTGGAGATTTGCAGAGCATCATGGTTGGCCAGCCATGAGGTGTGATGTAATTCCTGGGGAACAGCATTCCGGCAGCGAAAACTAGGTGTGGATGTCAGATCTCCATCAGCACCACAGCTGATCTGAAGACATCCGGACTACAGTGGCTGAGAAGGGTGACGTGCTGACTGCCTGCTCGGTGGCGGGACTGAAGGAGCACCATGTGAGGGGTGTGTAGCCTGTGAGTGTACTGTAGCTAAGACCCAGCAAGAATCCATGTGAGAGCGATGTAGGAGTGGAGGTGAATGAGAGTGGTGAACAAGGGTACAGATGGCGGCACAGAGAACAAGCATTTGCAATGCAATGGGTCTCGCATTTGCTTGAGTTAGAGCCATTTACGTTGTAAACTCCTAATCGGACTTTTCTTGCCAGATGAATTGAAAATGAAAAGTAACACAGTTTCACATAAGCAAGCCGATTCAAAGCACCACGCCATGAGCGTGAATGAGACACACAAAAGCAAAAAGAAGTTCGCTTGCTGTCAAACGTACCAGCAAAAGTGCAATTAGCCATGAAACAGGATGATTGTTCAAGACGGTAACCAAACCGCCTCAAGGAGGGACAAACATAAAGCATTTACCAATGATAACATAGGATTTGTGAAGGGCAAGCCCATGAATGAGTGATGGGCGTGCGGTGGGCATGGTTAAAAGCCCAAATAGACAAAAACACATTTGAGAAGCAGTGCTTGCATGCTGCTATGCTCAACCTAAAAACTAGAGAGGATTTTTTTCAATATGCATAGAGGTGCTCACAAAGAAGGGATTATGGAGGTGAGGTCCACAGAGGACTGGAAGGTGCTCACCAGGGCCAAACGCCTACTGTTGTGCCCAGTGTCAGACCTGAAAAAAAGAACTACGGAAGAAAAACTATTCTGTGTAAATTGTGGCCCAATCCCTGGAGAAACAGCTGCAAGGATTCTAAGAAAAAGTAGAGCTGGACAAGTGGCGTGCAGAATAAAGGCTTTAGAAGACCCAACAGTAGCAAACACCTGTGAGATTAAAGAAATGGTGACCTTCAAATTTAACTCTAATGAAGCCTTGCTGAAACTTGACTTGAAACTGCTAGTGTTGGATAATGTGCAGAGGGGAAAGAACTTCAGAGTGTTAGGATACCTGTAGAAATAACGAGTATCGTGCATGTCAGAATGTGACGTCATCTCTATAGTATGGAGAGTTTACAAGCTACCTGCAAAGCGTGAGGCAAATGTGGAAAGGTAATGGTGATAATGTAATTACAGGAAATGAAAAACTTGATTATTCTCCTGGTCTTAGAAAAATAGGGTAAATAGATCTTCAGTTTGGTCTGATAGGGTACCTTGCCACGTTTATAATGGGGCACCCTGTCAGCAAACTGTAAATCCACCCTTCATCTGCTTCATGCGTTCTAATACGTGTTCATGGTAGGCTGGTGCTGGTTTCTCAACACACCCGGCACTAGGCCCCACCCACCCTGAAATAGTTAGTTGCTCTCTTTCCAATTCTAATGTGAAATTGTCAATCATGTGAGGAAGCTGAACTTCCTTGTTCCTTTCTAAGAATGTGAAATGGGTGGGCAAGTTGGCCATAAGAGGCAGTGTTATAACCCAAACCTCTAGCAGCAAATCCATTAAAGCGGAGAAATTACCAAGAAAAGCACCATCGCCATGGGTTTTTGGGGGTTGGGTGGTGGACTGGACGTGACCTATACAGGTGTGTGGAGGTAGAGAGAGACTGAAGAGGGTTTGGAGGGACCTTCCCCTATCTTTCCACTGGAAGTGAAAGGTACAATGGTGCTTAACATAGTGAAAAGTGGTGCAAAGGTTTCTTGGTAACCGATTTCTTTATTTTTACATAGACCTCCAGTAAATAGCCTTTCAAGGAATTTCAGTGGTAAAAAGAAACATCCTGGTGTAGTTACACTTTACGTATTGTGTTTATTCCTATTGATAAACATTGGATTTGAATCATGCATTGTTGTTTCATGCATGTGCAGTGACTGCCTGCAGACAGCCAGCCCCGGGAGTGAGATTAAGGAGAGAAAAGCTCAGTAAGGGGGTATCAGGAAAAAAGGTGTCCCTGGGCTCCAATCATGGGCCGACATACTGATTAATGTCAGGGACAAATTGTTTCTGGGCTGGTAGCATGGACATGTGGACTTTCCCCTTAAATACACACAAAGAGGATCATTTAGAGGTTGGTGGAGAAGGAACTCCTGCCAGCCAAACCTGACAGGGCCACCACGTAATTGGGGCACACCTGGCACTGATTTTTTGTCACCGCTATGTCAGTGGGAGAACATTTGAGAAAAAGACCCTCTAGAGTGGAGACCTTGAAATGCAGACGGGTGTCTGCTGCAAGGCATGTTGAAGGAGTGGCTTCCCAGGGGTCTAAATTGCACCCTAAAAGCCCTCAATGCCCTGAGACAGAGGGTGTAAATGGCCTGAGGGCCAGTGAAACGCATAGAGTTTAAGATTTGACATCTAGTAGAAATACAATCATGGCAACGGATAATAGTACAGAGATATACACCGACAGGTGAAATCATAAATGAACAACTCTGGGTGAGATGAGGGACACATGAAAGACACAAAAACATCACTAGTACTGTTTGTTCGACCTAGAGTCCCTTGTTAAATTTAGGGAAGTCTACACTGTGCCAGGAACTGTTTTTCATTCCTTGATTGGGGCGTGGCTTATGCTCTGGATTGTTCTGGTTGTCTTGCATCTGTCTGCAGCTTTCAATACCTTCGACCACATTGTTCTGCTTAGTCATTGACATCTAGCGGCAGAATCACTGGTACTGCCATGTCCCTGTTCAAGTCAGGCCTGGTTCCTACCTTGGTGAAATTCGTACCTATGACGTCCTAGTAGGATGAGCTCTTCCACCGACTGATCCCCTTCAACATTCACATGATCCCGATCTTACATATAAAAAGCGCTATTCATATGAGCCACCATATGTACACAGAAGACACTGAAGCATACCTAACCCTTGAGGTTGGATCTGGGGACCTTTAAAGAGTGAACAATGCTTGAACTTCATCCAGCAATGGATATACCTCGGCTGGTTCTGCCTCAGGGATGAGAAAACTATGATTCTGCTTCTGGGCCCAGTGAGTCTCCATTATTCCTGTGCCCAGGTAGTTACACCCTTGCATGCATTATCCCTTGTCTAACTAACCACATTGCTCTAGGTGCTTCACTATAAATGAATTTACAGATTTATATATGAATTAAATAAAGACAAGACTATGTATGGTGAAACGAGGAGGGGCATCCCCACTCCCTTCTTTCAGGTTGAAGCTCTGGACAGACAGACAGCTGTATTTTTTAACAAGGGAAAATACACAGCCCTACAGTGGAAAATGCGCACAATCCAGAGTACGAACATACATTTCCTCCATTGAAGCGAGTGGTATTGAGACAGCCTCAGCAATCACTGAGGAACAGACATCAGACTCTGAGGTAAAACAGGTAATATCTGGACTTCCTCAGGACTCATGAGATCTTGAGGTGAAACAATAATATTGAGAGCGGTCAGGTGTCACTGAGAGACAGGCATGAGGCTCTGTAGTTTAACTAATGCTTTTCAGAGCACCCTAGGGCTTGATAACTTGAGGGGAAACTAATACTATTTTACTAAAAAGTACAGATTTAGACTCCCTCAGGACTCCTGAGTGCCTTAGGTGAAACCAGTATTATTCAGACTGCGGTAGGGGTAAACTACAGGGACATGAGATTCTGAGGTCAAACTAGTACTTTTCAGACCACCCCAGGACTTGACAACTTGAAGTGAAACAAATACTATTTACTAAATAGAACTGGTTTTGACAGCATCAGGACTCCTGAGTGCCTTAGGTGAAACCAGTAATATTCAGTCTGTAGTATGGGTCACTGCAAGAGCAGACGTGACTGTGAGGTGAAACCAGCTACAGACTACAGGTATATTCACACTGTCTCAAGGGCAATTGACAAGACAAACCTGAGATCCTAACAGCCCCACGGGAGTGCATGCAGGCAGGAGTTCTCAAAGATACCAAAGCTCCCAATACAAATTTCAGTTTTCACAAATCACAGTGCATACTAGTAGGAAAATGCCACTGTTGCCATGGTTACCCCCTACGATTTTGCCTTTTATTGATGCCAGCTTTGATTGAAAGTGTGCTGGGACACTGCTAACCGGGCCCCACCACCAGTGTTCTTTCCCTAAAACTATACCTTTGTCTCCACAATTGGCAGAACCCGGGAACACAGATAAGTCCCTTTTAAAAGATATCCCTGGGACCATGGGCGCTGTGGCCCGGGAAGGTCTCTACGGGCTGCAGCATGTATTGTGCCGCCTTGGGGACATCTCACTCAGCACATGCACATTGCCTCACACCTTGTTGTGTGCTGATGGGGAGAAAAAGCCTAAGTCGACATGGCACTCCCCTCAGAGTGCCATGTCCACAACCCATTGCCTGTGGCATAGGTAAGTCACCCTTCTAGCAGGCCTTACAGCCCTGAGGCAGGGTGCAGAATACCACAGGTGAGGGCATAGCTGCATGAGCACTATGCCCCTACAATGTCTAAGCCAATGCTTAGACATTGTAAGTGCAGGGTAGCCATAAAGAGTATACGGTCTGGGAGTTTGTCAAACACAAACTCCACAGTTCCATAATGGCTACACGGAATACTGGGAAGTTTGGTATCAAACTTCTCAGCACAATAAATCCACACTGATGCTAGTGTGGGATGTATTGAAAAATGCACAGAGGGCATCTTAGAGATGCCCCCTGCATGCCAGCCCAACTGCTAGTGCTAGGCTGACAGGTCTCTGCCAGCCTGCCACTTACAGACTAGATTCTGGCCACATGGGGTGAGTGCTTTGTGCACTCTGTGACCAGGAACAATGCCTTTCCTGGGTGGAGGTGCTCAAAGGCTCAAGTCTGGTGTTACTATGCCCCAGGGCACTCCAGCTAGTGGAGATGCCCGCCCCCCCGGACACAGCCCCCACTTTTGGCGGCAAGGCCGGGGAGATAATGAGAAAAACAAGGCGTCACCCCCTCAGCCAGGTCCACCCCTAAGGTGACCAGAACTGATGTGACCCCCTCCTTAGGAAATCCTCCATCTTGCTTTGGATGATTTAGCCCAATAGGATTAGGGATGTGCCCCCCCCCCCAAAATGAGGAGGAACAAGGAGGGTGTAGCCATTGGTGACTGCCCTCCAGCCCTAAACACACCCCTAAATTTAGTATTTAGGGGCGACCTTGAACCCTGGAAATCAGATTCCTGATGACCTAACAAGAAGATGGACTGCTGACCTGAATACCCCGCAGAGAAGAAGGAAGACAACAACTGCTTTGGCTCCAGCCCTACCGGCCTGTCTCCTGATTCAAAGACCTGCACCAGCGACACATCCTGAAAGCCCAGCGACCTCTACCGATTCAGAGGACTGCCCTGCAACTCCAAATGACCAAGAAACTCCCATGGACAGCGACCCTGTCTAAAGCAACAAGAAGAAACCATCTTTAAAGGGACTCTCACCTCACTCCAGGAGCGTGAGTCCCCACCACTTTGCACCCAACACCCCTGGCCCGTGTCCAGAGAAAGGCCTGGGTGTTTGGGGTTGACTTGAACACCCAACGGTGGGCTGCCTGTGCCCCGGAGAATGAACTTGTAACTGCTTTACTTACCTTAAAAACTAACCTGCACTTACCTCCCCCAGGAACTGCTGAATTTTGCAGTGTACACTTTTAAAATAGCTTATTGCCATTTTATGCCAAACTGTGTACATTACTGTTTTGATTCACAGTTATACCTATACATATGCAAAGTACCTTACAATTAATGTACTTACCTGCAATCTGAATCTTATGGTTCTAAAATAAATAAAGAAAATAATATTTTTCTATATAAAAACCTATTGGCCTGGAGTTAAGTCATTGAGTGTGTGTTTTCATTTATTGCCTGTTGGTGTACAACAAATGCTTAACACTACCCTCTGATAAGCCTAACTGCTCGACCACACTACCACAAATAGAGCATTAGTATTATATATCATTGCCTCTGTCATGCCTCTTGGGGAACCCCTGGACTCTGTGCACACTATCTCTCACTTTGAGATAGTACGCACAGAGCCAGCTTCCTATAATACTAATTTCAGAATCTAAGAGCAGTAGAAGCGACACAATATGCAATGTATGTCACTAAACACATGCTGCCTTTCTCAGCTCATAGCACTTGAACTCCAAATAACTCTCAATCAACACATTTTATTCCAAAGTAAAACACCTCTAGTTTTATATTTTTTTAAATGTAAATGATTCTCCAATAAGGATTATCTGAGAACTTGTGAAAATTCTCCTCATTTACATAGACAAGTATTCTTTGGACCTCATACTTTGTCCAATTTATAATAATTTGAGCTGTGTTCTAGGATGACCACTGTACCTTTGACCAGTGATCGTCCTTGTCGAGCTAATTCCCCTCACCTTTTTTTTTCACATGTGAATCTGAGGTGAAATCTGTAATAATCAGACCATCTCTGGAATCACGAGACCCTGAAGTGAACCCAGTTATGTACAGTGAACGGTAGGTTAAAAGAGGACTAACACCCGACTTGTATGTGTATCTCCCTCCAATCACAGGCCATATTAGACAACACCTTACATAGTCTCTCTCGCTTCAAATACTTTATATCTTTAAAGATTGATCTACCTTCTGAATGTGAACACTACCCTCAGAATTTGAAGTTATGTAAGAACGGAAGTAGACCCCCCCAAGGAGAGGATATAACAATAGCTAATGCAAAAGGTTAAAATGGAACAGCTTTGTAGCCAATATTGTTAATGGAAACCTTGGAAACACCTCTTGCCAGTCCCATCAGTTTATCAATCTCACCGGTTTCACTAAAATGCAAGAGATTGAGTTCATAGAAAAAAAATGGTGTGATGGTGCCCCACATTCTAACGGCTTATCGCAGCAATTATTTAAAACCAAGCCCAAATTTTGGGAGGAGATACTAACTCCTATTCACAATCATTGCATTATTACTCAACAGATCCTTGATTCCTGGTGCAGAGCAATTATCCATCCAATGTATTCACGGGAGAAACCTATAATCACGTTAACTGTCAAATTTCTTTTCTCAATACTGAGGCAAAATATTTAGCTGTCCTAATTCTAAAAGAACTAGAAATGTGGGCATATGAACAGCGGATAGTCCCACCACATCAAACAGGCTTAACAGAGTGAATGGGAACTTCAGTAAACCTTCTCTCATTGGCAACTCTGACAGAGAGAGCAACATTAAGCAAATAAATGTTGTATATCTGTTTCATGGATTGTAAAGCAGCGTTTGACTCCGTCCCCAGAAACATTTTATACAGGAAACTAGTACTGAGGGATATGTCGCTCACCTTGTTGAAGAGTATCATGTCTCTAAACTTTTTAATCTGGCTCCAAGTTAAAATCAGGGGTGGCAGAGCACTCACTTGCAAAATTAGCAAGAGAACCGGTTTAAAACAAGGGTGTGTCCTATCCCCACTACTTTTAACTTCATTTTAGCTGACCTCTTTTTGGAGTTGGAGAATGTAAATGCAAAAGCCCTGAAGCTGGGCTGCAACTTGGTCTGGTGTCTCCTTCATGCAGACAATGCCCTCCTAATATCTAGGACTAGGATAAGATTACAATGCCTGCTAAACAAATTACATGATTACGTGGAATCCAATGGACTGTCAATTTGGACAAAACCCAAATCATGATTATGGGAAAGAAGATTTAAAAAAAAAACACGCCATTGGGATTTTAATGGCCAACTAATTAAAAAAGATTGTGAGCAAAGAAGAGGGGTTATGAGTCCCAGACGTTGTCTGTGCTAGTATAATGGGTGATATTCGATTGGATTGGATCCTGATGTCCAAAAGGGAAACCCCTAATCCACTGAAGCAAGAAACTTCGGATTGGGTTAAGGAGCTGGATAAATTTATCATCTTGCTTTCTCATCCTTTCAAACAGGTAATTCGATCCAGAGTAGTAAAGGATTTTAATATATATTTTTTTATTATTATTATTGTTCTGATAGTCCAGGAAATTCTTCCAGAGCATAGCAGAAAAACAGCCAATACGTGTTTTGCCCCTTCTTAAGACAATATTAAAAAAAGAGGGGGGCGGTGAGTGAAAGAATAAAAGGGAAAGGAGAAATGAAGGAAAACCAAAGAAAATCATGTCTTTTAGCAAGAGGCAAGAGACATAAAACAACAAAACATGGCAAAAAAGAGGAAAGGACCAATTGCATATTAAAGTTGCAGAGCTCAACCGAAATGAAGGCAAAGTTCCAATGTATCAGGAAGTCTTTAACAGAACATCAATCAGATGAAAATTAATGTACAATCCTAAATTGCATGGATCATAAGAGAAATCATAATATGCAAATACATTAATAGGTAATGACAAAGGTATTGGATATAAGTGAGCATTTGTTAAATACAAAAATTCCATGTTCATACCCATAAAGAGAAAGAACATATGAAAACAAAAGTTATCAGAGAAGGAGATAGTTCATATTGTTCATCAAGAAAACAGAATTAATCCATTATAAAGAGCAGAGCCATACAATATTTCGATTGAAAGGTATCTATAAGTGCAGTGGAAGTAAAAGATTGTACATACAAGTCGAAGGGAACATCAATGGTCCATTTGAGATTCTGGAGCGGCATTGCACCATTCACAAGTAGTTGTAAGTGGCAATATGAATACGAAAAAGAAAAGGAGAAGAACAGGTGTAGTGGCCACTCTAGTTATAGTTACGATTCCCAGAGATGGGAATTCCTTGGATTTTTGGCTGTTAATAATTTTGCAGCCCTCTGATGAATCTCCACAAAACTTTCCAGACCTTATGCTTTTTCTACATTGGTGGATGATGCGAAGTTTTGAGGTGATTGGTGAAGGGGCTGCATAGGAAAAAGTGAGGGCCCCCTAACACATTTTAACACCAATGCATTTCCATAAACTTTGTACTCTTCTGTAGCGGCCAAACGGCCAGTAGGATTTTCATGGAATTTGGCAGAATTATAGATCAGGGTGTGCAGGTAATACGTTTTGGTAGTACAGGAAAGTAGGACAAGTATTTTTTAAATTGTAAGGCATATAAACTTAGTGATGTCTGAGAACATGATGCTATCAGAAAAGTTTGGAAAATAACATGACATTTCCTGGTAATTTCATGGTACTTACAGATGACAAGGCAGTATATGACTAGGTGATGGCTGAGTTTACAAAAGTAAAAAGCAGCTATGTTGTTTTACCCAGGATTTTTTCTGTCTTAGACTTTATAAAAGTGGTAATAAGAAGGGGAAGAAAATAAGTTACTTACCTGTAACTGTAGTTCTCCAGTATTGGTATCTTTCATAGATTCACATGCTTGAATCATTCCCCGTCGTCGAAGTGGGAGTCCCACGGTACATAGAAAGCAATAAATAGAGAAAAAACGTTTTTTTTTTTGTTTTTTTTTCATTGAAGTCAATAGGAAAAAACATATTCAATTGTAGAACTATCAGCCTCTTTAGAAAGAGCCCAAACTTCAACCAATCAGGCGTGACCACCCTCTTAGAACCCTCAGCACAGAGGCTCAGTCTGTCAGATTTCTCCGCACTAGTGTACACAGGAAAAAATCCCAGAAGGTGAGCCTCTCTGGGGAGGAGGGTGGGTCGCATGTGAATCTATGAAAGATACCAATACTGGAGAACTACAGTTACAGGTAAGTAACTTATTTTCTTCTCCAGTATTAGGGTATCTTTCATAGATTCACATGCTTGAATCAGAATAGCCAGCAGTAAGGATAAGTTATTATTTTCTTGTAGTACCAACAGAATGCATAAACATAATGCATGTTGACTGAAAGTATATAAGCAATTAAATCTGAAAATTAAGAGCTAATCATTACAAAGTACATGTAGTAACCATCCATTATATATCTATATATATATATATATATATATATATATATATATATATATATATATATATATATATATATATAATACCTATCCATATCCACATAAACATTTAGACATGAATATAAATACATATACCTCCATGTAGTCAAGAAAAAATATGTGTATTCCTAACTGCATATAAGAAGCGTATACTCTAAATTACATATGAAATAATACACAGAGGACGGAGGGTAAAGTTTATAGGCTCACCTTATGAGAACAAATTGCGCAAAACTGCTTGTCCTACCGCAGCATCCACCTTGTCTGTAGCTTCCAGGCAGTAATGCTGGGTGAAAGTATGAGGACGTGTTCATGTCGCTGCCTTGCAGATTTGGTCCAGAGGTATTCCAGCGAACAGAGCTGTGGAAGTGGATACCGCTCTAGTGGAATGCGCCCGGACCTTAGATGATAAAGGCTTTCCCGCCAACTGGTGGGTCAAGTGAATGGCAGCAGAAATCCAGCGCGCTATAGTTTGTTTAGTAACTGCGCTACCACGATTGACCTTTCCAAAGCTGATAAACAACTGCTCAGATTTACGGAAAGCACTTGTTCTTTCTATATAGAACTTTAAACAGCGCTTAATGTCTAACGAATGCAGAGATCGTTCAGCTGCTGTTTGAGGATTTGGAAAAAATGTTCGTAGAACTACTGGTTCGTTTAAGTGAAAAGATGATGGAACTTTAGGTATGAACCTTGGATTCGTTCTCAAAATGACCACCTCTGGCTTGAATTGAAGGAAAGGTGGAGAAATTGTAAATGCCTGGATATCGCTGACTCTCCTTGCCGATGTCAAGGCTAAAAGAAGGGCCGTTTTAAAAGAAACGAACTTCAAATCCACTCTATGAATAGGCTCGAACGGATGTTTCATTAATTGGGAGAGCACAATGTTCAGATGCCATTGTGGTGCAGGACGATGAATTGGTGGATATTTTCTGAACAAACCTTTAAGAAATTGTTTTATGATTCTGGCGGACCACAGTGAAGGTGACTGAGAGGTCCGTTGGTAACGAGATATGGCAGCCAAATGCACTTTAATCGATGAATGCGAAAGACCGGATTTAGCCAAATGTAGTAAGTATGGCAAAATTTGTTCAGGGGATGATGTTAGAGGATGGATGCTGGAAGCTGCGCACCACAAACAAAACCTCTTCCACTTGAATTTGTATGTGCGATTCGTAGACTGGGCTCTGGCACAGGCAAGTATCTCTCTGCACTCCGGAGGAATATTCAATCCATCAAATTCATAGAATTCAGAAGCCAGGCTGATAAACAAAGAGATGTCGGGTTGGGATGACGAACCGACCCTGGCTCATTGTCAGCAGATCCGGAATTGCTTTCAACCGAATGTGAGGTTGTTCCGATAGCAATAGAAGTTCTGTGAACCAGAACTGGCGTGGCCACCTCGGAGCGATTAGAAGAATCCTGCATCGCTCCCTCTTCATTTTTAGCAGAAATCTCGGGATGAGTGGAAGCGGGGGAAAAGCGTATGCATAAATCCCTGACCATCTGATCAAAAACGCATTCCCCCTCGAACCCTTCTGCGGACGCCAGCTTGCGAAGTGTCGGCATTTTTTGTTGTCCTTGGTCGCGAATAGATCTAGGGTGGGCTTGCCCCAAAGGCGAAAGAGATTGTCGAGAACCGATTGATTGAGTTCCCACTCGTGGCAGCTGGTTCGATTCCTGCTCAAGGCATCTGCCCAGATGTTGGTGATCCCTGGGAGATGTTCTGCTCGGATGGTGATTCCCTGCTGAATCACCCAATGCCACAGCTTCTGCGCCTCCAGGGATAATGCTCGAGATCTTGTGCCTCCTTGCTTGTTGATATAGTGCATGACCGTGGTGTTGTCTGTCCTTATCAACACTGAAGAGTCTTTGATGTTCATGAGGAAGGATTTTAGTGCCAAAGACACCGCTCTGAGCTCTAATACATTTATGTGGAGAGTTGATTCTTGCATAGACCATTTTCCCCTCACGGAAAGATCCTGTAAATGAGCACCCCATCCCTCCAGGGATGCGTCCGTTGTTACTATGTGCATGGTCCTGTCTTTCAGAAATGACAGCCCGTCTGAGACTAGGGGAGTTTCTTTCCACCACCTGAAAGCCTGTTTCGCTGCAGGGGTGATTTGTACTAGCTCGTCGAAAGAGCCTTCTGTCTGTTTCCATTGGTTATCTAGTTGTTGCTGAAGAGTCCTCATGTGGAGGCGACAGTTCCTTATCAATGGAATGCAAGACGATAGTATCCCTAGAAAAGACTTGTAAGTCCGCACTGAAACGGACCTTTTTTTGCTGAGCTGAGCTGCTAAGTTTCGAAGTCTCTGTCTTCTGTCCTGTGAAGCAAAGGCTTTCGCTTGTAAAGTGTCCAAGATGGCTCCTAGAAACGTGATGTTCTGAGTGGGCTCTGTGTGAGATTTGGGGTAATTGACCATCAAACCCAAAGCTCCGAAAAGGGAGAGACATGTTTCCGTGTCTCTGGCAGCCTTCGACGCTGTACGTGCCTTTATTAGCCAGTCGTCTAGGTAAGGGAACACCTGTACCCCTAATTGTCTGAGGTGGGCTGCCACTGGCGCCAAAACCTTGGTGAACACTCTTGGAGCCGACTTGAGGCCAAACGGAAGCACTCTGAACTGGTAGTGAATGCCTGCGACCCTGAACCGCAAGAATTTCCGATGATTGGGGTGAATTGGAATGTGAAAATATGCGTCCTGAAGATCTAGCGAGGTCATAAAATCCCCTCGGTTGAGGAGGCTCAGAACGTCTTGGAGAGAGATCATGCGAAAAGATTGCTTCTTGAGGTATTTGTTGAGCGATCGAAGATCGAGAATAGGCCTCCAGTCTCCGTTTTTCTTCCTGATAAGGAAAAAACTGGAGTAAAAACCTATTCCCCTCTGGTTTCTTGGTACGATATCTATTGCTCCCTTGCTCATTAAGATAGCAATCTGTTCCATAAGCTCGTTGAGATGGGCTGGCGGGGGGCCTCTTGGTGGTACTTGAGGAGGAGACTGGTTGAATTCTAGAGTATGTCCCCGATTGATAATATCCAAAACCCATCTGTCTGTTGTTATTCTGGACCATTGGTGTAGAAACCCGGAAATTGTGCCCCCTATACGAGTGTTGGTGCAGGGGCTGGGTGCAGGCACTTGATGAGGGTCACTGTTTTCTAGCCGTATCCTTGGGTCTGAAAGCAGACTTTCCTCTCGTTTGCTGTTTGAAGCGAGCTGATGTTTGATGGCGAAAGGAATGCTGTTGTTGCTGGCCATAAGTTGAGCGATATTGCCCTTGGTAAGAGGAGTACGGTCTATATTGTTGAAAACCTCCTCTGTGTGAAAAAGTACCTCTCGCTCCTCGAAAGGGTTGCATCTTGTACTGGAGCGTTGCAAGTGACCTGGCTGTTTCAGTGTCTGACTTGATCGACTGCAATGCATCGTCGACATGTTTTCCAAATAAAAGTTCGCCATCATATGGCATGTCTAGAATTTTCAACTGAACTTCCGGCCTAAAAGATGTAGCCTTTAGCCACCCTTGCCGTCTTAGAACCGCAACACCGGCCAATTGTCTGAAGCCTGTAGAAGAAACATCAATGGCCGAGTCTATGAATTCGGCCGAAATCTTTTCTCCTTCTTGAAGAATTCTGCGTGCCTCTGCCCTACTGGATTCAGGTATCATGTCAATGAATTGTGACATGTCAGACCACATCTGACGATCGTATCTCCCCAGTATTGCTAGAGAGTTGGCGGCTCTAACAGTGGTGGCAGCCATGGTTGAAAAAATTTTACCTATAGAGTCCAGACGCCGTCCTTCCTTGTCTGGAGGGGCAGTCAGAGAAGCTGACGGATTCCTGGATCTTCTCTGAGCTGCTTGGGAGATAACCGAATCCAGCTTAGGATGGTTGATTAGACATGCTGGGGAGTTGTCAGGTGCCTTATATTTCTTTTCTAGTCTGGGCAAGACTGCAGGAATGGAGGACGGAGTCTGCATGACCTTTAAGCCTTCTTCCCAGATGAAATCGACTATGGGAATGGGTCTTACCGATTTTATAGTGTCCTCTTTAAAATCATAAAGAAAACAATCTGATTGTTTTGACGTAATCGGTAGCTGGAATCTTTTGGCAGCTCTCTCCATGACACTATGGAAACCCCCAATGTCCTGAGGAGGAGAGTCTACTGGCGGTGGTGTAGACGGAGATGGAGTCTGAATCTGATACTCATCCCATTCTGGTATTAAAGAGTCTGAGTCTTGTATCTCCCCTTCTTCCTGTTCCTCCTCAGATGACGGTGACTCAATAGTCTGAACCGATGGAGGTGCTGTGGTAGGGTCTGGTAATGTGGAAGGTCTAGCTGGAGTGGACACTGGTGTCTGCTGAGGCTGTACCGGTGTAGAAGGACCAGGCGGGGGAAACCTCGCATAGTAGTCCTGCATCATTTGCTGAAGGTTGTTAATCAATGATACCGGCATTTGTACTGTCTGTTCTGGTTGTTCGAAATGCCCTTGATCCTGCCGGTGGGAAAATTGCTGAAGATCCTCCTCTTCATCCTCCTCTTGGCATTTTATACGTAGTTCGGACGGACTACGCGCTACCGGAAAAAATCCGTCATCAGAGTACCCATCGCCATCATCATCATCATCATCAGCAAAAAGATGCTGCGGAGGAACGGGTGCAACCTTGCTGGGCGATGTATGCGATGGTTGTAAAACAGAGGACCTGACCTGTACAGGCAAAATCCTTTGTGGTAGGTAAGGAGATGTTCCAGAAAAATAAACCGTTGACGGAGCTGTCGTCGACGGAGCACTCGTCGACAGAGCAGGCGTCGACGGAGCAGGCGTCGACGGAGCAGGCGTCGATGGAGCAGGCGTCGACGGGGCCGTCGGTGTAGTTGGTGGTATCATTGTCGATGAAGGAGCCGTCGACGAAGCCAATGACACTGCGTCACCCGTCGACGGGGTTGACAACGACGGAGTTTTCGCGATCCGGTGCGTCGATGGAATCTTCGTCGGCGAAACCGACGGCGACCTTCTGAATCTCTTCGTCGACGATGGTAAAGACTTTAGCTTCTTACTCATCGACGGCTTCTTAATGATCTTCAAAGTGTGCGACGACGACGGACCATACTTGAGACTCACCGATGTTATCGTCGTAGACGACAGCGGAGATGAAGTCACTATCATCGGAGACGGAGGGGCTGTAAACGTAGCCGTCGTCGTAGTCGTCGTCACAGGTAGAGCTATCGTCGACGGAGCGCTCGTCGACGGTGTCGTCGACGTTGTAGATTTTTTGGACGTCGACGAAGGTAGAGAACTGGAAGGCTTTTTAAGCTTCTTTGAAGAAGAAGCAGGTGTTGATGGTTCTGAATGAACCCTGCCACTTGCTACCTTAGATGTTGAAGGTAGATCCCCGGTGTCCTTAAAAGCATGCAGCTTCTTGGCTGACTTAGTGCTTGCAGGGGATAGGCTCTCCACAGACCTCTTTCTCTTCTTTGAGGTCACTGCAGTGTCACTCTCTTCTTCAGAAAGAGCTTCTCTTGCCTTCTTTTTCTGGAGCCAAAGTAGGAGCCTGGCTTCTCTGTCCCTCAGAGTCTTATTAGGAAAAGTCCTGCAGATCTTACAGTCCTTGACCTTATGCTCTGGATGTAAGCAATAGATACATTCTTTGTGAGGGTCCTCACAGTGAAGTCTCAATTTGCCACAGGTCCCACAAGGTCTAAAAAGGCCTTTTCTTGTAGACATGATGGAAAAAAGTCTTGAAGAAAAAATGAAGTTAAAAGTTCTAAGGATTTCTCTTGAAGAGATGGAAAACTGAGCAGAGCTCAGGGAGACTCCCTTACACACGATGTGCGGTAGAAAATCTGACAGACTGAGCCTCTGTGCTGAGGGTTCTAAGAGGGTGGTCACGCCTGATTGGTTGAAGTTTGGGCTCTTTCTAAAGAGGCTGATAGTTCTACAATTGAATATGTTTTTTCCTATTGACTTCAATGAAAAAAAATTTAAAAAAATAAAAAACGTTTTTTCTCTATTTATTGCTTTCTATGTACCGTGGGACTCCCACTTCGACGACGGGGAATGATTCAAGCATGTGAATCTATGAAAGATACCCTAATACTGGAGAAAATGTATTATAAGTTTCTATATGTTTTGAAAAAACTGACTGAGTACTACAGTACCACCTGTGGTACTTAAAAAATAAATCAAAATAAGTATGTAAAAAAATGAAAAATACACTGCACTACATAACGTTTCACACATATGGTTCATGTCTATGTTTTTTTATTTTCTAACAATAATTATATTTTAAAACAAACGTTTTTTGGAGCATTACAGTACTACTTACAAAGTACTGCACTACTTAGTAAAATAAAAAAAATATAATTTATGAAAACAATACACTGTACTACCATATATTTCCCTCATTTACACATTTATTTTTTAATTTTTCCAGTAACTACTGCTGTACTTTTTAGGTTCCAGCACGGTACTAGCACGGTACTCTGCAGAATTAAAAAAAAAAAATTATGTAGAGAAATATTAACACATCTACCTATTACCAATGTAATGAACTGAAATAGGTTGGGAACAACAATAAAACCTACCACTTACTTATATTTAAAGCCATAATGCAGAACAAAGCCAGAGTGTAGTGAAAAATACATGGCTGCCTCTTACTTTTGTGAAGGCACCCATAGCCAATGATATCTTGCCTTGTGATCAACATGAACCGCGGTACACCATGAATTTACCACAGTATCCCAAGGCACAATATATAACTCAGTGATTTGTCACTTACAACTTTAGCATTACCTAACCAATTTACAGCTAATACCAAAAATTACCTATTCCATCCGATAATCTATATTCCTGCATAATTTCGTCTACATCCATTTAGACACTTTCACAATATGTCTCTTTAAATTAGCCTATTGCACCACATACCCCTCCAATCTATGCCACTCCACTCTATGCCACTCTTCTCTACACCAATCCACCCTACGCTGCTCGACTCTACGTCACTCCACTGTACGCCACTCTGCTCTACACCACTCTACTCTCTGCCACTCCACTCCATTTGACTCTAAACCACTCAACTCTAGGCTGCTCCACCCTACACCACTCTACTGTGTGCTGCTCAACTGTACAATACTTTACCCTACCTACTCCACTGTATGCCACTCCAGTCTATGCAATTCCACACTTTGCCACTGCACTTCACCACACTCCACTCTATGCTGCTCCACTCTACACTATTCCACCATGCTCTATACACCACTCCATTCTACATCACTGGTCTGTGTGCCAGTCTCTCTAGTGCCAGCAATATTTAAGGTACTGGAAATGTTTGTTCATCAATAGTTCTCTCAGTATTTTGAAACCAGTGAGTTGCTCCATTCTAGCCAATCTGACTTCAGGCCAAACTTCAGTACTGAGACATGACTGATTGAGGTCACCAAACATATTAGAGGAACCTTATTCACAGGGTGTAGGCTATTCAGATTATGTTAGATCTGTCAGCGTACTTTAGAAAGGTCCCTCGCTGTATGCTTATAGCACTCCTCCAGGTTATTTCATACACTGTTGACATCCAGCTGCTCTTCACGTGTGGGAAGGGAGAGGAGATTGCGGGAGTCCTTTGAAACCTGCCTATCTTCTGACTTTCACTGGATGAATTCCCTTCAATTAAAATGCAATGCAGACAAGACCGAAATACTATTCTTCTGCCCCAAATTGCCAGACTTTGTGGCCCAAAGATGCCCCACCCCCAGATCCCCTGGGAGGAACAGACAAGAACTTGGACATTAAATTTGACAATTCGCTCTCTTTTCAGCCACAGATTATGTCTATGTTTGGAACATGTTTTGAGCTTCAGGGGACTTTGCAAACATTTGTACACTTTCCCTCCTTGTCTGCAAGAAAGGTGGTCATTGAGGCACTCATACCTTCAAGGCTGGACTATGGCAGTGCCATACATCTGGGTTTACCGAACTATCTGCTTAACAAGCTGTAAGTGATCCAAAATACAGCAGCCCACATTCTACTTAGCCTCCTTGAAGAACACATAGTCCCATATTTGCATGCCCTCCACTGGCTTCTGATAAAGAAGAAAATTCTCTTCAAAACCTAAGTTCTGGTCCATGAACCACTGCACCTTTCAGGCGCAGGTTACCTAAGGGCCAGACTTAGATTCTATGTCCCTCCAGAAACTTGCTGTCAGCCCACTGCCTTCTTGTAAATATGCCTAAGATATTTTGTTTGACAGTGGGCAGAATACCTTCTTCTCCAACAAGATTAGTCGATCTCACTGCCCCTCTTGGATGACTGAAAGCTCAGTGCCGGGACACTCCAGGGAGTAGCCCTGCCATTATAAGTCACATTTCATTCATTTATACAAACCAAACTTAAACTACACAAGCATTAGAAATTCTAAAGCTATAGTGATACCTTAAATGTATAATTTACGGACCAGCTTCAAATTACTATAACTAGTGCAGCTCTGAACACAGTGTTGACAAATTGCAAGTCAAACTACAATAACTATAACTTTCACCTTTACAATGCAATTCTTATATACCCTGTCTTGTTACATCACTTATACTATGTGAAATCGTAGCTCATAGTTTTCATAACAACACTTATAACATCTCAAATGAGATAATTTTGGGAACACTGTGCGTGTGTACGCACACACACACACACACAATATGTTCCAGCACACAATCCTCACAACACGAAGAGCATGCCAAGAATGTGCAAAGGTGACTTACTCAAATAAAGCTCCTGCCCAACGCATTTCAGCGCAGCATTTTTCACAAGTCTAACATTTGAGCAAACACAGCCCCATTGTAGATAGTGATACAAACATAGATAAAGGAAAAAGACAGATCAAAAGGAAGTCTGATGCCTTCAAAGGGCGGCCATATTATTATAGTAAACAATAGATTGTGAAAACGCAAATATTGTATCAAAATAATGGCATGTCAAAGCCAATGAAATTCAGCATGTACGATACAGAATGCATAGAATGTCTTCATACTATGAAATAATAATGCCCAAGTGGGAGAATACGCATAATGTAAAGTATATTGCCTCATGTTAATGGGGATGTGATTGCTGTGTGCTAGCATGAACGAAGGACAAACGTCAATCCACAGAAAGCACAATGCTGAAAAGTGGCGGCCGCATTGAGATAACAATCGAATGTGAAAATGCAAATAATATGCCAAGTAATGGCATATCAAAAAACATTAAATATAGAATATATAATAGGGGATTCATAATTCATGGCCTGTCTTTGTGACAATCATGCCCAAGTGAGCAAATGCTTGGGCAGTGTAAAGTTTGCTGTTCAGATGTTATGTGGTCGTTATGTCAAAGTGATGGTATAACATAACCAAACATATTGTACTTAATACATAAACTATAGTCCTACGCTGGATCATGCCCATGTGGACAATACGTAAACCATGTCAAACATGCTGTCATCATATTTAGTGCCAGCCAGGCAGCCATACTACACTCAACAATCAATTGATGTGTTCTGCTAGCAGACAATGAGCACATGTCCATTATTATGAGGCCAATATACTTTATATAATTTGTATTCACCCACTTGGGCATTATTATTTCATTATGTCTGAAGGACAGAATTAAATGAACACAAGGAGGACATTTATGAAACTTTACAGAAGTCATAAAAAATAATAAATTAAAGGAAAACGAACTCCTGGGAGCCTTGAAAAAGTGGTATGCTTGCCAGCCAAATAAGAGACGTAACATGTGTTGACTGTTTTTTAAATCAATGGAAAACTACAAGACTGCATCAGAATGAAGCGCATTTGAAATATTATGAGATTGCAAAAGAATTATTGTTAAAATATTCAAGTTAATAAAAATAAAAATAATACCAAAATACATTGTTCTGGACATACTACTAAAAAAATTCACTATCAGATGCTGCAAAATCTGTATGATACAATTTGAGATCAACCATAGAAATTCATCAATAACAATAAAATAGTTATGATAAAAGGTACAGCGTGTCAAATTCAAGGGTTCAGTAAATGTGTTACCTCAAAACAGGCTTGACAGGTATTTTATTATCGCAGTATATATACATCCTACTGTGTAATATACATATATGTATATATATTTATGTATGTACATATATATCTGTGTGTGTGTATACATATTATATATATATATATATATATATATATATATATATATATATATATATAAATATATATATATATATATATAAAAAATATATGTGTGTGTATATTTCTCTACATATCTATACACACACATACACATATATTACACAGTGGAGGTCGCCACTGTGTCGTCATAGTTAAGACAGAGTTTACATAGGAAGAACCAGGAGGAGGGACAGGGCAGTAAGATGACCAGGGAGAGCAGGCATTAGGGGGAGTGGGTGCCCAACGGGCCGTGGAGGGCAGGAGGGAGGGTCAGGGGCACGCCCATAAACAACATTTGATATAATTATATTGATTAACTGCATGTATGTATGTTTTGATATTCGTATACTACATGTATGTATATGTATGAACAGTGCTTTAAATGGAAAAATAGAAGTGCATGTACTCTGTACTAGAGTACCTACTTGTTTCTGAGAAGTGCCGGTACTCTCCAATTAAAAGTATTACGTTTTTCCTGAGATATGCCGGTACTCTTCCTCTCAAAATAAAAAAAGTGCCGGTACTCAGTACCGGAGAGTACCGGCCCATTTAAAGCACTGTGTATGAATTGATACTAGTACACTCTGTAAGTTTGAATGTATTGACGTTAGTATGCCCCGTAGATGTACGTATGTATGCATGTGTGTGTTTGCGTGTATGTACTGATATTAGTTCACTACATGTATGTATATATTTATGTACTGATAATAGTACACTCTGTGTGTAAGGTTGAATGAATTGATCTTAGAATACCCCACAGATGTACGCTTGTATGTATATATGTGTGCGTGTGTGTCTGTGTCTGTGTTGATTGCATGTATGTACTGATATTAGTTCACTACGTGTAAGTATATATGTATGCATTGCATTAGTATGTCACAAACAAGCTAGAAGGCAGCGTGGCAGTGCACAGTGTACGGGGTCCCGGGGTAACAATTCCAGTCGTTTGAACGGCGACGGTTATCCCTGAGGTGCTTCTCGTGCTTAAACGCGCTCCTGAAAAGATGGTGGAGCGGGGAACGTAAGTCAGGGAATGGTTGATACCATTCTGGGTGGTAGGGGGGGGGGGACCCTTGTCGTTTCCTGGTGGCTGCCCCCTTACCGCCCTCCTCGACATCAACTCCCAGACTGAGTCAGTGGAACCCGAGACACTTTACAATTCCTACGGAAGTTGTTAAGTGAATAGATTCGAAACCATCATTAGGCCTACCCTGGGGTAAAATGATGGGTATTTTACGTGGGCACACTGGCAACTAAATAATGTTTGCTTGTTGTTCCTTTGGCCCCGGTGCAAGGCCCTCATAGACTATGGAGAAAAGGTTTCTGTGGTTGGTTTCAGCTAGAAGAGTCGGAGTACTCACGCTTCAGGATGCCCAGCAGCCTCTTGGCCACTCTCCTCCCCAGGGACTCTCTCTCCTTGCTGTAGTAGCTGTACTCCCCCTCGGTCATCTCGCTCTCGGCCTTGCTCTCCAGGCGCCGGTCCCTGGTCATGGGCTCCGCCGGCGTCATCTCCTGCTCCGTGGGCTCCTTCTTCTCGCGCTTGAAGAGCCCCATGGTGGCGCTAGGGGGTTTACACTGCCCAGGTGGGCAGACCTGGGGGTGGTGTGCAGCACGGGCAGCGTTGTCTGCAGAGTAAGCCTGTAATATCACCTTCCAGGGGGTAGCTCTGGTGTGAAGCACAGAGGCTGGTGTACAGCGCGGGCAGCGCTGTCCGCAGAATGAGCCTGTTCCTGCCCTTTCGCCTTCCTGGGGTACTGTGCCCTGGTTAGTAGCGCTGAGGATGTTGAACAGCGCGGGCAGCTCTGTCTGAAGAGTGAGCCTGTCCCTTCGCCGCCGTCCAGGAGGCAACTCTGGCCCCTCTGTGCAGCGCAAGTCGACCTCTGACCTTTTCACCGTCTGAGTGACTGCTGTGCCCACGTCATACAGGTGTGTGCAGGGCTCTCCAAGCAGCCAGATGCTTGCTGTGCCCTGTTTATACCCATCCGAGGGGGCCGGCTGGATCCGTCCGGTCCAGCCCATCCCGGGGAAGAGGCACATGATTGCATTTCGAGGGACAGGTCGCAGCGAGGTGTTTACAGAACAAGCTTTGTGACACAGTGTTATCAGTGCAACAGCACTGCGTGTCCCCAGCAGGTGTGAGGAAGGGAGGAGAGGGGACCTAGAAGAAAGGAAGGAGGAGAGAGAAAGGGGAGGATCGGGAGTAAGAGAAAGGGAGAGATAAGAAGGCGAGAAGGGGGAAATAACAGGGGAGAAGTTGGCTTCAAAGGTAAGATGCAGGATAAGCGCGCCTGCGGTTCCAGGAGAGGTACAGAGGGGAAACAGGTGGATCACTTCGAAGAGACAGCTCAGCGGGTTGAATTCGTGCTGCTGTAACCTGAATGTGGACTTTAAGCCACAGGTGACAGTCTTGGAGGGGCTGCTTCAGCCTCTCTCACGTCCGCAAAACGAGTTGAGTTGGTTACAAACAGAAGTACCAAAAATAACTCCGCGTGCCATAGTTTAAATTTCATTTTTATAAGGGAAACGAAGGCAAAAATCCCAGCTTCATAGCGCAGCAAATTTAACAGGAAAACATCCAAATGAAGAAATAGCCTGCGAAAAAGAAATTAACGCAGACGATGAAGAGGTTAGTTACCTGCAACATAAAACCAAACCAATAGAGATATATGCAACCTGCTAAAATCTCCATAAGGGAGCTAGATCAGTGCTTGGTGGGGAGACCTGGACAAAGAGGGAACAACAGCTCTCAGTAATGAACCAATGCAGTTACCGCAGCTTCTTTCAGGAGGACCCTGCTATGATCCATGCGAAGCCTTGGTGAGGACCACCCCCGGACTGGCCCTCGCAGCCTTCAAGGATCTGCGGCACACTTTAGTCAGGCGGCCTTTCAGGATGTTCACATTCTGACTTTGGTAAGAGTGAAGAAGGCTTAGAGTAAGAAAAAATAAGAGATCAATATTCTGGAGCGTTTCTGTTTACTGCCTTCCAGACATGACTGTGCTGGATTGATTTTCCCGTCGTCACTTCTTGCAGTACAGTCCTTTCAGGGGACGTGTGCTCGCCTCTCCTTCTCCAGAGGCAGAGCACTTGGCTCTGCTTTGTACTTCTATGACTTCTAGTTAGGTCATTGGGAGGCCCAGGTGTGCAGCCAGACAGTACTGTGCATATCACAGTAGATTGGACTAGTGGCCCCTGCTATGAGGAGTTGCCTGCAATGGGCAAGTCTTCTCCAAGGCAAATAGTTCAAAGTCGTCAGCTGGTAGACACCACTACCTGAATTATGCTGTATCTAGTTTGGGGCGGGGCACAGACTGAATCCTTTGGAAGAATGGCCTCTCATAGTATCGCCAGGAAAATAAAGCTTTCTAATTAGGACATTTCAAACATCCAACCTTGACACAACTTGACACCACACACTTCGGGTAGTCAAAGCCAGCTTAGACATCAAGGACCTTTGTCCTGACAAAGGCCAGCGACCATGAGGCAGGAAACATATCGGAACAATGGCACGAGGGCCACAACTATCCCTCTTGTTTTTAGTTTTGCTACAGAGAGGCAACACGAAAAATATATTAGTTTAGTACGAGGCAGTTATACTCATGAGGGTTCTACTGAGTGTCCTCACAGCTGAAGTGGAGAAATGGTTTTCCACATTTAGTGCTATAAATTAGAAACCAAACTCCTTGTGGTCCTGACTCTGGGGTGTCATACAGACCTCTCTTTAACAGCTCCATATTACGTGGAACCCACCTCGTTACAAATGTACATTACCAAGCAGAGGAGTGACACCCTGAGTGGGTGAGGGTTAGTCAGCTTCTCACTCAAGAGTATTTCAGAACAAGCAGCGACTGAGACAAGGGAAATTAAAATAAAAAGACATATCACCCGCATAATGCATACACTGTTTTCTGTTCTTCTATCATCTACATTGGTTGCAGCAGTGGAAGGAGTTTTTTGAGAGAGGTATCCGAAGACACAAACATGATTGAAAAGCCAGCGGCCTGCTGATCCTCTTCTCATCCAGGCCTAAGACAAGGCCCTATACCCCACCCGACCCAGGCCTAAGACAAGGCCCTATACCTCAGCCTATCCAAAGCCTAACACTAGGCCCTATCCCTCAGCCCAGCCACGCCTAACACAAGGCCCTATCCCTCAGCCATCCAAGGCCTAACACATGGCCCTATCCCTCAGCCCAGCCACGCCTAACACAAGGCCCTATCCCTCAGCCATCCAAGGCCTAACACATGGCCCTATCCCTCAGCCCAGCCACGCATAACACAAGGCCCTATCCCTCAGCCATCCAAGGCCTAACACATGGCCCTATCCCTCAGCCATCCAAGGCCTAACACATGGCCCTATCCCTCAGCTCATCCAGGCCTAACACAGGGCCCTATTACTGAGCCCATCCAAGGCCTAACACAAGGCCATATCGCTCAGTCCATCCAGGCCTAACACAAGGCCCTAGCTCTCAGCCCATCCAAGGACTAACACAAGGCCTCATCTCTCAGCCATCCAAGGGCTAACACAAGGCCCTATCCCTCAGCCTAACCAAAGCTTAACACAACGTCCTACCCCTCAGCCCAACAAAGACCTAACACAGGGCTCTGTCCTGCAGCCACCCAAGGCCTAACACAAGGCCCTATCTGTCAGCCCATCCAAGGCCTAACACAAGGCCCTATCAGTCAGCCATCCAAAGGCCTAACACAAGGCAGTATCCCTCAGCCCAACCAGGTCTAGCACAGGGCCCTATTCCTTAGCCCATTCAAGCCCTAACACCAGGTCTTATCCCTCAGTCCATCCAGGCCTAACACAAGGCCCTATGCCTCAGCCCATCCAAGGCCTAACACAAGGCCCTATCGCTCAGAATCCAAGGACTGACACAAGACCATATCTCTCAGCCATCCAAGGCCTAACACCAGGCCCAATTGCTCAGCCTATTTGCCTAACATTAGGCCCTATCCCTCAGCCCATCCAAGGCCTAACACAAGGTACTATCCCTCAGCCAATCGAAGACCTAACACAGGGCCCTGTCCTGCAGCCACCCAAGCCCTAACACAAGACAATATCCCTCAGCCCATCCACATCCTAACACAAGGCCCTATCCCTCAATCCATCCAAGGACTAATACAAGGCCCTATCCTTCAATCCATCCAAGGACTAATACAAGGCCCTATCCACCAGCCCATCCAAGACCTAACACTAGTCCAACCCATCAGCTTATTGCGCCCTAAGACTAGCCCATACCAAGCCATCAAGGAGAAACAGCGGCACTTAACCCTTAGCCCATCTAGTGCTAATCACAGGCTTTAACCCTTAGCCCACTAGAGTACTTCACCTGTGTCTTGTACAGCCATGTATGTCTTTGGCCTTGATTTGCTGGAAGGAGGGCTGCCGTTGGGGCTCGATAGACTGAGAAGTAGGGGACGATTGTTATGGGAAGATGGGCTGAGGGGAGGGATGGTTTAGGCCTAGCAATTCTGAGGGGTTGGGATGGTGTTATGCCTGGATGGGCAGAGGGTCAGGTGGATGCTGTTAGGCCTGGATGGCTGAGGGTTAAGGGGAAGAGGCAGCTATTAAGGTAGAAGGGTTGATGAATGTCCAGAGTATGTTGACATGAAACTTGTCGTGAGGGGGTGCAACGCGGTTTTACATACAGGCAAGCTTTCCCTCTGCAGAGTAATAATCCTCTAGGGGTCCCTGCAAAGCCCTGAAGTGTTGGGTTAGTTAATGAGTCTCTCTTTAGGATTGCCCGTAATATCTATGGCTTTCCAACCAATATACGTAGAATATTGTGCAGTAAATGAATATTTTGACCCCAATGCCTTAAAAAACTATATTTTTAAACTTTATTTTTATAACAAGAAGCACTGAACTATCCCAACACGGCCTCCGATGACATCATTGTTACAGTCTGTTTATGTTAGTCCCTGAAAGAATAGAAAGTCAGACTATAGTTTCCATGCAACCCCTCGCCCTCCCCAACTGCTACCCGCCCTCCTCACCCTATTTCCAGGTGGAAACTATCCAGCATGATGTGCCACAGCACCTTTCCATCTCACTCGGGCCACCGTGCCCGCACTTCTCAGCGAGTCCCCTCCCAAGCACAGTTGCGTCACTTTCTTTATTATAGTTCTTCTTCCAGGGTTTCGACCATTGCATTAATGATAGCTGTCCATATCTGCATAGCATCTTGAGCGTTTTCAGCGCTTCTCACCTTTTTGTTAAGTATTTCCTCTGCAATCGTCCACGCTTTCTGGTCCTTTTTCCCAATTATTTCTCAGAGGAACTAGAATGTTACGGATTTGAGAGTGAGACCAAAGAGTACATGGTATGCCAGGGCATTAAGGGTGTCTTCCCACGTGGCCTCCAATAATAGGCTAAGAGAAATTTGGAGAACTGGCCACCCCACACACCGCGAATACTCTTTCTACTCCCCAGTGCACAAATTATACACTAGAATAGATATGATATTCGCATCAAATGACATAATCCGAAAAATAACCACATCAGGCTACCTGGCTCGCACCATATCCGATCATAACCCGCTCCAAGCTACCCTGAGAATGGGCCGCACACACACGTGCATTCCCACATGGCGTTTACAACCAGATACCCTCATAGATCCTCCTTTTCATGCTGAACTAGCTAAATGCTTATCGGATTACTTTGCTTTAAATAAAAACACAACAACAGCGCGCGCCATGGAATGGGACGCTAATAAAGTGGTTATACGCGGCCACTGTCTTGCAGCCTCGGTAGGGGTCAAAAGGATGCTTAATAGGGAACTACTAGAGTTAGAATCTAAAATGCGCAAGGCAGAGACCGAGGCCACTACTAGTTTGACCTCGCTCGAAACATTAATCTCGCTAAAATCTGTCTACAGAGAGGCTGATGCCAGACTCAGCAGACATGACTACAGACATTTTAAAGCCCGACAGCACGCAGAAGGCGACAGATCGGGCAAGCTACTAGCATGGTTGGTGCGCCAACCATTACAGTCCTCACCTATAGGCGAGATAAGAACACACTCAGGAGAAGTGATTAACACTCAAGCTGGAATCAATAAGTCCTTTCATACGTATTATCGTTCCCTATATCAGCCCACTAGCCCTCCAAATGAGCAACAACTGTCTGAACTCCTGTCATTGATTCCCCAAAATATGAATATCATTGATAGCGCAGCCACACTGGATGGTCCCATAACTAGTGAAGAACTACGCTTAGCTCTTTCTCAAATGGCACGTGGAAAAACCCCTGGATCAGACGGACTACCAATGGAATATTATAGCTCACTATCCGCCCATCTCCTGCAGCCTTTGATCGAGGTATTCAATGAGGCACGAAATAGAAAACAGTTACCAGACTCCATGCGTGAGGCATTGATAGTGGTACTGCCAAAACCGGGACGCGATCCACTTGATGTCAAATCCTACAGACCACTGTCCCTGTTAAATACTGACTGTAAACTCCTGGGGAAAATCCTAGCAAACAGACTACTCCCTTATTTATCAGACTTAGGGGGTCATTCTGACCCTGGCGGCCGGTGACCGCCAGGGTCACCGACCACGGGAGCACCGCCAACAGGCTGGCGGTGCTCCCAAGGGCATTCTGACCGCGGCGGTTCAGCCGCGGTCAGAAAGGGTAAACCGGCGGTCTCCCGCCGGTTTACCGCTGCCCCATTGAATCCTCCATGGCGGCGGAGCACGCTCCGCCGCCATGGGGATTCAGACACCCCCTACCGCCATCCTGTTCATGGCGGGAAACCCGCCATGAACAGGATGGCGGTAGGGGGTGCCGCGGGGCCCCTGGGGGCCCCTGCAGTGCCCATGCCAATGGCATGGGCACTGCAGGGGCCCCCGTAAGAGGGCCCCACAAAGTATTTCAGTGTCTGCTTTGCAGACACTGAAATACGCGACGGGTGCAACTGCACCCGTCGCACCCCTGCAACTACGCCGGCTCAATTCTGAGCCGGCGTCCTCGTTGCAGGGGCATTTCCGCTGGGCCGGCGGGCGCTCTTTTGGAGAGCGCCCGCCGGCCCAGCGGAAATGTTTGAATGGCCGCCGCGGTCATTTGTCGGCGGTACCTTGGCGGACGGTAATCCATCATGATCAATCTGGATTTGTACCAGGGAGGAACACTTTTCTAAATATAAGACGCCTAATCCGTATATTACAAAGTACCACAGAAGCTGAGGCAGTGGCTGTGGCATTGGACATAGAGAAGGCTTTTGATACGCTCGGATGGAAGTATCTCTTCCGCACTCTGAAAGCGTTCGGCTTTCAAAACGGTTTCATCAGCTGGATTGCCACGCTATACGCAAAACCAACAGCTCGCGTCAAAACGGGCCAAGTGATATCAGAGGCGTTCCCCATCGGTAGAGGCACCAGACAAGGATGCCCTCTATCCTCTTTATTATTTGCAATAGCTATGGAGCCATTGGCTATCAAACTCCGTAGCTGCGCATGCAGATGGGGCATCCAAGAATCCAACATATACCATATTATTTCCTTATATGCGGATGATGCCTTAATATACTTGCGTAACTATACCTCCTCCCTCACAGAAGTTATACAAATCCTGGATAATTGCACTCTATCCTCTGGTCTATGCGTTAATTGGGCGAAATCATGTATTTTCCCGCTTACCCGTATACCTACTGAACGGCAAACGTCATTATCATTACACCAACTGACATGGGCATATCAGACCTTTAAATATCTGGGGATTCAGGTATTCCATTCCATGACAGACCTACGAGAGGGCAACCTTGATAGGCTGCTACTCTCAACTCGAGGATCTATGACATTTTGGAGCTCCCTTCCACTATCACCCATGATTTTTATACTATTTCACAGCACTCCCGATATCCCTGCCACGTTAGTTTTTTCATAAACTACACTCCCTGCTAACAGATCTGTTGTGGGGCAGGGACAGACGTAGGGTACCGCTAGCCATTACACAATATCCACAGGAGGAAGGCGAGCTCGGCATGCCGAACTTTGAATTATATTACGCAGCAGCCCAACTCCAATGGGTAACCACGTAGCTTGGCGAACCGTCCACCCCAGAGTGTACAGCGATAACGTCTTATACAGCACCACAAACGATATTGACATCTCTTATGTCCAGGCCTCCTTACCCGTCTAATAAAAATCCCCTATTAGAAGCAGCCAGATACTGCTGGCGGAGATATGTCCAGGGCAAAATCCTAACTCCCCCCTACTCGCCTGCAATACCTTTGGCTCAGGTACCAGGTGTCCAAGCTCTCTCCTATCACCATGATATACGGGTAACCAAGGCATTGAACATGGGGGACCTGTACTCGAGCTCTAAAGCAAGCACTTTTGCAGAGCTTGTGTCTACCGGTATCATGCAACCTGGGGCCTTCTTAACATTTAACGCCATTAACAAACTTCTACAAAACTTTTGGGGGCACAACCCAAATAAACCCGACGAATCCCCTCTACTCACCTCATTACTCACTATAGGAAACACAAAGGGCAGCATTACTAAATTATATAAAATACTCCTAACAGATACCTGTACTGCTCTGACCCAAATTAAAAGCCGCTGGAATGGTGTCTTCCCGACACCAGTCGACCAGAAGTCCTGGAAAGCTGCCCTCACCACGATTAAATCCGTATCCCGTAACGTCAGACTGAGATACACTCAATTCAATTACATCCACCAAGCATATCTATCTCCGTCCCGTATCAACAAAATATACCCAAACTCTAAACCAGAATGCCCTAGATGTGCTACCCCGCTGCTAATTTCTACCATATGGTTTGGGAATGCCACACAATAAATACTGGCTGGTGCCGCATTACCAAGACGGTAGCAGACATAATATATAACAAGCTTACACCCACACCGGAATCCTGCTTGCTGGGTATACGTTACCGGGGCAAGAATGAAAAACACACTCACAAGTTTGTAGATCTTGCGTTTGTAATATACAAGCGATTGAGCGCTACACACTGGAAGGCCCCTAATGCCCCCCCCCCCCCCCTATTCCGCCTGGCTTGCAGCATTGCACAGCTCCACACTAGCGGAGGCCCACACTCTAAGACAGCTGCAACTTAGAGGCCAGATACAAGAGGGTGCCGAACACTGGGACAACCTTGTAGTACAAATAGAGTCTAGAGATGATAAATACCCTCCTTGAAATAATAAAATGCCCTTCAAGTAAATACTTAACAATCAAGACAAGGGACATATCACACTTGGCGTAATACCCCAGTTGATCTCGTCATATTAGCCCAAAAGCATACAGTTGGATAACAAGCGCAGTTCCACTCAGATGCGAACACGCAAGTTGATAGTGGCTGCCGATGCTCTGTCAGCCCTGCCCTCGCCCCATTACAAACCATTTAACACGCAAGCAAAGCATTAATATATTTCATGCCTACACAGCTGAATGTTACCGCAATCACTTAGAATACCATTAAACATACTTAAGCAAAGCTATAGATATGCCTATTGTTATAAAATGCACCAAGTTAAGTTGTATCTCAGTACGTTAAACTGTAACCATACTGTATCGAAATTAAAAGTACGTGTAGAGGCACATGAAAAGAGAAAAATGTGTACTCTCTTACTAATTCAAGGGAAATGTACTGCTGTTTGTGTGTTGTGTTTAATAAACAGATTTAAAAAAAAAAAAAAGGGTGTCTTCCAACGTACAGAATATTTTCAGATACATGTTGCAGCATGGTAACTTTTTGGAGAGACCAATTTTTTGTTTATACACATACACCCCTGCCAGCCGTCCTCCCTTGGGACAGGCCAGGCTCCTCATTTACATATTCTGTGCCTCTTTCTTCTTTGTCTTTGCTAGAGACATAGGCCCTCATTTCGACCTCAAGACCGTCAGTGCAGGTGGTTTTCCGCGCGGCTTATTATGACTGCTGCCAGCCCTCCGTCCTTTTTCAGACAGAGAGCCGCTAGCAGCCATACTTGCGGTCGGCGGAGAAGTGTAGGCTGCTCCACCTCCACCGCCCGTCATCAGAACACCACCCACTGAATCATGTTCCATGATTAGGTGTAGCGGTGTTCTGGTGACGGGGAGCTGGCGGCGGACCAGCCTCCATGGATCCGGTCCCCTCCAGGAGGATCAACGGACAAGGTAAGTTGATTGTACGCTAGGGGAGGGGGGTGGGGGGGGGTTTGTGTGTTGTGTGGGTGCATGGGGGTATGCGTGTGAGTGTGTAGAGGGGGTGTGTTGTGTATATGGGAAATGTGTGCAGGTCGGTCTGTGTGCATGTCTTTTTGTATGTATGCGGGTATGTGTTGTTGCAGTGTATGTGTGTATGTAGGGGTGTGTGTCTGTGCATGGTGGGGGTGGGGAGGGGGTGTGTGTCTGGTAATGTTCGGGGTAGGGGTGGGGAGGGGGGTCCTGCACCTTTGGGGGGTAGCAGGGGGGCAGAGGGGTGGGGGAGGAGGGTGGGGGAGACCCCTGTCAGTGCCAGGGAAGGAATTCCCTGGCACTGATAGTGCCTACCGCCATGGATTTTGTGGCGGTTCCAAAGCACCCGAAATCCATGGCGGTATGCAGGGTCCTGATACCGCCAGCCGTCTGGTGACGCCGCCAGACTGGAGACCGAAGTCTCCAGCCCAGCGGTCGCCCAGCGGTCGGAGTGGAGAAGTGGCGATACCGCCATGGTCATGATTCAATTTTTTCCCCGCCGTCCTGTTGGCGGTATTACCACCACTTTTCCCCCATCGGCCAGGGTTGTAATGAGGGCCATAATCTTCTCAATGTATTTAAATAAAAAGTGGGGTTTTTGTACTTGTTCTGATATGTGATGATTCTGAGTAACATTACAAACTTTATATATGGATCCTTAGGTTTCAGTACGGTGTCACAGTCTGAGGTTAGGCCACAGGTTAACTTCAGGGTCCCTGAGTGATGTTAAAGTCAGGCCAGATTCCTGAGTAATACCAAAGACTGGATCAGTCTGTTAGTGAAGTCATTCCTTGGCCTGAGGTTCCTACAGTGAAGTCACAATCAGGGCAGGTGTTTGGAGTGATGCCCAAGTCTTATCTAAGGCCCCTGGAGGGATGCTCCCGGGCTGATGTCATGGTCAGAGATCACAGTCCTGAAGTAAGGTCCCAGTCTGATTTGATGATCCTAGAGTGAGGTCCCAGCCAGGTCTTATCCCTAGAGTGAAGTCGCACTCTGACCACAGGTTCCAGGATGAACATTACAATAGCACCTCTGTTTCTTTGAGTGATGGTGTAGTCTGAGTTCAAGTTTGTGGAATGATGCTCGAGTCGGGAATACAGATAACCGGGGTCAATGAAAGGCTGTGTTCAAATGTCTAGATGTACGAGCTCCACACGGTAAACGTAGCGTTAATTTCCTGTTTATTGGCACAATTCTCCCGTAGTACAGCACTGCTTTCCACCAGGCTCCTTCCCTAGTTGTCACCTTCGAATCTGCCAGCAGCAGCCTCCCGACTCGAACGTGCTCACACTCTACATCTAGAACCGCGCGCTCACACTCTACATCTAGAACATTATGCTCACACTACATCTAGAACACCGTGCTCACATCCTACATCTAGAACCTCGTGCTCACACTCAACATCTAGAACACCGTTCTCACACTAACTTCTACCTGCTAGCCTTTACTGGTGTGTTACCAGTGGGGCACCACCTCCATACTGGCACAGCTTACGGATGCTGGCCATAAGATACAGTCAAAAACATCCTCAACATTATTCACAACACAGCGCACGTAAAGCAGTCTGCTTGATTAACTGATTCTGTTTTTCCTGAAAGGTTATGTACTCCCCTGAGTAAAGCTAGAGTCAACATGATTAGCTGTCCTTCGCTAAAGTTGAAGATTCATCAAGACACACAGTTTTAGACTCATTAAAAACAAAGATGGCGATTCACCATCTGTATTCTATAGTGTGTTTAGTGTATGTTGACGCGTCCCTTTATGACTAATTTATACACATTGGGACTCATTTTAGGCCAATGAATCTTTCGACCCTAATTGAAGACACCTTAGGACGAGATAGCTAGTCAACATGTCAATCAATATATCAATAACATCATCAATATTTATCATTACAAGGCAATTCACTTTAGTCAAAGACATTTAACAAGACTCAGGACACCACCATGACCTTTCAGTCATGAATAACCACACCAGTTTAGTACGTTTTGTGATATTAATTCCCTATTGATTACAATTCTACTTGCAAATTCATTAATCTAAAAACAAAGAAGCACATTAGCATAGACACAATATGACAACTCTGATAAGATTTCATCAAAGCAAGGATCACAAATATTAGAACAGAGCACAACGTCAACATAGGTTTTTCCCAGCAGAGTAACGTTAACGCGTTCTTCATCAAAGCATAGATTCAGTCATTTGTCTATTTGCGTTTGTTTAGTGAACCCCTTAACTAACCTCAAATTAGCATTGGTATGTTGGGCTTGATGCACAACAATTTAGCAACATCAATTTGGAAAAACATCTAACTAAGGTCTCTGTCAAAAGAAGCAGTTGGTACCTAGAAAGGAAAAGCAAACAATCACAATTTCATTGTCATATAGTTATCCTCCGTATTGGGTCAGCATATAGATTCTGTCTTCGTCCTCAGGACATCAGTTGATTCGCCATCAGTCAGGAATTCAGCTCAGGCAGGAAGGGTAAAAGGGTACTTCCCTCATAAGGAGGTAAAGTATAAGCGGGCAATATAAGGGCAAGGATGGTTTTAAGAACCAAACAACAAAGTCTCTATGCAGAGTGACAAAGTGTCTGGGTCACAGCAATTCGCAACGGCATCTCCCCTCCTCTCTCTTCGCTCTCCTGTCTAAACTACTTCCTCGTGTCATAGGTTTTTATCCCTTTTTTGTTGTACAGTCCCCTAAAATGTAATTGGTTGGGGTCGGTACCCCACTATCTCCCTCCAATAGAGTTTCAATTAGCTCATCAAATTTGTCACCCTATAACAGTTCTCATGTAGTTTATTGGTCCTTATGATTGACGTCTTCAGCGGGTAGAATGTCCGGTATGATTTCATACTCTTGTGGTCCTTTGCACATCTTCAGTCAGTGGCTCTATTGTCTGTACCGGTTCAGGCGACCTTGTACCTGGTATTAATCTACACTGTTGCATTCAGCTAAAATGTTTCTACAAGCAAGTCGAATTTCATGAGAACGGATCTACTACAGTTACATTCATCATTTAGCTTTGGAAAAACATGAGTTCATATCCTTCAGCAAGTCAGCACACTGCACGTTAGCAAAAACACATTTAATATGAAAACCAGGCAGCTAGGCCTTGACTCATGCTAACTAAGGCCTAATGATTTATTAGCAGAACTTTAGCATATAACCTTTAATAATTAGTGCAAAACTATACCTTAATATAACATTTCATAATTATTAGTCATTTTCATTAGTCCCCTTATATATTGACGGCCACTCCCCGTGGGCACACTTCAAGCATGCGTTTAGCAAAATACTTTAATACATTTTCTATGCAGCATTATTACGCATAAGATCATATCGAGTATATAAGCTACGCTCTCTCATGTACTTCAAGTGTACTGCTCATTTACTACAAAATGCGATTCGCAAACTCACAAGTTGAGGTCTCAGCATATCTATTCTGTAGGATAACTCTGCCTCCCCCGCTGAGAACTCCAAGCATGTACATCCACGTTTTAATAGTACATGAGGGACGGGCAGAGGAGAGTGGCAGGAAAACAGGTAATCCTTACTACTAACGCGAAGGGGTTTTAGGAGGAGCATGGAGGTTTTACAGGAGGGTGATGGGAGGAGTTTAGGTAAGGAAAATGTCCCACCCACAAAAGAGTAAGTGAATTGCTATTCACAAACAGCTCTTCTACACTTACTACAGCGAAGAAGGACCCAAAACAGTAGCAAATATACTCCAGCTCAGACCTGGAGTAAGTTCAGCACCACACATGGCCAACCACTGGTACCATCAAAGAACATCATGGAGACAGGGACCCAAAATAACACCTCACAGGAAATACTAAAATAAATAATCTGAAAATTAAATGTAATTAAACTTTTTAAAAATACACATACATTTATTTAAATGTTAAATTTAAATGTTAAATAATGATATATAAACAAAACATAATTGCTATTCTAATTAAAAATATTTAAATAACCTATTTTAAATCTAAAAAAGTACACGTTATTAAAAAAACAATTAAATAATTTAAAAATAATTCTGTACATATCTTTTAATATGTCTTCATATATTATACATAAATCTATGCATTTTATTTTAGGTGGGATTTAAAAAAAAATATAAACATTAAAAAAAGAATTGTTATTTATATTACTATATTTAAATATATTAAATATTTATTTCAAAATTAATTTACTGGTGTTATAGCACATTTTCTGTTCTACATTTAAAATATAAATAAATATAAATTCATTTGCATTAATATTTAACATAAAAGTATTGTAACTTTATTTAAAGTTTAATACTTTTGTAACTTTTTCCTATACTTTACCATAGGGTGAGCTTCGCTCTGGTGGCAGAGATCTCCGCCTACATGTGAAAAGTTACAAGCAGTAACTTTACACTTGTAAATTGGGCTACACCCCGTATTTCAGGGGGTGGGGACATGAAGTCTACACTTTGTAGTATGTTATGTTAGATTATGTTCCGTTATGTGATGTTAATGAGATGTGTAGCTTGCAAACCCACCTATAAAGGGCATTGTAGCATGGTGAAAAGAAGCATGTTTTGCTTGAGTGCAGAAGCAATCAAATCAAAATAGGTGGGTTTTCAGATTTGTTCTTAATATTGACAGGGAGTATATCATACAAAGGGAAAGGTGGAGTTTTTCCAGTTGAATACAGCCAAGTAGGAGAAAGAACAACCTCCCATCGTGGGGAGTCTGATTAGGAGATCAGAGGCCAGCTTCACAGAAGATGAGTCTAGGATATGAGAAGGCTGATGGAAGTTGGCCCTTCCCAGAGGCTAAGTATCTAAAGTGCTCAATGAGTATAACAAGGTAGTTTGAAAAGGGCACTTTTGGAGATTGTTAACTAATGGAGAGATCCGTGAAGGAGTGTGCGGGGGTAAATGAAGAAGTGTGCTGGGGCATGGGTAAGGAGGTTCAACACAAGTAGAGTGGCGGAGTTCTGAATAATTTGGAGCCTACTAATGAGATAAACAGGAATACCCACATATAGAGCATTACCATAGTAGAGGCGGTTAGTTATCAGATCTTGGATTACTAATTTACAAGTTTCAAGGGGTAGCCATGGGAGCACTACGTGGGCATTTTAAGAATGAAAAGTAGTAAATTTACTAAGAAATGTAAAATTAAACATACATGTGTAGATTTAGTAACAAGTAAGTTCCCCTTTGTGAATAGCCCTCAAAGATTCTCCTCTGGTCAGTTTAAGCTCTAACAGTGTTTGTACAATTAAAATCAAAGCGTCAGCGGACGTACCTGGCCTGAAGTAGGCTTCCTGCACCTTGAAGCTGTGCAACAGATCAGGGCATACAGTGCATCTTACATACAATTGAAGCCATTAAAAGTGTAGATGCTCTCCACAATCCTCTGGTGGGGTTCCCCAGCTATGCCAGAGACTGAGAATGGTTCTCATAAATTCACAGGCATGCCTTTATTATGATCTAAGGGCCCTTCAGCCACTTACAAGGATTGGCCATGTGATTTGCTGTTTTGTAAAGAAATAATTGACACATGTTATGTGTTTATCCCCTATAAGCCTAGGCTGAAAGATACATTGTATATTTAGGGTTCAATAATCTTTACTGAAGAAGTTGCACATCAACAAATAAATAACAAAGCAACTTGCACAGATTACACATATATTCAACTATAACACCCTACTCATACGCAAGGAACTAGAGGCCCCACTATGAATGTACAGTGACCCATGACTTCAAATTTTTTTGGGGACCTCTTAGACAGTGTTGCCGTACTGGCAATCAAAATGGCTGCCTAACACAAAGCTTCGCGAACGGCCAAACAAATGCAACATCAGACCACAAGCAGCAGAACTTCTGGTGCCATTAATTATACAGTAAGAGTGGTGGGGCAGATTCGGCACGGCCTGGGCGCCATCAAATTGGAGCCTTCCAAATCATGGGGAATCACACATGACGATATTGCAGCAGAACAGAAGTGGACTTTGAAGGCTCAGTGGCAACAGGGCCGATGGTGACCCTGAGGCCACGGCTGCAGGCTGCCCATCGAGTCAGGAGGCCAAACACAGAGCCTGGGCCCAAAGGACTGTCAGTCAGCTCCCAACCCCTTGTGAAATAATAAAGCATCAGAGGGCTTCGGTACGATGCCGGGCCAACACTTGTGCACCAGAAGATGGCGCATGCATCTGGAACTTTGACCATGCACACGGATACCGTGTGTGGGCCCTGCGAGGACTGGATGAATGGTCTGCCTACTGACAACATGACCCCCTTACCTGATACTGCATGTCTAGATGCTCTCCCTAATGATTGTGGTGAGACATAGTTGTGGGGCTTTGGTGCTGCTCATATCTAGTTAACACTGGCTGGGGCCTCTGCAGGCCATGGGGGCCTGGGTGTATATCGATTGGTCTCCTGGAGGCGTGTGTGCAGCGGTGAACCCTCAACTACTGCAGTACACAGAGCATCATTACAGCCACATAAAGAGAATTCCCACATGACTGCTCACCGTGGGTAGGTAAACTGATCTTTGAGCTGTGGAAAACAGTGCACAGACCTACATCAGCTTCAGACATGGAAGACAGACCTGCCAGTTCTACCCTTGGAAGCAGAGAGGGTAGAGCAGACACCATATTACTGGAACTTAAAGCTGGCCTGCAATTAATCAATTAATTGTGCTCCAGATTGGACAGTTTGACAGAGTGCCTGGACAGACAGAATGCAAGACTGGATAAGGCTGAGAGACGAACATTCGATTTACAGGATGACACCACTGCAACTAAGATTGGCTAAATAAATTGGAAAAGATATTACATGTCACTGTGGCCAATAATATAGACTTCAAGTGCAGCAACATTAGGATAATGGGAGTAGCTGAATCCACTAATCTGTTTTGGTCTGACACCTTTGTTGAGGAGCTCTTTGCTGTCCTTTTTGGGAGATCCAGCTTCACAGAAATGTTCATGGTGGAGCATATGCACTGGTCTCTGGGGCCTCACCCACTGCTTGGGACCCTCCTAGACCCATCATAGCCAAATTACTAAACTACTGAGACCGGGACATTGCGCTGAGGCTGCCAAGACAAATGCTCATAACAGTATCAAGATGCCATGCTGTCTTTGTACCCTGACTTCACCAAGCTGGTTCAATATGTGCCCATCATGGCCAAATTACTGAACTATTGAGACCAGGACACCGCACTGAGGCTGGCGAGAGAGAGGAAGGCTCATCACAATATCAAGATGCCAAGCTTTTCAGGTATCTCAGCTTCATGAAGGCAGTTCAAGATGAGAGATGTAATTTCCAGGACTTGAAGCGCACTTAATGAGACAAAAGTATTTTCTATGGAATTCTGTATCTGACTCCACTGAAAGTAGATCATGCACACTAAGATCTTCTCCAGTACTAAAGATGCAGCAAAGTACTGCACACTCCACTTCAACGGATAACGATTGTCCGCACAATGGGACAGGTCTCATTTCCATAGGGATCCACACTCACAGTCAGGCTTGACCAAAGCGGACTAGTACCAGAATGTGGTGCTTTCATGGCAACATACCCAGGAATTTCTGCACGGGCATCACACAATGGCTTCCTTGACTGTGCAGGTTGAACATTGTGAAAAATTGGGTTGTTCGTTGACTAGGGTGTTAATCCTGCTCAGGCAACAGCCACAATCCCTGTTAGAGTGATCCACAAAAGTCACAAAACTAACCTGCGCTTAACTCTCTGGGAACTTGGCACAAATGCAGTCAGGCTTAACTTAAAAGCAACGTGTAGAGTATTTATGCAGCACACAAGCAGTAATAAAGTGACTACACAATACAAGAAAAATCCCACACCAATTTAGAAAAAGGGAACATTTTAATACATTTTTGACACCAAATTGACAAAAATCCAATTAGTAAACTGCTGTGCAGCCGCTTGCGCATCCAAGAAAAGGGCCCCAAAAGACTTTCGCACTTCCTGTGGCAGATCTTTTGCCATCTCCTTCGCAGAGTCCATTAGGGCATGAATGTATCTACCTAGCACACAAATGGAATTGGCAGCTTTCAGGGCCATGCTGCAAGAAGAGAAGATTTTCTTCGAGGATTGCTCCATCCTCTTGGATTCCCTGTCTGTTGGAACACCAGGGAATGTACCAGGGGCAGATTTTGCAGAACATGATGCCTGAACCACCAAACTCTCCGGAGTCAGGTGACGAGATAGAAATGATGGATCTCCTGGGGCACTCCTATGCCTTCTCGCCACTGCCCTGTTCACCGCAGGAGATGTCACTGGCTTTTTCCACAGGTCCGTCATAGGCTCAGTCAACGCCTCATTAAAAGGCAACAAGGGGTCAGCACTGGAGGAAGAAGGATGAAGAACCTCTGTGAGCAAGTTAGTCTTGACTTCTGCCAATGACAAAGGCAAATCCAAATAGTCAGCCGCCTTCCTCACCACAGCATGGAAAGAGGAGGCCTCCTCAGTAAACTCCCCCGGAGAAGCAATGTCCCACTCCGGGGAAGTATCCAAACCACTTGCAGTGGCAAGTCCTTAGGAAATCATCAGAAGGCTCTATCGCACCTTCCTCAAGTCTTCTGTATTCCTCTTCCTCCAGAAGCCTCAATGCCTTCCTCCGAGATCTTAAATGCGTTTCCAGAGCCGGCGTCGACAAGGACTCCATCGACGCAGATGATCTCAGACCTTGAATTGGTTCCGGAAGACTCCCGGATTCAACCGGCGCCGGAGCCGGCGCCGGCCCGAAGTCGACAGATGACCTCCTCGACGCCGAATGTGCAGGAGGAGATGGAGCCGCTCTGGATGAGGCCACCAATGACGCCGGATGGCGCGGAGAAGGAGTCGGACGAGAAGCCGACGGATCCACGGTCCCAGGCGAAGGACTCCTGCCAGGGGAACCCCCGGCGCCAGACCACCAGGCTCTGAAGGGCAGAAGGGCATGAATGGAGCAGCCCTGTACGACGCCGGTGAGCCCAAATTGAATGCCAATGGCCCTGTGGGACCCGCCGCTGCACCAGCAGGGGCCATGGCTTGAAACACAGCATACATTGCATTAAAAAATGCGGCCGGATCCATCCCTGGAGTCAGAAACGCTGGTTACTGCTGTGTAGACGTCTGGGGAACATCAGGATCCCTCGGTGCCGGTGAGAAACGAGGACTACCTTGAGTGACCTCATAGACTGAAGGCGCCGGTGACAACCCCGGACTCTCCGGCTGAGGCGTGACAGTAGGACTCATTTCCCATGTCTTCTGGCGCCGTGACGAACGAGACCTCGACCTCGAACGACTCCTCGATCGGCTCCGCTCCGACCGGCGCCGAGAGTCATGACGGCGCCGGGAGTCATGATGACGCTGCTTCTTATGTTTTTTGGGAGAAGCATGGGAAGAAACCTTCTTGTGTTCCTTCTTCTTTGCCTTGGCCAAGAAGAGCTTCGCTTCTTGTTCCTTCAGAGCTTTCGGATTCATGCTCTGGCACGAAGAACAGCCTTCCACATCATGCTTAGAGCTCAAACACCAAATACAATCCGAATGGGGGTCGGTCACTGACATCCGATCCCTGCATTCCCTACACGGCTTAAACCCGGACTTCTTCGGAGGCGACATTGTAACCTCAAGAGATCGCTACAGTAACCAACGGGCCAGGAAGAAAAAACGCTGAAGTCGAATGCATGGAAAAAGGAAAAACTGACGTTAGTACGCCGACTGGGACCTCTTATTGGCACGCTGACGTCAGACGGAGTCACGTGGAGCCTTGCCATTATGACGTCCTCGTCGACGTAGACAGCTAGGAAGAAGACTTTCCGTCGGATGCTGGCGCAAGGATCGAATTCATAAGGTGAGGAATCCACAGGTAGTTGTATCCATCAGAAAAAAACATATGGATTACAAGTCGGGTACAAAGAGTTGATTGGGCCCGGTTGGTGCTTACCTTCAAAATTTGAAGAAAAATGTTCTGAGACGGTAAAGTTTAATGTGGCTTGGCTGCAAGCAGTGCCTGAAGAGGAGGTGTCATCATCAGGGAGTCGTTGGACAAAGTTGCAGTGAACATTTCTACATTCTGACTTAGTCTCCTTTTTGGAAGTGGAAAATCTCCAGCATGATGAGTCTGGAGGCTGTAGTCAACAACGGTTCAACAAGGCCATGCTGTTTTTGACGAAGGACCACTAAGAAGGATTTTCTGCTGCAGAGAAGAATGTAGCGGGAGCTGCAGCAAAGTCAGGTCAACGGGTGATACACCTTGGTTGGATGGACTGGCAGGTTGTTCCAGGTCTCCTCTCTCTTCTCAGAGCAGTTTTTAGTAAAAAATATTCTATGTCCTAAGTTTTGGATTTTGGCTACGGGGGCACCTTTAGCACTACCACCAAGGGTCCAGAATTGAAGGGGCAACACTTTGGGGTTAGGACTCATTCAGGCTGGGTCCAAGTGTGGGTTCACAACGGTTGGTCCTTTTCTGTCCTTGAGGCTCTGGTCAGGAGGCCAGGCAACTAGCCCTTGGAATCACTCTGGTAGTCCTAGGTTCAGCAGCAGATCATGGGGTCAAACATCATGGCAGGCCTCTGGGGGTTCAAGGCAGGCTTCATGCGTCAAAGCAGTCCTTCTGTGTGCAGCAAAGCAGTTCTTCTAGGTGCAGCAAAGCAGTCTTCTAAAGTACACAGCAAGGCACAGCAATGAGCCCTGAGAGTCCTTCCGCAGCTTCTGAAAATTTACTGAAGATTGGGTCTGAGAGTCCTGTTTTTATACCTGGTGCCCCCTTTGAAATAGAATTTCTATAGGGTTCCCTTAGAAATCCTTGATATTTCCCGTCTCCCCTACCCTGGTTCCAAGCTGGCTGCATGAACAATGTAGAGATGACAAGTCATTTGTGTGAAGGCAGGGCACAGTTTATTCAACTGCAAGCGGGTCTGTGCCTAGCTCTGCTCCATCCTGCCACAAATTGCCAACTTTCTAGGAAAATGTAAACTTTCTAAAAGTAGCATTTTCAAAAATGTAACTTAAAATCCAACTCAACTCAACGTTAAAGAGGAATTTTAATTACAATTTCTCTGACATCAAATATGGAATTTACCTGTTCCCAATCATAAGTAATAAGGAAACCCAATGGTATACTATGGGAGAGGTAGGCATCACAGAAGTGAAAAATGAGTTACACTACTAGGGCATGTAAAACTTAAAAGTGTATGTCCAGCCTTTTAATTACAATGAACCATTCTTGTGGGTTATGGTGGCCTTCGGTAGGGATGACTAATAAGGAAGTTAAGGCTTGGCAAGTGGGTTTATTGCCAAGTCAAATTGTCAGTTTAAAACTTTATTCAGACTGCAATGGCAGACCTGGGACATGTTTTAAGTAGCTACTTAATTGGGTGGCACAATAGGTGCTACATGCCCACTAGTAGCATTTCATTTAGGGACCTTGGGCATATGGTATACTAATTTAATAAGGACTTTTAATAAATCAAATATGGCAATCAGGTGTGAGCCAAAGTTATTAGGTATTAGGGTGTTAGCACAAGCACCTTAGCACTAGTTAGCAGTGATAAAGTGCACAGAGTCCTATAGACTGCAAAAACAAATTCAGCAAAAATAGGAGGGTAAAGGCAACAGGTTTTGGGGCGACCCTGCAGAGAGGGCCAAGCCCAACAGATATGTTCACACCTTGCTTTGTTTTTTATTGGTTACAGTTGAGATAGTCACTACAGACTGTTTACATGGTTCTTTGTTAAATATTACATTTGGCTGATGCATTCGCCTTACAGTATTTGCTACTTTATCGGCTAAGTTGTAGTGCATTGGCACCACAATGGTGTGTATCATCTCTAGAATGTTTGACCTTTAGTAGACATCACTGGGAGTTTGGGATCTCAATGTGGGTGGGGGGAATTAGAGTGGGGGAGAAAAATATCTTGCAGACATATGTCTGTCGGCACAGACCACCACCACTAGTCATGATAGTTTTATATGCATCACACTATAATTGACTTGTAGGATACATGCATGGCAGTAACGACTAGGAGGTCGATGACACTTTTAACATGGAATACTAGAGGGTCAATCACCCATGTAGGTGCAAACAGATATTAGCTTACCTGGATCAACATGCTATTGACGTGGTCTGTTTGCAGGAGACTCCTTTGCCTCCCAGAGACCTGGAAATCTCTTTGTTTTCTGGTAGGAGAAAAAAAGATATTTTTCTTCCCATAGCTCATATGCACAGGGTGTATGCATTTTGATACATAGTAGAGTAAACTTTAAATTGCACTGCTAATATGCCAACACCAGTAGCAGGTTGACCTCTGGCAAAATAATGTCCTTTGCTACTAATATCATTCACCTTCTACGCATGCTCTTGGACCATTCACCGATTAAACTCCAGTTAGCTGCACCAAGTTGGAAATTTCCTAGTGAGGCTTTCATAGACCCAGTATTCCAGAGAGAGGTTTGGGAAGCGATACAACACTAGGGGGGGCATTCTGACCCTGGCGGTCGGTGATAAAGCGGCGGCCAACCCGCCAACAGGCCGGCGGTCCAAAATATGCAATTCTGACCCTGGCGGGAACCGCCAACACAGCCCGCCGCATTAACACTCCGACCGCCACGGCGGAACAAACAAACAGCGCGGCGGTCACCGCCAACAGCCAGGCGGCAGACAATGTACCGCCCACCCTATCACGACCCACCAATCCGCCACCTTTTCCGGGACGGGAGCACCGCCGATAAAAACACGGCGGAAACAGACTACGAACGGGAAAACGCTCACCTCCACATACTCCACGCGAGATTACGGCAGTATGGAACCCGAGTTACAGGTCATCCCCGCACTCCTATACCTGCTCCTGTACCAGGAGCACGCCCGGCGGCGCGGAAGACATCGGTGAGTACTGCACCTACGACACAGGGGAGGGAAAAGATTACCGGCACACACCCACCCACCCACACACACATCAATGCATTCCCACAGATCACTGTCACAACCCACAAACCCCCCCCTCCGAAATAATGCAAAGACCAAAAGAAGAGATCCTAAACGGGCAGATATATTGAAAAATGGACAGCAGTAATCCAAATAAATAAATAAACTATGTACAAAATATATACATCAACTATATGTAGTCCAACCACTGTCCGTGGACCACAGGGGTCCTGAGCAAAGGGGCAAGGCCCAGTCCCACGACAAGAACTCCACGGAGAGAACACTGCAGGGGCATCAGAAAGAAAAAAGGACAGGCACCTCAGGGGGAAGGGAAGGGGGGGCACCTCAGCCACTTGAGTACACGACGCCAGATCCACGAGGGGACTCCATGACCACTGGGCCATCCTGGGGAGAGCAAAGCCACAGTCCATACAGTCCATACAGTGGGTGGCCTGCCCACTGGGCCATCCTGGGGAGAGCAAAGCCACAGTCCATACAGTCCATACAGTGGGTGGCCTGCCCACTGGGCCATCCTGGGGAGAGCAAAGCCACAGTCCATACAGTCCATACAGTGGGTGGCCTGCCCACTGGGCCATCCTGGGGAGAGCAAAGCCACAGTCCATACAGTCCATACAGTGGGTGGCCTGCCCACTGGGCCATCCTGGGGAGTGCAAAGCCACAGTCCAAACAGTCCATACAGTGGGTGACCTGCCCACTGGGCCATCCTGGGAAGAGCAAAGCCACAGTCCATACAGTCCATACAGAGGGTGGCCTGCCCACTGGGCCATCCTGGGGAGAGCAAAGCCACAGTCCATACAGTCCATACAGTGGGTGGCCTGCCCACTGGGCCATCCTGGGGAGTGCAAAGCCACAGTCCAAACAGTCCATAACAGACTCCACTGCCACTGGAGGAGGCATGTTGGCCAGAGGACATCCTGCAGCCCTGCCCGAGACAGATCCTGCCCTGCCACGTCTGCCAAAGGGCCAGCGGTTCTTGCCTTGAAGGGCCCAGTTCAGTGGTTCTTGCCTTGAAGGGCACAGTTCAGCGGTTCTTGAGACGGCGGTCCCCAGCGGAGCGGTGCTGGAGACGGCGGGGCCCAGTTCAGCGGTTCTTGCCTTGAAGGGCCCAGTTCAGCGGTTCTTGAGACGGCGGTCCCCAGCAGAGCGGTGCTGGAGCCGGCGGGGCCCAGTTCAGCGGTTCTTGCCTTGAAGGGCCCAGTTCAGCGGTTCTTGAGACGGCGGTCCCCAGCGGAGCGGTGCTGGAGCCGGCGGGGCCCAGTTCAGCGGTTCTTGCCTTGAAGGGCCCAGTTCAGCGGTTCTTGCCTTGAAGGGCCCAGTTCAGCGGTTCTTGAGACGGCGGTCCCCAGCGGAGCGGTGCGGGAGCCGGCGGGGCCCAGTTCAGCGGTTCTTGCCTTGAAGGGCCCAGTTCAGCGGTTCTTGCCTTGAAGGGCCCAGTTCAGCGGTTCTTGCCTTGAAGGGCCCAGTTCAGCGGTTCTTGAGACGGCGGTCCCCAGCGGAGCGGTGCGGGAGCCGGCGGGGCCCAGTTCAGCGGTTCTTGCCTTGAAGGGCCCAGTTCAGCGGTTCTTGAGACGGCGGTCCCCAGCGGAGCGGTGCAGGAGACGGCGGGGCCCAGTTCAGCGGTTCTTGCCTTGAAGGGCCCAGTTCAGCGGTTCTTGAGACGGCGGTCCCCAGCGGAGCGGTGCTGGAGCCGGCGGGGCCCAGTTCAGCGGTTCTTGCCTTGAAGGGCCCAGTTCAGCGGTTCTTGAGACGGCGGTCCCCAGCGGAGCGGTGCTGGAGCCGGCGGGGCCCAGTTCAGCGGTTCTTGCCTTGAAGGGCCCAGTTCAGCGGTTCTTGCCTTGAAGGGCCCAGTTCAGCGGTTCTTGCCTTGAAGGGCCCAGTTCAGCGGTTCTTGAGACGGCGGTCCCCAGCGGAGCGGTGCTGGAGCCGGCGGGGCCCAGTTCAGCGGTTCTTGCCTTGAAGGGCCCAGTTCAGCGGTTCTTGCCTTGAAGGGCCCAGTTCAGCGGTTCTTGAGACGGCGGTCCCCAGCGGAGCGGTGCTGGAGACGGCGGCCATTCTATGGCCAACTGCTCATTGCCTGGTGGTGCCCTCCTGGGCAGCGGGGATGGTGCTCCTTCAATGCCCACCTGGGCTGTGGGTGGTGGGGCCCTCCTGGCCAGCTGGGCTGGGTCCTCCCTGGGCAGCGGCTATGGGGGTGGTGGGCTCTCCCTGGGCAGCTGTGCCGGTTCCTCCCTGGGCAGCGGCTATGGGGGTGGTGGGCTCCTCCTGGGCAGCTGTGACGGCTCCTCCATGGGCAGCAGGCCTGCTGCCTGACTTCTCCGCCTTGCTGCCCTTGCCCTCCTTAGTCGGGAGTCTGTGGCCCTTTCCTCCCTTTGGAGCTGTGGCTGCTGACGGTGTCTGGGTGGTGTCCTGGGGGGATGTAGAACCCGGGCTCCTGCGGCGCCCCTTCCGCCTTCTGCTCCTCTTCCCAGGGGGTGGGCTGCCTGTCCCCTTGCTGCTGGGCGAAGATCCAGACATGCGGGCTGGTGGGCTCCAATACCCCTGCACCCTTGTCAAGGGGGCTGCAGGGCTGGTGGTGGCTGAGGTGCTCTTTTTACCCCGACGAGAAAGAGGGGGGGGCTCAGGGTCAGGAAAGAAGGTAGCAGTAGAGAGATAGATTTTCTTAGGACAATGGAGAGTGATAGGTACAGTGGGAATGGGAGTGGAGGGAGAGGATGTGGTTGTAGGTGAGTCACGTTTGCTGTCTTTGGGTGCAGGTGCAGGAGGGATAGGCTGTCGTGAGGTGGATGGCTGTTGGGTGGGTGGGTGGCTGCGTTTGTGTGGTGTGGAAGAGGGGGTGACAGACACAGTGGGAGAGGACACAGGGGACGTGTAAATGGCAGTGGGGGTGGTGACTGCACGTGTGCGGACTGTTCTGGTGGGTGTGCTGGTGATGGAAACACTGGCTGATGGTGAGGTGAATGAAGGTGTGAGTGTAGACGTCACAGGGAGGGAGGAGGGAGACGAGGAGGTGGGGGTCACAGAGGTGGAAGTGACTGTTGGCATGTCTGCATCGGAATGTTGCTCCTGTGAATGTCTGCGTGATCTGTGGTGCTTATGTTTGGATGAGCTGCTCTTGGGTGTTGAGGTGTGTGCAGGCTGGTCTGATGGTGTGGGTGGGACAGGCAGAGGAACAGGAGACTGGGAGGAGGGAGTTAGTAGAGGGAGGCAGGAGACAGGGACAATGGCTGCCGTCAGTGCTGAGGCCAGAGCCTGGAACGATCGTTGATGGGCAGCCTGACCCGAATGAATGCCCTCCAGGTACGCATTGCTGCGATGAACCTCCCTCTCCACCCCCTGGATGGCATTCAAAAGGGTAGTCTGCCCAACAATGAGCGTTCGGAGGAGGTCAATGACCTCCTCACTGAGGGCAGCGGGGGTAACAGGGGCAGGGCCTGAGGTGCCTGGGGCGAAGGAGATGCCCGGCTTCCTGGCAGAGCGGGCACGGGGCGAACGCTGAGGGGCTGCTGGGAGGGCGGAGATGGTGCGCTGGGTGGCGGCTGTACCTGTAATGGCGGGGGGCACGGATGTTGCCCCCCCCGCAAGGGAGCTCCCTTCCGAGGACGTGTCCGTGTCGCTGCAGGGTCCAGTCGTCCCCGTTGTGGAGCTCCCCTCGCCCTCCGTCTCACTGGTCCAGTCAGACTCTGTGGCATGGCCCTCCTGGGCCATGTGAGATGCAGCTCCCTCCTGCCCCGATGCCACTTCTCCTCCGCCTGATGATGCTGATGCACACAAGCACAGAAAGACAAACAAAAAGGGGGGGGGGGAGAGAGAAATAAAGAGATTTTGAGGACATGGATCACCGGTATAGTTAGCGGACATGACAGACACAGATGCCCCCTGCACTAAGTTGCGCACTTGGGGTCCGCTACGCATTCCGTGGAACATGCCCTACACGACTAGAGTTGACAACTGCACCCATGGATGACACGGCCCAGGGATGGCTGTACTGACACACTACTGAGGGTGGTGGCTGGGGACACAGGGGCTTACGGGGGTGCCCAGCCTACAGATATCGCCCTGGCCTAGGGGGACCCACAGCCCTCCTCCCCCACCCAGACACCTCCACTGCGCGACAACAGAGTAGATTATGCGTGTACTCACCCCCTTGTGTCTGCTGTGCTGCCCTCATGCGCCCATCCAAATCAGGGTAGGCCACCGCCAGGATCCGGAACATCAGGGGGGTCAGTTGACGGCAGGCACCCCGCCTACGTTGGGAGGCCATCCCCAGCAGAGACTCGGCGGTCTTCTTGGTCCCGCGGCGGATGTCCTCCCACCTCTTGCGGCAGTGGGTGTCCCGTCGATGGTGGACCCCCAGGGTCCGGACTTCCTTGGCGATGGCACGCCAAATCCCGATCTTCTCATGGGCGCGGACCTATGTGACACGTACAGGGAGGGAGAAATACCACGTTCAAGTTTGTCTGCATTTTCGTTGCCAGTGGCCCAACGCCCCCCATCCCCGCCAGGCCCCCCGCCATGCCCCCGCCAGGCCCAACATGCCCCCCATCCCCGCCAGGCCCCCCGCCAGGCCCAACATGCCCCCCATCCCCGCCATGCCCCCCGCCAGGCCCAACATGCCCCCCATCCCCGCCAGGCCCCCCGCCAGGCCCAACATGCCCCCCAAACCCTGCCATGCCCCCCGCCAGGCCCCCCGCCAGGCCCCCAAGCCAGCCAGTGGCCCCAAATCCATATTGAATTAAACTCACTTGTTGGTCTGGAGGACCGTAGAGTAGCGCATACTGGGGGAGGACCCCATCCACAAGTTTCTCCAACTCTTCTCCAGTGAAGGCAGGGGCCCTTTCCCCAGGCGCAGCAGCCATTGTCCCTTCCAGACCGAGGTCACAGCAACACTTGCAGTATAGGTCCTCTCCTGTGAAAGTTCAAGTCGCGAGTGAATAAGTAGATAGAAAATGGCGGTCACGCCCGTGGCGGTGCGTACCGCGGCGGTGCGTACCGCCACCGCCGGCGCCCTTCGCCATTGGCTCCTGAAACCCATAGGCTTCAATGTTAACCAATGCGGCTTCGCGCCGCGGTCTTCGACCGCCGACCGCCGCGGTGTGCCACGCCAGCGCATTGACCTCACATCCCATTGTCACACTTCACAGGTCAGGCAGCCGCCATTTCGAGGGTCCACATGGCTCAATTTCAACTGCGTCACACAGGCCTAGGCCTTGCATAGCCACTCATACACGCCATTCACTGCATAGAGAATCGTTTACTGTGCAAGCTGTGAGTACGTACCTGTGGGTTGCTTGACTGTGTGCTCCATGTTGTCCTTCCTAGGCACCGTCCGCTGGGTTTGGCGAGGAGAAGGAGGAATCCTCCCGTGTACAGACCGCTGGTGGACCTGTCGACAATGGAAGAACGCCACGTTATACTGACCTACCGGCTTGACCGTGCCACTATACATGAACTGTGTGCCCAGCTGGAGCCCGACCTGATGTCCCCCATCCGCCAACCCACAGGGATTCCCCCTCTGGTGCAGGTCCTGTCAGTACTCCATTTCTTGGCAAGTGGGTCATTTCAGACAACAGTGGGAATTGCTTCTGGGATGTCTCAGCCCATGTTTTCGAAGGTGTTATCCAGAGTGTTGTCTGCCCTGATGAAATACATGAGGAGCTACATCCTTTTCCCTGAGGTGGGCGAATTGGCTACAGTGAAGGGTGATTTCTATGCCCTTGGACATATTCCCAACGTCATTGGTGCCATTGATGGGACCCATGTGGCTTTGGTTCCCCCAAGAGACAGGGAGCAGGTGTACAGGAACAGAAAAAGTTACCATTCCATGAACATCCAGGTGGTGTGTTTGGCTGACCAGTACATCTCGCATGTAAATGCCAAATTCCCTGGGTCAGTGCATGACGCCTACATCCTAAGGAATAGCAGCATCCCTTACGTGATGGAACAGCTAGAGAGACACCGTGTATGGCTATTGGGGGACTCTGGTTACCCCAACCTGTCGTGGCTACTGACCCCAGTAAGGAATCCCCGGACCAGGGCAGAGGAACGGTACAATGAGGCCCATGGGCGTACTAGGAGGGTGATCGAACGCACCTTCGGCCTCCTAAAGGCCAGGTTTTGGTGCCTGCATATGACAGGTGGATCCCTAATGTACTCACCTAAGAAGGTGTGTCACATCATCGTGGCCTGCTGCATGCTTCACAACCTGGCTTTGCGCCGCCAGGTGCCTTTCCTGCAGGAGGATGGTCGAGACGGTGGTGTTGTGGCAGCTGTGGAACCTGTGGAGAGTGACGAGGAGGAAGACGACGGGGCTGAAACAGACAACAGGGACAGAATCATTGAACAGTACTTCCAATAGGACACAGGTAACAATTCAAACATAATTTAGTAAATGTGAACTACTCTCCTGCATCTCTGCTGCCTGTCTATTTGCCCCAGTGTATGATGACTGAGTTGTGGCTTTTCCCTCCCTATTTCAGATCTGGGGTCCCCACTACGAGTCCTGTGCTTTGTTTCCCCATGGACTACAGCTTTGTGGCAGCTGTTTGTTGACTTCACTATGTACAAGGACATATTTGCACTGTCATGTCAATTACAATATTTTGAAATCACAGCCAGACTCCAGATATTTTTGTGCAAAATAGGTGTTTATTTCAGTGCTCAAAATGGGATGGGTGGTTTCAAGTGGGTGGGGGCTATGGTGAAGGAATGTCCATGGCAGAGTCCAGAGTAACAGTCACACAGGTGCATTGTCCATAGGCCTGTGGAGAGATGGAGCATGGGCAGTTCAAGGATGGACAGGGTGACAATGTGGGACAGTGGGATGACATCAGGTGGTATCCTTTGCTGGCGGGGGTCTTGACATCCTACTCTGTCTTCTTGCGAGATCTCAGGGCCCTCATGCGGGGTGGTTCTTCTCCTGCAGGAGGTGGGGGTCTGGTGGGCTGCTGTTGTGCGGGGGCCTCCTGTCCACTAGCGCCGGCGGAGGTGGTTGGCTGTTCTTGGTCCAGGCTAGTGGCAGGGGCCCTTTGTTGTTGTTGAGTGTCCGTCCTGGTGTTGATGAGTTCCTGCAGCAGCCCTACCATGGTAACCAGGGTGGAGGTGAGGGCTCTGATGTCCTCCCTGTACCCCCGATAGTGTTCCTCCTGCAGTACCTGGATCTCCTGGAACCTGGCCAGTACCGTCGCCATCGTCTCCTGGGAGCGGTTGTATGCTCCCATGATGGTGGTGAGGGCCTCGTGGAGAGTGGGTTCCCTGGGCCCGTCCCCCCCCTGTCGCACAGCTGCCCTCCCAGTTCCCCTGTTTCCCTGGGCCTCTGCCCCCTGGCCGGTGTTCCCACTACCACTGCCCCCAGGTCCCTGTTGTTGTTGGGGTGGTGGGTTATCCTGGGTGCCCTGTAGTGGTAGACACACCGCTGATTGACGCGCCCTGGAGACAGAGGCATGGGCCCGCTGGGTGGGAGCTGTGCTGGTGTTCCCGGAGGGGTTTGGGTCTGTAGTGGCCTGTGGCTGTCTGAGGGGAACCGACTGTCCAGAGGTCCCCGATGGTCCGGGCTGGTCATCAGTGTCCAGGTCGACAGAGCTGCTGTCATCGCTGACGGCCTCTTGGGTGGGGGGTGTGGAGAATTCTGGGCCCTCCGTGGCGGTGTGTTGGCGGTCGGGTCCTGCAGGGGTATAGAGGTATGGTTATAGTTTCAATGTGTGCCATATGGGTGTATCTGTGGGTTCCCGTGTCCCCAAGTGCTGGCATTCGTGTGTGGGGGCTTTGGTGAGGGTGGCTTGTGGGGGGGATGTGTATATGCATTGGGCATGCTTTGGTGATGGGTGTCCATGCTTAGTGGACGCATGCAGGCCTAGGTTTTGGGATGTGTGGGTTGTGATGGTGAGACATTGGCAGGGAATAGGTGTGCTGGGGGTGGGGGTGAGGATGGTGGTGGGGGTGAGGGTGGGGGTGAGGATGGGGGTGGGGGTGAGGGTGGGGTTCGAGGATGGGGGTGAGGGTTGGGGTATGATTTGGCATGCAGGTGGGGGGAAGCAGTATTGAAGCTTCAACTTACCAGAATCCATTCCTCCGCCGACTCCTGCGAGGCCGTCAGGATGCAGGATGTTCAAGACTTCCTCCTCCCATGTTGTAAATTGTGGGGGTTGAGGTGGGGGTCCTCCGCCAGTCTTCTGCACGGCGATGTTGTGCCTGGATACCATGGAACGCACCTTCCCCCGTAGGTCGTTCCATCGCTTCCTGATGTCTTCCCGATTTCTGGGGTGCTGTCCCACAGCGTTGACCCTGTCGACAATCCTCTGCCATAGCTCCATCCTCCGGGCAATGCTGGTGTATTGGACCTGTGTGCCGAAGAGCTGGGGCTCTACCCGAACGATTTCCTCCACCATGACCCTGAGTTCTTCGTCTGAGAAGCGGGGGTGTCTTTGGGGTGCCATGGAGTGGTGTGTATGATGTGTGGGGTGGAGTATGTGTAGTTAAGTGTGTTGAGTGTGGTGGTGTGTGTTGTTTTGTGTGTGGATATTGTGTGGGTGATGGTGTAGTATGCCTCTGTGTGATGGTGTTCTGTGATCGCTGCTGTGTCTCTCAGTGCTTCTTTTTAGATTTTGGTCGAAGGGGTTTGTGGGTGATGTGGGTGTGTGTTTTATATTGTATTGTGTGTGTGGGAGTGGTGTGTGTATGTGTATCAGGTGTGTGGAATTCAAATCGTCCAATGTTGCTGAGTTTTGTTCGTTTGTGTGTATTCTGACCGCGGCGGTGTGTACCGCCAATGGAAAACCGCGTTTGAAAGACCGCCGCGTGGATTCGTGGGTCGTAATGGCATGGGCGTATTTCTGTTGGCGTGACGGTGGAGGTTTGGTCACCTCCACTTTTCCGCCGACCGCTGGTCTGGCGGTCTGTTGTGGCTGTCGGATTTTCAGAGGTTTGGCTGCTGCGGGTCAGAATGACCGTGGCGGATTACAGTGACCGCGGCGGAATTATGGAGGATTTCTGACCGGCGGTGGGCGCCTTTTACCGCCGAGGTCAGAATGACCACCTAGATCTGTTACAACACAAGCACCCTTGTTGGAGGCCTCCAAGGTCTATATTAGCGGCATCTCTATAGCTAATTTGGTCCGAATATTAAAAGTTGTACGCTCGCAAATGACACAACTGGAACAGAAAAGTAAGGAATTGGGAGAAAAGTATGCACATATGCACAGAGATCGAGCAGTGGATAGTTATATGAACAACATAAGCTTTTAAAGTTTTACAAAGAAATGGAGAACAGAAAAGTGACTCACCTGGATAAATAAAACTGAGCATGACATTACAGGAAGGGTGAAGACATGCTAGGATCCTAGTCAAACTACTGAACAGGACATGGCGGCAGAACCACACCTCACAGTTGCAGGTAGCAGCTGGTGACACACTGTTTAAAATTGATGACAAACTACGGGAACTGGGCTACATATATCAAACTTTGGTTTTGCGACTCGCAATCTGCGACTCGCAAAACCGAATATTGTATAGTGTCAATGGCACTCTTTGCGAATCGCAAGGGGGTCACAAATGCCTACCTCATGACTACTCATGAGGTAGGTCACAATTTGCAACCCCCTTGGGAATGGCGGCCCTCACAGGGATGGTGGCCTGCTGGAGACACTAGACCACCATGTCTGTGACTGCTTTTAAATAAAGCTGTTTTTTTTTCATGCAGGCCGTTTTCCTTAAAGGAAAACGAGATGCATTTAAAAAACAAAAAATGAAACGTTTTCGTTTCATTTTTTCAGAGCAGGCAGTGGTCCAATGTTTTTACTGACATTCACAAAGGGTAAGGGGTCCCCTGGGGACCCCTTCCCATTTGCAAATGGGTTAGCACCAGTGTGACACTGGTGCTAACTGCGATTGTTTTGCGACCGCATCTATGGTCACAAAACAATTATACATGGGACTGCGAGTCGCAATTAGGAAGGGAACACCCGTTCCTAATTGCGACTCGCAATCCCTTTTTGCGATTCGGTAAATAGTGCCCGATTCGCCGTTTGCAACGTGCAAAATGGTAGGTACATGTGGCCCCTGGGTTCATTATTATCAGCAGCTATACACCTCACATTTGTCAGAACTCCATCTGAACATATTTAGATGAACTAGCAATGGTGTGGGCAGTTTCTCGGTCACCCTATCGTACCTGAGGAAATGTTAGTGGCTACTTAGGGGCTGAAAGTATACAAAGCGCTGGGAACAGATGGATTGACCAGAGTATTTTACCAAGAATGTACACATATATTAGCCCCTCATCTGCTATATTGTTTTTTTTTTAAACTTGTCTTTATTAGCAGTTTCCACATCGAAAACAGATAAAACATCAAACTTTGCTTCAAAATGAACATCTGGAGCAGGCAAGAATCAGAATGTACTTGAGATGCCTCACGGTGTCACCCTCAAGGCGAGGTTTGTGGTCCCACCACAACACATAATACAGCAGTACAGGTCCTGGGGATCACACACAGGCCTCCGACACCCATTGCCAAACTCTCTGATGCAGTTCCCAGGGTTGTGGGATCCACGCTATGCACATACTAATTCATGGCTCAGGGCACATCTGGAGATACTACTCGGGAGTGACCAACCAGGGGAACCACGGAGGTCCTCTGTCACCACACCCAGACGTTCTAACATCTCTCCTCAAATCTCCAAGTCCCTCTCTACATTCTCATCTATTTGCACTTAACTCAGCCCATATGCTATACTGTTAGAAGCAGGGATGCTCCTACTGTTACTTCGAGAGGCAGTGATCGTGTTATTATCAAAACCCAGAAAAGACCTCAGGTTCAGTTCCTCCTACATAGCTAGTTGACTATCCCTACTGATGGAACAATTCATTTTCAGGCCTAATTGGGCTTTGTGCCACACAGATAGACAATAAGAAAATTAGTTACTTACCTGTAACTGTAGTTCTCCAGTATTGGAACTTTCATAGATTCACATGCTTGAATCATTCCCCTTCGTCGACATGAGAGCCCCCGGTACAATTACACAAGTTGTGTTGAAATATATTAACACAAGGGCCCTAGGCCTCTTCAATGTAATAGTCTATCATAGTCATTTTAAGAAAAAGGACCAAACTTGAGCACCCACCAATCAGACAACACCACCCTCTAGAATCCTCCTGAGAGAAGCTCCAGCACCTCAGATTTTCTACTGCATGTCGTGCTAGGGAGTCTCCTCAGAGCTCTGCTCTTTCTTCACACCTTCGGATTAGCTTAAAGCTATTTTTTCTCTGCTAAAACTTGTTTTGACTGGTTGGGGTTAACACCTACAACATGTCTGACAAGGAGAAGAAGGGTTTATTCAGAAATTGCAAAACTTGTGGTAAGAAAAGACTACATTTTGAAGACCCTCATCAGGATTGCATATACTGCCTCTATCCAGACCACTCAGCCAAGGATTGTAAGGTTTGTCATACTTTTTCCTCTAAGACTCTTAAGGATAGAGAAAGCAGATTTTTGATTTGGCTGCAGAAACTTAAGTACAGAGATAATCCAGTCTCTGATTCTGATAGTGATGACTCTTCAACATCCAAAAGTCATAAAAAAAGGCGAGATCAGACACAAGATCTCCTTCCCAACAATCAAGAAAAGCCCACAAAAAGACTGCCTCAGGGTCTCACAAGGGCCGCAGCCCCTCTACTTAACCTCATAAATCTTCCAGGAAAGGAGCGAGAGGTTGTACCAGCAGTTCTTAAAGGCATAATAAGTCATCCTCTGTACCACCATCTGTGCCTTTAAAAAGGCCCTCATCTACTTCTGCATCTAGGAATGTACCATGGACGACGGACTCATCGTCGACGAGACTGTCGGTGAGTGCTTTTCCACCATCGACAACGACTTCTACTGTTCCACTGTCGACGACAGTTGTGATGATGACATCGTCGACGACGAGTGCCCCACCGTCGACGAGAGCAGCGTCGACGACGACATCGTCGACGAAGATCTGCACCACACCATCGTCGACGGTGGTAACAATGGTATCTGCTTTACCATCGTGAACGGCCTCGTCGACGGTAGACTCTTCGGTAAGGCTGACGATCAAGATCTCCATGCGTTTGTCGTCGACGACTCCACCGCTAACGAAGACCATATCTGCGCCGTCGACTACACAGTCGACGAGGGAAAAACAACATAAAAAACAAGAAAGACTTACCCCAAAGCACACCTCACCTATTAAGGTGACCCCTCTCATACCAGTTCACTTGTTAGAGGGGGATGAAGAGTCAGACGACGAGGGTCCATTTGGAACAGCCCATAGCCCCTCTCAACTGAATGCCAAATATAAGGACGAAGACTAATTTTATGATGCTTATGACCCTCAGTACTATGGAGGAAATCAACAATATCAGGAAAGGGCATACATTCCAACCTCGCTGCTATCTGACCTCCGAGCGATGCTGGCTGATTACAGTAGGTGTTTTCCTCCTCAAGGGGCGACGTGCGATGTCACCAGGTGACAGGGCAGGCAGCGGCATCGTCGTCGCTGAAGCTCTGTCATCGGTAGCCCCAAGACGGCGGTGCAGGATGGGACGGTGCTTCGTGACCCTCACAAGCAGTGTCCACAGGCCACAGTAAAGGCAGCGGCGCCGGTGTCAGCAGGAGTGTCGTCGTTGGGGATGCCCAGGCTGGGTGTGAGCAGGCGATGTCGGAGTGCGGGGCCCACAGGTCGAGGTACGAACAGCAGCTCGGTGAATTCGGCCGATGACGGCGTCAGTGAGCCCAGGGTTGCGGTGCAAAGCGGGCAGTGTGACTCCCTGCGGTGTCGGCAGGTCACGGTGCAGGACAGCGGCTTCGTTGGCAGCGGAGCAGTGGTTTCTCCTCTTGAACAGCACACAACACACAGTTCCCAGTGCTGCAGGTCAAGGAAACTGAAGTCTTTGGTGTCCCTGAGACTTCCAACAGGAGGCAAGCTCTATTCCAACCCGTTGGAGAACTTTCTCAAGCAGGACACACAGCAAAGTTCACCCTTTGCACTCTTTTCAGGCAGAAGCTGCAACTGCAGGCCATTCCAACAGAGCAATCCAGCAAAGGGACAGTACTCCTCCTCCAGTTCTTCAGCTCTTCTCCTGGGCAGAGGTTCCTCTTGATTCCAGAAAGACCCCTAAAAGTCTGGGGTTTTGGGGGTTCTTCTTATACCCCTTTCTGCCTTTGAAGTTGGAAAACTTCAAAGCAAAATCTGAAGTGTTTGTGAGATCCTTCCTTGTCCAGGCCAGGCCCCAGACACACACCAGGGAGTTGGAGACTGCATTGTGTGAGGGCAGGCACAGTCCTTTCAGTTGTGAATGACCATTCCTCCCTCCCCTCTAGCTCAGATGGCTCATCAGGATTTGCAGGCTACACCACCGCCCCCTTTGTGTCACTGTCTAGAGAGGTGCAAAACAGCCCAATTGTCAAACTAACCCAGGCAGACAATCCACAAACAGGCAAATGGTTTAAGCAAGAAAATTCATACTTTCTTAAAGTGGCATTTTCAAACAGACAACTTAAAAACCAACTTCACTAAAAGATGTATTTTTAAATTGTGAATTTAGAGACCCTAAACTCCACATTTGTATCTGCTCTCAAAGGGAATCTGTGCTTTATGGATATTTAAAGGCAGCCCCCATGTTAACCTATGAGAGTGATAGGCCTTGCACTGTGAAATCCGAATTTGGCATTATTTCACTGTTAGGGCATATAAAACACACTAGTATATGTCCTACCTTAAGCATACACAGCACCATGCCCCTGGGGCTAACTAGGGCCTACCTTAGGGGTGCCTGACATGTAGTAAAAGGGAAGGTTTGGGCCTGGCAAGTGGGTACACTTGCCAAGTCGAATGGGCAGTTTAAAACTACACACATAGACACTGCAGTGGCAGGTCTGAGCCATGTTTACTGGGCTACTAATGTGCGTGGCACAACCAGTGCTGCAGGCCCACTAGTAGCATTTGGTTTACAAGCCCTGGGCACCTCTAGTGCACTTTACTAGGGACTTACCAGTTAATCAAATATGCCAATCATGGATAAACCAATCAACAGTACAATTTACCCAGAGAGCATGTGCACGTTAGCACTGTTTTAGCAGTACTAAAGTGCCCAGAGTCCTAAAGCCAACACAACCTGGTCTGAAAAATTAGGAGGGAGGCAAAAAGACTGGGGATGACCTTGCAAAAAGGACCAGGTGCAACAGATGGTAAGGTAATATGACATTGTACTGTGATGTGTCTAAACTGTATTTCTTTTGCTCACATCATGATGAGTTTGCAGATTAGTTCTGTTCTAAGATTTCCTATATAAACCCTTAAATTTGGGAGTGAGCCTAAGATTCCCTGATGCCATAAGGGATGCTGTCCGATTTCTTACTGATTTTGCTACTCATTGGGACTTAGAATATTTCAAAATATGCCCATAATTTTAATTTGCTTTATTGCTAAGAACCTTCTGTTCTGTCTTTGTCTCTACTATGTGTAACTACAATAAATAACAATAATAGACTAGAACCAGATCTCAAATTGTGAGATCACTTGAGTGATTGGGCTACCAACTGTAACATCGCTCTAGAAAGCTGATGTCAGATTGTTTAGAAGAGGTGATGGATCTGGATGGTTCCACTTTCCTAAGGTCATGGTGATATTTAATCTCACTCTCTGTTAAAGCTCCTGTATCACGCCCATTAAAGCTGGTTGGGTTCTAGTAAATAGGCTTAATAGGTGGAGTAGTAGAAAAGGATAAGTTACTTACCTGTAAATCCTAGTTCTCTTCCAGGGGTATCCTCATCAAAGTCATAAACATTGAATATTCCCGCCCTTGTGCGGGGACCCCGGAGCATATATATAAAATACATACATATTATCATGTGTAAAACAGCAATGCAGGCTATAATCATAAATAGGCTAAAATGCTTTATTTCTATGCAAGTTTTTTTTTTTTTTTTTTTTTTAATATTATAAAATCACAATAGATCATAAATATCTACCTAAGCCCCCAAAAACTGGACTTAGGGAAGTAAACAGCAGTAAATAGCAGAGAAAAATAGAAAAAACTACATTGAAAAACAATGAAGCATTCTTAGCCAATAGGCTGCATGCAGGTTAACACAGGAGAACCATAAAAACTTTGGCACCGTGCCTTTAAGACCCTGAGCACCTCCAGTATCCCACCATGCCTCAGGGGTGAAGGGAAGGTGACAGTTGGTTCACAGTTAGGTCAGTACTTTTTTACGGTGACAATCTGTGTAACTGATCAGAAAGATAATCTGTCCTGCACTTCCAGGAGACTTGAGTCCGGGGAGGAGGGTGGGTTGTTTATGACTTTGATGAGGATACCCCTGGAAGAGAACTAGGATTTACAGGTAAGTAACTTATCCTTCTCTTCCAGGGGATCCTCATCAATAGTCATAAACATTGAATAGATTAGCAAGCCCATCCCTAAACTCTGCGGACTGTCTGAAAGAAGTGCAGGAAAAGATATATATTCATGCAAATAGATTTCTAAGAGAGGCCTGCCCCACCTGGGCATCCGCTCTTGCATCCGAGTCTAAACAGTAATGCTTAGTAAAGGTATGCACAGACTTCCATGTAGCAGCCTTACAAATCTCGGAAATTGGTACATTGTTAAGGAGGGCAGCAGTAGCTGCTTTTCCCCTTGTGGAATGCGCTTTTGGCCTAGCCAGTAATCTCTTATTAGCCAGTTGGTAAGAGTTAACAATACAAGACACAATCCATCTTGATATCGTTCGTTTAGACGCTGCCTCTCCTGTTCTTAAATGACCATAATTTAGAAACAAATGGTTAGAATGTCTAATCGGTTTTGTTTTGTCCAAATAGAATTTCAGCACTCTTTTCAAGTCTAAAGAGTGTAATGCTTTCTCAGCCGGAGTCTCCGGCTTGGGAAAGAAAGTCGGTAAAGATATAGTCTGATTGATATGGAATTCTGACACCACCTTCGGAAGGAAAGATGGGTGAGTTCGCAGAACCACTCTATTATCGTGAAAAACCGTGTACGGTTCTCTGCAAGACAGAGCCTGAATTTCGCTGACCCTCCTCGCTGAAGTAATGGCCACCAAAAAAGCCGTCTTCCACGTAAGGTGCTGTAAAGAGGCCTTGTGGATAGGTTCAAAAGGAGGGCCCATAAGTTTTGACAGGACTACATTCAGTTCCCATGGAGGAGAAGGTCTCCGAATGGGAGGAAAAACCTTTTTCAAGCCTTCTAAAAAATCCTTGACTACAGGTATCGTAAAGAAGGATTCCTGAGAAGGCGACTTACGATACGCTGTAATTGCAGACAAATGAACCTTAATAGAAGATACCTGCAGACCAGACTTCGCCAGATGAAGTAAATAGGACAGTATGACGTCCTCCTGAGCTCGTATGGGATTTATACCTTGTTGAGAGCACCAGATGTAAAATCTCTTCCACTTAAAAGCGTAAGAACGCCGCGTGGAAGGTCGTTTTGACTCTTTCAAGATGCTCATGCACTCCTGTGAGAGCCCTAGGTGCCCATACTGTAGGAATTCAGGAGCCATGCTGTCAAGCTCAGAGAGGGAAGGTTGGGATGTAGGATTCTGCCTTCCATTCTGCTCAGGAGATCCGGTCTGCACGGCAACCTCCTGTGAGGTCTTTCCGATAAGTTGAGTAGGTCCGTGTACCAGAATTGGCGGGGCCATTGTGGCGCTATCAGAATCATTCTGGTTCTGGAGTTGTAAAATTTGTTGATTACTGCCGGTATGAGGGGAATCGGTGGAAAGGCGTAGAGAAATGTCCCTGACCAGTTGATCAACAGGGCATTCCCTTGAGATCCCGGACGGCAGAACCTGGATGCGAAGTCTGGGCATTTCTTGTTTGTTTCGTCTGCAAAGAGATCCAACTGGGGTCGACCCCATTGATCGAAGATGTCCTCGACGACTTCGTCGTGTAGGACCCAGTCGTGCGCGTCTTCCAGATGTCTGCTCAGGAAATCTGCCTCTACGTTTTGCTGACCTGGCAGGTGTACCGCTGTGATAGACATTCCCCTGGCCAGGAGCCAATGCCATATCGTTTGGGATTCTCGAGACAGAGGTAGTGATCTTGTTCCCCCCTGTTTGTTCAGGTAATACATTGTGGTTGTATTGTCTGTCTGAATTAGGATAGATTTCCCCTGAATCAATGGAGAGAAAGATTTGAGAGCCAGATGGACTGCTCTGAGTTCCAGTAGATTTATGTGATAGTTCTTTTCCTTGTCGGACCACAGACCCTGAGCTTGGAAGGAACCCAGATGAGCACCCCAACCCTGAAGAGACGCATCCGTTACCAGAGTGTCGACTGGAATTGTCTGGTGAAACGGAGAACCTATCGACAGGTGAGGTCTGTGCATCCACCATTGTAGTGATTGAAAAGCCACTGCTGGTAGTCGAACTCTGTCCTCCCAGTGACCAGTCTTTTGGCTCCAATTGTTCTCTAATGCCTCCTGAAGGGGCCTCATGCGTAGCCTGGCATTCGGGACAATGAAGATGCATGAAGCCATGGAGCCCAGAAGCGATGTCACCTGACGAGCTGTAGGTGCATCGGCTGTTAATAGTTGTTGACACTTCCTGTGGATTGATAAAAGTCGTTCCTCCGAAGGATACACTCTTTGGAGCTCTGTGTTTAGTATCGCTCCCAGGTAGTGGAGGTTTTGTGTTGGAATCAAGGTTGACTTGTCGTGGTTGATTTGAAGACCTAGAGACTCGAAAGTTCTTAGAACGATATCTCGATGTTTTCTCGCCTGATCCGGAGATGAGGCCTTCACTAGCCAGTCGTCCAGGTAGGGGTAGACGAATATTTTTTGTCTTCGAAGGTGTGCCGCTACCACTGCTACACATTTTGAAAAGACTCGGGGTGCAGACTTCAGGCCGAATGGAAGGACTCTGAATTGGTAGTGCTGTGACGCTATCTGGAAACGTAAAAATTTCCGATGTTTGGTTGCTATTGGGATGTGAAAATATGCATCCTGTAGGTCGATGGAGCACATCCAGTCTCCCTGATGCAGTTGCGGGACAATCTGGTGAAGGGCTAGCATCCTGAACTTTTGCTTTCTTATGTACTTGTTCAGGAGCCGTAAGTCCAGAATTGGCCTGAAGAGGCCCTGTTGACCTTTTTTCGCCACCAGAAAGTAACGGGAGTACACCCCTTTTCCTTTTTGTGCTGGAGGAACCTTTTCTACAGCTTTCTTTTGTAGGAGTGTGAGAACTTCCTTGCGTAGCAGGCTGAGATGAGAAGGAAAACACCTTGCTGGCGGCAAGTGTGGAGGAGGTTTTTTGAAAAGGAGAGAATAGCCATGTTCGACAATATTGAGCACCCATTTGTCTTTTGTGATGGAGTGCCACTCGCGAAGATGATGCGTAACACTTCCCCCCACCGGAGTGGTGCACAGTGCTGAGGGAAGCAATGCCTCATTGCTTTGATGGTGTCTTTGCTGTAGACTGTTGAGGTCTACTTGACCCTCGGTCTCTTGTGGGTCTACGCGCCTGAAACAGGGGACGTCCCTGTCGTTGTTGTGGCCTCTGAGACCAGTGAGGGGTTTGAACCCTCTGCTGGAATGGTCGTCTGTCATACGGCCTGTACCTCCGCCTGAAGTCTTTTTTACGTTCCAGGCCCACTGCCCTCATCGTGTCGACTTCCGTTTTCATTCGGGCCATCTCTTCATCCGCGTGGGTACCGGACAACGAACTCCCGCTGAATGGGAGGTTCAAAATGCGCTGCTGTGCTTCCTGTTTCAGACCCGTGAGCCGTAGCCAGGAAGACCTCCTAGCGCAGATTCCGTGCGCATACCCATGCGCAGCCAAATCCGCCCCGTCCGCCGCCGCGCTGATGACCTGGTTAGATACTAGGCCCCCTTCCTGCAAGATTTCCTGGAAGTCCTGTCTATCTTCCCTGGGCAACTTTTCTGTAAATCTGTGGAGTGAGTCCCACAGAGAGCGGTCATATCTGCCCAGAAGTGCTGAGGCGCTGGAGACCTTCATAGCAGATGCCGCCGTACCGCACATCTTTCTCCCGAGAGAGTCTAGGTGTCTGCTCTCCTTATCCGGGGGGACTGTGGAAGATGATGCCACAGAGTGTGTTTTTCTGGCTGCGGCTAAGATCACAGAGTCCGGTGGCGGATCCTTCCGCAGGAATAAAGGATCTTGTTCCGGAGCTTTGTATTTCTTTTGAATCCTAGCCGGGGCAGACTTGAGACTGGCTGGAGACAGAAAAGTGTCCATAGTCGGTTGCAGCAAACCCGGTACTAGTGGCAGCAGTTTTCTCGAGACTGATCTGTGTTGTAGGGTCTCAAAGATAACTGAGGATGAGGTGGCCGGCTCCGGTACCTCAATATTTAGCTTCTGCGCTCCCCTTAGAAGAACCTCATTAAAAGTGGTGATATCATCCACCGGGGAAATCCTAGCAGGTGGAGAATCTGTCAGTGTGGGGGAGTAGCGCACAACCGACGATCCTGAAGAAGACCAAGAAGGTGATCTTCTGCGTGGTGTTCGTGACCTGGTTCTCCTTCGGGAACGGGACCTGCTCCGAGAGGCTGTAGCAGAGTGTGCAGGTCTTGTGGTCGGCTGACGAGAAGCAGAACGAGCCCGTCCTGCTCTAGCTGTAGGCGATGGCGTTCTCGGTAATGAGGCAGTAGGAGAATACATCCTAGAGTATTGTGAATCCGGGGATGCTGCCGGTCTATTCAGGCTCTCTAACCATCTGGGTGATAGAGTGATGGGAGAAACATGCCCCGATGCTCTGGACTGGGATGATGCACTCCTTATAGAGACCACCGGTGAGGGAGCTTTGTCCGCTGGCTCTACTGCCTGTGACACAGCTGAAGGTTGTGTCGACGTCGATTGTATCCTCGACGTCGAAGGTTGCGATGGCTGGTCTGTTCTCGACGTCGAAGGTCTTGACGTCGGAGGTCTTGCCGTCGAGTGTCTTGACGCCGATCGCCTATCGCGGGACCTGGACCTACTCGCCGTCGTGTGTCTCGACGTTGAGTGGCGAGTGGTCGACGGCGGATGTTCATGCCGTCGAGGTGTTTTTGGTGTCGTGTCCTTCGACGCCAAGGGGTGAGACGTTCTCGACGGCGAACGGGAGCGCCGGAGATGGCTCGACGCCGAACGGCGGCCTGCCGTCGACGGAGATGTACCCCTGTGTCCACGCTTCGACGTTTTGGCCCTCGACGTCGGTCTGGTCGCCGTCGACGGCGATCTATGCCGGTGAGACGGTGGTGCCGATGACGTCGATGGAGAACAAACAGGCACAATCCTACCTGTCGACGTCGATCGGGCCATTCCTTCTGCTGTAGGTCTGGGAAGTGAAGAGGATGTTGACTTTTTCCTCTCCTGAAGCCCATGTAGCCTGATCTTCTCTCTGTCTTTGAGAGTCCTCCTTGACATGTTCTTACAATACTTGCAGGTGTCAGGACAGTGACTCTGTGGCAGGCAGACAATACACAGAGAGTGTGGGTCTGACTGGGCTTTCTTCTTCCCACAAGAAGGACATTTTACAAAAAGAGATGGCATTTTGTGTCAAAAAAGACTTCCAAACTCAGACAAAAGATGTTATCTGTCGAGTAAACAGGAAAAACACTATTTTTAAGGATTTTTCTGAAGAAAAACTCAGAAAAACTGAGAGCTCAATGCTCCAGGATCCTCTCAGAAGAAGCCGGAAAAAAGAACTGACCTAACTGTGAACCAACTGTCACCTTCCCTTCACCCCTGAGGCATGGTGGGATACTGGAGGTGCTCAGGGTCTTAAAGGCACGGTGCCAAAGTTTTTATGGTTCTCCTGTGTTAACCTGCATGCAGCCTATTGGCTAAGAATGCTTCATTGTTTTTCAATGTAGTTTTTTCTATTTTTCTCTGCTATTTACTGCTGTTTACTTCCCTAAGTCCAGTTTTTGGGGGCTTAGGTAGATATTTATGATCTATTGTGATTTTATAATATAAAAAAAAAAAAAACTTGCATAGAAATAAAGCATTTTAGCCTATTTATGATTATAGCCTGCATTGCTGTTTTACACATGATAATATGTATGTATTTTATATATATGCTCCGGGGTCCCCGCACAAGGGCGGGAATATTCAATGTTTATGACTTTGATGAGGATCCCCTGGAAGAGAATGTAGATTTATTTGAAAGCAATATCTTGACAGCCAGCATCCAGAACTGCAGTGGGTCAACCGTCAATTCTGAAAATCTAGATTATAAGAGGGAACAGGCAATCAGTCAGGTTTGCACTTATCTTATGCACAGGGTCCAACAGGAGTAATGCACTTTTCCATCTCCGACCACTCCCAGCAGTGAACATATATACAGAGAAATAAGGGCCAGTGATGGAGGTGGAGAAAGAATAAAGGGTATAGGAGAGGAAACAGGAACATAGGATACCACCACTTCTGGTGCATCACACCACTGGTTAATACGGTGTGTAGAATGTAGTGAATTCCCACAAGGCAAAGAGATAGATTACGTGTTTTGTCATACATAGAACTAAACATAACTACAATTAGCAATGGAAATACCTGAACAATATTGTTGTGTAACCAACTCTCTGTAGTTTGATATAAAACTACTAATACTTGAAAACAAAACATACGAACAATAAGAATCTCAAAAGTAACACATGTATGTATATGTCTCCCTGTGCTTATTATAACTACCTCCAGTATCATCACTATACTCTCACCATGTCACATATCACTTACCTTCTCCTTCTTCCTGAGAGAGAGATGGTAGAGGCAACATCCCTTAGAAGGCTCACCATAGTCCTCCAGATTCACTGAGAGGAAGATATTTCAAGCAAGACACCAAGAAAGTTGATATGGCAAAGGCAACTCAGAGGTACCTAAGAGAGAAAAAAGAAAACAAGTTGTAGAAAAATCTCTAATAAATACACAATCAAAACACTAACATGAATTCTAACTAAAGTTCAGAATAAAAGATCAGCAAAAACCTTAACACAATAATTCCAACAACGACACAGATGGCCGAAACAAAGGAATGGGGTACAGTGTGCAAAATAACGTGACACTATTGTATCACTGAGTGCTGAGACACACAGAGGATCACACTTTAAGTCCTTATGTAAAAATACAAGGCATAACACTTGGGAAGATGAATTATAGTTGCTGCTTAAAAGCTGTTAACGTGAAACCTGAACAATAGCAATAATATCCTGCTTTTCCTAAACTAGCAATGATATGTTTCAATTCAAACTCTAATAACTTATTCATGATAGTTGTATATACATATATACAATTAGCCTCAATAGTCCAGGAACAGTTCACGTTTGCTTCCACCATCAGTACCACATAGAACACTCCCTATACTCTTTGTAGCTTAAACCCTCTTTCCAATTGTTTGGAATTAGTTCAGGTTGAAAGTTTGCTTTCATCCTCAAAATGATTTCATAGTATTTGCTGTAACTCAATCCATCATAAATTAAACACCAATTTCAATAGTCCACAGTTAGTTCAAGGTTGAAATTCGTCTTCATCAATACAACTTTAGATTGTTTACTGTAACTCCTTAGTTTTAAACCCAACTTTCAGTAGTTCGAAATTAGCTCAAATCCAAACTTTATTTTCCTCAACAACATGATTCTCAACAGGCAACATGTTTTTTGTGAAGGGAATCTGATATTCAATTAGCAAGCCTTGGCTGCTGCAAATTTAGCATGACTGCTTAGGTATTATGCTGTCAACCCCGAGGAAATTCAGAAACACTAATCCAAGATGACCACCGTCTATGCAGTGGCGCTTGGTGGCAAATTATAACGGAGGGGCAAAAAACACATACACACAACACATAACCAAGTGTGAACAGATTTGACACAACGTCTCCATGCTCATGATCTACAATGAGAGTTAAGGGGCGCCTACAGTCCCCGCACTGACTTTGTGGTGTGGTTGTACTATAGACGTGTGTCCATAGTCAGACAGAGCTGTGGTAAAGTGTGGAGAGCAATGGAACTGTTGTGGTGCAGTGATAGTGCAGTGGTGGGGTTTAATAACAGTAGTTTTAGCGGTGAGGGTATTCTGCAGGACTGGAAGTAATGGTCGAGATTTGTAGCGAAGTTTTTGGGGTAATAGTGCTATATTCGCAGTGGTAGTGTGTTGGTGGTGCAGTAAGTCATGTGGTACTGAATACTGTCGAGAATGGTGGTTGTGTTAAAGCATAGTGGGGTGAAAGTATTAGTGTGAGGTAGTAATGTGGTGGTGTTCATGATGTTTGTGACAGTGAGGCTGCAATATATTAAACGAGCTTGTTAAGCGTAAATTACCAAAAACCACCCATGTACAACTGTATCCCCTTAAATTCATCTTTTGCTTGGCTTTACAAATTATATGGTTGATTCTTTTTTTAATCTTATTACAGACAGCACCTTTTTAAAGGGGCCCTTCTAACAACTGCTCTGACACCAGCCCTTCAAACAACCCCCTAGTGCCTAACACTACCCACTTGATGTGCCTAAACATAGTTGCATACCACTTTACATAAAAGGCATTGTTGTACGATTACCCAGTGTAAAAGTTGCGAGTTTACACTTCTGTTCTTTATTTTTTATTGCTTCTAGTTTCCTGCATATGACATTTTGTGTTATCCTGCACAAGCCTTTGCCCAGTCTGCAGTAACGAAAACACTGAAAAAAGACATGGCAGCACACAGTAAAATGGGTTTGCTGATATCTGCAGGCGAAGTTGAAAAGTAATGAAATCTTACTTGAGGGAGCGTTTTTTTCCTGTCATCCACCTCGGGGTCCACAGATCTAAAGCCTCTAATTGGGTGGAAGCAACTCATAAAACTTCGATGCGGATATCATTACTGAACGGAGGGCATCCTGAAAAAAAAAATAATAAACGGGTCGTAAGGGAACATCGGGAGCATCCTCTGATCACTTCGTTCAGGTGGAGAGACCTCAAGGGGACCCTATGAGGCTACATTAAAATAACAATAAAAAAAATGCTGCGTGGTTCACAGTCGGCTTACGACGATTTATAAATAAATAAATTAAAAAAAATCACAAATTAAAAAAACATAAATAAATAAAAGGGGGATGCTTCAGTGGGCCAAAGGCTGTGCGCAGAGGGAGTTGGCCTCCCTTAGAGTGTAGGGTGCGGCGCCTAAAAGGGGCCTTGCTTTGCAGCCCCCTTCGCTGCACACAGTTAAGCCTGTGTGCAGAGGCATGTCACCCACACATGACAGCTCAGTGTGAACCCAGGTCCTTGTTACTCTGGGAGTTGATTTGGCGACAAAAAGGTTTCAAGTTGAGCCCAGTGAAGGTTCTAATGTTCACTGTGCCTATCTAATCATCAAACACACAGCATTCACCCGCAGTCCCACTCAGAGCATCCAAAGCTCGCTACACCCTCGTCCTCACCGGGGCACTGCTGTTCATACAACAGTCGGGCAAAAGGCCAAGTAAAAATTAAAAAACATTTCCTGGAAAGATAAGTGTGTAGGGCGCACTTTCAGTGTCTCATTATTTTCTGTTTGCGGTCTGTTCCGGCCCAGCAGGAACCAGGTGAAGTTCTGTATTGCTGCAATAAAGGGAGACCCTAACTTTGTTTTCTTCGATGGTTTCTAACCCTGTTCAGGGTGAAAGAGGCATCCGGTCTCGGTAACTGCAGAATGTGCCTCAGAGTTGGAAGAGCATAGGAAGGTGACTAGATGATGGGTGAACCGAATACTACCTGCTGCCCTCCTCGTCCACCCTGATACTCCAGGAAGCTGCACCTTTATGCTTTAGGCCCTACACTGATCTAGTCTCGGTGGTTCATGACCACCATCCGGCACTGACACATCTGGCATCACTATTTTTGGGAGCGCTCCAACAGTTATACAGTCGTCAAAAATCAGCATCTACAACATATACTGCTGCACCCGGTTCTAACGCCCACAGCCAAATCATGTACCCTCTCAAGCATTCATAGGGATCAAAAACCCCTCAGCCCCCCCGGCTCTCCTTTGGGGCTCTCTGCTGGCAACCTTACAAATAAAGTAGAGTTGCATGCATACAGGATCCTGGACCACTGAATGTGATACATTTAGTTTCCACTTTTCGTTAGAAAAGCCAGTTTAACAATCACAGAGGTAGGTGACAAACATAATCTCCTTCAACTGTCCCAAGTAATTCAAAGGCACTCCCACGTGGGAAAATAACCAAACAGGAATAGGTCCTTTCTTTAAAAAGCCAATGCAACCAGGTGCCTTAGACCTTGCATTCAAGTCCAGAAAAAGTTACTACTACAATGGGCAGGAAAGCCACATGAGCGGAAACTGTTTTAAGCTGACCTCGACTCCCTCGCTGCCCCTACTCTGGAATGACTGCTTAGGGTTCTGCCTGACTGATTGCCAGAACATGGGCCCAGCACCCGTCCAAGAGTATGACCCAACACAATGTTTAGTAGCCCTACATGAATACTTTCTATGGCTGCAAACGGGAGAACATTTCTGGGAGCCTTAATCCTAATGAATGTACGGTCATTCCCTATTTTAGAACCGCTTGAGTCCCCATGGGACCACTGGCCAGTAGCTCAGGTGAATCCTCAACGTCCACCTATTCAGATCTTCGGCTTTTCCTGTCCATTTTTGGGAGACCCTTGCCAGGGATGGTCTTCATGAGAGGTGCACAATTGGAAGCGCAGTGCATTGCCTCCTGATTATAAGTTGAGGTGCTGTTTATCGCTCCTGATAAATGATGATACTACGGGGTATGTAATTTATCGGTGCGATAAATAAGACCTATTACGAGTTGGTGGGAAATAACATGCAGATTTCTGTGTTTAACTGTTATTCTGTATGCTTTTCCGCCATTAAATGTCGGCAGGTTTGACCTGCTAAAATTTAATGAAGATTGAGGTATTTAATGCATCCAATAGTTATCGAACGTGTTAAATATCTAATAACTAGTAATCTGGGCCATAGACCCTCTATTGGATTTCTCTTCCCTGACTCATCCTTGAAGAACATTATTTGCTCACTGTGCACGCCGGCATCAATAAATCAGCCCTTTGCTAAGAGAAACTATATCAAGCAACAAAAATGTTGCAGCCACTATATTGACTACCCCTAAATTGTCAAGATAATTATACCTCTACCATTCTTAAATCCACCTCTACTTATGTTTCCAATGTAGTGGTACTCGGGGCAGAGAATGCAATATTTTTTCATGCAATAAAGTGCCTGCGTTACAGTGACACCGCCCGCCCACATTCGGCCCTGCAACGCTGCAATGTTCCCGCCCACCCTAGGTTGGTTGGTGTTAACACTGCCATTAAAGGTTTTTTTTTTACAATTGAATTCCCAAAGAATTGGAAATTACTGTGCAAACCAAATTTTCAGGGTGTAATTCCCAATCTAGTTGTGATTAACACTCACTTTTACTACCTTTGTAAGCAGGTGGTAAATGTGAGTGGCGGGGCAAGTGCAGGGACGGAAGCAAGTGGGTCAGAAGATTGCCTGAGGCAAGGGAAGGATGTGTACAACTTTAGAATGGAGTTAGATGGGGTCTGGGGAATGGGGCCGACCTGCACCTGTTGCCCAGTCCCAAAACAATTTAAATGGATGGATTTTTCTGCAGGTAATATCGGTTCCGGTGTTCTCACACCTGGCAATCTGGATGCAGGAATATCAGGTTTCTTAGAACTGAGTGGATCGGTGTTTTACGCGGGGATACTGCTCTGTTCAACTGGCAATCAGGACCAGAGTGTACAAAAACCAAGGTAAGATTGGATTACGTAAAATATACTTGTTTATATCGTTTACAGAGTAGTCCTGTCTTTGACAGCTGTGTAAGCTTGAAGACGTGTCCATAAAGAACAAGGCGAAGGGGCTAGTGGTCTGCAGGCACTCATTTCTGTTACATTAACTCCTCCCAGAGGCGCCTGACTTGTGATGATCTGTATACCTGTACATCTATTACATATCATATATATAGTCAACATTAACTTTGATTATTACGCAAATTGTTATCGACCCTTGGAATTAGGAAAATGTCTGAACGATGGGATCATTACGTCGTTATCTGCTATCAGTATTGTCTTGTTAAAATTACGTGTAGTTGAAAGTCTCCTTTTGATGTCTGTGTATGATTAGCAGCTTTCATTAGGATAACATATTACGGTATTTTGCTTTACGATCAAATGGGTTATTTTATGGGCAGTGCATTGTTTTTGTGAATTCATGGGTCAGATAAGCAATGTTGATTGTAATTTTCATGAGCCACAGTATGAGGTGAGCACCCCTCACCTCTGTATTGCATGGGCGCCATCTATTTCAGTGTCCAAAACGCCTGTAAGCTCCTGTGCGCCGAGTAGAGCAGCATTGACAAAACAATAGGTTTGATGTATGTATGGTGCATTAACAGAGACGCACAGCACTCAAGCACACCTGAACACAGAAGACAAATTGTACTGTGCATGCTTTATGCAGCTGGGAACACTTCAGCAGTCTGGCAGGATGCTACATACATACAAATTCACAGACACCATGCTTACAGACTCATACACACATGCACTCAGTACTAGATGCGCCTGAACATATAGCCTGCCTGACATACAGTCTCCCACTCACGCAGATCATGACGTGGGCTGGCTGTTACTATTTTTTGCACGGCTCTTCATGCTGTTACAATGTCGTGCCATAGTGCTTGGCGTGATAAGGGGTTTAAAGAAGGTGACACGAGAAAGATAAGGGGAGATGTCCTTGTGAGTGGAATGATCTTACGCTAAACAGATTGACAGGCGACAGGCAACCATAGTGTTCTGCTGGAGATAGGAAAATAGGCTGCAGGAGGGAACAGAAAAGAGAGGGAAGTTTCAGCTGAAGGAAAGGCAAACACTGAGGGGAACGGGGGCATAATGGAGAGAGCTATGGATGACAGTTTGTTGGATCGATGCCAGGGCATGGCACGAATACTTTTGTACCAGGTCACCTTTGTCGGCACACCAAGACACAGAAGCTGGGGCACTCAAGCAGGATACAGACATAAACATAGTTCCACCACACAGACATAGTCAGACACATGCAGCCATGCAGCGGGAGCAGGGAAGACATGAACAGAAACATGAATGAATGGATGCATGTATATAGGTTTCATATCCACATAATACTTACATCCTTTGCTGACAAAATCAGATTTAAGGAACAGGACAGACAGACGATAAGACAAATTAAACCCTTGACCTCTTCTTGGGGAGAATTGGTTGCACAGTGTTGGGTGAATTAGTTTTTCAGCCGTCATGCTCTTTCAGGCATTACCCTCATCAGAAGAACCGCGTTTTCTCTGTATTTCCATACTATTCTTGGTCTCTTTGCTATGGTCAAATACAGTGCCGCTACCAAGTACTTTTATTCATTTAATGCTAACATATTGCACACTAAGGGCCAGATGTAGCAAACGTTTGCGAGTCGCAAACGGGCCTATTCGCTATTTGCGACAGTGCAAAATCGGAAATGGGATGCAAAAAACCCATTTCTGACTCGCAAAAAGCGATGGAACCCGTTTGCGACTCGCATCTGTTGCGACCCCATTTTGCGACCCGCAAATACCAAGTCGCAATTTGCGAGTCGCAAACCTTATGCAATTGCAACTCGCAAATTGCGACTAGTCGCAAAAAGCCCAGTTTGCATGTCCCATTTACCACTATCTCAGAGCAGGTGGTAACCATTACCAAAGTATAAAAGGAGACCCAGAAGGCATCTGGGTTACTCAAGATGGCGGAGATATACCTGATAGCAGTGAGGAGGAGAGTCCACGCAGCCCAGCAGAGGAGGAGGAGGGGCCACAGACAGGAGAAGATATATAGAACAAGGCAGACTCTTTTTCAGCAAACTGAGGAAGAGATCTATGACAAATACCGCCTTAGCAGCGCAGCCATCCTAGAATTAATAGATTTACTCAAACCACAGCTAGAACACCAGACTCTGCGTGGCTGCGCCATCCCTACGCATGTGCAAGTGCTATACTCACTGCACCTCTTGGCCCCAGGAAGCTATCAGGGGGTCATTGCTGTTGCAGGTGGGGTATCCCAAAGTGCAGTGTCAAGGTTCCTCAGGGCCTTCCTAGATGCCTTAGTCACGCACATGTCTCACTTCATATACTTACCAAGGAATGAGGCAGAAATGAACAGCACCAAGCTGGACTTTTACTGCATTGCCCACTTTCCCCATGTCATAGGGTGTGTAGATGGGACACACATTCAAATATGCCCCCCTGCAAATCTGGAAAACATTTTCCGCAACAGAAAGTGTACCCACTCACTCAATATTCAGGTTGTTTGTGACGCCCATTATGTCATCACGGACATTGTAGCTAAGTTTCCAGGCAGTACCCATGACTCATACATTTTTAGGCATAGTGGGATACATCAACGCCTGGAACGTGGGGAATTCGGAGACGGTTACCTCCTAGGTAGAGCCACAGACACTTGCAGACATACACACAGGTCACTGTGCACGACAATCTGGACTTCCTAACAGTGTACTTTTGTGCCCACCAGGTGACAGTGCATATGCTCTCAGGCCTTGGATCATGACTCCGTTTTTAACACCCAGCAATGATTCAGAGAGGCAATACAACAGTGCACATAAGAGGACCAGAAACCTCATCGAGCGCACCTTTGGACTCCTGAAGGCAAGATTCAGATGCCTCCACCGCAGTGGAGGTGCCCTCCAATATACCCCCATTACCGCATTCAAAATTGTGGTCGCATGCGCCATCCTCCACAACATAGCCACCCAACGTGGGCTACCTCTCACCCCTGCAGACCCAGATCCTGATGATGAAGAGCAAGAACAACCACATAGCCATCATGGGGATAGGAGTATAGCTAATCAAGACAGACTGAGACGGGAACACATCGCAACACAATATTTTGGACGGTACGTGTCAACTCCCACCATACTCACCTATTAACCAAAAACTCCATTTGTTAAGTGGAACAAAAATAACTGTTTTATTAGTGCATTGATTAAACTATTCACAAGTAAAGATTGTCCATGGGCAGGAAAATGCTAACCAGGCATGTGGCACATTAACGTCATGTGCCACATTTTATGGTCCAGGGTGATCTCTAGGACCTTCTGCCCCTCCTGCCAGCCTGGCTGGTCCCTGGTGCTTCCGTGGTGCTGTGCCTGCCACTCCTGAGCACCCTGCTGTCAGTGACAGAGGCACTGCTCACTGTTGAGCCCTCCTCACTATCCTGGGGTGTTTCCCCTGTGGCCCTCAACATTTCCCGTGTCTCCATCATTTCTATGATGTGGGTCAGACGTCCCAGGCCCCTAGCCACATCCCCAGCGAAATGGCCCATCTCCACTTGCAGCCCAACTGTCCTCCTCGACAGGCCTGTGGTGTTCATGGCGAGCCTGCCGATGGATGTGGCCATCCTGTCCAGTCTGTGCATGAGCTGCCGATCCCTGCGCCGCCCAGCCTCGGTCTGGGCCAGTAGTCCTCCCGCCAGTTCCCTCATGGCAAGGGCAAGGTCCCCAGTGTTACTGCAGATCATGTCCATCCGTGTGTTGAGGTGCTGTATGCTGGCATTGTTGTTGCGCACAAAGCGGTGCAGCACACCACTAAATCTCCCCAATATTCTATTCTGTAGGCGCTGACCACGCAGCAGATGTGCCTCACTGGTGGTGGGAGGAAGTAGCCCGGATGCAGACTGCAGCCCTGATGGAATGGACCGGCGACGCCTGCGCAGCGGTGGCTGCCCTGTGCTTCCACCTGTCTCATCCCTGCCTGTTGCTGGCGCAGCCTCCTGTGGAATTGTTGCAGCAGGTGTGGCTACTGCAGGGATGCTGCTGACCATGCAGGTGGGGGTGCTGGGGGGTCCTGGGGTGTCCTCATGGGCCTGGCTGCTTGGAGGGTTGGTGGTGTCTTGCTGGAGACCTGTGGGACATGGGGAACAGACTGTCAGTGTCTACTATCTATTGCACACTTCCTAATAAACATTTGCCTATGAACTGCCTACTAGACTACATTTCCCATAATGCATCATTCTGGCATTTGCTACCCTGAACTGGAGCTATCTTGGTTGTGCATGCCCCTGTGTACATGGTGGGTGGGGGTATGGCATTGATAGGGGTACAGGCATATCACATGGTACTCACCGGTTGATGTGCTGGGCTCTGAGGTGTCCAGGTCCCCAAATCCAGACACTGCCTCCTGCTCCAAGGTTTCTTCCACCCTTTCTTCCAGGGGTATGGGTGGTGGCACAGACGATGGTCCCCCTCCTGTGCCTCTCATCTCCCAGAGCCTTTCAGCCACCCTCTCCTTGGTCCGGGAGCGGAGGTCATACCACCTCTTCTTGATGTCGTCGATGGTCCTATGGCTCACCCCCAGGGAATTGATCTTGTCCTGGATGTCCTGCCACAGCTGTTTTTTTGTGGCCTCAGGAACATTGAGAGCTGCTCTCCCAAACAAGTCATCATAGTGCTGACAGCATTCCTCTGTGAGCACCTCCAGCTCCCTCTCAGAAAATTTGAGCTTCCTCTTTCTTGGGGTTCCCTCCTTGGCAGCTGCTGTTTGTCCTGTGTGAAATTCGGCAGTTATTAAAGGGTGTGGTCCTGCCTCCTCCCAGGTGTATTTGTAAACTTCCTGGCTGTGATGTCATCATCATGTGCCAGGAAGTGTTTCCAGAGTGTTCTGGTGTGGTTTCTGGAGTGTTCTGCTGCACCTGTAAGCAATTTGCAAGGTAATCGCAATTTGCGACACCTACTCGCTAATTGCGAGTTCGTTTTTTGCACACTCACAAAAAGCGACCTCGCAATCTGCGGACTCGCACACTGCGTTGCGAGTCCGGGTGCGAGTCGCTATTTCGGAACGTTTTTTTTCCTTGCATTACAAATTGCGACTCGCATTTTGCGAGTCGCATCAACTCGCAAAATGCAAGTCGCAATTTTTTGTTTTGCTACATCTGGCCCTAAGACTGTCCACATCCCTTCCTGTACACCAAACACCAAGTTAATTCTTTTGAAGCAAATAAAAACTACAATTCCTGGATGCAATGGTCTGTTTAACCAGAGCCCATGCCCCAAAAAGGGGGTACTGGTTGTAAATAGAGCAAGTTAGGAAATGTTTATTTAATTCATTTTGAGGTTTTCAAATTAAATGTGTCTTGGAATTTTACAAAAAGATGAATGAAATAAATGTTTTTCAGTTGGTGTTGAGAGGGAAAAATAGTAATTACTGCGCTTAGCTATGTGCCTGTTTCTTTTATTTGTGGGAAATTGCCTACATGCAATAAATCACTGTAAAGTGAGAAGGAAAGTAACAGATGGAGCTCTGCTTTGGAAACAATACCACATTACACTCAAGCCAGCAGGCAATGGCATGTATCTCATAGCTAACGCAGGGTCTGCCTGCTTCATGGTGCTCTCTACCCAAGCAATATTTTTTTTTCTACGAGGACCAGTATGAAAACAACAAACATTGAATAAATATGTGAGAAGGGTAACTGAGCCTCAACACCGATATACCTCTCTCTCAACCAATCGACAAGCCATTCTACATAGCAAAGTCGATTTCATTCTCTTACCTTACATGCAACAATGTGCCATGAATGGCACACACGCTATTAATTTGAATTTTAAAAAATGCTTTGAGGCTACTAATGAATGTTGAAACCCGTTCATTGATACATCATTTAATTATATGTCCTCACGCATCCTACAAAAAAATACTCCGCTTTGTAATGCAAATACACTCCACCCAAGGCTAATAAGCCTTTCCGTATTTTTACTGTTATCATTACACACCTGTGGTTGTGTTATCCAAGGTATCACACACTGCGTTGCTTGGTCACAGAGGACATGGGGTGACCACAGCAGGCTAAAACAAAACACAATCACTCACCTAGTGGTTCTAGAAGGTCATTCCTCCGCCCAGCCACAATGTTTATGCAAAGCCTAGGTGAAACACTCACCCAGCGACAGTCAAGGTGGCCAGGTATTTTGGTAACATTCTCTCATGAACTATCTACAGGGACGCTGTGCACACATTTTGTGCATTCTCCACTACCCTGCGTTTGGTACAGGGTGGCCTTAGAACTTGACACCAGTGGGGAATGCAGGAGGACTCGAATGAAAGATCCAGAGCAGGAACCACAATGATCTGCGGCTCAGTGGTCCAAGAACATACCTGCATCCATCAAGCAACATCTTTATCACTAAAGGATTGGAGGGCATGTTGAGGGATCACAGAACTGTGCAGAAGGTAAGACTGCATTGTCTTTGACCTGCTCCAGTGTCCTAAGCTCTGCAGACTGCCAGAGGTGACGGAACTATGATTCATTTGTGATCCATAAGTCATTAAGTCATTCTGAGATGATCGTAACACCTGCTTGTGCCAATTGGATTACCTGACCCAGTGGTACTGTATTTGTACCTCCTATTACTATGGAGTTGTAAAACATATCTGTCTTCATCCCTGTGAAGTACGTCACCCAAGAGACAGTGGATGAGGATATAGTGGCCGAACAGGAATCGCCACAACTTAAGTGGCTTTAATTCCAGTTTATTGATTCAAGCTCCAACAGTGCACCACTTTCCTCTCCCAGCTCCTGCAACAACGGCCAGTCTTTAAACCTAAACATTCCATTCCTTGCAGCACACCCTGTGATAGTGTTAGTGGCTTCATTCTCTGATCTCCGGATCCTAATCACCTTCGGATCACCCCAATTCTAGCTCCTGATAATGAAGCACCCATTACCTTTTCTTAGTCACCAGTGAATTACCCCAGACCCTGTTAGCGGAGTGTGACTAACTTTTTTTTTACCATTGTCACTAGGTATGGTGGTCCATAAAGGTAATGGCCGCTTTTGGGTAGGCACTGATTGCTAAGTGGCCATCACTTTGGTTTTTGAGTAAAAGGCCCAGGAGCAGTGGCCATGGCTTTGGAACTATCAGACTATCTACTGCACATCCTTGGAGCTGGTGAAATAACACACAGACATTGCTGGTTGCAGGACTTCTGCTGGCTTTGATTCATAAACCCCTTACCTAATAGATATTTTCAAAAGAGTAATGTTACCCAAGAACACCGTTTCAAGATGATTGGCCTATTGGATACAACTGTTCATAGGTTCCCTAGTAAACATTCAAGGTGCTTAGACTTGTAAACACTAAATTACTGTCTGTGGGTGTGTATGATTCCCAGAACGTTCCAGGCATTTCTACTTGTCTTTCTTGATCCTAATTACACTGGTTTCATATTTTGCTTTTGTGAATAAAGAGTCCCTCCTTTTCAAAATATATCTCTGATTGGACAGTTACCTTTATTGATATTACTTTGGGTCATACTGGATCCAAGTTCCTAATCTTAGTCAAGCCATAAAGAAAAGCAATAAATGCCCCTTACCTGCCAAGTCAAAATCTGAATAAGAGTGTTTGCCATACAAAGAGCAGTTCAGTAGTATTTAAGGTGCTGAGGCATCAGCGGTAAAGGACAGATGCTCACCAGGTACTGACAAGTAACCACTGGCTACTCCAGGTTATGGAGAAAAAGCTTGGAAAAGGCTGATCCATTTATCTTTACCCCTAAAGGTGTCAGACAATGAGTGATATTGCGGCCTATGTGTATACACAATGATGGCCTTTTAGACGCTGCACACTGGCTGGCTGACTTCAACTCTACTCCAGCCATCATGACTGAATCAATGGAGAGTTCACATTCCATGTGTATCCAACACCTGTGTACTTTGTGTTAAACTGTAACATATCATCCCCCTTAGACACACTAGTGGCATTAGGTGTGCACAGTGCCAAGCATTTAGTCACCAACACCTGGGCCACTGAATAAGCCACTGGTGGTCTCAGGTCCAACCCTTCTATACTTCCCAAGCTGGACTAGAACTGATAAACTTGGAAACAATGTAATTCTGATGGAACTTCAGGTATACCAATCATATTAAAATGTTTTTTTTGCATAATCACCCCCAAAGTTTGGACTGATGCTGCTGGTTTATCGACTCAGAGTGCACTCAGAACTGCTAACAAGACCTCAGTGCCAGTGATCTAAGCCCTTTTAAAAATCTATGTTGAATTGGCCATCCCCAATTGGCATAAACTGACTGACTTATAAGTTCCTAGTATATGGTACCAAGGTTTCCTGGGGCGTGTAAAACAGAGTGTTTACCCAGGGCTGCAGCACTTGTTGTGCCACCCTGTGTGTGACAAAGTACAAAATGGCTCCCAGAATGCCACTCTAGCCTGGAAGAGCAGTTTTAAAACCACTAGTTCAACTCTGCCATTTAAACCAATAGCAAAGCACCTACTTCCCTTAACAATATATGTAAGTATTCCCCGAGGAAAGCCTGTGGAGCTCTGAGGCAGGGAAGTGCACATTATTAAGAAGGACATATACTTTTAATATGTCCTGACAGCAAACTTCCAAATTGTCCTGTTTGCTGTGGAAAAGCTAGTAGCCTCATAGGCTAACTCAGAGTTACCGGCTAATCTCTCAGCCCGAATAACTTCTGAATGGGACTAATAAAATGGGTACTTCAAGGTATTAAAGTAATCATGGTGTTAAACAAATTTGATGCCCGAGTCAAATTTAATATCACTTTTAAGGAAAGCCAACTTTTAGAAAGTTGCCACTCTGTTGCCCAGTGTGTCCAGTGGCTTTGTACAGTTGCTGGCCACCAGACAGCCTTCTGCCCTCCTGGAAAGTGTTATGAACCACTCCCAGGCTCCAGAAAATAGAAGGAACAACAGAAGCCTGCTACAGAGAGAGGTGTTACCTCCACTTGCAGGAAGCCACTCAGGGTACTGGCCCAAAAGAACAGTTTCAAAGGTGAATCAGCCTTTGGTAGGCAAATAAAGATCATACTTCTGGATTACCAGTTTGATCAGGTAGACAAGCTGGCCATGGGAACAGAAAGGGGACACCAGTGCCCACACTGTTTTTCCCATGGGCGTTCAGCCCACAGGTAGCCACACCTCTAGGGTATGCTACCAAGCTCCTAACATCCAAGAAGGGTTCATACATCTTGGGAGTGGGCAGAATAGTACACTCTGGGATTGCTAGATTCCACACATATAGACAATCGTCATCACAGATGGGAGGGATCCTGCTAGCCCATTGGCTAGTGACCACATCATCCCCCCAGGGCACTTTCTGGGCACAAATATGACACCCCTGGCACCATGAAGACTCGCATCATGATGGAACTGGAGAAAGGACTGAAGAAGGACTGCACTGCTGACCCCTGGACCTGGCAAAAGAGGCTGCACAGACTGCTGGACTGCACCTGCCGCACCTTGGGCCAGCAAAAAGAAGATTGTGCCTATGGCTCGTGGAAAAGTCTCTCCTGAGCCACAGACCAAAGCAATGACTTCAAGAGTCAGTCAGCTGACTTACAGGAACGAGCGCCAGGGCCATCAAAGCTGAAGCACCCCATGCCAGCAAGTCCGTAGATACTTTCTGCAAATCGCTGCTGGGCGACCCAAGAGACCGATCCATGATGGATAAAAGTTGCAGCTGAGTCTGCTCAACCCGGGAGTGTTGTCTAAATCTAGGCTGGTCACCAAAGAGGGACACCAACCTTCGCCAAAGGATACAGCTGGTCCTGCTGTGCATGGAGTAGCACAGTCGCAGCTGGACTTTTTCTGGCTCAAAGAGGCTTTGAGGGGCACTGAGCCCTGTGGCCAAAGTTGCCCCACCTTACCCATGGAGCAAGTAATAACAGCAAGGACATGTTTGTTGTCTACATAGCACCAACAGCGTCCTTCAGTATCCTCACCATCCTGCATCCCAAGCAACAGGACCATTCCATTGAAGTCTATTGTGATGTAAAGAGTGGAACTGGACTTGAGACTGCTTTGGTGAAAATGTAACTGTCCAAATACTCCTTAGTGGCCCACCAGATCTTCGCCCTGTTGGATCTGGCCACCCCGCTTGAACTGGAGTAGCCGAACAATACTCATACAAACTTTTTAAAAGTTTCCAAACTTTACAATTACCAATGCTTGTTACCGTTTTCAACTAAAAAGTTCAAATTTACGTTTTACTTGAAAATCATATCTCCGTAAACCCTTTGGTAGATTTTGCTCACTTTGATGACTAAAAATTCATAAAAATATAGGCCCTCATTACAACCCTGGCTGTCGGTGTAGAAGTGGCGGTAATACCACCAACAGGCCGGCAGAAAAAAATGGAATTACGAGCATGGCGGTTACCGCCATGCCAAACCGCCACTTCTACACTCCGACCGCCAGGGTGGTAATGACCGCTGGGCTGGCGACTTCGGTCGCCAGCCCGGCAGTCGTCACTAGACCGCCGGCAGTATCAGGACCCCGCATACCGCCATGGATTTCGTGGGGTTTTGTACCACCATGAAATCCTTGCTGGTAGGCACTATCAGTGCCAGGGAATTAGTTCCCTGGCACTGATAGGGGTATCCCTCTCCCTCCTCCCCCTCTCCAGAGTCCTCCCCCCAACCCTGACCCCCCTACCACCCACAAAGGTGTCAGGACCCCCTCCCCACCCCCAAAAACATTGACACACACACACACCCCACCCCCTATACACATGCTCACACAACTATTACACATACACTCAGACATACACGCACACATGTACGCACACATTTCCCATACACACAACACCCCCCGCATGCAAACACGCACTCACACACCCCCTCTACACACTCACACCCCCATGCACGCACACAACCCCCCCCCACCCCTCTCCCCTAACGGACGATTACCTTACCTTGTCCGGTGATCCTCCGGGAGGGAACAGGATCCATGGGGGCTGCTCCGCCGCCAGTTCCCCATCACCAGAACACCACCACGCCGAATCCTGGGTTGTGATTCGGTGGGTGGTGTTCTGATGATGTGGCAGTGAAGGTGGAGCAGCCTCCACTTCACCGCCGACCACCAGTATGGCTGCTGGTGGCTTTCAGTCCAAAAAAGGGCAGAGGGCTGCCCGCAGTCATAATACGCTGGGCGGAAGACTGCCTGCACTGGCGGTCTTCGGCCCGGCAGTACCTCGGCGGTCTTGGAAAAAGACCGCCGAGGTCCAAATGAGGGCCATAATCTATTTTAATAAGGTTGTGTTGGATTTCTTTTGTGTTGTGTGACTGTCTTTTTTGTGTTTGGTGCTTCTAAATGCTTTACATTAGTTCCTTTGTTCAAACCTTGCTACTCAAAGCCACAGACTTGAGCGAAAGGTTTTGCAAATGAGTCTGACTGGATCCAAGACAGTTTTGTGAGTGTGTTACATAGTAAGGGTGCACAACCATACCATATAATACACCACAATCCCCACACTAATGTATGGCCTGTTGGCATCCAAGAAGCATTTTGTAGAAGTACTTGGACGATCTAGATGAAAGACCCTCAATTGGTAACATAGACTGGAAAGTCGAAGAAGTCAACTTAACCCATGGAGGAAGCAAGTAAGGAAGGGTTTAGTCAGTGGGAGGAAATTTGGGACAAGTTCTACCAGAAGGGGGGGGAGGTGGGAAACTAGTTTCTTGCTATTTCAGTGCTAGGTGTGAAAGATGTGCAGCAAAGGAGTGCTCACACACATACAGCTGTGCACAGACACACACACGTGAACACATACACACACATAGGCACACTGTGAGTCTTTGAAGTGGCAGCAGCGCTGTTGACAAAAGGGCAGCTTTACCAGGGCTCAGGGTGAGTAAGCATCTTATGTGCAGTTCCAACAGCAGTTGAGCCCATCTTTCATGTCACCAACACCTCCTATTGTCAAGATACAGCAATCAGGGACACTGAGAATGAACGGAAGGAACACGGTCAAGGTGGACGGCGGCAACGACAAAGCAGCCTTTGGAACTTGCTTTCATGGCTGTCTCCTTCCTCCATGCATGTGTCCTGTAGCCAAAGTTATATGCCCTGGTAAAGGTACTAGGCCTCCTTAGGCCTCAGAAGGCGGACAGCTCCCGGTAGCAGTGCTATACACCCTATGCTCTGATAGCTAGCATCGCCTGCTTGGATAACCCCGTGCACAAGTCCCTCTTCACACTGGATGGCTGCTGTCTGCACGGGAGAACAAATGAGACTAGGGATGTTAATCATCGCAGTGCATCTAGGCCAGGATACCCACTGCCACTGGCCAGGTAACTGAGGCGAGGTTGCTGGAGCAGAGAGATGCTGCTTTCTGCGCACCTGGGACAATGTGCACGCGCGGGAGTGACTGCGTGAGAACCAGTGTGTGACCAATTACTTGTGAAGTGTGTTTATGTTCCTCCCATACTTGTCTGCATGCCTGTGTGCGTGTCCGTCTCCCATCGATCAGCATAATAACACACTTACTAACAAGCAAATGTATTAGTGCCGAACATGGTTGCCATGACTTTCAAGGCGCTATGGAGGTTTCAGAGGCTTGAGGCAGAGTCTCTTCTTGGTCTGGGAGAAAAAGCCCGAGGTGGTAAAAATATTGGGAAAAGCAGTGAAATCCGGCATTTTTCTCCGTCCAAACCAAAATAAGGAAATCAGATAACATTTATTTTAGAGCTGTCTAAAATGTTTCACAATGTTTATTAGAGAAAGAGAGGAATACTTTCCATGTTACAGAGAATCCCTGCTGCTTTGGGATAGCAAAACATAAACAAATGGCCGGCACTTTTTCTAAGAAAGGTGACAACCGTTTCTGAGAGCCGGGTTCGTTTTGTAATAAATCCACGACGCTGAGCCTTCCCCAGAAGGGGCAGGATTACTTCCAGAAATCTGTCGACTGCGGTGGTGCAGAAAAAGCAGAGGCCTACCAGTAGTCTAGCAAGGATGCCGTGGGCAATGGGCCCTGGTGCAAGGGAAATGGCCCCTTAGACTGCTGAAGGGGTCGTCATTTAGAACAATTATCAGGTTTAATTGGGACCCTCAGGACTCCGGTCCCTGGTGCCACTGCACCTGCTGCACCGACTATAGCTACAGCCCCTGCAGCCCGCCTCTGAAGCCAGTGGGGTTGGGAGGTATGCTGTGAAAGGCATGGCCTGGGCCGAGCCGTTTTACGGCAGCATGACCGCGGCTCCGCAGATCAGTGACAAGTCCGTGTTTTGTAAACTTCCATATTGCGAGTGTTTGCTGCTGGTCCGATGGGCTTCGTCACTCCTCTGAGCCCGACGGTCTGCGCGTGTTTACTGAAAGCACCGCGAGGACGGGCATTTGCAACATTTCACTGGGGTGCCAGCCAGCCAGAACCGGCTGTTTTGAGGGCACCGAGCGCCGCAGGTTACCCGCTGAACCAGTACGTGCTTCCTTCGGTTTACTCCCACCCCCGAGTTCTCAGGATGAAAGGATGGTGAAGGCATGGTCTTATCTACATATAATACCGCAGTGGACGAAACTGGCGTGGTAGTAAAACACAGTCATAAATGGAGTGTAACAGGCCCCTCACACCCATGGATGCCGGTGCCACTACACCTGCTGTACCAATGAAAGTTATGCCCCTGTGCAGAGACAGTTGTGGGACTGTGAACCTGCTGCATAGTCTTGGTGGACACTGAACCCCTGATGCTTCCTCCAAGGAGGGCAGTTGTAGGACACTGAATCCAACACTTCCTCACTGAACCCAATGCTTCCTCCAAGGAGGGCAGTTGTAGGACACTGAATCCAACGCTTCCTCACTGAACCCAATGCTTCCTCCAAGGAGGGCAGTTGTTGGACACTGAAACGATTTTTCCCCAGAGTAAGGCACATGTAGGATCTTGAACCCAAAGTTTCCCAAAAGGAGGGCAGCTGTGGAACCTTGAAACCGATGATTTCCCCACGGAGGGCAGTTGTAGGACACTGAACCTGATGCTTCCCCCACGGAGGGCAGTTGTAGAACCTTGAACCAATGCTTCCCCCACGGAGGGCAGTTGTAGAACCTTGAACCCAATGCTTCTCTCACGAAGGGTAGTTGTAAGACTCTGAACCTGATCTGCCTCCCAAGGAGGGTAGTTGTAGAACCTTAAACCTGATGGTACCCCCAAGGAGGGTATTTGTAGAATCTTGAACCCGATGCTACCCTAAGAAGGGCATTTGTAGGACTTTGAACCCAATTTGTCAATCATTCAATCACTCAGTCAGGAATTTGTAAAGCACACTACTCACCTGTGAGGGTCTCAAGGCTCCTCCTGAGGAGGGGAGGGGGGAAAAAGGGAGGGGAGGTGCTGCTACTGCTCGAACAGCCAGGTCTTGAGAAGTTTCCTGAAGGTAAAGAGGTCCTTGGTCTGGCGCAGGTGGGTGGGAAGAGTGTTCCACGTTTTGGCGGTGAGGTGCGAGAATGACCTACCGCCGGTTGTAGTTCTACTGGCGTGGGACGGTTGCGAGGTCGGCGGAGCGGACACATCTCCTAAGGAATGTTGAAGCCAATGCTTCATTAATTAAGATAGTTATAGGTCCCTGAACCTTATTCTGCCTCAAGAAGAATAAATGTAGAAAATTGACCAAAATGCCTCCACCAAAGAGAGTAGTTGTGTAGTGTGTTTCAACATCAAGGGAAACTTTTAGGACTTGAGACTTCCTAATTCCCTCGAAGGATGGTAGATGAGGGGGCAGGTGTAAGACTTTGAATTATCTGCTCCCCTCAGAGAGGAGAGCTGAAGGACTTTGAACCCAATGTGTCCTGCAAGGAGGATAGTTGAGGGTGACACTTGTAAGGCTTTGAATTGTCCAGCTTTCCTCAACAAGAATAGTAGTATTCCTTTGAACAGCATACTCTCTCAAGAACGGTAGCTGTAAGACACCTACTCTCTGCTACAGGAGCCCCAAGATGGGTGGTTGTATTCCATTGAAACTTGTACTCCCTCAACAAAGGTAGCTGTAAAACGCCCTACCCTCTACTACAGGAGTTCCAAAACGGGTAGTTGTAGAAGTTTGAGTTTACCTCTTCCCTTAAGGATGGTAGTTCCATTTCTTTGAACCTGTCACAACCTCGACAGAGTACAGTTGTAGGATTTTCGTTCTCTTGGTCCCAAAGAAGGGAAGTTGTAAAAATGTCAAACTGGTGCTTCTCCCAATAAGATTGTTTTAAAATGTTCAGCCTTCTTCCCCCAGGAAGGGGTAATTGTAGGACTAAGAACCTTATAGTCTTGGCAGTTGTTTGACTTTGAACAAGATTTGTCTTCCAAGGTGGGTAGTTGTAGAACCTTGAACCCAAAGCTTCCCCAAAGAAGTGTAGTTTTAGAACCTTGAACCCAATGCTTCTACCACGAGGGTAGCTGTAGAACGTTGAACCTGATGTGACTCCCAAGGAAGGGAGTTGCAGAACCTTGAACCCGATGTTATCTACAAGGAGGGCAGTTATAGGACTTTGAACCTGATTTGTTATCCAAGGAAGGTAGGTGTAAGACCTTGAGCCTGATGATTGGCAAAGGAGCCCAGTCCCCAAGGACAGTTGTAGTGAAGCTCAGAAACTTCTCCTTCCCCTAGGGGAGAAGCTGTATCCGATTTCCCGAAGCAGGACAGAGGTTTGACTCTGGATGTGATGCTCCTCCCAAGAAGGGAATCTGTGGGACTTTTGAAGCTGCTCCATCTCCCCAAGAGGGTGATTGTATATCTTTGAACCTTGAAATCCCTTAGGGGAGATGAGGGGAAATAGTTGGAGGACGTTTCGGGGAACATTCCATTCTGGGGTCTCGTTACTAGAAGGGTGTTTCAGCTGAGGGTGTGTATGGCAATCTTGGTGGGGATAAAAATTTAACACGGTGATAATAAAAGTAGCTATTTACAGCAAGGCAGCACTCCACTCAAGCAGTGGAGTAGACAGTGTATGGCCACCTCAGCAAAATAAAAGAGATCTCCATCGGCAAACCAGATAGCTAAAAGGGTGGCTCACATTTACAAATACGCTGTATAGGTGTCAACCTACAAATTAGTATGATAAGAGTTATGCTTAGTGGCACCCGTGAGCTACAAAGCCTCCATGACCTTCAGGGATACATGATGTGCCCAACAACAAACACCTCGACACAGGGGACTCTATAGTCACCTGACCAACAAGGCTGCCTTCTCGGTCTGTGCAGAATGGAAAAGTTTGAGGTGTGAAGGGCACCTAAACATATTTGCAGGGCTCTTTGTTTACTGTCAGGGCTGTGGCCGCTTCACCGCAGGTAACACATTCTGGGAGCCAGTTCCGCTGGGTTTCAGCTGCTCCCACCAGGTATCTGTAGGACGAAAACGAGTTTTCAGGAACAGAAACTCTGAAAATAAGTAATGAGTCTTTCACCCTCCATTATTTTTTTTAATAAATTGTACATAGTGGAATTGCTTACCACAGGACTAGCTCCGTGTTATGATGCTAAATTTCAACCAGCCCTGTTTCGTCAGCCAACAACTAACATGCTGGGCATGCAGTTTGACCTTTCTCATTACCAGTAGGTCCAATGGTCCCCATCATTGTTAGTGGTGCTAAACATCATGAAGCTATTGCACATCAGCGCAAACAGTTTATCTAACTTATCCATTCTTCTTTTTGAACGTTAGCAGAGCGGTAATTTTACAGTAAACAGGCCTTTAGCTCTTTTCGCAGCTTCATACCTGGAAAACATCAATTGCGGCAGAAGGTCTTGAAGGGGCAACATAAGACATATGGTGCACACATCTAAGTTATTACAGTCCACCTCAAATTGAATATTTCCTGCATTAACTCTGTAGCCTCCTTTTGCTGACTTAGGTCGCTGGACACGTGCAATCGAGCACCCAGTCCATCAAACCCTTGGTTCACCTGCCTCATTTAGTGTTAGGCGACCGTAAATGATCCGTCAGCAAAACACTTACACACCGATGGCCCCACGTAATGGAGGTCGTCAGGGTAGAACCTTACTCCACACGCCCTTTACATTCTTTTTTTCCTGTCTGCATCGCCAGGAAAAACCTACCGGTAGGGAACAGGAGGACAGGAGGAAAACAATAATTACGCCCCACAGCCTAGGAGAAAGCTCCTAGGGTGCGCAGGATCTTTAGTTTTTTTGTTTTTCAAAAACAAACTCCCACTGTAGGAGTTTGTTTTTAAAAAACAAAACATTGTTTGAAAACTTTGACCAGCTGTCATGGCTGACGGTGCAATCCATTCAACTTTTGCTATATAGACAGGAAGCTCTCCATCCAGAAGACAGCCCTGGTAGTCGAAAAGAGCAGTGGAAGCTCCCTTTTGCTCTAACAAGAATGCATCAGGTAAAGCCACCTTCCTCTTTATCCAGAAGACAGTAGTGGAAACCGCCCTCCTCTGCACTCGGACGATAGAGGGAGAAGCCACCTCTTCTCCACACAGAAAACAGCAGTGACAGTAACTTTCATTTTCTGTAGAACACAGCAGAAGAACCCCTACCCTAATCACCATGAAGAGAGTAGAAGAAGCCACCTTCCGCTCCACCCAGAAAAGAGTAGTCCCGAGAAATATCAAAGAGGCACTTTTTCCCCTTCACCCCTACCAAAACTCCCTCCTGCAAAAAAAAGTTCGCTGAGGCTGACACCATTCTCCTGGGGGGTTTTCCACACCCCTGTTCAAAGCGCAGAAAGACAATCTGAAAAAACACTTTTTTAAATGGTTCCAGCTCGTTTTCACTGTTGCCATGTGATATTAGCTGTTCATACAGTGACCATGCAAAGGGAGCTGATGTTGTGTGACATAAAATGGCCTTACATGAGTAAGCAGGTCAGAGGCTATACCATCCTTCCCAGCACAGAGAGCGCGGTGGAGGCCGCACTAGCTGTCTGCCTCCCATAGAGATCAATGGGAAGCATTCTCCTCTCCTTCCTCCCAAGTCAGCAGGTTAATCCCTCGCACTCTTCATCAGCGGAAGTCGCCGTACTCTCCCACAACAAAAAGAGAAGCGGAGCCCAAGGTGCTCTTCTTTGCCTTGAAAAAACATACAAGAAGCTATCCTTCTCTCCCCGCATACCAGTGCTTAATCTGAGCCAGTGATTACAGGTGGGGCTCACCAGCTCACATTTTGGGGGGCAGCGCTTATTTTGCCAGTCAGCCTTTGACACAAAGCAAGAGATAGAAAACACAAAAGGGGGAAATACGGATGAAGAGGAAGATAGGAAAATAGTATCACGGGGACAAAGCAGGCTGCCAAATAATCTGCAGGAGTGAGATAAAGAGGCTGGATGACTGAGGAATGAACTGGAATCCGGTCTACACAACCTTGGTATTTGGCAACTCAGCATTCAACAGGACCAGCTGCCGGCTTCTGAGCAAAACTTTTGGCCCGGGCACTTATTCTTTTATAAGTTAAGCACTGGTTAATCTTACTTTGTCCACCTCTGTGTAAGCAGTGGAACCCTCTCTATTGTCTCTGACCCTAGAAAAAGTATTGTGTGCCATGCTATCATTTCGCATCTCTTCAAAATTTCTGCAGACCTCAATTCATTTGCTGCTGCCTACACCCTATTTTTCAATAGTAAAGGGACTAGCTGCCATTGTGAAAATAAAATAAAAAATGGACTTAAAGCTGCCTACCACCACTACCGCCTGGGACGACTTCTGGTGGGCCACTGCACTCGGAACTGGCCCATTTCCCACCGACCACGCAGGCAGCACCGGCATCATTCTCGACTCCTCGCTGCCTAGGTCCCGCCAAGTCAACGCCGTCTCATCCTCATGCCCCTACACTCCGAAAGATTTTCAAGTGGATCCCCATCGACACGAGAAGAACAATCACCCTTGGACTCCTCAGCAGCAAACTTGACTACGGCAACACACTGTATGCCAGCAATAACAAGAAATTCCAAACAAGACTCCAGAGAATACAGAACACCCCAGCCAGACTCATCCTGGACATTTCCCGTCACAGCTACATCCCGCCCACCTGAGAGACCTACACTGGCTACCCGTCAACAAACACATCACTTTCAAACTCCTGACACACGGCTACAAGGCCCTACACAACACTGGACCTGCCTACCTCAACCATGCCTCTCCTTCTAGGCACCCCCCAGGAAACTCCGGTCTGCTCACTTGGCCCTCGTCACCAAACCTAGGATCCGGAAGAACAAGGTCGGAGGAAGATCCTTTTCCTACCTCGCAGACCTGAAACACCCTGCCCCTTCACCCCAGGCAGTCCCCCTCACTGGCTCAGTTCAGGAACCACCTCAAGATCTGGTTCTTCGACCTTTTCTGCCCCCGACCCTTTTCCAAGCTCCTTGAGACCCACCCTGTGATAAGTCCAGCTATACAATTATCTGATTGATTGATTGACTGATATTACTTACTTTTACTTATCATTGGTAGGCTTCCACATTACTCGTATCCTTGCTCCTGATTGGTCAGTCCTTCCTGCTTCCTCCAGGTGCTTCCAGTGTGTGTCCCTGCATCAACCTTTCCCTACACACATTCTATGAGTGTATGTGTCTCCAGTCCCTCCCTCACCCCACCATCCACACTCTTGCCTCCATCCCCTTCTGCTCTTTGTTGTGTTGCTGGTCTCTCCTTCCCCCCACGCCTCACTCTTGTTGCTTGTTTTTATTGTTGTAACAAACGTTAATTGTCAAGATACTGTTACTCTGTGCAAAACCTCACTTCTTTACCCACCACGTCAGACAACATCACTCGATGCACCCAGTGTCAATGCTGTATGTCATGGTGCGCGGGGCACTTTTCTTCCGTTGCACTTGTATCTCCCTTTTCTTTTACCTAAAATATCACCTCGAGGCACACCTAATGCAACTAGTTCACTCTGTCTGTGGTCTTTTCTGACTCTGCTTTCAGTCTGCGCACCAACTTCCCTGCATTGTCGAAAGCGAAGCACAGGCCCCACCCTGGCAGCGCGTATCTAAGTGTCCCAGTGTTAAACATTGCAGTCAGCCCCCAGGGCTGCTATCCCTCTTCCCCGCACTGCAGGGAGTGTAAGTGGGAATTCCCAAGGAGGGGGCGTCCCTTCGCAGGACCTCAGAAGACATCCGAAGAAGCCTGTGGGTCTCAAAAGACGGCAGGGAAGCGGTTGGTGCTTTTTGCAGGAAATATGCAATTTTCCCTGTAACTCAAGTTGCATGTTTCTAGTCCTAACGTCGAAAGGAAGGCTTCATACTAGCTATTTATGCACAGTTCTGAATCAGCTCCAACCATCCCATCTACCTCAAAAAACATTAAACAAAGCGAAATATCTCGCAGGGATGCAAGCGCTATTTGTGTTTGTTTAGCCGTATAACACAGCAGCATGGGCTGCTCTGCAACATGGCATAAAAACAAAAATGCGCTATGACGAGGTCAATGTTGGCTGCATCATAGGACTTTTTTTCCTTTACATTAGACTATGTTGCACAGCAGCCCACGCGGTTGTCAACATGTCTAAAGAAACATTAACAACGCCAACAGATGTCCCTTTGGTGAAAACTATTGGTTTTGCCTTAATTAAATTACATTGGCACTGCTGAGTACCCATTATCCGTCTGATTGGAAGTGGGTTACTTTTTGCCTGTGTAGGAGGACAAGACACAATTTTATCTTGCAGTAATTCTGCATAGTAAGATCCCATGAGTCTTTGACTGTCGCACCAGCCAAGCTTCAGTACTCATTTTTTTCTGACGCCTCATTCTCCAGCCCACACAGTGGCCCCAGCATACCTTTATCATCTGCTCAGAGCAAGTGGTAAATGTATGCCTTAAACCCCATGGAACTGGGAATTCTATGTTGTATTACTGACTAGAAAAGTTGTTTTCATGTGGGAAATCCCTCTTCATAGTGTTCAACTTGAAATTGCATAATGGGCTGGATTTACCACATAGCTACCATAAATATGCATGCAAATTTACTGTGTGGCAAATCCAGCCAGTACTGTGCAACTCATAATGTGACGGGCGTAAAGGACGGAAGTAGCATTGATCCAAGCATAAAATGGGTAAAATTAGGGTAGGATGAGATCAAACTCCATTGAGTGCCAATTGAGAGGTATGAATGAGGGTCATACTTTCCTAAGAGAGTTTCTCCTCTAAACACGTGCTAGGGGTATGGATAGCCCTGTAAGGCCCGCTAACACCCACCCATTTCATCCTTCCACTTGGCTACTGCTCTGAGGTGTAACAAGAGGCCTGGGGCCTCACAGTTGATAGTTGAGGGCAGAAGCCGATCAGAGAGATCATGAATGTGGAATTGCCTCCTAAGGAGGAAGAAAGCACAAAGAGAGGAGGAATTGGAAGAGTGGTGGAACCAAATATGGAGAACTGAAGGAAAAGCACAGTGTTTTTTTAGGAGACTAAAACTACAACAAGCATTGTCAAAGCCTATAGGTCTCGCTTTTATAATGTGAGTGCCAAGCAGTAGTCTTTCACAATGTTTGTCTGAAAAGTATTGTTTAAAAAAGTGAAAGGAAAAAATATTTTAAAATGCTGGTGGAAAAGCAAACACATTTCATTATAATAATTCAGAACTGTAAAGAGAATTTAATGTTTTCAATGTTTCTAAACAGCATGGTTTATTTTTCAAATACTTTTCACTCTGAACGTAATTTGTAAACAAGAAGGAGGAGTCAGAAAGCAGAGGGAAATGCTTGCAGAGACCTAGTTAACCTTCTGTAAGATTCAGTCATTTCCCACTTCAGTAGCCCAGGGAGCGAATTCACGGGTCTTCAGAAGTGCCATGCTAAGGTAAAACTTCTGCTTCAGGCACCAGTTGAGCGAGCGTAACATACAGCCCTTCTCACAGCTCCACAAAAGCCTCTATGTCCCGAATCTTATGCTCTCATGTAATGTGTGGAATACAGAAAATACAATGAAAAATAACTCTTTAATTCTGGTCTTTAGCCTTACAAAAGGATGATGGACAGAGTGCTGAACAATACAAACACTCAGCCCTAGTCACAGATGTGGGTTTAATCCATCGTTCTTTTGCTCACCATGCCACCCCAGTTTGGACCTAACCATGTGCAAATCAGTCTTGACCTGGTTCCTCATGGGAACAGTCCAGCCCAAACTGCCAGGCTAGGTCCTCCCTGGACCGGAAACAAGCATCCTGGGACTGGTTTCAAGGTATCACCCTTCATCAGCCAGGCTAGCTTGAATCCAGTGGCACAGTGAGCACGGGACCCACGTCTGGGCATACCCTTCCCACTTAGGGCAACTTTAGCAACACAAAAGGATGATGGACGGACTGCTGACCAATGCAAAAACTTACCCCGTCACAGATCTGGGTTTAATCCATCGTTCTTTTGCTCACCATGCCACCCCAGTTTGGACCTAGCAATATGCAAATCAGTCTTGACCCTGTTCCTCATGGGAACAGTCCAGCCCGAACTGCCAGGCCAGGTCCTCTCTGGACCGGAAACAAGCATCCTGGGACCGTTTTTTTTTTAAAGTTTCAAAAACCTTTATTAAGTGCTTAAGTAGGCGATACATAGGTTTTTAAATAGTGGTACCTCTTCCCTTAGGAAGGGCAGTCCACTTCAACTTTGTTTCAAATCATACTTTAACAATACATAATAGTCAGTTTACATATGAAATAAGTAGTAAAGGGGGTTTGGTTTCTTGGGGCAGTGTGGGGAGTATAGTTGGAAAGAGGGGTTAGGGTTTACAGTTCTTCCTCCTTCTCATGCTCCTTGTTGTCCTTGTCGGTGTAATCTCTCAGCAGGTTGTGTACCATTCTGCGGCACGCTTCCCTGCTCACCACCTCCCCGTTGGTCACCAGTCGGGTCCTGGCATACAAGAGGATGTCCTTTGCGCAGCAGAGGATTCTCCAGCATCCTTGGATAGCCTCCACTGAGTGTGTCTTTGGAAACAGCCCATACAGCACAGAGTGGTGAGTGATGTTTGGGTATGGGATGTGGGCTTCCATTTCTTGTTTTAAGGCTCCCCGCAGTCTCTGGGCAAAAGGGCAGGCCCAGAACAGATGGTATGTAGTTTGCTCTGCGGGGCATCCCCTTGGGCATTTTCTGTGTGGGCACAGGCCCCTGCTGTGCATGAATGCCCAGACTGGCAGTCCCCCTTTCACGGCCATCCATGCAATGTCTTTGTGTCTGTTGGTCAGGGATGGGGAGGATATATTTTCCCACAACCTTGTTGCTGTAGCTGGTGGCAGGTCGCTCACTGGTTCTGTGGTGTCCCTGGACCTGATTAGTCTGTGGATTGTCCTGGGCTTCCATAGGCTTGGTGTGACACAGTTCAGCCCAAATTCCACCACAAACTTCTCAATCTCCTTGTAGTACCAGCGGAGGTCCCAGTTGAACATTGTTTCATTCTCCCACTTATCCCATCCCAGTCTTCTCCATACTGGTAGCAGGAAGAAGCGGAAGACCCTGTAAGCTGAGTGGTCCTTGTTCTTGTTCGTCAGGGTTATTCGGACGCAGCCACACACAAAGAAGGCTCTGAGGATTGTCGGGATGTCAGGGACTGCCTTCCCTCCCTTGCGATGCTCCTTGTGCATGACTGTCCTTTTTACCCTGTCCATCTTTGAGTGCCAAACAAAGTGGAAAACCATGCTGTTCACAGCCCGAGCTACGTTGGCCAGGAGTGGCCAGGCCTGTGTCACATACTGCAGCACGGGCAGTGCGTCGTTCCTGAGCACCAGAGCCTTTCCTTCAATGCTCAGGTGTCTCAAGCTCCAAAAGCCCAGTTTCTGCTTGACTTTGGCCAGGCGTTCGTTCCAGCTTTTCGCCACTGCACCTGGTCCCCCAAACCAGATACCGAGGATCTTTAGCAGTGCTGCCTCAATGGGGAAAGGGAGAGGCTCGTTACATAGGTCACAGCGGCCGAAGAGCTTTGCCTGTGATTTGTCCACGTTGATCTTTGCTCTTGATGCTTTGCCAAAGTCCTTGCATGCCTCCAGCAGGGACTGGACCGATTTCCCATCCATGCAGAAGAGGGTGACGTCGTCCATGTACAGAGTGCACCTGACTTCTTTCTTTGCTTCTCCTGGTGTCGGGATCCCTCTGATGTTCGGGTTCTTCCTGATGTACTATGCGAGTAGCTCTATAACCAAAACAAACAGAGAGGGCGAGAGCGGGCAGCCTTGTCTTACCCCAGACCTGATAGGAAAGGGGTCTGTTTTCCAACCATTTACCATGACTGAACTGAAGATGTCTGTATACATTATTCTAACATAATTGCAGAACCGCTCCCCCAGCCCTAAGCCCTGCAGTACCCTCTCCATGAACTCATGGGAGACACGGTCAAAGGCCTTTTCCTGATCGAGACAGACCAGCGCGGATATTCCGGTCTGTGATGTACTGGATCGTGTCCCTGATCAGTGCTAGGCTGTCCGCTACCCTGCATCCTGGAACCCCACAGGTCTGGTCTGGGTGAACTATCTCTCCCATAGCGCCCTTGAGTCTATTTACCATTGTCTTTGCCAGGATCTTGTAGTCCACATTCAGGAGAGAGATGGGACACCAGTTCAAGGGTATCACCCTTCATCAGCCAGGCTAGCTTGAATCCAGTGGCACAGTGAGCACGGGACCCACGTCTGGGCATACCCTTCCCACTTAGGGCAATTTTAGCAACACAAAAGGATGATGGACGGAGTGCTGAACATGGAACAGTCCAGCCCGAACTGCCAGGCCAGGTCCTCCCTAGACCGTAAACAAGCGTCCTGGGACCGGTTTCAGGGTATCACCCTTCATCAGCCAGGCTAGCTTGAATCCAGTGGCATGGGAAGCACGGGACCCAGCCTTTCTAGCTTGGCAGGGGGAGTGGGTCCTCATAAATTCCTGGAGTACCCATCATTCGAATATGCAAGATTATTCCTTCTTTTCCACACTACACGACCTACATGTCCGATTAGATACTATTCTAACCTCACTAGACGTGCATGAGTCGGTCCTGGTGTCAGAGTACCCAACTAGAACTATATCAGACCATAATGCACTACTCATTGGCCTTAAATGGATGCAATCCTGGCCCCCCTTCCCACATGGAAGCTGTGACCAGAGCTTCTGGAAGACATGTCTTCCAGGACACTACAGGCACTGCAATACAACAGTTCTTTGCGGAGAACAAGGGTTTGGCTGACTCGGAGTTGGTTGAATGGGAGGCCCCTAAAGCAGTGATTTGTGGATAATGTATCCCGGCTACAACAGGGGTTCGACGGATGCTTTTATACAATATTATGCAAGCATATACTGCACTGAGGGCACTTGAGAGGCACTGCCCAAATGAGCCACCTATCCAGTCTGAACTGGTGGAGGCCAAGGAGAAGGTGGCAGAGGAGAATGAGAGGCTATGATGTTATGACTACAAGCAGTACATCACCCGCACTCATGCAGAGAGCGATCGCGCGGGCACACTCCTGTCATAGTTGGCAAACCAGGCCAGGAGGGGCTCGGTGAGCATGAAACTGTAGTCGCACCTGGGCCTCTCAATATGTCGGCAATCAGGAATTCTGAAAGTATCATGCAGCTTTTTATAATAGCAAAGCTGACATAGAGATCACGACAACCCAAGCTTTCTGGAAAAGGATAGCTCTCCAGTCCCTTATGTCACAAGAATCAGAAGCCCTCGGGCAGGATGTCACATTCCTGTAGGTCAGAGCGGTCATTCGAAGCATGGTGCAGAACAAAACTCCTGGCTTGGATGGCCTACCAGCAGAATTTACTTGGCCTACATGCATGGGTTGGGCCTCCGCCTGGTCTCGATGTTTAAGGCAGCTAGGGAACACTGGGTCCTTCCTGGATCTGCCCGAGAGGCATTCATCATACCTCTCTTGAAACCTGGGAAACAAGCAACAGATATGGCATCCTCTAGACCTCTCTCGATGCTGAGTTCAGATTACAAAATACTTAGCAGAATACTGGTCACTCGGTTGCTGCGTCACATGTCCTCCCTGATCCACCAAGATCAATCCGGCCTTATACCAGGTCACAAAATGGCCACCAACACTCGCAGACTTCTGTCGCTCGCAGACATGGCTGCCTCTGATAAGAACAAAGCCCCAGTTTTGCCAGTTGATTGCGAAAAAGCTTTTGATAGCCTAGAATTGCGGTATCTAATGAGGTGTTATTCAGATTTGGGGTGGGCGAGAGCTTTGTTGCCTGGACTCGATTGCCCAAAACAGAGTCCTTGGCTCAGGTCCAGACAGGAGGAACCATATCTGAGAGTATAAAGATTGCACAGGAAACCTGACAAGGATGCCTGCTCTCTCCCCTCTTTTTTGCTTTTGCAATTGAGCCACTTGCTTGCTGGGCCTGCACTGGCGAGCCTGAGAAAGGCATACAAGCTGTAGGACAAGAACATCACATAGCACTATATGCTGATGACCTCTTGTTGCTCTTTGAGAACAGGGATGGGGCATTAAAAGGAGCGATAGAGATGCTGGATCATTATTGTGCCTTCTTGGGTCTCCAGGTGAATTGTCAGAAATCTGGCCTCTTCTTCATGGCTGCTCGTAGGCTTACCCTGAGAGACACCGGAGACCTTCAATGGGAACCAAACCATCTTCCTTATATAGGAGTGCATGTCTACCACGATCCATGGGACCTATTAGAGGGCAATGTGACGAGAGCGATCCAGGGTCTCTGTGGCAGCATGTCATTACGGAGTTCCCTACCTCTCTCAGTAGCAGGACGGGGCGCTCTGCTAAAAATGATAGCCTTGCTCTATTTCTTCATCACCCTTCCCATAAGGATACCTGGAAAGATCTTCCGGGGATTGGACTCTTTGCTTATTAGCTTTTTCTGGGGCTCTGTCAGAAGGAGAATGGCTTTGGCTACCCACCAGGGACCCAGATTGGATGGAGGGCTGGCTCTCCCGGATTTCGAGTCTTATTACTTAGCGGGCCAATTACAAGGGCCGGCACAATGGCTAGCGAACTGGACGATGCTTCGGCGTGAGGTGCGTCTTTTCACCCCGGACCTCTCCTCATTGAGCAGGGTAATGCTTCGACTCCCCCCACAATTTCTACTCATCAGAGCTTGCAGTGTTGAGGCGATGTTGGATGAGGCCTCTCTGCAGATCTAGGTGCTTCATACCATACACCCCAGAAATTCCACTACGTTGTCTGATGGCGATGTTCCATGGTGGAGTCTAGGAGGGACTCTTGGCCTGGGTTGCGGTGAGGGCCGAGACAATGTGAACCCTCTATGAAGCTGATGCACTATTGCCCAATGAGGGCTTCCGATATGGTCACGCCTTACCACAAGGCCATTTTCTCCTTCATGGGCCCTCACTAGAGGGGTGAAGAGGTACTGGAAGCAGGGTCAGGCAGAGCCAGTTACATCGGCAACATGTCAATGTGTGGTAACTGCAACAGGCACCAAAAAGCAGTGATATGTCTGTATTGCAGCGCGAGATAAGACATCATCTCACCCCTGACGACTCTCCACCTGGAATGGGAAGAGGACCTAGGGCAATCTGTCACTGATGAGGCATGGGAGGTTATTCTAGTGCACACTCCTAAAGTATCAAAAAACACCAGGTTTAAACATATACATTTTTATATCCTACATAGGTTGTTTTTAATGCCAGGGAAACTCTCCAGACACTTTGGATTAGTGGAAGCTAAATTCCCAAGGTGTGGTGCAGAAGCAGTGGAGAATTTTTCCACATGGTTTGGGCCTGCCCATCCCTGAGGGCATATTGAAAAGCTGTAGTTGACACTTTGCCAGAGTTGCTTGACCGAGAGGATACCCTCACAAGCCCAAATTGAAAATATCCAACCAAATCCAGGAACTGGCACTCCTGATAGCCAAAAGAGAAATCACCCTGAACTGTAAGGCAGAGAAATACCCCACCTTCCAAACTTGGAAAGGAGGAACATTAAAATGGGTTAAATTATAGGTGACAGTACAATTATGTGAAGCCAGGCGTGGTGAGGGAACAATGGAGGGGGCAGAGGCATGGGCATAACTAGGGATAGCTCTAGAATATACTCTCAACCCCCATAAACAGACCAATGATATCTCAGTGGGCGACGCGCATTGAGTATCTCTAGCTAAAGTGAGCACAATATTGTTACAGTGGTCCTGCAGGCAACACCAGAACGATGGATGAGCTATTAGATGTTTTCTATTAGCGGGACCTTTCACTACTATACAATAGACTGATACCTAACACTAAATCGAAACACAATATGAGGCACAGAGCAATGGGGGATCACGGGAAGGAGAACTACCCCAGTACCATATTATACTCTTCGCTAACGACAGCCAGCAAGAATTGCTCAGAAACGAGCTGATCCAAAGAGACATACAACATCACTTACTATGCATTATCGCTGTTGCACAAACCAATACGGTTTGAAGCACTCAACTGCAAACTGGCTAGACTGTTTGTAAACTGACATAGATGAGCCTTCTACAATTGGGTTGTATGTGTTTGATGAAAACTAATAAAATGTTTTTTTTCAAATAAAGCAGGACCAATTTGTTTGGCCAGTGTGGGAGTTGGTCTTTTTTTCATATGATACTATCTCTGTTTTTCATGTGTTTAACTTGACGTAATGGTTAGGATCCAATGGTCAACTGCTTTGAGGCACAGGCCCATGGTACAGAAACTGAGGTCTAATGGATTCTAGCTTTAGAATGTTTTCCATGTCATCAGTGTAATTGTACCTCTTAAGGTTGACAGAGAAGAATGGATCAGGAAACGATGATCAGGTAGATGTTACAGAAAAAAGGAGAGATGGTGGAGTCTTAAGGGACTCCAGCTATGAAGGGTTAAGGAGGCGACTATAAAGGGGGATCAGGAAACTGTTCCAAAAGAAGGAGGTAATCCAGTGCAGAATGGAAGCTTTCACACCAATGTTTACAACTCTCTGTAGCAATGCAGGGTCATGTATAGCAACAAAAGCAGAGGAGAGATCTAGAAACAAAAGAGCAGGTGCTCCACTTAAGTCAACATTAGTTATGATGTTGTTCCCTGTGGCACTCAATGCATGTTTCTAGTCACAACCATGGCAGAACTCATTAATATAAAGAAGATTGTTTCTTTTCACGAAAGGAGAACATTAAGTAAATGCAAATCTATCAATCAATTTGCCAACGGGGCTATTGCATATTGGCCGATAGAAGGATTAGTTGCATCACTGACTAGTTTTTTTTAGAATATAGAAGGTTGAGTTTATTGGTGATTAGATCAAATTCCAAAGCCTGGTATTTGATAACTCTGGTGAGGATGGTGCTGAGATATCAGTGAAGATGTTGAATATTGCACAACAGCACTCAAAGAACCCCTCGGCATCAGTCTCATTGCCCCCTGATAAAGAAGGCCACAAGTTAGATAGCATTGGAAAGAGATTCTCAACAATGGCAGCCACTACTGTACAGGCAGCAAACTCAATGGCTATTTTAGCCCGTTATGATCGCCAAATGTGGTTGGACATGACACCATACATAGACCTTTTGCCAGAGAACGAGATATTAGAAGCACAAAAGATCCTACAAGAGGAGGGACGCTTTTCGGCAGAAATGATCGACTGGGCACTTGACGTAGCCACCACCGATTCAGACATCTAGCAGGGGTGGCAATGCTTCGCAGACAGGGATGGCTGAAATCCACTTCCTCCCACCCAAAAATACAGACAAAAATTCTAGACATGCTGTTTGACAGTGAATCTTTGTTTGGCAAGCATGTAGAAGATGCATTGCAATCTATAAAGAATGACACAGAAACAGCAAAGTTACTTGGAATGCTCCAATGCCGAAAACAACCCTTTCGAGGAGCTAGGGGAAGAGGGAATTATTCCTTTTGGGCAGGCACTATCAGCCTGGACAACAGCAGTACCGGCCTCAGTTTTCACAGCAACAACAATACAGACAGCCTCCAGCAGCAGCATATAGTCACGAATCCACAGGCAAGTGGCCAGTAAGAGGCAGAGATTCTAGAAAACAATGACAACATAACAACACCATCTGCCTCACCAGCATCTCGAGTCGGAGGTAGGATATCAAATAATTTCCAACAGTGGTCCAAAATAACCTCGGACAAGTGGGTCCTAGACATCATTTCAAAAGGACATTCTTTAGAATTTCTCCAAAAACCTCCACATGCTCCACCATCAGGCCCACCTCCACCTCGCCTAAAAGAACCAACAAGGGCAATTTTCAATATGTTAAGGAAGGGCGCAGTAGAGATCATTCCAAAAACTGAAAAGAAAATGGGTTTCTATTCTCGTTTTTTTCTCATCAAAAAACCCTCAGGAGATTAGAGCCCGATACTCGATCTACGAAAACTCACAAATTCCTAAAAAAAACAGACTTTTCACATGATAACACTTCAGGAGATACTACAGCTCCTGAACAAAGGAGATCATATGACATCTTTTGATTTACAGGATGAGTATTTTCATATCCCAATACGTCCAAATCATCACAAATGTCGAATGTTCAAGGAAACCGGATACACTTTCAAATCAAAGTGCTACTGTTTGGCCTAAAATCTGCTCCCAGAATCTTTACAAAGATGTTGGCTCTGGTAGCAGACCATCTCATACAGCAGGGAATCCAGGTATTCCCATGTTTAGACGAGTGGCTCATAAAGGCTCCTACATCGCAGCAAACAGCAGTGGCCACAATCACCTGCCTTTCACTATTAAAAAAATTGGGGCTTAAACACATTACCACAAATCCCAATTAACACCAGCTACAGAGATACAGTTCTTGGGAGCCAACCTAGACACACTAAAGAACTAAGCCTATCCTTCCAAGGACAGGCAAGAAAAAATCCAGTGGATAGCAAACAAACTGTCCAGAAAAAGTCGGTTTCAGTTCAGATCTACAAATCTTTCATGGGCATGATCTCCTCGTGCATCATTCTACTCCCCAACTGTTGGCTACATCTACGGCCACAACAAGAGCAGATAGACATTCAAGGGTGTCAAAAACAAGGCTCATTGGAAGATCTCATTCAAATAACACCACTTATGAGAACAGCGATAATCTGGTGGACTCGGCCCAAAATTTGTCCAAAGGATTGGAATATTTACAAATGGTGCCCAGTTTCATAACAGATGCATCATTAGAAGCCTGGAGAGCACATCTCTAGGGCTTACAAATCAGCGGGAGATGGTCAGCAGAGGAGAAAAACCTGCACATCAATCAACTATATATATATATATATATATATATATATATATATATATATATATATATATATATATATATATATTAGAAAGGTCCCTGGTATAACACAGCTTCTTCCACCTCTCGGGGTCGGTGCAGGTCACGGCTTATTGTAAGACTGAAGGTGTGCCATTCCTCCGAGGCAAAAAAAGACCGCACTCCAAAGTTCTTAGATGCAAAAATAGATTTAATGGTGACGCGTTTCGATCAAACGATCTTTTTCACAGCCCATTGAACTTTGGAGTGTGGTCTTTTTTATGCCTAGGAGGCACAATTTCACACATATATATATATATATATATATATATATATATATATATATATATATATATATAAATAGATAGATAGATAGATACACTGCTTTATTAATGTACCGTGGGACTCCCACTTCGAGGACAGGGAATATTCAAGCATGTGAATCTATGAAATAATTAGTGCCACTTCAGTATTTAGCTAGGTTTCAGCAAAGAAAAGCAAATCCTCCTTATATTATTTCATGGATGGTCATTTTTTTGTTGTTATTAATGATCTTGCATTTAAGAATAACAAGGAAAGTAGGTGAATTTGGCTGAGGGAGAGTCTGCGTTTATCCTGATGAGTATTTCAAGCCACCTTGTTTTGTAAGCACTCTGGATGGAAATGACGCACTATGTTCTGAAGTCTAAACGGTTGTGTTTCTGATGATTCTGTTTTGGAAGCAGTGCAGATGTAAATTATACACTGCGTCCTCAAGTAACTCTGAGTCTGGTTTATGTTACATTCAACCACAGACCTGAATTTCTAAATTTCACTATGTCATCTGAAAATCTGTATTTCATTTTGAATTCCTAAAACCATAAAATAAAAACAATTTAAAAAATAAATTACGAGCAACATGAATTAAGAAAGACAATCGTATGACAGAAAAAACAAGACTAAAATAACAACTACAAAATTGCCCTAAAATGACCAACTTAACAAAACGATAACACAGGATAACAGAGATTAAAATTTTAAAAATGATCACACTGTGACAACGCCTGTGTAGGAAAGTGCCCTCTTTCTTGGCATGCTTACCCCCATTTTCTGCATGTTGTCAGTGTGTTTCACTGTGTTTACCGGGATCCTGCTAACCAGGACCCCACATATTATGCTCTCTCCTCCAAATTTGGTTGCTACTAACCTTTTCTTCCCACGATTGGCATTTTAGTGTCCCCATGTAAGTCCCTAGTATATGGTACCTAGGTACCGAGGGAATCAGGGTTTGAGGGGATTCCTATGGGATGCAGCAGTTATTCTGCCACCCAAAAGGAGCCCATGGAAAGGGTTCTGCAGGCCTGCCATTGCAGCCTGCGTGAACCAGGTGCACGCACCCAGTTTCACTACAGGCCACTGTAAGTCACCCCTATGGTAGGCCCTCTCAGCCCAGAGGGCAGGATGCAAGTACTTGTGTGTGAGGATATCACCCTTGCACTAGCAGAGGTGCCCCCATGACTCCAGCCCTATTTTACTGGACTTCGTGAGTGCGGTGAGGCCATTTTACGTGTGTACTGGACATAGGTACATAATGACCAGCTACATAATGGTAACTCCGAACCTGGGCATGTTTGGTATCAAACATGTCGGAATCATACTCCAATACTGTTGCAAGTATTGGAACTATGATCCCATGCACTCTTGGGGCTCCTTAGAGGACCCCCAGAATTGCTACCACCAGTCTTACAGGGTTTTCACAGGCATCCCAGCTGCTGCCACCCCTCAGACGGGTTTCTGCCCTCCTGCTGCTTGATCTGATCAAGCCCAGGAAGGCTGAACAAAGGTTTTCATTAGGGAAAGGAGGTAACAGCCTCCTCCTCAAACCACTGATTTTGCTTTGAAGGGCACATTGGTGCCCTCTGGGCATAAACAAGTCCACACTGATTTAGAGACCCCTAGTCCCTGCTCTGGCACGAAACTGGACAATGGCAAGGGGAGTGACCACTCCCCTGTCATCACCACCCCAGGGCTGGGTCCCAGAGCTTCACCAAAGGGTCCCTGGGTTTTGCCATCTTGAGTTCAAAGTTGGCAGGGAACTCTGGAAGCATCTGAGTAGCCAGGCCAGGCAGGTGACGTCAAAGGCACTCTCTGATGGGTAGTTACCTGGTTAGGTGACCATCCCCCTCTTTGGGCTATATAGAGTCTTCGTCTAGGGTGGGTTCTCAGATGCAGCTTGCAAGACTCCAGCAGGACTCCTCTGCAACCTTCACTTTGACTTCTGGCCTCAGGAACCGCGACAGGACCCTCCAGGAACCTACAAGCGGCCGATCTACAAGGAAGACTCTTCTGCAACATTGTATCTGGAACTACTGCCAGTTTCGCAACATTTCCCTGGCTGTGCATCCTAAGAAGACTGCAACTCTTCAGCCTTCACAAGAAGAAGAAGGAATCTCCCTTGGGAAGAAGACTTCACTCCCCTGTAACTACAGGGACCTGAATGCATTGATGACTGGCTTCGTGGATCTCCCCTCATCCTGATTGGTGTGGGTCCTTAAACACAGGTGGTGGTCCGGAGAGTCACCCTTGGACCTCTCTATCAACTGTCGCACTTTGGTAATGGAAAGTCCTTTCCACTCCAGGCAAAACAGTACCCCCGTGCACCGCGTCCTTTGCAGCTGCCAAGGCTTGTTGCTTCACCTCCAAGGGGAACTTCAGGCGACGTGTAGCTCCAGCCCCCAGCAATCCCTTCTGCAACTTCTGGACCTCTGCATGGTCCTCTGGCGACGTGGGAGCAACATCTGTGGTGCTGCATTGGCTGCTTTAACAACTTCTGTGTCCCTGTCCTGTGGGTCACCTGTGGGTGCTGCCTCTGCTCCTGTGGGCCTTCTGCGACACAGAGGGTCCCCCTGTGACTCCCCCTCCTGGGTAGAGTCCTCCTGGACCTTGCTGGTCCCCGGCAGGCCCCCTTTTCCTCCAATTGTGAGTTTGCCTTTGCCAAGACTTGCTGCTGGAAATCCCTCACCGACACCCATCTGCAATCGAGCTTCCAGGGTGGGACACCTTTTGCACGCAACAGGAACTCTTCTCTGGCTTCTGGCTGCAGTGCTGACATGTCTTCCCTTTTTGTTGACCAACTCCATAGGTACCTCTGGGTGGGTAGTATCTCCTACTCCCCCTGGACTCCACGGACACTTCTGGACTTGGTCTTCTCTCTCCACAGGACTCCATCTTCAGTTTTCCACAGCTGATTCCTTGCAGGCTGTTTTGGGTGTCTTAATTTTCTTCTTTTCATCATTTGGGGTGGTTTTGGGGAAATCCAGTGCGTTACTCCTGCATTTCTGGTCGCTGGGGTGTACTCCGTTATTTACCTGTGTGGTTTCCTAGTACTCCCCTCTACACGATTTACTTACCTAGGTGGGGGTCCTGTGTTCGCATTCCACTTTCTTAGTATATGGTTTGGGTTCCCCCAGGGCTACTATTGCAAATTGCTATTTTACACTGTTTTCTAACCTTGTTATGCCTCTTACTGTTTATTAGTGTATATATATATATATATATATATATATATATATATATATATATATATAGTGTAGTTACTTATCTCTTATTGGAGGGTTGCCTCTCTAGTATTTTCTGATCCTGTGTTCCAAAAATAAAGTACCTTTATTTTTGTACAACCAAGTGTTTCTTTCTTGTGTGTAAGTACTGTGTATCTGCAGAGGTATTACATGAGCTTTGCATGTCTCCTAGATCAGTGGTTCCCAACCTTCTGTGGACCCTCACTTTATCATGATTGGAACCCGGGGACCCCCACTGAATCATTACTGGAATCCAGGGACCCCCTACTGAGACTCTGCTGAAAGCTGGAGACCTAATCTGTTAATATTATTTGTTTTCTAAGCAGTCGCGGACCCCCTGAGGAGGCTTCATGGACCCCCAGGGGTCCACGGACCACAGGTTGGGAACCACTGTCCTAGATAATCCTTGGCTGCTTATCCACACTACCTCTAGAGAGCCTGGCTTCTAGACACTGCTTAAACTTCACCAAGAGGGTATACCTGGACCTGGTTTAAGGTGTGAGTACCATAGGTACCCACCACACACCAGGCCAGCTTCCTACAGCCTGTCAGAAAACTGACAACAGCTGTACAGGTCCAGTAACATCTACAGATAGACTGGGGACGGCCTGGTCTATCTTAAACATAGTAGCTTAAGCAATGGTACAAAATACTGCTTGTGCAGAAGAGTATAAAAGTTACAAGACATAATAAAGTGTAAAGTGTCTTAAGGAGAAGAACCGCAATAGTAAGGAACAGGGGGAGGAGAATGTGTCCAACATTTAGGAACAGACAAAAAAACAAAGTGTAACAGATTAATCTAAAATCGTACCAGTGAAAAAACAGTGACGGTTGTTAGAGACAAATATCAAGGCATTGATTTTAAAAGGATATAAGGAAATAAATTCAACTTCTTCTCCTAGGACTACCTTGCGGTTTAAAAATACCTCTCTGCTCCACACAACATCTAATTTAGAAACTAAGGCCCTCATTACAAACTTGGCGGTTTGGCCCGCCATGCTGGCCGTGGCGGCTGAAGCCGCCAGCTAGCATGGCGGGCCAAACCGCAATATTTTGAAAATGGTGAGGACCGCCAGCGGCAGCCCTCACCCACCGCCAGGCTCCCACCGTCAGGCAGCCTGGCGGCGAGTTGAAAGACCACCCGCCAGGGTAGCGGCGCTACCCTGCGGATAATGTTTAATTTCCCGCCAGCCTTTTCCTGGTGGGATATCCCGCCAGGAAAAGGCTGGCAGAGGGGGTGCCCCGGGGCACCCCTGGGAGCCCATGCACTGCCCATGCATTTTACATGGGCAGTGCAGGGGCCCCGGTGCAGAGCCTCGTCGCGCAGGTCGGCTGTGATCTGCACGACGGGTGCAACTGCACCTGCCGCACAGAGGCATTGATGGCGGCTCCATGTGGAGCCGCAGTCAATGTCCCGGCCGAGCCTTTCTGTGAGCCGGCGGGCGGAAACAATGTTTCCGCTGGCCGGCCCACAGAAATGTTCATTATTTGGCCGGTGGGGTTCCGGGGTCGCTGGCGGTCAGTGTTTTGACCGCCAGCATGAACACAGCGGTTGTTTCCACCTTGTTCATAATGACCACCTTAATCTGACTTAAAAAACAGTTCCAGAACAGTCTAAACTGAGACAGGTCTGTTTAAGCCTGCCTCATTTTTAGGCCCAATCACATGCCAGAGAAAAATATTGGAAAAGATCAACAATATAACCCAATCCCAACTCTTCACACATAATAATTATATAAAGATGAACTGGGAGAAAGGATAGGCGGTGCCTCAGAAACCTATTCTCTATTTCCAATGAAGAAGAATTAGTGTAACCCCAACTGTCAAAACCATGTACGGTGAGGGCAAAGCATTTGGCTTGATTAATTTTTAGCGTAGCCTGAATAAACGTGTTGCCTGGCATTTGGACAAAATCAAAAATGCACAATATGGATTTACAAAATGGTTGACTTCTGTTGCCTAATAAGCAAGACTATCAATTAGAAGAGTCAAAAAGAACGCCCAAGTTTGTGCTAGGATACAGGTTGTCCCAGAATAAAACACAGAAGCCTAGCTATGATTTGAAACACCTAGCTGTCCTAGAAATTAAAACAAAGTAAAGCAGGAATGGAGCAATGGCCAATGACAGGCACACCCTTGCCCACTGACAGCAAAACTTTTCCAATTCATTTATATTCAAAATAAAAAAGGAAAGGGGCAAAATACAACCTTGTCGGACCCCCATCTTTAGGTTAAAATGTGTAGTATATTTTCTCCCGACCCATAGCTTACACTTGTAGTACGATTTGATTGAAGATCTTCCCCAAAAAAACATAATGGGTGGAGTTTAGTGCTGTTTACGTGATTGAACGCTGAACTAAGGTGCGTGAAGGCCATATAAACAGAGTCCTGTTTGGCCAAGGTATATTTATCTATAATAAGGTGCAGGTTTGGACACTGATCAATGGTACATCGACCAGATTTAAAACCATATTGCAAGTCTGAAATTATATAATTTTCATTGGTCCATTTCCAATTCCGGGCATTCCAAAAGAACTCAGCCTGCTATCTTGACTATTAACAATTCTGAGAATTTATAGCCCACCAAAATGTGCTAGTGCCTGTCTCTGAGGGCACAAGCCTGGTATAAACGTTTCAAGGTCTCCATCCAAATAACCAATTTATTCTCTTTGATAATATTCTTATACAAGGTCCTACAAGAGGTTTCTTCCAAGTTTGATCGAGGCTTCTTTTTTTAGGGCCGAGATGAGCTTACTGTGAGCAAGAGAGCAGGTGAAATTCAACAATTTGGGTTGTTGGCTCAATCTAAGTAAGAGAGCTACAGTGAAAGTGGATGCATAACTACAGGAGGCATTCAAAGAATCATTTGCCAATTGAGGGGCCGATACCAAGACATGACAACTCAGAAAATCTATAACACAATGGTAAAATAAGAGACCGGCGACACCGTCCTGTATTATAAAGGCCCAACAGAGTTCTGACCATGACTCACCTATGATCTCTCGGAACGGATTTCTGAGTTAGTTTACAAAAGTCCTATTGAGAGAAATTTAGAATGGATTGTGAGCACTAAACATTACTAAGCCCAACATTGAGGTCCTTCACAATTACAGGCAATGAATCAGAAATAAAAATATAGATAATTGTGAAATGGAGACCCCTTCCAATAAAAGTGGGTCCCTGACGTGGCCCGTATCCTTATCCCTGGTAAGGGTGAAAGATAAGCTGAACTCCTGCAATAAGCCATTCACTACTTTCCCCTTGCTGGCAATGGTTAAAGTGCTGCATGTAAACACTTTTTGAAAGGTAAAGGTAGAAAAAGCGGAAAAGTATGAAGGTAGGGAAACTGGGAAAGAATATAACCAATTGGAAGTACCCAGTCAAAGTTGATCACAATACAGTCCCCACCAATGATTTATTGTCAGGGTTAATCCAAAAAATAAATCTATTCATTATAGCATGATGAAACAAGGACTCCCTGACACCCGTCAGACGGTAGATCCAGGGCACTACCTTATTCTTTAGCTGAGAATCATCTCAGTGTTGGTAAGTGACAAGGAAATAACATTCGCCAAAACAAATGGAAATGGAGTGGCTGTGGGGGGAAGAAGAATAATGGTAAGGGAGTATGAGAATGTACACAGCAGAGGTCGGGAACAGTGTTATTAAAAACCAGGGCATAAGGGATATACTTTGGTACAATGGGAAGAGAAGTTGTACATGTGGGAGGATACAAGTGGCTCAGATAAAAACCAGGATAACTCAAATTGTGATGAGTGAGTACTCCAGTAGCATCACACTCACACTGAGGAAATTAGTTTAAAGGGGTGTGATCAGATTGAGACTGGGTGGCAATATGAACCATAGGTTCGGAAGAGCTGATGGAATCCAAGGGGCCAACAGAAGGGTGGTTAGTTCAAAGCTCAAAGGTCTCATGTGGGTACATAACAGAGGCCATCAACACAGAAACAGATGGCATCTTGGGATGCAATGCCATGCTTCGGGACTTATGGAGCATAGCCATCCCAGCGCTAGTTGAGAAATCCTGTTACACTGAGGACACTAGTAACACCTGAAGGGTCAGTTCTTAAATAGCCAGGTCTTGAGGAGTTTTCTAATTGACAACTTATTGTCCATGAATCGCATGGCGGGAGGAGGAATTTCCAAAGATTGGCCACATTAACACCAAAGGACCATTCTCCACTTCTGGCTCTTCTAATTGTGGGAGCCGTGGCCAGGTGACCGTTTGTAGATCTAAGTACCCTATTGGGTGTGCAGGGGATGATGAGCTGGCATGAGATAGCCAACTGGGAGCCAACGAAGATCTGCCAAACCTTGTCTGGCGAGCTCAGGCCTGGAGATCACTAACAATGTACTTGCAATTGCATTTTGCACGACCTGTAATTTTCAGATGACTGTAGTGCAGCTAAGTAGAGTGAGTCGCCATAGCCCAGGTGGGACAGAACCAGAGCCTGGACTACCAGCCTCCTCGAAGACTACGGGTGCAGAGGCAGTATCTTGTGTAACATATGCTGAGGTCCAAAGCAGCTGGCTGAGAGTTTGGTAGTTTGGGTTTCCATTGAGAAGGTTTTATCCAGCCATACTGTCAGACTTTTTATATCAGTTTTGGAAGTGGACGGGGCCAAGACATTATGGCTAACCTAGGGCCCGTTAAGGAGAAGGATTAATCACAAGGATCATAAGTTCCGTCTTGGCTCCGTTCAACTTAAGACATGATTTATTCGCCTAACTGAGGATGATCAGACACTTCCTGGTTATTAGTAGTGTTACTTTTATCGTGCATGTGAAGTGAACATGAATCAAAATGGTTTAAGGACCCCAAAATATTAGATTAAAAACCAGCCAACCTCTTGTTACCAGAATTGAGGGAGTCATAACTAAAGCCTCATGTTTGTTGATTGAGTGGTCCAAAATGGCAAATTTGTGATAGCCATGAAGGGCAGCTGTGCAGAGAGAGGAGTTACTGCATTTATCCTGAGTAAAGAGGTTTTCACAGGCACCTTTTCTCTTTTCTTTAGCTTTAGATAAGATCGTCATATGAGGGAGGAGGGCATAGGATACATCTCACCCTCAACTATTAACATATTGGTAAATACACAGATTCAGTGGAGGAATGACAATGCTACTCTGAACGGGAGTGGGCACAACCACAGGACCAGCCATAGTGCTGGAAGAGCAGTGTTTAAAGGGCCCATTTGTTCATCCAAGATAGGTATTTCAACTTTGAGAGCCTACACTACAGTAGCTAAACCGTTCAATATTGAGATAGTTGATGAGTGCACACTGAGGTCTCGAAAGATGGAGATGGCTTTCTTTTTAGCCATTTGTAGAAAAATTGAGGAATTCGTGCATGATGGATTTAATTTTCTCTTCCCTTCTTTGCTGCTCTGTCTCCCGCTCTCTTTCTCTTCTCTGCACCTGTGTTTTTGTTGCCTATCCTTTCATCTACAGGCCGCTGTATGAGTCGTTCTATCTTTGTCTGCAAGTGCTTTTTCACTTGCTTCTCATGATTATTCATTTAGTAAATACTAAATTGGATTTTCTTGACACTTATTAAAATATCAGAGATCTCTAAGGGTCATCTTCACCAGATCAATTCTCTCATGATGTAAGGTGCTTTCAATTACAATAGACATATTAGTGTCTATTGACTCCAAGGAGTAATAAGAGCCTTGAACATCGATCTGCATCGATATGATAATTAAGGCTCCCAGTTTTCCGTTTTTACTGATTTTTATGGATAAATACAGACAGACAACAATGTGTTTCCAGTCTGTATTTATTTTTAAAAGCGGAAAAATACAGAAAAATTTGCTTCTTGTTAACAACTTTCCATGCTGTTCTTCATGAATTCCAGGTCAACAGCTGAGCAGCTAAACAACATGGGGAGTTAAAAAATAGGATGAGATTACCTTAACTACAAATATATTCTTATATATTTGTATAAAATGCTAATATTTAACTATGGGTGTAGTGTTTTGTTATATCTGGCTGTGGAATCATACCATTTTAGAACTCCTTTAATCCTCAAAATACAAAATAAATATGGATAAATATCAAAAAGATGACCAAAAAATAAATATAGATAAATACAGATGCAAATGTTAAAAAAAAAAAAACATAGAACAAGGAGCCCTAATGATAATGTAAGACCCACCTGGGCCATTGTGCACAGATTGGTGTTTTGCCTACTCCAAGATGGCGGTGTCTGTATAAAAGACAATCATTTTCCTCCCAAACCAAGATGGGACCACTTCCCAAAATGATGAACTTCCAGATCAAGACCAGCAGTTTGAGCACAAAAGGCAGGCTGAAGTACTGCTGTGTCTTGCAACTGTAAATATTAGGTGGGTTATGCCGCATGTTGTCTCAGTTTGCGGCTGCCTTTCCATGCATCTATCCTTTGGTGTTTTGGGGCGTTGCTTCTGGTTCCTTGGAGCTTGGTCATCTGGCAACCTCATGCCGAGCTTTGCTTTTTCTCCCTTTCATCTCTAGCTGTACCTTCCCAATCCATCTTGTGAAGTCTTATAACACACTCGATCCTATTATGCAGCGGTGACCATAGATTCACATATCTGTTGTAACAGATTTTTATGTCTAATATCTTTGGTTTCCTAATTTCCAAGCCACATGTTATGCCTTATTAAAAAATATCGTATTTTCTTATTTAAATGAGATCTCAGCGAGTGTTCTCCCGGGACCAGTGTATCTCTTACCTATCTTCTTCTTCCATGTTACTTCCTAGTCAGATTTCTAGTGCTTGTTTTACTATTAAGCTCTAGGCATCCAGACATACACGACGCAATGTGCTGTCTCTTAATTCCTGACAATAAGCCTCCTCATGTGGTCATTCTGTAGAATCCATCATGTGTTTTATGTTTTCAGCTGGATGAATAAGCAGTTTTCTCACACGGAAATAGCCCTGGTGCTGCAAGCATTGCCTTGACCTGGACTATACACGCCTCACATCAGTTCAGGTTATAAATGCATCTCTTTAGGAATGTGTACGGGTCTGTGTTCAGTTCAGTCAACATCAGAGGAAAGGATGGTGTACAGTGTAAACAGTCAAACGAGACAGACTGCCTGGGATTCATTGTTTGCAGCATCAGTCTGGCTTTCTTACACCTGTCTGAGAAGGCAGCAGGCACATTTAAAAAAAAATATTGCTAATGGCATATTTTGTTTTGGTAATTATAATTTGGCAGGACATAATGTTCCCCTTCTCCTACTTTGGGAAAAGAAGGTTTGTTGCAGGTTTCTGCATCAGGGCTGCCAGGTTCCTTGGAAGTAGAAAATGTTTAAATATGTCATCTTTCAGTTTCAATTGTTTGGAGGTACAAGGCAGGAAGTCATAAGAACCAGATATGATCAGTTCCAAATCAATGAACCAACGTAGACCTCAGTCCTTAATGCTGTTACAGTCAAGATATAATCAGTCAAGTATTCTTTATTTCTAAATTAAGTTGAAAATATGTACAGTTCATTACGTACATTGAATTTGAGCCCAACAGTATCGGCAATACACGTGTGCTTATGAAGCAGGGCACAGTGAAAGAACTAAGAATTCGCTCTTGTGAAATATAGACAACATTGGAACAAAACCTTCTGACGACCCAATACAGTTAAAGTTCAGGAGAACAAAGAGGTGAGACCCCAGGAACTACTTTCATATTTCAAAATAATTCAGCCCTTTAAGTTGCTGTCGACGTTTCGACTCTGGAAGGCAAAATATCCACGAGTCAATGACAGAACAACATGTTAGTACCCGAATTAATTGGAAGGATACATGAGATGTCTCAACAGAAATGGTGTTAGGTATAACCTCTTCCTGTGGTGGTAACAACTGTATTTGTCTTACACGTGTGAGTCAAAACTGATGCTGCACATCTGTTCAAATAGCAGAAAGAAAGGAGACTTATGGCCCGACGTAAAAAAAAAGTATTTTTTATGATTCCTTATTTGCAAATAAGGCCATTTGATAATCCGGAATTGCAATCTGCGATGTATTTACTTTCGAACTTTTTATTTAATAAAATATTTGCTAATTCCAGATAGAGAGTCCCAATTTCTATATCGTTTTTCATCGCAAATTGTGAATCTCTATTTGAAAATCACAACCGAGGAACTGACTCTTGTTTATGGTGAACAGGAAGACGGGCACATCTAAAACTGAACTGGCGGAAGGAGGTCTGTGCAGTGTGATGTGAGCTTGAAAATGGCCACTGGGGAGGGAGAGCGCCCTGAAATGGAAGTGAAAGAGAAAGTAAATTGTTGCATTGGGATTATTCACTACTTTACCTTCATATGTATTTTACGTATTGTTATCTTTTAAACACCTGTACCTTGTGAGCTTCATTTGTATCCCGCGTGTTCCAATTCCGGGTTGTGGCTGTTTGACTTACACTGATCGGAACTCGGGGGCGCTGGATGTGTGCGGATAGATTCCATCCTATGAATGATTTATTCCAATATTCTTAACCGCAATTACTTCAAACAATGACTTCCGTCATGCTGGCTGCACCGGGGCATAGTTTAGTGGTTTGGAGCTGGAGAGATTAGTAGAAATGTGGTTAATATTGACACACTCTTCAGGAAATCATCTTCCACAGTCCCCGAAGCAACTAAGAGACGCACTGAGGGTGGCCAGTTGAAGCACTAGCGAAATTTGAACAAGCATTTGCAATGCAATAGGTCTCGCATTTGCGCGAGTTAGAGCAATTGGCGTTGTAAATGTAAATGTTTTTTACTTATGTGTTCTGGAGAGAAGTGGATGTATGTGATGTGTGGTAGAATTATGTGGTATGGTGTGCTGTTGAATTATGTGAATAGTAATTATGTGGTATTTAGTGTATTTGAATTATAAGGAGTGATGTGAATGACAATAAAAGACCAATTGACGAAGAGGGCTGCTGAAACCTCTATATGTAAGCATGTTCCGACATAAGTTTAGCAAAATCTAAAAGCTGGATCTAAAAAGTGTGTCTCTATCAAGTACAGACACTTGTAGGGGAACAGAAAAAACGAGGGGCGTTAATAATTAAAGATGATATTAGTTAGCTGTAAAGCACAAATGAGACACAGGATCAAACGCTCCTCTAGAATTATTTCTAGCTGACATTGTTTTTTAGAAGAAACATTGAACAAAATGTGAATCTTTTTTTGTTTCAAAAACAGCGCTGGCTTGGCTTAATGGCACATGTACTGTATTTGAGTGCATTGGAAGTATGCTTAGTGGGATTGTGGGTTCTTGGAGTGTATTTATGTGGTATGGTATTTTGTGTTGTGGACTGTTATGTAGAGAGGTTTAATTATGTGGTGGTCTGTAGAATCTGGAGGTATGTGTGATTATGTGGTGTGCATTGGATGTTTCTGATGGATACAACTACCTGTGGATTCCTCACCTTATTAATTCTCCCATGCGCCAGCATCCGACGGAAAATCTTCTTCCCAGCTCTCCACGTCCACGTCACAATTGCACGGCTCCACGCGACTCCATCTGACGTCACCATGCCAATAAGAGGTCTTCGCTGGCGTGCTGACGTCAGGTCCCTTTTTTTCCATGCCTTCAACGCTAACGGTTTTCTACTAGCTCTCGCTACTGTTGAAGGTATTCCATCTTATTACTAGTTACAATCCGGTTTCTAGTTACAATGTTTCCTCCTACGAAGTCGGGATTTAAGCCATGTCAAGAGTGCGGGGGTCCCATGTCGGTTACTGACCCTCATGATGATTGCCTTTGGTGTCTGAGTGCCGAGCATGACGTTGAGGAGTGTGTATCCTGCCAGAGCATGAATCCTAAGGCTCTGAAAGAGAGGGAAACCAAACTCTTTTTGGCCAAGGCAAAGAAGGGGCATAAGAGTCATCACGGGTCCTCTTCCCATACTTCGTCGAAGAGACACAAGAAGCAACGTCGTCATGACTCTTGGCATCGTTCGGCTTAGAGCTGTTCAAGATGAAGGTCTCCATCTCGGCGGCGCCGTACAACGTGGGAGGTTAGTCCTACTGTGACTCCACAACCTCAGAGCCCTCAGGCTTCTCTGGCGCCATCGTTCTTCGAGGTAGTTGCACCTCCGGAGAGTCCTCAATTTTCACCTGCTGCCCATGATTCGGATGTTCAGCAAGCGCAGGTGCAACATGGAGACCAGCGGTATCCTGCCTTCCCGGCTCCGGGAGCGGATCTGGCAGCATTTTTAAATGGCATGTTTTCGATGTTTCATGCTATGGCCCCTACTGGTGCACCAGCTGGTCCCACGGGTCCGTTAGCATTTTCGTTGGGCTCCCCGGCTCCTTACAAGGCGGCGCCGTTTGTGCCCTTCTGTCTGGCTGAGTGTGCCGGTTCGGCGCCGATGACGTCGCCTCGAGGCTCTGCAGTTCCGATGACGTCAGCTTCCAGACCTATGACCCTGATCTCATTGCCCCGTCAGTCGATGCCCATGATGGAGCCTCAAGTTTCCACGGCGCCGTTGGGATCCGCTCCGGATCCGGATATTGGATTAGGCCAAAGCCAACCTTACTCTCCTGTTCCGCACCTTGCAGTTTTGAAGCCAGTGTCATCGACGTCGGCCAAATCTATGTCGACGCTGAGGCTAGAGGCCAGGCTGAGGTCGCGTATAAAGGCCTTGAGACTTTTGGAAGAGGGAAGAGTACCAGTGGCAGTTGTTGGAAGAAGGGGAGATTGTGGAGCCCTTAGGAGAATATCAAGGGCTGGATTCAGCCAGTGGGCTTGACACTTCCCCGGAATGGGACCTTTCTTTGCCAAGGGAGTTCAAGGAGGAGGCAGCCTCCTTCCATACTGTGATTAGGAAGGTAGTGAATTTTTGGGATCTTCCATTGCCTGCTGCAGATATCAAAACTAACATTCTGACGGAGGTCTTACACCCTTCTTCAACTTCGGCAGATCCATTGCTTCTGTTTAATGATACTCTTACGGAGCCCATCTTAGAGCTATGGAGGAAGCCTGGGTCGTCACCTGCTGTCAATAGGTCTGTGGCAAGGAGATATAGGGTGGCTCCTGGAGATCCGGGGTTCTTATCAAAACATCCTACCCCGGAGAGTCTGGTTGTTCAGGCCTCTTGTTCCACACAGTCTGCACCAGGCTCCCTCCCTGTGATTCCTTCAGACAGGGAATCCAAAAGGATGGAGCAGTCGGCAAAGAAAATGTTCTCTTCTTGCAGTATGGCTCTCAAGGCGGCGAATGCTACCTGTGTTCTTGGTAGATACGTCCAAGCCCTGATGGATTCGGCTAGGGCTATGGTTCCTGACCTGCCGCAGGAGGTGCAGGGACAATTTGGTGAACTCCTAACGGATGCTCAGGCTGCAGCAAAACAGATAATCCAGTCAGACTCTGTGGCCAGGGAAATGGGTACCTCTATTGCTACCAGGAGGCACGCACTGTTGAGGTCCTCTGGTTTTACCTCTGATGTGCAGACTGCTCTATTGGACTTGTCCTTTGATGGGGAAAAACTTTTTGGTGATAACGCTGACTCTGCCCTAGAGCGCTTTAAAGACAGTTGGGCCACGGTGAAGTCTTTGGGTCTGCGAGCCTCCTTTGCTACCCCTTTCAGGTCCTTTCGGAGCTTCAGGGGGTTTGGGCGTGGAGACGTTTACCATGGAAAACCCCAGTCCAGGGTCCAACAGCCTGCCAGCCTCCCATTTCGAACCTTTAGAGGGCGGGGAGGGTTCAGACAAGAGGGGCCACCCAGCAGCCCCCTGCAACATCTTCTTCCTCTGGAGGGCAACAACAAGGGAAGCACCCCTAGTTTTCTCCCCATTTTCGACCACACTTCTCCTGTAGGGGGAAGATTACGTCTTTTTCTCTACGAGTGGAAGCTAATTACATCAGACTCCTGGGTTCTGAACATTGTGAAAAAAGGATATGCTCTCCCTTTTCAGGAGTTTCCCCCTCCAATCCCTCCCCGTCCCTCGGTTTATTCGGAAGACCATTTTGTGTTGTTGCAGCAGGAGGTTCAGATCCTGTTGTCAAAAGGTGCAGTGGAGTTGGTTCCGGAGCAGGAAAGGGGTCAGGGTTGTTATTCAAGATACTTCCTGATCCCCAAGAAGACGGTCGTTTGAGACCAATCCTAGACCTGAGGATTTTGAAGTGGTTCCTCAAACAGGAAAAATTCAAGATGCTGACTCTGGTACAGGTACCTCTGGCGTTGAACAAAGAAGATTGGATGGTGTCTGTCCCCTTGCAGGATGCTTCCTTTCAAATCCCTATACTCAAGTCAAACAGGAAGTATCTCCGGTTTGTGGTGGGGTCGCAACACTACCAGTTTGCGGTCCTTCTGTTTGGTCTTACTTTAGCACTAGAGTCTTCACGAAGGTGATGGCAGTGGTAGCAGTAAGTCTCAGATGGAAGGGGATATCGGTATTCCCTTATCTGGACGATTGGTTGATCAAATCCAAGTCTCCAGAGCTTGTGTTACGTCCCTTGCAGATGACAATTCAGTTGTTGTTCAGTCTGGGTTTTATGATAAATGTACCTAAGCCTCACCTGGAGCCCTCTCAACGCCTCCTGTTCAATGCCTACTACATTGAATCGGGCCTTTCCTCCGCCTCAGCGGATTCAGGACATCCAGGTGTTGATTCCAATGTTTCAAAATGGAGTGGTTGTTCCAGTCCTCAAGGTCTTACGCCTGCTCGGTCTATTCGCTTCTTGCATTCTGTTGGTCACTCATGCACGTTGGCACATGAGGGCTCTCCAATGGTGCCTCCGCAAGCAGTGGTTTCAACACAAAGGGGATCTCGAGGAGTCAATAACGATCTCCAGAGATGCTGCAGTGGATCTACGATGGTGGGCTGTGGGTGCCAACCTTTCTCAAGGAAGGCCGTTCTCACTGCTGCTTCCGGTGGCCACGGTCATGCTTCCACTCTAGGGTGGCAAGCTTATCTGAGGGACTTGGAGATCAAAGGTCTTTGGTCTCCACTGGAACATACTTTTCATATCAGTCTGTTAGAATTGCAGGCGATACGTCTGGTTCTCAAGGCCTTCCTCCAGTCCCTTTGTGGCCAGTCAGTTCAGGTCCTTATGGTTAACACTACCGCGATGTGGTATATAAACAAGCAGGGAGGAGTAGGGTCGTATCTTCTCTGCAGAGAAGCTCTGCGACTCTGGTCCTGGCTTCGGGAACATCGGATTTGCTTGGCAGCAAATCATCTGGCCGCAGTGCTCAACATACGTGCTGACACTCTCAGCCGACATTTTTTGGCCGATCACGAGTGGCGTCTCCATCTGGATCTGCTCATGTACATCTTTCAGATGTGGGGTTTTCCAGGGATAGATCTGTTTGCCACTTGGGAGAACACGCACTGCCCGTCATTCTGCAGCCCCCAGTATCCGCTGCAAGGATCTTTGGGGGATGCGTTTCAGATCTCTTGGTGCAACCAGTTGCTTTACGTATTTCCCCCATACCCTTGATTCCTCGGGTTCTGAGGAAGATTCACCAAGATCGGGCTCAGGTCATTTTAATAGCCCCGGATTGGCCAAGGAAGGTGTGGTACATGGACCTTTTCCAACTCTCACCTTGCCCTCCGCTCCGTCTCCCTCTCAGGGCAGACCTCCTCTTGCAGTCGCGGGGGCAGGTTCTACACCCCCACCTCCAGAGCCTGCACCTTCATGCCTGGAGATTGAACGGGGCAACCTGAGTTCTTTTTCTCTCCAACCGGATGTAGTGGATGTTATTCTATCGGCCAGACGACACTCCACTAAGACCGTTTATGCCGGTAGGTGGGCAAAATTCGTGGCTTGGTGTGGAGAGAAGCAAATTGATCCCTTGAGGGCCCACCTCTCCGATATTCTGTTATCTGCTTTAGATTTAGCGCAGAAGGGTTGTGCAGTTGCTACTGTTAAGGGCTATTTGGCGGGGCTGTCAGCCTTTCTTTGTCTCCCGGATCAGCCCTCCATGTTTAAATTGCCTATTGTTATTAGGTTCTTAAAAGGTTTAAATAATAGGTTTCCTCCCACTCCTTTTCATATGCCTAAGTAGGATCTGAATCTCGCTTTAACTTTTTTAATGGGGTCACCGTTCGAACCCATGCATTCTTGCCTCTAAGGTTTCTAGTTCTTAAAACGGTTTTCCTGGTAGCTATAACCTCGGCTAGGCGGGCTGGTGAGCTTCAAGATCTTTCTGTTAAACCCCCCTTTACCTTGTTCTTTCCAGATAAAGTGGTGCTGAAAACCAGGGCGGCTTTCCTACCAAAAGTTGTCACTCCTTTTCATATAGGGCAAACCATTACCCTTCCATCTTTCTACCCTCCTCCTCACCCCTCGAAGGAGGAAGAGAGGTTTCACCATTTGGACCCTAAAAGGGCTCTTAGTTTTTAAATTGAGAGAATGAAAGACTTTCACCTGGAGGACCAGCTGTTCGTGGGGTATATTGGACAGAGGAAGGGCAGAGCAGTCCATAAAAGAACAATCTCCAGGTGGGTCATTCTTTGATTCAAGATTTGCTACTCATTGGCAAAGAAAGTTCCCCCTGAGGGTATCAGAGCCCATTCCACCAGGGCTAAGTCCACTACTTCGGCCCTGGCAAGGGGGGTTCCGGTGGTAGATATTTGCAAGGCAGCAACTTGGGTGTCCCTCCACACCTTCGCAAAGCATTATAGCTTGGACTCGGAGGTTAGGAGGGAGGGCCATTTTGCACGATCTGTACTGCAGGATTTCTTGGTGTAATCAGACAGGCCACCCACCTGCGAGTGCGGTACTGCTTTGGGACTCTATTCATAAGGTGAATCTACAGGTAGTTGTATCCATCAGAAGAACAAGTTACTTACCTTCGGTAATGCTTTTTCTGGTGAATACAATAACTATCTGTGGATTCCTCTCAGTCCCACCTGCCTCCCCGTTGCCTGTCTGGTTACAGTGAGATATGTGGTTTTATAGGTGTATATACATTTTGAGGTTTTTCTGTATATATAAATGATAGTTTTGATTCTATTGCTTCTTGGTGGTTTTATGTATTTATGTATTTATTGGAGCTATTGTGAGGTCGGTTTTCACCTGTTCGCCTCAAAGGCAGGTAACAAATGGGTGAAACTGACGTCAGCACGCCGGCGGGGACCTCTTATTGACACGGTTACGTCAGACGGAGTCGCGTGGAGCCGTGCAATTGTGATGTCCTCTTCGACGTGGAGAGCTGGGAAGAAGATTTTCCGTCGGATGCTGGCGCATGGGAGAATTCATATGGTGAGGAATCCACAGAGCTATTGTATCCACCAGAAAAAGCGTTACCGAAGGTAAGTAACTTGTTCATATGGTATTATGTAATTGTGTTGTTGATTAGAATTATGTAGTTTGTTGTTGAATTATGAGGTGTGTAATGGAAATGGGTTGAGTTGAATTGTGTGCCGTGGAACTGTGGGGTGTGGAGTGAAATTTATGCTGATGAAATTATGAAGCATGATGTGAAGGGTTTTATGTGGATTGTTGCTATGTGATATAGTTTGTTTTTATGTGGTGTGTAATTATGTGATAGTGAGTAGAGTGTTATGTTTTGGAGTTTAATTATTTTGTGCTGAGCGGTATTATGTAAAGTGTAAATATGCTGGGTGGTGTTGATGTGTGAGTTAGTGAATTGTGTGTTTTTAAATTGTGTAGTATTGTGTGTTAAATTAAACATTCATTAATGTCATATGGTATCCAAGGAAGTGGAGTAAAAAATAAATCAAGCTAGCTCCCCTGTTATATTTATGAAGTGTCTTGACAGTGTCTCATCTTTGCCTGAGGTACCTCCTCCAAGTTCTGGGACTCAGAAGTGGGTTCTGCTGCTGATTTCTGCAAAAACCAATGCATCGCCTCCAGTGAGGGAGAAAAATCGGGCATCACTCTCTGACGGCGACACAGAGGCTGTGTGACAACAGCAGATGCACAGACTGTGCAGCTCGCCAATGACACTCTGCACAGCCCAACAACAACAATGCATCATAGTCACTTCACTGGAGCATGACGACACAGTGACCCGACAGAAAAATACTGACGCATCATGCCCATGGCGTTGACACTTTGCTTCATCCAAGGTACTGTTTCAAGGGACCCTGAATGTAACTGAGCTACCTTCCATTGTGATCAGCCTGAACTTTGGATTTGCGACCTCAAGAAACCTTTTGACCTTTTGTCTTCCAAGCACTGTTTTTACATATAGGCCCTCATATATAGTGGCGATAGTACCGCCAAGAGGCTGGCGGTACTCGTCGCCTCATTTTAACTGCTGTAGTAACACCGCCGGGACCAGTTGTAGACGGTGATCACAAATTGTGAGCTACATTTTGAGTATTGATTCTTATTTTGTAAACCATAAGACAGTGCTTAACTTGAGCGGTGGTTGCAGATGAGGTTCACAAGAATTCAATTTTGGGGACCAGCCCTTATTTTATTTCATCAGACATTGACTCACCGCAAGGGGGAGAAAAACATTTAAGGAGGAGAAGTCGGTGGAATAGAAAGATGGAAAAATAGGGGAGAAAGCAAGAATGAAAAAGAGCCTGCAAGAGTAAGATAAAGGGGCAGGGACTGCCTAATGGTGAATAAAAGAGGCAAAAGGAAAAATCAAACCCAGGAAGCTGTGGTATTCAACACTCCTGATATAAGACTGCACTGGATATAGGCTTATAAGCAAAACCTAGAGCCCTGGCACTTCACAATTCAAACTTACATAATTATTATCCATGCGGAAGGTTGCAAAATGGGAGTCATTCCGAATGGATGACATCACAGGGATTGTGGCCTCCTGTGGTCAGCAGACAACCATGCCTGTGATTGCATCAAAATAACGCATTTTTGGAAATGTAGCCTTTTTCCTTAAAAGTGATGGTACTTATAGCCCTTATGGCTAGAGGAAAATCTGGAAGGATGGGTACGGGAACGTGACATTCAAGTGTCTGTGGGAACATCAGATACCTGAGTATATCACTGACAAAATTAGAAGACAGTCATCTGTTCTGACTAATTTATACCTATGGCAGATGGGGTCCACGAGACACACAGATGTGAACGACCTTCCCAATGTCCCTATTGGAGTGAGTCTCGTTGCTGAAAATGATTACCCTTCCCAAATTATGTACATATTACAAATCTATCCATATACTCTTCCAACCTGATGCTGGCAAAAGATTACCTGCTTGATCATTCATATGGAACAATGGTCATCCTAGGGTGGCATACCTTACAAGCTGTAAGTCAACTTATGATGAGGGAAAAGCCATGGCAGACCTGGTGGCATACTAATAATCGGCAGTGGGAAACAAATTGCCATTTCACTTCCTACGTGGCAGGCGAATCCGTAGTGGGGCTTTTCCAGCTACTAGGAATGTCTTTGCGGCATGGAAAACCACAAGTAAACAGATCCCCTGGACTCATGCCCTAACAAACCAAACCCCTCTATTGCTAAGCATTGCATTGCAAGATGAGAAATGCCTTACTGGCTTCAGGTGCTGGGACTGTCAATGTATCCCGACCTTGTCAGATGTAGCACCAGTGGACTGACGTAAGTCGTTCTTGGAATTTCGGCAACTGCAAAACCAATTCTATAGATTTCTCCAAAGTAGAGATGAAATTGGCCAATAACTTAATGTTATCCATGCAGCAAAAGAATTCAGTCCACATGAGGTTAAGCTGACCACGTCCTCCCTTCCTTCATCGGCAAACTGTCCTGGTTATGTATGAGTCACTGATCATGAATTCCCCCAAAATTAGGACCAGGTTAAAAGAGAAATGGGAAGCAGACACTGTGCATATTGAGGAGGAGGAAACATGGATGCTTGCCCTTATGTTACCCAGAGATGCAGCCATCACGAATAGGCTGCACCTGATTGAGTTCAAATACGTGCACTGTGTATATTTAACATCTGCAAGGCTTTGGGGGTTCCAAAAGGGAGCCGGACCAGAATGCAATAGATGCCAAACTGCAATAGGTGTTTTCCTTCATACAATACGGCTATGCCACAAACTGACATCCTACCTGGAGAGGTTTTTCTATATTTTTAGCACAATACTACATAGACCTCCAGCCAAAGATCACCCTCTCAAACATACTTGATGATGAAGGCCTTATGAGAGCAGAAATAACCTTTTTGGAACTGGGGCTCACTTTGGGAATATGGGGCAGTACACAATCCTGGAGAGACGCCGGCCTCCTCTAGCGTCCTGAAATGGAGAAGAGGCATGGACCGTTGCCGCGTTCTGGAGATCCCCATATATAAGGTGCGAGAATGTACTTGCAAACGTCAACATGTATGGGGTGCTTGGGTTGAGCATTCTGACGATATAAATGATGATTAAGGCAAGAGATTGTGGTTGTAGATTATGTCTCACCTGCGATGTTATATCCAAACGTATTAAATAATGTGCATGGTGTGTAGCAACTAATAATGTGATAATCCCACATGAATGGTTTGAGGGAGTGTCTCGATTGTGTTATCTGCCACAGTGGTCCCATGGACTACCGCTCACTCCCAAATAGGACACCTTTCCATTTGTGGAAGAGTTATCACCTCCTTTGAGGAGTCAGCAACCTATCAATGGTTTATGATCGAAATTGCGATCGCAAACCTTTGAGGCATAGCATTCTGACTCACAATTTGGAAGGGATGTCCCAAAAACGCTCCTTACAAATTGAAATTCATTATACATTTCTAAATCCATTTTGTGATTCAATAGCACTTACTGTATTAAAAAATAGATTTAGTACATTTAAAAATGTAAACCGTGTATTTATCGAATTGTAGGCTTTGCAATCGCTAAATGCAGTTGTGCATCTGGGCCATGGTTCTAGGACAGTAGGGCAATAGTGCTGCAATTCATGACTCATACATTGGCAGACCTGCTCATAAGGACTCCAGTTCTTAAAAAACTGATTCGCGGTGTGGCAGGTTCGGATTGAAGTGCTTTGGTACAACTGCTTGTATGGATACTGATTTTGGAATGAGGTTTGATGGCACTGCTTGTTAGGGTTGACATGGATTTGCAGATCTGCTCATAATAGAGCTTGTTTTTGAAAGCTGAGTGATGGTGAAACAGGTCCGTATTGAAAAGCACTTTCAGAGTTGCTTATGGCCCCGATTCTGTAAGAGTGGAGGTGCTGCAGGTCAGGACTGAGGTACATTAGTAGAACTTTTTGTGAAATTTGAATTATTGCAATAGCAGGTGTGATGCCAATTAGGACCACGTGTTTCAATAATTGACTTGTTATTTTATTTAATCACAATACATTCAAAAATATGTAGCTCTGATGCACTTCAACTGGAAAAAAAGTATATGTAAAAGAACATAATTGGAATAGGTTGTCCCTACTGACATGAAGCATCTGGTAATGCTTCCAAGGATGTAGGTCAGGGTAGAGCTGTGGTGATGCAGCTACTTCTGAGGTTCTGTGATTATAATTAATTTGCATGTGAGCCCCTGAGTTGTATGTGATCATGCACAGATGCGTGAGAGATGTAAATGTATGTTGTTGAAGAACAAAGGACCTGTGTGTCTCTGAATACATTTGTTACTAGCCTAGAGATCTAGTAGTGTGTGCTGAGATTTTAGGTTGGGTGCACCCTCCTGAAAGATAAGATGTCAATTCTTTGATAACAGCACAAGAGCAAATGTCATATGATGTGGTTTCCAGTGTTTTGTCATGTCATGCTTATAAGTAATCTTGAAGCCTGCTAAATGCTTGGACCTTGTTTTTCCACTCATGAGCTTGTTCGCTGAGCTCTTGCATCACCTTCTGATAACTTTTGGTTGGGTCTCCGGGGTTCTCCCTTCCTTTTGAATTTTTGAGTCAGTTGCCTTTCTGTTCTGCCTGGCTTTTGAGCTTGGCTGGTCTTCTGTCCAGGTGGGCATTTTGCATCTGTGTTTGTGTGACTGTTCTGCCTGTTTTTTGATGCCCTAACTGTTACAGGTATGCTCAGATGTGGGTTACATGATCACTGTGCCACTAGAACCAAGCTATGTCTGGCTGATGAGCCCTAGAAAGGGTGAAACTGGTCCTGGTTGCTTGTATTTTAGTTCAGGAAGGACCTGGCCCGGCAGTTCAGGCTGGACTGTTCCCATTGGAGCAGGGTCAAGACTGATATGCATATGGCTTGGCCCAAACTGAGGTGACATGGTAGCTGAAAAAGGATGGACTGGGGTGCAGCCCTGAGTTATTGCCAGTGGTTGAGATTCACGCATTGCATCCCTCACCTTGTTTTCGCCGCCTGGCTCCACTGCCTACTACTCTGCAGTGTTTCATTTTTTTGGGTGTTTAGCTGTGCTTGTAGTGTGATGAACTCATGAGCTTACTGACCTGGTATATCCTCATATAGCAAGGATTGGAATGAGGAATAGCTAAGTATAATGTGCTGATTATTTGGTAATCTTCACTCCTCCAATAACCTTTCCTGATCCCTGTACTTAGGTAAACCCTCCCTTCCTGTTTCCATGGAGTTAGCTGCCGTTGCTTGGTTTTGACAGGACATTATGCAGGTAGGCTTTTTTTTATAGGCCCCCCTGATCTGCTGTAAAAGGTGGAGGTAGATATTGTTTTGGTGGTGTCTGAGGTAAGTACTGGGAAAAGGAATGATAATCTATGAAGTTTAGCTTTATGTAATTAGAGCATTACTAACGTACAAGTTACATTACCAGATATATTGTTACCGAAGGTAAGTAACTTGCACAACTGATAGAGACTTCTAGTTGCAGATTCCTTACCTTAAAATACATACCTGAGCAATACCATCCCCGTTGGTGAGCTGCGAACTAAGATCACACCAAAACGTCTTGGAGGACCTCTGCAGACCTGACTGTCCAGGCAGTAATGCTTGGTGAACGTATGCAAAGATGCCCACGTCGCCGCCTGGCAGATATCCAGGACTGGAACTCTGCATACTAATGTTGTGGTAGCAGCAGTTGCTCTGGTAGAATGAGCGCACAAACCCTCAGGGGGTGGTTTTTTCACCACTTAACCCACAAAGAGTTGATCATCCACCCGGAAATCTTTGGTATGAATTAGGTAGAATGCCAATGCCCTTTTTGGAATAAGGCTATGGAGTTTCTCCTCCTCGTGAGAGGGTTGTGGGGGTGCGTAGAAAGTAGGCAAGGTGATTGATTAGCATACGTGAAAAGGTGTCACCACTTTAGGAAGGAAGCCCTGGTATGAAGCACCCCCTTGTCAGGATGTACTGCTAGGAATGGTGGCTTCAAAGAGAGAGCCTGAAACTCACTCACTCTGTGAAAAGAGGTGATGGCAATCAAGAAGGCAGTTTTAAGGGTTAAGAGCCATAGGGGACAGTTGTCGAGCGGCTCGAAAGGAGCACACATGAGGTGTGTGAGGACCAAGTTTAAATCCCACTGGGGCATTATGAACTGGATAGGAGGAAACATATGTGTGAGTCCTTTGAGTAACCTTCCACCAATGGGAGATTTGAACACAGAAGGTTGGTCAGGTAGCCTTAAAAAGGAAGAGACGGCAGACAAATAGCCCTTGAGGGTGACCAGAGCAGAGCCCTGCTGGGCAAGAGAGAGAATAAAGAGGAGAATTCTCTGAGAGAGGTGCAGCGAGGGGATCAACAGACTTGTTGATACACAATGTCACAAATTTCTTCCAGCGACAGGTGTATACCGTTTTGATGGAGTGATGCCTAGCTGCATGATAACATCACAGACTTCAGGCATAAAGTCGAAAGCTGTCAACTGCCGCAATTCAATCTCCACCCAAGGAGGCGGAGACTAGACAGGTTCAGGTGAATGACCATCTCCTGCTGCTGCGACAGAAGATCCACCGGGAAGTGCAGTCTGAGTGGCGGATCGATGGCCATGCTCAATAGCTCGGGATACCAGACTCTTTGTGCCCAGTCCACAGCCACAAGGATTACTTGGGCCCGGTCAAGCCTGATCTTCTTCAGAACTCCGGGCAGGATTGGTATTGGCCGGAAGGCATACAGGAGGCCTGAGCTCCACTTGTGACGAAAAGCATCGCTGACCGAGTGTTGTCTTGGAAACTTCAACTTGAAAAACAGCTGACACATTGCATGTTCTCTGCGGAGGTGAACAGATCTAACCACGGCTCTCCCCACTACTGAAAGAGACCTTGCGCTACCTCCAGATGGAGACACCGTGCATGATCGACAATGGCTGAGTTCGTCTCCTCTGATGTTCAGAGAGCCTGCCAGATGTTGAACCACCAGTGAATTGCCCTGGCGTTCCAGCCATGTCCACAGAGAAAGAGCCACTTCGCCCAGCTTGTTGCAGTAACACCTGCACCGCTTTCCCTTTGAGAGAGGGAAGGAATGCTTTCAATGCAAGTCGGATCGACAAAAGGTTGATGTGGAGCTCGGACTCTGCCAGAGGCCAGGGGCCTTTTATATCCACCTCTCCCATCTGGCCGCCCCATCCCAGGAGTGAACCATCTGTCAGTACTGAGAGATCTGGGTGGGGAAGGGAGAGGGATCTGCCATTGACCCAATCTTGATTCAACAACCAGGTATTTTGCAGTTCGCTCTGAGATCTGGACCATGTCAGAGAGATTCCTCTGATGGTGCGCCCACTGGAACATCAGTTCCCACTGCAGAACCTGCATAAGCCATCTTGCATGTTGGACCAGCAGGTTGCGGGAGGTCATGAGGCCCAGCAGACTCAGAAGCATTCTCACCAAAATCAAGGATAGAGGCTGAAACATTGGGATCATAGCCCGAATATCTTGGACTCGCTTTTCGGGAGGATAAGGCGAAACTGCACTGTGTCCAGAACAGCTCAGATTAAAGGAAATGTCTGAGAGGGAGTCAGGTGTGACTTTGCCATATTTATATTAAACCCCAGCGAATGCAGGAGGTTCACCGTAGGCTGGAGTTGGGAGACAACTTTTTGGGGCATGTCTGCCTTCAACAGCCAGTCGTCGAGTTAGGGTAACACTGAAACCTCTAACCTGTGCAGGTGAGCTGCAACCACTACCATCACTTTCATGCACACCGAGTGGCTCTGGTAAGGCCAAAGGGGAGCATGGTGAACTGAAAGTGCTTGTGATCTACCACGAATCAGAAGTAACGTGTGTGGGCTGGCAGGACGGGAATGTGAAAATAGGCATTGTGCAAGGATGGGTCATGAACCCAAAAGCTTTGAGGGAGTGGTCCCTGAAGTTCATGCTCTGCGTCGCTCCCAGTCTTGTTCGAGAGGAAGGTCAGGAGACCGGTCACAGAGTCATCACCACTCCTCCTCCTGGTCCAAGTCATCCGGACGGTCAAGTCACAAGAAGGAGAAGTCGAAGAAGGCCAAACATTCTTCAACTTCACCCCGTCACTCGTACGACGTGACGCAGGAAGAACATTGACGGTCTAGGCCTCAGTCTTCGGAGCCTCCGTCTGGGTCTGCTCAGCACCTCCCTGATTTTCGGGAGCCGGTGCCACCCCTTCCCAACTTAAAGAATTTTATGAGTCCATGCGCCTCATCTTTGGGCAGACTGACCAACCCTCGGCGCCTTCAGGCCCGGGGGAGATGGTGAGGGCCCCTTGGGTTCCAAGTTGTTAGTTTCATCCCCAACTCCAGAGGGCACCTCCGGATCTGTAGGAAAGTACCATCTTGCCTGGCATGTTACCCCCATTTTTCACTGTATACTGTATATGTTGTTTTAGTTGTATGTGTCACTGGGACCCTGCCAGCCAGGGCCCCAGTGCTCATAAGTGTGCCTGACTGTGTTACCTGTGTTATGACTAACTGTCTCACTGAGGCTCTGCTATCCAGAACCTCAGTGGTTATGCTCTCTCATTTCTTTCCAAATTGTCACTAAAGGGCTAGTGACCAATTTCACCAATTCACATTGGCATACTGGAACACCCTTATAATTCCCTAGTATATGGTACTGAGGTACCCAGGGTATTGGGGTTCCAGGAGAGCCCTATGGGCTGCAGCATTTCTTTTGCCACCCATAGGGAGCTCTGACAATTCTTACACAGGCCTGTCACTGCAGCCTGAGTGAAATAATGCACACATTATTTCACAGCCATTTTCACTGCACTTAAGTAACTTACAAGTCACCTATATGTCTAACCTTTACTTAGTAAAGGTTAGGTGCAAAGTTACTTAGTGTGTGGGCACCCTGGCACTAGCCAAGGTGCTCCCACATTGTTCAGGGCAAATTCCCCAGACTTTGTGAGTGCGGGGACACCATTACACGCGTGCACTACACATAGGTCAATACCTATGTGTAGCTTCACAATGGTAACTCCGAATATGGCCATGTAACATGTCTAAGATCATGGAATTGCTCCCTCTATGCCATCCTGGCATTGTTGGCACAATCCCATGATCCCACGGGTCTGTAGCTCAGACCCGGGGACTGCCAAACTGCCTTTTCAGGGGTTTCACTGCAGCTGCTGCCAACCCCTCAGACAGGTGTCTGCCCTCCTGGGGTCCAGCCAGGCTTGGCCCAGGATGGCAGAACAACGGACTTCCTCAGAGAGAGGGTGTTACACCCTCTCCCTTTGGAAAAAGGTGTTAAGGCAGGGGAGGAGTAGCCTCCCCCAGCCTCTGGAAATGCTTTCATGGGCACAGATGGTGCCCATTTCTGCATAAGCCAGTCTACACCGGTTCAGGGACCCCTCAGCCCTGCTCTGGCGCAAAACTGGACAAAGGAAAGGGGAGTGACGACTCCCCTGACCTGCACCTCCCCTGGGAGGTGCCCAGAGCTCCTCCAGTGTGCTCCAGACCTCTGCCATCTTGGAAACAGAGGTGCTGCTGGCAGACTGGACTGCTCTGAGTGGCCAGGGCCAGCAGGTGACATCAGAGACTCCTTCTGATAGGCTCCTTCAGGTGTTGCTAGCCTATCCTCTCTCCTAAGTAGCCAAACCCTCTTTTCTGGCTATTTAGGGTCTCTGCTTTGGGGAATTCCTTAGATAACGAATGCAAGAGCTCATCAGAGTTCCTCTGCATCTCTCTCTTCACCTTCTGCCAAGGAATCGACTGCTGACCGCGCTGGAAGCCTGCAAAACTGCAACAAAGTAGCTGAGACGACTACTGCAACTCTGTAACACTGATCCTACCGCCTTCTTGACTGTTTTCCTGGTGGTGCATGCTGTGGGGGTAGTCTGCCTCCCCTCTGCACTAGAAGCTCCGAAGAAATCTCCTGTGGGCCGACGGAATCGTCCCCCTGCAACCGCAGGCACCAAAGAACTGCATTACCGGTACCCTGGGTCTCCTCCCAGCACGACGAGCGAGGTCCCTTGAATCCAGCGACTTTGTCCAAGTGACTCCCACAGTCCAGTGACTCTTCAGTCCAAGTTTGGTGGAGGTAAGTCCTTGCCTTCCCACGCCAGACTGCATTGCTGGGAACCGCGACTTTTGTAGCTACTCCGGCCTCTGTGCACTTCCGACGGAAATCCTTTGTGCACAGCCAAGCCTGGGTCCACGGCACTCTAACCTGCATTGCACGACTTTCTAAGTTGTCCTCCGGCGGCGTGGGACTCCTTTGTGCGACTTCGGGTGAGCACTGTTTCACTCCTCTTCGTAGTGCCTGTTCCGACACTTCTGCGGGTGCTGCCTGCTTCTGAGAGGGCTCCTTGTCTTGCTCGACGCCCACTCTGTCCCCAGACGCAATTGGCGACATCCTGGTCCCTCCTGGGCCACAGCAGCATCCAAAAACCCTAACCGCACGATTTGAAGCTAGCAAGGCTTGTTGGCGGTCTTTCGGCGGGAACTCTCCACGGCGTGGGGGATCCATCCTCCAAAGGGGAAGTCTCTAGCCCTTGTCGTTCCTGCAGAAACCACAGCTTCTACTGTCCAGTAGCAGCTTCTTTATACCCACAGCTGGCATTTCCTGGGCATCTGCCCATCTCCGACTTGCTTGTGACTTTTGGACTTGGTCCCCTTGTTCCACAGGTACCCTCGACTGGAAATCCATTGTTGTTGCATTGCTGGTTTGTGTCTTTCCTGCAGAATTCCCCTATCACAACTTCTTTGTCCTTTGGGGAACTTTAGTGCACTTTGCACTCACTTTTCAGGGTCTTGGGGTGGGCTATTTTTCTAACCCTCACTGTTTTCTTACAGTCCCAGCGACCCTCTACAAGGTCACATAGGTTTGGGGTCCATTCGTGGTTCGCATTCCACTTTTGGAGTATATGGTTTGTGTTGCCCCTATCCCTATGTGTCCCCATTGCATCCTATTGTAACTATACATTGTTTGCACTGTTTTCTAAGACTATACTGCATATTTTTGGTATTGTGTACATATATCTTGTGTATATTTGCTATCCTCATACTGAGGGTACTCACTGAGATACTTTGGCATATTGTCATAAAAATAAAGTACCTTTATTTTTAGTATATCTGTGTATTGTGTTTTCCTATGATATTGTGCAAGTGACACTAGTGGTACTGTAGGAGCTTCACTCGTCTCCTAGTTCAGCCTAAGCTGCTCTGCTAAGCTACCATTATCTATCAGCCTAAGCTGTTAGACACCCTATACACTAATAAGAGATACATGGCCCTGGTGCAAGGTGTAAGTACCCCTTGGTACTCACTACAAGCCAGTCCAGCCTCCTACATTGGTTGTGCAGCGGTGGGATAAGTGCTTTGTAACTACTTACCACTTTTGTCATTGTACTTTTCATAAGAGAAAAATATACAAAACAAGTTCAGTGTATGTACACCTAACCAAAATGTTTTGCATTTCCTCTTTTCACTCTTTTCTAAGTGCTGAAAAGTACTTCTAAACTTTCTAAATGTTCTTAAAAAGTTTAAAAAGTTTTTTTCTGTCTTTCCAAAAGTTCTGAAAAACTTTTTCTTCACTTTTTCTATCACTTAAACACTGTCTAAAGTGTCTGGCACAGGCCAAACTGTTGATCTGTCCAAACTTGCATATGATCACCTTAGCTGGAAAGGAGCAAGGAGTCTCTGCATAGAGAGAGGTTTAAGTGTAGGGAAGAATCCCCCCAGAGAACTGTTGGTTAACATGCTTATAGAAAAGGATAAGGCCAGAGGTGCCCCATCTGTTGAAAAAGTAGCTAATGGTTCCCAATCTGATCCAGGGACTCCCCTAGAAAAAGATTCAGGAAAGAAACTTCCTAGCCTGCCCATTACTAGACAGCCTAGCATAGTTGGTACTGATGTAGATTCACACCATACTGATAGTGTTGTTTCACATCATAGCAAGAGTATTCCTTCTCACCACAGTAGAAGTGATGTTTCTGTTAACCAAGCTGTTAGGATGCCTTCTGTAAGGGATGGGTCTCCTTCTGTTCATTCTTACCATACCTCTGTTTCAAGGCATGTCCCTCCCACCCACCCTGATGACAGATTGTTAGAAAGGGAGCTCAATAGATTGAGAGTGGAACAAACCAGACTGAAGCTCAAGAAGCAACAGCTGGATTTGGATAGACAATGCTTAGAAGTGGAGAGAGAAAGACAGAAATTGGGTTTAGAAACCCATGGTGACAGCAGCAGTATTCCCCATAGTCATCCTGGAAAAGAGCATGATTCTAGGAAAATGCACAAATTACTTTCGGAATGGACTACGAATTCGACTGCATTTACCATGATGCATTGGGGTTGGACTTTGTTGCTGGAGTGTAGGCAGTGTGCTCCCTTTCTTTGTAATTTTGTCTTTGGACGGCTCCCTTGAGCCACGGCTGACGAGCCTTGGGAGGCACCTGTGCGCCATGAGAGGTACATAAACCTGAGAAAACATTTGGCGGCATTTCAAGCAAGCCCCTATACCATGCTGCTCCCTGCTGATGATGGGCTAAACCCAGAAACACGTGTACAGGGATAAACAGCACTTGCTGCGCCTACAGAGGTGAAAGACTTTATTACTTTCGGAATGGACTACGAATTCGACTGCATTTACCATGATGCATTGGGGTTGGACTTTGTTGCTGGAGTGTAGGCAGTGTGCTCCCTTTCTTTGTAATTTTGTCTTTGGACGGCTCCCTTGAGCCACGGCTGACGAGCCTTGGGAGGCACCTGTGCGCCATGAGAGGTACATAAACCTGAGAAAACATTTGGCGGCATTTCAAGCAAGCCCCTATACCATGCTGCTCCCTGCTGATGATGGGCTAAACCCAGAAACACGTGTACAGGGATAAACAGCACTTGCTGCGCCTACAGAGGTGAAAGACTTTATTACTTTCGGAATGGACTACGAATTCGACTGCATTTACCATGATGCATTGGGGTTGGACTTTGTTGCTGGAGTGTAGGCAGTGTGCTCCCTTTCTTTGTAATTTTGTCTTTGGACGGCTCCCTTGAGCCACGGCTGACGAGCCTTGGGAGGCACCTGTGCGCCATGAGAGGTACATAAACCTGAGAAAACATTTGGCGGCATTTCAAGCAAGCCCCTATACCATGCTGCTCCCTGCTGATGATGGGCTAAACCCAGAAACACGTGTACAGGGATAAACAGCACTTGCTGCGCCTACAGAGGTGAAAGACTTTATTACTTTCGGAATGGACTACGAATTCGACTGCATTTACCATGATGCATTGGGGTTGGACTTTGTTGCTGGAGTGTAGGCAGTGTGCTCCCTTTCTTTGTAATTTTGTCTTTGGACGGCTCCCTTGAGCCACGGCTGACGAGCCTTGGGAGGCACCTGTGCGCCATGAGAGGTACATAAACCTGAGAAAACATTTGGCGGCATTTCAAGCAAGCCCCTATACCATGCTGCTCCCTGCTGATGATGGGCTAAACCCAGAAACACGTGTACAGGGATAAACAGCACTTGCTGCGCCTACAGAGGTGAAAGACTTTATTACTTTCGGAATGGACTACGAATTCGACTGCATTTACCATGATGCATTGGGGTTGGACTTTGTTGCTGGAGTGTAGGCAGTGTGCTCCCTTTCTTTGTAATTTTGTCTTTGGACGGCTCCCTTGAGCCACGGCTGACGAGCCTTGGGAGGCACCTGTGCGCCATGAGAGGTACATAAACCTGAGAAAACATTTGGCGGCATTTCAAGCAAGCCCCTATACCATGCTGCTCCCTGCTGATGATGGGCTAAACCCAGAAACACGTGTACAGGGATAAACAGCACTTGCTGCGCCTACAGAGGTGAAAGACTTTATTACTTTCGGAATGGACTACGAATTCGACTGCATTTACCATGATGCATTGGGGTTGGACTTTGTTGCTGGAGTGTAGGCAGTGTGCTCCCTTTCTTTGTAATTTTGTCTTTGGACGGCTCCCTTGAGCCACGGCTGACGAGCCTTGGGAGGCACCTGTGCGCCATGAGAGGTACATAAACCTGAGAAAACATTTGGCGGCATTTCAAGCAAGCCCCTATACCATGCTGCTCCCTGCTGATGATGGGCTAAACCCAGAAACACGTGTACAGGGATAAACAGCACTTGCTGCGCCTACAGAGGTGAAAGACTTTATTACTTTCGGAATGGACTACGAATTCGACTGCATTTACCATGATGCATTGGGGTTGGACTTTGTTGCTGGAGTGTAGGCAGTGTGCTCCCTTTCTTTGTAATTTTGTCTTTGGACGGCTCCCTTGAGCCACGGCTGACGAGCCTTGGGAGGCACCTGTGCGCCATGAGAGGTACATAAACCTGAGAAAACATTTGGCGGCATTTCAAGCAAGCCCCTATACCATGCTGCTCCCTGCTGATGATGGGCTAAACCCAGAAACACGTGTACAGGGATAAACAGCACTTGCTGCGCCTACAGAGGTGAAAGACTTTATTACTTTCGGAATGGACTACGAATTCGACTGCATTTACCATGATGCATTGGGGTTGGACTTTGTTGCTGGAGTGTAGGCAGTGTGCTCCCTTTCTTTGTAATTTTGTCTTTGGACGGCTCCCTTGAGCCACGGCTGACGAGCCTTGGGAGGCACCTGTGCGCCATGAGAGGTACATAAACCTGAGAAAACATTTGGCGGCATTTCAAGCAAGCCCCTATACCATGCTGCTCCCTGCTGATGATGGGCTAAACCCAGAAACACGTGTACAGGGATAAACAGCACTTGCTGCGCCTACAGAGGTGAAAGACTTTATTACTTTCGGAATGGACTACGAATTCGACTGCATTTACCATGATGCATTGGGGTTGGACTTTGTTGCTGGAGTGTAGGCAGTGTGCTCCCTTTCTTTGTAATTTTGTCTTTGGACGGCTCCCTTGAGCCACGGCTGACGAGCCTTGGGAGGCACCTGTGCGCCATGAGAGGTACATAAACCTGAGAAAACATTTGGCGGCATTTCAAGCAAGCCCCTATACCATGCTGCTCCCTGCTGATGATGGGCTAAACCCAGAAACACGTGTACAGGGATAAACAGCACTTGCTGCGCCTACAGAGGTGAAAGACTTTATTACTTTCGGAATGGACTACGAATTCGACTGCATTTACCATGATGCATTGGGGTTGGACTTTGTTGCTGGAGTGTAGGCAGTGTGCTCCCTTTCTTTGTAATTTTGTCTTTGGACGGCTCCCTTGAGCCACGGCTGACGAGCCTTGGGAGGCACCTGTGCGCCATGAGAGGTACATAAACCTGAGAAAACATTTGGCGGCATTTCAAGCAAGCCCCTATACCATGCTGCTCCCTGCTGATGATGGGCTAAACCCAGAAACACGTGTACAGGGATAAACAGCACTTGCTGCGCCTACAGAGGTGAAAGACTTTATTACTTTCGGAATGGACTACGAATTCGACTGCATTTACCATGATGCATTGGGGTTGGACTTTGTTGCTGGAGTGTAGGCAGTGTGCTCCCTTTCTTTGTAATTTTGTCTTTGGACGGCTCCCTTGAGCCACGGCTGACGAGCCTTGGGAGGCACCTGTGCGCCATGAGAGGTACATAAACCTGAGAAAACATTTGGCGGCATTTCAAGCAAGCCCCTATACCATGCTGCTCCCTGCTGATGATGGGCTAAACCCAGAAACACGTGTACAGGGATAAACAGCACTTGCTGCGCCTACAGAGGTGAAAGACTTTATTACTTTCGGAATGGACTACGAATTCGACTGCATTTACCATGATGCATTGGGGTTGGACTTTGTTGCTGGAGTGTAGGCAGTGTGCTCCCTTTCTTTGTAATTTTGTCTTTGGACGGCTCCCTTGAGCCACGGCTGACGAGCCTTGGGAGGCACCTGTGCGCCATGAGAGGTACATAAACCTGAGAAAACATTTGGCGGCATTTCAAGCAAGCCCCTATACCATGCTGCTCCCTGCTGATGATGGGCTAAACCCAGAAACACGTGTACAGGGATAAACAGCACTTGCTGCGCCTACAGAGGTGAAAGACTTTATTACTTTCGGAATGGACTACGAATTCGACTGCATTTACCATGATGCATTGGGGTTGGACTTTGTTGCTGGAGTGTAGGCAGTGTGCTCCCTTTCTTTGTAATTTTGTCTTTGGACGGCTCCCTTGAGCCACGGCTGACGAGCCTTGGGAGGCACCTGTGCGCCATGAGAGGTACATAAACCTGAGAAAACATTTGGCGGCATTTCAAGCAAGCCCCTATACCATGCTGCTCCCTGCTGATGATGGGCTAAACCCAGAAACACGTGTACAGGGATAAACAGCACTTGCTGCGCCTACAGAGGTGAAAGACTTTATTACTTTCGGAATGGACTACGAATTCGACTGCATTTACCATGATGCATTGGGGTTGGACTTTGTTGCTGGAGTGTAGGCAGTGTGCTCCCTTTCTTTGTAATTTTGTCTTTGGACGGCTCCCTTGAGCCACGGCTGACGAGCCTTGGGAGGCACCTGTGCGCCATGAGAGGTACATAAACCTGAGAAAACATTTGGCGGCATTTCAAGCAAGCCCCTATACCATGCTGCTCCCTGCTGATGATGGGCTAAACCCAGAAACACGTGTACAGGGATAAACAGCACTTGCTGCGCCTACAGAGGTGAAAGACTTTATTACTTTCGGAATGGACTACGAATTCGACTGCATTTACCATGATGCATTGGGGTTGGACTTTGTTGCTGGAGTGTAGGCAGTGTGCTCCCTTTCTTTGTAATTTTGTCTTTGGACGGCTCCCTTGAGCCACGGCTGACGAGCCTTGGGAGGCACCTGTGCGCCATGAGAGGTACATAAACCTGAGAAAACATTTGGCGGCATTTCAAGCAAGCCCCTATACCATGCTGCTCCCTGCTGATGATGGGCTAAACCCAGAAACACGTGTACAGGGATAAACAGCACTTGCTGCGCCTACAGAGGTGAAAGACTTTATTACTTTCGGAATGGACTACGAATTCGACTGCATTTACCATGATGCATTGGGGTTGGACTTTGTTGCTGGAGTGTAGGCAGTGTGCTCCCTTTCTTTGTAATTTTGTCTTTGGACGGCTCCCTTGAGCCACGGCTGACGAGCCTTGGGAGGCACCTGTGCGCCATGAGAGGTACATAAACCTGAGAAAACATTTGGCGGCATTTCAAGCAAGCCCCTATACCATGCTGCTCCCTGCTGATGATGGGCTAAACCCAGAAACACGTGTACAGGGATAAACAGCACTTGCTGCGCCTACAGAGGTGAAAGACTTTATTACTTTCGGAATGGACTACGAATTCGACTGCATTTACCATGATGCATTGGGGTTGGACTTTGTTGCTGGAGTGTAGGCAGTGTGCTCCCTTTCTTTGTAATTTTGTCTTTGGACGGCTCCCTTGAGCCACGGCTGACGAGCCTTGGGAGGCACCTGTGCGCCATGAGAGGTACATAAACCTGAGAAAACATTTGGCGGCATTTCAAGCAAGCCCCTATACCATGCTGCTCCCTGCTGATGATGGGCTAAACCCAGAAACACGTGTACAGGGATAAACAGCACTTGCTGCGCCTACAGAGGTGAAAGACTTTATTACTTTCGGAATGGACTACGAATTCGACTGCATTTACCATGATGCATTGGGGTTGGACTTTGTTGCTGGAGTGTAGGCAGTGTGCTCCCTTTCTTTGTAATTTTGTCTTTGGACGGCTCCCTTGAGCCACGGCTGACGAGCCTTGGGAGGCACCTGTGCGCCATGAGAGGTACATAAACCTGAGAAAACATTTGGCGGCATTTCAAGCAAGCCCCTATACCATGCTGCTCCCTGCTGATGATGGGCTAAACCCAGAAACACGTGTACAGGGATAAACAGCACTTGCTGCGCCTACAGAGGTGAAAGACTTTATTACTTTCGGAATGGACTACGAATTCGACTGCATTTACCATGATGCATTGGGGTTGGACTTTGTTGCTGGAGTGTAGGCAGTGTGCTCCCTTTCTTTGTAATTTTGTCTTTGGACGGCTCCCTTGAGCCACGGCTGACGAGCCTTGGGAGGCACCTGTGCGCCATGAGAGGTACATAAACCTGAGAAAACATTTGGCGGCATTTCAAGCAAGCCCCTATACCATGCTGCTCCCTGCTGATGATGGGCTAAACCCAGAAACACGTGTACAGGGATAAACAGCACTTGCTGCGCCTACAGAGGTGAAAGACTTTATTACTTTCGGAATGGACTACGAATTCGACTGCATTTACCATGATGCATTGGGGTTGGACTTTGTTGCTGGAGTGTAGGCAGTGTGCTCCCTTTCTTTGTAATTTTGTCTTTGGACGGCTCCCTTGAGCCACGGCTGACGAGCCTTGGGAGGCACCTGTGCGCCATGAGAGGTACATAAACCTGAGAAAACATTTGGCGGCATTTCAAGCAAGCCCCTATACCATGCTGCTCCCTGCTGATGATGGGCTAAACCCAGAAACACGTGTACAGGGATAAACAGCACTTGCTGCGCCTACAGAGGTGAAAGACTTTATTACTTTCGGAATGGACTACGAATTCGACTGCATTTACCATGATGCATTGGGGTTGGACTTTGTTGCTGGAGTGTAGGCAGTGTGCTCCCTTTCTTTGTAATTTTGTCTTTGGACGGCTCCCTTGAGCCACGGCTGACGAGCCTTGGGAGGCACCTGTGCGCCATGAGAGGTACATAAACCTGAGAAAACATTTGGCGGCATTTCAAGCAAGCCCCTATACCATGCTGCTCCCTGCTGATGATGGGCTAAACCCAGAAACACGTGTACAGGGATAAACAGCACTTGCTGCGCCTACAGAGGTGAAAGACTTTATTACTTTCGGAATGGACTACGAATTCGACTGCATTTACCATGATGCATTGGGGTTGGACTTTGTTGCTGGAGTGTAGGCAGTGTGCTCCCTTTCTTTGTAATTTTGTCTTTGGACGGCTCCCTTGAGCCACGGCTGACGAGCCTTGGGAGGCACCTGTGCGCCATGAGAGGTACATAAACCTGAGAAAACATTTGGCGGCATTTCAAGCAAGCCCCTATACCATGCTGCTCCCTGCTGATGATGGGCTAAACCCAGAAACACGTGTACAGGGATAAACAGCACTTGCTGCGCCTACAGAGGTGAAAGACTTTATTACTTTCGGAATGGACTACGAATTCGACTGCATTTACCATGATGCATTGGGGTTGGACTTTGTTGCTGGAGTGTAGGCAGTGTGCTCCCTTTCTTTGTAATTTTGTCTTTGGACGGCTCCCTTGAGCCACGGCTGACGAGCCTTGGGAGGCACCTGTGCGCCATGAGAGGTACATAAACCTGAGAAAACATTTGGCGGCATTTCAAGCAAGCCCCTATACCATGCTGCTCCCTGCTGATGATGGGCTAAACCCAGAAACACGTGTACAGGGATAAACAGCACTTGCTGCGCCTACAGAGGTGAAAGACTTTATTACTTTCGGAATGGACTACGAATTCGACTGCATTTACCATGATGCATTGGGGTTGGACTTTGTTGCTGGAGTGTAGGCAGTGTGCTCCCTTTCTTTGTAATTTTGTCTTTGGACGGCTCCCTTGAGCCACGGCTGACGAGCCTTGGGAGGCACCTGTGCGCCATGAGAGGTACATAAACCTGAGAAAACATTTGGCGGCATTTCAAGCAAGCCCCTATACCATGCTGCTCCCTGCTGATGATGGGCTAAACCCAGAAACACGTGTACAGGGATAAACAGCACTTGCTGCGCCTACAGAGGTGAAAGACTTTATTACTTTCGGAATGGACTACGAATTCGACTGCATTTACCATGATGCATTGGGGTTGGACTTTGTTGCTGGAGTGTAGGCAGTGTGCTCCCTTTCTTTGTAATTTTGTCTTTGGACGGCTCCCTTGAGCCACGGCTGACGAGCCTTGGGAGGCACCTGTGCGCCATGAGAGGTACATAAACCTGAGAAAACATTTGGCGGCATTTCAAGCAAGCCCCTATACCATGCTGCTCCCTGCTGATGATGGGCTAAACCCAGAAACACGTGTACAGGGATAAACAGCACTTGCTGCGCCTACAGAGGTGAAAGACTTTATTACTTTCGGAATGGACTACGAATTCGACTGCATTTACCATGATGCATTGGGGTTGGACTTTGTTGCTGGAGTGTAGGCAGTGTGCTCCCTTTCTTTGTAATTTTGTCTTTGGACGGCTCCCTTGAGCCACGGCTGACGAGCCTTGGGAGGCACCTGTGCGCCATGAGAGGTACATAAACCTGAGAAAACATTTGGCGGCATTTCAAGCAAGCCCCTATACCATGCTGCTCCCTGCTGATGATGGGCTAAACCCAGAAACACGTGTACAGGGATAAACAGCACTTGCTGCGCCTACAGAGGTGAAAGACTTTATTACTTTCGGAATGGACTACGAATTCGACTGCATTTACCATGATGCATTGGGGTTGGACTTTGTTGCTGGAGTGTAGGCAGTGTGCTCCCTTTCTTTGTAATTTTGTCTTTGGACGGCTCCCTTGAGCCACGGCTGACGAGCCTTGGGAGGCACCTGTGCGCCATGAGAGGTACATAAACCTGAGAAAACATTTGGCGGCATTTCAAGCAAGCCCCTATACCATGCTGCTCCCTGCTGATGATGGGCTAAACCCAGAAACACGTGTACAGGGATAAACAGCACTTGCTGCGCCTACAGAGGTGAAAGACTTTATTACTTTCGGAATGGACTACGAATTCGACTGCATTTACCATGATGCATTGGGGTTGGACTTTGTTGCTGGAGTGTAGGCAGTGTGCTCCCTTTCTTTGTAATTTTGTCTTTGGACGGCTCCCTTGAGCCACGGCTGACGAGCCTTGGGAGGCACCTGTGCGCCATGAGAGGTACATAAACCTGAGAAAACATTTGGCGGCATTTCAAGCAAGCCCCTATACCATGCTGCTCCCTGCTGATGATGGGCTAAACCCAGAAACACGTGTACAGGGATAAACAGCACTTGCTGCGCCTACAGAGGTGAAAGACTTTATTACTTTCGGAATGGACTACGAATTCGACTGCATTTACCATGATGCATTGGGGTTGGACTTTGTTGCTGGAGTGTAGGCAGTGTGCTCCCTTTCTTTGTAATTTTGTCTTTGGACGGCTCCCTTGAGCCACGGCTGACGAGCCTTGGGAGGCACCTGTGCGCCATGAGAGGTACATAAACCTGAGAAAACATTTGGCGGCATTTCAAGCAAGCCCCTATACCATGCTGCTCCCTGCTGATGATGGGCTAAACCCAGAAACACGTGTACAGGGATAAACAGCACTTGCTGCGCCTACAGAGGTGAAAGACTTTATTACTTTCGGAATGGACTACGAATTCGACTGCATTTACCATGATGCATTGGGGTTGGACTTTGTTGCTGGAGTGTAGGCAGTGTGCTCCCTTTCTTTGTAATTTTGTCTTTGGACGGCTCCCTTGAGCCACGGCTGACGAGCCTTGGGAGGCACCTGTGCGCCATGAGAGGTACATAAACCTGAGAAAACATTTGGCGGCATTTCAAGCAAGCCCCTATACCATGCTGCTCCCTGCTGATGATGGGCTAAACCCAGAAACACGTGTACAGGGATAAACAGCACTTGCTGCGCCTACAGAGGTGAAAGACTTTATTACTTTCGGAATGGACTACGAATTCGACTGCATTTACCATGATGCATTGGGGTTGGACTTTGTTGCTGGAGTGTAGGCAGTGTGCTCCCTTTCTTTGTAATTTTGTCTTTGGACGGCTCCCTTGAGCCACGGCTGACGAGCCTTGGGAGGCACCTGTGCGCCATGAGAGGTACATAAACCTGAGAAAACATTTGGCGGCATTTCAAGCAAGCCCCTATACCATGCTGCTCCCTGCTGATGATGGGCTAAACCCAGAAACACGTGTACAGGGATAAACAGCACTTGCTGCGCCTACAGAGGTGAAAGACTTTATTACTTTCGGAATGGACTACGAATTCGACTGCATTTACCATGATGCATTGGGGTTGGACTTTGTTGCTGGAGTGTAGGCAGTGTGCTCCCTTTCTTTGTAATTTTGTCTTTGGACGGCTCCCTTGAGCCACGGCTGACGAGCCTTGGGAGGCACCTGTGCGCCATGAGAGGTACATAAACCTGAGAAAACATTTGGCGGCATTTCAAGCAAGCCCCTATACCATGCTGCTCCCTGCTGATGATGGGCTAAACCCAGAAACACGTGTACAGGGATAAACAGCACTTGCTGCGCCTACAGAGGTGAAAGACTTTATTACTTTCGGAATGGACTACGAATTCGACTGCATTTACCATGATGCATTGGGGTTGGACTTTGTTGCTGGAGTGTAGGCAGTGTGCTCCCTTTCTTTGTAATTTTGTCTTTGGACGGCTCCCTTGAGCCACGGCTGACGAGCCTTGGGAGGCACCTGTGCGCCATGAGAGGTACATAAACCTGAGAAAACATTTGGCGGCATTTCAAGCAAGCCCCTATACCATGCTGCTCCCTGCTGATGATGGGCTAAACCCAGAAACACGTGTACAGGGATAAACAGCACTTGCTGCGCCTACAGAGGTGAAAGACTTTATTACTTTCGGAATGGACTACGAATTCGACTGCATTTACCATGATGCATTGGGGTTGGACTTTGTTGCTGGAGTGTAGGCAGTGTGCTCCCTTTCTTTGTAATTTTGTCTTTGGACGGCTCCCTTGAGCCACGGCTGACGAGCCTTGGGAGGCACCTGTGCGCCATGAGAGGTACATAAACCTGAGAAAACATTTGGCGGCATTTCAAGCAAGCCCCTATACCATGCTGCTCCCTGCTGATGATGGGCTAAACCCAGAAACACGTGTACAGGGATAAACAGCACTTGCTGCGCCTACAGAGGTGAAAGACTTTATTACTTTCGGAATGGACTACGAATTCGACTGCATTTACCATGATGCATTGGGGTTGGACTTTGTTGCTGGAGTGTAGGCAGTGTGCTCCCTTTCTTTGTAATTTTGTCTTTGGACGGCTCCCTTGAGCCACGGCTGACGAGCCTTGGGAGGCACCTGTGCGCCATGAGAGGTACATAAACCTGAGAAAACATTTGGCGGCATTTCAAGCAAGCCCCTATACCATGCTGCTCCCTGCTGATGATGGGCTAAACCCAGAAACACGTGTACAGGGATAAACAGCACTTGCTGCGCCTACAGAGGTGAAAGACTTTATTACTTTCGGAATGGACTACGAATTCGACTGCATTTACCATGATGCATTGGGGTTGGACTTTGTTGCTGGAGTGTAGGCAGTGTGCTCCCTTTCTTTGTAATTTTGTCTTTGGACGGCTCCCTTGAGCCACGGCTGACGAGCCTTGGGAGGCACCTGTGCGCCATGAGAGGTACATAAACCTGAGAAAACATTTGGCGGCATTTCAAGCAAGCCCCTATACCATGCTGCTCCCTGCTGATGATGGGCTAAACCCAGAAACACGTGTACAGGGATAAACAGCACTTGCTGCGCCTACAGAGGTGAAAGACTTTATTACTTTCGGAATGGACTACGAATTCGACTGCATTTACCATGATGCATTGGGGTTGGACTTTGTTGCTGGAGTGTAGGCAGTGTGCTCCCTTTCTTTGTAATTTTGTCTTTGGACGGCTCCCTTGAGCCACGGCTGACGAGCCTTGGGAGGCACCTGTGCGCCATGAGAGGTACATAAACCTGAGAAAACATTTGGCGGCATTTCAAGCAAGCCCCTATACCATGCTGCTCCCTGCTGATGATGGGCTAAACCCAGAAACACGTGTACAGGGATAAACAGCACTTGCTGCGCCTACAGAGGTGAAAGACTTTATTACTTTCGGAATGGACTACGAATTCGACTGCATTTACCATGATGCATTGGGGTTGGACTTTGTTGCTGGAGTGTAGGCAGTGTGCTCCCTTTCTTTGTAATTTTGTCTTTGGACGGCTCCCTTGAGCCACGGCTGACGAGCCTTGGGAGGCACCTGTGCGCCATGAGAGGTACATAAACCTGAGAAAACATTTGGCGGCATTTCAAGCAAGCCCCTATACCATGCTGCTCCCTGCTGATGATGGGCTAAACCCAGAAACACGTGTACAGGGATAAACAGCACTTGCTGCGCCTACAGAGGTGAAAGACTTTATTACTTTCGGAATGGACTACGAATTCGACTGCATTTACCATGATGCATTGGGGTTGGACTTTGTTGCTGGAGTGTAGGCAGTGTGCTCCCTTTCTTTGTAATTTTGTCTTTGGACGGCTCCCTTGAGCCACGGCTGACGAGCCTTGGGAGGCACCTGTGCGCCATGAGAGGTACATAAACCTGAGAAAACATTTGGCGGCATTTCAAGCAAGCCCCTATACCATGCTGCTCCCTGCTGATGATGGGCTAAACCCAGAAACACGTGTACAGGGATAAACAGCACTTGCTGCGCCTACAGAGGTGAAAGACTTTATTACTTTCGGAATGGACTACGAATTCGACTGCATTTACCATGATGCATTGGGGTTGGACTTTGTTGCTGGAGTGTAGGCAGTGTGCTCCCTTTCTTTGTAATTTTGTCTTTGGACGGCTCCCTTGAGCCACGGCTGACGAGCCTTGGGAGGCACCTGTGCGCCATGAGAGGTACATAAACCTGAGAAAACATTTGGCGGCATTTCAAGCAAGCCCCTATACCATGCTGCTCCCTGCTGATGATGGGCTAAACCCAGAAACACGTGTACAGGGATAAACAGCACTTGCTGCGCCTACAGAGGTGAAAGACTTTATTACTTTCGGAATGGACTACGAATTCGACTGCATTTACCATGATGCATTGGGGTTGGACTTTGTTGCTGGAGTGTAGGCAGTGTGCTCCCTTTCTTTGTAATTTTGTCTTTGGACGGCTCCCTTGAGCCACGGCTGACGAGCCTTGGGAGGCACCTGTGCGCCATGAGAGGTACATAAACCTGAGAAAACATTTGGCGGCATTTCAAGCAAGCCCCTATACCATGCTGCTCCCTGCTGATGATGGGCTAAACCCAGAAACACGTGTACAGGGATAAACAGCACTTGCTGCGCCTACAGAGGTGAAAGACTTTATTACTTTCGGAATGGACTACGAATTCGACTGCATTTACCATGATGCATTGGGGTTGGACTTTGTTGCTGGAGTGTAGGCAGTGTGCTCCCTTTCTTTGTAATTTTGTCTTTGGACGGCTCCCTTGAGCCACGGCTGACGAGCCTTGGGAGGCACCTGTGCGCCATGAGAGGTACATAAACCTGAGAAAACATTTGGCGGCATTTCAAGCAAGCCCCTATACCATGCTGCTCCCTGCTGATGATGGGCTAAACCCAGAAACACGTGTACAGGGATAAACAGCACTTGCTGCGCCTACAGAGGTGAAAGACTTTATTACTTTCGGAATGGACTACGAATTCGACTGCATTTACCATGATGCATTGGGGTTGGACTTTGTTGCTGGAGTGTAGGCAGTGTGCTCCCTTTCTTTGTAATTTTGTCTTTGGACGGCTCCCTTGAGCCACGGCTGACGAGCCTTGGGAGGCACCTGTGCGCCATGAGAGGTACATAAACCTGAGAAAACATTTGGCGGCATTTCAAGCAAGCCCCTATACCATGCTGCTCCCTGCTGATGATGGGCTAAACCCAGAAACACGTGTACAGGGATAAACAGCACTTGCTGCGCCTACAGAGGTGAAAGACTTTATTACTTTCGGAATGGACTACGAATTCGACTGCATTTACCATGATGCATTGGGGTTGGACTTTGTTGCTGGAGTGTAGGCAGTGTGCTCCCTTTCTTTGTAATTTTGTCTTTGGACGGCTCCCTTGAGCCACGGCTGACGAGCCTTGGGAGGCACCTGTGCGCCATGAGAGGTACATAAACCTGAGAAAACATTTGGCGGCATTTCAAGCAAGCCCCTATACCATGCTGCTCCCTGCTGATGATGGGCTAAACCCAGAAACACGTGTACAGGGATAAACAGCACTTGCTGCGCCTACAGAGGTGAAAGACTTTATTACTTTCGGAATGGACTACGAATTCGACTGCATTTACCATGATGCATTGGGGTTGGACTTTGTTGCTGGAGTGTAGGCAGTGTGCTCCCTTTCTTTGTAATTTTGTCTTTGGACGGCTCCCTTGAGCCACGGCTGACGAGCCTTGGGAGGCACCTGTGCGCCATGAGAGGTACATAAACCTGAGAAAACATTTGGCGGCATTTCAAGCAAGCCCCTATACCATGCTGCTCCCTGCTGATGATGGGCTAAACCCAGAAACACGTGTACAGGGATAAACAGCACTTGCTGCGCCTACAGAGGTGAAAGACTTTATTACTTTCGGAATGGACTACGAATTCGACTGCATTTACCATGATGCATTGGGGTTGGACTTTGTTGCTGGAGTGTAGGCAGTGTGCTCCCTTTCTTTGTAATTTTGTCTTTGGACGGCTCCCTTGAGCCACGGCTGACGAGCCTTGGGAGGCACCTGTGCGCCATGAGAGGTACATAAACCTGAGAAAACATTTGGCGGCATTTCAAGCAAGCCCCTATACCATGCTGCTCCCTGCTGATGATGGGCTAAACCCAGAAACACGTGTACAGGGATAAACAGCACTTGCTGCGCCTACAGAGGTGAAAGACTTTATTACTTTCGGAATGGACTACGAATTCGACTGCATTTACCATGATGCATTGGGGTTGGACTTTGTTGCTGGAGTGTAGGCAGTGTGCTCCCTTTCTTTGTAATTTTGTCTTTGGACGGCTCCCTTGAGCCACGGCTGACGAGCCTTGGGAGGCACCTGTGCGCCATGAGAGGTACATAAACCTGAGAAAACATTTGGCGGCATTTCAAGCAAGCCCCTATACCATGCTGCTCCCTGCTGATGATGGGCTAAACCCAGAAACACGTGTACAGGGATAAACAGCACTTGCTGCGCCTACAGAGGTGAAAGACTTTATTACTTTCGGAATGGACTACGAATTCGACTGCATTTACCATGATGCATTGGGGTTGGACTTTGTTGCTGGAGTGTAGGCAGTGTGCTCCCTTTCTTTGTAATTTTGTCTTTGGACGGCTCCCTTGAGCCACGGCTGACGAGCCTTGGGAGGCACCTGTGCGCCATGAGAGGTACATAAACCTGAGAAAACATTTGGCGGCATTTCAAGCAAGCCCCTATACCATGCTGCTCCCTGCTGATGATGGGCTAAACCCAGAAACACGTGTACAGGGATAAACAGCACTTGCTGCGCCTACAGAGGTGAAAGACTTTATTACTTTCGGAATGGACTACGAATTCGACTGCATTTACCATGATGCATTGGGGTTGGACTTTGTTGCTGGAGTGTAGGCAGTGTGCTCCCTTTCTTTGTAATTTTGTCTTTGGACGGCTCCCTTGAGCCACGGCTGACGAGCCTTGGGAGGCACCTGTGCGCCATGAGAGGTACATAAACCTGAGAAAACATTTGGCGGCATTTCAAGCAAGCCCCTATACCATGCTGCTCCCTGCTGATGATGGGCTAAACCCAGAAACACGTGTACAGGGATAAACAGCACTTGCTGCGCCTACAGAGGTGAAAGACTTTATTACTTTCGGAATGGACTACGAATTCGACTGCATTTACCATGATGCATTGGGGTTGGACTTTGTTGCTGGAGTGTAGGCAGTGTGCTCCCTTTCTTTGTAATTTTGTCTTTGGACGGCTCCCTTGAGCCACGGCTGACGAGCCTTGGGAGGCACCTGTGCGCCATGAGAGGTACATAAACCTGAGAAAACATTTGGCGGCATTTCAAGCAAGCCCCTATACCATGCTGCTCCCTGCTGATGATGGGCTAAACCCAGAAACACGTGTACAGGGATAAACAGCACTTGCTGCGCCTACAGAGGTGAAAGACTTTATTACTTTCGGAATGGACTACGAATTCGACTGCATTTACCATGATGCATTGGGGTTGGACTTTGTTGCTGGAGTGTAGGCAGTGTGCTCCCTTTCTTTGTAATTTTGTCTTTGGACGGCTCCCTTGAGCCACGGCTGACGAGCCTTGGGAGGCACCTGTGCGCCATGAGAGGTACATAAACCTGAGAAAACATTTGGCGGCATTTCAAGCAAGCCCCTATACCATGCTGCTCCCTGCTGATGATGGGCTAAACCCAGAAACACGTGTACAGGGATAAACAGCACTTGCTGCGCCTACAGAGGTGAAAGACTTTATTACTTTCGGAATGGACTACGAATTCGACTGCATTTACCATGATGCATTGGGGTTGGACTTTGTTGCTGGAGTGTAGGCAGTGTGCTCCCTTTCTTTGTAATTTTGTCTTTGGACGGCTCCCTTGAGCCACGGCTGACGAGCCTTGGGAGGCACCTGTGCGCCATGAGAGGTACATAAACCTGAGAAAACATTTGGCGGCATTTCAAGCAAGCCCCTATACCATGCTGCTCCCTGCTGATGATGGGCTAAACCCAGAAACACGTGTACAGGGATAAACAGCACTTGCTGCGCCTACAGAGGAGAAAGACTTTATTACTTTCGGAATGGACTACGAATTCGACTGCATTTACCATGATGCATTGGGGTTGGACTTTGTTGCTGGAGTGTAGGCAGTGTGCTCCCTTTCTTTGTAATTTTGTCTTTGGACGGCTCCCTTGAGCCACGGCTGACGAGCCTTGGGAGGCACCTGTGCGCCATGAGAGGTACATAAACCTGAGAAAACATTTGGCGGCATTTCAAGCAAGCCCCTATACCATGCTGCTCCCTGCTGATGATGGGCTAAACCCAGAAACACGTGTACAGGGATAAACAGCACTTGCTGCGCCTACAGAGGTGAAAGACTTTATTACTTTCGGAATGGACTACGAATTCGACTGCATTTACCATGATGCATTGGGGTTGGACTTTGTTGCTGGAGTGTAGGCAGTGTGCTCCCTTTCTTTGTAATTTTGTCTTTGGACGGCTCCCTTGAGCCACGGCTGACGAGCCTTGGGAGGCACCTGTGCGCCATGAGAGGTACATAAACCTGAGAAAACATTTGGCGGCATTTCAAGCAAGCCCCTATACCATGCTGCTCCCTGCTGATGATGGGCTAAACCCAGAAACACGTGTACAGGGATAAACAGCACTTGCTGCGCCTACAGAGGTGAAAGACTTTATTACTTTCGGAATGGACTACGAATTCGACTGCATTTACCATGATGCATTGGGGTTGGACTTTGTTGCTGGAGTGTAGGCAGTGTGCTCCCTTTCTTTGTAATTTTGTCTTTGGACGGCTCCCTTGAGCCACGGCTGACGAGCCTTGGGAGGCACCTGTGCGCCATGAGAGGTACATAAACCTGAGAAAACATTTGGCGGCATTTCAAGCAAGCCCCTATACCATGCTGCTCCCTGCTGATGATGGGCTAAACCCAGAAACACGTGTACAGGGATAAACAGCACTTGCTGCGCCTACAGAGGTGAAAGACTTTATTACTTTCGGAATGGACTACGAATTCGACTGCATTTACCATGATGCATTGGGGTTGGACTTTGTTGCTGGAGTGTAGGCAGTGTGCTCCCTTTCTTTGTAATTTTGTCTTTGGACGGCTCCCTTGAGCCACGGCTGACGAGCCTTGGGAGGCACCTGTGCGCCATGAGAGGTACATAAACCTGAGAAAACATTTGGCGGCATTTCAAGCAAGCCCCTATACCATGCTGCTCCCTGCTGATGATGGGCTAAACCCAGAAACACGTGTACAGGGATAAACAGCACTTGCTGCGCCTACAGAGGTGAAAGACTTTATTACTTTCGGAATGGACTACGAATTCGACTGCATTTACCATGATGCATTGGGGTTGGACTTTGTTGCTGGAGTGTAGGCAGTGTGCTCCCTTTCTTTGTAATTTTGTCTTTGGACGGCTCCCTTGAGCCACGGCTGACGAGCCTTGGGAGGCACCTGTGCGCCATGAGAGGTACATAAACCTGAGAAAACATTTGGCGGCATTTCAAGCAAGCCCCTATACCATGCTGCTCCCTGCTGATGATGGGCTAAACCCAGAAACACGTGTACAGGGATAAACAGCACTTGCTGCGCCTACAGAGGTGAAAGACTTTATTACTTTCGGAATGGACTACGAATTCGACTGCATTTACCATGATGCATTGGGGTTGGACTTTGTTGCTGGAGTGTAGGCAGTGTGCTCCCTTTCTTTGTAATTTTGTCTTTGGACGGCTCCCTTGAGCCACGGCTGACGAGCCTTGGGAGGCACCTGTGCGCCATGAGAGGTACATAAACCTGAGAAAACATTTGGCGGCATTTCAAGCAAGCCCCTATACCATGCTGCTCCCTGCTGATGATGGGCTAAACCCAGAAACACGTGTACAGGGATAAACAGCACTTGCTGCGCCTACAGAGGTGAAAGACTTTATTACTTTCGGAATGGACTACGAATTCGACTGCATTTACCATGATGCATTGGGGTTGGACTTTGTTGCTGGAGTGTAGGCAGTGTGCTCCCTTTCTTTGTAATTTTGTCTTTGGACGGCTCCTTGAGCCACGGCTGACGAGCCTTGGGAGGCACCTGTGCGCCATGAGAGGTACATAAACCTGAGAAAACATTTGGCGGCATTTCAAGCAAGCCCCTATACCATTGCTGCTCCCTGCTGATGATGGGCTATACCCAGAAACACGTGTACAGGGATAAACAGCACTTGCTGCGCCTACAGAGGTGAAAGACTTTATTACTTTCGGAATGGACTACGAATTCGACTGCATTTACCATGATGCATTGGGGTTGGACTTTGTTGCTGGAGTGTAGGCAGTGTGCTCCCTTTCTTTGTAATTTTGTCTTTGGACGGCTCCCTTGAGCCACGGCTGACGAGCCTTGGGAGGCACCTGTGCGCCATGAGAGGTACATAAACCTGAGAAAACATTTGGCGGCATTTCAAGCAAGCCCCTATACCATGCTGCTCCCTGCTGATGATGGGCTATACCCAGAAACACGTGTACAGGGATAAACAGCACTTGCTGCGCCTACAGAGGTGAAAGACTTTATTACTTTCGGAATGGACTACGAATTCGACTGCATTTACCATGATGCATTGGGGTTGGACTTTGTTGCTGGAGTGTAGGCAGTGTGCTCCCTTTCTTTGTAATTTTGTCTTTGGACGGCTCCCTTGAGCCACGGCTGACGAGCCTTGGGAGGCACCTGTGCGCCATGAGAGGTACATAAACCTGAGAAAACATTTGGCGGCATTTCAAGCAAGCCCCTATACCATGCTGCTCCCTGCTGATGATGGGCTAAACCCAGAAACACGTGTACAGGGATAAACAGCACTTGCTGCGCCTACAGAGGTGAAAGACTTTATTACTTTCGGAATGGACTACGAATTCGACTGCATTTACCATGATGCATTGGGGTTGGACTTTGTTGCTGGAGTGTAGGCAGTGTGCTCCCTTTCTTTGTAATTTTGTCTTTGGACGGCTCCCTTGAGCCACGGCTGACGAGCCTTGGGAGGCACCTGTGCGCCATGAGAGGTACATAAACCTGAGAAAACATTTGGCGGCATTTCAAGCAAGCCCCTATACCATGCTGCTCCCTGCTGATGATGGGCTAAACCCAGAAACACGTGTACAGGGATAAACAGCACTTGCTGCGCCTACAGAGGTGAAAGACTTTATTACTTTCGGAATGGACTACGAATTCGACTGCATTTACCATGATGCATTGGGGTTGGACTTTGTTGCTGGAGTGTAGGCAGTGTGCTCCCTTTCTTTGTAATTTTGTCTTTGGACGGCTCCCTTGAGCCACGGCTGACGAGCCTTGGGAGGCACCTGTGCGCCATGAGAGGTACATAAACCTGAGAAAACATTTGGCGGCATTTCAAGCAAGCCCCTATACCATGCTGCTCCCTGCTGATGATGGGCTATACCCAGAAACACGCGTACAGGGATAAACAGCACTTGCTGCGCCTACAGAGGTGAAAGACTTTATTACTTTCGGAATGGACTACGAATTCGACTGCATTTACCATGATGCATTGGGGTTGGACTTTGTTGCTGGAGTGTAGGCAGTGTGCTCCCTTTCTTTGTAATTTGTCTTTGGACGGCTCCCTTGAGCCACGGCTGACGAGCCTTGGGAGGCACCTGTGCGCCATGAGAGGTACATAAACCTGAGAAAACATTTGGCGGCATTTCAAGCAAGCCCCTATACCATGCTGCTCCCTGCTGATGATGGGCTAAACCCAGAAACACGTGGACAGGGATAAACAGCACTTGCTGCGCCTACAGAGGTGAAAGACTTTATTACTTTCGGAATGGACTACGAATTCGACTGCATTTACCATGATGCATTGGGGTTGGACTTTGTTGCTGGAGTGTAGGCAGTGTGCTCCCTTTCTTTGTAATTTTGTCTTTGGACGGCTCCCTTGAGCCACGGCTGACGAGCCTTGGGAGGCACCTGTGCGCCATGAGAGGTACATAAACCTGAGAAAACATTTGGCGGCATTTCAAGCAAGCCCCTATACCATGCTGCTCCCTGCTGATGATGGGCTAAACCCAGAAACACGTGTACAGGGATAAACAGCACTTGCTGCGCCTACAGAGGTGAAAGACTTTATTACTTTCGGAATGGACTACGAATTCGACTGCATTTACCATGATGCATTGGGGTTGGACTTTGTTGCTGGAGTGTAGGCAGTGTGCTCCCTTTCTTTGTAATTTTGTCTTTGGACGGCTCCCTTGAGCCACGGCTGACGAGCCTTGGGAGGCACCTGTGCGCCATGAGAGGTACATAAACCTGAGAAAACATTTGGCGGCATTTCAAGCAAGCCCCTATACCATGCTGCTCCCTGCTGATGATGGGCTAAACCAGAAACACGTGTACAGGGATAAACAGCACTTGCTGCGCCTACAGAGGTGAAAGACTTTATTACTTTCGGAATGGACTACGAATTCGACTGCATTTACCATGATGCATTGGGGTTGGACTTTGTTGCTGAGTGTAGGCAGTGTGCTCCCTTTCTTTGTAATTTTGTCTTTGGACGGCTCCCTTGAGCCACGGCTGACGAGCCTTGGGAGGCACCTGTGCGCCATGAGAGGTACATAAACCTGAGAAAACATTTGGCGGCATTTCAAGCAAGCCCCTATACCATGCTGCTCCCTGCTGATGATGGGCTAAACCCAGAAACACGTGTACAGGGATAAACAGCACTTGCTGCGCCTACAGAGGTGAAAGACTTTATTACTTTCGGAATGGACTACGAATTCGACTGCATTTACCATGATGCATTGGGGTTGGACTTTGTTGCTGGAGTGTAGGCAGTGTGCTCCCTTTCTTTGTAATTTTGTCTTTGGACGGCTCCCTTGAGCCACGGCTGACGAGCCTTGGGAGGCACCTGTGCGCCATGAGAGGTACATAAACCTGAGAAAACATTTGGCGGCATTTCAAGCAAGCCCCTATACCATGCTGCTCCCTGCTGATGATGGGCTAAACCCAGAAACACGTGGACAGGGATAAACAGCACTTGCTGCGCCTACAGAGGTGAAAGACTTTATTACTTTCGGAATGGACTACGAATTCGACTGCATTTACCATGATGCATTGGGGTTGGACTTTGTTGCTGGAGTGTAGGCAGTGTGCTCCCTTTCTTTGTAATTTTGTCTTTGGACGGCTCCCTTGAGCCACGGCTGACGAGCCTTGGGAGGCACCTGTGCGCCATGAGAGGTACATAAACCTGAGAAAACATTTGGCGGCATTTCAAGCAAGCCCCTATACCATGCTGCTCCCTGCTGATGATGGGCTAAACCCAGAAACACGTGTACAGGGATAAACAGCACTTGCTGCGCCTACAGAGGTGAAAGACTTTATTACTTTCGGAATGGACTACGAATTCGACTGCATTTACCATGATGCATTGGGGTTGGACTTTGTTGCTGGAGTGTAGGCAGTGTGCTCCCTTTCTTTGTAAAAATGCACAAGATAGTTCCCCCTTATAAGGAGGGGGATGGCATTAACAAGTGGTTTGCTGCACTTGAGAGGGCCTGTGTTGTACAGGATGTCCCTCAAAGGCAGTGGGCTGCTATCCTATGGCTATCATTTAGTGGAAAGGGTAGGGATAGGCTCCTTACTGTGAAAGAAAGTGATGCCAATAATTTTACAGTTCTTAAGAATGTACTCCTGGATGGTTATGGCTTAACCACTGAACAGTACAGGATGAAGTTCAGAGAGACCAAAAAGGAGTCTTCACAAGACTGGGTTGATTTTGTTGACCATTCAGTGAAGGCCTTGGAGGGGTGGTTACATGGCAGTAAAGTTACTGATTATGAAAGCCTGTATAACTTGATCCTGAGAGAGCATATTCTTAATAATTGTGTGTCTGATTTGTTGCACCAGTACTTGGTGGACTCTGATCTGACCTCTTCCCAAGAATTGGGAAATAAGGCAGACAAATGGGTCAGAACAAGGGTGAACAGAAAAGTTCATACAGGGGGTGACAAAGATGGCAATAAGAAGAAGGATGGCAAGTCTTCTGACAAGGGTGGGGACAAATCTAAAAATGAGTCTTCATCAGGCCCACAAAAACACTCTGGTGGGGGTGGTGGGCCCAATTCCTCTTCCAATCAAAACAAAGAAAATAAACTATGGTGCTATTTATGTAAAATAAAAGGCCATTGGACAACAGATCCCAGTTTTCCAAAGAAAAGCACCAAGCCTCCTACCACTACAACCCCTACTGCTACACCTAGTGTCCCTACTAATAGCAGTGGTGGTGGGAGCAAACCTACTAATAGCCAATCTAAGGGAGTAGCTGGGCTCACCTTTGGTAACTTAGTTGGGGTTGGTCTGATTAGGGAGACCACAGAGGCTGTGTTAGTCTCTGAGGGGGCTATTGATTTAGCCACCTTGGTTGCTTGTCCCCTTAACATGGATAAGTACAAGCAACTACCCCTAATAAATGGTGTTGAGGTTCAGGCCTACAGGGACACTGGTGCCAGTGTTACAATGGTAATAGAGAAACTGGTCCACCCTGAACAACACCTACTTAGTCACCAGTACCAAGTAACCGATGCTCACAGCAACACCCTTAGCCACCCCATGGCTGTTGTAAATCTCAACTGGGGGGGGGGTTTACTGGCCCAAAGAAAGTTGTGGTTGCCTCAGATTTACCTGTAGACTGTCTATTAGGGAATGATTTAGAGACATCAGCTTGGGCAGAAGTGGAGTTGGAGGCTCATGCAGCAATGCTGGGCATTCCAGGGCATATTTTTGCTTTGACCAGGGCTCAGGCCAAAAAGCAAAAAGGACAGGGTGACTTGGATCCTGGAACAATGGACCAAGTGCTCCCTAAAGCTAGGGCTAGTAGAAGTAAACCACTACCTACTATCCCTCCCTCTACAGTGGATTCTACTTCTGAGGAAGAAGAATTTCCACCCTGTGCAGAACCTACACCAGAGGAGCTGGAAGCAGACACTGCTGAGCTTTTGGGTGAAGGGGGGCCTGCCAAGGAGGAGCTGAGTGTGGCACAGCAGACCTGTCCCACACTAGAGGGTCTAAGGCAGCAAGCTATCAAACAAGCAAATGGGGATGTCAGTGACTCTCACAGAGTTTACTGGGAGGACAACCTCTTGTACACTGAAGCAAGGGATCCAAAACCTGGAGCTGCCAGGAGATTGGTGATTCCTCAGGAGTACAGAAAGTTCCTCCTAACTCTTGCTCACGACATTCCCTTAGCTGGACATTTGGGGCAAATGAAAACTTGGGACAGGCTTGTTCCCTTGTTTCATTGGCCTAGAATGTCTGAGGACACAAAAGATTTTTGTATGTCCTGTGAAACCTGTCAAGCCAGTGGCAAGACAGGTGGTACTCCAAAGGCACCCCTTATTCCACTGCCTGTGGTTGGGGTTCCCTTTGAAAGGGTAGGGGTTGACATAGTTGGCCCCCTTGACCCTCCTACTGCTTCAGGCAATAGGTTTATCTTGTTGGTAGTGGACCATGCCACCAGATATCCTGAAGCTATTCCTTTAAGGACCACTACAGCTCCTGCATTGGCAAAGGCCCTCCTGGGAATCTTTTCCAGGGTGGGCTTCCCAAAAGAGGTGGTATCAGACAGGAGAAGCAATTTCATGTCTGCTTACTTAAAGGCCATGTGGAAGGAGTGTGGTGTAACTTACAAGTTCACTACACCCTATCATCCACAAACAAATGGACTGGTGGAGAGATTTAACAGAACTCTCAAAGGCATGATTTTGGGACTCCATGAAAAACTCAGCAGGAGATGGGATATCCTTTTACCATGCCTCCTTTTTGCTTACAGGGAGGTACCCCAGAAAGGAGTAGGCTTCAGCCCCTTTGAACTTCTTTTTGGACACCCTGTGAGAGGTCCACTAACACTTGTCAAGGAGGGTTGGGAACAACCTTTAAAAGCTCCAAAGCAAGATATAGTGGATTATGTACTTGGCCTTAGATCAAGGATGGCTGAGTACATGAAAAAGGCCAGTAAAAACCTTCAGGCCAGCCAAGAGCTCCAAAAGCAATGGCATGACCAGAAGGCTGTTTTGGTTCAGTACTAACCAGGGCAGAAAGTGTGGGTCTTGGAGCCTGTGGCCCCAAGAGCACTCCAAGATAAATGGAGTGGACCCCACACAATTGTTGAAAAGAAGGGTGAAGTCACCTACTTAGTTGACTTAGGCACTGCCAGGAGTCCCCTTAGGGTGCTCCATGTCAATCGCCTGAAACCCTACTATGACAGGGCTGATCTCACCATGCTCATGGCAACTGATGAGGGACAGGAAGAAGACAGTGATCCTCTCCCTGATCTCTTCTCTTCCACAGAACAAGATGCTCTGGTGGAAGGTGTTGTACTAGCAGATTGTCTCACTGCTGAGCAGAAAGACCACTGCATTAATCTCCTGGGTCAGTTTTCTGAACTCTTCTCTACTGTGCCAGGTACCACTTCTTGGTGTGAGCACACTATAGATACTGGAGACAGCTTGCCTGTCAAAAGTAAGATCTATAGGCAGCCTGACCATGTCAGAGACTGCATAAAGCAAGAGGTGCAGAAAATGTTAGAACTGGGAGTGGTTGAGCACTCTGAAAGTCCATGGGCCTCTCCTGTGGTACTTGTACCAAAACCTCATTCCAAAGATGGAAAGAAGGAAATGCGGTTTTGTGTAGACTACAGAGGTCTCAACCAGGTAACCAAAACTGATGTTCACCCTATACCCAGGGCAGATGAGCTCATAGATACACTGGCATCTGCCAAGTATCTAAGCACTTTTGATTTGACTGCAGGGTATTGGCAGATCAAATTATCAGAAGATGCTAAAGCTAAAACTGCATTTTCAACCATTGGAAGCCATTACCAATTCATAGTAATGCCTTTTGGATTGAAAAATGCACCTGCCACTTTTCAGAGGTTGGTGAACACAGTCCTGCAAGGGCTGGAAGCTTTCAGTGCAGCATATTTGGACGATATAGCTGTCTTTAGCTCCAGCTGGGATGATCACCTGGTCCACCTATGGAAAGTTTTAGATGCCCTGCAAAAGGCAGGCCTCACTATCAAGGCTTCAAAGTGCCAGATAAGGCAGGAGAAGGTGGTTTATCTGGGACACCTGGTTGGTGGAGAACAGATTGCACCACTTCAGGGGAAAATCCAAACTATTATAGATTGGGTTCCCCCTACTACTCAGACTCAGGTGAGAGCCTTTTTAGGCCTCACTGGGTACTATAGGAGGGTCATAAAGAACTATGGCTCCATAGCAGCCCCTCTTAATGACCTCACTTCAAAGAAAATGCCTTAGAAGGTATTATGGACAGCAAACAGTCAGAAAGCTTTTGAGGAGCTGAAGCAGGCCATGTGCTCTGCACCTGTCCTGAAAAGCCCTTGTTACTCTAAAAAAGTATATGTACAAACTGATGCATCTGAATTAGGAGTAGGGGCAGTCCTATCACAACTTAATTCTGAGGGCCAGGATCAACCTGTTGCTTTTATTAGTAGGAGGTTGACCCCTAGAGAAAAGCGTTGGTCTGCCATTGAGAGGGAGGCCTTTGCTGTGGTCTAGGCACTGAAGAAGTTGAGGCCATACCTGTTTGGCACTCACTTCATTGTTCAGACAGACCACAAACCTCTACTTTGGCTAAAACAAATGAAAGGTGAAAATCCTAAATTGTTGAGGTGGTCCATATCCCTACAGGGAATGGACTATACAGTGGAACATAGACCTGGGAGTACCCACTCCAATGCAGATGGACTCTCCAGATATTTCCACTTAGACAATGAAGACCCATCAGGTAATGACTAGTCTTATTGTCCTTCGTTTGGGGGGGGAGTTGTGTAGGAAAGTACCATCTTGTCTGGCATGTTACCCCCATTTTTCACTGTATATATGTTGTTTTAGTTGTATGTGTCACTGGGACCCTGCCAGCCAGGGCCCCAGTGCTCACAAGTGTGCCTGACTGTGTTACCTGTGTTATGACTAACTGTCTCACTGAGGCTCTGCTATCCAGAACCTCAGTGGTTATGCTCTCTCATTTCTTTCCAAATTGTCACTAACAGGCTAGTGACCAATTTCACCAATTCACATTGGCATACTGGAACACCCTTATAATTCCCTAGTATATGGTACTGAGGTACCCAGGGTATTGGGGTTCCAGGAGATCCCTAGGGGCTGCAGCATTTCTTTTGCCACCCATAGGGAGCTCTGACAATTCTTACACAGGCCTGCCACTGCAGCCTGAGTGAAATAATGCACACATTATTTCACAGCCATTTTCACTGCACTTAAGTAACTTATAAGTCACCTATATGTCTAACCTTTACTTAGTAAAGGTTAGGTGCAAAGTTACTTAGTGTGTGGGCACCCTGGCACTAGCCAAGGTGCTCCCACATTGTTCAGGGCAAATTCCCCGGACTTTGTGAGTGCGGGGACACCATTACAAGCGTGCACTACACATAGGTCAATACCTATGTGTAGCTTCACAATGGTAACTCCGAATATGGCCATGTAACATGTCTAAGATCATGGAATTGTCCCCTCTATGCCATCCTGGCATTGTTGGCACAATCCCATGATCCCACGGGTCTGTAGCTCAGACCCGGGTACTGCCAAACTGCCTTTTCAGGGGTTTCACTGCAGCTGCTGCTGCTGCCAACCCCTCTGACAGGTTTCTGCCCTCCTGGGGTCCAGCCAGGCTTGGCCCAGGATGGCAGAACAAAGGACTTCCCCAGAGAGAGGGTGTTACACCCTCTCCCTTTGGAAAAAGTTGTTAAGGCAGGGGAGGAGTAGCCTCCCCCAGCCTCTGGAAATGCTTTCATGGGCACAGATGGTGCCCATTTCTGCATAAGCCAGTCTACACCGGTTCAGGGACACCTCAGCCCTGCTCTGGCGCGAAACTGGACAAAGGAAAGGGGAGTGACCACTCCCCTGACCTGCACCTCCCCTGGGAGGTGCCCAGAGCTCCTCCAGTGTGCTCCAGACCTCTGCCATCTTGGAAACAGAGGTGCTGCTGGCACACTGGACTGCTCTGAGTGGCCAGGGCCAGCAGGTGACGTCAGAGACTCCTTCTGATAGGCTCCTTCAGGTGTTGCTAGCCTATCCTCTCTCCTAAGTAGCCAAACCCTCTTTTCTGGCTATTTAGGGTCTCTGCTTTGGGGAATTCCTTAGATAACGAATGCAAGAGCTCATCAGAGTTCCTCTGCATCTCTCTCTTCACCTTCTGCCAAGGAATCGACTGCTGACCGCGCTGGAAGCCTGCAAAACTGCAACAAAGTAGCAAAGACGACTACTGCAACTCTGTAACGCTGATCCTGCCGCCTTCTCGACTGTTTTCCTGGTGGTGCATGCTGTGGGGGTAGTCTGCCTCCCCTATGCACTAGAAGCTCAGAAGAAATCTCCCGTGGGCCGACGGAATCGTCCCCCTGCAACCGCAGGCACCAAAGAACTGCATTACCGGTACCCTGGGTCTCCTCTCAGCACGACGAGCGAGGTCCGTCCAAGTGACTCCCACAGTCCAGTGACTCTTCAGTCCAAGTTTGGTGGAGGTAAGTCCTTGCCTCCCCACGCCACACTGCATTGCTGGGAACCGCGACTTTTGCAGCTACTCCGGCCTCTGTGCACTTCCGGCGGAAATCCTTTGTGCACAGCCAAGCCTGGGTCCACGGCACTCTAACCTGCATTGCACGACTTTCTAAGTTGTCCTCCGGCTGCTTGGGACTCCTTTGTGCGACTTCGGGTGACCACCATTTCACTCCTCTTCGTAGTGCCTGTTCCGGCACTTCTACGGGTGCTGCCTGCTTCTGAGAGGGCTCCTTGTCTTGCTCGACGCCCCCTCTGTCCCCAGACGCAATTGGCGACATCCTGGTCCCTCCTGGGCCACAGCAGCATCCAAAAACCCTAACCGCACGATTTGCAGCTAGCAAGGCTTGTTGGTGGTCTTTCGGCGGGAAAACACTTCTGCACAACTCTCCACGGCGTGGGGGATCCATCCTCCAAAGGGGAAGTCTCTAGCCCTTGTCGTTCCTGCAGAAACCACAGCTTCTACTGTCCAGTAGCAGCTTCTTTGCACCCACAGCTGGCATTTCCTGGGCATCTGCCCATCTCCGACTTGCTTGTGAGTTTTGGACTAGGTCCCCTTGTTCCACAGGTACCCTCGACTGGAAATCCATAGTTGTTGCATTGCTGGTTTGTGTCTTTCCTGCAGAATTCCCCTATCACAACTTCTTTGTCCTTTGGGGAACTTTAGTGCACTTTGCACTCACTTTTCAGGGTCTTGGGGTGGGCAATTTTTTTAACCCTCACTGTTTTCTTACAGTCCCAGCGACCCTCTACAAGGTCACATAGGTTTGGGGTCCATTCGTGGTTCGCATTCCACTTTTGGAGTATATGGTTTGTGTTGCCCATATCCCTATGTGTCCCCATTGCATCCTATTGTAACTATACATTGTTTGCACTGTTTTCTAAGAATATACTGCATATTTTTGGTATTGTGTACATATATCTTGTGTATATTTGCTATCCTCATACTGAGGGTACTCACTGAGATACTTTGGCATATTGTCATAAAAATAAAGTACCTTTATTTTTAGTATATCTGTGTATTGTGTTTTCTTATGATATTGTGCAAGTGACACTAGTGGTACTGTAGGAGCTTCACTCGTCTCCTAGTTCAGCCTAAGCTGCTCTGCTAAGCTACCATTGTCTATCAGCCTAAGCTGCTAGACACCCTATACACTAATAAGGGATACCTGGGCCTGGTGCAAGGTGTAAGTACCCCTTGGTACTCACTACAAGCCAGTCCAGCCTCCTACGTTCCCAGACCCGTCCTGGTGTCGGTAATACCAACGCGACCTTCCCAGGCATCGGGACCGACATCGACGCTTCCGATGTTGGTTGGGCCTGCAATCAATGTCAATTCTATACTGATCCCTGATGACCCAGAGAGGGAATGGCATCGCTTGATGCCAATTCCGTCTTTCATGGGTTCTCCTGGGACCAGGGCGGATCCTGATCCGCTATTCCTATGGATATGGGGATAGAGTAGAGAGGTCGCTGGACCCTTTTGAATACCAGCTTGAGCCTGAAAATGGCTGGGTTCAGGGTATGGGCGACGCCAGTGGCTTAGACACCTCCCCTGATGCTGGCATGCTTTCTCCCCCTACCGTGGCTACAGAGGAGGGAGCATCATACTCTATGGTGGTGAGAAGGGCTGCTGAGGTTTCGGACCTTGAGCTTCCTTCTGTAAAGGTCAGGACTAACCTCCCGACCAAGATGCTTCAGCCTGCGGCCTCCAATTTAGAATCCCTCCTTCCCTTCAATGAAGCACTTTTGGACATCCTTCTGGGTCCCCAGTCCAAACCCAGCACAGGGGCTCCTGTGAATAGGACGGTTGTCTGCTGCCATCAGCATGCACCAACCGACCAAAATTCCTGACCCAACACCTTATGCCTGAGAGCCTTGTCATCCAGGCTTCATCATCCTCTGGTGCATTCTCTACCACTGTCCCAGACAGGAAATCAAAAAGAATGGATAACTTGGGGAAGAAAATGTTCTCTTCCGCCATTCTAGTGCTGCGGTCCGTGAACACAGCATGCCATTTGGGCTGATAGCCCAATACTCTATGGGATACAGTCACACAAGCGCTGCCTCGAGTCCCAGAGGAGGCCCAGACCATTCTCTCCCAAGCCGTTCGGACGGGAGAGATGCAGCAAAGTTCATGATTCGTTATGGACTGCATATGACCAACTAACTGGGCAGATTGGTTGCATCAACAGTGGCCTTGATGCGCCACACGTGGTTAAGGACGTCTGGCTTTTCAGGGGATGTCCTTCAATCCTTGATGGACATGCCCTTTGATGGCACTTGTTTCTTCAGTGAAAAAGCAGTCTCCGCACTCTAGCGCTTTCAGTATTCCTGGGCTACGGCTTGGTCCCTTGGCCTCGTAGCTGCTCCTCGCCCCTGCAGTCTGCTTTTCGTTCCTTTCGTGGCTGTGGAAAGGGCACTCAACCGCATTCCTTTCCACCCAGCCACTGACCCGCACATGCTGTACAGCCTCTGCACGGCTGCGGGATCCCACAAGCTTGCGGATCAGGGAGCCAGAGGTCCACCCAGTCCACCCCTGCCCCCTCCTCTGCCTCCAAGCCTTCCTAGTCTGTCGGAACATCTGGGACCAGTTGGCGACAGGATCCGCCATCACATGCTCCACTGAAAATCCATTAGCATGGAAAGGTGGGTGTTACAAATTGTCCGAAGGGGCTACTCCCTTCCCTTCAAGACTTCCACTCCAGTCATGCCACCATAATACGGTCATCTATCGGAATATCATTAGGCACTTTTCAGCGAGGAGGCCATGGCTCTCTTGGCCAAAGGAGCCATAGAGAGGGTCCCTGCACCAGAAGTAGGTCATGTTTGTTATTCCCTCTACTTTTTGATGCCCAAAAAGGAGAAGGACCTTCGCCCTATACTAGATCTTCGGTCCCTCAATCTCTTCCTCAAGAACGAGAAGCTCAAAATGCTAAGCCTAGCTCAGGTCCTTATATATCTTGCATAGAGAGTAGCCATTTCCTGAGTCTTTTGTAACGCTATCTGAGCTTTCCTTGGCAATCCTCCCAAGTTATGGAACTCTTTACCAGTGTGCAACTCTTTCAACCTATTTGAGCATTCCCTGAAATCTGATCTGCTTGAGAAATATCTTGATACAGGGTGTGCCTTATCTATAGTTTGCTAAGTTCGTGTTCATCTAAATAAGGCCACTTCACAGGAAGTACCCTAATGACGAATGTATTTCTTAAGAGGTATCCAAACTCTTCTACTATGGAATTTATTTAGAATTTGATGCGCTGTCTATTGGTCCACGAGGGCAGTGGTAGGATTTAAACCGCTACCATTGTGGAAGACCATCTGCTATGTTTACAGATTTCCACCGGGTAGATAGGGATCTTTGTGCTTTCAGAGAAGCCATTGCAACTGCATCTTTGTTCAACAGCTACCAAGTTTAATGCAGGAACTCAGGAAAGGTTTTAGTTTTTCTGAAACAAACTGCCAAATCGAGTGTTTGTTATTGAAAAACAAAAAATAAATATCCCTGACATGCTGCGGGTTGTCTTCCAGTGTGTGGGGTCAATTCTTTACGTTTTTTTTCTGAATAGAAAAAATGTATGTCAGAACATCTGCCCTAAATATCCGTGGCACAGTCAGTCTAAGGTGTCCACCAGAAAAGCCAGCGGATTCCCCAGTGGCAGAAAAATGGCCTACTCTAAATATAGTGGGTGAGATAGGAGTTTGCTGGACATGGGGGGTAAAGTATTCCACTGGAGGCGGAAAGAGACATTAAACAAAGAAATACTCCTCTATGCAGAGCTAAAGCCTACTCTATGAACAGTTTAAATAATTGGTAACTATAGGTATGGTAACCACTGCCATGTCCAGGCCATCCTCAAAAAAAGCCTAATAAATGTGAGCTGATGAATATGTGAGTAACATTTACATCAAACATCAAACTCGACGAGTTTGAGTTGGAAGTTCTTTACAAAGTTTTGTGTTTGAAAATCCAAAATAATTAAATTCTTTCCGTTTCCCATTAATCCGTGTAATTCGACATTTTTCAGTTGTGCAGAACATGGGCGAACATGGCTCCTGTGGGGCCACTGACATACGGAATATTGACTGAGTACTGTCACGGGCCAGACCTATAAACAGTCAACTGACCTTGGCTTCGTATGTGCTTTTGTGCCCTCGGCGCACAGCCAGTCACTTTGCAGGCTCACTCCAGTGCCAGAAATACTTGTCGGAAGCAATAATCCATGCATTTTCTGGAGGTACGAGCCTTTTCTCACTCGGGGGTGGCCAGGGAGGCGGTGTGAACTGGGGAGGTAATGTGCGCATCTTTGTGCTGTCATTGGAACAAGGTTGGCAGAGAGGGTGCCTTCCATCAGACAATGTCCGTGAGGCTCTGCTATCTTCCAGATCGATTAACGTCTGATAGCGCGGCCTTTCTATAGATGCCCGCGGATTCACACCTGCCGGGCCCTTCACGTTCTACAGCCATAAAGACCCGAACAAACCCCCATTGTATGAGCAGGCAGCAATGAACTGGCGTTTGCTACAATTCACCTTTTCCGGACAAAGGCCTCAGACAGAATGACCTCGAGGCCCCAATGTGCTAAGAGTAGGAGGAGGTCGAGCAGCGAAGCGCCCCTCCCCACCAACTTCCCCCCAGAGACCTAACCTGGGCGCTCAGTCGTCAAGGCTACTGTGACCTTGGTGAGAAGGGATGAACCAAAGACTGCAAGCGGCTCCAGGCCAGCTGAGATGGTTGTGGAAATATTGTCTCTCGCACGTCTAGGTCACGACTATTTTACCGAGGCTGGAGAAGCTGGGCTGTAGCTCGTAGCGAATCCTGTTTCCTGCTTGTCGCCCTCAGGGTGACTGCTTCTTTAGATTGGTGATTTGAGTCAGGGGTAGGAAAGGGGACTCCAGGGCAGTTCAGATGGTGTTGACGTACCTGTCTGAGTGAGCCTTCCCTCTGGGGAGAGTGCGGGGTTCAGAACCCGTAGTGAGCAGATAAGCGGGATCAGGACCTGGCACACCCCATGCATTAGGGGAAATGTAAACAAACCTGACGGTACAGAATATCTCAATACGTTTGTTCTCGCGGAGACGGTTGATGAGATCCTGCAGATGAGATTTCAGGGAATGCTCGAATGGGTTAAATGTGTTGCACACTGGTAGAGTTCCATAACTTGGGAGGATTGCCAAGGAAGGCTCAGATAGCGCTACAAAAGTCTCAAGAAATGGCCACTGTCTATGCAAGATACGTAAGGGTGCAAAGAAGCCTTGTAAAATAAAAAGGTGATAATGATATGCATTTTGCCTCAAATGGGAAATATTTTAAGACGACGACCTACGCAGTATAATCATGTTCACAGGTACTGTATCAGGGTTCAAGGCATTAGCAAGTTGCACTTACGTAAAACCAATTCAGACACTTCCCATGTCAAACAGGATTACTTTAGAAGCCATCCCAGAGTCATCAGATGATCATCTAACTACTGTAGAAGTCATTTGCACATCATCAGACATCATCAAGCTCTGGAAGTCATCAGCAAAGTTTAGAAACTTGTGCTGGATGATTTGTGGATGACTTGAAAATGAGTATCTGATGACTTCACAAGGTGTGACTATACCTGATGACTTCAGGATGGTTTAAAAATGAGTATCTGACTACTTCACAAGGTGTGACTATTCCCACTGATTTTAGGAGGATTTTAAACTGAGTATCTGATCACTTCATCAGATCCAATTGTTCTTGATGATTTGGGGGTAATTTGCAAATAAACATCTGATGATTCCACAAGCATAAGTTATTCTTAACGTGATGAAACCGCCCTGATGTTTTGAGACAGATGTGCTGATTACCCTGAGAATATGCCCACTGGTTGGTTTCATTTTTTGGCAGAAAGGTCCAACTTTCTCTATGATGTTAGTTTTTTTTTGCTGATTACTACTTAGTGAGCACTATATAGGTATTAAATCAGTTTTCTTTAAATGTAAACTGAAATACAGTGTGTTCATAAGACTATATGAGAAAAGTCATAGGTAAATAGTTTTTTATTTTATTTTCTTTAACACAATTTACATAATTTCTAATTATAATAGCTGCTATTAACAATGTATATTGTGATAAAATGTTCAAAATGTTATTATTTGATTCCATTTTATCAATTGTAGGTGCAATTTCGTGTTGCAAGCATAACACATAATTCCCAAAATTAAGTGAATTATGTCGCTGTAATACAAATTTCTCGCAGGCCTAGTATATATATATATGAAGCTTATATAGCACGAAACTGGCCAAAAGATAGAGGAGCACTGTACAGGAGCAAAGGCAAGAATACAGTCAAAAGACTGTAGTGGAGGAAAAGCTGGCTTGTGGCAGTAGAGGTGGACCGTTATTGTCATGATGTAGTGTTCTTTAAAGAGGTGTGTCTTCAGCTTTCTCCAAAACTGAAGCATGGTTGGGGTGGTCCTGATGGCACTAGGGATGTCATTCTAGATACTGAGTGGACAAATGTAGCAGGCCTGCGGCATTGTTTTTTTCTTTTTTAACTACATTATCTCCAGTCTGATGGTGTCCTGACTACATGTGTGCTGTGAGCAATTGGAGGTGGTGAGCATGTTGGCCAGCTGACTTTGAGGATGGTACAAGCTGGCAACGGGAAACCAATGGAATTCCATCAGGGTAGAAGGTGATGTGTTCATATATTTTGAGGCCTCAATGAGGAATGCTAGAGCATACAGGATGCACAACAGGGGGGTGCTGGGGGCAGTATGATATCTGGGGGGTGTTGAATAGGGTATTACAACCATCTGGATGTGAGAGGACAAAAACTGGGATAGCATTTCTGAAGTCACTTTCTCTTAAGAATGGTTTCACTTCCTTCAGTATGGAGAGATGGACCTGGCCATCCTGGTTTTCTTAGCGATCAGTTAATTCAGGGTGAAGTCAGTGTCCAAAGTAAATCTGAATGACTTGAGCAAATGTTGGGGTTCAAATACGTCCATGGTCATGTCACTGTGCCAGATTTCCACTAGTTGTTGCTTGTTGTTCTTGACAAATAGTGGGAGTTCTGTCTTGGTGTGGTTGAGCATCAGATATATGTTTGACATCCATATCTTGATGAGGTAAAGACAGTGTTTGAGGTGTTGGATCGCTAGGGCACCGGATGACTATGGGTCATCGTCCTGCTGGGGAATTTCGATGCTGTTGATTTGTGGCATGGTCAAGGGACTCCTTAAGGAGGTTAAAATGACCCTATGAACAAGATGGGACCCTGGGGGATCCACAGGTGAAAGGGATCTTCTAGCAACATACACTGAGTTGCATTCATCAGAAAAGAAACCTACATGCTTTAAAGCATGAGCAAAGTGGGCTCTGGCCCAGGGCCCCAGCCTTTCAGAGGGCCCCCTGATAGTCAGCTCTGTTCTGCAGAGAGTCTTGCCATGATGCCCTTGAATAATACTTAAACAGAATATATTAAATACTGTTTCCTTTAATTTATTTCGTTTATTTTTAATGTGGGTGATGTGTGAGCCTTTTACAGACATTTTGCAGAGAAATGCTGTGGTTATGTTTCATGCAACATCCATATTTTTTTTTATTTTAGATCAAAACATGACGTGATATATGAGAAAAGGGAGGGTGTCACAAAGATCATTTGCAGTATTATTAGTGAGCTGCTGCTGTTACAATATTGAAAACATGTCTCTATCCCTGAATAGTAGATGTAGAAATATTTCAAATTTGGACAAGTATGTCTGTGCACTGTCAGTGACCTGGCCAAATATGTAATGAAAGCTGAAACTGGATCATAAATTCAAAGCTGTTCCAAAAAGGGGTCTCCGAAATACCTTTGGCTCAAGGCCCCTGTAGGAGGCTGCCCTGGTTTGTAGTGGGTACCCTAGGTACTTACACTAGGTCCAGTTATCCCTTATTAGTGAACTGTAGTCAGTGTTCAAGCAGCTTAGGCTGTCTAGAGGTAACTGTAGCAGAGCAGCTTAGGCTGAACTAGGAGACATGAGAGGCTCCTGCAATATCACTATAGTTACACAGTACTTATACACAATAAAAGACAATACCCAGTATTACCAAAAATAAAGGTACTTTATTTTAGTGACACAAGGCGAAAAATATCTTAGAGGCAATACTCCTTCTGGAGGTAAGTATTATACACAATATATACACTAGAGACCAAAATCAGGTAAGTAAATAGTCACAGAATAGTGCAAACAGAAGAAAATACAATATGATGCAATAGGAAGCAATAGGCCTAGGGGCAACACAAACCATATACTAAGAAATTGGAATGCGAATCACGAATTCCCCCCTAGGCAAGTGTAGTGTGTAGAGGGGTGCTGGGAGTGTAAGAAACCCACAAAGGTGAGTAAAATACCCCACCCCAGAGCTCAGGAAGTAGGAGTAAAGTACTGCAAGTTTCCTCAGGTCACACTACAAGTTGTGATAAGAGTTATTGCAAGAACCAAGGAAGACTGCAAGCAACAAATGATGAATTCCTGGACCTGAAGACCTGTGAAGAGCGGAGACCAAGTCAGAAGTCACAGAAGATTCCAGGAAGGACAGGAGCCCCTGCCAACCTAGAAGATGGTGCAAAAGAGGATTTTCCGGTTTGAGGAAGTCTGCAGAAGACCATCAAAGAAGATGGCTGGGGGTCCCTGCGTGGTGCAGGAGATGTCCCACATTGAGATGTTGGTTGCAGGCAAGTTGCAGTGCTGGATTCTTCCAACAAGCCTTGGTTCAGTCAATGTCGCGGTTTGCGTCAAAATGGCACTGCCTGGACCCAGGAGGGACCTGGGGGCCTCAACTTGGACTGAGGAGGCAGAGGGGGCTCCCAACACTGGAGGGAACCCACAGATGACCAGGCAGCACCCACGGGAGTCCGGGGATAAAGAAGGTGCAAATTGTGGTTGCTGCAGCACTACAAAAGAAGGTATCATGCCGCCGGAGAACAACTCAGCGAGTTGTGCGTCACAGGATGGAGTGCTGGGAACCTGGGCCACGCTGAGCACAAAGGATTTTCGCAAATAATGCACAGAGGCGTCAGGAGCTACAGATAATGCAGTGCACAGGGGTACTGTCGCAAACCGGGAAGGCAAGCTCTTACCTCTGCCAAAATTGGACAGCTGGACCTTAGGGGTTCACCAACTGTGTTCCAGGGAGCAAACTCGTAGGCAGGAGAGGAATCCCAGAGAACCGGTCGTCATCTTAGAAGGTGCCTGCTGGACTCCATCACTCCACAGGAGATTCCTTCAGTTCTTCTGGTGCAGGATGAAGGCAGGGAGTCCTCCGAGTGTGCACACCTTGGAAACTGTTGCAGTTGCTGGCTGGAGCTGAAGTTGCAGGGTCACAGTAGCCTTTCTGGATACTTTGCTGCAGTTACAGTAGCTCCTGTAGCAGTCTGCGGTTGATCCGATGGTCAGAAGCTGAAGCAGAAGTTGCAGAGGATTCCTGGAGGAAACCTGCAAGCTGAATCTGAAGAGGAACCCACAGGAGAGACCCTAAATCCAATCCACCCCACACCAATCCAATCCAGGCAAATTTAATCTACCCCACTCCACTCCCCTACTCCAGTCCACCCTATTCCAATTCCCCTCAACTCCATCCACCCTACTCCAATTTGCCCCACTCCAAGTCAAAACAATCTGCCCCACTCCAATCCATTCTACTCCAATCTTCCTCATTCCAATTCAAAAATCTGCCCCACTCCAATCTTACCCATTCCATTCCAAAACAGTCTGCCCCACTCCAATTAGCCCACTACAATCCAGACTACCTCACCCCAATCCACCCACTGAATCCCAATCCACCCAGTTCCAATAGACCCTAATCCCTCGACTCCAATAGGATCCACCTCACGCCAATCCAATCCACTGCAATCCAATCTACTTAACCCCTATCAAATCCACCACAATCCATCCCAACCCAATGCAAAACAGTCTGGACCTTTCCATTGAAAACCGTCTGCCCCACTACAATCCAAAAAGATCTGCCTCACTCCAATCCAAAACAATCTGCCCCACATCAATCCGCCCCATTCCATCCAAAACAATCTGCCCCACTTCAATCCAAAACAGTCCTCCCTCTCCAATCCATCCCATTCCAATCCACATCACCCCAATCCAATCCACCCCACTCCAATCCAGTCTACCCCACTCCTATCCAATCCACCCCACATTAGTCCATTCCAGGCAAATCCAATCTACCCCTACTCCAATCGACCCCACCCCAATCCAATTCACCTCAATTCAATCCACCCGCTCCAATCCACCCCACCCTACTCGAGTCCAGTCCACCTCATCCCAATCCAATCCACCCCACTCCAATCCAGTCTACCCCACTCCAGTCCAATCCATCCCATACCAGGTAAATCCAATCTACCCCTCTCCACCCTACTTCAATCCACCTCACCCCTGTCCAATCCACATCAATCCAATCCACCCTGCACAGTCCAATCTACCTCACTGCAGTCCAGTCCATTCCACTGCAATCCAACCAGCTCCACTCAAATCCACCCTACTCCACTCCATATCACCCCACTCCAGTCCAGTTCACCCCACTCAATACATTTTACTCCACTCCAATCAATTCAAACCACCTCACTGCAATCCAACCTCTCCAACCCAGTCTATTCCAACCCACCCCAATTAAATTCAGTCCAATCATCCCCACTTCAGTCCACCTTACCTCAATCCAGTCCACCTCACCCCATTTCAAGCCACCCCACACCAATCTAATCCAGCCCACCCCACTCCAATCCACCCAACTCTAAGCCAATCCACCCCACTCCACCCCACCCCACTCCAATGCAGTCCACGCAGTCCAGTCCAATCCACCCGCTCCACTCAAATTCATCCCACTCCAAACCACCTTATTCTAATCCAATCCACCCATTCCTCCAATCCACTCACCCCAAACCAATCTAATCCACCCCACTCCAATTCACCCCAACCCTCTCACCCCAAACCAATGTAATCCACCCCATTCTAATCCACCTCAACCAATTTCAGTCCACCCTACTCCAATCCAATCCAGTCCATTCACTCCAATTCACCCTTACCGCACCTCAATCCACTCCCCCCCACTTAATTCCTCTCCACTCAACACCTCTCCACTCTAAGACACTCCACGACACTGCACTCTGTAACACTCCCTGCCACTGAACCAGTTTACTCTACTCCCCACTACTCAACTATACAACACTCTACTGCCCCTACTACTCTCTGACACTCTACTCCTACAGATCCAGTCTATATAACATGGCAAAAACACATTGCCTAAGCCAAAATCTCTTGTATAGGCGAGACCCATTGGCTTTGTAAATGCTTGTTTAATAGACTAGCGGTTGGTCGAGGTATGTTGGGAGGGTGTTTGGCAGGTTGAGAGGAGTTACAAAAATGACCACCTATGCCGCCTTGAGCTGAATATTGTTATAAATAAATAATGCATGCAATGAAAGACCGCCCGACATTAACTAAATCTGCTTGGACGGCGCATGAAAAATCTCAATTTACCATTAGTTTTACACAGTATGTAATGTGGTTTATTTTGTCATTGTTGCGGGGGGAAGGGGGGAGGGCGTGTAGTAACATCGGCATGTATATTTATTGTTCGTGGAAACAACGCTCTTCGGTTTTGCAGCATGAATCTCTGACAGACCTGAAAGCATTTTAGGCAGTAGGACATACACACCCTCAGTCAACAATAGAAGAGAAACATGCAAATTCTAGAGGAATTTGTGGTTCCCTTTACCCCAATGTAGCTCATAAATGCATCAATTGTGTCAAATGTAAAAAATGCTTATTTTTATTTATAGCATGTTATGGTACGCTTACCACTTTTTTATAAGGTTTACCAGCACTGACATGGCCGCGCAGTTTTTGTAATTTGTGCTTGTGCGTAAATGAACTTTAATCACAAACTGTATGCATTATACGTATGTCTACCATACGTGGAAATTCATGCATATATGTTCAAGCCTGTGCATGTATTTATGTATCTGTATGTCTGCATGAGTGTCATCTGTTCGTTTTACAGTCAGCGTCAGTAACTCTGTGTCTGTGGTTAAGTTTCACAGTAATCCTGAAAACCCATTTATTTCTTGCTTCTGTGAATCACACGGCGAACTCACACGCACATACTTTACTTACTATTATAGAGACACATGTTGCACGACAGATTTATCTAGAATCAAGAAACTTGTCTCCCTTTTCACAACAGTATGATAGTGAACCACCCATTTAAAGTACAACTTGGGAATTTCAGTGTTCTTAACTATTCCTGTCTAAGAAGAGACAACAACCACTGGCTTCAAAGAAAGCCTCCGCTTTGGTACGCACATCCGGTGGCGCCGGAAGTACGTCACTGACTGCGTCCCGTGTGAGAAAATCACCTCGAGTGTAAGGAAGTTTAGGACAAGAGATATTTTACGGAGATGAACTATGGCGCATTTTCAAGCACTTTTGACTCTCTTCTGTTTGCCTCAAAATCGAGTTGCACCAGCACCTGTTGCTCCAAGGAAGTTATGCAAAAGACATCAGCAATCAGCCCGGTCGGATCTTTGTTCGAAATGCGTGTAAGATGATAATTGTGGGGTGTGTTACTTTGCTATGGTGAGCAGAGTCTGTTTTAAACTCTGCAACTTTCTGCAGCAGCCTCTGTTGTTTTGGTTTATGTGAAGAAAACTAACGGGGCTTTCATTTCATGTTGCAACCGAAGTTGAGCGCACAGCTTATTGGCTGTGGAGGAGTACACACAAATCTACCCAAATCTAGGCATCTGCAAAGTTAATCCTTTAAAAATGTATGCATTTCTGTACTGCCTGTGTGTCCCTATCACCTGTAGTTGTGTTCTCGATTTCTAGACACTCCACATCAACAGCAAACTTGTAATTATTGTGCATTCAACATTTAAGTAATGTATCCCCGTTTTTCATTCTTCTGTATATGTTAGTGTGCAGCAGGAGGAGAGAAGCGCACTACCTGATAGAACCTGCAGGTATGATGCACATTTGTATCACTACCGAATTTGGACAGTAAAGAGTACAGGTTAGACTTGCAGACCCAGCAAAGTCCCAAACTTTGTCTCACACACACACCTCTAGCCCCAGAGCATTAAAGATTCTACCAGTCTGCTTTTCCTCTTCACTCTCCTGTTTTGCTCCCCCATTCCCTTCCCGCCACTCTCCTTTTGAATTACTCTTTTCCCATTTCACATGTATGCATATTTCTCGCTTTACTGTGTCCTCTTTAGCTCCCTTGTCCTCTTTTTTTTCCTTTCCCACCTGTCTGTTTTTTCCTTCCCCTCTCCACCCCAATGTTCCTTTCAATTTAATTTCCTCAGTTTTCCCTTCCTCCCTCACCATCCCTTCTGTGTCAAATCTACCTCCTGCTTGACCATCCTTCCTCCATATCCTTCTCACCCGTCTTTCATGGTTCTCCCCTCTTACATTAAGGGACTGTTACTAACTTTGCAAGAGACAGATGTGTAATCCGCTTCTATGAAGCTTCGAAAAACATACTAGCAATTGTTTTCTGAGGGGTTGTCCGGTTTCAATACCAATATATAGCATTCTGTTAAAATAACTAGAACCTCATTGCGTCAGCCTTGTCACAAAAATATCACATAACATGGAATTCTGATCAGAAGAAATGATGGTGTGGTTTCTGACCCAGATATCATCATACAATATAACTTAATTAACATTTGATAACTATGTCTGGTGATAGATGGCAGGGGTAGTTGTGTTAGTTTCCAAGTGCTGTAAATAACAGGTTACTTTTTAACTCTAGCATGGTATTCATTTTACCAATCTTAGAAGGATGAAGACTAAGCTGGCACTGTTGGGATCCAGACTTATGACCTGAAGACTACCAGAACTCGGCTACAAACTTTCCCTCATTGAATCATCTTTCCAATGTCAAGTGAGAAGGTGTGTGATGGAAGAGAGAAGGCTGATTGGACAGCCAAATGCGTGTGGCAGTGCCACACAACAGATGACAAGAGGGGGGTGACTGATGGGACAGGTATGGATATCTTAGAGTGTGTGGTTCATGAAAAGGTGGGGAGTGGAGGGTATTGCAACTGAAGGGCTGGTGTCAGGACATGGGATGTACAAGTAGTAGTTTCATTGACAGGTTGACACGGTAGAAATTGGGAGAATAGGTAACACAGTGTATCTGGGATAGGTGACAGTAGAAGAAAATTATAGTTGAGGGAAGGAATGGGTGTTAGGGTGACTTGGTGGGAGCAGGTGCGTATGAGGTAGGACAGGGCTGTGAATTAATGGCATTTCATAAGGGGCATACACGGAATGAATCACAGCTTTGAGGAGCTAGCAAGGTGGCAGGGCGTAAGGGACAAACTGTGAAAGTTGATGGTCTACAGTGGGGAGGAGATAATCAGATAAGATGGAACGGATATTTGAAGGGGCACAATATACATAATAGGAATCAACCTGGAATGTCTAATGGGGGGTTTGATAGGCAGAGCAAGAGAAAGGAGGGAATGGATGACTAGTCAGGGCAGGTGTTGGGTGACACAGAAAGGGGGAATAGAAGGACTGGAGGAGATAAGTATGATATAAGGGCATGGTGGTTTGGTGGCATGACCAGAGGGAAAAGAGGTTGAGTACCAGGAGTGGACAGGTTAAGGCATGAGGGGAGTGAGCAATCTGATCTGGGCTGCACGTAGGGCACCGAAGGACAGCAATTGATGATGGGATGGGTAGTAGAAGGGAGCTGCAAAAAGGAGGGGGTTGGGTGGGAAGGAGATGAAAGGGAGGTTTGACAAGATGTTGTGTGTAATCAGGGAGGTAATCGTGACAAGATGTGGTGCACATAATGCTCATTTGTAGAAAACCTATAATGTACTTCTGTAACCATCTAAAGTATTTTTCCACTTCCAGCACATTTGTATACAAAGCTGAAACTACATTTCAAAATCAAAAGAGCCTTGTAAAGCAACATTCAAAGACAGAGAGCAGAGCTGTGTGCCTCAAGAGAGCAGGGACTGCGATAACTTGGATAACGTAAGTGGCCACAGCACATGACCTGTGCCTCATATCAACATAGAGGAGGGTAAGTGCTACTTGGCTTGTTCCTGTCACAGTCTGCACTCAGGATCTCTTGCAAGTATTCATGCCCACTGCCTCTCCACACAGCTTGTTAAAATATCTCTCACTCACAGTATGATTCATCTCCAAATATTTTGTGTTTTCTAGTTACTTACAACAATATTGGAGCATAGCACGCAGTCAAAGCCTGCCATTCACTATGCCATTGAACTACACACATTGACATACTATAATGTCCCTCTTAAACTCGTACACAGCCACTTACACACCTGCTCAAAATACCCCTGATCTCTTACCACACATGGTTATCTGCTGCCTTTTACACCATACAATAACTTTCAGCTGCTTACACTACTCACACCACCATTAATTTGCCTCCAGCCTCGCAACATTTGTATATTTCACAACATTAATCACTTGTCTCACTGATTCATATAGTAATTCACCCTGCAAGCAGTCATTGATTTGGTATACCACTGGACTCTAATCATACCAGTTGGCCTCTAACAATACCAAACTGCCACCTGCAACATTACTAAGTGGCACCACTTTAAACTAGTAATACAGCCTGCAACACTTATCTGCTTATACAGTTCACTTACCATCATTAAAATATAACACTCAGTTGCAACACTAAGAACACGTACCAGATGCAATATCGCTCATCCATGCCATCACCAATCACTCTCAACCTCACAACACAGCACACATTCAGCCACATGTAACACCGGTGATCCACTGAGAAAACCAACTTGCAGCTTGCGCTCAGTGTCACACCACTGAACACTCGCACTCAGAGTGTTAGCAGAACTTACTTTTATCACCAATCACTCCCACTATCACACAAGCACAATATATCTTGCCCACTCTACAACAGATCACTGTTCCTCAAATAACTGGGACAGTGATTAGATTGTCCTGCCATTCTCATAATTTGTCTGTTCACAGAACCACTTTCACCACACCTCTCATTCCTAGTCACTTGCAACACCACTCCTCTTTAGCACTTATAGTACGTATTCACTACCCCAATACTCACAGCACGTCAGCTAGATTCTAGCACAACCCAAACACCATTTCATCAAGCTACTCACCTTAAGCCACTTTGACATACACCCACAGCTATTCTGCAACACCAGTCATACTATCATCCACAAACCGCACTCTTTAAATCATAGTCTTCATTTATGCAAGCAGTCATGTGCAGACATTCACCCTCACCCACTTGCTCATACCTTTTACTCACTCTCAACCATTTTAAACACCACTCATCAACATAACCAGTCACTCATACCAGTTAGTTCTCACCCACAGTCCGATGCATACCCTTTCAGCCTTGCACAGCAAAACCTACTGCTCACATCTGATACTGCAAACCTATAATCAATCAGAACATTTGCCTCAGCTACTTGCACTACTCATTCAGCACATCACTTTGTACAGCAGCAGCCACTTATCACCAGCATTTAACAACACATATTCAGTAACACCTTTCCCATATATCTGCTTAATCTCATGTAACATTTCCCATAGCCAGTTGCCATACCCACCCTTCACAAGATGTCTGCAACCATTCACAACACACTATTTTGTGATCACTGTAGCAGCTCTTTGCTGGTTTCAGACACTTTTATCTTTATCCTAGAATGTGCAAAGTTGTTAAGATATGCATAGAAATGTTGGCATTGTGTCCATTTAGGCTCACATAACATCATGCCCACTTATTGTGTACCCTCACTTGCTTTTTAGTTATAAATGCATCTAATCCATATGTGAATCAATTTGACAAATTTGTTGCTATGATTGTTAGCCTTCTAGATGCTTTACTGTCTGCAAGCCTTGCATTTATCTTCACAAAATAAGATGAAATAGGGGATCAGATGCTACAGAAACCCAGGTATTGGATCATAGTTGGAGAGGGACTTCCTACAGCAATATCACACCAGAGGTCACACCGGTTTGCAGCACCAACCTGGCTCAATTTGAAGCAACACTGGAAAACATGCTGTGGGCCAGTCGCTGTTTATACCAAAACTCCAAACAAGCTGCAATGGAGAATAGCTGAGTTTCTATTTATTAATGAAAAGGGGTATGCTGCGGGAGCCATTTTAAGAAACGTGAAAATAGGCTATCTATTTACAGCTTTATATCTTAGCGCAGTACTTAGAAACAGCCTAAGGGTATTAGGATGAAAAGAACTAAACATCCATGTTAGAGACTTTCATATTGGTTTGCTGATGGTGACATTGTTAGTTGCATTTCTTTTTTGCATCCTGTGTGTTTACCATTCATATTTTATGCACTGGGTTGGATTTTAAAATAAACCTTTTAAAATACACATATTGTTTCTTTGTGCTTTTGTGAGTGTGTTATTTGTTTACGGAAGAGGGTTTTGGATTTCCACTGTGTCGCTGAACCTATCTTGTGGGGCTGGTCGTTACCAGAAACACTTCCATTGCTCAGTGGGTTGTGTATAGGTTGCAGTCCAACTTGATTTCTAATTTATATGGGTGTAATGAGGAAGTCCTTGCAAGAACTCTGACCCCCGTAGTTCTGGATTGGGGGGGGGCTGAGGGGGGCTTGGGCTGTATAAACTCAAACCCCTCTCCTACTACTCAGTGTAACTTGTATCGCTCACTGCTCTCTATATTACCCACACCATTCATCCAGATTCACAAAACAACACTGTTGTGTTAGATACATGCTCAGTTACTCGCATCATCCACTCACAACATTACTTGCCTTGCCTTTACTCACACGCACCATGTAATCATACTTAGGACCTAATTTGGAGTTTGGAGGATGAGGTTACTCCGTCACAAATGTGATGGATATCCCATTCGCTGTAATATGATTACATTATAGCTTATGGAAATCATAATATGGTGGACGGGACATCCGTGACTGAGTAATCCAATGGCAAAACTCTAAATCAGACTATAGTCATTTACACCTCACTTTATCATCCACTCATAGCATGCCCACCATTTCATACAACACTACCTGTTCATCTCTCTACCAACGGCTACTCATCCAAAGATACTCAGAGGCACACTCTGTTCTCACAGCATTCAGCACTCATAGCATTCAGCCATTCAACCAATTACTTAGTTATGTATGAAAGTTCCCTGATACCATATTTTTGAAACCACTCTAAATACCTTTGAGTCACACCAACACTTCTTTCCTCACTTGTAGGATTGCGAACCACAGAAATCATCTGATCAAGCCACTTTTCATCAGGTACTGCCAACCACTCACCACCACAGCACCAATCACCCACCACTGACATTAATCTTTTACAATATCTTCAAACCCAACTCCGCTGAATTGCAGTATCCTGCTCTGCTGTACCCAATTTTACATTGAATCTCAGTTACAGGCCTCAACCACTATCACACAGTCACACATACCTAGACACCTTGACTCTCTCCACACAAATTCTCCACCTGTTGCATTATCGCAGGCACTTACAATCACTCACTTTCTACTGCCATTCCACTACTACCAGAAGGAGTCACAGAACAATATGGAGGCAGGACTACATGGAGTGGAGAAGTGACAGGTGGGTTTGTGGTTGTTGCTTTGTATTAGCTTAACAATACTTATTTGCGTTCACGTTGTAATAGGATGAGTGGTAGTCATGGATCTTAGCAATTGTCAAATCATTCTGAAGTACCAGTACATATCCTACAGCACTCATGAGAGGGTCTGGATGAAGTTTGCATGGTAAGTGGGAACCTGCTATTTTCTGTTGCCTCCTCCTCCAATTACGATGCACAGAAAAGGCGCCAATAGCCAATTATATCCTCTAGTAAAAAATGAGTTGCTGCAAGATTGTTTACATGATGGAATGGGCAGGCAGGAACAGGGCTATTATGAGTTCTGCTGTTTATACACATCAAGTTGGTTCCCATCAACCAATCAGTACAGGCATCTGTTGCTAGATAGTTATGATTAGCCACTGGAAAACCTTTCAGAATAACAGTGGGTAGCCAGTGACTTTTTGGATCATTTTGCAGCACAAGGTAATGCAGCCAGCTTGACACGTGTTTTCCCATATTTGGAAATAAGGGACTTTGCCCCTTTTTCTAGTTTGCCTGCAAAGCAGTTCTGGTGTTTCTGTGACCATGATCCACGCTTTTCGCACAAAAACAGTTTTTTATAATTTTTGCAAAAGTGTTCACACAGTAATACTCTGAGATCATCCTGGCATAGCACCTCCATCTTGAAATCAGGATGGGACCATCGTGGAGTAACACAACTACATCGATGAGTTAAGAGGGCACCACCCTGAAGTAGTAACAACCTCTTCCCGAAATCATCGTGCTATCATTCTAGAGTAATAAAACCTCACCCTGAAGTCATCAGGGAGTAATCCTGGTGTAGTAACACTCCATCCTGAAGTCATGATGAGATCATCCTATTATAATCCTGAAGCAATACTAGCGTACCCTGAAGTCATCAGGGGATCATCCTGGAATAGTAAAAGATCATCACAGGCTTTCCACTGAAGTAATCAGAAGGTCATCCTACAGTAGTAAATGATCATCACCTTGAAGTCATCACAACACCATCCTACTGTAGTTTTTCTGATGACTCTAGAGTCTTCTCATTTAAATATTTCGCCCTATAGGCATACTTCAGGATGGCCTGTGATGACTTCACCAGCTAATTACAGGTATAGCCCAGCTGAAGTCATCGGATGACTTCAGAATGACTCCAGGAAGATCTTCCTTTTTGACTAGGGTTTGCACATTGCCTAAGCACATCATAGTACTCAATTGTGTCCTTCTTTTCACAGTAGAAAACTATTAAGATGTTTTTTCCATGCAGGGGCATAGAACTTATACAGGGGAGATGGTGAACCTTCTAGAGGTTCCAAGGAAGCACTATTGGAAGGTCGTTTCCGGGTTACTAGTGACAGTCAGTATAAGAGAACAGGATGAAGACTTCACTTTGCCTGACAACGGTTCAGTGCTGCTCTAGCTGTCTGCTTCTTGCTCCAGTTCACACTCGGTTTTCTGCACTCTCCCTTTTGTTAACTTCGCATGTCTTCAGGCAGATCATTGCACACTTTTGGAGCAATGTAGGAAAAGTCTTGATCGCCGGATCTGGTTTTGCATACGCATGGGATGTGTGCAAGTAGGAGTCCGGACAACCAGAAGTGACTAGGTTTGTGAAAGCAGATGCAATTGTTGAGGTATGCTGAGCCAGTGTTAGTGTCTTGAAAGTGTGGGTGAGGAATTTATGCATGGGGAGCCAGTGGAGCTCCTTCAGGTGTGGTGTGATGTGAATGGCACTGGAAGGTTGATAATGATTCTGGCTGCCGAGTTCTAAATGATATTCAGCCTTCTGGTGAGTTATTTGTTGATCCCGGCACAAAGGGTATTCGCATAGTACAGTTTGCTTGTGACAAAGGTGTGGGTGACTGTTTTCCAAGTGCTGATTAGGAGCCATTGAAAATCTTCCTCAGCATGTTCAGGGTGTGGAAGCATGAGGCAGTGACAGCTTTGACTAGGGCAGTCATGTTAACTGTGCTGTTATTGACGATCCCTAGGTTCTTGGCGTGTGTGGTGGGTATGGCTGTCAGTTCTGTTGGCCACCAGGTGGAGTCCCACGGACCTCCCTAAAGATCTGATTTTGATCTTGTCAGTGTTCAGCTTAAGACAGTTGGTCTTCATCCAGTGGGCGATTTCAGGCCTGCTTACATTGAACTTTTTCCGGGTACTGGGTGTTTTGTCCATAAGGGAGGGAATGAGTTGTGTGTTGTTGGAAGAGGATTAGATGTCGATGTTGTGACAGCAGATGTTGTTGGCTACAGGGATCATGTATGCATTGCAGAGGCTCAGGCTCAGGGAGGATCCTTGCAGAACTCTGCAGATGAAGTTGCATGCATCTGAGATATATAGTGTCAGGCTGGCAGACTGGGTAATTCCAGTCAGAAAGGAGCAGATCCATCATAGTGCGTGTGTAAGGATTCTGATGTAGTGTCAGTGTTGGATAAGAATGGAGTGGTAGACTGTGTCAAATGCTGCACAGAGGACCAGAAGGATGAGGGCTGCCCTATCTCCTTCATACAGAAGACATCATGTGGATGTCGTCCATGGAGTCAATGAAGGCAGTTTCCAAGCTATGGTTGGGTCTGAAACCAGAATAAGTGGTGTAGAGGAGTTGGTGGTCATTGAGGTATTCAGTGTGGCATCTGTTAAAGGTTTTCTCAAGACCTTGGCCGGGAATGGTAGCATCTCATTCTAAAATCCTCCTCTCTTCCTCTGCTTCCTCCTTTCCCTAGATTTTCCTCTATCTCTTTGCTTTTATACTTCCCTGTATTCTTTCTGTCTACCCCACCTGTCTGCCTTTCCTTATGTCTCTCCCCACTTCACCTATTTCCCTACTGAATCTTTTTCTCTACCACCCATCTCCCTCTACTTTACCCACCCACCCTGCTCCTGTCTCCCTCATGTACAATTTCTCTTACTGAACAGTTTGAGGTAACTGTCTAGGCAGAGTAGTGAAGACATAGAATGAAAGTTTAGGACAAGGCTGGGAAAGTGAAATAAAGAAGACTTTATCAGATTTCACTCAGTTGTGAAAATTCTCAGTGCTGTGGTTGACTTTTCACTGCAGCAGCAAGAATGCCAGTAATGAAGGGAGATTTATTTGTGATTATGAAAATTAGTTGAACAAGGCTACAATTTCACAAGCTGTGATTATGTGTTTTTTAAAAATATTATGCACTAGATCACTGAATATACACTAAGGGGCTGATTTAAAGTTTAGCAACAGGATACTCTGTCGTAAACATGATGGAGTACTCTGTCAAACTACAGGTCCGCCCGCCACATTTAAAGTTTTTACAGACCCTAAGCTTTCTGTTTGTGGAGACCTTGGCTCCATCCATGGAAAGCTTCCTCAGATGGTGACAGAGTAAAAGCCATCATAGAGAGGGAGGATATGAACCTGTTTGCCCTATTTAGGGTCGAAAGTGTGTGATCCTGAATATCTGTTCATTATTACCTGGACAAACTGAGGGGTGAGGGACAGAAAAAAGAACACTGGCAAACCAATATGTCAAACTTTTGAGGCCTGTTGGCTTTGCCAATGGTTTTTGACAATAGTGTACAGCAACCCAGTACTGTGCGGCATAGTTAAAGAGGAATAAAAAAAAGCATAAGATGTGGCCGGGTGTGTCATTTTGTAGGCACGCCCACCACACATGTGTGCGTCTACAAAATGACTCATGCACTTTTTTATCTTATAATTTTAGCATAGGGAGACTCCACAACCAGAGCAGAAATCTTCATATGATAAAGTATAAAGAAAAATGTATTTAAGTTGAAAATTAATATTACTAATATGTTTAGGTTACATATATATGTAAATTCATTTTATATAGATACACTTTAACTGTAGAACAGAATAAAAAAGCAATGTCACTTTTAAATTAATGTTGAATTAAAAAACTTCAGTTAATGGAAAAATATTATATTACAATAAAATATTTTTCTAAAGTTTAAATAAAAAAATAAGTTCCCACCAAAAGAAAAAAATGGTTTTAATGTCCATGAATAAATATAAAAAGTATAGAATTAATTAAAATTAATGTCATTATTTTCAATACTAAGTATTATATATGATTTTTTTAAACTAAAAAAAAGGTATTACAATATTTTATAATTAAATCATGAATATGTACTATATATATCTTTTAACATTCACTTATATTTATTTATACCTTTAATTATGTTAAGTAATTTAATTTAATTGAACATTAGTCCTCTGGGATTTTATTTTATGTCCCTACCTCAATTATTTTCTAAGGGCGCATGTTGCAGTAGTAGTAGCTGGCCATGTGTAGAGCTGGAGTTGCTACTGTTTTTAGTAGTAACCTACAGAGGTTGTGAATACCAAAAAGAAGTAAACTTACTCAAAAGGCTCTATATGTATCTGATGTAACAATGTGACTCTTCGTATTGTGGAACATGACCACTGTTCTGCTTGCTTTTGGTTATCCAACGGCAGCAAGAGAAGGCTCCAGTTAAGCGGACTCTGTTGCACTCCATCTAAACGGATACACTCCAGTCCAATATTTGTTCCTCTCCCCTACTGAGAGTACATATATCCAAAGGTGCAGTGGCACTATTGAAAACCTTCGGCATTTTAACCAAAGCTGAAACCATCAAGCATGCTTTCTCTAATTGTGATCTGTACATTTAAATTTTAGATTTCATACCATCCATGTGAAAAACAGTAGCAATACTGTTTTAAAGGGACATCTTCAAAGATGTGGGATTCAGTGGCCACAAAGAGATAAAGTAGTGAGTATGAAAATTAGGCCATCATCACCATAGATTTTAACACTGAGAGGCAGGCATTCAATACCAAGAAGATAGCTTCAGCTCCAACATGTTTTTGTTTTTTGATACATATCATATCATAACAAGGCACTGATGAAGAGTTCCCTAGCTTGGAGTTTCAATTGAATGCAGACGCAAGTCATATTCTGATAAGTTAGTGGTGGCCGCAAGTTGTCAAGTAGAGCAGGTAGTGGAGCTTGGACTAGGGCACCATCATGATGCTGCAGTCCGAAAAGCTGCTGATAATACCAAGAAGGCGATGTTGTTGGTCAAGAAGTAGTAAATTGCTTGAATGATGGCAGTAGCCCTCAATTTCACTTGGGCTATTGCATGCTTCTATAGAACCCAAGAGGAAAGTACACTTTTTGAGGTAGTCTCCCTAAGGTTTAGTAATTCCTTAACTGGGATTAATCAGCATCTATTCACGATGGGGAACTTTAATCTGTGGGTCAATTAAGACGATCAGCAAAACATGCTGTCCTTTTTTTGGCCAAACTGGAAGCTTCAGGTTTTAAGGAATAGGTAAATACTCCCACTTATAAAAGGGTCACACCAATGACTGGCTTTTGGCCTATGACAATCTTACCACATTTACTATTCAAAAAGACAATGCCTTTTCTCACTGAATTTCAGAGTGGTCAACATTAGAGAGCCAGGATGGCTCAATATGATCCAAAAACAAAATTGTTGCAAACTCAGTACTTTGGCTACATAGGAGCTGTTCATGAAATGGTTCAGACAACAAACCCAGCAAGGAGAGAGTGTGGACATGTATAACTCTCACTTGGAAGGAATGTGGGATGGTTTGGCTTAGTTAGGGAGGTTTTAATCAGTGAAAGAGTGTGCCCAAGTCAGTGGAGATATACTAAAGATCAGCCTAGCTACGATCCACCAAAACAAAATAGAAGCAATCAGGAACCGAGGTAGACAAGGAGATAATTAATCTCCCATGAAAGTGTTGCAGAAGTAATATGAAAGCAACAAAGTCTATCTTCTTTAATACCAGGATAGAAGATGAAAGGAACTGTTCCTGAATGCTCTTTTAGACTCTTAGGGAAATTCCCAAGAACAAACCTTCCCCTGAATCTACTGAATACTAAAAGAACATGTTTCTGCCTCAAATATCTAGGATGTTTTCATAGACACAGCTAGGAGGAGCTATGAAGGTATGGTGAATCAAGGGAACCCCAATCATTTATCAGAAACCATTCCCTATTATCAAACAACAATCAGGCCCTTCACTGAAACCACAGACCAACACCTCTAAAGAAAGGTGTGAGGTGATATCTGAATTCCATGATGAGATCACATTTCCCCTTTATGGATGCAGCTGATCAACTCCTCACTGGTCTATCCCAAAATTCCCAACTGTCTGAAAACAGTCAGGTAACCCCCTTCTGAAAAAGAAAGGCAGCTGACCCGGAAACCGTCAACAATTTCCACCCAGTGATCAAAACATACTACTGATCCCCCTCAACCTTAGAGTGGGAATTGGCAAAAGGGTTCTAAGATGGCTTTCCTCGTATTTCGGAAAGCATGTCCCACTCCTTCAGATGGAGCAGAACTCTATCAATTCAAGCTCATGTACCCCAAAGGGTACCTCAAGGTTCTATACTATTCCCCAAATCTTCCCAAGCTTTGCATGGAATCTCTCACCACAGTCCTAAAACTGTTGAACCGTTCCTGCTATCGATAGGTAGACAACAACGAAAACTATCTAAAAGTATGATTTCAAAAAGACACAATCCTCAAATAGCAAATTCTAGAGGACATACACCGGGTGCTATCTTCCCACCACTTGAAACCATACCAGCTGAATATGGAGTTTTTCCTTGCCCCCCCCCCCCACTTTCATAGCATGCCCTTAGTTCAATATTGTCTTCACTCTCTGAATACTTTCAACTGAAAATCATTAAATGAACCAAACGTTTTGGGATAACACTTGACAACAACTTGAACCACCAAGCAAAACAAATACCACTACAAACACTGCACAGCTTCACCTCAGACCTTTAAGGTACATCAAACCTTTCATCCCATAGACAGATTTAAAGGTCGCGCGTTTCGAGGAAGGAGGTCTGCTGCCGAGTCCCTGGTGCCTGGGGGCGGGGCTGTGAGCCCTTTAAATTTGAACTGAGCACGCCCGCTTCGCGGGTCGCGCGTTTCGAGGAAGGAGGTCTGCTGCCGAGTCCCTGGTGTCTGGGGGCGGGACGGGACTGTGAGCCCTTTAAATTTGAACTGAGCGCGCCCGCTTCGTGGGACGCGCGCGGGACGCGCCCGGTCGAAGCCCGGGCCAAGGGCGGGCCCGTCCTTTGCCCGTCAGAGGCTGGGCTGGGCCACCCCCCTTGGTTTTCTCTTCTAAATAATTTTTTTTCCTTGCGCCTTACAAGAGTGTAGTGAGAGCCTTTTTGGCCTTCCTTATCTATCTTATTTTCCTTTCCGAGTATGGGGAAGCGTAAGGCGCCCACCAGTCCTGATGCTGCAGGTGTTAAATCTAAAAACCTAAAACTCAATAGAGTAGCGCAAGTCCATTCAAACTGCGTCTCAAGAGAAATTGATAACTTAATTGAGGAGCTGGAATCTATTCTTAAGGAAAAGGAGGGCAAAGCCTGCAAGAGACAGAAATCCGGGACTTTACTTCTGTTTCTAACAGCAGGCCCTAACCTTTCTATTGATCCCCAGCCTTTGAAATCCCTTGTGCAAGTTTCTGTATTATCTAGCCAGCTGGGTTTGCCTAAATCTTTTACTCCCCCTGGTCTAATGGATAACTTGGATGCTACTTCTTATGATCCTATCCTCAGTGGCATCCCCTGCGCTAATCGGTTTTCTATTTTAGACCAGGCTGACTCGGTGGGTGTCAAACAACTTTCGATATCTCCACCCGCTATCACTCCCTGTGACCCTCCAGGAGAAGACGTGCTAACAATAGTCTCTAGTTTAAAACATGAAGTCGGGGAGCTAAAGGGTCTACTGTTTGAGGTTCTCAATCTTCTTAAAAAAATTGACTCACCTCCTCACCGTACTTTGATTCCTGTGCCAGCACAATCTTCTTGCCCTCTGGGCCCGGTTGCACTGCCTGTTATTTCTTCATCAAGTGGGGTCCTTAATAAGGGCCCCTCTAATAAGCCAAGCCATGGGATTCAACCGGCCACTTCGACAGTACGTTCGGCACCTTCCTCTTTTGACTTTGGTCAAGTTGTGGCCCCTTCTACTCATGTGTCTAATTCTAATTGTATTTATTTGTGCAATGTTCCTCCTCTTACATCTCATATCAGAGAAGATACTTCCTCTCTTGTTAACAAGGTGGCATATTGGATCCGTCAAACCAGGGGCTGTGCTTCTATTATTCATTCTGACATTCTCTTTGCTTCTCTGGTACGTGGTTGTCCCGGTGGCCGTGACACCATTAAAATTAACCTCACTAACCATGAACTAGTTAGGGTGCTTTTGCAGATGGAAGCCCGCAATATGTTAAGAACTGACCTTGATATACATTTCTGCAAACGCCTGCCTGCTATTGGCCACATGATCTTGCCCGCCCATCCCTTTAGGCCCAAAGGTATCCCCTGCAGTGCACCAGTTCTTGTTTCTAAGTCTGGTTTGCTGCCTTTCCCTGTTGATGGGGCTGTTATGGTTCACAATCATAAGCATATTGGTACTCAATACCCCGTTATTATAGGGGATACATCTGATGTGGATTGACTATGCTTCCCTAATCATTGCATACCCTGTGGTCCACTTGTAGTGTCTCAAAGACCTTTAATCAGCCCAGGTGGTCCTATTTCAAGTACTTCTCTCTGTATCCCAATAGTAAATCCTAAATTAGTTAAGGACACTGATTCTGGTACGCTCACTTGTAACACTCCATCTTTTGAAGGGTATTTGCTGTCCTGGAATGTGGCAGGTATTAAGAGCAAACTGCCTGATCCGGAGTGGGGGGCTTTTGTGGAATTTTATTCTATCTGCATGTTCCAGGAAACTTGGGCAACGGATGGTGTGTATAGGCAAGGTTATCGTTCCTTTATAAAAAAGGCAATTCAATCCCCCAGGGGACGGGCGGTTGGGGGTCTATGTATCTGGGTCAAGTTGTCTGAGATGGTCAAGGAAATTGCTGTTGATTCTTGTGATATTTTAGCCATAGTAATACAGCCTAGGTCTAGCACCCCTGTGCTGTGTATTAATATCTATAACCGTCCAGGCTCCCTTAATCAACAGTCTGATACTATTCATTGCTTGCATAATGTTATTTCAGAATTCCATTCTAAATACCGAGTCATCATTGCTGGTGATCTTAACGCCCAAATTGAACTTGTCTCAGCCTTTGCTGTGTCCACTCAGGATGAGGACGTAGTGTGGAACATTTCCCCACTTCAATTTCATTCTACGCCACTTATTCCTTCCCCTAGGGTGTCTCAGATAATAGACCTTTCACTTACATATGGCCTCCGTTTTGGAAATGGCCGATTTCCAAATGATAACCCTGCTAGGCCCACCTTTTTTAGAGGTAATTATAGCAGTTGTTTGGATTATGTCATCTTGGATTTGCGAGTTTGGCATCTCATAACTAATGTAGAGGTGGGTCTTCCCCGCACTAGCGACCATGCCCCCCTGCAAACTGCATATAACGTAGCCCTGTTTGATCTACCCACTGCCTTGGTTGGTCGAAGTGATCTGTTGAAACTTTCCACTAATAAGCATGCGGTAAAGTGGCCTTCGTTTTTTAAATCTAACTTATTGAACCATAAGCTTGGCATTATGATGTCCTGTCATCAACTTTTTGAGGACTCCATCGCATTATCTCCTTCAGAAATGTTGTCCGCCCATGTGGTTTTTTTTGCGGAACTTAAGGAGCTTTTCACTAAACCTTCCAAATCCCAAACAAAATCTTCCGCTCCTAGGTGCAAATGGTTTGACAAAGAGTGCCGGGTGGCCAAGCATCTTCTATCTGAAGCCTTAAAGTTAAAGAACCGGGATGACATTACATATGCAAGAAAGAACTATGGGGGTTATTCTAACTTTGGAGGAGGTGTTAATCCGTCCCAAAAGTGACGGAAAAGTGACAGATTTACCACCAGCCGTATTACGAGTCCATTATATCCTATGGAACTCGTAATTCGGCTGGTGGTATATCCGTCACTTTACCGTCACTTTTGGGATGGATTAACACTCCTCCAAAGTTAGAATAACCCCCTATGTGTCTACTCGCACGCTATCGAAACTCAAATATGAGGAGCATTTATGGGAGTGTCTGGCGGAGGCTGCTAGTTCTCGCGACGCCAAGCTCTTTTGGACTTTGGTTGCGCGCAGCGACCCAGGCCTGTCATCCACTACTGAATGTCATATTGATCCAGGAACCTGGTTCTCTTATTTTCGTGAACTGTATGGCTCTCGGTTGGAGTTTTATGATACTTCCACAGATTATGCACTGTGCCAGCCCGAAATGCCGCCCTTCACCCTGAAAGAAACAGAGATGGCAATTTGCGCTCAAAGATCTGGTAGGGCCCCTGGCCAAGATGGTATTCCCTCGGATCTGTACAAATCAGACCTACCTGTGTGGACCCGATATATCAACAGGGTATCAAACACTGCTATGGCATCTCGTTCCTATCCGGTCTCGTGGAAGATGGCGATTATTGTCCCCGTTCATAAAAAAGGAGACAAGAGCTCCCCTGGGAATTATAGGCCTATTAGTCTATTAGACAACTTGCAGAATCTTTTTTCATACCAGTTGCTAACTAGATTAAAACAATGGATAACGAAAAATCAGGTCTTAAGCCATCTTCAGGCAGGATTTAGGGACAAGATCAGCACCATCGATCATATCTTCCGATTTACCACCATTAAGTGGAAGACCGTAGATGCAGACAAAGGCCACTTATTTGTGGCCTTTGTTGATTTGAAATCTGCGTTTGACCTTGTCCCGCGTGCCAAGCTTTGGGAGGTCCTTAGTACCACCGGTGTTCCGGGTTCCATGATTAATATCATCAAGGATCTTTATTCTGATATTTGTGCTAAAGTCCGCTGGGATGCTATTGGCGATCTGACTCCTGCTTTTCCAACTGCACGGGGTGTGAGGCAAGGCTGTGTCTTGGCGCCCACCTTATTTCTCTTGTTTATTAATGCCTGTTTGCCATACCTCTTAGACTGTCAAAGTGATGCCCCTAGCCTGGGCGGGCAGAAGATTCCCTGTCTTCTGTTTGCAGATGATACCCTATTGTTATCACGTACTGCCATGGGCCTTTCAAGGCTGCTCTCCAGATTTCTGGAGTTTTTCACTGACCATGGGTTATCAATTAATTCAGCAAAAACAAAATACATGGTTTTTGGAGATATTAGGAAAAAAATGAAGAGGCCTGTATATTTAGATGGTGTCCCCTTGGAAAGGGTGGGTACCTTTGATTACTTAGGTATTAAAGTGGAAGATTCACATCTTTGGCAGGCTCAACGCCAAAAATCTTTATTATGCCTGAAGCAGAGGGCGGGTGGAATTGTCAGATTTGCCTCTAGTTCTCCGAAATTTGCAATATCCCCTGCACTGGAAATATACAAAGCTCAAGCTAGGGGGGCCGCCTTATATGGAGCTGAACTTTGGGGCCATTGAAATTTGGCGAATCTGGCTAGGGCGGAAAATCAGTTTCTAAAAATGATGCTAAAGGTTCCATCGAGTACCCCATCCTTGCCCATTCGGCTGGACCTAAATCTTTTTTCAATCTCACAGATTGCTGCCCTAAGGCCCCTTCTGTTTTGGATTCGGTTGTGGACAACAGATGCCCTAACCCCTTTTCGGTGTGGCCTTCTCAACGTGGTGGGCCGCGATTCTAGTATTAAATCTAAATGGTGTGTTTTTGTTGAACAATCCTTTTCTCGGCTTGGCTTAGGGTCCTATTGGCATGATCCTATTTCTATTCCTAAAAATGCTGCACAGCTGCTAAAGGATGCTTTTTGGCATAATGTTCAGGTTGGACAATTTGCTAGTTCTATTCCATTGTCTTTGTCCGACAATTTTTTACTTGTTAAATGTCATTACGAATTTGAGCCCTTTTTGGACGCAAATTTATCTCCATTTGCTCGTGCCCTTTTTTTTAGGTTTAGGATCGGGTCTCTCCCTCTGTGCTGTTTTACGTACAAATGGTCCAGTTCAACGAATAGATCTAAATATTGCCCGATGGGTTGTAAAAGTGAAGAAACTGTTTCACACGTTTTCTTTCACTGTCAAGCGTATCATAAACAAAGAGCACTTCGGCTCATCCCGCTTTGCAAACAATTAGGGGTTAGATCCTGTCTCCACGCTGAGAGAATTTGAAAATGTGACCCGTCCGTCCAGATAGCTCTACCAGTGGCAAGATTTCTCGAGTCAATCTGGCGGTTGAGATTAGCAAGCTTAAGGAACAAAACTGTGTAGTTATTGTTTAGTTTTACTTATGTATATTTACTCAACTTGGATGTATGATTGTAGTTTTTGTTGCACAGGATATAGACCTTGGTTCGGTTTATTATGGATTATTTATAGAGCTACGGAACTGATCCCTCATTTTATGTTGTGAGAATTTTAAAATGAAATTCATCCACCCAGACAGTTTTATTAATGGTAAAAAAAAAATTGTATTATTCGGTCATCTGAGATTAGCAATTATAAGGAGCAAGATTGGGGAATTAATTTTTAGACTTATTTATGTATATTTATCAAATTGGATGTGTGATTGCTCCTCAGGATATAGATATTGGTGTATTATATTTTTAACCAGCGCTGATTCATGGAACTAGTTTCCTTATTGAGTACAGCCTTTTGTTATATTAAGTGATGTTTATCTGGCTGCTTATTTCTTGTTTGTTTTTTAAACTTGTCTTGTCTTTTTTAACTGTGTTTTTATTTTACTTTTTTAGTACCCCCCTGCTTTTAAGTAGCCCTCTTTCTCTTTGTCGTGTATTGTACTTTAATGGTTTGTTTTTTACTTACCGAAATAAAGTTAAATGATGATGATGATTTAAAAAATGTGGTACAATCCTTAGTCATCTCCAGACTTAACTATGGCAATGTGCTTCTCATTGGCACACCCAAAAAAACACCTTGTGCCACTGTAATAGACTTCAATGCTACAGGGAGACTGATCACAGTAGTCAGGCCCTTTGACCACATTACACCAGTGTTCATCACTCTCAATTGCCTATAAATTAAAGTTCAAAGAATATTACAAATGGCCTGCATCACACACAGAGACTTACTTTGTGGTACCCTGAAATACTTGACTAAAAAACGAACTATGTTGCGGGATAGCCACTCTCTTCACAGTGCTGAATCCTTACTTTGGAAACCACCAAAATTCAAGAAACAATGAACCATCTCCAAATCTTTCTCTGGAAGTGCACCCAAAATATGATCTTGATCACACCAGTGATCTGCACAGACCCTTTGTTCAACACCTTTAAAACATGTAAAACCCTACTAGTTCTTGAATAGCTACTTAATTATTGCCTTTCCTTGTCCAGTAGCGTTTTTAAACTCTATAGTACCTTGGCCAGATGTACCAAAAAAGCGCTTTGCGATTTCCTAATAGCGAATCTTATTGATTAGCTATTAGAAAATCGCAAACTGCTATGTATGACAGTGTGTTTGACACTGTTAGCGATTTGCAGTGGGTCGTAAATGGACCTGAGTCATCAATATTCATGAGGCAGGTTGCAATTTGCGACCCATTGTGAATGACTATAATCAGAGGGATGGTGGCCTGCTGGGGACAGCAAACTGCCAAGTCTATGATTCCTTTTAAATAAAGCAATCTTTTTTTTTGTAATGTAGGCCGTTTTCCTTAAATGAAAATGGGATGCATTACAAACAGAAAACTGGAAAGAGACTGCCTACATGTTTGGCTGTTAGCCTATTGAGTTGCAGTGAATTTGCTCTTAAAACTGGTCTGTGTAATTTAGGGTTCTCAGTGCATAAAGGTTATTATGCAACTTACCTAGTGCAACTTATATAGTTGTTATGCCTCCTTTTGAGTCTATAACCTCTATGAATATATTGAGAATAATCAACTGAATAACTTTTTGAGTGCTGTGGTACCAGACAACTTTTCAGCAGTCTGGCTTGGTTTAACATTCCACGGTGGGCAGACCAATTGTGTCCTTTTGATCAATGTACACTTCTAAATGACAAGATCCTACTGTCTGAGGGTGGAGTGAAAGTTAAAATGTTTTTTCAAGAGATATTGCAAAGTGGTCGAGCTTGCTACAGGTTAACTTTATTATGGATACAATGTTAACATATTTGCGCACTTCGTTTTAAATAGATCAAAATCTTGGGTTGAAATGCAAAAGCTTTTTTAATTAGAGCAAGCTGATTTTCTGAGCAAAAAATCCTCAACAGACCAACCAATGGTTTAGCTTATGGGAGGTGGCAAGTAGTTGTATTGCAAAAATGTGATCTTTGTTTTGCTGCTCTCCTAATTGTAAAGGGGCATTTGATAGATTACTTCTTTGGGAAGAACTACTACAGCCCTGGGAGACTCTCCTGGATTATTAGCAAGTATCCAACAGATACACTTTCAAACAGAATTCAGTTGGAGCTGTCTCTAGATGGTTGTTTAACCGAGATATCAACTCGGAATGAGTTGAAGCACAGCAGCTTACAGGTGCCTTTTTTATTCATCTTGTTTGTTACAGACTTGTCTGAGGCTATTAGCTCTGCCCTGTTGTCCCTCAGACTATTAGCTCTGCCTAGTTGTTCCCTCCAAAAATAGACCCAGGCATGTAGGTCGTTTATTATTTGTTGATGGTTCCTGCTGGTCTGCAAAGAAAAATTGATTGCCTTCGAAAATTGTGTTTTAACATAAACAAGTGATCAAGAGGAATGATGGTTTGAGGAAAAAAAAAGAAAAATGAGTTGACAGCTAGCTAAGGAAAAATATGGTTAAGATGGAAAGATAACTCTATTTGAGTATGTGGGTCACTACATTTCTAGCCTGTAGTTCACATTTGGAGAGGGTGAGAGTAAAGGGCTGTCACACTTAAATAGTCTTCAAAAATTAAATTGTTTGGTTGGCAGACTCCTTAAAAACATTTTTAAGAGCTACAGTGGGAACAATTCTCATCAAAACAAGCTTTATTCGGTCGTAAAACCATCAAAGCATACAACCATAATACTTCATATAAATTACAAAAATCGATAAAACAGATAAAATCATCATAAAATACTGACACAATAAAGTCAATAAGTCTCCGAGTCCCAAGCACTGAGCATACATAATTAGCATCAGTAGTCGAACATGCATAAAAGAGGTAAATATTACAGATTTGTTTACCATGCAGCCACAAGGAACTTGCTAACTGCATGAACCAAGATGGTTGAAGTATCACTTTTTAAAATCCTAAGATCCGTAACATGTTCTCTAAAGCCCACGTTCTGACAAATTGGACGTAACCACCTGCGCCAGGAAGAAGCATAGCTGGACAAAAAAACAAGTGTTCAACTGACTCAGAGGCAATGCCACAAGCTGGGCATAAGCTAGATACAGATGGCACCTCCAACTACTTACAAAAGACATTAACAGCACGCACCCACAACAAAAGCGGACATAAAAGATCTTGGCAATGGATTCAGGGACGATATCTAAAAAGAACTCATACTGGGGTACCACTTAAAATCAAGGAATTGGTTGGTCACCCGCCCATGGGTTGTGCCAAGGGGATAATTATTCCTGACATAAGACCAATAAGCTAATTTCAAGGATTGCTTCTGGGCCTTCATTAGGACCTGTGGATTCTCCCAATAACTCCAAAGTCCCAGACTACGAAACAAATTTTACACATGTTTAAACCATGGAATAGACGCTACATTGGGTCATTTTAGAAGATCAAGAAGTGAGTCCCCATAAATATTAAGCACTGTGTCCAGAACAGCTCTAATGAAAGGGAGCGTCTAAGAGGTAGTCAGGTGTGACTTCTGCATGTTTATAGTGAACCTCAGCAAATGAAGGAGGTCCGCCATAGTTTGGAGGTGGGAAAAGATAGCCTTTGGTGAGCCCACCTTCAACAGTCAGTCATCACGATAGGGTAAGACTGAAGCCACTGATCTTTACAGATACACTGCAATCACCGCCATCACCTTGGTGAACACCAGAGGGGTGCTGGTAAGGCCTAAAGGAAGCATGGTGAACTGAAAGTGCTTGTGGCTTACTGTGAATCACAAGTAAAGTCTGCGGGCAGGCAGGACAGGGATATGAAAATAAGCGTCCTGCAAGTCCAATGCTACCATCCAGTCTTCTGGGTCTAGGGCAGAAATAACCTGAGCCAAAGTGAGCATACTGAACTTCTCCTTCTTAAGGAAAGGATTGAGGGATCAAAGGTCTAGGATAGGGCAGAGGCCCTTGTCCTTTTTGGGGACCAGAAAGTAGTGTAAATAGCAACCACATTCAACTTCTGGCACCGGAACCCTCTCTACAGCTCCCATGGCCAAGAGAGCCATAACTTCCTCACGAGAAGGGACAAGTGATCCTCCGTCATCTGATCGTAGGATAGTGGCATGGGTCAAGGGCAGGTCTTGAGGGGGAGGGAGTATCTCCTTCGGACTATCTGCAGAACCCATCTGTCTGATGTGATGGATTGCCAACAGAGCAGGTGATGGCAAATCGTGCCACCAACTGACCCATGGTGGGGGAGAATCAGACTTCGAAGATTTGTAGGCTGCTGCAGAGGGAGGGACAGCAGGCTGTCCAGAACGCCGGCCACCTGATCCAGAGGCCTTTGGATCCTGCGCCTTCAGCCACGCAGAGGCTGGGCAGCATGCGCAGCACGGTGGCTGGCCAGGAATGGATGCGAGTTATTTAGGCACCTTCTGTAGCCATGAAGGAGTTGAAAGCAGACTGGGCGGGATGGAGCGCCGCAAGGTTCCAGGACCTGCCCATAACCTGAGAATTCTGGAAGCGCGCGAGCGCTGAGTCAGCCTTGTCTCTGAAGAAACGGGTGCCATCAAAGGTCATGTCCATGAAGGAGGCTTGGACATCTCCTGAAAAGCCAGTTGTCCTCAGCCAAGCGTGCCATCTCTGGGCCACTGTTGATTAAACCGCTTTGCCCAGTGAGTCGGTTGTGTCCAGTCCACAACTGATTGTGAACTTCACTGTGTCTCTCCCAACAGCAACAGCCTGAGAGAGTACAGCCCAGGCCTGCTTCCGGAACTGTGGCAGCACTTGCGTAACCATGCCCCACAGCATGTGGGAACGTCCCAAAAGGCATTGGATGTTCATGGTTTGTAATGCAAGGCTGGCAGAAGAAAACATCTTCTTCCCAAGTGATTCCAACCTTTTTGATTCCCTATCTAGGGGTACGGAAGGGAATGAGACTTGGGAGGTAGAGGCTTGGATCACCACGCTCTCAGGATTGGGGTGTTACATCAAGAAACTTGGGTCACCTTGAACTGGGCGATGGCAGCAAACGTCCTATTCACAGGAGCCCCTATGCTCTGTTATGGACTAGGTACCCAGTAGGGTGTCTGTGTGGGCCTCGTTAAACGGGAGCAAGGGTTTTGAGGTGAAAGCTACTGGTTCTAGCACCTCTGTCAAGGGATTAGTCTTGACAGCCACTGAAGGCAGTTGAAGTTCCAGGACCATAGCCACACTTTTCACCACCATAGCTTAAGATGCTTCCTCCTCCGTAGCCACAGTAGGGGGAGAGGGCATGCCAGCATCTAGAGAAGAAAATAAGTTACTTACCTGTAACTGTAGTTCTCCAGTATTGGAATCTTTCATAGATTCACATGCTTGAATCATTCCCCGTCGTCGAGATGGGAGTCCCGGTATAAATTTTCATAAGTAATGTTAAAACATATTGAAGAGAAAAAGGCCCTAGGCCTCTTCAATTTGATAGTCTATCAGAGTCATTTTGTGAAAAGGACCAAACTTGATCCTCCACCAATCAGACGACAACACCCTCCAGAACCTCCTGAGAGAAGCTCTAGCACCTCAGATTTACCACGCACAAGTGCGTATATTACAATGAGTATATGTACTACTAGAAAGAAAGAGGTGAAGAGAGCTTTTCCGGGGAGGTGGGTGGGTCGCATGTGAATCTATGAAAGATTCCAATACTGGAGAACTACAGTTACAGGTAAGTAACTTATTTTCTTACTCCAGTATTGGAACTTTCATAGATTCACATGCTTGAATCAGAGTAGCGAGCAATAAGTATGCAGATTGTAAAATGACATCCCCTTTTAACAAACAGGTTATCTTAGACCACAAAATCTTATCATCCTGTATAAAGTGATGAAGTATATGAGTGTACTGACATATGTCTCTACATAAACATCTATATATAGATATACATCTATACACATCTATCTATACACACGTATATATACATAAATAACAGTATGTCATTATCTCTAATATAAATAGGGTATTCCTGTGAAGATACATGCTGAAATTTAAATAACAAACCACTATTAAAACATAAGACAGTAATGTAAGCTGATCAATATCTTATAACCCGCTGACTATGGGATTATGATAGTGATCAATTATCTTTAGATACATTTCTTTTTTTTTTTTTTTTTTTTTTTCATGTGCATACGTTTTCTAGGATGGAGGGATGTAGGAGAAATGGCTCACCTTCACCTGAAGAGATTCCTGAGAACAGCTTGGCCCACTGCTACCTCTCCGTGCGAGAGGGACTCCAAGCAATAGTGCTTAGTAAAGGTATGACAGCTCTTCCATGTTGCTGCCCTACAAATGTCTTGTAGTGGCACTCCGGCAAACAGTGCCGCTGACGATGAGACTTTTCTCGTCGAGTGAGCATGCACAGACGACTGCAAAGGTTTGCCCGCTGCCTGATGGCAGAAGTGAATAGCAGAGGCGATCCATCTTGAAATACTCTGCTTGGATAGCGGGTACCCCTTCCTAGGGGCACTGTACGCTACAAATAGCTGATTAGATCGTCGAAAAGCTTTTGTCCTGTCCAAATAAAATTGAACACATCTTTTCACGTCTAGAGAGTGTAATGCTCTCTCCGCTGGAGTAGACGGATGAGGGAAAAAAGACTTGAAAACCAAAGGTTCGTTAATGTGAAAGTCTGACGGAACCTTTGGAATAAAATGCGGGTTAGTGCGCATTAGTAGTCTATCTTGTTTAAACTGTAGGAATGGCTCTTGGATGGAGAGCGCTTGGACCTCACTGACCCGCCTAGCTGATGTAAGGGCTATCAATAAGGCAACCTTCCACGATAAATGTTTGAGGGAAGCACGGTGGATCGGTTCAAAAGGATGCTTCATCAATTGTGCCAAAACAATGTTCAGGTTCCACGAAGGAGGTGGAGGTCTGAAAGGAGGGTAAACCCTGAACAGCCCCTTTAGGAATCTCTTAATCAGCCGAGAAGAGAAGAGCGAAGGTGTGTCCTCTGAACGTCTGTATGCAGCTATGGCTGCTATATGAACTTTAATGGACGAGTGTGCTAGGCCAGATCGAGCTAACTCCAAGAGATACGGTAAAATCTCTTCTGGTAGGGAGAGAAAAGGGTCAATTTGACGTTGATGACACCAGGCACAGAATCTTCTCCATTTAAACTGATACGCCTTGTTAGTGCTATCCGCTCTGGCCTGTGACAAAATATCTCTGCAGTCCTGCGGGATATTTAAATGCGCAAATTCTCTGTGGTGAGGAGCCATGCCGCTAACCGCAGTGAGTGTGGATCGGGGTGTCGGACTTGGCCGTTGCTCATTGTTAGTAAATGAGGTAACGGCTCCAGCTGAATATGGGGTTTGACTGAGAGAATGAGGAGCTCTGTGAACCAATGTTGGCGCGGCCAATACGGGGCTATCAGTATGAGAGTGCACGGTTCTGTTTTCATCTTCGTGAGGACCCTTGGGATCAACGGAATGGGAGGAAAGGCGTAAGCAAAGATGTCTGACCAGACTATCGAAAACGCATTCCCCCAAGATCCCTTTTGGTGATGCCAACTTGCGAAGAACTGGCATTTGGCGTTCTCCTTCTTCGCAAACAGATCCACTGTTGGTGTTCCCCACTGGGAAAAAATCTGGGTGAGTACCGTCTGGTCTAATTCCCACTCGTGGCATTCCGATTTCTGTCTGCTGAGTGCATCTGCTGCTTTGTTGTTTATTCCCGGCAAGTGCACCGCCGATAGTGTGACGCCTTGCTGCGAGGCCCAGTTCCAGATCGCTTGGGCTTCCCTGGAGAGGGTGAGAGATCTTGTACCTCCTTGTTTGTTGAGATAGTGCATCGTAGTGGTGTTGTCCGTTCTTATCACCACTCGCGATCCATGGATTCTTGGGAGAAACGCTTGTAGAGCAAGGTGCACTGCCCTGAGTTCTAGCCAATTGATATGTCTTGATGCCAGATGAGTTGACCATCTGCCACTTATTTTCAGGTCCTGTAACACTGCGCCCCAGCCCTCCAGTGAGGCATCTGTTGTTATGGTCCACGGGGCTGGCTGTTGAAGAAACGAGAGACCGATTGAGAGATGATGCTTTTGAGACCACCACTTGAGAGTTTTGATCATTGTCGGAGTAATTCGTATCTGGTCTTCGAAAGTTCCTGATACTTGAAGCAATTGACGGTTTAGCTGCTCCTGCAAGGGGCGCATCTTTAGCCGACACAGAGGGATCAGAGGTATGCATGAAGACATCATGCCCAATAGTGATTTGAAGAGACGGACTGTAACCTTTCGTCTTCTTTGTATGATACTCCCTAGGGTTAGTAACCTTTGTTGTCTCTCTAACGTGGGACATGCGATGCCGGATTCCGTGTTCAGTTTTGCTCCCAGAAAAATAATACTGCGGCCTGGTAGAGGGTTGGACTTCTCCCAGTTGATCGTGAATCCGAGATTGGTCAGCAAGGAAACGCACTTTCTTGTTGACTTGTGTGCTCCTGTGTAAGTCTTTGCCTTTATTAACCAGTCGTCTAAGTATGGAAAGACCTGGTGCTTTCTTCTCCTGAGAAAGGCTGCCACTGGTGCTAGGCATTTGGTAAATATTCTTGGGGCTGATTTGAGCCCGAAAGGAAGGACGCGATATTGATAATGGCTCCCGGCTACGGTAAATCTCAGATACTTTCTGTGGGTAGGGTGGATTGGTATGTGGAAGTATGCGTCCTTGAGGTCTAGCGATGACATAAAATCTCTTTGATTGAGACGCAGAAGGACGTCTTGCAGGCTGATCATTCGAAACAATTGCTTCTTTAGGTATACATTTAGTTGCCTTAAATCGAGGATCGGTCTCCAATCCTTCCACTTTTTTCAAATTATGAAGAACCTGGAATAAAATCCTGTTCCTCTTTGATCCCGCGGCACCTTCTCTACAGCTCCCTTGAGAAGGAGCTTGTAGACCTCTTGTATGAGTTGTTGAGGGTATCTTGAAGGAGTCCTGCGGGGAGGGTTGGGTGGAGGTTTCTGGACAAATTCTAAAGTATGGCCCCGTTCCACTAATTGTAGGACCCACTTGTCTGACGTAATGGTTTGCCATTGACTGAGAAATGAGGAAATTCTTCCGCCCAGGGTGACGGGAGGAAGACTGGGCGTAGCCGGCGCCTCGAAGACATCAGGTTCTACGCGCTGCGTCCTTAGCAGGGCGGGTTGAGCGCCCACGGCCTGCTGGTCTATTATAGGCTGGTTGAGCCGGTTGTCTTTGGGAATAGTATGGCCGAAATTGTTGCGAAGATGACGGGTAGGAAGAGTATCTCTGTTGCTGATACCCTCCTCTGTAAGAGGGCTGGCCGCGCCCCCTAGGGCGAAAGGACGATTTCCGATATTGCAGGGTCCCTAGTGACCTTGCAGTGTCCGTGTCCGTTTTAATTGATTGTAGGGCTTCGTCCACATGTTTTCCAAATAACGCTTGGCCATCAAAGGGTAAGTCTAGGATCCTATTCTGGACTTCTGGACGAAATGAGGTGGCTTTGAGCCAGCCCTGTCTTCTTAATACAGCAGCGCCTGCAAGCTGTCTGAAAGCAGTGGTCGCTATGTCCATTGTGCAGTCTATAAGCTCTGCAGACGCGCGTTGACCCTCTTGCACAGTCTTATTTGCCTCTGATTTTACGTCTTCTGGCAGTTGACTAATGAAAGGTGCAATATCTGCCCAAAGCTGTCTGTCGTATCGAGACAAAATAGCCAAGGAGTTGGCAGCTCTAAGCACTAAGCTGGCCATAGAAGAAAATCTCTTTCCTATGTTGTCTAGCCTTCTACCCTCCTTATCTGGGGGCGCAGAAATTGGAGCAGACGGATTCTTTGATCTTCTTTGAGCCGCTTGAGCTACGACAGAATCTGGAGGAGGATGGCCTGTTAGGCATGTTGGGGCATCATCGGGAGCTTTGTATTTCTTATCCAGACGTGGTAAAACTGCTGTGACTGTTGCTGGATTAGTCATGACCTTAAGGCCTTCTTCCCACAAATAGTTCACCATCGGGATGGAACGCACAGACTTCTGGAAGGGCTCTTTAAAATCATAGAGGAAACAATCTGTTTGCTTCGTCGGTAGCGGTAATGCAAAGCGTTTGGCTGCCCTCTCTAAGAGATTGTGAAAACCTCCAATGTCTTCCGGTGGGGATTCCACCTTCGAATGAGAAGGAGAAGGTGGAGCAGGAATAATATACTCGTCCCACTCTGAGTGAGCATCTATGAGCTCTCCTTCTTCTTGATCTCCATCCGAAATGTCAGTGTCCTGGGGAATTGTCATGTCTGGGGTAGCCACATCTGTGAGATGCAAAGTCGTTGGTCTTTGATGTGGAGTAGAAGGACCAGAAATGGGCGATGGATGAGGCTGTTCTCCTTGTGGAGGAAACCTTCTGTTATAATCCACCAACATGGCTCTAAGGCCAGTAAGCAGGTCGGAAGGGATATACGTTCCCTGTTGATCCTGCTGATGCTCCAAGGAAGCCTGGGGATCATAAGCTTCCTCATATTCTTCCTCTTCCTGATATTTTACATTCAATTCAGATGGGCTGTGGGCCGTACCAAAAGGTCCATCTTCGTCTGAATCATCATCTCCCTCCAAAAGATGTACTGGTACCAGGGAGGATACCTTACTAGGTGAAGTGTGGGTTGGAGTTAATGTTTCTGTTGTTTTTTGATATTTTTCCCTCGTCGACGGTGTCGTCGACGATCTCGTCGACGACGTGTAAACTGACTTTGTCGTAGACGGTGCAGTCGATGCTGGACGCACTGTTATTTTGATAGCCGCAAGCTTCGCCGGCGAGTCTACCGTCGACGAAGTCCTCGTCGACGGTAAAGCTGATACCGACGATGACGAGGTGTAGACGGTCGTGGACGCTGAAGTCATCGTTGTAGTTCTCGTCGACGGTGGTCTACTCATCGACGATGTCGCCGACGGAGCCGTGGACGACGGAACACCTAAAGTCGTTGGAGTCGTCGGCAATGCGCCCACCGACGGTGCCGTCGACGGGGAATCCGTCGACAAGGCCTTTTTTCCAGTCACGGAAGATGGCTTTTTGAAAGGCACAGATGGAGGAACTATAAAAAGTATTGTGATACACTGTTCCAGGAGGAAAAAATGAAATGAAAACACACAAGAGGGTCCTCAATTGTAGGAGCAATTAACCTCACACATCCAAAGGATGTCATGCTTCATCATTGGTACAGCTCCTCGTCAGACCGGCGCTGCAATGTCTGACGGGCTCCACCCCAATTGGGGGGGCTCTTTGCCGGAGATCTTTTATGATGATGGTGCCATGCCCCAGAGTTGAGTGGGGGGAGGACAGAGTGTGTAGGAGATCAAAAAAGTGAAAGAGATAAAATTGGCTCTCACAACCCCCAATGGTTAAATACTTTATTGAGCCAGTTGGAAGGTAGGGACCAAGATTAAAAACGTGAAGTCAGACGAGTGAAGTAGAAACAATGATCAATCACTCTAATGAGATCTATGAATCAACGGGAGGTTTTTACACAATTTGCGAACCAACCCTTTTCATCGGTCAACATGTTTCGCATCCTAGTGGCCCATACGGGTCCATTGATGCTTCGTCAGGACCAAAATTGACTTGCTATATCTCCTAGTCAAGCAGAACTAATGTGTCTTCTAAATCGGAGTACCAGTAATTACAGGTAACTACACAGATCTATATAGAACAGGTATCAAATTACTTACATAAGTCAGGTAAATATGTTTCCTAACTAGAGCCCTGAAAATGAAACAAATCAATTAATTATTGAACAGTGTAACGCAAGACATCCACAGAAGACATGAAAACGTGAAGTAGTGAGACAAAGTGTCCGTGGTGGCAAATGACAAAAGTGCACATAAATATGTAAAAAAGGAGCTTACCACCCGCATTAGGGAAAAGTGCTCCATAGGACTACGTGGACCAATGGTCGACCACAATTGCAAGTCTAAATGGAGAAACACACCCAAATAGGCAGGAAAACATAATGTTCATTGCGAGTCGTAGTAAGGATAAGTCTGATTAAACCATTTCAACAAATATTTTTCAATCGAAAAAATCAGGGACAAATAAATTCGGAAAAATCAATGCTGGCTCATGCTGATCATGCTCAGTCAATACACACTTATTTACAATTATATAATTATATACAATAGCAAGGATACCCTAGATCTCGGAAATTGCAAAACTATTCTTCTCAAGTATATGTAGATCAATGTAAAAATATATATAGTAATGTCATGGGACTAATGTGGCCAACAAATGTATATATCCACGAATATCAGACTCCCATATACCGGCTGCGTGCTGGTCAAATCGCCGGTAATTGTAAGTTAATTAGAAAAGAGTGACTCTCGAGTGAGAGAAAGCTGCCTGAAAGCCGGCAGATCTAATCACAAATGTGACGCGTTCGGTAACAAGAGCTTAGTCAAAGAGAGAAAATTGCCGTCATTGACGGTACAGAGAATAAGTATAAAAGTTAATGAATTGTGTGTTATTAGCCCGTAAAGGTCGTGAGATACAACTAATAGCTAGTGAGAAAGGCAGTTATTTACACAAACGTGACGCGTTAGGTCACAACAGCAATGAAACCGAAAGAATTGCCGTCATTAACGATGCAAAGGACTTGTCTAAAAGTTGATGGGAAATACACTCGTAGCCCGTAAAAAATCAGTCCGCACTTACTACAAATGCTGCCGTGACCGGTAAGTAAACCTGCCCGTGTCCGCGAGTCCTGCATGTTACCATGGCGATGGCAACCGGGAATCTTAAATCATTCAGCCCGGAAAAGAGACTACGTGAAATCACGTGGAGGACGCGTGACCGTGCGTCCCAGCAAGTCGTGGAAATAAACAGAGGACCACAGTAACAAGACCCGAGGGGGCATAGAACTAGAAAAAGTGTAAAAGAGCAAACGTTGCTTAGTAAAGAAACGAAATGAATGTCAGATATGACAGGCTAGGGCACAGGTTAATAAATCAGTATCTAATAGAAAGTGGCGGACAAGTCTGGATAATGCTAAACACTACAGTAGACACGGATATTGACCATGCTGATGGTTAGCTATGTGGTAGGAAAAGGAGGTAGTTGTTACAACTTAACAAGTAAAACTGGTCCAGGGAATGGCATCATTGAGTCCTTGAATATGGGTACGGAGTTTGAACACCCATCGTTGTTCTAGCTTAAAAAGGGAATTAGCAGTCCTGTGTGGATCTATCTGGAGGACCACCCACCACAAGTCATCTGGGCTGTGTGCGATATCAAGGAAATGTTGGGCCAATTTGGTGGTGACACGGCGACATCTGATATTGCTACGATGTTCATTTATCCTAAGTTTAACTGGTCTGGTAGTCATTCCTATATACTGGAGCTCACATGGGCAGGTAATCATGTACACACAGTTCTTAGTATTGCAGTTAGTATGTTTGTCCAGTCGCCAAATCCCACTATGTTCGAAGTTAATAGACTTTAACTGTTTAGTGAACGTGCAAACATTACAGTGACCACAGGGAAAATGACCAGTCACTGGAGGGATGCCCCAAAGGGGTTGTTGACGTGATTGTTCAAGAGCTGGACGCGGTCTGGTGTGTACCAATAGGTCTCTAATATTGGTGGTACGTTTAAAAGCGAATAGAGGCTTGGGGATTTGTTTTCCTCCACTGCATAAGATAGCCCATCTCTTATTCACGATTTTCTTAACAGAGTTAGAAAGAGGGGTAAAGGTTGATACACAAGTAAGCTTGGTGTCTGAGGGGCGTGGTGTATTGGATAACAGGATATCTCTGTTATGGGATTTCGCCCGCTTGTATGCGGTTTTGACCACAGTATGGGGATAGTGGCGTTTGTCGAGTTTATTAGATAAGTCATCTGCTTGAAGTTCAAACATATGTGAGGAACTGCAGTTACGTCGAAGGCGTAGAAACTGGCCAAAGGGTAAATTATTTCTAAGTGCCTTCGGATGATAGCTCTCATATAATAGGAGACTATTGCGGTCAGTGGTTTTCTGATAGGTGTGGGTGTACAGTTTTCCATCCTGTATACAAATCATGAGATCCAGGAAGGGGATCTGTGTCTCGGAAACAGATGATGTAAATTTCAGAAAAGGGTTCAATGAATTGACCCATGTAATAAACAGTTGTGTATCTGTCAGAGTGCCATGCCAGATGATCAGAATGTCATCAATATATCTCCGCCACAGTTTGATGTTAGTTTGAAACGGATTTGTGTCTGATAAGATAAACTGTGTCTCAAAATCAAACATGTAGAGACAGGCTAAGCTCGGGGCGAAAGTACTGCCCATCGATGTACCGCGGGTCTGGTGAAATAACAGATCTTCAAATTGAAAAAAGTTTTCTTTCAAAGCAAGAGAGGCACAATGCATAATGAAATGGACTGGAGAGGTGAGAGGTTGATTAACCGCTAACAGCGCTGATTCAACAACTTGTAGGGTATCTTCTTGTGGGATGTTGGTGTAAAGAGCTTCAACATCTAAAGTTATAAGTGCATGAACCTGCACGGTCGAGTTGATATGCTCTACCAGGTTCAAAACGTCCTTGGTATCTTTCAGATAAGTAGTGGATGATTGGACAATAGGTTGAAGGAATTTGTCACAGAAGGTAGACAAAGGTTCGAGAATGGAACCTATGCCAGAGACTATTGGGCGGCCTGGTGGAGGTATTTTACCCTTGTGTATTTTAGGTAGGCAGTAAAAGTAGGGAGTGCGCGGATGTGGAGTGTCCAAAAATTCTGCCTCCCTTTTTGAAATCCATAGATTAGATACAGCCTCCTCTACCATACTGCGTATTTCTTTCTGAAGTCTCTCAGTGGGATCAATATTGATCTGAGTGTAATATGAGAAATCCTCCAGAAGGCGTAGACACTCACGTCTATAGTCAACTGAATTCAGAATCACTGTGGCTCCTCCTTTGTCAGCAGGTTTGATGACGATACTAGTGTCCGATGATAATGTTTTCAGGACGTTCCTCTCCTCATTAGAGGTGTTAGAAAAGGTCCGTTTGGGTTGAAGAGAAGATAGGTCACTCAGAACCGCTTGTTCGAAAGCTAATAGCTCACACGGCATAGATGTGGTTGGTGGCACAAATTTAGAAGGTTTTTTGAGACCAGTATCGGTCAGTTGATTGGTATCGGGCTTATCTTGAAAGAAAAGTTGTAGTCTAATCTTTCTAAAGAAGTGGGATAGTTCACAATGAAGGCGGAAAGAGTCTTCTTGAGGTGTGGGTACAAATCCGAGTCCTTTATTCAGGACTGATAGTTCAATGGAAGAAAGGGGTCTGGACGAAAGGTTGACCACTAAATTCGATTCGGAAGATTCTTCCCTTGGCTGCGTGTTACCATCTGTTGTTCGTCCTGGGCCCAATGGACCCGCCTGCCTCTTCCTCTCCTTCTGCCTCTTCCTCTGCCCCGGCCACGGCCTAAAAAAGGCACATATGGAAACATCGGGCGTGGTTGGTAGAAGGGGAAGGGTTGTTGCCAGGCTAGGGGTTGTCCAGGTGGGTATTGTGGATAGTGGTAGAATGGGTGGGAACCTTCTTCATCCGTGTTCCACAGATGGAGGAACAGATGAGGATTTCTTGTGCCTCTCAGAACTGGAAGAACGTTTTTTCCCCTCTTTACTTGAGAGTCTAGTTGGGGAAGAAGATGGGCTGCGACCCTTATAAGACCCTGAAGCAGTCTTTTTGAGGGCTTTCCTTGAGGTTTGTGAGGGAGATCTAGAGCGTGATCTTGCTCTTTTAGTTGATCTCTTGGATGTTGATGATTCCTCACTCTCAGAATCAGAAACTGGATCCTTCCTATGCTTCAGTTTCTGCAGCCATATTAGTAATCTGCCTTCTCTATCCTTTAAGGTTTTAGAAGAAAAAGTACGGCAAATCTTACAGTCTTTGGTTGAATGATCTGGATAAAGGCAGTAAATGCAGTCTTGATGAGGATCTTCAGAGTGAAGTCTTTTCTTCCCACAAGTCTTGCAGTCTCTAAAGAGACTTTTCTTTTCCTTATCAGACATAGTTGAAAATAGTTGACAAATCAAAATTATTGAGTTTCTCTGAGAGAAAAAGAGCTGAATAAAAGTGTGAAAACAGAGCAGAGCTCTGAGGAGACTCCCTAGCACGACGTGCGGTAGAAAATCTGAGGTGCTAGAGCTTCTCTCAGGAGGTTCTGGAGGGTGTTGTCGTCTGATTGGTGGAGGATCAAGTTTGGTCCTTTTCACAAAATGACTCTGATAGACTATCAAATTGAAGAGGCCTAGGGCCTTTTTCTCTTCAATATGTTTTAACATTACTTATGAAAATTTATACCGGGACTCCCATCTCGACGACGGGGAATGATTCAAGCATGTGAATCTATGAAAGTTCCAATACTGGAGTAACTATCCAGTCCACTGGCCTCACCCATGTCTTCACGAAAGTGCCAAACTATATAAGCCTGCCCCTCCTATAGATAAGCACGCAAAGTATGGGTTTTAAGCACAACAGGGGCTGGTAAGCTTTCGAAAGAGGAGCAGGGAGCACTAAGGGAAGGAATCAGGATGGAGGAACTAGAGGAGGCAATCCAGGGACTACCTACTGGAAAAGCTGTAGAGACAGATGCAATCCCCTTATAATTTTATAAATGTTTCAACACCTAATTGCTACCAGTAGTGTTAGAATTGCTAATCCAGGTGCAAAAAGGCAGTAGAGCCCCCCCTTCTTAATCTACTGCTAATATAGCAGTATTTTTGAAAAAAGGGAAAATGCTGCATAATCCAAGCTCATACAGGCCAATTACATTAATAAACAGTGATGTCAAGATTTACTCAAAAATATTTGCAATGCGGCTGTCTTACGTTATTGGGAAATTAGTTACATTAAACCAATATGGGTTTCATCCCGGTGGACACCACTGATCTTATTAGAAGGGTTATCACGCTGTTTTATGCAACTGGGATAGCAGGAGAACCCATGGCATTGGTATTACTGGAAGTGGCCATCAACAGGGTCAATTGGGATTATTTGTGGCAAATTCTGGGGCTGTATGGCTTGGGGGAAAAATTCTTGCTGGCAATAAATGCTACATATACGCATCCTAGTGCACGGATACAGCTAATGAGCAGCCAGTCTGATAGTATAAAAATAGGACGAGGTACCAGACAGGGGTGTCCATGCTCCCCATTGCTGTTTGCAATATATATTGATTAGTTGCTTAGAGAGCTAGAGAAGAATTCAGCCATACTACCAGTTCATAGGTATGGATGGGATACCAAGGTACTGGCGTATGCCGATGATATCGCTGTTATAACAGCTAATCCGGATGAAGCTCTAAGAGAAATAAAGAGGGAGACGAGTAGATTTGGAGAGTTTTCCGGGTATTTTTTAAATAGAGAAAAAAACTCAGTTGATGGTGAATAAATATACGACTACGCAAGAGTTTCGTTAGGTGGATCATGCAGTATATTTAGGTATAGATATTACCCCCATGTTGGAGAAGATAGTTGGGTTGAACCTGATGCCGGTTCTAGGGAAAGCAAAGCAAAGCAAAGCAAAGCAAGATTTTAGTAGATGGAACAACCTGCATATGTCCATATGGCGGTGATGCAATATGATTAAAATGATGTTTTTGCCCACAGTACTTTATCTTTTTTGAGCAATTCCCTTGGTTTTAGAAAAATCATGGTTCACAGCAATAGAGTGGTTAGTAACCAGATTTATCTAGGCTATTATGATATGATAGGGGTAGAATACCGATCAAATATTTACGAGCTATTAATTGCATCAGTAGCTAATGGAGGATTGTTGGTATTGGTGGAACCTAACTACTATAAGGAAGTTCGATTTAAGGTACTAGAAGCTGCTTTCAAATGCTGGCACTCTTGGTGGAAAAAAGCTGGTTTAGGAAGGTTCAATCGATATACGCCAATGGACAATAATTCCGCTCTTCCAGAGATTTTTAAAGATCGTTGTTGTGCTAAATGGGCTCAACAGGGGGTTCGAAGGCTGGGAGAATTTTATGAGGGCATTGGGATCAGATCATTTGAGGATCTCCGAGGAAGGTACGGATTGGGGCAAAGGGAGTTTTTTTAAATATTTACAAATAAGAGATTTTTTCAAGTTAAAAAAGTGGAGGGATTTGCAAAGAACCCATTTTTGGAGAAGGTAACAGAGGGCGTCCGACTGTCAATACGTTTCCTATACTCAATGTTCATATCAGAGCAACGCAACGATCTTGAGAAATTTAGTAGGAAGTGGGAAAGCAAATTCAATGAGGGAGGTGTTAAGTTTTATGAATCCCTTGAATTTGGATATACCATGTTAATATCTTCAGCACTACAAGTACAGCATTTTAAGACTATATACGATTTATATTATACCCCATCTAAAATAGCTAAATGGGGAAGATTAGAGGGTACCCACTGTCCGAGATGCCAAGAATTTGGGGCTGATATCATACATATGTTTGCTACATGTGTTAAATTGGAGCTGTTGAAAGGAGAGATTAAACAGGTGCTAAATGGGATTGTAGGACATGAGGTGGTGCTAACGCCGGATTCTATGGTTATAGGTGTAGCAGAGAGAGGGGGAATATCACAAAAAGCATTTATCTTCATGTCAATGGCCGTATATTGATTATGTGTTGCATCTGTATGGTTAGATCCACAGCCCCCTTCATGTCAGCAGTGGCTGGAATGACTTTTATCTATATATCAATTAGAGAGACTGCACTATAGCAACGCAAGGGGAGGCAGGCTAGATGCAAGGGGCAGACAATATCAGGGCTTTTTGAGGACTGGGTTCGATTTAGGTAGTGGCTTGGGGAAAGGGAGAAAGGGGAATATGGCGTTAGACACTTTAGCATGCAGTGTACTGTAGGTTTTTGATCTCTCTTCTCCTCTTTATTTATGTGCAATGAATTGTCTTCTTTTCCTAATAAAGATATATAAAAAATAAAAAAATAAGTTAATTGTGTCATGTGGGTGGTATTCGAAAGGATCCAGTGACCCCTCCCATTTATCCCCTAGGCCTAACCCATAGTAAAAGGGCTCAGAATCCAATCTAGTAGACAAGGCTCCTCCCACGTTAGATGCCCATCCGGCTCCTTTTTAAAGCCTGGAATTACAATGGAGATGGTGCCACCCTCATGGGCGTTTGGGAGCGTGGGGACCGGCGTCGTGAAAGGTCGGGTGGTATGATCGATGCCGGTCTGGATCAGGACTGGATCTCTGGGTGCCCCTCGGCACAGAGGGCCAAGCTGCTGGTGCAGAACCCTTTCCACAAATGAGGCGCATGGTCTCGTAAAACTCTCAGACCGTTCCCTCAAAACCTCTGGATGCATGGCCCAACACTTGGACCACAACTTCGGGTTGTGGTCGCGCTCCAGGCACCAAAGACACACGAGGTGCAGATCTGTCACAGACATATACCAGTCACAGGATCCACAGGGCTTGAAGCCGGTCTTGCTGGACGATGTCCATGATGCACCAGGAGTGGAACACTAAAAAAAATCTTCATCAAAAGTTTGAAATATGTCAGTCAAAAGTGACTGGAGGGTAGGTATCTTCAGATCAGCGTTAATTGGCGTGGAAAAAAAAGAACTGACATCAGCGCACCAGAGTGGTGCCTATATATGACGATGCTGATGACGGATGCAGAGCCAATCGACCCCACGTAATGGCGCACAGGGATGCTGCCCACAAAATTCTCCAGATCTAATGTGACGCCTGGGGGAAATTCAATGATAAGTAATCTGCAACTAGAAGTCTCTATCAGTTTGTCTATTCAAATTATAAGGCTTTCCTCGGGTCAGTACCAATCCCTGAAGAATCTCTTCTGTGAAAGGCTAATTTTGGCAAGATACAGGACAGTGCAAGATGGTAATCTTGCATGTGAAAGAGCATAACTTGGCTGCGCTATTATGTTTTTGAGGAAGAGTAACCAGCTACATATATAACATGTGTAAACCGTTTTCCTATAAACGTGATGCACTGCAAAGCCATATTAGTGAAGTGTACATATAAGCGGAAGCCTGCAAATAGCTCATGTAAACCTCATCTGTGCAAATGCTATTCAAAACTATTGGGGTTATAATGTCTTGGAAATAACATATTCCTATTACCCTTTTCTCTTTATATTGCGTTTATGAGAATTTCATGTATTACTTCATAATCAAATGTGTGTTAAAAGTCTGTATTGAATGGGCTGGAGTTAATGTCTGTGTTTTACTTTGTGTTTAACCTTTTAATACAAGAGAGGTCATTACAACATTGGCGGTAAAAGGCGCTTACCGCCGTGCAGAAGACCGCCAACACACTGCCGTGGAATTCCGCCACAGCTATTATGACACACATCACGGAATCCGCCAAAATTCAGACACCCACACAATACCGCCACACCAAAGGTCAGCGATAAACATGCGGAAACAATTCCTCCACCTCCACGCCAACAGAAACACGCCCATGCCATTACGACCCACGAATCCACGTGGCGGTCTTTCAACCGCGGTATTCCATTGGCGGTACACACCGCTGCGCTCAAAATACACACACAGCTCCAAAACACCGCCACATTGGACAATTTGAATTACACACACCTAATACACATACAAACAACACTCCCACACTCCCAATACAATATAAAACACACACCCACATCACACACAAACCCATATGACCACAATCCACGGGCAAAGGCCAGAGAGAGACAGCACAGAATAGAGAACCCCATCACACAGAGGCACACTACACCATCACCCACACAACACCCATGCACAAAACACCACATACCACTACACTCACCACACTCATCAACACATACACCACCCAACACCTCACACACACCACCCCATGTCACGCCAAAGACACTCCCGCTTCTCCGAGGAGGAGCTCAGGGTCATGGTGGAGGAAATCGTCCGGGTAGAGCCACAGCTATTCGGATCACAGGTACAGCACACATCCATAGCCAGGAAGATGGAGCTATGGCAAAGAATAGTCGACAGGGTCAACGCTGTGGGACAGCATCCAAGAAATAGGGAGGACATCAGGAAGAGGTGGAACGACCTACGGGGGAAGGTGCGTTCCACGGTATCCAGGCACCACATCGCGGTACAGCGGACTGGCGGCGGACCCCCACCTCCTCCCCCACAACTAACAACATGGGAGGAGCAAGTCTTGTCCATCTTGCATCCTGAGGGCCTCGCAGGAGTCAGTGGAGGAACGGACACTGGTAAGTCAAATCTTAACTATCATATCCCCCACCCTACCTGCATGCTATCACACACCCCCACCCTCACACCCTCCCCTATCACCCCAAATCCTCACTAATCTACCCATGACACAAACCACCCATCCCAAACCCAAGACCTGCATGACATAACTAAGCATGGATACCCATCACTAAAGCATGCCTACTGCACAGACCCACAACACCCCCCAACCATCATCACACATGCCCCCACACAGGAATGCCTGCACTGGTGTACACACACACCCAACCATTGCACACCATGAAACACACACATGCAATAATCATGTACTCATACTCCCGCAGGAACCCGAAGGAACGTCACCACACCAGAGGGTCCAGACAACACCACTCTACCCCCAGAAGAGGCCCACAGTGACGACAGCAGCTCTGCCCTACTGGATCTTGATGACCAGCCCGGACCATTGTGGGCCTCAGGACAGTCGGTTCCCCTTGCCCAGCCACAGCCCAACACCGAAATTCCACCCTCTGGGAACACCAGCACAACACCCACCCAGCGGGCCCAAACCTCCCTACCCAGGACAGGTCAATCAGCGGTGTGTCCACCACTACAGGGCACCCAGGCTAACCCAACACCCCAACAACAACAGGGACCTGGGGGCAGTGGTAGTGGGCACACGGTCCAGGGGACGGAGGCACAGGAACACAGGGGAACTGGAAGGGCTGCTGTGCGACAGAGGGAGGACAGGCCAAGGGAACCTACCCTCCACGAGGCCCTCTCCTCTATCATGGGAGCATACCACCACTCCCAGGAGACGATGGCAACGGTACTGGGCAAGTTGCAGGAGACCCTGCGTCTGCAGGAGGAGCAGTATTTGGGGCTCAGGGAGGAGCTCAGGACCATCGGCTCCGCCCTGGGCACCATTGTAGGGGTGCTGACGGACACTCAAAAGACCTTGAGGGACACCGTGGCACTCCAAGGGGCCCCTGACACTAGCCAGGACGATGAAATGCCCACCACCTCCGCCGGCGCTAGTGGACAGGACGCCCCGCCAAAGGACCAACACACCAGCACCCCACCCCCTGCAGACGGACAACCACCACGAAAGCGGTCCCTGAGATCCTGGAACAGGACAGAGCAAGATGGCAAGACCCCCGCCAGGAAATAAGACCACCCTGATTGTCCCCCCACTGTCCCACCTTGTTACCCTGTCCAAATCGGAACTGCCCCAGCTCCACTTCCAATGGCCAGATGTGCAATGTACCTGTGAGACTAATAGACTGGACTCTGCCATGGACATTCTTCCACCGTAACCCATCCCCATTTCACAACCCCCCTTCATTGTTATGCACTTAAATAAACACCCTGGAAACACTAATAAAACTGGAGTCAGTCAATGATTTTGAACTTTGTATTGTCAATTACAGTGTCAAAAATGGTTACCCATTGGAAGGCCAACATACCAATGTCACACATCACAAGCCTTTCAAGGGTGCAAGCTGTTGACACGTAGGTTACCACATTAGTGAAACTGAAATGGAAGGGGACAACTCAGTTAACAAATAATGAGTGAAATGTAGGTACAGGATAGAGGTAGACGTGTGAAAGTTAATATTATGTTAAACATGAAAATGTACTCACCTGTGTCTCACTGAAAATATTGCTGTATGACTGACTCCCTGTTGTCGTTTTCTTCTTCATCAGCTTCATCCTCATCACTGTCCACAGGCTCCACCGCTGCTACAACACCGTCATCTGGATCATCCTCCTGCAGAAAAGGCACCTGGCGTCACAATGCCAAATTATGGAGCATCGAGCAGGCGATGATGATGTCGCACACCTTCTTCGGTGAGTAGAATAGGGACCCACCTGTCATATGGAGGCACCTGAACCTCGCCTTCAGGAGGCCGAAGGTGCGTTCGATCACCCTCCTAATCCGCCCATGGGCATCATTGTACCATTCCTCTGCCCTGGTCCTGGGATTCCTCACTGGGGTCAATAGCCAGGACAGGTTGGGGTAACCAGAGTCCCCCAATAGCCATACACAGTGCCTCTGGAGTTGACCCATCATATCAGGGATGCTGCTATTCCGCAGGATGTAGGCGTCATGCACTGAGCCAGGGAACATAGCATTTACCTGCGAGATGTACTGGTCTGCCAAACAGACCATCTGGACATTCATCGAATGATAACTCTTCCTGTTCCTGTACACCTGTTCACTCCTGTGGGGGGGGGACCAGAGCTACATGGGTCCCATCAATGGCACCTATGACGTTGGGGATATGTCCAAGGGCATAGAAGTCACCTTTCACTGTAGGCAAATCCTCCACCTCAGGGAAAACGATGTATCTCCTTACGTGTTTCAGCAGGGCAGACAACACTCTGGACAACACGTTGGAAAACATAGGCTGGGACATCCCTGATGCCATGGCCACAGTTGTCTGAAAAGACCCACTTGCAAGGAAATGGAGCACTGACAGCACCTGCACGTCAGGGGGGATTCCAGTCGGATGGCGGATCGGTGACATCAGGTCTGGCTCCAACTGGGTACATAGTTCCTGGATTGTGGCACGGTCGAAACGGTAGGTCACGATTAAATGTCTCTCTTCCATTGTCATCAGGTCCACCAGCGGTCGGTACACCGGCGGATTACGCCATCTTCCAATATGTCCCAGCTGATGGTGCCTAAGAAGGACAACAGCGAAGAACCAGTCACTATTCCTCCAGGTATGTACCCACAGTCATACACAAGACTACGACAGACAATTAACCCATCCGGGAAATGTTTTGAGTGTAGGCCTCAGTATGTGTGACGCAGTAGTAAATGAAGCCATGTGGGCCCCTGAAATGGCGGCTGCCTGACCTCTAAACTGGGACAATGGAATTGTGGGGTAACTGCGCTGGCGTTGGACACCGTCGCGGTAGGCGGTCGTAGAGCGCGGCGCAATGCTGCATTGGTTAACATTGGACCCTATGGGTCCCAGGAGCCAATGGACAGGTGCGCTGGCGGCGATGATGCGCCCCGCCGCGGACGTCACCACCATTTTCTATCTCTTCAATCACTAGATACCTGACCTTCAACAGGAGAGGACCTACACTGCTAGTGCTGCTGTGACCTCGGTCTGGAAGCGACGATGGCTGCTGCGTCTGGGGAAAGGGCCCCTGCCTTCACTGCACAGGAGTTGGAGAAACTTGTGGATGGGGTCCTCCCCCAGTACACGCTACTCTACGGTCCTCCAGACCAACAGGTTAGTACACAGGGAGCACGTTGTATGGGCTAGGCCTGGGTGGAGAGGGCTGGGTGGAAGAGGGAAGGGGGCAGAGTACATAGAACAGTTATGCATGTGTATGAATGGGCCACATGGCCAGAGTTGGGAGGGGGCCACTCACATTGACGGTGCAGTAGGTAATGACTGTTCCTCTTTCCTTGTGCATGTTATGTAGGTCAGCGCCCACCAGAAGAGGGACATTTGGCGTGCCATCGCCAAGGAGGTCCGGACCCTGGGGGCCCACCAGAGACGGGGCACCCACTGCTGGAAGAGATGGGAGGACATTCGCCGCTGCAGTAAGAAGACGGCGGAGGCTCAGCTGGGGATGGCCTCCCAATGTGGGAGGGGTGCCCGTCGCACCATGACCCCCTTGATGTTCCGGATCCTGGTGGTGGCCTACCCGGAGTTGGATGAGCGCTTAAGGACATCACAGCAGACACAAGGGGGTGAGTACAACCTCATTCTGTGGAGTTTGCGTGCAGTGGAGGTATCTGGGTGGGGGAGGTGGGCTGTGGGTGTCCCTAGGCCAGGGCGAGTTAGGTGGGCAAGGCCCCTCCGTAATGTAGGCCATGTGGGACTCTACCCCAGCTCAGAACAGAGGCAAGTTGATGTATAGTTGCCCCTTTGCCATCCATGTGCGCAGATTTCTACCATTGCCATGTAGGCCATATCCCAGAAATTGCATGTGCAGAGGGCAGGAGCACGGCGTAATGCATGGGGCTGCTGCGTCTGTCTTGTCCGCCAACGGTAGCGGTATGCCATGCACTAAAACTCTCTTTCTTCTGTCTCCCCCCCCCCTTTTCTGCTCTCCCTGTCTTTTTGTACATCAGCATCATCAGGCGGAGGTACAGTGGCACAGGAGCACGAGGGAGCTGCATCCCACATGGCCATGGAGGGCCACACCACAGACTCTGAATGCACCAGTGGGACGGAGGGCGAGGGGAGCTTCACGTCGGCCACAGGATCACCAACCAGCAACACGGACTCGTCCGCCGATGTGAGCTCCCCTGTGGTGGCGGCACCATCTGTGCACCCCACTTCTACAGGTACAGCCGCCACCTCCCCTACCAGCACCGCCCTCCCAGCAGCCCCTCAGCGTGTGTCCTGTGCCCGCTCACCCAGGAGGGTGGGCATCACCTTCGCCCCAGGCACTTCAGGCCCTGCCCCTGTCACCCCTGCTGCCCTCAGTGAGGAGGCCATTGACCTCCTCAGGTCACTCACTGTTGGGCAGTCTACCATTGTGAATGCCATCCAGGGTGTAGAACGAGAGTTGAAACACGGTAATGCATTCCTGGAAGGCATTCATTCTGGTCAGGCTGTCCTTCAGCGAACCCTGCAATCTCTGGCCTCAGCACTGATGGCAGCCATTGTCCCTGTGTCCAGCCTCCCCCATCCGACTTCCTCCACCCAGACCCAATCCCCTGTACCCCAGCCCATCCCAAGCACACCTACAGACCAGCAGGCACACACCTCAATACCCAAAAGTAGCTCAAGCAAACCTAGGCACCACACACACCACAGGCACTCACACAAGCATCACACCCATACAGACGCAGCAACATCCACTGCCTCCACTGTGTCCCCCTCCTCCTCTTCTCCTTCCTCCCTCCCAGTGTCGTCTACACACACACCTGCATGCACCACATCTACAGGGCACTAGGACTTGCACCAGGACACCCAGCACCACAAGCCGCTCACCTGCACTCACCACCTCCACTGCCATTTACACGTCCCCTGTGTCCTCTCCCAGTGTGTCTGTGACGCCCCCTCCCAAAGTACCCAAACGCCGGCAATCACTCACCCAACATCCATCCACATCACAACAGCCTCCAGTACCTGCACCTGCACCCAAAACAGCTAAAGTGACACCTCCTACAACCACCTCCTCTACCTCCACTCCCAGACCCCCTCCAGCTACCCATCCCAGTGTCCGTCAGAAACTGCCCCTCTGTCAAATTGACCTGTTTGCCCCCACCCCCCCTCCAGTTCATCAGTCCCGTCGTAGCGCCTCAGCCAAAAAGCCTCCAGTGCCAGTGGTGTGTGTTCCAGGTTTTTGGAGTGCATCGTCCACCAGGGCTGGCAGTAGGACCCGGAGCCAAGGCACTGGCAGCCCACCCCCTGTAAAGGCTCCAAAATTGAAGAGTGGACGACGGGACCGTGTCAAGACTGCTGGTGGGACAACAAGTGAAATGGGATCGAAGGCGATTGGTGAGTCAGCTGTAACTCCAAAGAAGGTGGGGAAGGTCCCGAGGAAGTCTGCCCAGCCTGTTGTGAGTGTCACAGCGGAGAAGTGCGCCATAATTTCCGGCGGTCCAGACACAACCGCCAGCACCGTCGTTACTGGTCAGGAGACCACCGCCGGAGTCAGTGCCCAGGAGGGCCCAAGTATCGTTACTGGTCAGGAGACCACCGCCAGAGTCAGTGCCCAGGAGGGCCCAAGTATCGTTACTGGTCTGGAGACCACCGCCAGAGTCAGTGCCCAGGAGGGCCCAAGTATCGTTACTGGTCAGGAGACCACCGCCGGAGTCAGTGCCCAGGAGGGCCCAAGTATCGTTACTGGTCAGGAGACCACTGCCAGAGTCAGTGCCCAGGAGGGCCCAAGTATCGTTACTGGTCAGGAGACCACCGCCGGACTCAGTGCCCAGGAGGGCCCAAGTATTGTTACTGGTCAGGAGACCACCACTGGAATCAGTGCCCAGGAGGGACCAGGATCCCACAGCCCCGCTGGGCGATGATGGAACGTCAAGCCACACACCAATGTCCAGTGTGGAGTTCGTCATGCCACACACCAGTGTCCAGTGTGGAGTTCGTCATGCCACACACCAATGTCAGTATGTAGTTCGTCATGCCACACACCAATGTCCAGTGTGGAGTTCGTCATGCCACACACCAATGTCAGTATGGAGTTCGCCATGCCACACACCAATGTCCAGTGTGGAGTTCGTCATGCCACACACCAATGTCCAGTGTGGAGTTCATCATGCCACACACCAATGTCAGTATGGAGTTCGTCATGCCACACACCAATGTCTAGTGTGGAGTTCGTCATGCCACACACCAATGTCCAGGGTGGAGTTCGTCATGCCACACACCAATGTCAGTATCCGAACCGCCATGTCAAAGCACCGCTGAACAGGGCAAAGACTGCCATGGTGAAGACCGCTGAACAAGGCCAAGACCGCCATGTCAAAGCACCGCTGAACAGGGCAAAGACTGCCATGGTGAAAACCGCTGAACAAGGCCAAGACCGCCATGTCAAAGCACCGCTGAACAGGGCAAAGACTGCCATGGTGAAGACCGCTGAACAAGGCCAAGACCGCCATGTCAAAGCACCACTGAACAGGGCAAAGACTGCCATGGTGAAGACCGCTGAACAGGGCAAAGACCGCCATGGTCAAGACCGCTGAACAGGGCAAAGACTGCCATGGCTAAGCACCGCTGAACAAGGCCAAGACCGCCATGGTGAAGACCGCTGAACAGGGCAAAGACTGCCATGGTGAAGACCGCTGAACAAGGCCAAGACCGCCATGTCAAAGCACCGCTGAACAGGGCAAAGACTGCCATGGTGAAGACCGCAGAACAAGGCCAAGACCGCCATGTCAAAGCACCGCTGAACAGGGCAAAGACTGCCATGGTGAAGACCGCTGAACAAGGCCAAGACCGCCATGTCAAAGCACCGCTGAACAGGGCAAAGACTGCCATGGTGAAGACCGCTGAACAGGGCAAAGACCGCCATGGTGAAGACCGCTGAACAGGGCAAAGACTGCCATGGCTAAGCAGCGCTGAACAAGGCCAAGACCGCCATGGTGAAGACCGCTGAACAGGGCAAAGACTGCCATGGTGAAGACCGCTGAACAGGGCAAAGACCGCCATGGTGAAGACCGCTGAACAGGGCAAACACCGTGTGGGTATGAATGTGCCGCCACATCAGGCATCCTTATCCCATGTGCAGCTGGGACAGTGACAGGACATGAACTTTCACGGGGAGACTCATCCAGTCTAGGCACCAGTCCCACCCAGTACCAGTTGAGAACTGCATCTACTTGCGATAATGTGGCTTTGCACTCCCCAGGATGTAACAGTGGGCAAACCACCCACTGTAGAGACTTGAGAGACTGTGGCCTTGCACTCCCCAGGATGGCACAGTGGGCAAGCCACCCACTGTAGAGACTTGAGAGACTGTGGCTTTGCACTCCCCAGGATGGCACAGTGGGCAAGCCACCCACTGTAGTGACTTGTGAGACTGTGGCTTTGCACTCATGGGCATGGAGCCCCGTCGTGGACCTGGCTTCGCATTCATGTGGCTGAGGTGCCCCCCCCTTCCCTTCCCCCTGAGGTGCCTGTAGTGTTTCTATCTGATGCCCCGGCAGTGTTCTCTCGGATTTTGGGCAGGTATCTATTGTGGGCCTCGCCCATGCATTTTTGGACTGTTGGTGCACGGACATTGTTGTGTACATATCTGCACTACTTCTTGTATTGTATATATAATTATGACAGATTTCGAGATCTAATTCAGTATATTTTTATATGACATCTATATTGGCACATTACAATGTTTGCCCGCAATTCGCTTTGTCTTTGCATTCTTCCGGGGGAATTGTGGGTTGTTCATGTGATATTTTTGACTGCATTGGTGTGTATGTTGTGATATGCGAGGGTGGGGGTGTTTAGTGGGTGTCCCCCTAACTTTTGCCTCTCCCGTGTCATAGATGCAGTACTCACCGGTATGTTCTGCGCCTACATCGCTGTTGTTCGTAGAGGAGCAGAAAGACAAGGGCAGGTAGGATTTGGAGTTCTGGCTCCATGGAGTCGTCGTTCCTCGTGGAGTGTGTTCAGGTGAGTGTTTTCCCATAGCAAAAGCTGTTTCCGCTGTGTTTTTATCCACGGTAAATCCGCCCCGGAAAAGGTGGCGGATTGGTAGGTTATGATACTGTGGGCGGTACATTGTCTCCCGTCTGTCTGTTGGCGGTGACCGCCACGCTGTTTGTCTGTACCGCCGTGGCGGGCGAAGTGTTAAAGTGGCTGTCTTTGCTGGCGGTTTCCGCCAGGGTCGTAATTCCTTTTTTTTGTCCACCGGCCTGTTTGCGGTATTTCCGCAGCTTTAACACCGTCCGCCAGGGTTGTAATGACCCCCAAGGTCTGTTATTTAATTCTTTGATTTCCAGCTGCCTCTTTACCACTCTTTAGTTAATGATAAGCATATTGTTAAGCATAGATAAGGTGGTGTGAAGATGGGTTGCGGAGGACGTGAAGCAGTAACAAGGAGCTTTAAGAACAAACTCCCCCTTTGATTGCTGAACATGAGAGTCATACAAAGTCGGGCAGAAGTGCTCCAAAGAGAATGAAAGGCTAATTTGATATAATTCATAATGGTGTCCTGTCAGTGGAAATTTCCTTGGCAGTGATGTCAGCTACTTGAACAATCAAAGGTTGAGTAAAGTGTTTTTTAGTTAGTCCAAGATTCAGATTTCCTTTGCCCCTTGACTAGAGCAGTCTCTTTGGAGAGGTACAGACCTCTTTTCTTTTGCTAGATTAAGTGGCTTTATGCTACACACATCTCTCCAGGCAGAACGTCTACTGAGGTTTCTGTAATACCGATACTTTTCTCTAACTCATCTTTTGTTCATTAGAAGTGTTGAGAATTTAGATCCAATGATTAGGCAGGAGATTCTGAGCATGAATTCAGTACATCATATATTTTTCCTTATTTCCTATTGTTGCCACTGAGAAATTGGTCTTTTACATGTTGGTAAAATTGAATATTGTTCAATGCTTTATTTCTGCTTTGGTGATTCTTTACATATATATAGCATATTTCTGAGACTCATTTATGAAAGTTTAACTCTGTAATAAATCCCTTTCTAATCTTAAATTCCTCTCTGATATTTAATGTGTGATCAAATGGATTACACTGTTGTAATGTAGTGAGTGACCATGTTTCTCCTTACCCCTTGGGACTCCTAAAAAGGTTTGTCGAGCTCAGAAGATTGGAGAAAAGGCAATGCTGGATCACATGCGCAGCCAGCCAGAGACTCTTACTCCAGCTGTACAGTAGCAGCCTTATCTCAAAAGGCAGACATTGGCAGTTATCATTCTCAGTCTGATTACTGTGAATTTACCATCAGTGAGTCTCAGGTAGTGATTCACTCACAGTAACATTTCATAAAATGGGTTGTCAAATGTGACAAAGCATGGGGGGACCAAACTGGCAAACATCAGTTTGCTACTGCATTTATTTAATGCATTTTATTTTCTTTAATGTTACAAGACCCATTACAATTTCTGGTACCATGACAGAAATGGTCCTGTTAAGACTATCATTACATTTTGGGTCATGTACATGCTATATAAAAACGAAACTTAGATAAAGAAATAAAGCACTTCACACATAGGTCACAATACAACCTAACATCCTTCAAACCAAACATACCATAAAGTGTATTGTGCTAACCATCTACAAATTTGTTTTGGCACCTTATCAGGGGTTGACAGGCAAGACAAATGCATCTAAAATTAAATACAAGTCATAACAAGTTATTAAAAAAGGGCGACTGTTGAGAATTTTGGCTATTAGTCTCTTGAGATGCAATTAATTTCATTTGAGACTTGGCTGTGTAGCTGAGGATTCTCACTGTGCAAAGTAAATTATGAAACTTTACCAGGGTCCAGAACTGGATTTATTCCAAAATACATATACGCTTGATATACTTCTTCTTGCATTCATAGCCTCTGAGCATATATTTGAAGAAATCAACTCACTGAATTCAGAGTCATGTATACCCTCAATAAAACTGCAAAATAAATAAATATACAACACTAAAACACTTCCAACAAAGGTCCCAATACAATCTTGCTAAGCAATCTGCATTTATTCACTGTATACTATTTTCTTAGGTAGTAGTTGATCCATTACAATTTCTGGTACCATGAGGGAACTAGTCCTCCTAGGACTATTTAGGGTCACGTGTGTGCTAAAGTAAACTGGAAAATAGATAAATAAAAGAGTAAAAATATAAATAAACACACAACACCAAAGTACTTCCCACATAGGTCGCAAAAGAATTCAACATCTTTCAACCAAATAGAGTAGTGTGATAACTGTTTGCTAATATGCTTTCGAGCCTCATCAGGTGTTTAAAGAGCAATAGAAAATAAGATCTGCAGTTAAATACAAGTATTAAAGCTTACTATAAAAGTTTACAAGGATTCATAATAAAATATTAGGCCTGAGTGGAACTTGCAGAATTTCACTTTGTGGAATTCTGTGGAGTTACGTAAAAACTCATCAAGATTCTGCGAATGGGTGGAAAATGCATGTCGTGCAGCCATTTAGTGCTGGAAGTGCATTTCCAACTGATAAATCAGCGCAAACGGCAACATGCGGTATGCAAGCACGCTGCCATTTTGTTTAACTTTGCCTGCTCCTGCTAGTTTCTTCTCCTGACTCAGTACTGCTTTTTAATTCCATCCAATCTACCCTATCTGATTACCAATCCTCTCAATCCCACCTTTTCTCTTTTTTGTATTACTTTCTTATTTTCCCTGTGTGTATATACTCTTCTGCATGTGTTTTTGAATTTTTGTACTTTGTTTTTCTTTTACTGACCTGTCCACTCTGTACTCCTGTTCACCTTCCCATCCCACACTGACTCCCCTCCAGTACCAATGACAGAAGCAGGCATAGCCACCTGCAGCCCCGGTGGGCAATGCCAACAGGTAGGGGTGTGGCAAAAGTGGACACACTCATCTTTAGGGTGCAGCACCACTTTCTTCAGCTTATTGGCAGCAGGGGGCAGGCCTAGGAAGGGTTACGATCTGAGTGAGTTTCGGTGCTCTGGGGGCGAGTGCGGTGCATATAGCAATGAACCACAGGCACCCAGCGCACCCAGCAGCAGCTGACATTACCGCTGGCAGACATCCCGGACTGGGAACAGGACATGCTTAATCTGCTAGCTGTCGAGGTTGAGGGGCTCGATGAGTAATATTTTTTTTTCCTAAAAATTCTAATATTAAGTAATTGCTTTTTTCAAGCAGCAGGATCACAGGTAAGTTAAGTTATTAGATATATATATACTGTATATATATATATATATACATAAACACACACACAAGTTTATGTATTGTATGTACATATTCCTATTCACAATATGAGTATATATATATATATATATATATATATATATATATATATATATATATATATATATATATATATGGAAAATGTCACTTACCCAGTGTACATCTGTTCGTGGCATGAGACGCTGCAGATTCACATGCTGTGCGTTATCCTGCCACCATCTAGTGTTGGGCTCGGAGTGTTACAAGTTGTTTTTCTTCGAAGAAGTCTTTTCGAGTCACGAGATCGAGGGACTCCTCCCCTTTCGGCTCCATTGCGCATGGGCGTCGACTCCATCTTAGATTGTTTTCCCCGCAGTATATAGTAATAGTGCCCATGCAATGAAATAAATATGTATGTACATATTGTGGTTAAAAGTGATATATTTACAAACTTACAAATGTTCAAGACCAATTTTTTCTCAACTTAAAACGGCTACAGGCTCCCGGGGAGGTGGGAGGGCGCATGTGATTCTGCAGCGTCTCACGGGTAAGTGACATTTTCCGTTCGATGGCATGTGTAGCTGTAGATACAGATGCTGTGCATAGACTAGTAAGCAGTGATCTCCCCAAAAGCGGTGGTTCAGCCTGTAGGAGTTGAAGTTGTTTGAAATAAAGTCCTTAATACTGCTTGTCCTACTGTGGCTTGCTGTGTTGTTAACACATCCACGCAGTAATGCTTGGTAAATGTATGAGGCGTAGACCATGTGGCTGCCTTACAGATTTCTGTCATTGGTATGTTTCCTAGAAAGGCCATGGTAGCACCTTTCTTTCTGGTTGAGTGTGCCTTCGGTGTAATAGGCAGGTTTCTTTTTGCTTTTATATAACAGGTTTGAATACATTTAACTATCCATCTGGCAATGCCTTGTTTGGATATTGGATTCCCTGTATGAGGTTTTTGGAAAGCAACAAACAATTGTTTTGTTTTGCAAATTTGTTTTGTTCTATCAATGTAGTACATTAGTGCCCTCTTGATGTCTAGTGTATGTAATGCTCTCTCAGCTACAGAATCTGGTTCTGGAAAGAACACTGGGAGTTCCGCTGTTTGATTTAAGTGGAACGGTGATATGACCTTAGATAAGACTTTTGGATTTGTTCGTAGAACTACTTTATGCTTGTGTATTTGAATAAAGGGTTCTTGTATGGTAAAGGCTTGTATTTCACTTACTCTTATGAGAGATGTGATAGCTATTAGAAATGCTACTTTCCATGTTAAGTATTGTATCTCACATGAGTGCATGGGTTCAAAAGGTGGACCCATGAGTCGTGTTAATACAATGTTGAGGTAACACGAAGGAACTGGTGGTGTTCTTGGTGGGATAATTCTTTTCAGACCCTCCATAAATGCTTTTATGACTGGGATTCTGAATAATGAAGTTGAGTGCTTAATTTGCAGATAAGCTGAAATTGCAGTGAGATGTATTTTAATGGATGAAAAAGCTAACTTTGACTTTTGTAAGGGTAGTAGGTAGCTAACGATGTTTTTAGCAGATGCGTGTAATGGTTGAATTTGATTATTATGGCAGTAATAAACAAATCTTTTGCATTTATTTGTGTAGCAATGTCTTGTGGTTGGTTTTCTAGCTTGTTTTATGACCTCCATACATTCTTGTGTAAGGTCTAGGTGTCCGAATTCTAAGATTTCAGGAGCCAAATTGCTAGATTCAGCGATGCTGGATTCAGGTGTCTGATCTGTTGTTTGTGTTGAGTTAACAGATCTGGTCTGTTTGGCAGTTTGATATGAGGCACTACTGAGAGGTCTAGTAGTGTTGTGTACCAAGGTTGTCGTGCCCAAGTTGGTGCTATTAGTATGAGTTTGAGTTTGTTTTGACTCAGTTTGTTTACTAGATATGGAAGGAGTGGGAGAGGGGGAAAAGCGTATGCAAATATCCCTGACCAACTCATCCATAACGCATTGCCTTGAGAGTGAGCCTGTGGGTACCTGGATGTAAAGTTTTGGCATTTCGCGTTTTCTTTTGTTGCAAATAAGTCTATTTGCGGTGTTCCCCATCTTTGGAAGTAAATCTTTAGTATTTGGGGATGAATTTCCCATTCGTGGATCTGTTGGTGATCCCGAGAGAGATTGTCGGCTAACTGGTTTTGAATTCCTGGTATGAACTGCGCTATTAGGCGAATGTGGTTGTGAATCGCCCAATGCCATATCTTTTGTGCTAAGAGACACAACTGTGTTGAGTGTGTCCCTCCCTGTTTGTTCAGATAATAAATTGTTGTCATGTTGTCTGTTTTGAAAAGAATGTGTTTGTGGGTTATTATAGGTTGAAATGCTTTCAACGCTAGAAATACTGCTAGTAGTTCTAAGTGATTTATATGAAGCTGTCTCTGCTGAGTGTCCCATTGTCCTTGAATGCAGTGTTGGCTGAGGTGTGCTCCCCACCCTATCATGGAAGCATCTGTTGTTATTACGTATTGAGGCACTGGGTCTTGAAAAGGCTGCCCTCTGTTTAAGTTTATAGTTTTCCACCATTGAAGCAAGGTGTATGTTTGGCGGTCTATCAACACTAGATCTTGAAGTTGACCCTGTGCTTGTGACCATTGTGATGCTAGGCACTGCTGTAAGGGCCGCATGTGTAGTCTTGCGTTTGGGACAATGACTATGCATGAGGACATCATGCCTAGTAGCTTCATCACTAATTTTACCTGTAACTTTTGTTTTGGGTGCGTGGCTTGTATTACGTTTTGGAATGCCTGTACCCTTTGTGGACTTGGAGTGTCAATCCCTTTTATTGTGTTGATTGTTGCTCCTAAGTACTGTTGTATTTGACACGGCTGTAGGTGTGATTTGTTGTAGTTGAGTGAGAAACCTAGCTTGTGAAGGGTTTCTATGACATATTTTGTGTGTTGTGAACACCGTTCTTGTGTATTGGTTTTCATTAACCAATCGTCTAGGTTCGGGAACACATGTATTTGCTGCCTTCTAATATGGGCTGCCACTACGGCTAGGCATTTTGTAAAAACTCTTGGCGCTGTTGTTATTCTGAATGGCAACACTTTGAACTGGTAATGTACCCCTTGGATTACAAACCTTAAGTTCTTTCTGTGAGAAGGATGTATAGGTATATGGAAATACGCATCCTTGAGGTCTAGTGTTGTCATGTAGTCCTGTTGTTTGATCAATGGGATCACGTCTTGCAGTGTCACCATGTGAAAGTGATCTGATTTGATGTAGATGTTTAATGTTCTGAGATCTAGGATAGGTCTTAGAGTTTTGTCTTTTTTGGGTATGAGAAAGTACAGGGAGTAAACTCCTGTTCATTTTTGATAAATTGGTACTCGCTCTATTGCATCTTTTTGCAACAACGCTTGGACCTCTAGTTGTAATAGATCCATGTGTTGTTTGGACATGTTGTGTGTTTTCGGTGGGACATTTGGAGGGAATTGTAGAAATTCTATGCAATAACCATGTTGGATAATGGATAGGACCCACGTGTCTGTTGTTATTTCCTCCCAGTTTTTGTAAAAATTGGTTAGTCTCCCCCCCCACTGGTGTTATGTGTTGGGGATTTGTGACGCTGAAGTCACTGTTTATTTTGCGGTGTTTTGGGACTCTGGAACTTCCCTCTATTTTTTGGGAATTGTCCCCTCTGTATTGTCCCCGAAAACGTCCCCTCTGATATTGACTCTGGTAAGTGGTCTTGTTTATGAGGTTGAGGGTTCTGTGCTCTGTCTCCGAAACTCCCCTCTAAACTGTGATTTATGAAATGTGCCTCTGCTCTGTGGGGAGTAGAGTGCGCCCATGGCTTTGGCCGTATCTGTGTCCTTTTTAAGTTTTTCGATAGCAGTGTCCACCTCCGGCCCAAACAACTGCTGTCCGTTAAAAGGCATATTTAGCACCGCTTGTTGAATTTCCGGCTTGAATCCTGAGGTGCGTAGCCATGCGTGTCTCCGTATGGTGACTGCTGTATTTACAGTCCTAGCAGCTGTGTCTGCTGCATCCATTGCTGACTCTATCTGATTGTTAGAGATACTCTGGCCTTCTTCCACCACTTGTTGTGCTCTCTTTTGGAACTCTTTGGGTAGGTGTTCTATGAAATGTTGCATTTCGTCCCAATGAGCCCTATCATATCTAGCCAGCAAGGCCTGTGAGTTGGCAATGTGCCATTGGTTGGCTGCCTGTGCCGCGACCCTTTTCCCCGCTGCGTCAAACTTGCGACTTTCCTTGTCTGGTGGTGGTGCATCTCCCGAGGTGTGTGAGTTCGCCCTTTTGCGAGCTGCCCCTACTCCCACTGAGTCTGGTGTTAATTGCTGCGTGATGTACACAGGGTCTGTTGGTGGCGGTTTGTACTTTTTCTCCACCCTTGGAGTAATGGCCCTGCCTTTCACAGGCTCCTGAAACACTTGTTTTGAGTGTTTCATCATTCCCGGTAACATAGGGAGACTCTGGTACTGGCTATGTGTGGACAACAGTGTATTAAACAGAAAGTCATCTTCTATTGGTTCTGCGTGCAGGGTGACATTGTGAAATGCAGCTGCTCTTGACACCACCTGTGTGTAGGCAGTACTGTCCTCAGGTGGTGACGGTCTTGCTGGATAACAATCGGGACTGTTATCTGATACAGGCGCATCATAAAGATCCCATGCTTCAGGCTCATCCTGACTCATTCCTGTATGAGTTGGAGACTGCATCATTTGTGGAGTGGCTACCGGTGATGGTTGTGGTGAGCGTTGTGGTGATGGTGGCGGAGTTATTTGTTTTGCCACCTTTGCTTGTGGTTGCTTGTCTTTCTCTTGGAAGGCAAGTTTCCTTTTAATTCGGATTGGAGGGAGAGTACTGATTTTCCCTGTGTCCTTCTGCATGTGGAGCCTCCTTTGAGTGTAATCTGGCTCCCCTGCCTCTAGCTCCTGTCCGAATCTGTGTCCTTGCATCTGTGAGGACAGGCCCTGTTCCTCGGTGTAGGAACTTGGTTTCGGCTCCGAGGCCGGATGTTTCGGTATCGAAACCTTTTCGACCGTCTTCTTCGGCTCCGAAGACACTTTTTTGCCTTTCGGTGTTCCGATCTCTCGGTGCCGGCTCATTTCGGTGCCGCCCTCTCGGTGTCGAGATTGCTTTGACCCTGTGTCTTGGGGTCGAGTCTGTTCTGTGCTGGTATCTCGACCGGAGTCGGATGACTTTGACACATACGTGCCCTTTTTCGGTGCTGTTGGTCGGTCACCTAATTTTCACGTTAAGCCATGGCCTGTTGGCGGTGGCGTCCCCTGGGCTTTAGTGAATTTTCAGCGAGTTTTGGGCAGTGACGTCTTACTCACGGTTCTTGGCGTCTGTTCGGGATCGACCTCATCCGAGTCCGAATCCGCGATGGAGAATGTTTTTTCTTCTTCCAAGTGTTGTTGTCCTGCCGGCGCCGACGCCATTTGTAGTCTTCTTGGTCTTCGGTCTCTTAGCGTTTTCCTCGACCGAAACGCTCGACTGGCCTCGCAGGTATCCTCTTTGTGTTCGGGAGACAAACACAAATTACAGACCAGATGCTGATCTGTGTAAGGATACTTGTTGTGACATTCGGGGCAGAAGCGGAATGGGGTCCGTTCCATTAGCCTTGAAGACGCACGAGGTCGGGCCGACCAGGCCCCACCGGGGAATCGAAAACCCCGAAGGGCCACCGGAGCTCTTTAAAATTCGGTGTCGATCTGTTGTAACTAACCCGATACCGAACACAAACAATACCGTCGAATTTTACGAGATTTAACTAACTTTCCGAACCGAAACACGGAGCGAAGAGGAACACGTCCGAACCCGATGGCGGAAAGAAAACAATCTAAGATGGAGTCGACGCCCATGCGCAATGGAGCCGAAAGGGGAGGAGTCCCTCGATCTCGTGACTCGAAAAGACTTCTTTGAAGAAAAACAACTTGTAACACTCCGAGCCCAACACTAGATGTGCACAGCATGTGTATCTGCAGCTACACATGCCATTGAACATATATATATATAGTTAATACATAAAATAATAACATAATTTATATATAATATAAATGTGTACATTTATTACAAAATGTCATATATCTTTTTGCAACAATGATTGTGGCCACATATGACCTCTGGTACAAAAAGGACATTTTATTTATGAGGTGGTTCCTTGTTTGTGCCACTTGCATAAATAAGTGCACTTTTTGCATCAGAGAGTGCTTGCAGTTGCGTACACTGTCTGTTTCAAAAGGTCTGGGCATGTAATACACTGGGGTTTATCTATACACTTTGCAAAGGGCATTGAGGCCCAAAAGTATTAAAATTTCACGCAGTGGAGGCCAGCAAGACAAATTGGTGCACCGCTCTATAAGAAGGGAGAGGACAGGAATGCAGCATTTTTTTTTACCGAAATATGTTGCATTCCTCCTCTCTCTCTGAACTAGTGCACCAAGTGCTGCCTAGCTCCAACACAGGCACCCTTGCTCCATGGTGAAAGAGTGTCACGTTACACCCTGGATTGTTTTTGTTTTGTGCATGAAGGGGTACCTTCCTGCACAAAAACAATCTGTACAGCTTTTTACCTTTTCTATGTGTGTTGCAGCAGAGAATGCAGGACACTTAAAAAGAGGACCCTACAAGAAGAAATAAACATATTTCTCTTTGTTGCATGCACCTCTACTGGAAAGGTATTTTGACACTTTCCCATGTTTACCAGTGATGGAAAATCTGGAAATATGCCATATAGTATTCATGGGAGGATGTGCAGGAACATCTATTCTTAGTCTCCACCCATGTAACGCGGAATGCCTTCAGAGCGCAGAGTAACACAAGGCAGCAATTTGAGCTGCTTTGTTATGTTACTCCAGTGTTACCAAGCCATGCGGGGGTCACACTACGTAGCTTTGCATGGCTTGGAAATAAATAGCACTGAAGGGTTTGCGTTGCTGTTAAGCTATCTTGCATGGGGCAAGGCCAACACAAACCCTTGATCACTCTGGGTCCTGGTAACCAAAATAGTGGTGCATGGTGCCAGTCCGGCAAGGAGGGTGTAGGACCATAGCAGAGGAGTGGGCGTCAAGTGAATGATACTGCAAGGATTCTGTTCCAGTGTAAGCCAGGTGCTCGCTTTGGCTGATTTACGGATGTCACTATACGATAGTAGCATATCAGAGGTGCTAGCAATCTTCTCTGTGACTGTATCTAGCTCATACAGTCTTGTTAGGCTTCGCATCATTGGCATGTTCTCCCCTAACTTTTTGCCTCTACTTCCCAGGTTGTTTCTGTGTGCTGGACTCTCTTTTTGCTGGTTTGTTTGCTCTGGACACTTTACCACTGCTGACCAGTGCTAAAGTGTAAGTGTTCCCTGTATAAATTATTTGTGTACATTGGTTTATCCATGATTGGCATATTTGATTTACAGGTAAGTCCCTAGTAAAGTGCACTAGAGATGCCCAGGGCCTGTAAACCAAATGTTACGATTGGGCCTGCAGCACTGGTTGTGCCACCCACATTAATAGCCCTGTAAACATGCCACAGACCTGCCACTGCAGTGTCTGTGAGTGCAGTTTTCAACTACCAATTCGACTTGGCAAGCGTAGCCACTTGCCATGCCTAAACCTTCCCTTTTTATACATGTAAGGCACCCCTAAGCTAGGCCCTGGGTAGCCCCATGTGCAGGGTGCAGTGTATTTCAAAGGTGGGACACCTACTTATGTTTTACATGTCCTGACAGTGAAATACTGCCAAATTTGGTTTTCACTGTGGCAAGGCCTATCTCTCTCATAGGTTAACATGGGGGCTGCCTTTAAATATTTTGAAAACACTGATTCCCTTTGGGAGCAGATAGATATTTGGAGTTTGAGGTCTCTGAACTCACACTTTAAAAATACATCTTTTAGTGAAGTTGGTTTTTAGATTGTGTGTTTGAAAATTCCCCTTTTAGAAAGTAGGCATTTTCATTCTTAAGCCATTCTGTGACTCTGCTTGTTTGTGGATTCCCTGTTTGGGTCAGTTTGACAGTTAGGCTGTTTGTACCTCTCCTCTAGACAGTGACGCAAAGGGAGCTTGGGTGTAGCCTACATATCCTGATGGGTCATCTGGGCTGAGGAGAGGGGAGGAGTGGTCACTTACACCTCAAAGGGCTGTGCCCGCCCTCACACAATGCAGTCTCCAACCCACTGGTGTGCGTCTGGGGCCTGGTCTGGGCAGGGCAGGATCTTGAAACAACAGAGACTTTCCTTTGAAGTAGGACTACTTCAAAGGAAGACAGGGGTATCAGAGGAGCACCCAAAACCCCTGAAAATCAGATTACTTCTGAAACCAAGAGGAACCTCTGCCAAGGAGAAGAGCTGGAGAAGCTGGAGGAGGAGTAATGCCCCTTTGCCTGTGACTGTGCTTTGTTGGATTGGCCTGCAGTAGCTGCTTCTACCTGAGAGAGGACAAAGACTGACTTTTGTGAGAAAGGTGCAGCTGCTGGAAAAGGACAGAAATCCAAGCAAAGACCGCCGTGCGGGGAAACTTTCAACGCACTGCCTGTTTTGTGGCTGAAAAACGACATGCTGCCGGCCTCGTGGCTAAAATCGACGCTCTACCTGCATCGCGGCTGGGAGATCGATGCAACATGGCTGGAGAAACGACGCGCACCACCCACAGCGGCTGCTGTTAATGACCCATGCCTCCTTGCAGCGAGATTTCTTGACACCGTGTGACCGGATTTCGAAGCAACACCGCCGGGTGCAGAAAATCAATGAAAAGCCTGCCCGGACCCGAGGTGGCCATCCGGGGGAATAAACAACGCACACCGATCCGACCGGAGGAGGAACGATGCACGCTCTCGCCTGCGGGTGAGAAATCAATGCACCGCTGGCCTTTTTAGGCGCACACTCACCCATGCAGCTTTATTTTGAGGCTACCCAGGTACTTTTGTATGCAAATAATGTTTTCACTATTTTCTAAAGGAGTTAAGACTCTTCTGCTTTTAAAATTCATACCTTGACTTTTGTATGTTGGATTTTTGTTGTTTTGGTCTTGTTTTGTTTAGATAAATATTATCTAGTTTTCTAAATCTGTGTCGTGTCATTTTGTAGTGTTTTCATTGAGTTACTGTGTGTGTTAGTACAAATACTTTACACCTTGCTTCTGAAGTTAAGCCTGCCTGCTCATGCCAAGCTACCAAGCGGGTGAGCGGGGGTTAACGGAGGGTGATTCTCCTTTATCATGACTAGAGTGAGGATCCTTCCTTGGACAGGGGGTAACCTGACTGCCAACCAAAGACCCCATTTCTAACACGTCCCAATCTCCATGATGTGCAGGATGTAAAGGAGACTTGCCTCATCAGTACTAAAAGGGGGCAGAGAAGCAAAGATCAATAGTCGGAATGAATGAATAGTTCAAAATGTAATTTTAGGATAGAAAACTAGGAATAAGCTATCTGATTGAAAAAATACAACTCTATGGCCCTCATTACGACCCTGGCGGTCGGTGGTAGAGCGGCGGTAAGACCGCAAACAGACCGGCGGAAAAGAAATGGAATTATGACCGCGGCGGTGCCACTTCACCATTCCGACCGCCATGGCGGTAAAGACCGCTGGGCTGGAGATTGCGGTCTCCAGCCCAGCAGTCGTCACTAGACCGCCGACGGTATCAGGACCCTGCATACCGCCATGGATCTCGGGTGGTTGGGAACCGCCATGAGATCCATGGCGGTAGGCACTATCATTCCCTGGCACTGATAGGGGTCGCCCCCACCCCTGCTACCCCCAACGAACCCTCTCCCCACACCCCCACCCCCCTGCCACCCCCCAAAGGTGGCACAACCCCCCTCCCCACTCCAACCCCGAACATGCACATATACACACCCCTACACGCACACACCCCAACATGCACATATACATACCCCTACACGCACATATACACCCCGACAACACATATCCGCAAACATACACACAGACATGCACACCGTCCGACCCGCACACATTTCCCATACACACAACACCCCCTGCACGCATACACTCACTCACCCCCTCTACACTCCCACACGCACACCCCCATGCACGTACACAACACCCCCCACCCCCTTCCCTAACAGACGATCAACTTACCTTGTCCGTTAATCCTCCGGGAGGGGACGGGATACATGGGGGCAGCTCAGCCACCAGAACACCGTCACCAGAACACCGCCACACCGAATCATGGGACGTGGTACCTCTGCGGTCTTGCGAAAAGACCGCCAAGGTCGTAATGACCCCCAATGTCTGTTGAATGCTTTTGTAGAAAGTGCCACTAATCATTGTTCTTTTTGTCTTTATTTCCTTCATAAGGATTCAAGGGGAGGAGGGCATCCTGGGGCTAAGCGGCTGCCACCATAACCAGCACCGCAGCAAGTGGGACCACCAATACCACCCTCAGCTGCACCTGTGGCTGATGGTTCTGCTAGACCTGGTAAGTCATGTTTATTATTATTACTTACTTTTATCTATTCCCACTAGTAATGTATTATGGCCTTCTGTATGTACTTTTTTGCAACTCCTCTACCTAATGTTTGTTATCCCTGCACTTCACTATGTTCTCTATATTTCCTGTTCCTGCTACTGACAAATGTAAAAAAACATAAAGGGCACTTTTTCTTTAGTATCTGTCTTTGTTTTACTAGTTAGTGTAGCACTGTGGTTTAGCAACAAGAGCAAAATGAGAAGATGTCCTCTGACATTGTCATACCGTGTACTATACATCCACTTTTCCCTCTAGACTTTCCCTACCTGAAGTCCCTTGCCAAGCATTTATTCTTCAATAAGATATACTTAGCTCTTCCTGCAGTCCAGTATACCTTGTTACCAGAGTGGGAACAGAAAACTCGCTATAGTATATGTATTTCATTTGATTGGTTATTGAGGTTTTGCTGCACCCAGCCACCTATAAATGATACTTGTATACTGGTTAATTACTACCCTTGTCCTGGCCTCTGTAACCACTGACCACTAATAGGGTCTGATTGGTGGCAACAACATACACAAAAATCCCAGTCTCTCCTTCCCAAGAACAACTCCCATACTAAGGTCCTCATTACGACATTGGTGGTCAGTAGTACCGTCACCAGGCTAGTGGCAATGTCCGCCAAATAATGACCATGGCGGTGATCCCTCCCATAGACAGCCAAGGTACCACTTCAACTTCCAGTGCAATGCGGCTATTGACCACGACAGTAGCCACCTATAGGCTGGCGGACGACAAGGATCCGCCCACCATATTATGACATAGCAGACCACCAGGATTTAAAAGGAGACACTCACATCCAGGGACTCAAAGGAATCCGCGGCTGCCATGGAACCCAAACTGGAAGTCTTCAACATGCTGTACCAAGCGATGGCTGTCCATGAGCACCAACGTTGATGGTGAGTACAGCCACCTTCTACACAAGGGAGGGAAGGGAGAGTGCCACACACGCACAACACACACCAAACACACATGCCACACACCCAGAACAATCTGCAGAAGGAAATACACTGCAACATAACCCAGGAGCAAAGAAAGCCAGGACACATACCTGTTGTCCAACCACTGTAATTAGGTGGGAACAGTGACCTCAATTGAAAAAAGAGATATATTAAATATGTAGAGAAAGGGCCACTGGCCAGTCCAATGTCATCAATGGCCACAGGGCAACATCCAAGGACCAACTTGACTCCTGACAGCCTAGGCACTCCACTGGGCAGGTGCATCATGGAGATGGCAGGCAGGCACCTTTGGCGGGTGTTTTTTTTTTCTTGCAAGTGGGGTCCTTGGGCTTGGGAGGGGGGCAGGTCCTTGCCATTCTGGGTAGAGGGCAAAGGAGTGGCCTTGTGACGGGAGCCAGAGTGACACTCTAGTTCCCCTTAGTGGCGGGGAACTCTTAGTAGAAGGGCCAAGAGTCGAATGGGAGCTGGAGATAGTGTGCTGTGGGGGAGGGGACTTTCCTCTTATGGGCAGGACGGGAGTAGGCAAGAGGTGTGGGAAACGAAAAGCTTCTTAGGACCAGTGGGGCGGGTGTGGGAGGCGGAATGGGCGGTAGAGGGAGCGGTTGTAGGAGGATGAGGTGTGTTGGACTTGGGTGCAGGTGCATGGAGAGTGTGCGTGTGTGAGGTGGATGGCTTTTGGGGGTCTGAGTGGGAGCGTTTATGTGTCTTTGGAGGGGGGCAGACAAGGTGGGTGAGGACAAACAGGACGTGTGGTATGTTGTGGTGGTGTCTGCAAGTGAGGTGGGCGTGCTGCATGAGGTGGTGATGGTGGTGACTGCACATGTGGTGTGTGGAGTGCATGTCTGCGTGTCTGTTGTGGTGACTGAGGCAAGGCTGTATAGATAGCAGGATCTGGGACTGAGGATACAGTGCATGCAGGTGCGAGTGCTGATGTGACTGTGAGGGAGAAGGGGGAGACAGTGGAGGCAGTGGATGTTGTTGTATATGCTTTTGTGTGATGGCTGTGTGTGTGCTGGTAGAGTGAAGTGTGCTGCCTGTGCTTTTCTGAGTGAGTCCTGTCTGTTGTTTTGGGTGCATGCTTATCTTATTGTGTGCGTGGGATGGGCTGGGGGAGAGGGCTATGGGACTGGGAACAGGTAGTTTGAGGGGGGACAGAAGGACCAGGGACACTGGCTGCCGTCAGAGAGGAGGCCAGAGCCTGAAACGATCTCTGTAGGCCACCCAAGCCACTGTGAATGCCCTCCAGGGCATTGCTGCATCTGGGATGCCAGACCCTGGATGGCATTCACTATGGTTGATCGCCCTACAGAGACAGATCTCAGGAGGTCAATAGCCTCCTCACTGAGGGCAGCAGGGCTGACTGGGGCAGGAACTGAGGTGCCTGGGGCGAAGGAGACGCCCACCCTCCTGGGTGAGCGGGCACGGGCAACTGGGTGGGGGGTTACCGGGAGGGCGGTGCTGGTACAGGGGGTGGCGGAAGATGAAGTAGCTGGGGTGGTCCCAGAGGGGTCCGCCACCACCAGGGAGCTTCCATCAGAGGAGGAATCAGAGACTGCAGTCATTGCTCCAGTCTCCCCCATGGTACTCCAACCCATTGGTCCCCTCAGCATCAGTGGACTCTGCCTCCTGGGTCCCGTGGGCTGGAGCTCCCTCCCTCGCCGGTGCCCCTGCTCCTTCAGCAGATGATGCTAATGCACACATGGACAGGATGACAAAAGTAGAAAGGGTGGGGGGAAGGAAAGGGAGCACAGGGTCAATCACGGCACCAACAGCACAGATGGCATGCACAAAACAATCACTCCCTGGGACTTACATTGCGCAGTATGGACCACAGTGACAAACCATTGCCTAGGTACCACAGCAGGACCCAGAAACTACCATGTGCACACCTACTGGGACCAGCTAAGCCCTGTCTGCCAAGGTATGCTAGCTACCTATCAAAAACTGCATACCACCCTGCATAGCTAATCAGGACCACACAGGAATGGCTAAACCGGCATATTTGGGCATCCACTGACTAGAACCTTGCACCCAAAACCCATAGCAGGCAACATATACAAAATACTACACAGTCTGTACTCACTCCCTTGTGTCTGCTGTGCTACCCTCAGGTGCCCATCCAACTCAGGATTGGCCACCGCCATTGGGGGATCAGGCTCCAAAGGGCACCCCTCCCTCATTGGGAGGCCGTCCCCAACTGGGCCTCCGAGGTCTTCCGGCCCAGCGTCTCAGGTCCTCCCACTGTTTCCTGCAGTGGGTGCTCTGCCAGCTATGGACCACCAGGGTCCAAACGTCCTTGGCGATGGCACGCCACAACCTCTTCTTCTGATGTGCGCTGACCTGCAGAGGAAATACAGACAGCAGAACACCATGAACCATACAATCCAGCCTGTCACACAATGGCCTACATACTGCATTTGTCCCTAATCAAGCACACACTTGACCCTTACCTCTGCATTCACATTGCCTACAGTCACACCGACCACCCAAATGACACACTACTAGCGCACACATACATCTACATGCAGCCATGTTGCATGCAGCTTACCCGTGATGTACTCACCTGTTGGTCTGAAGGCCCATACAACTGCCCATACAGGTGTAGGACCCCATTCACGAGCCTCGCCAACTCATCCAACGTGAAGGCTGGGGCCCTTTCCCCTGTCGCACTGGCCATGGCAGGTTCCAGACAAAAGTCACAGCAGCACATGCAGTGGAGATGTCATTCAGTGGAAAGTCAGGAATCAAGCGAAGTGATAGTAAGAAAATGGCAGTCACGTCCGCGGCGGTGAACACCGTCACTGCCGGCTTGATAATCATTGGTTCCTGTACTCCACAGAACCCCATGCTAGCCAATGAGGAATTGCACGGCGGTGCAGACAGCATTCTGCCATGACGCCTAACACCGGCGGAGTGAGGTCACTTCCACCTGTCCCTGCATCCAGGACAGGCGGTTGCCATTCCCTACTGCTAGTACTCATGTTTTGAATTAATATGTGCATCATTGGTGTTGACTGTACACACCTAGGCAGTTCTAGTGTCCTATATACATACGTGCTCTGTGTACTATGATGTTGTGTGTCCATAGGTCCTGTTGTCACACCCATTTTACTTTTGGCTCATTTAGATACCAACCACTGTGGAGGAATAGGAGGAGGAGGCAGGCACCCGTATACAGACCCCTTGTGGACTTGGCTACACTGAAGGACCGGCACATCATACTCACCTACCGTCTGGACAGGGCCACAATCACAGAGCTGTGTGCACAACTGAAGCCTGATCTGTTACTTGTTATCCGTAGCACCACAGCAATTCACCCTCCTGTGCAGGTACTGTCAGTGCTCCATTTCCTGGCAACTGGTTCTTTCTAGGTGACTGTGGGCTTGGCTGCAGGAATGTCACAGCCAATGTTCTTGATTGTGCTTGGAAGGGTTTTGGCTGCCTTGCTCAAACACATGAGCAGCTACATCGCATTCCCCCAGGTTGATGATTTGCCCACTTTGAACGCTGGATTCTACACAATGGACACATACCACATGTGATTGGTGCCACTGACAGGACCCATATTGCCTTAGTCCCTCCCAGGGCAAATGAGCAGGTGTACAGGAATAGGAAGAGTTTCCACTCTCCCAATGTCCAGATGGTGTGCCTTGCTGACCAGTACATCGCCCACGTCACTGCCAAGTATCCTGGGTCTGGGCATGATGCCTATGTCTTGATGAATAGCAGCAACCCACAGGTGATGGCACGACTACAGAGGCACAGAGTGTGGCTTAAATGGGAGCTTGAGTCCCCACCCAATGTATGTCAGTGTATGCCTACTGGAGTCATGCCCCGTGCCATTGTGCATGGCTAATGTGTGTTCCTCACTTCTTCCAGGTGACTCTGGCTACCCAAACCTGTCCTGGCTGTTGACCTCTGTTAGGAATCCGAGAACATGGGCTAAAAATGGGTACAATGATGCACATGGGCATACCAGGAGGATTGTCAAACGCACTTTCGGTCTCCTGAAAGCCAGGTTCAGGTGCCTCCATTTGACAGTTGGATCCCTATGCTACTCTCCTGAGAAGGCCTGCCAGATTGTGGTGGTCTGCTGCATGCTGCACAATTTGGCCCTCAGACGACATGTGCCCTATCTACAGGAGGAGGGGGTCACAATGCACCTGTGGCAGCAGTGGACACTGAGAACAGTGAGGAGGCGTAAGAGGAGGAGGATATGGACAACAGGACACATCATTCAGCAGTACTTCCAGTGACACTCAGGTAAGACTGTTGATCTATACATGTCACAATTTTAGTAAAGTGCTGTGTGGCTGTACTGTTGTGCCAATCACTACCTTTGTATCACAATTGACTGACATCCTATGCCTGCCCTTCTTGCAGATGTTGGTGTGGTTACAACAGAGTACTAATGTGATGACTACAGACTGCTCAGACACATTTCTTGGATGGATTCGCACATTACAGGATATTTGCACAGGATCATGCAGTTCAATACAGTTCAATACATTGCACATTTCTTTCTCATAAAGCACTATTACTCAAGTTGTGTTCAAGGGTGTTTATTTGAATAACAAAATTAACAATGGAAAGTAAAATAGAGAAGGGTGATGGTTGGGAAAAGTCCAGTGTAGTGGCCCAGTCTATTTGTAGCATAGGCCATGGTGGTATTCAAGGCCTGCAATTGTTGCATGACCTCCTGGTGGTGTTCCCCCTGCAGCTGCTGGTTCTCCTACATGATTTTGAACACCTGACCCATACTGTCCTGGGATTGTTGGTATGCCCCCAGGACATTTGTGAGTGTCTCCCGGGCAGACGGTTCCCTGGGACTGGCCTCCCCCTGGAACACAGCTGTCCTCTGACTGTCCCTAGCCCCCTGTGCCTGTATCCTCTGAACAGTGTGCCCACTCCCACTGACACCAGGACCTTCATCCTCTTGCCTGTGTGGTGTCGACTCAGGTCCCTGTACTGGTGAGCACACTACTGATTGACGTGCCCTGGGGACAGAGGTTTGGGGGTGTTGGCTGGCTGCTATGGTTTTGAGTCGGGCTGTGGTGGACTGGCTGTGGGATGTGGTAGCCGACTGACCAGTGGTCCCAGATGGGCCAGGGAGTTCATCCAGATCAAAACCTCCAGAGTTGCTGTCATCACTGAGGGCATCTTCTGGTGGGGGACTGGGTTGCCGTGGCAGCACCTCGCCGCTGAAATTGGCTGGGGCACCTGTGGGGATGTAAGTGATCGATTAAGGTAATTGTCTGTCACATATTCTGCATTTCTACCTTTCCCAATGATATTGGTGTTGTCCTCCCACCTCTGGTAGTGTATGGTGATGGATTGTGGGATTGTTAGTTCTACAGGCTGTCCATGCATTGCTGGTGGGTGTGAATGCAGAGCTGGGAGGTATGTGTTTGCAGTAGGTATGGCATGCAGGGGTAGACATTTAGGTGGGGTAATTAGGGTGGTGCACTGTGTGGGATGGAGTGAGGTGAAGGGAGTCAGGGTGAGGGGGTGAGATGGCATGCAGGTATGGGTGGTGTTAGGTTGTTAATGGTGACTCACGAGTGTCCAGTCATCCAGCTACTCCAGTGAGGCCCTCAGGATGCAGTATTGCCAAGACTCGCTCCTCCCATGCTGTCAGCTGTCCGCTGTGGAGGAGGAGGTGGGGGTCCACCACCAGTCCTCCTGATGGCGAGCTAGTGCCTTGGTGCAACGGAAAGCACCTTCCCCCGTAGGTCGTTCCACCTCTTCAGAATGCTGTCCCTTGTGCACGGATATTGTCCCATGGAGTTCACCCTGTCCACGATCCTCCGCCATAGCTCCATCTTCCTGGCAATGGAGATCTACTGTACCTGTGCTCCAAACAGCTGTGGCTCTATCCTGTCTATTTCTTCCACCGTCACCCGCAACTCCTCATCAGTGAAACGGGGTGCCTTTGTGGAGATATGGGTGTTGTGTGGTGTGTGTTGTGCAGAGGGTGTTGAGTGATGTGGTGGGGTGTGTATGGTGCGTGACAAAGAGTTGGCCTGGCAAGGTGTAGGGGTCTTCTCATGTTTGCAAAGGATTATGGGTGATGTACGGGTGTGTTTTATAGTGCCGTTGGTGGGTGTGTGGGGTGTGTGTATTTGTGTCAGGTGTGGGTTTTTTGGACTGGACAATGTTCGCTTGTTTTGGTTTTCGGTGGCCATTTCTGCCACGGCGGTGTGCACCGCCATTGGTTTACTGCCGTTGAATGTCCGCTGTGGTGATTTGTGGGTCATTATTTGGAGGGTGTTGTTTTGCTGGCGTAACGGTATGGGTGCTAGTTCCGACAGCTTTTCGCCTTTGTTGGTTGTGGCGGATTTGTGGTTGTGGCTGGTTTCTGTCGGTTTTGTGTATGTGTGTCATGATCTGGCAGGCAGATGTTCACCTCCGCGGCAGTATGTTGGCGGCCGACATCACGGCGGTATTCGGAAAATAACGCCAATGTCATAATGAGGGCCTAAGTTACTAACTTGCTCTTACCTGAATAGATTCCACAATGCATGCTACTTCTTTCACTCTTCACAAACCTAATTGCAGGGTTTGCTAAAGGGCCCTCTTAATACTTGTGGTAGGCTAACAGGGAAGACATCACAAAAACAAAGTCCCATCTATTTCAAATTATGCTTGAGAGGTGAACTCTAATTGCAGTATTATTCAAGAGGGTTATCCATCAAAGGCAACAAGACAGAAAGAAAACACAGAGTTAGTTGATAATCCAAGACTAAGGTCACCATGACCAATCAATCAAACAAACTGCAACTAGCAAGTGATTTGGGAAGATTGTAACTCATTTATTTAAAAAATTCAAACTAAACTTACAGAAACCTCCAGTCAGAACTCAGGATAAGGTTACTCCATTTTGCATAGATTTTGTAGGCAACACTAGGTCTGATTCACAATAGTCAAGTTAAGCTTCTGGTGTTACTTTACTCTTCCACTATAAGGTTAAGACTATTAACTTTTCAATGTAATTTTACGAGTAGTAAAGTTAAGAACAGTAAGTAGCATTTATTATAGTTAGTTAGTTACTATTGGTAAAGTTAGATAGTTACTACTCATAAAGTTATTGGTAGTACAGTTACACTGCAAGAATAAACTTACGCCAAAAGTGTAACTTTACCTTTGTGACTCAAGCTACCCAAGGGTAGGTCGCTCCCCCTGCCGCTGCAGCTCCTCCAGGTTCCTGAGTTCCTGAGACCCACCTCACAGTAAGTACCCCCCCTCCCAGCCCCTCGATCTGCCACGCGCTACTCACCCTCTCTCCTGCTTCTTTTCTTCTTCTCTGTTCTTCTGTTCTTCCTCCTCGCTCCTCGTCTGTAATCTTCTTCTGTACTCTTCTTTCCCCCGTCTACACTCTTCTTCTCTTCTTCCTCATCTTCTTCTGTGGTCTTCTGCCCTCTGTTTTTCATTTTCTGTATCTTCTTCTGTGTTCTTCTGTGTTCTTCTGTTCTTCCGGTCTTCCTTTCTTCTCTCCTTCCGGTCTTCTGTTCTTCTGTTCTTCTCTCCTTCCGGTCTTCTGTTCTTCCGTTCTTCTGGTCTTCTGTCTTCTGCCTTCGGCTCTTCTGCCTCCTCCGTCCTCTTCTCCCCGCGCCTGCCCTCCTGCCTCATCCCCCTCCCTTACTCGCATCCCCTCTCTATCTCTCCAATCTAACCCGTTCACTATCTACCTCCCTCACTCCTCCTATCTACCTATCTCTCTATCTCTCTATCCCACTATCTAACTCCCTCACTCTCCACCTCCTCCTATCTTCCTATCTCTCTATCTATTTCCCTATCTATCGATTTCCCTATCTATCTATTTTCTCTATCTATTTCTCTATCTCTCCCCCCCTCCCGCCACCCCCTCTATTACCTATCTTCCTATCCTCTCACTCTACCTCTCACCCTCACCCACCTCTACAACCCCCCTCCCCTATCTTCACAACCCTACTCCTATCTTTCTCCCTATCTCCTAAACCTCCTAACACTCACCCCCCCACCCTTAAACCCCCCTCCCCCAGCTCTTCTCACTCTACCTGTCCCTCCCCTCTCTCGCGCTTTCCTGCCGCGACCTCCTGCACGCCCCCGCCCCCCAGCTCCCATTCGCCCCCAGCTGACCCCTCCCCTCCCTCCTACCTCATATGGCGGCCGCTGCGCGACTGTGCAGCGTGCGCGCGCAGCTGGCGCGCCAGAGGCAAGCCCGTCTGCGCCCGTCCGCGCCTGTCCCGCGCCCAGCGCCACGACACCTGGTCCCCAGCGCTCCCAAGCCCCGCTGACCCGCTACGACCCCACCACCCTCCACGCCCTCAACCCAGGACGCTCCAACACCTGCTTCCAAGATCACCCCAAACGCACCCATGGACCCTTCGCCTGCAACTCCTGCAAACGCATCTTCCACCACGCAACAACCACGACCACAAGCCCACGCGCCATCAACCACCTCAAGTGCATCCTAGTCAACGCTCGCTCCGTCCACAAACACGCCGTTGAACTCTGGGACCTCCTGGACTCCATAGCACCGGACGTCGCCTTCATCACGGAGACCTGGATGAACGCCTCCTCGGCCCCTGACATCGCCACTGCCATCCCCGAAGGCTACAAGATCTCCAGAAAAGACCGCACCAACCAAGTAGGAGGAGGTATCGCCATCGTCTTCAAAGACTCCATCAGCGTCACCACCTCCACCGAAGACACCCCTCTCGCCGCTGAACACCTGCATTTTCAGATTCGCACCGACCCGAGGACTACCCTCAGAGGATCCCTCGTCTACCGTCCTCCCGGGCCACGCGCCCCTTTCAGCGACACCATCGCCGACTTCATCTCCCCGCACGCCCTCGCCTCTCCGGACTACATCCTCCTAGGCGACCTCAACTTCCATCTGGAACAAAACAACGACCCCAACACCACCACCCTGCTCGACAACCTCGCCAACCTCGGCCTCAAACAACTGGTGAACACCGCCACCCACATCGCTGGACACACGCTTGACCCCATCTTCTCCGCCAGCAAACACGTCTTCTTCAGCCACGCCTCCGCCCTACACTGGACCGACCACAGCTGCGTCCACTTCACATTCCGACGCGAGACCCGCCACCTCCGCACCCAACCCATCCCTCGTCGACAGTGGAAGAAGATCCCCGAAGAGCAACTCTTCTCTGCACTCGCCGCCAACCAACCCACCCTCACCACCGACCCCAATGACGCAGCCCTCAACCTCACAAACTGGATCTTCAACTGCGCAGACATCCTTGCTCCCCTCAAACGCACGCATCGACAGACCAACACCAAAAAACCTCTCTGGTTCTCTGACACCCTCAAAGAATCAAAGAAAACTTGTCGCGCCCTTGAGAAAGCCTGGTGCAAGGACCACACCGCTGACAACATGACCGCCCTCAAGAACGCTACCCGCGAACACCACCACCTGATCCGCGCTGCCAAAAGGAACTTTTTCACCGACAGACTGGACAAAAACAGACACAACAGCAGAGAACTCTTCAGCATCGTCAAGGAGTTCTCCAACCCCAGCGCCAACGCCAACGCCGTCACGCCCTCACAGGATTTGTGCGAATCCCTCGCCACTTTCTTCCATCGCAAGATTAGCGACCTCCACGACAGCTTCGGACACCAGACCCAACCAAACACCACCGAACCGGCATCCACGGCCATCACTCTCAACAACTGGACCCACATCAACACGGAAGAAACCAAATCCATCATTAACTCTATCCACTCCGGCGCCCCTTCGGACCCATGCCCGCACTTCATCTTTAACAAAGCCGACGACATCATCGCCCCGCACCTCCAGACCGTCATCAACTCTTCTTTTTCTTCTGCTACCTTCCCCGAATGCTGGAAACACGCCGAAGTCAACGCTCTACTAAAGAAACCTACGGCTGACCCGAGCGACCTGAAAAACTTCCGCCCCAATCTCTCTTCTGCCTTTCCCAGCCAAAGTAATAGAGAAGACCGTCAACAAACAGCTGACCACCTTCCTGGAAGACAACAACCTGCTCGACCCCTCACAAACCGGATTCCGAACCAACCACAGCACTGAAACCGCCCTCATCTCAGTCACTGACGACATCAGAACCCTGATGGACAACGGTGAAACAGTCGCCCTCATTCTGCTCGACCTCTCGGCTGCCTTTGACACCGTCTGTCACCGCACCCTAATCACCCGCCTCCGCTCCACCGGGATCCAAGGCCAGGCCCTGGACTGGATCGCCTCCTTCCTCGCAAACCGTTCCCAAAGAGTTTACCTCCCTCCGTTTCGCTCAGAACCCACCGAGATCATCTGCGGCGTACCCCAAGGCTCATCACTCAGCCCGACACTCTTCAATGTCTACATGAGCCCCCTCGCCAACATCGTACGCAAGCACGACATCATCATCACCTCCTACGCCGACGACACCCAACTTATACTCTCCCTCACCAAGGACCCCGCCAGCGCCAAGACCAACCTACAAGAGGGTATGAAGGACGTCGCAGATTGGATGAGGCTCAGCCGCCTAAAGCTGAACTCTGAAAAAACGGAAGTCCTCATCCTCGGCAACACCCCGTCCGCCTGGGACGACTCCTGGTGGCCCACGGCCCTCGGCACCGCACCGACCCCCACAGACCACGCCCGCAACCTCGGCTTCATCTTGGACCTTCTTCTCACCATGACCAAGCAAGTCAACGCCGTGTCCTCCGCCTGCTTCCTCACCCTCCGCATGCTCCGCAAGATCTTCCGCTGGATCCCCGCCGACACCAGAAAAACCGTGACCCTCGCCCTCGTCACGAGCCGCCTGGACTACGGCAACACCCTCTACGCCGGGACCACAGCCAAACTCCAAAATTGCCTGCAACGCATTCAAAACGCCTCAGCCCGCCTCATCCTCGACATACCCCGCAGCAGCCACATCTCCGCACACCTGAGACACCTGCATTGGCTCCCAGTCAGCAAAAGGATCACCTTCCGACTTCTCACCCACGCACACAAAGCCCTCCACGACAAGGGACCGGAATACCTCAACAGACGCCTCAGCTTCTACGTCCCCACCCGCCTCCTCCGCTCCTCTGGCCTCGCACTCGCTGCTGTCCCTCGCATCTGCCGCTCCACAGCGGGTGGGAGATCTTTCTCCTTCCTGGCGGCCAAGACCTGGAACTCCCTCCCCACCAGCCTCAGGACCACCCAGGACCACTCCGCTTTCCGGAGACTCCTAAAGACCTGGCTGTTCGAGCAGCGATAACCCCCCCTTTTTTCCCCTAGCGCCTTGAGACCCGCACGGGTGAGTAGCGCGCTTTATAAATGTTAATGATTTGATTTGATTTGATTTGATAGTGCAGATTAGTGTTACCTTTCCTTGGACACACATTGTTCGAACTCTCTGCACTATGATGATGTCTTTTTCATGCCTGGTGGGTAGTAGAGCTGGCATGGGCTGTTGTTTAGTTAAGAAGATCCTGTAACAGCTGGCGCTGCTTTAACCAGAGCCGTTCCACCAAGTGCGTGATTCATTTATGCTGTAAATTATGAAGTCCCAACTCAGTAGATCAGACAACCTGGGGAAAGAGGGTTAAAGGATTCATGAATAGATGGGAACTTGGGAGTTGGGGAAAGGTGAAACAAAAACAACATTCATCATTTCGAACAGAAATCATTATCATCAAGTCTGTAGTAGAATGAAGAAGAAAGTTCAGTTACCACATGCAAATAGTCCTCTAGCCCCAGATCATCAAGTAATCTAATTGTTATGTTACCTGTAGTTGACAAATACAAAATAGGGAGGACCTACACAGTTCTCAAAGAAATGTTATTGAAAAGTAAAGAAAAATGATACTGTATATAGAAATGCCAATACGGATAATGCATCTACATTCTGCTTCTCAGAATATTTGTTTTGGTTACAGGGCTGAACTGGTCCAAGCAAGAGATATTTTGAGCTTTCGTACAGAAGAAGAGAAGGCCTATGAAATGCAAAAATGCAAATGTCAATATTGTGGAGTTAAGGACAGGTAAGCTTCATGGTGGATGAGGATCAAGGGGCAGTGCATAGGCTGGGGCAGTCATGTGCTGTTAATAGAGATGTGAGAACAATCTCTCCACCGATCATAGACACGTAGATGCATGTACCAGACTGATCAATCACACAAATGTCAATACCATTTATCTGTGTGCATACATCTTGTGATATGTGTCCAGTGACAGCCCCCGGACCTCAACCACGTAATTATAGTTTGACATTAGAGCTATTACTCTGTATTTTCCTAATCAACACACTTCTCTCCAGTCCACAGGAGTAGGCCTCTTAGTCTTCGAGTCATGTTGTTTTCCCCCAAAACCGGTACCAGGATGCTTGTTTCCGGTCCATGGAGAACCTGGCCTGGCAGTTCGGGCTGGACTGTTCCCATGAGGAACAGGGTCAAGAATGATTTGCATATGGCTGGGTTCAAACTGGGGTGGCATGGTGAGCAAAATAATGGATGGATTAAACCCAGATCTGTGACTTGGGGTGAATGTTTGATTGGTTCTGCATTCCGTCCATCCAGTTACGCTATCCCACAGCGTTTGTGTTTTGCTTTGCTTTTGCCGCCCTAAGTGTTCCGGGTATGCCCAGACGTGGGTCCCGGGCTCACTGTGTCATTGGATTCAAACTAGCCTGGCTGATGAGGGGTGAAACTCTGAAACCGGTCCCAGAATGCTTGTTTCCAGTCCAGGGAGAACCTGGTCTGGCAGTTTGGGCTGGACTGTTCCCATGAGGAACAGGGTCAAGACTGATTTGCATATGGCTGGGTTCAAACTGGGGTGGCATGGTGAGCAAAATAATGGATGGATTAAACCCAGATCTGTGACTGGGGATGAATGTTTGATTGTTTCCGTATTCTGTCCATCCAGTTATGCTATCCCACCGCGTTTGTGTTTCCCACTGAAGTAGACAGGCATTGTTCCTAACTTCCTTTTTCTGGTTGTTGTGGTAGTTCTGTCCTGATTCCCGTTCCGAGTGTGACCCGAACGAGATAGACATGTAGTGTTGATGATCAAGAAAAACAAAATAATATGAAGACTTTGTGTAGCTTTAGTAAGTAAACTCACTGGTCTTGGAAAATCCTGAAAAAGAGGAAGTACACAAAATGATCCTGTAAGTAGTTATAGTGAAATGTGAATGTAAGGCAAGCATTCAGACAGAGTCATCCCCTGGGCCCCACACATTACAAATCAAGTTTACAATTAGTTACAGCACTCTCCCAGCCACTCAAATCATTCATTGGTGCAATAGTTACCTGTTTGCAGCATGGCGCACATTTGTCTATTGTAGTTCTTTTCCCATAGAAGCAATATATAAATCAAATAATTGAAACATGATTGCCAGTGTCTCTCTAGGGACTGTGTGAAATCCTATAGGAGGCAAGGAGTTGCAGGGAAAAATGGAAATAAGTGCATAAAAAACACTGTACTACAGTCATCCTCACAAACACTAAACTCATATCAGAGAAAAACAAAAAAAAGCACGCTGGCTACACAAAATTGCATACGAACCATATGGCCACCAAGGGCGACGACATGGACAACAAAAAACATATGCATGCCAAGTGCAAAGGCAAAGCACAGACTACACAAAATGGCTGCCCTGCCACAAGGCCATCAAGGGCAAAGGCATGGACAACAAAAGATCGTATCAAGGCTTATGGCAAAAACACACTGACTACACAAAATGTCTGCTGTCCACATGTACACAATGACAAGCAAGAAGGCATGGACAACAAAGAACACATGGAGACCTATGGCAAAAGCGCACTGGCTGCCCTGCCAATGGCATGGAGAATAAAGGAGGAGAATGAAAGAGGCCTAGGACAAAGACAAAATGGTGACCTATAGCAAACACACACACACACTGGCCACACAAAAATGGCCAGCACAAAAAGGAGGCTTGGTTAATTCAGCAATACCAAAAACGAAAATTAAGTCAGCTTTAAAAGTTCCCCAACCACAAACATCCCAAAGCATCAACAATCACCCCACCAAAATACACTTTAACAGTTTGTAGAAAAATGTACAATTAACAAATACAAATCTAGCATTTAACCCGAGTCCAATTAATCATCAGATGTTTTTAAAAAACATACAGCACAGAGAAAGGTTTTTTATTATACACCTAGTGCCTAGTGCTGGCTGAACATGGTCTGTGGGCAGACTAGGCCCCAGATAGTAAAATGAGCAAAATAGCGCAAAATTCACAAACACACAAGAAAACTGAAAAAAGAACCTTAAAACCAGACCTCAAGCCCGTCCACAAATGTGCAATCTTTTTCCCTTAAAAAAAAAACTAAAAAAGTGAATGATGAATAGGCCCCTACACCCAGGCCACCCACAATCAATAAAAAAAATTTAAGAAGAAACATAAAAGGTAAAATAAATACCAGTGCAAGCCCCCCATCAAACAGCAAACAGGTCCAAAAGTTCTTTAACATACTTGATTTTTCACAAAAAAGCCTTACAATCCAATGGTTTATGCATCAGGGATTGCAGACAAAAAAGAGAGTGATGCTTTCCCCACCAAATCCAAATGAAAAGTGGCCAGGGGATGGCCAAAGCAGTGGCGGGAACCTTCTAGATAAGAAGGGGAAGTTGAAGCCTCTGTGGCACTTCCTTCCTGTCAAAAAAAGTAAAATAAAAAAAAATATGTTTTGTCCTAAAAAAACAAATACCTAAACTGTCCATTCAGGTTAAATATCTACTTAAAAACCTATTTTGAGTTAATTTGGATGCTTCTCAAGAAGAAAATCTACTGGTGAAGCTGCCCTCTGACCACGACCACTCATGTTGGAAATTAGGGCCAGAGGTCTTCCTGGTGTCAGGATTCGTGCTAAGCCACATTAAATCTCAGTCGCCAGCTAGCTTTCTGGAGCCTTGAATTGCTCCTGTTGTCACCACATTGCTCGGGCTGGAAAAAATATCTGCCATGCAGCGATTGGTGGAATTTGGCTGAAACTTATAAGGGTAACATGAAGGTCCCAAATTCCTCCAATTCTGCAAGAGGAATTAAAAATTCCACCTAGGCCTAGAAATGAGCAATAGACTTACCCAGGTATGAAATGTATCTCACATTAGGATACGAACTAGGCAACTTTTCCTGGGACCTCTAGGCCAAATGTCCACTTATAAATTTCCATCTGAATAGTTGGGACTTGAGCAGCCTTTAACTATTAGCATCAGTTTCTTTACCCATAAGTTTTTATTAGGTGACATTTTCCATCTCCTTGGCTGAAAAAAGACAGAACCATGTAACAGAGATTGGCTTCATATTGAACTGTTTAGGAACCGCCTCACATTTATGGGACGGAAGGGGTTTTGAAAATATTGTTTATGATAAAAGGTAAGGATCATGTTTTGTACTTAAAGGCTAAAGATTCAGTTACATTTACGCATGATTTTTAAGGAAATTAATGATATTTTGTTTATTTAGTGCTTTGCCAAGACTTGATGATCTGAAAAAAACAAATGAGGTGGAAGATCAGAATACATACAGGTTTTTCTACTGTGGGATTTGGTGCTATGCTGTTGCACAATAATGGAATGGCACATATGTTGTACAAATTAGTTGTTTGAATTGTCACCTTCTGTTGGATTGTTTTTAGGTTTCGCTTGCACAGTGCTTAAGCTATGCTTGCAAAATCTCTTGTAAATAATAAAAGAAATATTAAAAGGGATTTACATCCCACCCATTACTTGAGTTTACTTACCATTGGTTGACTACCAAGTCACTCTCATTTACTTTCTTTCTACTGGTCAGCTGGTCCTCCTGGCCTCTGGCTTCTTCCCAGGCTTCGGAGTATGGACCAAGTAAGGTTTCCTGTGAACAGTGTCCATCCACTGACCAGTAGGCTCCTGCAGGTTTTCTTTTTTTTAACTTACGAAACCCCTCAACCCTGTCCCTGCTCCCCGCGGTATCACCTTCCCCTACATAAATGCATATTTGAGGGAAAAAATAAAACGCATCAATATATATACGTTGTCGTTTCACATGTAAAGCTGTTTTTTTTTTCTTTATGGTTTGGAAACTTAAACCGTACATAATTCATTTTGTTGGTGCTTGTGGGTCTCCTCCATAATTTGGTGTTGATTTTAAGGGTTTCAAAAATCAGGATGTAATTAATGTGTTTCTTCAATCCTCTGAACAGAAAATGAAAATTTACGCTCGTTCTTACAGAGCTGTCCACTAGAGGTAGCTAAATGTCCAGCAGAAAACCAAGACTTGTCTCATGTTCAACACTGAGCATATGCTATATTTGCATGCTTTGTGTTTCTCATAGCTTTCTCCCTTACATTAAACAATGTCACTGAAAAAAAGCTGTTTTGAGATGGTCATAATTATGAAGCAATGTATTTGGTGTAAAAAGAGAGCTTTCTTTTTAATTGTTTACAAATATAACGAGTTATACAAGAAGACAGGCCAGGAAACCCATCCAAGAAAAGCTTCTTTCTTCTTTCTAATTTTTCAACATTTATATACCACATACTAAACCTGAAGTTATTGGAGTGCTTTACATGACCACCAGTTACATTTCATAAGGACACATTAGTTTTAGTTTTTTAGGCATGGGAAGACTGAGGCCCTCATTATGAGTTTGGTGGTCATGCCCCGCCACACCGGCGGTTGCGGTTAGACCGGCTACAGCGTGGCGTGGCTGGGCAGCCAAATTATGATTCTGGCGGTGAACTGGCTGCATCACAGCCAGTTCACCCCCTGTACCACCAGGGTGGTGGGACAGCCTGGCCAAAGGTTGACCACCTTCAACTTGGCGGTCCACCTATCACCGCCTGCGGTATTACGAGCATCCTTTCCGCCAGGGATTCCATGGCGCAACCCTGCCACAAAATCACTTGCGGCATGGATATTGGCGACAGGAATTCAAATTCCTGGCGCCACAACAGGACTCCCCAACCCCCTCGACCTCATCACAGGCCTTCCACCCCCCAAGCAGCAAAGTCTCCCCCTGTCCCCCGGTCCCCGTACTGATACAACCCACAGCCCCCAAACCACACATGCACACACCATACTTACATACATACAAGCACACATCCACACTCACTCATTCATTCACACATACACACACAGCCAAGCACACACCCCACTCCCTGCACACACACATTCATACTCCCCCCGCATACATGCATTCATACTCCCCCACCCCCCCCACACACAGGCATTCACACAAACACATACACACATACATACACATCCCCCCCATTCACATACCCACCCCCATTCACCCACACTACACTCAACAACCCCCCCGCCATTGGACGATGACCTTACCTAGTGGTCACGGTGGTCGTCCGGGAGGGAACGGGGTCCATGCCGCTTGCTCTGCCACCAGCGCCCTGCCAACACAACACCCCCATGCTGTTTACAGTGTTGTAATACGGCGGGCGGTGTTGTGGTGACGTGGCGGTGGAGCAACCTCCACTAGACCGCTGATCCCCAGTATGGCTGCTGGCCGCTTTCCGCCCAAATTGTGGCAGAGAGCAGCCAGCATTCATAATATGGCGGTCTTCAGACCACCAACACTGGCGGTCATATGGCGGGCGTGTGTTCGCCGGTCTATGGGATAGACTGCCAAACTCATAAAGAGGGCCTGAGTGATTTGCTCAAACTCACAGGATGTTGAACCGACGCCGAGACTCAATCCTGGTTCCCCATTTGTCAGCTCTGGCCATAACACCCCATCCACTCCCCAGAGGAGAGCGGGTCACTTGCCATCTCCAAGTCCCTGAGCTGTTTAAATGGATATGTCACAGCAGCACAGCCTGCTCTGCAACATGTCTTAAAGTAAATAAAAACAGTGCTATGACTTAGTCAAAGCTCGACACACCATAGCACTTTGTGTTTATTTACTTTGAGCCATCTTGCACAGCAGCCCACACTGCTGTGCAACATAGCTTAAAGAAAACAAAAAAGATGTTGTCAATGTTGCTCACAACATAGCAGTTTGTTCTTATTTACCTTTAGCCAGGTTAAAAAACATTAGCAAGCCAAACAGCTGGCGCAGAACTATTTGGGTTTGTTAATGTTTTTGAGGGGAGGGGCCTCATCCGAAGAGCCACGTCTTGAGGGTCTTCCTGAAGATGGGGAGCGACGGGCTTTGTCTGAGGTGCAGGGGTAGGTTGTTCCAGCTCTTTGCTGCGATGTAGGTGAAGGATTGTGCTACTGGTACTTGAAGTGTTTGGGTAAAGGGATCAAAAATGGCCTGGTGAAGGGGAATGGTGGGGAGCTGTAGGGCAAGCAGCTCGTCTGATTTCAGACGCACCAAACTGTTCTGTTGGTTTATTCTGGTCTCCTTAATAAGGACGTAGCTGTCTGGTTTTGAAGTTTCATTGCATGATTATATAACAATGAGGTGGGTTATTTTACGCACATAATCAATCACACACTCATCAATGCACATACTCTTTTTATCCATCCACTAAATCGGTCAGCTTCGTCCACTCACACACTTGCACATAGTCAGCAATCAATGACAAAGCACTTCACTTTCTCCAAATTGTAAAAAGAGACATATGAATTGTAAAGCAGTGGCTATATAGGGGTGGGGTTGTGGCCGGCATGCTTTGAGTTGCCAGAGTGTTTTATGCCTCCAAGCCTAATGGTTCTTTAAAGTACCGGCACCTTAGATCAATTTTGAAGTCGGGGCTGTTGAAAGCAGAATCCCTTATCCGAAGTGCAAGGAGGGAGAGCGGAATGACAGAAATTAATATTTTGAAGCGTCGAATATGAATTTGTCTCAATCCAAAAAGGATATGTTCTCCTAGAAAGAAATGTCTGTAAGTGCATGGATATATTTTCAGCAGCATGCTTTTAATTCTACTTCTGGCCTACGCCTACCCGTAAATGACAAACGGGCTTCATTCCCTGGAAAGGGACAGCGACCCCGCCCCTTCCACAGTGTCCGAGTGACTATTTCGAAATCTCTAGACCAAGGACGCAGCCAGGAGCCGTAAAGCTGACTGGCCTCGCAATACTTTAATCTGAAACAAGCAGCGGATGTTCTGAGGCTGACTGACGCATTCTCTCGCACGACGTTTGTACAATAGAAAAACACGGATATTTTCTGACGGTCTAGTCTAGTGTTCTGACAAGAATGTAGTAGGGTTGGCGAAAGGACGGTCTCATGGGTGATGCGCTTGACATTTTGACTGTCTTCGAAGTGCCCTAGCTTTCTTGCTTTAATTACAGGCCACTCGCCTCTTCTAATGCGACTTCACTTTGGAACTGACGAAGTCTGAAATCTTCCATGTTAAAAGGTGTGCCAATGGCAAGTCGGGTGGTGTCTGGGAAGGTTTCCATACCAGTATAGGACCAATCTAGATTTGAGGTGTTCAGAAGCGAGTAGCAGAACAGGACCGAGCCCCTCATCTGACCCCCAGTAGGACCCCTTGAGATGTTCTGCTGTTTGTCTATCACTGCACCGGACAGAACGCACGGCCATAGAACAGAGCTCGTACGGAGACGCGCAGGGGCATTGTCTTAGTCGGAAACAGGTGCAAACGAGTTGTATTGACACTTGATCTTCAGACAATCAGCGCTTGGCAGGAGTGGCTGTGAGGTCTGAGGTGTGATTCAGGGAGAGGGGAGAGGTAGGCGTGGGTGTTTGGTCTTTGATTTATGTTGGAGGGGCGAGAAGACGCCGGTATGAATACAGATTTATACATAAAGACAAGGTTACTGAGGTAGATTGAGGATTAAACATTTTTGGCACAGTCTCCTAGTTTGCCTCAAGATGTAACAATAAAAATGCTGGGAGTGTCATTATTTTGTGGACTGTAGAATTTGAGAGGAAGTAACAATGCGTTCCTCGTCGATAACTTTCCGAAATAAAACTGAAGATATCTACTGTAATGCCTTCCTGGGAGTCGGTACCTGCACTGGGGGATCCGGGCCTCTTACATCTTTCCCTCGCTACTGGGAAGAGATGCTCTTGCCAGCGATTAATTCATGAGAAACACGGGTGCGTGGACCCAAAGTTTTATTTACGATCCCACACCCAGCACTTCTGAATATCAAAGCTGCCCGTAGACTTTATGCCTCCTCGCGCCTCTTTTCTCCACCACCCTACATTTACTGTCTTTTCACCTCACTCTTGCAGACTCTTAAGTCTAACGTTAGTCAAGACTTTTTGTTGGTTTAAATCTAAAAAAATACATGCATGCAGATACACACATATAAGGACTTTTTCTGTCAGCCCTCTTCACCCTATGGCATGTTGCGGCATCATTCACAATTTACTTCCATCCACCATAGCTTACAAGTACAACATATGGAAATGGGTAAGCCCGCCTCAACCATTGGGGTTCCTCACGGGGAGGTATGGCATTTTGCCTGTTCACAAAAGTAGACCCCTAACCAATCGAATAGCTGTGTGTTGTTTACATTACGGTGCCTTACAGAATAGAGCCAGCAGAAAAGCATTCACGGTGCTCAGTGTCGGACCTGCTGCTCAAGTGCACTTTGGTGGCGAGCGTCATACAAGTTGCATTAACGTAATTGCAGGCCTGTCTTCTTTTAATGTTTTTTGTACACTCCTATCAGGGGAGGTGCGGAGAAATTACAGCACGTAAGCAGCAGTTCACTGAGCACAGTCCTTCACTTTGCCTTTATTTCATTTATCAGGAGTCCTGTTTCTCAAAGGTAAACTTACACTCCTGTGTAAGTTTATTTTTTTTGCTATTCACAAACTACAAATTAATAGTAAATTTAGGACTGCAGAAACTCTACAGTAGTGGCTGAGAATTCTGCACCTACCAAGATACGACAAGCCTATCTTTTCATGTGCTGAGTTCTCTGCCCCAACTGTGGAATCTTCGTAGTTGTAAACTTACTAATAACTTGTAGTGTGTGAATAGCAAAAAATAATAAACTTACACAAAAGCAAATCAGACCCTCTATGTCTTACTTGGTATTCTTAGGTCGCGCCTGGGCAGCTCGCAAGCGCTGACTCTCGACATGTTGTAATCTACATCTGTGGGCTTGCAACACGCCCATCTCAGGTCCATCACTTTCATTTGTTCCTTGGCCTGACTTTCAAAATTCTCTTGATTTCGTAGGTAAATGCTTTATGTTTGTCCTACCTGGAGGCTGCTTTTTTACCACCTTGGGGACTGACCCTGTTACATGGATTATTGCATGATCGGCCATATACCTTAGTGTGGCGCACTTCTTTTTTCTTTTGGCTCGCTGCTTCGCGCTGAGTGGCCATGTTGTTTCTTCCTCTTCCTTGTTTTGGGCATGACACTGTTTCTTTGTGGTGTCTGCACACAAAGGCTGCAAGCTGGAGGGGGTTTCTTTTTAATTTATTTAATCATTTTTAAAAAAAAGCTTCATATAACGCAAACACGATCGGAGGAGTGGTTTACATGAGGAGGTGAAGTTTCATATAGGGCAAACTTGATCGGAGGAGCACTTTACACGACTGACTACTTAAAGTTTCATATAGCGGAACCTCGATCTGAGGAGCGCTGTACATGAGTACCACTTACGTACAAGTTTGACAGTTGAGAAATATACAAACTGGAGCATTTAACACAAAAAAATCCACAGAAATCCTCAAAGTGACTCTCCTGGCACAGAGGGAGAGCTGGTACTACAATATTCGCTGCACTCGGAAACTTGCCCCATAATGCTTTGCCAGCCATTTCTTTTACAAAACATTTTTGCCCATAACACACAGTGTGGTGGTCCTAGGATAATGGGACCACGATCAAAACATTCAGCACAGTGCACTCTGTCTAGATCGTCTCTGGATCCCCACACGAGGTGGGGGGGAGGGGGACAGTAACCTCTCCCACCATTCAATGTTTTTTTAAGCTTTCTCATGGCTGGAACTTTTGTTTGTTTTACAACTGGGAGTAGCTTGTGTTTTAAGGGCATGGTTTGTTACATATAAGGTCACAATGCATTACATTCTGCCATTTACTTTGCATGTTATTTTGCCCTCTAGGGGCTGAATATACAGTTACATGGCCATGTTTCTTACAAATGCTATTTTTATTATGGTGTTTTCTAGGGGCTGCTCTGAGCATTATAATGAAGATACTACAATATCTGCTGCACTTGGAAACCTGCCCCATAATGCTTTGTGGGGCATTCCTTTTACAAAACATTTTTTACTATAACTCACCGTGTGGTGGTCCTAGGGGGTAGTTTGTGTCTTAAGGGCCTAGTTTGTAATAGCATTGCAATAGGTCTACTAGGTCTGAAATTGAGTAAGGCACTATGCCCTCTAGGGGTTACAGATATGGTTGCAGTGCATTACCTTCTGCCATTCTGTTTGCATGTGGTTATGCTCTCTAGGAAATGACTATATGGTTCTATGACCATGTTTCTTACAATTTTTTTTATAGTAGTGCCCTCTAGGGGCTGTTCTGAGCATTACAGTCAAATGCTGCAATATTTGCTGCACTCAAACTCGCCCTATAATGCTATAACGTACTGCACATATGCCCTTTCTGTCTAGGTCATCTCTGGGACCCCACTCTAGGTTGGGGGAAATAATAATATAAAAGAATATAATAAATAATGACAATGTTTTATTTTTTTCCTGCAGATAGAGAAAGAAGGCAAATGAAAGTACCTTAGTTATATGCTGGGCTACTGGAATTTTGTGGCAGATAGGACCAAATTATGTGGCAGGGTTGACCAATTTATGTAGCAAGAAAAGTCCAGTTATGTAGTTACAATGCCAATAGCTCTAACTCAAGCAAATACAAGACCTAATGCATTGCAAATGCCTGTTTTCTTATTCCTAAATGAAGTGGCACGATAGGCTGGCCAGAAGATGCTGGTCTCATCGTCCTTCTCTTCATAGTCTAGTTTTTCATCATACTTGAACAGTCCCATGAGAGAGAAGACTTGGTCTGCCCCTCAATTTCTGGTCACTTCAGCTCCACTTCACAAGGGTAATTGCATGCTTGCATCTCCTTGTCTACTCCAATCACAGCTCCACAGTTAATGAGCCATAGGTTGCTTGATGGTTCGGCCTCACTTGCTCCAGGCTAGTCATGAGCGACAGATTTGTATGGATGAGCAGTGAGTGAGTGCTCAAACTAACAAATCAATAAAGTGGCAGTCCAATTGGCTTTGTCAATGCTTGTTTATCTCTGCTTTCTCCCTTTGTCACTGCCTTTGGTATTCCTTTTCTGACTTTCTCTCTTACATTACGTCAAAGTTGAATGATGAAAAATAAGCCCAGTCCCTAACAAGTATTCACAAAGCAAATAGGTTTAGCTTGCAATTTGAGTCAGGCAAAAATATTCTAAATAAAATCCTGCTGCAGTTACAAAACAAAACAATCATTGTCAAAGCCAATAGGTCTCTTATTTGGCTTTATCAATGCTTTTTGCTGTTGCTGTTCAGTACTGGTAAAAAGAACAAAAAGAAACCAAGACCAATGCTTTATATAGGCACATGCATCAACACACATACCTATGGTATGTGTCATGCCTGCACAGGCCATTTTGTATTCAGTTTACAGTTCCATAATGGAGGAAGCTCATCTTGGAGCCATAAGTTCAAAGTATGTGAAAAGTGGGTAAAAGTGCATAAGTTAAAAAGGAGTGTCTTAGCCACAAATTGCAGCTTGTAGGCTCTCCATAACTTTTGTTTTAAGGAACCCAACAGGGAGCAGCCGAGCAGCAATGTTGGAGCAGATAGGGCAGAGGAGATGCAAGTAAATGTCACCAAGCTGGAAAAGCAACAGGAACCGGGAGAAACAGGGGAACAGTGAAGCAGCTGGGTAGGGAGTTAAAATGACAAGCAAGAAAATGAAGCTGAGTGGCATGGGAAGGGTGGGGGAAGCAACGCATGAGTTTGGGTCAGAATAATCAGGAGAGACTGGAGGGTTGTGGTATGAGGGGAAGTCAACAAATAGGGAGTGAAGAAGTGCTGAATGAAAAATAAATTTATAGTGACCTTGTGGAAGAATACAAAGTATAGGAAAATACCCTCTTTTAGGCATGGTTACCCCAACATTCCTCTCTTGTGGGTGGGTCACCAGATTCAGTGTGCAAGACTCCACCAGGACTCCTATTCATCGACCTCTTCTGCTCCTGGCCACCAGAACCTGGACACTTCAGGGACTGACAAGGCTGCAACTCCCGAGACGACCTTGCCTTGCAACATTGTTTCCCTGGCACCTTCAAGCAACGGCAACATATCCACGGCTGTGCATCCTCTGGGGTCAGCAAGACTTCAGCTGCACTAGAAAGCAATAAGGAACCTCCCTTGGAGTGAAAGAGTCACTCCCCTGCATCTGCAGGCACCTACAGCAACGAAGTCTGGCTATGTGGATCTGCCCTCCTCTGAAACTGCGTGAATCCTGCAACACAGGTGGTGGTCCGGAGAGGTCCCCTTGGTCCCCTCTGCTCTCTGTCCACTTTGGGAGACAGTGAGCCCTTGCCTCTCCTTGAAGGATGGTACCCATGCAGCAACCAAGGCTTGTTGACTCCTGCTAGAAGGGCTTTTTAAGCTCCAAGTAGCCCCGTCCTCCAGCATTTCATCCCTGCAAGGACAGTCTCCACTCTGCTGCTTCAGCGACGTGGGACTCCTCTCCAGGTGTCCCTACTGGGCCTCGCTGCAACTTACCATGCCTGCTGCCAGTGGGATGCCTGAGGGGGCTGCAACTGCTTCTGCTGGCTCTCCTTACTGCTGAGGGTCAGCCCAGGCTCCCCTCCAACGGTCAGGTCCCCTGGACCTTGCTGGTCCTCTACAGCCTTGCAATTGTTCTTTTGCTAAGGCTTTTTGGTGGTCCTCCTGATCACTGACCGACTGGGACATCATCTGCACGTCTCCAAGGACTTTTCTGCAACTCCTGCGCTCCACAGCTGATCTTCTTCCTCCCCCCATCGACCCGGATCTTCAGCCACAGAAGGTTGGGTCGTGGCTCCTGCCCCATCTGGACACTCCACCGTGGACTGGACTCCGTCCTCTTCTTTTGCAGGTCCTCTTCTCCCAGAATCCACCTTGGGGTTCCTCTGGACTGGTCCTGTTCTTGCAAAGTTCCTTGTTAGTCCTTGGAAGAATCAGGTACTTACCATTACTCTACTGGTCGCTGGGGGTCACTTAGGTACTCACCTCTTGGGGTCCCATGTTCTCTCAGCTCCCCTCTAAATACTCCATTTCCTTGGGTCGGGGACTTCACTTCGCATTCCACTATTTTAGTATATAGTTTGACTCTCCCCTAGGGCTCTAGCCATTTTCTCTAATTTCTTGCCAATGCTTGTTGCCTATTATGCTAATTCCTAATTATTACTGTGTATATAGTGTGTACCTACCTCCAGTTGGGGGACCGCCTGCAAGTAATCTAGTTCAGTGCTCCTGTAATAAAGTATATTTTTGTAAAACTGTGTGGGTCCTTTCAGATACTGTTTGACTGTTGAGGTATTGCAAGTGCTTTAAACTCCTTCTAGATAGGTCTTGGCTGCTCATTCACAGCTACCTCTAGAGAGCCCTGATACATAAACACTGTCTTCATTCACTAATAGGGATTGCCTGGACCTGGTATAAGGTGCCAACACCATATGTGTCCACCAAACACCAGGCCAGATTCCTACACAAGGTGCCCAATCAAAAGGATGATAAAGATGCCATGCTCCAGATGAGCTGCAAACAAAAAATGGAGAAGAAAAGCCACCCAATAAGGAGTAAGCAAATGACAGTGACAAGAAAAACAATACTAAGCACTGCGCTGACCCATGCCCTCTCTACATATTGGTTATGTACACAATAGGAAACTAAAAGCTGTCTTTAGGCGAGACCTAAAAAACGATAACGTTCTGTCTAGACTGCATCAATTAATTGAACGTGTGATGATTCAGTGTACTTTTGAGGTGTAAAATAGTCTATAAATATTACAATGCAAGCACTCCATATGAGGTGAAATGATATACTAAACAACCAATATCATCATGTGAGAGAGAAATACTTCTTTGGGTGAAGCCAAAGCACACTGTACAACTCTTTTAAAAAATTGCGGCCACAACCTGAAATCATTGCCACAAGCTAAGCTCTAATTCTCGCACCGTCTAGAGTTACTTTTTTACTGGACAGTTATTATGACGCCCATATAGTTTTCACTATGAATCAGCAGTATAGCCATCAAATATATTTTAATCCCCTTCAGTTACTAGGAACTTGAGCACTACTTTGCGTTTCTTGGCCATTTACTGGGACAAAACTGTATCTGCCACAAAACTAAATTTGCACAACTTAAATGAGAATACTTAATAAACAAACTGAGCAAGACAACACAGTCTCTTATTCTATATATTTATTTTTAAGGACATGAAACACATGCAGCAATAATACTCACCAGCCCGCCACAATTGAATTCCGGTTATTTTCTGAAAACAACAAGCAACAAATAGGTCAAACCTAGCGCACTCAAAGGGACATGCACAAAGACATAGCCCATATTTCACACAATGCAGTCACTTAGATTCCCCCTGATCACCAACCTCATCCTGAAGAAATTATTACCAAGAAAACAAAGTTAGTCTGTTACCAGCTCTCTCTACGACAGAAAATACAACTGTTCCTTCCCAAAAGAAACTTCAGAACTGCTGTTTAAGCATTTGTACTCTCCATCTGGATGATAGCAATGCCTTCATTCAATACTTTCTGGGCTCCAAAAAGGCCTTAGAATGTCTCATCCAGTTCATGAAGAAATATAACCACATCATCCCTACCCTGATGGAACTCTACTGGGTCACGTTACTGGCCAGCACCATCTTCAAGACCAGCTGCATCATTTACTGAACCATTATACCTGGCTTTCCAGTCTATTTGGATGAAAATCTCACCATCTCTGATGGCTCTCAGCATGCCAGCAGCCGCATACTATCAGACTGGAGGAAAAGTAGGGCAAAGGGTTGAAGCAAGACAAGAAGTCTTCATCTTTGCAGCTATGATCTGGAACAGCATTCCGATATCCGTCAGGACTGCTCAACCGTGCTCCAATTTAGGAAGGATTTGAAGATGTACCTGTTGAAAGAGCACTTCACCTGTCCTGTGAACTGATCCTAAATCTGCCGGTCACACCAACAGGGCAATGACTGAAGGAAGCTAATCCAAAGATTTACTTTATATTGTTTTATAAATTTATGTGCATTTATTGCAAACGACAGATGAAAGCTTAAACCGAATAAGCACGTGAAAAGCAATTTCGAAAAACAGGAATTCTATGAATTGGTTTCCATTTAATGATAAATGCCAACCTTATTATTTTTGATTACAGTCTTTAAGTGAAATGGTTTTTCAGAATTGGCCCTATATGAATGTATTTTTTCTATGGTATAACAGACAACCCATTCAATTACTATGTAGACATAAATGAGAAAGCCCCTTTATACATGTACCCGTGTGTATCAGGATGCTTGGTACAGTGCCATTATAACAGTCCATGATTCACAAGTCACAGATTCTTCTAGCAACAAAGCAGAGGATTGGAAATAGAATGCGGAAAAGGCACTCTTAGCACACGAGCTGGTGGGACACTCTCGGGCTGAATGCCGTGAATGAGCACGTGAGTCTGTTTCTAAAAGGAGACGTTTATTGAGGTTGTGAACTTTGCTGTGCAAAATCCAAGTCATTCTGGCAAGATGTCAATGGGCAGCCACTGCTGTCAGTTCTGTCGGAGGTAAATCAAAGTGTGAGCAGCCAAAGCGGGGATGACCATTTTCGAAAATATTCCACGAGTCTCTCTGCACGTAAAAGTGTTTATTCGTATTGTTGTCATTGGCAGTATTCCAAAATATGAGGGAAAAAGGGTTTAGCTCCTTAAGGCCACAGCGTTCTTGTTATCTTTTTTAACCGGGTTGTTTTTAGGTTCTATACTGAGCATTCCAAGTTAAGACATTAAGGGGGTCTTTATGACCCCGGCGGTGGCCGTTAATATGGAGGAAAGTACTGCCAAAAGGCTGGTGGTACTTTCCTGCATATTATGACATTGACGGTTTGGATGAAGCCAAACCGTCAATGTAACACACCGAGGGGGTCATTCTGACCTCGGCGGTAAAAGGCCCTTACTGCCGGTCAGAAGTCCGCCATTCTACCGCCGCGGCCGCGGTAAACCGCCACGGTCATTCTGACCACCAACTGTGAAACCGCCAAAAACCCGACATCCACGGAAGGCTGCCTCATCAGCGGGCAGCGATAAACTGGAGATGACCAAACCTCCACCGCCACGCCAACACAAACACGCCCATGCCATTCTGACCCACGAATCCACGCGGCGGTCTTTCAACCGCGGTATTCCATTGGCGGTACACACCGCCGCGGTCAAAATACACACACAGCTCCAAAACACAGCCACATTGGACAATTTGAAATACACACACCTGATACACATACAAACTCCACTCCCACACACCCAATTAACTATAAAACACACACCTACTTCACCCACAAACCCCTACAACCACAAATATCTGAGAGAAGGCGCAATACACTGAGAGAGAGCACAGGGAACGCAAAGCACAACACACACAGGAGCACAACATCATCACCCACACTACATCTACGCACACATCACCACGCACATCACCACAAACACCACCCCACACCTCATCCACAACACCCCATGGCACCCCAAAGACACCCCAGGTTCTCGGACCAAGAACTCAGGGTTATGGTGGAGGAAATTATAAGGGTAGAGCCCCAGCTCTTTGGCACACAGGTGCAGCACACCACTATAGCAAGGAAGGCTGAGCTATGGCAAAGGATCGTAGACAGGGTCAACGCTGTGGGACAGCATCCCAGAAATCGGGAAGACATCCGAAAGCGATGGAACGACCTACGGGGGAAGGTGCGCTCGATGGTGTCGCGACACAACATCGCTGTGCAGAAGACTGGCGGCGGACCCCCACCCTCTCCACCCCAATTCACAGCATGGGAGCAAGAGGTAGTAAACATCCTGCATCCTGATGGCCTTGCTGGAGTACATGGAGGAATGGACTCTGGTAAGTCGAATCTCAACTACTTCACCCCCCCACCCCAACCACCAGCATGCCAACCCACACCCCCACCCTCACCCCCAATCTCAAACCCCCAGCACACATCCTCCCTGCCAATGTCTCACCAGCACAACCCACCCTAAACAACACCAACCCCTGAATGCCAACACAAACCATAGACACCCATCACCAAAGCATGACCATTGCACATACCCATACACCCCCCCCCCCCAACCACCCTCACAACACCTCCCACAAGGGAATGCCAGCACTGGGGGACAAGGGCACTCAAAATGCACGCCATGGCACACACAAAAACAATAACCACACTATTTTACCCCTGCAGGGCCCGAACGCCAACACACCGCCACGGAGGGTCCAGATTTGTCCATCCTACCCCCAGAACAGGCACCCAGTGAGGACAGCAGCTCTGTCGACCTTGAACCTGATGACCAGCCCGGACCATCGGGGACCTCTGGACAGTGGGTTCCCCACACACAGACCCAGGCCACAGCAGACCCAACCCCCTCTGGGAACACCAGCACAGCTCCCACCCAGCGGGCCCATGCCTCTGTCTCCAGGACAGGTCAATCAGCAGTGTGTCCGCCACTACAGGGCACCCAGGCTGACCCAACACCCCAACAACAACAGGGACCTGGGGGCAGTGGTAGTGGGCACACCGTCCAGGGGACAGAGGCCCGGGGAAACAGGGCAACTGGGAGGGCTGCTGTGCGACAGGGGGGGGGAGGACAGGCCCAGGGAACCCACTCTCCAAGAGGCCCTCACCACCATCATAGGAGCATACCACCACTCCCAAGAGACGATGGCGACGGTACTGGCCAGGTTCACCGAGATCCAGGCCCAGCAGGAGGAACGCTACATGGGGTTCAGCAATGAACTCCGGAACATCGCTACCGCTATGGGGACCATAGTCCAGGCCCTCAACCGGATAGAAAACACATTGCGGGACCATGTGGCACCACAAAGGGCCCCTGTCACTAGCCAGGACCAGGAACAGCCTACCACCTCCGCCGGCGCTAGTGGACAGGAGGCCCCACCACAACGACAGGACACCAGAACCCCACCTCCTGCTGAAGAACAACCACCCCGCAAGAGGAACCTGAGATCTCACAGGAAGACAGAGTAGGATGCCAACACCCCCGCCAGCCTAAGATCCCCCCGGATGTCATTCCACTGTCCCACATCGTCATCCTGTCCAACCTTGAACTGCCCCTGCTCCATCCTTCCACAGGCATATGGACAATGCACCTGTGCGACCGAGAACTGGACTCTGCCATGGACATTACTCCACCCCCACCCATCACCGTTTTCATATCATGTACCAATATCTAGCACTAAAAATAAATCACTCATTGCACTGAAATCATTCAGGAGTCAGCCTGTATTATTTACAAATGTATAACACATTACTGTTCAATCATGTTCAGTCAACTTTGTGATGAAAACATACCGATGTCAATAAGCATTAGTCCATGGGCTAACCAAGCAGAAGTCACGCAGTGGGTCATACAGCACTGAAAAGGGAAGGGAAAATCAAACATCAGTTTAAAAGAACTGGGGGGAAATACAAAAAGTAAAGATGCAGGAGGCTGTCAGGAAATGTTAAATGGCGTGGGTGATTCCTACCTGTGTGCTACTGAAAATACTGTTGGATAATTGTGTCCCTGTTGTCTGTGTCGTCCCCGTCGTCTTCCTCCTCTTCACTCTCCACAGGCTCCACAGCTGCTACAACACCACCATCTGGACCATCATCCTGCAGGAAGGGCTCCTGACGTCACAATGCAAGATTGTGAAGCATACAGCAGGCCACGATGATCTGGCACACCTTCTTTGGTGAGTACATCAGAGATCCACCTGTCATATGCAGGCACCTAAACCTGGCCTACAGGAGGCCGAAGGTCCTTTCTATGATCCTCCTAGTTCGCCCATGGGCCTCATTGTACCGTTCCTCTGCCCTGGTCCGGGGATTCCTCACTGGGGTCAATAGCCAAGGCAGGTTGGAGTAACCAGAGTCACCAATTAGCCACACACGGTGTCTCTGTAGCTGTTCCATCACATATGGACGCTGCTATTACGCATAACATACGCGTCATGCACTGACCCAGGGAACTTGGCATTTACATGGGAGATGTACTGGTCAGCCAAACAGACCACCTGCACATTCATAGAATGGTAATTTGTCCTGTTTCTGTACACCTGCTCATCGTCTTTTGGGGGGACTAAGGCCACATGGGTCCCATCAATGGCACCAATGATGTTGGGGATATGTCCAAGGGCATAGAAATCACCCTTCACAGTGGCCAAATCAACCTCCTCAGGGAATACAATGTAGCTCCGCATGTATTTCGTCAGGGCAGACAACACTCTTGACAAAACCTTAGAAAACATAGGCTGAGACATCCCAGATGACATGGCCACTGTTGTTTGGAATGAACCACTTGCAAGGAAATGGAGTACTGACAGAACCTGCACCAAAGGGGGAATCCCTGTGGGTTGGCGGATGGGGGACATCAGGGCTGGTTCCAGCTGGGCACACAGTTCATGTATAGTGGCTCGGTCAAGTCGGTATCGTAGTATAATATGGCGTTCTTCCATTGTCGACAGGTCCACCAGCGGTCGGTACACGCGAGGATTAATCCTTCTCCTCGCAAGTCCCAGCGGACGGTGCCTAGGAAGGACAACATGGAGTACAGAGTCAAGCAAATCACAGGTACGTTCACCACAGCTTGCATAGCACACAGTTATCTATATATTGAAAGGCGTGTATGTGTGGCAATGCAAGGCCTAGGCCTGTGTGACGCAGTTGAAATTAAGCCATGTGGGCCCTTGAAATGGCGGCTGCCTGACCTGTGAAGTGGGACAATGGGAGGTGAGGTCAATGCGCTGGCGTGGCACACCGTGGCGGTAGGCGGTCGAAGACCGCTGTACAAAGCCGCATTGGTTAACATTGAAGCCTATGGGTTTCAGGAGCCAATGACGAGGTGCGCCGGCGGTCGTGGTACGCACCGCTGCGGTACGCACCGCCGCGGGCGTGACCGCCATTTTATATCTGATTAATCACTCGAGACCTGATCTTCCACAGGAGAGGACCTATACTGCAAGTGCTGCTGTGACCTCGGTCTGGAAGTGACAATGGCTGCTGCGACTGGGGAAAGGGCCCCTGCCTTCACGTCTGAAGAGTTGGAGAAACTTGTGGATGGGGTCCTCCCCCAGTATGCGTTACTCTACGGTCCTCCAGACCAACAGGTAAGTACACTGGGTGCACATTGAATGGGCTATGCCTGTGTGGAGTGGGGTGGATGTAAGTTGGTGGGGTGGGGAGCGAATGAGGAGTGCAACGCACGACAGATGAGAGCATGTGCCACAGGGCAAAGTTGGGGAGGGGGGGACATTCACATCTAACATGCAGAAAAATGATGGAATTTCATTTCCCACCCTGTACATGTCAACTAGGTCAGCGCCCATCAGAAAGTCGACATTTGGCGTGCCATCGCCAAGGAAGTCCGGGCCCTGGGGGTCCACATCAGACGGGGCACCCACTGCCGCAAGAGGTGGGAGGACATCCGCCGCGGAACCAGGAAGACTGCCGAGTCACTGCTGGGGATGGCCTCCCAACCTAGGAGGGGTGCCAGTCGTACCCTGACCACCCTGATGTCCCGGATCCTGGCGGTGGCCTACCCTGATTTGGATGGGCGCTTGAGGACATCACAGCAGACACAAGGGGGTGAGTATCAGCACATTCTGCTATCTTTATGCGCAGTGGAGGCGTCTGGGTGGGGGAGGAGGGTTGTGGGTGTCATTAGGCCAGGGTGCTTTCTGTAGTGTAGCCCTCTCCTTTAGCCATGGCCCTGTGCCCCCGCCCCCTACCTCTGTAGGGTGCCAAGTACAGCTATCCATGGTCCTGCATCACCCATGTGCGCGTTTGGTGTCCCTATACCTGTTGGCCTAGTCAGAAGTACTGAGTAGTGTACCCCGATTGCGCGGCTTAGTGCATGAGGCTCCTGTGTCTGTCCTCTCCACCAACGGTGTTGACAATGCATGCACTCAACCTGTTTTTATTTCTCCCCCCACCCTGTTTCTTCATCTTCTTGTGCATGTGTGCATTAGCATCATCAGGCGGAGGAGATTTGGCATCGGAGCACGAGGGAGCTGCAAGTCACAAGGCCCCGGTGGGCCGTGGTACAGACACCGAGGGCACCAGTGATCCGGAGGGCGAGGGGAGCACCACAACGGGGACCGGTGGTGACACCAGCGACACCGACACGTCCTCGGAAGGGAGCTCCCTAGCGGTGGCGGCAACATCCGGGCCCCCCGCCTCTACAGGTACAGCCGCCACCCAGCGCACCAGCTCCGCCCTCCCAGCAGCCCCTCAGCCTTCGCTCCGTGCCCGCTCGCCCAAGAAGGCGGGCATCTCCTTCGCCCCAGGCACCTCAGGCCCTGCCCCAGTTACCCCTGCTGCCCTCAGTGAGGAGGTCATTGACCTCCTTCAGACCATCATTGTTGGGCAGACTACCCTTTTGAATGCCATCCAGGGGGTAGAAAGGGAGGTGCATCGGAGCAATGCCTACCTGGAGGGCATTCATTCGGGTCAGGCTGCCCATCAACGATCGTTCAATGCTCTGGCCTCAGCACTGACGGCAGCCATTGTCCCTGTTTCCAGCCTCCCTCTTCCCACTGCCTCCACCCTGTCTCTGTCTCCTGTTCCTCAGCCTATCCCATCCACACCATCAGACCAGCCTGCACACACCTCAACACCCAAGGGCAGCTCATCCAGACACAAGCACCACAGATCCCACAAACACTCACCCAAGCAACAACCAGATGCAGACATACCAACAGTCACTACCACCACTGTGTCCCCCTCCTCCTCGTCTCCCTCCTCCTTCCCTGTGACGTCTACACTCACACCTGCATGCACACCGCCATCAGCCAGTGCTTCCATCACCAGCACATCCTCCAGTACAGTCCGCACACGTGCAGTCACCACCCCCACTGCCATTTACACGTCCCCTGTGTCCTCTCCCACTGTGTCTGTCACCCCCTCTTCCAAGACGCACAAACGCAGGCAGCCACCCACCCAACAGCCATCCACTTCACGACAGCCTACGCCACAATCACCTGCACCCAAAGACAGCACACCTGACTCTCCTACAACCACCTCCTCTTCCTCCACTCCCATCACCACTACTCCCACCCTTTACCTTGGTCCTAAAAAAGTTTACCTCTCCAATCTTAACCTCTTTCCCTCCCCTGACCCACCCCCTCCATCTGCTAAGAGTCCCAAGAGCACCTCAGCCACCACCAGCCCAGCTTCGAGTGTCACTGTGGTGCATGGGTTCTGGAGTCCACCCTTTGCCAGCAGTGACACTTCTCTCAGCAGCAAGGGGACAGCCAGCCCCCCCCCCCAGGCAAGAGGACCCGGAAAGTCAAGGGCCGCCGTGAGAGGACTGACACGGCTGCCCCCAAGGACCAAAGTTCGGCCACTTCACCTGCCACAACATCCCGGGGAGGCAAGGGCCAGAGAGCCTCTTCTAAGGAGCGAAAGGGCAGCAGGGCGGAGAAGTCAGCCAGCAGGAGCGCGGAGCAGGAGGGCCCCACAAGCCCCATCCCGGCTGTAAGGGAGGACACCAAAGGGCCCAGGACCCCGTCACCGAAGGGTCCTGCAACTGCACGGTCGGAGGGCGACTGAGCAGGGAGTCCAGGCCAGGTCTGGCTCCCTTGAATTACTGGACAAGCACCGCTGAACAGGGCCCGCCGTGAAGATAGGCACCGCTGAACAGGGCCCCGCCGTGCAGAAGAGCACCGCTGAACAGGGCCCCGCCGTGAAGATAGGCACTGCTGAACAGGGCCCCGCCGTCTCAAGCACCGCTACGCTGGGCCCTTCCTGTCAAGCACCGCTCCGCTGGGCCCCGCCGTCTCAAGCACCGCTACGCTGGGCCCTTCCTGTCAAGCACCGCTCCGCTGGGCCCCGCCGTCTCAAGCTCCGCTCCGCTGGGCCCTGCCGTCTCAAGCACCGCTCCGCTGGGCCCCGCCGTCTCAAGCACCGCTACGCTGGGCCCTTCCTGTCAAGCACCGCTCCGCTGGGCCCCGCCGTCTCAAGCACCGCTCCGCTGGGCCCCACCGTCTCAAGCACCGCTACGCTGGGCCCTTCCTGTCAAGCACCGCTCCGCTGGGCCCCGCCGTCTCAAGCACCGCTACGCTGGGCCCTTCCTGTCAAGCACCGCTCCGCTGGGCCCCGCCGTCTCAAGCACCGCTACGCTGGGCCCCGCCGTCTCAAGCACCGCTACGCTGGGCCCTTCCTGTCAAGCACTGCTCCGCTGGGCCCCGCCGTCTCAAGCACCGCTACGCTGGGCCCTTCCTGTCAAGCACCGCTCCGCTGGGCCCCGCCGTCTCAAGCACCGCCGCCGGCTCAAGCACCACTACGCTGGGCCCTTCCTGTCAAGCACCGCTCCGCTGGGCCCCGCCGTCTCAAGCACCGCTCCGCTGGGCCACGCCGTCTCAAGCACCGCTCCGCTGGGCCCTTCCTGTCAAGCACCGCTACGCTGGGCCCTTCCTGTCAAGCACGCTCCGCTGGGCCCCGCCGTCTCAAGCACCGCTACGCTGGGCCCCGCCGTCTCAAGCACCACTACGCTGGGCCCTTCCTGTCAAGCACCGCTCCGCTGGGCCCCGCCGTCTCAAGCACCGCTACGCTGGGCCCTTCCTGTCAAGCACCGCTACGCTGGGCCCCGCCGTCTCAAGCACCGCTCCGCTGGGCCCCTGCGTCTCAAGCACCGCTCCGCTGGGCCCTTCCTGTCAAGCACCGCTACGCTGGGCCCTTCCTGTCAAGCACCGCTCCGCTGGGCCCCGCCGTCTCAAGCACTGCTACGCTGGGCCCCGCCGTCTCAAGCACCGCTACACTGGGCCCTTCCTGTCAAGCACCGCTCCGCTGGGCCCCGCCGTCTCAAGCACCGCTACGCTGGGCCCTTCCTGTCAAGCACCGCTCCGCTGGGCCCCGCCGTCTCAAGCACCGCTCCGCTGGGCCCCGCCGTCTCAAGCACCGCTCCGCTGGGCCCTTCCTGTCAAGCACCGTTACGCTGGGCCCTTCCTGTCAAGCACCGCTCTGCTGGGCCCCGCCGTCTCAAGCACCGCTCCGCTGGGCCCCGCCGTCTCAAGCACCGCTCCTCTGGGCCCTTCCTGTCAAGCACCGCTCCGCTGGGCCCTTCCTGTCAAGCACCACTGGCACAATGACAGTGCCGGATCTGTGTCGAGCTACTGTTCACGGTTCACTGTGCCCACCATGCCTCCTCCTTGACCAGTGGAGACTGTTATCCACCTGATGGACTGTGGCTTTGCACTCCCCAGGATATGACAGTGGGTAAGCCACCCACTGTAGAGACATTGAGAGACTGTGGCTTTGCACTCCCCAGGATATGACAGTGGGCAAGCCACCCACTGTAGAGACATTGAGAGACTGTGGCTTTGCACTCCCCAGGATATGACAGTGGGCAAGCCACCCACTGTAGAGACATTGAGAGACTGTGGCTTTGCACTCCCCAGGATATGACAGTGGGCAAGCCACCCACTGTAGAGACATTGAGAGACTGTGGCTTTGCACTCCCCAGGATTGAACAGTGGGCATGGTGTCCCCTTCGTGGATCTGGCGTCGTGGACTCATGTGGCTGTGGTGCCCCCCCCCCTTCCCTTCCCCCTGAGGTGCCTGTAGTTTTGTCATCAGATGCCCCTGCAGTGTTCTCTCCAAAGGACTCAGGTCTCCTGTGTGGGCTTTGCCCTTGTGTTCATACACTTTGGCCCACGGACACTTAGAATGCCATCAAATGTGCAGGACTAATTGCCTCGGTTTCTCGATTGGAGAAAATATTTATTTTATTTTTTATAAATTTTTTATTGCTATTTGACCATGAGTTATCAGAGGCTATTTTTTACATAAATTTTGATTCACAATTTATTTATGTCTTTGCATTTTTCGAGGGGGTTTGGGTGGTGTCACTGTGACTTGTTGCTCTGCATTGGTGTGTACATAGTTTGGGGGGGTGGGGGTCGCATATGTGTGTGCCGTAAGCTTTCGTCCTCCCCCCTCCCCTGTGTCGTAGGTGCAGTACTCACCGTTGTCGTCTGCGCCGGAGTTTGTACTCGTGGTAGATGAGCAGGTAGACGAGAGCAGGTAGGATGTTTAATTCGGGTTCCATGCTGTCCTCCGTCCTCGTGGAGTGCGTAGAGGTGAGCGTTTTCCCGTTCGTAGTCTGTTTCCGCCGTGTTTTTATCGGCAGTGCTCCCGCCCCGGAAAAGGTGGCTGATTGGTGAGTTGTGATAGTGTGGGCGGTACATTGTCTGCCGCCTGTCTGTTGGCGGTGACCGCCGCGCTGTTTGTTTGTACCGCCGTGGCGGTCGGAGTGTTAATGTGGCGGTCTCTGTTGGCGGTTCCCGCCAGGGTCAGAATTCCATTTTTTGGACCGCCGGCCTGTTGGCGGGTTGGCCGCCGCTTTATCACCGACCGCCAGGGTTAGAATCACCCCCGAGACTTCAATCTCCAACCCGGCAGCTGTCACTTGCCCGTCTGCGGGATTATGAACCCGTCTACCGCCATGGTTTTCATGGCATCCTTACCGCCATGAAAACCAATGCGGTAGGCACTATCAGTGACAGGGAATTCCTTTGCTGTCACTGATAGGGGTCTTCCATACCTCCCTCCCCCTCCCCAGGTTCCCCCACCTCCCTTCCTCTCTAGACCCCCCCCCTTCATACACGTCCCTCCCTTCACAGACGCACACATGCATACACACACCCATTCTGACATTCATCCACGCATGCATACATCCATTCACACACACATCCACACACTTACATACATACACGCAGACATGCACTAACACAACTTAACATACACGCACGCACACCCCAAACATGCACACACATACAACACGCAACACACACCGCATGCACAGTCATACACAAACACCCAGACACACACACAACACCCTCCACCCCCTCCCCTGTCGGATCACCCACTTACCTGGATCCAGGGGTCCTCCGGCAGGAGATGGGATGGGGCACTGCTGCCAGCAGCAGCGTCTGCCAGCAGCAGCGTCCGCCAGCAGAACACCGCCAGGCCATATTATTTTCATAATACGGCCGGTGGCGGTCTACTGGTGTGGCATTGCTGCTGGCAGCAGCGCCACCTTACTGCCATCTGCCGGCATGACCCAGACAGAATTTCGCCATCCTTCTGGCAGAAATCCGGCTGTGGTCATGATACGGCAGATGGATGGTAGCCGCGGTGATGGTCTTTTGGCGTCTGTCTGAGGCGGTGGGCGGTATATACCGCCAAGGTCCTAATGAGGGCCATAGTCAGTGGCGGCTGGCAGTTTTAGGAGGGAGGGGGCGGGCGAGAAGCAGACTCACACTCATTCTTTCACACACACGCAGGCACGCACGCACGTACATCCATGAACAATACTCAACATTCAAACATACACGCACGCACCAAACATTCATTTAAAAAGATCACACACACACACACACACACACACACACACACACACACACACACTTACCTTCAGTCCCAGGAGGGTTGGGAATCCTGCCGCCTTCCCTCGCTGGCTGATCTTTGGTCAGCCAATGAGGGAAGGCAGCAGTCCCAACTTCGTCACAGAGTGCTGAGGGTCAGTGAGACTGCTGATCCCACCCCAGTCTATGACAAGGTGTCACTGATTGACATTTGCCCTGGGCACTTCAGTGCTACAAAACTGAAGCGCCCAGGTCGAAGTCAATGGGTGACGCTCCCCTCGTTACCCATGGGAGGGCCTCGAGACACCTTTGCTGAGCCGAGGAGGTCTCCCACACCCACAGGAGCAGTGACCTTTTCAGCCCAGCAAAGTTCAGCTCAGGCAGCCAGGAGTCTGTGCAAATCATGCATGCCTCGCTCCTGGCTGCCTGACCTGAACATGGAGAGTGTCTGTCAGGCTGACCTTTGTTCAGCCTGACTGGCACTCTTCATGAAGGGCAAAAGGTGGGGGGGGTGTGGCCCCTCCTCCCTAGAGGACGAGCCTTGCCTGGCCAAAGTATACATAGCCCCTGGAATTTCCTCATTTCACCCATACTAGTAAATTGCTCACATGTTTTGTCATTTGCATTCCTGTAGGCTCCCACAGAAAGATGACAAATCGAGATGATGGCGAATTTTAGGCTCGCAATTTTGTTTTAGTGTTATTTGCCTCGTTTTGCAACTTATCACTCAATGAGGGCTCTACTTTAACCTTGGTGTCTGTTTTCTTCAAGGTGGCGTCTATTGCTAAAGGGGGAGCTACCTTGGGGAATAACTCTACAATGGCTTTTATGCCATGCCTGGATAACACAGTGAAATTGCTGTCACAAGAGTTGGGTAGTGGAAATGTACCCCTAAAGTGGGGGTGCATTTCCAAAGTCCAGATCAGAAGTAAAACCTATGTGCTAGTTTTGGCCCAGTGTGTTAGGGACTCTTGCATGGATTTCTAAGTAAGACCACAATGGTTTAAATGGGGTTCTTGCATGGATGTGGTGCAACAAAAAATGGCTGGTCAGCAGGCCTAAATTGGGTGACCAGTCAGTCACCATTTCAGGTGCCCACACTGTGACCTAAACAAGTGGATTGCATCTCCTTTTTCAGGTAGGTTCCTTTCCCAGCACTCGTAGCAGGTCTTTGGAAAGCAGAGCAGGGTGGAGGAGACTTTGGGCCTGATTAGAGTTTGGTAGGCAGAGGTAAGTTTGTCTGTATGGCAAAGGACTTTAACTCTGCTATACAAAAGGTCCACTGCCCACCCAATTTGGAGCTGTCCTCCATCCCAACGAAGAATTTAAACATTGTCAGGAACCGCTATCATGGTGGTTTCTGTCAAGGTTGTAAAAGTTTGATGGACGTCTCCATCAAACATGAAGGCTACCTGTCAAACTTTTACAAATGTTTACATTGGAAGGAAAATAAAAGACCAAAGGTGGGGGAGGGGCTAGTGAAAAATAAATGTAAAATAAATGGTCCATACACCATGTCTGCCATGGTGTGGGGGGTCTTTATGATTTTTACAACCCCTCGCCTTCAGGTTTTTACCTGACAATGACGAAGAGCGACATATAACACCGTCCACTCTAAACTGGGCGGACGGTGTTATGTGTAAATCAGCATGTGTAAATCAGCAATGGCAATGCAGACTCAAAACTGGTTCTCCAATAGAAAAGTCAGCAGCCATGGCCCTAACGCCACATCCTGAGTAGAGGAAAGGAGGCAGGCAGAAGCCACATGAAGCTTCCAACAGGACCCCGAACTGCGCCAGAGCCAGGCTTCAGGCTCAAGCTTTGCTCCAGCTTTAAGTGCACCTCTAGAATAGCTATATAATGTTGAAAAATTCAGTGACCCTAGCATATGGTGTCCTGCCTTTCCTTACCTTTTTTATGAACCTTTTCTTTTAGATTATGTATCGGATTAACCTATTATTTGTATTTATTTAACACAGTATACTATTAATCTTACAGAATTGTACAAAAAACACTTCTGGTTTTAAAAAGAACTGAGAAAAATAAATTAGTCTAATCAGTGGCTTAAGTGGACTATGCGCAACCGGAAACCCTGGGTTCAAATCCTGGATTTCCTGCATGTCTAAACTGTGTGACCTCAGTCAAATCCATTTTCATCATGTTTCTGATTTATTTGATAGTGATATTAGAAAGCATTTCTCAAGTAATTCAGTTTAAGATAGACGGTGTACAAAAAATTACTTGTATTTTTTATTAGCTATCCATAACAATAATATTGACCATGATGTAAGGGACACCAGAAAATTGAATCACTTTGATCACTCCTGGTATTGTATAGGGGGAGGGTTAATCATTTTTTTAAAGTTCATGTTTAGAAACTTTCACTTCACACACATGTCAATGCAAAAATGTAATCAAATGCACTAAACTGAAACACTACTATATTTATTTTTCAAAGATTTTACTGATTTATGCCAAAAGAAGTTACATAGCATGACAGTAGCCAGGTATGTAGTAATAGATTCCATCATACAAATACCGAAGAACAATGCTCGGCTATTTATGGAGAGTTAGCATACAATTTAATTTTATAAACTGACCCATAATAAACTGTCCCTCCCCACCCCCTGTTCAGTTTCCGCTGCTTTAACTATCAGTGTAAGAAAGCAGAGCAATGAACCCGAGGGTGTTTAGAAGAAAGCGTTCTACTTGAAACAGGAGTTGAGGGATATTTTGTGGGGATATTTCAATATTTTAGCTGAGTCCGCTTTGTGAAGAAGACTGGCCCTGTCAGTCTCCCATTTTATACGTTTGCTGCTAGTCCCTATGGTGTAGAGCACTGAGTACACTACGTGTGGGGTTGATAGTATATGGCAGACACAGATTAGGGTATATAGTGATTGTTTAAAGAGTTCATAAGAAAGGAATTGAACCCAGTGAAGATTCTAGTCTGCCATAAGGTTTGGAAATCTAGTAGCTCTGCATGTACTTTGACATTTAGGGATGAGCCATGGCTTGACTGCAGAACCATTTTAAGGCACAGAGTGGGTAATTGCCCAGCACAACCTTTCAAAGGGTGTAGCCCCTGCTCCCTTTCAAAAGCTTGACCAGCAGACCATTGTTCCTGGAGAGTTTGCCAGGTTGGGTGGATGCTGCTTGTTCAAGTACTTCATAGTGCATCTTCTGTTTCTCTCCACTCTGCTAAAGACAAATGCCCAGGTACACAATACATTCTGATACTCATGGTGGGCCCACCTTGTCTGACTTTAGAAATTGTCCCACTTTGCTCTTCTCTTCCTTATTTGTCCGGTTCCTAGCAACAATTCTTTGATTCATTTGCTGTGGATGCCAATTTGACCTCCGTTTTATCGTTTTCTTTAAGTCTATTTGTCTGGTATTCTGAGCTCCCAGTTCTGACCCAAATGTAGAGTCCTGGAAGCACACTCTAGTGCTTTGAGACTACAGACAAGTTGTGGGTACCTCACATCCTGAAATTTAGTGTGTGACTGTTGCCCACACTGTCTGTTCTGCCTCATTAATTTTTTTTAGGTTTAAAGTTGACAGAACATTGATGTGAGCCAGATGTTTTTGTTTAACTTGTCTGCAATTTGTCATAGGTTTTTAAATGTTTAGAAATATATTCAAACTTTTGCTGTTGCTTTGGCTCCAAGAACATTTGGGTAAATCTGGATAGGGGTGATGCCCTTGACACCGTGTTCAAGGGCAGTAATCTACTATTGAACAAGGACATAATGTACCACCTCAATGTAACATACCTAGAGGCAATTACATACAGATCATAGTGAATAAACAGTGTTATATAGAAAATAGTAAATAAACGCACTGATAAAGTAGTGGGGTATGGTCGCTCTTCGGAGTGTCTGTAAAACTGGCCTTTGTCCTGAGTTTATTTCTTGAATTTCAACCCTTTGTCATGAATTTTTGTTCTGAATTTCGAGCCTTTGTCCTGAATTTTTTACACCCATGTCCAGAATTTGCCTTCATATCAGGTGGTCACCCTATGCCCAAGTGCGAAGAAAAGGTTACATGAAGGGAGATTCTATTCACTTACAGACCAGGCCGTTTCGAGCCACCTACATTTCCGGATAGTGCTTTGCGCGTGACTACCCCTGCACAATACCACTTAATTTTTCCCCACCCTGTTGACTTTTTAGAGACCTAATTCTACTCAAGAAGCAGCCAGCCTACTAGAAGCACTGTCTTAAATTTTTTATTACCGACTCAATGTCACTTACAGGTTGACTGCCGCCAACGCTACATCCTCAAGGGCAAACACTACCTGGGTAGATTTAGGAAAAACACACTCTGTTTGTCACGGAAATGAAAATACATTCTTTTATATAGTGGAAACCAGGAACTGCTTAAAGACTTTGGGGGCTCTGGGCCAAAAGCTTTTGGGGGGGCCCTATTGGGAACAGTTTTGAATTTATGATCCAATTTCATCTCCCTCATGCCTCTTTTGACCATGTCAGTGACAGTGCACAGGCACACTCGTCCAAATTCAATTTTTTTTTAAATCTAATATTCAAGGAAAAATGTCTGTTTTCAACATTGTAACACAGTAGCAGCTCACTAATATTGCTGCACATAACCTCTGTGACAGTCTCCCATTTCTCATATATAAGGTCCTATTTTGATCTAAAAGAAACTTTTTTATGGATGTTACATAAAACATAAACACAACATTTCTCTGCAAAATATCTGTAATAGACAAACACCACCCACATTAAAAATAAATGAAAGGAAAAGGAACGGTTTCTTATCTGTAACTCCAGTTCTCTCGTAGGGGAATTTCTGATAAGTCATAAGCCCTGAATAGTCCTGCCCAAGTGTGGGGACCCCGGAACACTTTTTCAAGATTTCTTCTTAAGTGAAAGTTTTTGCCTTTCTTCAGGAAGGCCTGGAACATCACTTAAGAAAAGGACAGATAATGCAGCCTATGTATCTAGGCTACGCCGTTTGAGCTCTTCATCTTAAATCAAAGATAGGGTCAGCACATTATAATTTGAGAGTAATTTGTTCACAGAATTAATTTCCCTCCCAAACCCCTTTTGCATGATAGAGATAAAGGAAAAGGAGGACAGAGTAGGCTCATAGGCTGCTATTATATGGCTAAAAAGGAGCCTGTACCTTTAAGAATTCAGAGACCACCAGTATCCCATCATGCACAGGTGGTGGCAGTTGCTTCATTTCTTTTTTAAAGCAATGCTAGACATGTACAGTGTGTCACAATACCTCTGTATATTCTCCCGGGGAGGGGGGAACTGTTTCTAATTACATATCATGGAAATTCCCCTATAAGAGAACTGGAGTTACAGGTAAGAAACTGTTAGTTCTCTTGAAGGGTATTTCCATGTATAGTTATAAAATAGCAAGCCCATCCCTACGGAGAGCGGAGGAAGAGACAGAGGATGAACTGGATAATATTTAAGCAAATAGGTTCCTGAGGGAAGCCTGTCCCACTCAAGCATCTCCTCTAGCATCAGAGTCTAAGCAGTAGTGTTTGGTGAATGTGTGAACAGATTTCCAGGTAGCTGCCTTGTGAATTTCTGGGATAGGAATATTGTGCAGCAAAGCAGCAGTAGCTGCTTTCCCTCTAATAGAGTGTGCTTTTGGTCTAGTAGGGAGTATTTTGTTAGCTTTATGGATAGGACAATAGAATACATGAGACTATCCATCTCAAGATGGATTGCTTTGACATGTCTAAGCCTGTGCGTATAGGCCCATTTTGATTAACAGTTGGTCCGATTTGCGGATGGTTTGTGTCTTGTAAAGATAGAATTTGAGAACTCGTTTTACATCCAGAGAATGGAGTGATCTTTCTGCTGGAATAAAGGGATTCTGAACAAACATAGGGAAGGAGATGGTTTGATTAACATGGAAATCCAAAACCTTCTTCGAAAGGAACTTGGGGTGAGTCCTCTTGACCACTTTGTTGGAATAAAATACTGTATATGGTTCATTTGAACACAGTGCCTGGATTTCACTGATTCCGTGGGCAGATGTAATGGCCACTAGGAAAGGAAAGATAAATGTTGGAGAAAGGCCTTATGTATGGACTCAAAAAGTTCCTGCATAAGTCGTGAAAGAACTATATTTAGCTCCCATGGAGGAGAAGGGTGCCTAATGGGAGGAAAGACTTTCTTCATACGCTCTGAGAAATCCTTGATGACAGGGATTCTGAAAAATGGGGTTTTTTGAAGGATATTTTCTGTATGCAGTAAGGGTTTCCAGATGGACTTTTATAGAGGAGAACTGCAAGCCAAATAGTGCCAAATTGAGTAAGTATGTAAATATGATATCTTCCTGGCAGGTGGAAGGGTCTTTGTTTTTCGATGAACACCATATGCAAAATCCCTTCCATTTGAAACCATACGCAGCTTGAGTGGAAGTCCGCTTCGCTTCTTTAAGAATGTCCATGCAGTCTTGTGGAAGATTCAGGTCATCATATTGTACTAGCTCAGGAGCCATGCTGCCAAACTCAAAGAGGAGAAGATTGGGATGCATCATCTGACCTCCAAATCTCCTTAATAGATCCAGTCTGCATGGCAGCCTGAGATGTGGCTCAATCAATCAAAAAATGTATAGAGCGCGCTACTCACCCGTGAGGGTCTCAAGGCGCTGGGGGGGGGGGCATATCAGGGAGGGGGCAGGGAGGGTCACTGTTCGAACAACCATGTCTTGAGGTTCTTTCTGAAGAGCAGGAGGTCTTTGGTTTTGCGAAGGTTGGTGGGGAGGGAGTTCCAGGTTTTGGGGGCGAGGTAGGAGAAGGACCTGCCTCCTGTGGTGCATTGGATGCGGGGGACTGTGGCTAGGGCGAGGTCGGCTGATCGGAGGTTGCGTGTGGAAGTTCACTCTCTCGTTGAGGAAGGTTGGGCCGGTGTTGTGGAGGGATTTGTGTGCATGGATGAGGATCTTGAAAGTGATTCTCTTGTCTATGGGGAGCCAGTGAAGGGATGGGAGGACCGGTGAAGAAGGTCCGTGAACCATCAAGGATGTGGCCACTCCGGAGCAATGAGTATCATCTTGTCTCTCACCTGGGATAGCTTGACGAGGACTGACAGAATTAGGGGAATTGGTAGAAAAGGACCAATTGATCCATAGGGCATTCTCCCGGGTCCCTGGTTAGAAGTACCTCAATGCGAAGTTTTGGCATTTGGTGTTTTCTGTGGTGGTGAACAAATCAATGGTTAGAGTTTCCCACCACTGAAAGATGTCATGAACAATGTCATTTGTTTAAGGCCCACTCGTGGTTTCCGTGGATGAGTCTGCTGAGAGAATCGGCTTGGGTATTTTGCTCTCCTGGAAGATGGGTAGCAGTTATTGACAAGCCCCTGACTAGAAGCCATTTCCAGATGGGGTTGGAGGTGAAGAATGGAAGGAACGCTTTCAGCATTAGATGAACTGCACGCAGCTCTGGGAGACTGATGTGATATGTCGACTCTCTCTGTGGCAACCTGCCCTGAATTTGTAGGTGGTCCATGTCAGCTCCCCATCCTAGGAGAGAGGCATGCGTGACTACTGTTTGAAGAGAAATGTCCTGATGCAATGATGTTCCTCGCAGGACATTGGTTGGAGAGCATCACCATTTCAATGACAGTTTTGCATGATGGGAAAGCTGAATCCTGTCGTCCCAATTGCTTGTCTGCTGGTCCCACTGCTGGTCCTCAAGGCATTCCTGTAATGGTCTCATGTGAAGACGGGCATTCGGTGTGAGAAATATGCCGGAGGCCATCGAGCCGAAGAGAGAGGATACAGCTCTCACTGTTGGATGAGAGGTTTTCATGAGAGTTGAGATTTACGAAGGAATGATAAGCGTCTGTCCTCTGAAGGACATACGCTTGCTGTGGGGGTATTGAGGGAAGCCCCCAAGTAATGTATCATTTGTACTGGGATGGAGGTTGATTTCACATGGTTGATCAGAAGGCCCTGCCGTCAAAGGAGATTGGAAGTCCCACTGTAGTGTAGTTGAGCCTTTTTGAACGTGGACACCTTGATTAGCCAATCGTCTGGTTATGGGTAAACAAATACTTTGTGTTTTCGGAGGTGGGCAGCAACTACTGTCATACATTTGGACAAGGTTCTGGGTGCTGACTTTAGGACAAATGGAAGCACTTGATACTGATAATGGTTGTGCCCCACTATGAACTTCAAGAATTTCAGATGCTTCCTGGCTTTTGGTATATGGAAGTTTGCGTCATGAAAGTCGATCTAACAGAGACAATCTCCTTGATGTAACTGAGGGTAGGTGTGGTGTAATGACAGCATTCAGAATTTTTCTCGCCAAATCAACTTGTAGTCCGAGAATGGGTCTGAATTTGTTCCTCTCTTTCTTCTTGGCGAGATAGCACCTAGAATAAATCCCAGTTCATGGATGATGAGGAGGAACATGCTCCACCACCTGTTTCTGTAAAAAGATGTCTACCTCCACTAGTATTTGTGGAATGTTTAATCTGGAAGGTGTTGGAGGAATGGACGGTGGGGGACTAGTGAATCTGAGACAATATCCATTGTGAAAGATATTCAGCACCCAGGCATCTTGAGTGATGTTTTGCCACTCTTCCAGGTAATGTCGGATGCTTCCCCCTACCGGAGTTGGTAACAGAAGAGGGGGAAGAGATGATTCATGGTTTTGATCCTGTAGGTTGCTTGCTTCCCTGAGCACGTCATTGGTTTGACCCTCCTTTAGCTTGTCTCCTGTCATAGGGCTGGTAGGATCGTTGGGATTGCTAGGATTGTGTACCTGACTGTTGGCGACCCTGATACCAGAGGGGCTTGAACTCTCTGTGAAGAGAAATAGCGAATATCTCCCTGTACTCGAGGAGGAAGTATCAGTGGAGTGCCTGGATTGGGAACTTCTGTGATGATATGTATGATGTCTCAACGTTGAAGGGGCACGCCTTGAACTCCAGTGACAATGCCTGGAATGACGCCTTGAATGATGTCTCGCAGGAGACTGTGATCAGGACCTTGCTGGGAACGTTGGTGGTGGAGGTGGTATAGGAGAAGACGTCCTAGGACTTGTTGCTGTAGGAGGCGGAAGAATCGGTTTAGGAGGAGGAAGCGTAGATGGCACTGGAGGAACATCAGCTGGTGCTTCCCTTGAAGAATAGGTGCGTGAATAGTCCGAGTATGGTGAACTGTGGATCCTTCTACGCTTTTGGCGCACTTCTTGTATTGTGAAGAGTCAGACATGGTGATAGACTCTGACTTTCGTTGTTCCCTCAACACTGACCAACTTCCTGAGGGTGAATGGCACCTCGACGTCAAAGCCTGCCTTGACTTTGATCAGGTGGGTCTACACGTCGATATGGTGAGTGGTGAGGGAGCATCGCTGTTAATAAGCTCCTTGACATTGATGCTCTTCGGTGCGACAACAGTGTTGCAGTTGCCATCTAATTTATTCCCTCCAACATTGATGCATCTCTTCTCTTACGTCAATGTTCTCAAAATCGGCTGAGACTGATTGAGACTGATGACATTTTTCAGGCCTTTTTTGACTGGATAGCCCTCCAGAGGCTGATGACAGAGCCCTGGTAGAGGACTGTGCCTCTCCTCATCCTGAGGTCCCACCTGTAGACTTGGACTTCCGCCGCTCCTCCATACCTTGAAGGCGAATATTCTCCCTACCACATAGGGTAGGGTGCCCCTGGAAAAGGTCTTACAAATGTTGCAGGAATCAGGTATGTGTGTATCTGGAAGACAGAGAATACAAACTCTCTGAGGATCAGTCTTGGCCTTTTTTCTCACACAGTCTGGGCACTTATCAAAAAGGGATGGCATTTTTTGATAATAAAAAACACAGATTTTGGTCAGAAAATGGCAGAAAAAGGTGGGGGAAGACCAAAGACATCGAGTAAAAGAGTTGTCACTGAAATTCATAAGTGATTTTGTTTCTGGAAAAAAAAAAAAAATTGGTTGGGCTCAATGCTCCAGGGTCCTGTCAGCAGAAGCCGGAAAAAAGAACTGAAGCAACTGCCACCAGCTGTGCATGATGGAATACTGGTGGTCTCTGAGATGCTGGCCCTTTCTTTGATTTAAGATGCAGAGGTGAGCAAAGTAGCCTAGTTACATAGGCTGCATTATCTGCCCTTTTCTTAAGTCATCTTACAGGCCTTCCTTAAGAAAGGCAAAAACTTCCACTTAAGAAGATATTTTGAAAAAATGCTCCAGGGTCCCCGCACATGGGCGGGATTATTCACTATTTATGACTATACGTGGAAATTCCCTATGAGAGAACGGTATTTATAACAATCTGTTTAAGAATTATTTAAGGTCATCAGAGTCTGCAGAACAGAGCTGGCTCCATCAAAGGGCCCCCTGAAAGGCTGGGGCCCTGGATCAGAGCCCACTTTGCCCATGCCTTAAACATCTCTCATGGTAACAGTCAGACTTATTTATTTTATCAACAAATGCAGTACAAAAGGCTACGTCAGCCTTGTGATCTTCACAATATGATCATTAAGACACAACCTGTATTTTAACTCAGAACATGCATGTTACACGCACAGCTCTAAAGGAAGTACAGTAACTTGCTGAGCTTTCTAAGTAGGCTCAAAACCGGTGGTTTAAAGGTAGATTTACGCATCAGGAGTAATCTACAAAAATGGTGTCTTTGGATTCTTAATTGTTGCTTTAAGGTTACATAGACAATTTGGTGTTCTAACCCACACAGTTATGCTTCGGGGCCTGGGGCCTTGAACTGTATGCTTTATCAAACTGCGCCATCTTACTCAGCTGAAGCCTGTGACTTTCAATCTATGCACAGATACCAAGCAGCAGTGCATATCCCAAAATGATCATGAGTGTGTTGCTCCTGGTGTGCATGTGCTTCTGAACCTGTGGTGGATAGGCAAGTCTGAAGCTGCGCAGAACCCATGGCAGCTGGTCAACACTGAGTTTCCTTCTAACCCCTCAACGTGTGCTACAGGAGACAGCTAATTGCCTGTAAGAAGTGTAGCATGGAGGTAAGGGATAAAGCAAGTATACTCAGTGAACAATTCTTTTTAATGGCACTTTCTCAAAGATTTGGTGTCACAAATGCTTGGTTATGTTGTGCAGAGGTGGCAAGTCTGGGAGTCTTGATCTGAGATGGTCAGTGATGTGAGCCTGGCTCTGGCAGTGCCTAAGCAGGGCAAGCAACAACAGAGGGTGCGAGGGGGCTTAGGGCCAGCAACAGCGCAGGAGGGAAGGGGCAGGCAACATGGGAGGTGTAGGTGGAAATGAAAGAAAAAACGTACAACCAGAGTAACGACACACAATGAGCAAGGAAGCAGACTTTCAGCCATGCTCTAGCTGAGGGACAAGCACACAAAATGAAAGTGAAGCCTGCATTTCCTGTAGAAAACAAAGTGCCTCATTAGGAGTCTGGCGGTCGAGACCCCCAGACTTGCAGTGGGGGTCATGGCCTCCACCGGTTAGGCAGTCCAAATGCCACATTAAGATTTTGCCAATCGGACCACCAAACGACCACCGTCTCAGCCAGGAATAATGTTCCCAATGGGCTGACAGCTGGTGCTGGTTGGGATCAGCCAGGGCGGTGCTGAACTCACCAACCTGCTGATTACAACCTAGTTCTTGGCCAGCCTTTTCATGGTGGTCCCCCTGCCCAGGCCACTTGTAATGCTGCCGCTGCTGTGCAGACAGTGAGTATTATGAGGGTGCTGGTGCCCCCTGCGAGCATCAGAATTGTCGCCGGCTACGAGCTGGCAACAATATTGTCACCACTTTCCCACTGTGCTGACAGACGAAAACCTTGGTTTTGCCCATCAGCCTAGCTGGAAAGTCTTAATAGGGCCGGTGGGGAGGTAGCCAGTAAGCAACCTCCCGTTCAGAAGTTTCGTGGAAAGGCCTTCCCCTCCACCGAACTCGTAACCAGCCCCAAAACTGTCTAGCAAGTGACAGTGCATGGGCTGTCTGAGATAAGACTCATAAAGATTATTTTCCTAACAAAATAAATGCAAATATTATGATAGATATTTAACACAATATATATTTTTGAAAGTAACAATCCACTAGTTTTGTATATATAATATATATTACAAATACTATAAAAATACACATAATAAAACAATAGCATTACTTAGTATAAATAAAAATATATTCAAATAATATTATAAAATATTTACATGGATGTATTCGCGAAAGAAATGCATATGTGATGTAACAAATATGTAACTAGTGTAAAAAAAATAAAAAGAATGTGTATGTGAAATATACATCTATAAATAAGGTTTACACTACAACATATTTATAATTTTTGTAAAATTTATATACATGTGTACAACAAATGTTATAACATTGTTTTTTTATACTATAACAGGTGTATACGTATAAAATAAAATATGAAAAAATGTTTGCAATATACATTAAAAATATGTTAAAAGAACATATAGTAAACATGTGTACTTTTTTACATACAAAACAAAAATTACACTAGGATCAGCTACATATATTACAATACTAGAATGCATCACTTATCTAAGGTACTGAACGGCAAAAGGGTTGCATTTTATAATCCCACTCCAAACTAAACCATCTTGGGGATGGTGCTAACACTAAAGGGGTCATATTTCCTATTCCCACTTCAAACCATCTTGGGGAAGGTGCTGGGCAGTAAATGAGTTAGATTTACTGTTTCCACTCCTTAAACTATCTTGGGTAAAGTGTTATACACGAAAGGCGCCAGATTTAGTAGTGCCACCCGAAACTAAACTGTCTTAGTGAATGTGTTGCACACGAAAGGCGTTATTTTTACGATTGCCATTCTAAGCTAAGCCGTTTTAGGGAAGATGTTGGACATTAAAGGGATTGGATCTACTATTTCCACTTCAAACTAAGGGCCTCATTACGAGTTTGGGGGTCTCTTGGCAAGACCACCATGGTGGCGAACGCCATGTTGGCAGTCACACAGACTGCCGTATTACGAGTTACACAGGCAGAACTGCCTAGACCCTGCTAAAATTTTGACACTGACAGGACTCTGGAGTGCGGGAAGGAGGCGGTTCCACCACCAGCACCTTTAGTCGGTCAAAAATCCTATGAACCAATTATGACCCACAAATCACGAAAGAAGTTCTTCCATGGGGGAAAACCAATAGAGGTGTGAACCACGGCGGCCAACACAGTAATACAGTATACCACATTGGGTACTATGAATTCCACACACCTGACACACATCAACTATTAAACACACCCCACAATCTTTTGCTTCAACAACACCACACACAGCAAGATAGAGGCCACACAAAAATTAGGAACTATAGAACAGGCACCCCTCACCACTCTAAATACCACCCATCCCACACCTGCACATCATACACATCCCACCATTTTTTCTCCACACATCAGATACTACCTGTCATCCACTCACAACACAGCACCCACACCTCGTCACCTGTTTTGACCTTTTCCCGTCCTCCACCACTACCATGTCCCCACAAAAACATCCCCACTTCCCAGGAGATGAGTTGAGGGTCATTATGGACGAAATCATGAGGGTAGAGCCACACCTATTTGGAGCCCAACTCCAACAAACCTCTATTGCCAGGAAAATGGAGATGTGGCAAAAAACAGTCGACATGGTGAATTCTGTAGGCACTATCCACACAGATGGGAGGACATCAGGAAGAGGTGGAACGACCTCAGGGGGAAGGTGTGTTCCATGGCTGCAAAGCACCAGCTGGCGGTCCTCAAGACTGGCGGTGGGCCCCCACCATCTCCCCCAAACCTTCACATCATGGGAGAGGAAGGTATTGGACATCCTGCATCGTGAGGACCTGACAGGAATACCTGGGGGAATGCAGTCTGGTAAGTCACAACACTGAAAATGTCACCCTAAAGTTCTGTCTTGTATGCTCACTGATCACCTTTTGACATCTTAACAGCCAACGCATTTACCACGCCTGTGTCCAAATGTCCAAATACCCCTATCGGGCACGTCAACTAAACTCACCTAGGGGCACAGTGTCTGCGTACTGAATGGGTAGTACATGGACTGACAGCACTACCAACCTCAGCAGGCACTGTTCTATCATTAGGAAAACCATCAAAACACCCGCTACTCATTGGTCCCACTTGTGTGTCACATATATACCCTGTTGACTGTTTTACAACCACTCCCCATTTTCCAATGATACATGGACAGTGGACTTAAAACTCCAAATGTTGTAACAGCCACCCTGATGATTACATCCACCATAATTCAACTTTTCACTGTTTGCACTTTATTATTTGATCCCAATCCTTTAATTTTCCTGTGCACTTAGAAAATAAACACATCTAGACCACATATCATGTTTTAGAGTCATTTTTCATCTATATTGAACAATTAACTGTGAAATGTGTTGCTTACATATGATATTCACATATGTACCAAATCTGTTAAGTCCCATCTCACATGTATTGTTGAAGCTGGGTTAGATGTATGTAAAGGATACAAATGGACACACTCCTATTCCCATTTATTGCACTTTCCTGCACATAGGCTGACAAAATGCCAAAGATCACACTTTAAAATACAGCTTCACAATCTAATGCTTCAGCATAGGTGTGAATAACAAGTACCCTACAGACTAATGAAGTTAGGGACATGTCAGTCTTTGTTTATCCAAATAGGCAAACAGATTGGTTCAATGTGTCATCAGCTAAAGCCTTATCATATACCCACACCATACCTCCCAAATGACCATACCTAATAATACAGACAGAGGGCAGTACAATTGTCCCCAGTCCCGGAACCTTCCACTTTCCATGGTCAGGTATCTGTAGGCATGCTACTCACCTATGTCAGTCTTGACACACGTGCACATTGGCCTGCAATGAGGAAACACAGTGACAGCTACATATGAGTTAAACATTATTATTATCAAACCAATGAGAAGGATGAGGTTATGGATTGCACAGGATAATATGTCAGAGACACAAGACAACATACATGACATCATTGGACCCAGATAACATGAGACACAGGTCTACTGTATGGAACAGAAAACTACCATCCCACTGTCCTGACAGTCTGGGCATGGATCTCAGGTACCACCAATAAGATGGCATACAGTACCTGGATCTAACCATGTACACTTCACAGGTCAGACCTCAAAATCCCACCTGCCTGTGACACAATTCAGAATTGATCACACGAGGATGACCTTGTGAAGAAATCTGCAAAGTAAAATGTAATACAAAATGTATAGGCAAGTAATAGTAATTAAGACCTATAAATACATGTCCTAAATACAATAGTAACATTGATTGTGCAATCACAAACATTAACAAAGGAGATCATCACAAAAGTCACAATTCCATTTACAATTGTGCATGCGCACCTGAGCTATGTATGCTAAACAAATAATGAGCTGTCTGATAGTCCTACAAAGACCCTTCTCAAACATCTCTAAGCCCCCCAATAGCTCACCGAGTCAAGTATTTTACAGAACAACACATACCTACAGTCAGTTGAAGTACTTATTTATGGTATCTGCTCTGATGGCTCCTCTTTCATCCTCACCACCATCATCCTCACTTGGCATTTCTGCATTCGCACCCGCTGGAACTGCTAGCTCCACCTCATCTTGTATATATGGGATAGGACGTCTCAGGGCGAGGTTGTGGAGCATGCAGAAGCCAACAATGATTTGACACACTTTGGCGGGTGAGTAGAGGAGGGCTCCACCAGACTTATCAATGCAACAAAATGTAGCCTTTACGAGCCCAAATGTCCGCTCCGTGACACATCTTGTCCTTCTGTGAGCCTCAATGAAGCAAATTTCCCCTGACGTGGTTGGGTACCTCATTGGTGTCAACAACTAGGGATGGTTTGGCTAGCCAGAATGCCCTCTAAGGAACTGTTACATGTGTGCAAACATAAATCTTGAACATCCTTACATTTGGCAGCAGACATAAGATACTGACACACATCACATATATGACTTACCACACAGACTCCTTGGACATTTATGGAGTGGAAGGTCTTCCTGCTCTGACATATCTGTTCATTGCCATTTGGGAGAACCAATGCTACATGGGTACCATCAGTGGCTTCCACCACTTGTGGGAAGTCTGCCAAAGCATAAAAATCAGCCTTCACATGGGCCAAATCTTAATGTTGTGGAAATCAGATGTAGCTCTCCAGGTGTTTCAACAGTGCTTAGAGGACATCCTTCAAGACCAAATTGAACATAGGCTGTGACATCCCTGCAGTTAGGGCCATGGTATTTAGAAAGGTCCTGTGGTCAGGAGGTGCAGCACTGACATGACTTCTATAATGAATGGAATGCTATTGGGATGACGAATGGCAGGCATCATATCTGGCTCCAACTGACGACAGAAATCCATGATTGTCTGCCTATCCAGGCAGTAGATCTGAATGACATGCCAATCCTCCATGGTCTGCAGATCTGCATGTGGACAGCTTGACTGACCCTTCTCATTGCACGGTAATTAGATGAAGAAGGTATCGTTTCTTACCTGTACCTCCAGTTCTCTCGTAGGAGTATTTCCATGATAGTCATAAGCGTTGAATATTCCCCGCCTGCCTGCGGGAACCCAGAGCACTTTATCCAACATAACTTCTTCTTAAGTGTCCATGTTCGCCTTACTTCAGAAAGGCCTGCCAAGTCCCTTAAGAATGTTCCCATGCAGCCTATAGGAAGGGCTACTTTGTTCAAACTTCTTCATTCTGATTGGCCTGGAAGCAAATGCATTAAATTGCTTTACAAATGAATATAATTTTCCAGAAGAATTCCTTCCCAAACCTCTTTATATCAGAAAAAACCCCTATGAAGGAGTGCAGAGCAGTGTAGCCCATAGGCTGGCATTAGTAATGAAGAAAAAAGGATACTGTGCCTTAAAGAACAGCTAGTCCTCCAGTATCCCATCATGCTTAGAGAAAGGCAGTTACCTCAGTTCTTTTTGCAGGTAGTTATTAGCTGACAGTAAATATTAATCCAATACAGCCATCTATCTGCTCCTCCGGGGAGGTGGGAGGGTTGCTCATGACTATCATGGAAATACCCCTACGAGAGAACTGGAGTTACAGGTAAGAAACTATACCTTCTCTCGTAGGGGATTTCCATGGATAGTCATAAGCGTTGAATAGAATAGCAAGCTCATCCCATATACCGCGGTGGAGCAGATATAGTTATCAGGGAGTATTCTCTCAAGCAAAGAGACAGGCACGGGTTACTTGCTACTTAAAATTTAAGGCTTATCATGGCCATTACTTGCCAGTACTATTTGACTTCTCCTAAAGACTCATGACTACCAGCAGTTTGATACATGCACCTTGCGTGTTTATATATACGTTGTATACATCTGAAGCCTTGACAAAGTCTTGAAGACGAAACACGTGTTGGCTGTTTTGCTGTATGGACTTATTGTTACATTTGAATATCCTATTGTAACTCTGACCATTGATCACCATCTGGCTGCTCCGGACACATGGTCATTTTGTACAACGCAGTCTTTGTGATTGGGATTTCTACTTTCTACCTGCATCTATAATAAATTCCTACACATCATCTTCCAAGAATGGACTTTCAATTAATTCTTGAACATTTTCAGGATCTATGATACTGGTGTGCCCTGGCCACTCTTCTTTCAATATATAGGCAACCACCCACTCCTCAGTGTGTGGCCCTTCGACACCTGTGGTGGCAGGTGTTTGGGCCAGCCCGGCACCCAACACCATATTGTTCTAATTATGACTTTGCTCTGATCTTACAGTTGATATACTCTTTGCAGATGTGCAAGCACCTTTTGGCATTCGCCACCTTCTTCGCCTGACAGGTTCCTAAGAGAAGCCTGTCCTACTTGAGCATCTGCCCTAGCAATAGAGTTGAGGCAATAGTGTTTAGTAAAGGTGTGAACCGATCTCCAAGTAGCAGCTTTACAAATTTCTGCTAATGGAACATTCTGCAATAGAGCAGTCGTTGCCGACTTGCCTCTGGTGGAATGTGCTTTTGGTTTACCCTGTAGGGTTTTCTTAGCTAGTTGATAGCAAAATAAAATACAGGAGACTATCCATCTCAATATCGATTACTTGGAGGTGGCTAGGCCGGTACGGACCGTACAATAATTAACAAACAGTTATGAAGTTCTCCGCCGACTATTGGTCTTATCTAGATAGAATTTCAACACCCTCTTAACATCTAGAGAATGGAGAGCTCTCTCAGCTGGAATGGAAGGGTTTGGAAAGAAAGTAGGTAGGGAAATCGCTTGGTTAACATGGAAGTCAGATATAACCTTGGGTAGAAATTTAGGATGTGTCCGTAGGACTACTTTAGAGGAATGAAACACTGTGTAGGGTTCATGGGTACAGAGGGCCTGGATTTCGCTAACCCTTCGTGTTGAAGTGATTGCCACTAGAAAGGCCATCTTCCAAGTGAGGTGTTGGAGGGATGCCTTGTGTATTGGTTCGAATGGATGTTGCATTAGACGTAAAAGGACCACGTTAAGTTCCCATGGTGGAAACGGGTGCCTAACTGGAGGAAAGACCTTCTTTAACCCCTCTAGGAAATCTTTGATAACCGGAATTCTAAAGAAAGAGGTTTGCGAAGGAGATTTCCTATAAGCAGTTAAAGCTGCCAAACGAACTTTTATTGAAGAAAGTTGGAGGCCAGATCGTGTCAATTGTAACAAGTAAGGGAGAATGACATCTTCTTTTCCAGATGTAGGGTCTATCCCCTTAGAGGAACATCAGATGCAGAATCTTTTCCACTTGAAGGAGTATGCCGAACGAGTGGATGGCCTCTTCGCCTCTTTTAAGATGTCCATACAGTCCTGTGGAAGGTTTAGATGACCATACTGGACTAACTCAGGAGCCATGCTGCCAAATTCAATGAGGAGAGATTGGGATGTCTCATTTGTCCTCCGAAGTTCGTCAGGAGGTCCGGTCTGCAAGGTAGCCTGAGATGTGGCAGGAGTGATCGGTGAAGGAGATCTGGGAACTACCACTGTCTCTGCCACTCTGGTGCAATGAGGATCATCGTGGCTGATGTCATTGAGAGCTTGAGGAGGACTGCTGGAATCAGGGGAATTGGTGGAAAGGCGTACAGAAATTTGTTGGACCAGTCTATCCACAGAGAATTCCCCAGTGACTCTGGGTGGTAAAACCTGGTGGCGAAGTTGCAGCATTTCCTGTTTTCTTCTGTGGCGAAGAGGTCGATAGAAGGTGTGCCCCACAAACGGAAAATGTCTCGAGTGACATCTTCATTGAGTACCCACTCGTGATTCTCTTCTAGAACTCTGCTGAGGACATCCGCTTGCATATTCTGAACCCCTGAAAGGTGGGTTGCCACTATGCTCAATTTCCTGGCTAGGAGCCAGTGTCATATTGTCTGGGACTCTTGAGACAATACTCTGGATCTGGTGCCCCCTTGCTTGTTCAGATAGAACATAGTGGTGGTATTGTCTGTCTGTACCAGCAAGTTGCCTGTGGTAATTGAGGGTAGAAATGCCTTGAGAGCTAAGTGTACCGCCCGTAGCTCTAGGAGATTGATGTGTTACAATGATTCCTTGTGAGACCATCGACCTTGTATTTGCAGGTGATCCATATGAGCTCCCCATCCGAGGAGAGAGGCATCTGTCACAATAGTCTGCGTTGGAGGCTGTGCCCGGAATGGCATCCCTTTTAGGAGATTGGCTGGAGAGCACCACCAAGTTAGAGATCTGATTGCATGGGTGGACAGACGAATTCGGTCTTCCCAGTTCCCCGCCAATTTATTCCATTGGTCCTCCTGGCATTCCTGTAGCGGTCGCATGTGGAGGCGAGCGTTGGGTGTCAGAAAGAGGCAGGATGTCATGGAACCGAGAAGTGAGGAGACTGTTCGCACTGTTGGGTGACGCATCGATCGGACAGCCCGACACTTCCGGAGAATGGATAATCGTCGTTCCTCCGAAGGACACACTTTTGCCTGCAGTGTGTCTATGGTAGCTCCTAAGTAGTGTACCTTTTGGACAGGAACTGTCGTTGACTTGTGAAAGTTGACATGAAGTCCTAGCCGATACAGGAGCTCGCAGGTCATCTGGAAATGCAGTTTGGCTTCTGCATAAGTGGATGCTTTGATTAACCAGTCATCCAGATACGGGTATATGAAAATTCGATTTTTCCTGAGATGAGCAGCCACCACTGCCATGCACTTGGAAAAGGTTCTGGGTGCAGACTTGAGACCGAATGGTAGGACTGTATTGGAAGTGATCTTGACCCACCACAAACCTTAGGAATTTCAGATGCTTCTTCGCAATGGGGATGTGGAAATACGCAACGTGCAGATCCACTGAGCAAAGCCAGTCTCCTTGTTGAATCTGACGATATATCTGGTGTAAGGATAGCATCCTGAACTTTTCCTTTCAGATCCATTTGTTGACAATCTTGAGGACTAGAATGGGTCTGAGTTTGTTCTTGTCTTTCTTTGGGATGAAAAATTATTTGGAGTAAATGCCCTTCCCCCGTTGGTTGAGGGGAACCAATTCCACTGCTCTCTTTTCGGGGAGGATGGAAACTTCCGCCTTTAAGAGGTTGAGGTGTGCAGTTGAGGGTTTTGGCAGAATGGCCGGAGGCAGTGTGGAAAACCTGCAAGTCCTGAATCAAGGAGGCAGGCATCTGGACAGTGTCTTTTGGTTGAGGCGGAGGTTCATAATAGCGTCCCTGATGAGAGTAATAAGGCTTGTATTGATCGTACTCATCATCATCATCCTTCTCGTCCTGATACTTGACGTGCAACTGGGATGGGTTGTGTGCTTTCCCAAATGGGCCCTCATCTGACTCCTCCCAGTCCAGCAGATGACTAGGCAGCAAGGTTGTCACCTTACTTGGTGAAGTATCCTGAGGATATATTGCAGACCTGGACATTGCTTTGATCTTAATTGTAGTGCGAAGAAATAGGAATAACATCCATTTGACTCACAGCTACCATTGGCATCGTCTATGGTGTCGGCAAAGATGGTACCGTCGAAGGAACTGATGTTGTAGACGATTTTTCTATCAACGGCGGTCTAGTCGACGGTGTCCTCGGCGACAGTGATGTAGCTGACGGAGCTCTCGTCGACGTGTTGCAGTCAATGGGATTTTCATAGACGATGTCATCAACGGCGATGTTCTCGTCGACGATGGAGTCAATGTTATCTTGAGCGACAAAGTCTTTTCTGGAGCCTTCGCCAACGGTGGTTTAATGGAAGGAATAGGAGCCTTTACCACGGACGTCGACGACAGTCTCCTCGATGAGGAGGTGGAGAGGATAGATGTGAAAACCGTGATCGTCGTCACTATCGCCGACGGTGGTGTCGTCGTCGACTTGATCTTGATAGACACCTTTCCAGAGGTAGAAGGCTCAGATGAAGGAGGACGGTGTGATGACTCCTTCTTTTAACGAGGAGAGGATGGCTCAGATGAAATTGAGCCCTGCATGCCTTTTCCACCTTCTTTATGATGCATTTTTTGGCGCTTTCTGGATCATTCGGCCTGACCCAGGTCCTCAGATCTGGACCTTATGTGGCCTTTCTGACTCACTCTCCTCACCTTAAGTACAGGATTTTGCCTGTAACCATGTTAAAAGTCTACGCTCACGGTCCCTGAGAGTTTTTGCAGGGAAAGTGCTGCATATTTTGCAGTCTTTCACCTAGTGTTCTGGATACAAGCAGAATAAGCAGTTTCTGTGTGGGTCATCCACATGCAGCCTTTTCTTGCCACAGGTCTTAGAAGGGCAGAAAAGGCCTTTCCTAGAAGAATCTGACATCTTTTTGAGGTTTTCTGAGAGAAAATCTTCTGAAGAAGTAGAAAACTGAGCAGAGCTCAGGGAGACTCCCTTCACACGATGTGCGGTAGAAAATCTGAGGGGAAGAGCCTCTCTGGAGAGTATTCTAGAGGGTGCTGGTGCCTGATTGGCCAGCAACCAGGTTTGGGCCCTTTTCACAAAAGGATAGAGATAGGCTATATGAATCATTTGGGTTAACATTATAGCCTATGGAATTTTTTTTGGTGCGTATTGCTTTTCATGTACAGTGGGACTCCCACTTCGACGACGGGGATGATACACGCATGTGAATTTATAAACGATCCAATACTGGATAATCATACTTAGCGGTGTTGGTGGATTTTTCATTACTATTTTAGAAATGCCACTTTTAGAAAGTGGGCATTTCTCTATGCTTGTAACTCTAGTGATTTGCAGCCTGACTCCAATCCACGTCTAGGGTAGAGTGTCAGCTGGGCTTTCTGCATACTTTCCAGACAGCCATCACAGAGGGAGGGTGGAAGTGAAAGGATTACATCTGCATACTGAATGGTCTTCCTGGGCTGGGAGAGAGGGAGGTTGGGCGCACTTACATTTGTATAGGTTGTGTCGTGCTCTCACATAAAGTGCTTTTTACCCGCTACTGATGTCTGTAGCCAGAGCTAGGTTTGAAAGGGGGTGTTGTGCACTTCTAAGCTTCCTTTGAATTGTCCCCTAGAGCAAAGATATTTTGAGTGTAAGTACAGGGGAAGTAGCCCCATGTTTTTAGACACTGCATGGAACTTGTATCCAGACGTTGCTGGCTCTACAAACTGCACACTACCAAGGGAATATTTTGCAGCCAGGAGGGACCTCCACTTGGACTGCCTGCCTTCTTGGACTGGTCTCTTGCCGACTGATTGTTGGGCTGCAGAAGGGACTGTCACTTTGCACTTGTTGCCTTATGTGCTGGCCTGCTGCATGCCCTTTACTTGTGCCCCAGTGCTCTCCAGGTGAATGTTGGCTGTTGCTACATCAGATCATTGTGAGCTCTACAGCTTTTCACTTCTCCTGGACAAGATCAGCATGTGTTGAGCGTTTCCCCCTTTTGGCCAAAGAGGTGTCAAGAAGCACATGTGGAGCACTTCCTACCTTCAAAGATCAGTGCATGTGTTCTCTCTCCCCCAGGGGTCCCAGTGTATGGCAACTGGAAAAGCAGGTCCTACGAAGTACCGCATATGGAGCGCTTGGTTTTGTCTGCCCTGAGGGTGTGGGCTGCAGCCAGGGGATCTTGTGGCCCAGTGTGTGGCAGGTGCTCATCCCCCAATTAGTGCAGCCTGTAAGGCAGGCCAGCACAGCCCCTCTTGCGGGAGCTACCATTCCGAAGATGTGTCACCTGGACAACACGGGTGAGTCCGCCTACATCGGGCTGGCTGACCCCACCTTCCTGGAAGCAAGCGTTCTGTACGCAGGTCCCCGCTCCTCAGACCTGCCACCTTTGTTAGGAGAGGACATACTGAGCTCGGCCCAGTTGCCTCCTTTTGCCCCCAAGGTACTGTGGAGCTCACGGGGACTTGCAGGGGTGACACTGCCGTCCTGCATTCCTTCCCAGGTGCCCCGGTCTCCCAGAGTTTGGGGCTGAGGTTCACTGTATGGCAGCTGCCCCACAAACTTGCGAGCAGCCACCTTTGCCTTCCCAACATGGGGGGGGGTGGACCCAGCGAGGTCTCCCCGCTTTTATCTTCAGTATGTGGGCCCCCTCCCACATGACTATACCTTGGGGCCTTGGAGGCCCAGATTAGTTGAATGCAGCAGCAGGACAGGAGGGTAATCCTCAACAGAGGTCCTGATCTTGCAGATTCTGGCTTGGAGTACCATATTCACTGTTGTGGGTGAGCTGGTGTTCCTGTAACCTACGGCTGGTGCTCACATTACTGCATAGCCTATAATAGAAGTGCAGATGCACTGTATCTATGTGTGTAAAATTCAGATATCGCTAGTCACATGTGGAGACCATAGTGATTAATTATGTATGATAGTGCTTTGGTCATTCATGTGTTTTCGCTCCCTAATCTTACTGATGCATTTTATCATCTGATAATATAGTGTATACCGTTTTTGTCTTCTCAGGATAGCGAGCATATTTCAGGATCAGCCTTGTATACACAAGGAGGGTGTTTTTCATGACATATGCCACTTATAAGTTTTATCTTATTGCACTAACTGTGATGGTCTGATAATTGCTTGGTGAGCACAATAATTTATGATTCATGCCATGTTTGGTCTAAGATTTATATAGAATACAGCATATTTTTATATAACATTGTGTGGAGTCTCTTTTGTGGTGTATTCATTGTGTCACTGGTGTGTGTGTGTGTTGTGCAAATGCTTCACACAGTTCCTCTGAGGATAAGCCTGACTGCTCTGTGCCAAGCTACCAGGGGGTGAGCACAGATTATCTATGGTCTGTAACTGACTGTCCCTGACTAGAGTGGTCTGTTATGCCTGGCTGAGGTGCATGTGCAAGCCAACCAGAAAGCTCATTTTTAACAGCTGCTGTCTGCCACACTCAGAGACAGTGGTTTATGCCATTTTAGGGCAGGGAGTCAGCTACAGGGATACAACAAACAGCACAATTGTTTATCATAGCAGGTGAGTTACAAATAACATGCATTGCATGCCTCCTCAAATTTCACATTAAAACTGATTCAAAAAAGTGTGAACAGCTGGAGGGGTCTGGACCAGAAGTCTTGCACCCTCTTACGCTGAGCTAAAAGATGTTCCACTCTCTACGAGTTGTATGGTGACTCTTTGAGCTAAGCCTCATACTTTTCTAACTCATTACAGACTTCAAGGTTTGGATGTTGGTTATAACTGAACAATTAAATCACTAGGCATGCTTTAAGAAGTGGTACTGGGTTTTTCATTTAGGGCAAAGATAAGCTTGCTTTGTTATTCCTCACCAGTAATGACTGGAGCGACGACAAGAGACACAGAGGTAATATCATGGCTTTTGCAAATATTTGTCATTAGTTCCAGTCATTGCGAGCCACTCAACCTCCCCTCGATTACAACCTTATTCTAAGTCTGTCATGCAGGATGCTGGGAATACCAGTTTTTTGAAAGCACCCAGTTAGTTGGGTAAGCCTTTCTGTTTCAGCATTTACTTGCCTTTTCTGTCTCAATGAGGTGGGATTCACTATGCTAGTAATGACTGGTATCAGGAAGAATGGGACTAAAAGTATTTAACATTATCTGTAATTTAAATGGGACATTCTTATCTCATCAACAAGTATGTGAAGTAGTTCTACATCCATACTCTCCAAATGTTTTGCAAATAAGGTAAAATTAAGGACAGGTCCTCAATTTGAAGATTTTTCAAATGTTGGGATGGTTTCTTCTATGAACGAGAAATCAACACACAGGCACCTTATTGTTATATCTTCAGTCATTTCAATTTCAAGCAACAAGATGGCAGGTATCCCAAGCAAGTTGTGACTATTAAGAAACCCTATGCCTTTAAGCAGTAAAAGGTTATTTGCTCATGCTGTGTTGCGTGTCAGTCCTTTAGACAGACGGCAGCTCAGGTGCAAGTCACAATTAGACCGAGTAGTTAACCGTGTAGGCTTAATCACAGTTTGGAAACAACAGAGCTGCCCAAGATTTGAGAGGGCCTTGTTAGATTGTTTCTCTACGCCATCGTCATGATGTCGCCGAAAAAATGAGGGCTGGGTTCACTTTCTGTTCCGAATTACTATGAAAACATTATGAAAGCATTGCTCTGCCAAGAAAAGGAAAATTGCTATTGTTATTGCTTCCTCCTAGTGACAGATCAAGGAAACACCAATGCTCTTGCAACTTGTAAATATTATCAAGCCACCTGGGGGTTATTTTATTGTCTGATTCTTTAGGCAGCAAGACGCCACTTTCTTGCAGACAGACCTCCTGTTGATACAATAAATTGCATTGTGAACAATACCACACTTTCGATGCACAATCGGATATAGAGTTCATCCAAGGGCTTTTCCGCGGCTTCTGAAAGCAAGAGATAGATTGTGTATACAATTAAAGTGGTAGTGGGGGTCGACTTTATTTCTCTTCTGTAACCTGTGCAAATGAAACAGGATACTGACACCGCAAAATATATTGTTTTTATCGTTGCGTCAGGTTGAAGGAGTTGTCTTATATTTTTCTGCAGCGCTATTTATATTTGTCTAGGTCCTTCCAACAAACCTTTCTTCAGTCACGTCCTCAGAATTTGCTGCTGCCTACCTGTCTCCATTACCCAAATCTGCTCCTGTATTCGCATACTCTTAAGCTGTCCACTTCGGCAGGCTACACAGTCAAGAGTCACGTTCCCAGAATCTAATGCCGCCTTTGCGGCTCCACTGCCAATCATGTCCTAGGAGCCTGCTGTTCTCTGAGTGCAGCTACCTACAGTATCTGCATGTCCCAGTTAAATAGTCACGTCATCTTCGTCACCTACCTGCCTCTCTGACTCACTTGTGTGTCACATAACCTATGAACCGCTAATACAAGGAGGTCAAAAGGAAAAGAGGAATGAATGAGCTGTTTATCTTTGCATCCTCCCCATCACGTTCTAAACCAGAAAAAGTAAATAAAAATCAAGAAAACAGCTCCACACAGTGGAAAATACCCAAGCTCGGAGGGCCTTAAGTCCTGTACGGCACAACACATGGAACGGACAAGTGAAGTACAAAACATTTCCAAAAAACGGCCTCACACACCACCCTGGGTATCATGCCTCATCATTAGCCATCCTTGCTCGCCAAAGAATCCTTTAAAGGGGGCAGGCTCCCGGTACTGGCAGGAAGCACTTATGGATAAAGAGTAAGAAATGGGATTCGGAAGCAAACAAATAGCTCTAAAGCCTAGAGGTTTTTCTCTCTGTGTGCGGGGGTAATTCCATATTTTCCTTGCCGGTATCTGTCATGCCTTGCATAGCTCATATTTCTAAGGGAAAAGAGTGATGTGACGGTTGCCTCTGCCTCAATAGGGCAGGACAAACATTACTTTGACATGGTGGACCTTGGCATATGGGCTGCCAGGTCAGAGGTTTATACAGGCAGAGTTAGTAAAGGTTCTACTTGTGTAAGCAGAGAGCTCCCCTTAACTGTACATTTGGCAGGGTTACGGGGAGTTTGAGGTAGACGGAGCACCTCCAATTTATGGTAGTGCACCCACTCTGTCAAATTCAGAAGGCGCGATTCAGAAAGGTACCTACAACTGGTAAAGTTACCAGTGTAGTATCTCGCCGCTTGTGGCGGAATCTCCACAGTGAGCAATGCAGTGCAGAGACTCTGCCCGGAGTGTGGAGATTCCACTACGAGAGCAAAGACTCCACACTCACAGAAAGTGATAGAAAAAAAATCGTAAAGTGCCAACTGGTAGAATACAGCATTGGAGACAGTAACAAAAAAATAACAAAAATTAGACTTGGTAACATATTACACAATGAAAACGGTTAATGAAACTATATTATGGAGAATAGTGTTTACAACATAGTTATTGCAGTCCATTCCAAAGCAATGTTCAATCCTTTAGATACACTGTTAACTTTCCATACCCAGTTATTTTCACAGATTGACAATGGGCATTCTGGATTATCATTCCTGGGGCTAGGTTTTACAACTAGCTGGCCATCGTAATGTTTCCCCTACACACTCCCAGTAATGTAGGTTGGCAGTTCCACCTGAAGAAGAGTTGATAGGTCTCATATTATTCTGCAGATCACATAGCCCCAGGTCAATTAGGGATATTTTAACATAGCTTAGCCAGAATAACTTGTGGCCCCTGGACTAGACAAAATGTCTCAAAGACAAATCCTCTGTGATTCCAATTCCTCTACTGACCAGAGCTGTAGCTGGTACAGGGTTGGCTTCAGCTTAATTGAGGCACATGTAGGTTTTAAATAGAAATTCATTCAGTCCGGTGGGACAAGTGTAGTGCTTTTTGGTAGTCTGAGCACAGACCTCACAAATTAATTTTCAGCCATTCCAAGGGAGTCTGAATTACTGTTGCCCCACAGTACAGAGCCAAAGGTGATCCAGGCCTCAGACTGTGCTCTTTAAATCTCAAGAGCAGGAGAGATCGGGCAGGAAGCTGTTTTGTCTGCAAATCTAGTTGTGGCTGCAGCTCTGTGATTCAGCAGTTGAGTGCTGTTGATGACATGGTTTGTCCAGCTACCAGAGCTCCATAGATGAACCCCTACATATTCAAATTCAAACAGAGTCTCTAGAGTCGTTTCATCCAGCTGAACAGTTCCTCTAAAATGCTTGTAGGGTTTGAGAAATATGAACTTTGTTTTATTTGAGTTCACCAGTAGACCATGGATTAAACAGAATTAATAAACATTTATAGGAGGGTTTAAAGCCCTTTCGGGGTTTTCAACACCAAAAGGGTATCAGCAGCAAACAAGAGGTCACCTAAGAAAGGGGAATCATGTTCATGTTCAGAAAGGTATTTGACACACCCGTTGATGAATAGAACAGTGGAGGGACAATCCTGCATCCTTGCTGTACACCTTTCTTGACGGATATTGCATCAGTAAGGTCTCTAGTCAGACTCCAGCAAATTTGGGCAATATTGCTATCATGCTGATGAATGACTACATCCAGAAGTGAAAAAGGTAACCTCATTTTCTTTAAGATCTCCCAGAGTTTCTCCATGATTCGAATCAGGTATTGAAGAAGGAATGGTTTCTTACCTGTAACTCCAGTTCTCTCATAGAGGTATTTCCATGATAGTCATAAGCACTGAATAGTTCCGCGCGCCTGCGGGGACCCCGGAGCACTGATGTGAAGTATATTCTTAAGTGCAAATACCAGTCCTTTGAAAAAAGGTTTGTCAAAAAACACTTAAGAATAACACTGTGCAGCCTATGCGAACAGCTACACAGGCCAAATTGTTGAAAAGAAAACAGTTGTAGTGTCACGTTCAAACACCTATTTATTCTAGAAATGTAATAACAAATACATTCTCATACTTTATTTACACCTCTCATGAGAATAAAACAATGCAGGGCAGTGTAGCCCATAGGCTGCCATTATACAGAATGTAAATAGAGCTGTGCCTTTAAGAAAGTAAAGTCTTCCTGTATCCCATCATGCACAGCAAAAGGCAGTTGCTCCAGTTCTTTTTGAAGGCTTGTAACCTGACATGAAGGAACAAAACATTCGTTGGAGTACCAACATCAATATTATTTATGGCAACCTTTTCTATGTCAACTCCACCGGGGAGGAGGGAGGGTTGCATATGACTATCATGGAAATACCCCTACGAGAGAACTGGAGTTACAGGTAAGAAACCATTCCTTCTCTCGTAGGGGATTTCCATGTATAGTCATAAGCACTGACTAGACTAGCAAGCCCATCCCCATAACCGAGGTGGAGTAGACAGAAGAATACTGACAAAAAACATGAGTCATGCAAATAAATTCTTAAGCAAGGCCTGTCCAACCTGCGCATCTGCCCTAGCGTCTGTATCAAGGCAGTAATGCTGAGTAAAGGTATGGACCGACTTCCAAGTGGCAGCCTTGCATATTTCTGCCAAAGGGATATTTCTCATCAAGGCTGTAGTAGCTGCCTTCCCTCTAGTAGAGTGGGCTTTTGGCCTACCACCAAGGGACTTGTTCGCTAACTGATAACATAACATTATACATGAAACAATCCACCTGGATAATGATTGCTTAGACGTGCCCAACCCTGTTCTAACTGGGCCATAGTTAACAAAGAGCTGTTGTGATTTACGTAAGCATTTTGTCCTGTCCAAGTAAAATTTCAAAACCCTCTTTACATCCAGAGAGTGCAGAGTTCTCTCAGCAGGAGTAGTTGGATTTTGAAAGAAAGTTGGTAATGAAATGGTTTGGTTCACATGAAAGTCGGAGACGACTTTTGGTAAAAATTTTGGATGAGTCCTCATTACCACTTTCGCAGAATGAAAAGCCGTGTAGGGCTCTTGAGTGCAAAGGGCCTGGATTTCGCTGACCCTACGCGCTGAAGTGATTGCCACCAGAAAAACAGTTTTCCATGTGAGATGTTGAAGTGATGCCTTATGTATTGGCTCGAATGGAGGTAGCATCAGACGCGATAGGACAACATTCAGTTCCCATGGAGGAGAGGGCCTCCTAATGGGAATGAAAGACCTTTTTTAAACCTTCCAGGAAATCCTTAATAATTGGAATCCGAAAAAAGGAAGTTTGTGAGGGGCTCTTTCTGTATGCCGTTATAGCCGCCAAGTGTACCTTTATTGATGACAATTGTAAGCCCGATTTTGCCAAACTTAGCAAGTATGGCAGGATAGATTCCTCTCCACAGGATATCGGGTCAATGTTGTTGCCCAAACACCACACACAGAATCTTTTCCACTTGCTTGCATAAGCCGATCGTGTGGAAGGGCGCTTTGCTTCTTTCAGGATTTCCATACAGTCCTGAGGTAGGTTCAAGTGTCCATATTGCACTAGCTCAGGAGCCATGCTGCCAAACTCAACGATGAGAGGTTGGGATGAGATATCTGCCCTCTGAACTTTTTGAGCAGGTCCGGACGATGAGGCAGCCTGATGTGTGGTTTGAGTGACCGGTGAAGAAGGTCTGGAAACCACCATTGGCGTGGCCATTCCGGAGCAATTAGGATAATTTTGGACTGAGCATTGGATAACTTCTGGAGGACTGCCGGAATCAGGGGAAGCGGTGGAAAGGCGTAAAGAAATGCTCCTGACCAGCTTATCCACAGGGCATTCCCCAGTGTCCCTGGATGGTAATATCTGGAGGCGAAGTTTTGGCATTTTTTGTTTTCTGGGGTTGCGAATAGGTCTATAGAGGGGGTACCCCATAGTGCGAAAATGGAACGAACAACGTCGTCGTGTAACACCCATTCGTGGTTCTCGTCCATTACGCGGCTGAGAGCATCCGCTTGAACATTCTGGTTGCCAGGCAGGTGAGTTGCCACTAGCGACAGGTTCCTGGCTAGAAGCCAATGCCAGATTGTCTGAGCCTCTCTGGATAAAATCCTGGACCTGGTGCCTCCTTGTTTGTTTACGTAATACATAGTGGCCATGTTGTCCGTCTGGAGAAGGAGAGTTTCCGCTTTCAGAGATGGAAGGAAGGCTTTGAGCGCAAGGTGGACTGCGCGAAGCTCCAGCAGGTTGATATGATAGAGACTCTCTCTCTGTGACCACTTGCCTTGGACTCGAAGATGATCCATGTGCACTCCCCATCCGAGCAGCGACGCGTCTGTTACGATGGTTTGAGCTGGAGGCTGTTGTTGGAAAGGAATCCCCACCAGGAGATTGTTGGGTGAACACCACCACTTGAGGGACTGTAGGGCGTGGGGAGAAAGGAGGACTTTGCTCTCCCAATCATCCATCAGTTGACACCATTGATCCTCCAGGTCTTCTTGTAAGGGTCTCATATGGAGGCGAGCATTGGGAACGAGATGGATACAAGACGCCATCGAGCCCAGTAGAGAGGCTATTACTCTTGCAGTGGTCTGTGGAGTTCTCTGTAGTTGTTTGCACTTTTGGAGAATCGATAATCGTCGTTCCTCCGAAGGAAACACCTTTCCTAGATTGGTATCTATAATGGCCCCTAAGTAATGCAACCTCTGAACAGGTGTTGCTGTGGACTTCAGGAGATTGACTTGAAGACCGAGATTCTGTAACAGCTGTAGAGTCCATTTGAAATGTTGTTGTGCCTCTAGATAACTGGAGGCCTTTATGAGCCAATCGTCTAGATAGGGGTAGACAAATATTCGATGTTTCCTCAAGTGGGCTGCTACCACCACCATGCATTTGGAAAAGGTTCTCGGCGCTGATTTGAGGCCGAAGGGTAGAACCGCAAATTGGTAATGACGTTTTCCGACGGTGAACCTTAGGAATTTTCGAAGTTTCTTGGTCACCGGAATATGAAAATAAGCGTCGCAAAGGTCTATCGCACAGAGCCAGTCGCCCTGACGAAGATGTGGGTAAATTTGGTGCAAGGATAGCATCCTGAATTTCTCTTTGCGAATCCACTTGTTTGCTGTCCTTAGATCTAGAATGGGACGAAACTCTTGCTTGTCCTTTTTTGGCACAAGAAAATACCTTGAATAAATCCCTTTCCCTTGCTGGCTGATCGGGACGGGTTCTATAGCTCTTTTTTGTAATAGAATAGTGACTTCTAACTGAAGAGCTTCGAGGTGGTGGCTGGCTGGTTTGGGTGGAATAGATGGTGGAGGACTGGTGAATCTGAGAGCGTAACCATGTCGCACAATATTCAATACCCAGGCGTCTGATGTGATGTGTAGCCACTCGTCCAGAAGATTTGAGATACTTCCCCCTGCCGGAGTGGATAACGGAGGAGGGGGAAGCGAAGATTCAGGGCTTAGACGCGGGAGCCTGTCGAGTTGCCTGAGTTTGTGGTGTTGAACGACCCCTTGTCGACTTTCTTTGTGTGGAGAAGGCCCTTTGATGCTGCTGCTGGGGGCGTGAAGACATCCAGTGTGGTGTCTGATACCTGTGGGTGAAAAGTCTTCGCTGATATGGACGGAATAATTTCCGTTGTTCTTTCGGGCGTTCCATGCCTACCGCTTTTAGAGTGTCTAGCTCAGACTTCATCCTGGCCATCTCGTCATCGGCATGAGAGCCGAACAAAGTGGAGCCTGAGAAAGGTAAATTCTGTATCCTCTGCTGTGCTTCTGGTTTGAGAGATGTTAATCGCAACCATGCATGTCTTCTTAGCGCTACTCCGTGAGCGTAGTTATGTGCAGACAGCACCGAAGAATCAGCAGCAGCGCTTATTATCTGGTTAGAAACCATGGCTCCCTCACCCACGACCTCCAGGAAATCTTCCCTTTTGTTCTTAGGAAGATGCTCCGCAAACTGCAATATAGAGTCCCAGAGGGCCCGATCGTATCTCTCTAATAAAGCAGTGGCGCTGGCTGCTTTCATTGTGATGGCTGCGGTAGAGCATACTTTTCGGCCTGCAGCATCGATCTTTCTGCTCTCTTTATCCGGAGGTGAGGAGGAAGACGGTGATGTAGAGTGCAACTTTTTTGCCGCTACTATAACCACCGAGTCCGGCACTGGGTCCGACCTCAAGAATAGAGGATCTTGTTCCGATGGACGATACTTCTTAATAAGTCTGGAAGGAGCAGATTTCGTTGTGGCCGGTGTCAGAAAAATATCCATTGCCGGTTCAATAAGACCCGGAACCAGTGGAAGCAAAGGTCTCGAAGATGTCCTCTAGTGCAACGTCTCGAAGATTACTGATGTCGATGGAGCAGGTACCGCCAGTGGAATATTCAGTTTGGTCGCCCCTCGCACTAAGACCTCTTGGAATGTATTCACGTCGTCTATCGGGGACACTCTCGGGGACGGTGAGTCCGATAGGGTTGGAGAGTAGTCCCTTGTAGACGAAGAAGATTGTCTATGACGTGAATGCGGAGATCTCTGCTGTGACTCATGATGATGGTGCAGAGAGGAAGACGAACGTCTAGATGAATGTCTAGAATGCCTTATGGATCGCGTTGGAGTCCTCGGAACAGACTCTGAAGGAGGAGCCGCAAGAGGAGCCGTAGGTGTTACTGGTGTCTGCGGCAACGGCGACTGTTGAGGAGAGAGCTGTGGAGACGCTGGAAGCAGGATGAGTGAGGCCGAGGATTCTGAAGTGGTATAAACCCTTCTAGGTCTCTTTGATTGTCGCCTCGACGTCGACACACTCCTCGACGTCGAAGTGCGGTGACGGCGGGTGCCTCTTGACGTCGATTCCTCTCGCCGTTGAGAAGCTCTCGATGACAACCCTCAACGTCGATGTGGTGACGGCGAACGTCTCCGACGGCGAGCACTCTCTCTCGACGCCGATCGCCCTCGCCGTGTCGAAGGCGAACCGGACTCAGATCTCCTTGACGTGGATCGTCCTCGCCGCGTCGACGGCGACCCAGATCCTCTCGACGGCGAAATGGCTGTCGACAGCGAACGATGCTTCTTCCTCGCCGGTGAACCAGTCCTCGACGGCGAGCATGTTGGCGCCGTTCCCGGTCTCGACGTCGACGCCCTCGACGTCGTCGGAGACCTGTGCCGTTTTTGAGCAGGTCTGGTAGGAGTTGCAGAGGAAACAGGGTGAGCCCTGGTAGAAGACTGACCTTCTCCTCGCTCTGTGGCAGAATGACCACTTTTTCTCCTGTCCTCTCTTGCCTGAAGTCGGATTTTCTCCCTATCACGAAGAGTTCTTCTGGAGAAAGTTTTACAGATGTCACACGATTCAGGTTTGTGGCTGGATGGAAGGCAAATTATACAGACTCGATGTGGGTCTGTTTTAGCCTTTTTTCTGCCACAAGAAGGGCATTTATCAAAAAGTGAAGGCATTTCTAAACTAGAAAAACCTCAAATTTCTGTCAGAATTTAACAGAAAAGAGTAGGAAATGATCATTCAATATTAAAAAAGTCAAGTGAAATTGAAATTCAAAAGATTTTGAATGAATTTCTGTCAAAAAAAGGCTTTGTGAGGTAGAGCTCAATGCTTCAGGGACCTGTCAGAAAGGAGCCGGAAAAAAGAACTAAGGCAACTGCCTTTTGCTGTGCATGATGGGATACAGGAAGACTTTACTTTCTTAAAGGCACAGCTCTATTTACATTCTGTATAATGGCAGCCTATGGGCTACACTGCCCTGCATTGTTTTATTCTCATGAGAGGTGTAAATAAAGTATGAGAATGTATTTGTTATTACATTTCTAGAATAAATAGATGTTTGAACGTGAATTTACACTACAACTGTTTTCTTTTCAACAATTTGGCCTGTGTAGCTGTTCGCATAGGCTGCACAGTGTTATTCTTAAGTGTTTTTTGACAGACCTTTTTTCAAAGGACTGGTATTTGCACTTAAGAATATACTTCACATGAGTGCTCCGGGGTCCCCCCAGGTGCGTGGAACTATTCAGTGCTTATGACTATACATGGAAATCCCCTACGAGAGAACAAGTTACTTATCTTTGGTAACGCTTTTTCTGGTGGATACACTAGCTACCTGTGGATTCCTCACCTTATGAATTCGTCCGTGCGCCAGCTTCCGACGGAAAGTCTTCTTCCCAGCTGTCCACGTCGACGAGGACGTCATAATGGTACGGCTCCATGTGACTCCGTCTGACGTCAACGTGCCAATAAGAGGTCCTCGTCGGCGTACTGACGTCAGTTTCACCTTATTTTTTACGTGCCTTAGAGGCAAACAGGTGAGAACCGACCCATCAAAAACCGTAAAGAAAATTATATATACACAATAACATTTCCTATTAAACGCATATATTTACATAAATATAGAAAAACATATATATATATATATATATATATATATATATATATATATATATATATATAAATACATATCTCCAGATGAACAAAAATCAACCATTTACAAGATAACTGTGAAATCAGGCAGGCAACGGGGAGGCGGGAGGGACTGTGAGGAATCCACAGGTAGCTAGTGTATCCACCAGAAAAAGCGTTACCGAAGGTAAGTAACTTGTTCTTCTGATGGATACAACTACCTGTGGATTCCTCACCTTATGAATAGAGTCCCAAAGCTGTACCGCACTCGGTGGTGGGTGCCCGCCTGATTACACCAAGAAATCTTGCAATACCGAGCGAGCAAAATGACCAAGTTGCCGCTTTGCATATATCTGCTGATGGAACACCTCTCGCCAGGGCCGAGGAAGCAGACTTAGCCCTAGTAGAATGGGCCCTGATACCTTCAAGAGGGACTTTCTTCACCAGAGAGTAACACATTTTTATACACAAGATGACCCATCTGGAGATTGTTCGCTTCTGGACCGCTCTGCCCTTTCGCTGTCCAACATACCCAACGAACAGCTGATCATCCAAGCAAAAGTCTTTAGTCCTCTCCAGGTAGAAACTAAGCGCCCTCTTAGGATCCAGCCTATGGAGCCTCTCTTCATCTTTAGAGGGGTGGGGAGGAGGGTAGAACGAGGGAAGGGTAATAGATTGCCCTATATGAAAAGGAGTGACAACTTTTGGCAGAAAAGACGCCCTGGTTTTCAACACCACTTTATCAGGAAAAAACATGGTAAAGGGAGGTTTTACAGAAAGGGCTTGAAGCTCCCCAACCCTCCTAGCAGATGTGATGGCAATCAAGAAGACAGTCTTTAAGACCAAGTATCTCAAAGGACATGAATGCATGGGCTCGAAAGGCGAACCCATCAAAAACGTCAACACCAGATTCAAGTCCCACTGCGGCATGTGAAAGGGCGGGGGAGGAAACTTATTTACTAAACCTTTAATAAATCTATTTACAATTGGAGATTTAAACAAAGAAGGTTGGTCCGGAAGGCAAAGAAAAGCCGACAGAGCCGCCAAATAACCTTTAACCGTAGCTACCGTACAGCCTTTCTTTGCTAAGCTAAGAGCAAACAAAAGAATATCAGAAAGGTGGGCCTTCAAGGGATCTTTTTGATTCTCTCCACACCAAACTACAAATTTTGCCCACCTGCCGGCATAAATGGATTTAGTGGAGTGTCGCCTGGACGATAGAATAACATCCACTACATCTGGTGGGAGAGAAAATGAACTCAGGTTGCCCCCTTCAATCTCCAGGCATGAAGGTGCAGGCTCTGGAGGTGGGGGTGTAGAACCTGCCCCTGCGACTGTAAGAGGAGGTCTGCCCTGAGCGGGAGACGGAGCGGAGGGCACTAAGAGAGTTGAAGGAGATCTGTATACCATACCCTTCTCGGCCAGTCCGGTGCCACCAAGATGACTTGGGCCCGGTCTTGACGAACCTTCCTCAAAACCCGAGGAATCAAGGGTATGGGGGGAAACGCGTAAAGCAACTGGCCGCTCCAGGACATCTCAAGCGCATCCCCCAACGCTCCTTGCATCGGATACTGGAGGCTGCAGAACAAGGGGCAATGCGTGTTCTCTAGAGTGGCGAATAAATCGACCTGAGGCGTACCCCACATCTCGAAGATGTAGAGGACCAGGTCTGGATGGAGACACCGCTCGTGATCCATCGAGAAGTGACTACTGAGACCGTCCGCATGTACATTCAGAACTCCGGCCAAATGATTAGCTATTAAGCAAATCTGATGGTCCTGAGCCCAGGACCAGAGTCGCAGGGCTTCTCTGCAGAGAAGGTACGACCCTACACCTCCCTGCTTGTTTATATACCACATCGCGGTAGTGTTGTCTGTTAAGATCTGAACTGACCGACCGCGAAGGGAAGGGAGGAAGGCCTTGAACACCAAACGTACTGCCCGCAATTCCAACAGATTGATATGCAACATCTGTTCCGCTGGAGACCAACAACCTTTGATCTCCAGGTCCCCCAGATGAGCTCCCCACCCTAGAGTGGAAGCATCCGATATCACTGTGGCCACTGTAGGTGGCAGTGAAAATGGTTTTCCTTGGAAAGGTTGCCGTTCACTGTCCACCAATGAAGATCCGCCACAGCGTCCTTGGAGATCTTTATTGAATCCCTGAGATCTCCTTTGTGCTGGAACCACTGCCTGCGGAGGCACCACTGAAGAGCCCTCATATGCCAGCGAGCGTGAGTGACCAACAGAATGCAATAAGCAAACAGACCTAGCAGGCGTAAGACTTTGAGGACTGGAACTGCCGCTCCAACTTGAAACAACAGAATCAGCGCCTGAATGTCCCGAACCTTGTTGTGTCCAGTACTGCCCCTATGAACAGGAGGCGTTGAGAGGGCTCCAGGTGAGATTTGGGCACATTTACAGAAAAACCCAGATCGAACAACAATTGGGTTGTCATTTGCAGATGAGACAACACAAGCTCTGGAGACTTGGCTTTGATCAATCAATCGTCCAGGTAGGGAAAAAACGCTACTTCCTTCCTTCTGAGATGTGCTGCAACAACCGCCATCACCTTTGTGAAAATCCGAGGTGCTGAAGTAAGTCCAAATGGAAGGACCGCAAACTGGTAGTGTTGCGTTCCGACCACAAACCGGAGATACTTCCTGTGCGACTTGATTATCGGAACATGAAAGTATGCATCCTGCAAGTCGACAGACACCATCCAGTCTCCTTTGTTCAACGTCAATAGTACCTGCGCTAGGGTCAGCATTTTGAATTTTTCCTGCTTGAGGAACAAATTCAAAATCCTCAAGTCTAGGATCGGCCTTAAGCGACCGTCCACTTTGGGAATCAGGAAATATCTTGAATAACACCCCTGACCCCTTTCCTGCAACAGCACCAACTCTATAGCACCCTTTGCCAACATGGTTATAACCTCCTGTTGCAACAACAGAAGATGGTCTTCTGAACAAAAGGAGGGACGGGGGAAAGGGAGGAGGGAACTCCTGAAAGGGGAGAGCATAACCTTTTTCCACAATTCTTAGCACCCACGAGTCTGTTGTAATCGACTTCCACTTCTGTAGAAAAAGACTCAATCTTCCCCCTACAGGAGAAGTATGGTTGATAAAGTGGGGAAAACTAGGGCTGCTTCTGCTGTTGTCCACCAGAGGAGGAGGATGAAGATGACAGCTGCTGGGCTGGCCCTCTAGCTCTACCCCTACCCCGCCCTCTAAAGGCACGATAGGGCGGATTGACAGGTTGATGGGCGAAGGACTGCGACCTCCGAAAGGCAGAGCCACGAGTGAACCCCCGATACCTGCGAAAGGATCTATAAGATGTTGTAGCAGAGGTCTGTAAACCTAAGGACTTAGCGTTCGCCCGACAGTCCTTAAACCGTTCAAAGGCAGAGTCCGCCTTGTCCCCAAACAGCTTTTCCCCATCAAATGGCAGATCCATTAGGGTGGATTGAACATCCGAAGAAAAGCCAGATGACCTTAACCAAGCATGCCTCCTTGTAGCCACAGATGTTCCCATGACCCTGGCTATCGAATCCGAAGTGTCCAGGCCAGATTGTATAATTTGTTGCGCCGCCGCCTGCGCATCCATAAAAAGGGATCCAAACGACCTTTGCATCTCCTGAGGCAGATCCTTCGCCATTTCTTTAGCGGAGTCCGTAAGGGCGTGGACGTATCTGCCCAACACACAGGTAGAATTAGCAGCCTTAAGCGCCATACTGCATGATGAAAATATATTCTTCGAAGACTGTTCCATCCTCTTGGATTCCCTATCAGTGGGGACTCCAGGGAATGTTCCAGGAGCAGACTTCGCGGAGCAAGACGCCTGGACTACTAAGCTCTCCGGAGCTGAATGTCATGACAGAAAAACCGGATCCCCTGGTGCGCCCCTATGTCTCCTGGCCACTGCCCTGTTCACTGCAGGAGTAGTCACTGGCTTTTTCCACAAGTCCAAAATAGGCTCAGTTAAAGCCTCATTGAAAGGCAGTAAAGGGTCAGCACTGGACGCCGAAGGATGCAGTACCTCTGTGAGCAGGTTAGTCTTCACCTCCGCCACAGACAAAGGCAAGTCCAGAAACTCTGCTGCCTTCGTTACCACTGAATGGAAGGAAGCGGCCTCTTCTGTAAACTCCCCCGGAGACGCAATGTTCCACTCCGGGGAAGTATCCAGACCACTTGCAGTGGCAAGACCCTGGAACTCATCCGAAGGCTCGATCTCTCCTTCCTCCAACTGCCAATATTTCTCCTCCTCCAAGAGCCTTAAAGCCTTCCTACGAGATCGAAGATGTGTCTCTAGGGCCGGCGTCGATAAAGAGTCCATCGACGCCGACGACTTCGAACCACGGAAAGGCCCAGGAAGAGTTGGATGACTCCTAGTCTCACCCGGCGCCAGCCCCGGCGTCCAACGAAGACCTCGGCGTAGTCGGCTGGCAGGAAGGCGATGGAGCCGGTCTGGAAGGAGACACCATTGACGTCGGATGGCGCGGTGATGGAGTCGGCTGACGCGAAGATGGATCTACCGTCACCAGCGGTGAACTCCCACCAGAAGAAACCCTCGGCGCCGATCCAACAGTCTCCGTAGGGCAAAAAGGCATGAATGGAGCTGCCTTGTACGCCGCCGGAGAGCCCAAATCAAACGCCAATGGCCCCGTGGGTCCTGCCGGTGCACCAACAGGGGCCATTTGTTGAAACACGGCATACATTGCATTTAAAAATGCAGCCCGATCCGTCCCTGGAGCCGGGAAAGCTGGATATTGTTGAGCCGAGGACCGCTGTACATCAGGCTCCCTCGACGTCGGCGAAAATTGAGGACTATGTTGAACGACCTCAAAAACAGATGGCGCCGGCGACAACTCCGGACTCCTGGGTTGAGGCGTGACCGTAGGGCTCATCTCCCATGTCTTCTGGCGTCGAGAAGACCTCGACCGGCTCTGGTCCGATCGGCGCCGAGAGTCATGAAGGCGCCGAGAGTCATGATGACGCCGCTTCTTATGCTTTTTGGGCGAAGCATGGGAGGAATCCTTTTTATGGCCCTTCTTCTTCGCTTTGCTAGGAAAAGCTTCGCCTCTAGCTCTTTCAGAGCTTTAGGATTCATGCTCTGGCACGAAGAGCATCCTTCCACATCATGTTCTGAACTAAGACACCAAATACAATCGGAATGAAGGTCGGTCACTGACATCCGACCCCCGCATTCTCTACACGGCTTGAAACCGGACTTTTTTGGAGGCGACATTGTAACCACCAAATAAAAAACGCTACAGTTATCAACGAGCCAGGAAGAAAAACCGTTGGCGTCGAAGGCACGGAAAAAAGGAAAACTGACGTCAGTACGCCGACGAGGACCTCTTATTGGCACGTTGACGTCAGACGGAGTCACGTGGAGCCGTGCCATTATGACGTCCTCATCGACGTGGACAGCTAGGAAGAAGACTTTCCGTCGGAAGCTGGCGCAAGGACGAATTCATAAGGTGAGGAATCCACAGGTAGTTGTATCCATCAGAAAATCCCACCCATTATGACAGGTGAGCCTTTTGTCTACTGTTTCCAGAAATTCAGACATAGTATTCAAGGTGACTAAATAGACCGTTCTGGGTGTGCTTTTTTTATAAACATTTAGTACCACTAAATTTCTTCCCTTACAAGGAGACATTTTCAGACCTAGTATGACAGAGGAATTTATGTTAATTTGTTTAATGTCAAAATTATTAGCAATTCTAAGTCAGGTAGCTAGAACCCCTGATTGTCTGCCTGCTTTAGTAGCCACTTTTACAATAAAGAAGGTCCTGAATCCTGTCCCAAGTGACTGTTCGATTTCCCAAGTTTCCTGCAGCAGAATGATATAAACTTGCACCAATCGTGATCACCGATCTTTGCTTTCAGCCCCCTGATGTTCCATGAAATTATCGCTATCTTATATAGTAGAATTTGTCTATCTTTGGTCTCCTTGAAGGAGTGTTTAGCATTGACGGTATGGGGGGTTTATAGGGATCTGGGCTGGAACTGGGATCCTTTAGGTCTTGTCTTCCCTTAGTTGTTAACGTTGATTCAATAGAAATGTTTTTAAACTGTGTGATGGAATAGTCATTCTCCAGTCAATCAACACTAATCTATGTAGATATGACCTTGTCTCTTATGGACAATGTGATATCTGGTGAGGAATATTTGAAGTGAATGTTGGAAATTGGGGTATGTATAGTTCAGGCATCTAATGCCAGGAGCCCATTAGACAATGCAGCAGATTTCAGTGTTAGGTTTCTAAAATCAAAATTCCCCAAAGAAGCTGAGTAGCAAGTAACATTTACCATGTCTGGGGGGAAAACACTACAACATCTGTGCACTGTCCAGTGTATTGATCTATTGATTAAGGAGTCTTCAGACTGTCTGGATCAGAACAGGTGAGTAACAGGAGGGTTATGCTATATCTGCCATCCTCCATTCTGCCTCTAGAATAAGTGGCATTGATATTGCTTTGGTGTACCAATGGTCAGAATTGGTGGCTAACTCAAATGTAATAGAGGTGTCCAGGCTGTGTGAATGTAGCCCTCAAATGAGATGACAGGTCCTTATTAGGGGGAAGGTTACTATGAGTTCCTATAATGGGTCCATGTTGTTTGGCTTTCGAACTATACCTCGCATCACAGCATTTGTGGTCCCAATTACAACACTCACCTCCCTCTGGTCAAATGTTTTGGTGCAGTCTTCCCCAGTATAACCAGAGGAATAATCAGTGGTGCATCTACTGTCTCTCCTCTGGACAAAAGTGGATCACTTGATGGATTGGTCTATGAACTGAACCTAGCTTTTTAATCAATTACCTCTGGTTTTAATGAATTGATAATCTATCATAACTCTCTAACACCCCTGATTGGTTTGTGTACTGAATTGTCAGACACTTCGTTACTGGGTTGATTCTCTCTTACCATGTCAGGAGCAGACAGCGGGGCATACCCATTTGAGCATATTATGTGTAGTTTCAAGGGTATATTCGGTGTAGCCAATGTCTGCAGGTTTGTTTGTTCTATAATCTCTATGATAGGGACAGACTTTTTTGGTGGTTTCAGTATGTAAACTGATGAAGATATAGATTGTATTGCTTTTTTGTTCAAAATGTTCTTCCATGGTTTTTTTGTTGGGGGTGTTAAGCGAGCGTTGACCTAATATTTGCTCTACCACTTCAATGTGGTCATCAATCTCTTGTAAGGTGCAATTTTCTTTAGAATTATTTGGAAGTCTTTAGCAGAACACCCCCATAGATTTCCTTCCCTAGTTTTCTTGTGTCCATTTTGAGTTAAGCTTGTTACTAGACAAACAAGTATTTAGGTTTACGAAACTTGACAGCTGCCTAGGCTAAACTAAAGTCACAAGTAACCACTTACAATTTAAAAGCAGAACAACTATCAACTACAGATTATAAATACTTTGAGACAATCAAGCAGTTAAAAACAAACTCATAGTATAATCAAAAGTTTCAGAGACCCACTTTAACCATGCCTCTAGAAATAATTAGTTGCATCAAAACAGGATGCCTTGCATAGTTTGCACAATTCTTGTGGACGCCATAAACAAATGACTTAGCGGCCATGGGCAAAGTACTTACGCTTATTTCCGTAAGTACCTTCATTCATCTTTATATTTTTCCCACATCTGTGCTCTTGCATAGTTTATATCTGGCCACGTTTGGCCCTTTGCAATTGCGACTATACTCTTAGGATTGATTCCATTTGTTTTCCTAGCCTTATTGAACAGGCAATCATCTCCCAGATTCTTAGATGTCCTGACGAGACCCACGTATCCTTGTATGGGTAGAAACGCTGTTGACATTTTAAAAGACAGTCCCCTGAACTGCTCATCACACATAGGGATTTGCCCTGTGTGCACATTTATATTTTACCAACTTTGGCTGTCTATTACTTTGTACTAATACACCAACTATTGTCACAATAATATAAATCTCTTTTTCTAGTTTTGGTGTGCTTCACTTAAGGGGGGGATCTTTCACTACTTTGTTTGGTCACCAATGTTAAAAACGTTTGCTCCTTTAGATATATAGATAGAAAACCTGTTTAATATTTATTAAAAGTTTAGTACTGGTTGCATTGTAGATTGTGGACTCATGCCTGGCAGAATGTAGACTGTCTTAATGAAGATATTCTTCTACTTGATTGATTCTATGTGGGATTCCCTGCTTTTTTATTTGTACATGATAAATGAGTTTCACATGGACAGCTGTTCCATGTTATATGGTGTCATCATGGGGCTCCCCATCTTGCACAGAACACCATCCATCGATATTGCTGTCCTGCAGTTGACTTCTCTCTTAATTTTTGACAGGAGGGGACCCTCACTATGGGTGGGGTCCTGAATGTGTGTGAGTTCTTTACCCTTGACACAAAGTTAAACATGTTGGTTAAAGTATGTGTGAGTGGCACCTGTAATAATGCCTCTCTATCACAAATTTAAAATCAAGAGGGTCAAGCAAAGGTGTGTCATTTACCTTTAACTTTCCACAGAGGAAGGTGTGGCACCTCGTGACAGTCAGTGCCCAACCCTTCCGGGGCATTCGATGACCATTGAAAGATGTCAGCTGAATAGACATGATGGCCCATTGATAAAGCTACATTCATTGTGTCTTCCAAAGGACTACTACTGTGCAGTAATTGCCAATACAATGTATGATGGTATAGGGATGCTGCAGGCTCCTTAAAGGAACAATGTCCTTTTTTCAGGTTTCCATAACTTCTACATAACCAGCTTGCGACACCCCTTCCTTTCTTCCATGCTTTTCAATGTATTCTAGGATGGCTAGGTTGAGGTTAGGCTGCAAGGCTGTTTCTATATATTCATTTTCTCTGTTGAGCATCATTTTTAAATAAAAACATTGGAAATTCAGTAAATCTAACCATTGATAGAATGCAGAGCATGAGTATGCATTTAGACTTCAAGACTTTTTACCATTTATTGAGATTGCTTTGATATATGGTTAAAAGTGTTCCACGACAATGCTAATGTTGTGACTATCAATGAGAATCCTAATAAGCAGCAAATAAAATAAGCTACTTATCTGTAACTATAGTTCTTCAGTATTGGAATCTTTCATAGATTCAAATGCTTTAATCATTCACCGTTGTCAAGATGGGAGTCCCAGGTACCTTGGAAAAGTTATGACCCAATAGACATAACAATAGAGGCCTTGGGCCTTACATTTCAGTGTCATATCAGAGTCATCATGTAAAAAAAGACTAAACTTCAGACTCCACCAAACAGATGACACCACCCTCTAGACCCTCCTGAGAGAATCTCCAGTCCCTCAGATGTTCAAAGCACTAGTGCACATATGTAATAATCTTCTAAAAGAGGTAAAGGTGAGCTTCTCCGGGTAGGAGTGTGGATCACATGTGCATCTATGAAATATTCCAATTCTGCAGAACTATAGTTACAAGTAAGTAGGTAAGTAACTTGTTTTTTCACTCCAGTATTGGAACTTTCATAGGTTCACTTGCTTCAGTCAGAACAGAAAGCAGTATTCCTGGCACATTACATTGTTAACAAATTGAGAGTACAATTGCACGCAAAATATCCATTACCAAAGAAAAAACTGATATTTCACCATGGACAACATATGTGAATATATATATATATATATAGATAGATATATATAAATAAATAAATCAAAACAAATCTTTTTCAGGGTTAGAGTGATGCATAAATTATGCAAAAAAGAATTGAGAACTGTGGGTAGTTCCCAAGTTTAGGTGGAGAACAGCTCTAGTAAGAAGCACTCTGCAACACCATCAACTCTCTAGATTTATTCACTTCAGATGTCTGCTTATCTAGCAAAGCTTTTAAGCATTGGATCAGCACAGTGTTATCCATGCCAAGCTAAATAGTGACAAAGTATTTTGCCATTTATACAACAAAGTCTTTAAGCATAGGTTTGACACAGTGTCAACCTTGCCGAGTTGTAAAATGACAAAAACCATTTAGCACTCCAAGCACAGTATTACAACTTTGGACTGGTAAAATACCATCCAAACCAACCTGGAATGAATAAAAGCAACCCCTGACACGTGTTTTGCTCTCATTAGAGTTCAATAGAGAGGTTTAGCTTTGTCCAGACACAAGGGAGCACCCAGTATAAGTCAAAACAAATCCCTTTCAGGGTTAGAGTGACGCATAAATTATGCAAAAAAGAATAGCTTAAAGACTTTGCTGTATAAATGGCAAAAGACTTTGGCCCATATTTATACTTTTTTAGTGCTGCATTTGCGTTCTTTTTTTATGCAAAATCGGCCCAAACTTACAAAATACAATTGCATTTTGTAAGTTTGCGCCGCTTTTGCGTCAGAAAATGACGCAAATGTGGCGCTAAAAAAAAGTATAAATATGGGCCTTTATCACTATCTAGCTCGGCATGGATAGCACTGTGCTGATCCAATGCTTAAAAGCTTTGCTAGATAAACAGACATTTGAGGTAAGCAAATCTAGAGTGTCGCTGGTGTTGCAGCGTGCTCCTAACTAGAGCTGCTCTCCACCTAAACTTGGGAACTACCCAGAGTTCTCTATTCTTTTTTGCATAATTTATGCATCACTCTAACCCTGAAAGGGATTTTTTTTTACTTATACTTGGTGCTCTGTTGTGTCTGGACAAAGCTAAACCTCTCTGATGAGTTCTAATGAGAGTGAAACATGTGTCTGGGATTGCTTTTACTCATTCAGGTTGGTTTGGATGGTATTTTACCAGTCCAAAGCTGTAATACTGTGTCTGGAGTGGTAAATTGTTTTTTTTATCATTTTATAGCTTGGCAAGGTTGACACTGTGTCAAACCTATGCTTAATGACTTTGCTGTATGAATGGCAAAAGACTTTGTCACTATTTGGTTTGGGTAACACTGTGTCGATCCAATGCTTAAAAGTTTTGCTAGATAAACAGACAGCTAAGGTGAGCAAATCTAGAGGGTTGCTGGTGGTGCAGAGTGCTCCTTACTAGAGCTGCTCTCCACCTAAACTTGGGAACTACCCAGAGTTCTCTATTCTTTTTTGCATAATTTATGCGTCACTCTAACCCTGAAAGGGATTTGTTTTGACTTATACTGGGTGCTCTCTTCTGCTTGGACAAAGCTAAACCACTCTGATGAGCTCTAATGAGTGCAAAACACGTATCAGGGGTTGCTTTTACTCATTCCAGGTTAGATTGGACGGTATTTTACCAGTCCAAAGCTGCAATACTGTGCCGGGAGTGGTAAATGGTTTTTGTCATTTTACAGCTCGGCAAGGATGACACTGTGTCAAACCTATGCTTAAAGACTTTGCTGTGTAAATGGCAAAAGACTTTGTCACTATTTATCTCGGCATGGCTAGTGCTGTGCTGATCCAATGCTTAAAAGCTTTCCTAGATAAACAGACATTTGAGGTGAGCAAATCTAGAGTGTTGCTGGTGTTGCAGAGTGCTCCTTACTAGAGCTGCTTTCCACCTAAACTTGGGAACTTCCCAGAGTTCTCTATTCTTTCTTTATATATATATATATATATATATATATATATATATATATATATATATATATATATATATATTTATATATTCTCTAAAAAAAGATTACAGGGACATTATAGTTAGGTTCTGAATTTACTCGTACAAAACCATAGAAATTCAGTGGTTATGGTTAAAAAAGTAACTAAAACTTGCGCCCTCGCCATGCACAGTTGTCTCATCAATAAGTTTATTGCAAATGTTGCAGTGAGAGTATGAAGGATGGCATAGAATATGTCATCAATGATATAATATGCAGAGTAATTAGCTGTGCATGGTGAAGGCGTGAGTTATAGTTACCTTAGGGCGCAGCTTTTAGTTACTTGAAAGAACTCTATAACTGCTGAAATTCTATGGTTTTGTACGAGTAAATTCAGAACCTAAATATAACGTCCCTGTAAGTTTAGATTTTTTTTTTCTATTAATTTCTATGTTTTTTTTAACGTATAGTAATTTCAATTGCTGTACGTGAATCCAATCACTGCTGCACAAGTATCGGTTGGCCGCAGGGCTTGGACTGCGGCCCAGTCCTGAGGCCAACCCCATATACGCACCAAACCTTGCACCGTGCAGTGCCTTCTCCCGTACGCAGTAGGGGTTGCCCGCAACGGCTGGCCTGCAACTAGTCCCTTTGGCCACCTCCCCTCATAACCATCCAACTCGATGTTGTGCACAGCCCTTTGCGCATGCACGACAGAAATTGGCTGCGGCCTCTGTGGGTATGAAAATAGATGTGAGAGGTTGTATCGGGAGGTAAGAGTGGCTGTCAGAGTGTCTGTCTGGGTGTGAGAGTGCGTACAACAGTGTTTTAGTGGGTGCATCAGTATGTGCGCGGGTCTGTGTGTGTGTGAGTGTGTAACTGTCTGAGAGGGTCTATGAGGGTCTGACCTGGGCTGTGAGTGAGTGCATAGGGGTCTGAGTGAGTCTGTGAGTGGCTATGTGAGTGTCTGAGTGGGTCTGTGAGTGGGTGCTTGAGTGTCTGAGTGGGTCTGTGAGTGGGTGCGCAAGTGTCTGAGTGGGAGAACTGACTGAAAGAGAGACAGAGAAAGAGAAAGAAAGTGAGAGGGAGAGAGAGAGAATTTTTCAGGCTTTGATGTCTGATATTCTTAGAATGAGTTTGTTTCCAATTTAAAATAAAAAATGTATTTTTTTTAAATATAATATATATATTTTTATTTTTTTTATTTTTTTTAATGCAAATCAATAAAGCTGGACTCGACCCTTCGCAGCTCAGTGTGAAGGACTGCGACGTTAAATAATAATAATTAAATGCCATTTACGGGCTATCTGGCACCGTGGGGGAAACCTTAACGGCTCCACCAGGACCCTATATATATTTTTTTATTATTTTTTTGTTTTTTAATTTAAAAAAAATTAAACACCCTTTACTGGTACTGCCGGGGAAGCCTTAAGACTTCCCTTGCAGTGCCTTTGCGTGCAGGGGACAGAGATGAAACTTCAGATTTTGAGAGCAGGACCTGCTTTAAAGGTCCCGCTGTCAAAACCTGAGTGTTTGCTGTGGCTTGGCTGCAAACAGCTATGTCCTGTGGTGGGCACACCCGAGACGTAGCAGGAACCATCCCTTGGGGTGGCGCTCCCCAGGGCCGTCAGTGGCTCCACAAGGGGGGCGCGCACCCCCCTCCGACAGGTCATAGCCACGGGTGAGGGTGGTCCCCCAGGGTGCGAAGGTTCCATAGGGACCCACTTTCTTTTTTTTACACTTTGCCCCGGGAGGTGGTGGTCTCCCGCATATAAAAAAATAAAAGCTCCGGTGAGATGGTGGTCCCCAGAGCTATGGGAGGGACAGCCCCCCCCCCACTAAATTTTTAATGCCCATGGGACCTGGCCCACCCGGGGGCCTACAAAAAAACAATTGCGGGAGCCTGCGCTTGTGTTTTTTTTCTTCATCCCCCCCCCCCAAATTTGCAAATCGCGGCAAAAAAAATCATTTAAGACATTTTATTTTTTGTTCTAAGGTGGTCCCTCTGGGACCCCCCCCCCACCAGTGCTAAGGGGTCAGGGTGTTCCTACACTGGCCCGTTTTAATTTATTTTTAATTTTTTTCTGGGATTCTGCTCAATCCAAGTCCCAAGATGGCTTGCTGGTCTGAAGTGTCGGCAACCAATCAGATTTGTGCATTTCCCTGCAAGAGCTTGTCTTTGTTTGCAAATACTTGGCGGACAGAGTTATATAAATTTGAATTACTCGAAAGTTCTCAAAAACTACTGAATAGATTTACTCCAAATAAGCAAAAGCGTGATCAGCATCCCAACAGCTAGGTTTCTGCCAAATTTGTTGTAATTCCATCCAGTGGTTCGGCCTGTAGTTGTGTCTAAAGAATCCTATGGAAATCAACATGTGAAACGCAACTTTTTTTTAGCCCACTTTTTCTCGGCCCATCGCTTGGCAGATCACCCTGAAACTTTCCATGTGCAACAAGAATCACGGCAACACTTTTTTGGGGATAATTTTATGAAGATTCCACAGACAGTGCCAAAGATATAGGCAAGTCAAAAAATGCTTTTCCTATGGAAACATTGTCCTAGCTATAACTACCTACTGGCAACCGCCAGTAGATAATATATCAATATTTATAACCCCACACGTACAGGAAACAGAGAAAACATACGAAACAAGAGATGCAATGTGCATTACTAGAAAAAGGATGGTGGGAAGCCAGAGTTAGCAAGTTAGCTCACCTTCACTGGACCGCAGTACCGCCTGGCCTGCATCCACATCTCCTTGAGGTATTGCATCCAAACAATAGTTTCTCAGAAATGTGTGTGTACTCTTCCAGGTAGCTGCTCTGCAAATGTCCTGCAGTGGTACACCGGCAAACAATGCCATTGAGGTTGAGAAAGATCTTGTAGAATGGGCACGCACTGAAGTTTAGAGAGGTTTGCCTGTTGCTTAGTGACAAAATGTAATTGCAGCCACTATCTATCTAGCTATGTCTTGTTTAGAAAGGGGCTGTCCTACTGAGGAGCGCTGTAAGCCCCAAATAACTGTTTAGATTTCCGAAAGCTTTTGGTCTTTGCCAGGTAGAACTGAATTCATCTCTTGACATCCAAACAGCTAAGAGCCCTCTCTGCTGGTGTTGTCGGGTTTGGAAAGAAAGTCTTTAAGATCAACAGCTCACAGATATGGAAGTCCGATGGGACTTCAGGTACAACTGCAGGTTTGTGCGAAGAACTACCTTCAGGTTTGTGCGAAGAACTACCTTGTTGCCCTTAAAGTGGAGGAAGGCCTCTTGAATAGTGAGGGCCTGTATAGGAGGCTGGCCCAGGGTGTGGTGGACACCTATGGTGTTACACCTTATACTGGGTCCAGACAACCTTTATTAGATAGTGTTACAGTGTACGGATATCCAGAGCTCTCTAGTGGTAGTTGTGGTGAACAGTCAAGCCTTATTCAGGCGGAGTATGAAGCACTTGCAATACCACAATAGTCACACAGTAACATATAACACATGAAAGGGACCACACAGTGTTGCAAAAATAAAGATTCTTTATTATAGGAACACCAAACTAAAGACTATAGGCAAACCCCCTTATGGAGGCTAAGTACACACAAAATATACACAGGTAAGTAGTGGGAAATAGCATGAATTGGCATGGGCCCTATCAGAAGGGCCAAACCATAAAATTAAAAACTGGAATGCGAGAACGGGTCCCCCATCAGAGGATATAGAGTGGTTAGCCAAGGGCTGAGAGAGAATGGAACCCCAAGCGGTCAGTATCTGGAAGACCCCCAGTGCGGGTGGAACCCAGTGGTGGATTCTGGATGAAGACGACCTGCAAAGAAAGGGGACAGAGTCCAGTCAACACAGGAATGTCCAGTTGGGGAGGAAAGCAATGCTCACCCTGGTGTGGGTGAAGATCCGGTTCACTGGAGATGGATGAAGTCCAGCTGCAGGGCCCAAGAGCAGCAGAGAAGTCCCTGAAGTCACCTAGAAGCTGTCCTTCGACAGTCGCCGGATTGCAGATGGGCCAGTGGTCAGGAGGACCACCAACAAGCACAAGCAAATGCAACTGGAGATGTTGGAGATTTGCAGAGCTGAAGAGGACCAACAAGGTCCTGGGGACTCAACCCTTGGACAGGAGTCCGGGCTGAACCTGAGAAATGAGGAGAGCTAGCAGAAGCAGCTGAAGCCACCACGAGCAACCCACTTGTAGCAGGGACAGTAAATCGCAGTGAGGCCAAGGTAGCACACCTGAAGAGAAGTCCCATATTGTTGGGGCAGCAGAAAGGAGTCTGTCCTTGCAGAGGTAAAGTGCTGGGGGCCGGAGCTACTTGAAGCCTGACGATCCCTTGGAGCAGGTGTCCACAAGCCTTGGTTGCTGAAACAGTTGCAGTGCACAGAGGTTCTGTCTTAGAGGAAGAGGCAAGGGCTCACTGTCCTCCAAGTTGGACAGAAGGCAGAGAGGACCCAAAGGGCCCCTCAGAACCACCACCTGTGTTGGAGAATCTTCGCAAGTCTAGAAGACAGCAGATCCCCACAGCCAGGCGTCATTGCCTTGGGTGCCTGCTGGTGTAGGGGAGTGACTCCTTCACTGCAAGGGAGAGTCCATCTTGCTTCTTTGGTGCAGCTGAAGTCTTGCCGACCCCAGAGGATGCACAGCGATGGAAATGTTGCAAATTGCTGACAGGAGCTACAGAAAAAATGTAGCATGGAGAGATTGTCTTAGCGTTGCAGTCTTGTTCGGTTCCTGTGGAGTCCAGCAGCGGTTCCGGTGGCCAGGAGCAGAACTGGTCTTTACAGAGGAGTCCTGGTGGAATCTTGCACAACGAATCTGGTGACCCACCCGCAAGGGAGTCTCTAAATAGCCCAAAAAGGGGCTTGGGCTTCTCAGGTGACCACCTATCAGAGGGGGTCAATGACGTCAGCTACCTACCCTGACCAGACAGATTCTACGAGGGGCCTCTGCACATCTTGATTTCAAGACGGCAGAATCCCTGCGGTGGTGATGGACAGAGGAGTGGTCACTACCCTTTCCTTTGTGAAATGTCGCTCCAGGGCAGGGACAGGGGGTCCCTGGACTGGTGCAAACCGTATTATGCAAGGAGGGCACCAAATGTGCCCTTCAAAGCAAACTGGTCATGGAGAGGCTACCCCTCCTCAGCCCTGTAACACCTATTTCTAAAAGAAGAGAAGATTACACCCTTCTCCCTCAGGAAATCCGTTGTTCTGCCTTACCCTGCTTGAGCTATTCAAGCAGCAGGAGGGCAGAATCCTGTCTGAGGTACTCCAGCAGTGTGGGCTTCTCACAGACCCTGAAAGACTGGTAGTAGTGGGGGCCCTCTAAAGAGCCCCCAGAGTGCATGGAATCATGCCACCAATACTGGCATCAGTATTCCGGTACAATTCTAACATGTTTGATACCAAACATGCCTCGGTTCGGAGTTACCATTAAGGAGCTGGATACATGGCCAGTACACAGCTAAAATGGCTTCCTCGCATTTACAAAGTCATTGGAACTGGAGTTTGTAGGGGCATCTCTGCTCATGCAGGAGTGTCCACACACACAGGGACCTGCACCCTGCCCTTTGGGCTGGATGGGCCTACCATACGGGTAACTTACGTGACCTGGTGTAGTGACCAGCAGTGAAAGGGTGCATGCACCTCTTCACGCAGGCTGCAAATGGCAGGCCTGCAGACAGTTTGCATGGGCTCCCATGGGTGGCATAATACATGCTGCAGCCTAAGTGGGATCCCTGGTTTACCAATGCCTTGGATACCTAAGTACCATATACTAGGGACTTATAAGGGGACACCATTATGCCAACTGTGGATTGAAAAAAAGGTCCTAGGCAACCACATTTAGAGGGAGAGAGCTCAATGACTGGGGTCCTGGTTTAATTGGGTGCATATTGTGATTTGTATCTTACTTTTTTTTATTTTAAAATTATATATGAATAAGTTAAAACATATTTACTTTCGTCTTGTACCAATTATTGTCTACACTGAAAGACAGCATTTTTTTTTTCCACAATGGAAAAACAAACTGAAAATAACATAATATTTTTGGGAGTCAAATGTAAAACTATGTTTGTTGTGTAGTAAAGTGAATAAGAAATGTATCAAGCCTTTTGTAATTACTTCTGCTGTAGAAGTCATTTGAAAATACCAAAAATAATTATTTTTGAATTTCTTAAACAGCATACGTAAATACATAGGGCTTGATACAGTAATAAGCAACTTAAGTACTGAATCCATAAAATTAATTTTGACATTTAAAAAATATGTCAGTTACCATTGGAAATGCCAAAACAAAAGAAACAGGCTTTCAGTTTATCCAAATATTGGTACTGCATTGCAATACCACTAGTGATTACTAGGTGTCCCTCACAAGTCAAATGCACAAACATTGACATTCTTACATAAAGCTGCTTTTCCACTGGTCATTACTAGGTGTCGCTCACAAGTCTGTTGCAAAGGCATTGAAAATCTTTCATTAAGGCGCAGTTTCATTAGTCCTTGCTATGTGTCCTTCAAAAGACAAACGCTATAGCATTGAAATTCTTACCGGAAGCTGCATTTCTGTTATTCGTTACTAGGTGACCCTCAAGTTAAATGCAACTGCACTGATATTCTTTTGTGAATATGCAGTTCTACAAGTTGTTACGTGCCGCCCATCACAAGTCAAATGCTAACGTACTGAAATTCATCAAATCGCAGTTCCACTAGTCCTTACTTGGCGTCCCTCACAAGTCAAATGCAAAAGCATGAAAATATTTTAATGAAGCTGCATTTCCACTTGTTGTTAATAGAGTTCTAGCGTCAGAAGCAACTGAGTCAAATAACTTCCAAGCTGGAGGGGTGTGGCTTTAGTATAAAAATGTGCATATTCACTTTTACTATTTTAATCATTTGTGCTTGTTTTCCATGGGACTAATTATTTGTCAAAGCTATTTTTAATAATGAGTCAAAGTTACAGATTTCAATACATTTCTTTTTAAAGTTTGTGATCAAACCCTACTATTTATAAGAACTTTAATTCACTGTTAAGTACAAGTTAGTTAAATACCTTATATTGCTTGTTTACGGGTTGTTAAGTGTAAGTTTAGTCTTTATTTTGACAGAAGTGTTTTCTGCATAGTGCCAGTGCTCTACATTACAGCACTCCAATAGAAAAGATGCAGCTCTGCAAGTGTTACTAGAGGCTTTTCTCAAGTCAGATACAAGTGGTTGAAATGTCAGTCACTCTCCTGTGGGGTGTGGTTTCAACCTACAAATCTGCATATACACTCTAATTACTTGTGCATGTTTTCAGTAGTATAAATAAACGAAAGCTGGTTTATAGTGAGCAATAAACATTGTCATTTACAAAAACAAAATTAAAGCTACGAAAATAGTGTAATGCATATGAGTTTATTTCTATCACTTATCAAGTTAAAATAAACACATCTGTATTACCAATTAAGAAAATGTTTAAGTTTGGTAAAAGTGTCCATTTTCATGATGACTGCTTATAACCGAACTTTCTATGCCCATCACAAATTTTTAAGACTAAAGTTTGCACTGTACAACTATGTTATTTAAAAAAGCTTTTGTCTTTACTGTCATAAATCTCAGTAAAAATATGTATCTCACATTTTTATTGTTAACATTGTTACTAATCAGTGACTTGTAAATGAATAATGATGTCGGGACAAACTTTGTAAAAATAAAATATTTTTATTATTAAATGAGATACTTCTCAAAACCTTTAATTAAAAAAATAAAGGAAGGACAATATGATGCACAGCAATAGCTTATAGGATTGTTGCCCAGAACTTGTCTCCTAAACAGCCTGACAATGGGTAACCTCCATAGGAGGGGGCATCTAGTGGGCACAGAGCAGGCACCTCAAGGATCTTTCCTGAGAGGGGTGGGTTTCAGTTTGACAGGGGTTAGGAGCATGTAAAACATGAATTCAGGGGGAGGAGTACAGGTAGGAGGGGTGAGAGAGGATTGGGTTTGGGCAGCAGAGGGACCTGGAGTGGGTGATGTGTGTGTGTGTCTGTACGTTTGCAGTTACATGTGCGTCTGGCGTATGTTTAGGTGTGTGTGTTTTTGGCAGGTATTTGGTGTTCAAGTGAATGTTTGCATTTTGATTTGGTTTGTGTTGTGGGTGTGCTTTGGTGTGAGTGTGCTTGGATGAGTGTGCTTGGCGTGGTTGTGGTGCGTGTGTCTGTATGTTCTGCAGTTGCATATGGGTCTGGTGTATTTTTGGATGTGTGTGGGCTGACAGGTGTTTGGGATTTGGGTAGGGTTGCGTTTGGGTTTGGTAGGTGTTGTTTTGAGTGTGTTTGTTGGGATGAGTGTGGTGTTGATGTAGTTGGTGTGGTTGTGGTGCTTGTGGGTGTGGTGATGGTTGTGGGTCCCTACATGCTATTAAAATAGTTCATGTAACCAACCCTACTATACACAGGGGCTATCAGTCATTGGGAAGTGCAAGCGTCAAATAATTTCTATTTTTTGGGTACTGTTTTTTAGGTGTATGTGTACTTATTCAAGGCCAAAATGCAGTTATTCAAAGTAAAACCGACCAATAGCTGGAGTTTCTTGGCCTGTTTAACTATGCCTTCGTTGGAGGCAAGAGGGAGTATAATTTGATAGAGATGTCAACAGACCAGTGAAGAAAAAGTGCTGATTGGGAACCCCTGGGGCTGATGCCACAGAAACACGCAGGTTACCTCCCTATAGACTTATGAGAACTTTATTTGGACCAATTTAGAATACTGGGTAGTATTACTTGCTAGGAGACCCCCAGAAGAACACAGGTACACAAACACAATACAACATGTTCAGTGACGTTCAGGGAAATAAAAAACACTTATACACATACACCACATACCTACTACAAATGAATGGCATGACACACCCTTCATCGGTAGGCTGTCACAAGATCGGCCCTTGTCCTCCAACCCTCCTCCTTTGAGAATGCCACAGCAATAGCCTACAGGTAAAAGACCAAAGTTAGTGGGAGAGGGAGCAGCGCATAAAGGAGAGAAAAGCCAAACGAACATCAACAAGGCAAATGCTCTCGTGATTAGATAGAGCAATTAAAATTAAAGGTTCAAACTCACACAAAAGGGTCTAGGGTGAAGCTGAGTGTCAAAAGAACGGATCCAACATAGAAGCACCCTTAAAATGGAACAACCCATGACCGCCAAAGGGTCACTGAAAATGCTGCATGTTGTGCTATATAAACCTTGAGAAGTTACTAACACTAATATTTGCCTCAAACGGATTTGTGCAATTCATATCCTTGTAATGAGTGGTCAGTGTAAACGACTGCCTTCAACACAAATCCCTCTGACACCAGTGCAATGAATGTGATCCACCCATGGCATTTCGGTGCCCATTGTTGGCTTTAGTTGTTGACAGCCGGCGCTGCGAGACATTACTAAAGGCAAGACGGCAACTCTCTGTAACGTGAGCTCCCAGCCCTGTGACCTTCTGAAGGCACTCAGCCGCATACCTCTATATAGTCACGATGCTACTTCGATGACTTGCAATGTCATGATAGTCTAAGCTTGGGATATTTCACCAAATATTAGAGAGGCTGTTGCTGGCACCGACTATTAGGTGCTAGAACGATGCTACTTTGGGACCATGCCTGCAAGACGGCTATAGGCAACACCTTGACTCAACAGGACCGAGGCTGCAACGCTACTCCCAAATGGGAAAGTTGACGCGTTTGATTGCTAACCTGCCACTAGTCGATGGCTGGCTGGCTGCCTGCCAAGGCCCAGGCGACGTGCTGCTGGCTGCATTGTCCTTCCCTTGAGGATGGTGCCGGGGCAGGCAGGAGGTAATCCTTCCTCCGCCGAAGGAAGCCCCTGTTTCCGGTCACTTCAATGGTCTCTGCGGGGACAGAAAAGCAGCCCGTCCTGCCAGGGATCGCGCTATTCGCGGCTGAGCGCCGAGTACAAACACTAATTTCTGGACCAGGCTGCTGCGTGGGACCGACGACCTCTCTGGTTCAAAATCCAGACTGGATGAAATATTAACTCCGCCGGATCCAGCCGAGGCACGTACTGCACACTCGCTTAAAGGGGGCTTCTGCAAGAAGGCAAAAACGGAAGCATACGAGAGGAAAGTGGGGGGTTCTCCGAGTTAGCCACATGGATGTTTCCCGCAGTTGTGACTTTTGAACTCCAGAGGGTGTTTCTTCGCGCGTGGTGGGCTACCCTTTAGTGATGAACGTCTAATGGGGAGGCTCATCCTGCAGCTCGTCTTGTGCTCCCCTCAGGGCTCAGGTCGAAATTGGGATAATTTTCTCTGCTGGGAACTAGACTGCACGCATGGAAAATGAAGGTCCCGTATTCTACCAGAGTATGAAGATTTGGATATGGGTATAACTGGTGAGTAGCCAAGGGGAAATCTGAACATGTTAACGCGTGCCCGACAGGCATGTTAGTTTTGCAGTTTTTATTACTCTGTGCTCAGCTGTTTCTTCTGCGCTTTTATATGTTCGCCAACAAATGCTTTGCAGTACGGGGTACTCCCTTTTTGGGCAGGTGTTGGCGCCGACAAGTCAAGGTTCGCAGAAGTGCTTCGCGCCTATCCTGGCATTCCATCGCTGCCCGATGAGGCGCACTGACGGCACGTGTAGCTCGCACAGTCTTATAACCGGCAGCGCTCCGCTGCCAACCAACCTGGCAAGCGCTGCGTTAATACGCTTTTACATGCGCAGCCAATAAAGTGTTAGTAATGCAAGATAGCTCAGTGGGATCATGCATCTGTTTCAGAGTTTATAGAGGAACCTTGAGGTTTCGTGTGCACATGGCAGGTTCCAATTCAACAATGATATGTGGGGAACGTTTTATGTGTTTCAGTTTAATACATTAAATTATACCAGTGCACCGAGTAACCGTTATCATGAAATAGTCCTTTTTAAACATATACGTAGAAGCATTCAAGAAGACCCCCGTTCCCCGGAAGCATGAGTGAACAAAATAGAGACAGTTTATCATGTGCACTTTTTATATGGCCAATACTGATATATGTGAAGGAACATTATTGCCTATTAAACAATATACGAGTGACATGTTTTTATAATACATATCCTAAACTAAATTACTTCATGGCGCGCTCAAATTGATCGATGAAGCAACCTGAGGCATTATGAAGTAAACTAATTTGACTAAGGTCGTACAATTTGGTCAAGTGGAGAAGGTGGGTTTGAGCCCCACAATCAATTCAGCCACTGGTAAGATATCTCCTTCAATCTCCCAGTTACCAACAAAATACTTCCTGTCATGAATTAAGTTAGCACACCATGTTCAATACATTCAAAGACAAGTGTCACGTTAAATCAATCTGACCCCTCCCCCCGAACACTCAAACGGGTTGAGGGGGGCTATAAACAAATACTTATGCATACATTTACTCTTGCAAATGATTGTAATCTACACTTTTGTGCTAATCACCATTTCCGATTGTAGAATTACACTTAAGTGTAGACATACATGTCTCCACTCCCTGAAACTAGGGGTGACAACATCTAAGAATAAGTTTACAAGTGTAAATTTACTACTAATAACTTTTCATAACATAACAAGAGAGCCCCAACATCAGGGCAGATAGCTCATTATGAAAACGTTTAGGGAAAATTATTACATTTTATTCGTGCATTTAAAAAATATTCATACTTTTTAAATGTAAAAAAATGATGAATTATTTTAAAATAATTGTTAATAATCAAAAATCTAGAATTAATAAAATAAAATGTTACAGCACATTACTCATGAAATTAAACCTTAATTACATTTTTTAAAAACAATATATTAGTTTACATATAATATTTCTTGAACAAAGTTGAAAAATATCCTACCGACGCTAGCATATTAATACATATTATTTGCTAAATGTAGTTACGTTTTCTTGTTTAGTTAATTTATATGAATTTTAAATGTATCATAATATTTTAAAAGTTTAAATAAATTATTTTTATCAATAAGTTAAATATTAAGTTAGAACATTATAAATTATTTATTTTTTAACATAATCTTTCAACACTAATAAAAACCATATATAATAATAATTCCTGACTCCACTCTTGCTCAGTCAAAGGTGGCCCTTGTTAGCGGCAGTACGCTGTTTGGTGGGAAAGCCCGTACAAGTCAAAGACATCGGTCCTCCAAATGATCCCAGTCCTGACCGGGAAGATGTCCGGGGCTGAAGGGACCCTGGGGCTCCAACCACGGCCCACATCTTGTGGTTTGTGCACGCCTCTGGTGGACACCGGGGCACCCACCTCTGGCCCAAAGGGTATGGGGACCCCGGGGCCCAAAAAGGTTCAGGAGGGGGCCACATGCCCCCTCCCCTTAATAATGCAATTCCGATGCAGACCCTGGGACCTAATAAGGTTTGGGGAGGTGGTGCACTGCTTGCCCCCTCTCCTTTTTAAGACATTTGGCCCTGGGGCTGGCTCTCCCGGGCCACTACTGACTCAGGGAGAGGGTGGGGCATGGCATATGATTGACTGTCTGCGGGTGATTAACACAGGGTCTGGACACTAGCCATGCCCTGCAGCCAACCCCCACCACACATGGCTAAAGACACTGTGCTTGCCTATTATTTAATGTCCCTGTATCAATTGTTTTCTATGGAAGTGTGTTGTTCTACCTGTGAGGTGCTGTGTGTGGTGCTACACTTACTTCAAAGCTGGACTGTAATACATTTGCCACTGTTTTATGGACTTTCAAGCTGTGGCAACTTCAGAAATGTAGCTTGTGAATAATAATAGACTTACTCTTTTGCAGATGAGTGCATCTATTTGCAAGTCCCTCCCTAAAACCCTCCTTTCTACTCCCTACATCCCCATTTGTGGTATGTATTCCTAATTTTCCAACCTCTCCCCCTGGCCCCTCTCAAAGTTTCTACAAAAATGTATACTTACATGCCCAGTGGAGATGACTAGTCTCAGGCATCTGATTGATAGCTATGTAGGCTAGTCCATTTGCTTTAGAGATCTGTGTGTTGTCTGAAGCTCGTACATTTTACTCCAAGAGAGACAGTGCAATGTATTAATGCAACCACTGCACAGCTTTGTGTGCAACCTGCGGATTACAGTGTCCACTTTTAGTAAGATATCTCAGTGGATTTTGCAACTACTGAGTTCCAAGTATAGACTGCAGCTTCTACTCTAATGAGCTAGCTAAAAGCCACAGTTTCCAATCCCAGTGTGACAGCTCAGACAGTTCGTTTATCTGCATGATCCAGGGCTGGTGCATCTGCAAGTTGACAGAATCTATTGCTTCCCACATCCATAACAACAGCTGCAGAAGCTTGTTTTTCTTTGCAAAGAATTGCTTTAGCCATTTGCATTTATCTTCTGGTAAGAAGTATTCGTAAAGTGCCACATCAGACCATGCTGGGCAATCAAAACCATCTGGAATAGCCATAGCACTGGCTGCTCTAATTGATGTGACCGCCATCAAGAACTCTCTTCACAAAAGTTTCGATCCCTCACCCATCTCTGTTCAGCAGAGCTATACAAGCAGTGCATGGATATCTAGATCTCTTCTGCGCCACCGGCATCACTTTGGAGTCTGCTTTAAGATACCATGTGGGACATAGAGGTGTGCTGTCTGCTGCCTAATTTTTCCTATGTGGTGTGTCAAACATTGCATTTATTGTTTTAGGTGTTTGAATCAGTTTTTGTACCCTTCCTGCCATACATGATCAATAATGGGTATAGCTTTGACATATTTTGTTGATGTTCTCTAATATCGTATAGGAAGCAATCTGTTTTCCTATTCCGCTGGTTCCCAATCTGTGCGTCACGGCACCCCAGTGCGCCGTCAGAACTAGACAGGTGTGCCTCACACCAAGCACATCGTTTGGGAATCACTGTGTGACATGAATTTGCCTGTAAATTAGATCTTTTGGAAGCACAGAACTCCAGTTTCACTCCCTCAGCTCTCTCCGGCCAGGCCAGTCTCTGACAAGGGAATAGTAAGCTAAAGCAGCTGAGGCAGATGAAAGAAAACATTTCAGTCAGTAATGTGGGTTAAAGTGTCAAAGCCAGGTTATTTATGATGCTGGGGTGTACTTGCCTCCAGTTATCACCAAAGAAAATTAATGAATTCACAATTACCTGTTCCATGCTACGTTTTAAAAACATACACAGGCTGTCTGAAGTGTTCAAAATTCATAAAGGGAGGCAAGACATTTGCAGTATTCAGTGCAGGTTAATGTTTGAGTTCATTCAGTTTGCAAAAGAGGAAATAAGTGAATATGTTGATGCTTATTTCACTAAAAACAAATGAAAATATTCATAAGTAACTCAGCAGATCAGAAACAGAGGACCTGGGAGGGTCACGTGTGGGACCCTATGGAGGGGCTGGCACAGCACAGATGCCATTATCACCTCTGAGCTGAGAGAGGCGCAAGCACCAAAAAGACATGCCGGAGGGGGTGTCAAAGTCGGGGTGGTACAGTCTGGGAGCTCGAGGACTCAAACACCAGGGGCAAGAGAGCAGACAGCATAGACAAGGTGTGTCCGCAGGTGACATAAGGCGTGAGTGTCCACACACGAGGTTTGAAGACTGAGACAGGAGTCATGAGGGTAGAGACATGAGGCCTGAGGGCAGAGACAGGAGACCTGAGGGCAGAGACAGGAGGCCTGAGGACACGGACAGGAGGCATGAGGACACAGGGGGCAAGGACCACAGACAGGAGGGAAGAATGTACAGCCAGGAAGCATGAGGGCAAAGACAGGATGCATGAACACAGGCAGGAGGCAAGACCACACAGTCAGGTGGTAAGACCACACAGTCAGTAGGCAGGAACAACCAGACAGGAGGCAGGAACACACAGACAACGGGCAGGAACAAAGAGACAGGAGGCAAGGACATACGGACAGTAGGCAGGAACACATATGCAGGAGGCAGGAACACGCAGGCATAAGGCAGGAACACAGGCAGGAACACACAGACAGGAGGCAGGAACACAGAGTCAGGAGGCAAGGACACAGGCAGTAGGCAGGAACACAGACATTAGGCAGGAACACAGACAGGAGGCAAGGACACACAGACAGTAAGCAGGAACATAAAGACAGTAGGCAGGAACACACAGACATGAGGCAAGGACACATAGGCAGTAGAGTCAGGAACACACAGACAGGAGGCAAAGACACACAGACAGTAGGCAAGAACACAGGCAGGAGGCATGGGACACAGACAGGAGGCATGAAGGCACAGACAGGAGGCAGGAACACACAGATAGAAGTTAAGGATACACAGGCAAGAACACACAGGCATGAGGTATGAGGACACAGTCAGGAGGCATGAAGGCACAGACAGGAGGCAGGAACACACAGACAGTAGACATGGACACACAGACAGTGGGAAGGAACACACCGGCAGGGGGCACGAGGACAGTCAGGAGGCATGAAGGCACATAAAAAAAGGCAGGAACGCACAGACAGAAGGCATGAGGACACAGTCAGGAGACAAGGACACAGGCAGTAGGCAGGAACACAAACGGGAGGCAAGGACACACAGCCAGTAGGCAGGAACACAAAATCAGAAGGCAGGAACACACAGACAGGAGACAAGGACACACATGCAGTAGAGGCAGGAACACAAAGACAGGAGGTAAAGACACACAGACAGTAGGCAAGACCATAGGCAGGAGGACACAGTCAGGAGGCATGAAGGCACACACAGGAGGCGGGAACACACAGAAAGGAGGCAAGGACACACAGACAGTAGGCAGGAACACACAAACAGGAGGCAAGGACACACGAACAGTAGGCAAGAACAACCAGACAGGAGGCAGGGGGAAACAGTCAGGAGGCATGAACACACAGAAAGGAGACATGGACACACAGACAGGATGCAGGAACACACAAACAAGAGGCAAGGACACACAGACAGTAGGCAGGAACACACAGACAGGAGACAAGGACACACAGACAATAGGCAAGAACACCCAGGCAGAAAGCATGAGGACACAAGTCAGGAGGCATGAAGGCACGGACAGAAACAGGAACACACAGACAGAAGGCATGGGAACACAGTTAGGAGGCAAGTACACACAGATTGGAGGCAAGTACACACAGGAGGCATAAGGCAGACGGCATGCATGAGATCGCAGTCTGGTGTTAGAAAGGAGCAGACAGGAGAGTGCACAAATCGTGCCCATAAAGAGGACAGAGTTAAAAGGGAGGAAGCCAGACAAGAGTTTAGTTTGTACCATCGAACTGGAGGCAATAATGTGCAAAAAAGAAAAAACTAGAGGGCAGACGCAGACCTTCTCTATCAATGCACCAAGGATCTGAAACAATATTCTTGTGTCTATCAGGGCCTCACAAACCCTGCTCAGGAATGAGCTAAAGACACACCTCTTTAAAAAGCACTACATCACAATGCAGTAAATATTAAGTTCTCTGGGAACCCTGTGTCCCTCCAATCAGTCATTGACACTGCATGAGGCTCCGCAGTGGATAGGATAAGATTTCACACGTGATTATAAAACCTTCATCAGCTTCATCCCAATTATTTTCAGGGAGAAAAATGGAAGCACTCCAGAGGCCGGACTTACATCTCCCCACCCACCACAAAAAAGTAACATAATGGGGAGCCGTAGCCAACAGCCAATAGGTCAAGGGAGCCATGGTCTGAAAAAGTTTGGGAACCACTGCCCTATTCCTTACAGAAGATGGAATCTTGTTGAAGCTCTTTTTATTAGTGAATAGAATCTGACAAGATCATCCAACGGTAAGTTCACCAAAAGAAGTGTAGTTGATTTTGTCACAGAAACTAGGTAGTTGTCACAATGTCTTCTGAGAGCCCTTGGAGCTTTGTGGAGTTCCCCTTCTCCTATGTCATTGGAATGTTGATCATCATCTGAAGTGTGGATCTGGACTGTATTGGTTTTGGCTCAGCTAGCAAGATAGGCTAAGGTAATAGGGTTCTTGATGGTATTGCCCATATGAGCTGCTGATACTTGGGTAGTACTAGACTGCGGCATCTTTAATGGTAATGGAAGAATGTACTGAGGAGCATTTAAGGGGCATTGTGGAGGATTGAAGGAGAGTCTAGCATGAACTCATGTAGAATAATTTCCCATCCTCCTTTGCACATCTCTGATGAGATTGACTGGCACTTAAATCATTGGTGGTTGATGGTACTCTTCTTGCTCTTACTCATAAGGTCACAACGGGGGTTATAATGTGCACAATATTCTGGTAATTCATTTTTCCTAAATTGTGGTTTGTTTGGATGATAATGCTGAGGTTGTAAGTCAGGTAATGCTGTGGTGAACTACCATTTTCCTTCTGAGTGTACTGACATTTGACTTTGAGTTGGCCAGGGCCATAAACAGGACCTAAAGGATCGGCCAGATCAGGTTGCTCCTCGCGTTTGTTACCAGCATTTAACAAAGGTGCTGTGGGAATATTGTAGTTGGAATCCCCTCTTCGTATTTTATGGCAAAGGCCCACCTTCCTGCTTCAGAATCTATTGTTGATGATGCAGCCATCGACAGGACTGTCATCAATGGTATTTGTTTTATTGATGATGAAGCACCAACAGTACAGTCATGGATGATGGAATCGGTGCCACTGGGGAAGGTATTTTTGAAAGGATTAACGTTGCCAAGGATGTAGTCATTGGCATGGGAACTGTTGACGAGTACTTTACCTTCTTAGGGTTGGTTATAAATTATCCAAAGAGAGTGTGCAACGTATGGAAAGCCATGATTAAATCTCACTCCCCAGAACTCAGGATTTACGAGGTGCAATACATTTCACCTATTGAAAGCTTTTGGGCAACTATATAGATTTTGGTGATTATCAAACTAAAACCTGCATGTCAAGGCAACTTCCATACTCATTGTCCTTTTAAAATCTACCTGCTGAAATGTGACAAATGGTGCAGACTTTATTGCACCCAATAAATATTGTGTAAACTCCACACTAACTTGAATCACAACTCCGGCGCAAGCATGAGTTTTGCATAGCTGTAAAAATCCAGCCAACACATAATCAGGAATTAACTTTGAAGAGAAGTTGGTGGTGACATGGCTGATGAGGGGGATGATAACCATTTTTCGTTTACATCTTGCTTCTGTGAAGGGGAGACATATCTCTGACTTTCAAGAGCTGCCTTGTTAATTTCTGCCTGTGGCTCCCTAGAGATTAAGCCTCGTTTATCTGCCAAATATCTCCTTTATCTCTTTTTTAGCAGCTTTCCAAGTTCTAAGGGGTGGTTATGTGCTTTATTCTCTTGTGCAAGGGTAGCACAGGAACCCCACCCCCGACTTTCTCCTCCCCTCCCAAGAAGGGGATTGCTACAGATTTACAGGCTATACACAAAGGTAACCTACATTGTGAGTGAGTTACACATGTAATTTTCTCTTAAAATAACCTCTATTTATTTTAATAGATGTAAATGAATTAAAGATTTACTTCAAGGTTAAATTGCTGTAGCATTTTCTTTTTTGAAAATAAATAAATAAAATTAATTGACATTACTGCTTAAATGAAAACAAATATTTTACTAATTTATTATAAAGTTGAGTAAATGTTTTGATTTGTTCCTGTACTTTACCATAAGAAGATCTCCACCCCGACAGTGGAGACTCCCTATGATAAAGTATAGGGGGAAGTAAAAAAAAAGTATGTTTCGTTAAAAACAATTATTACACATATTCATATGTTAAATAGTAATGTAAATTGTTTTATGTATCTATCTTCAATGTACAACAACATAAAAATGCTACAGCACTATTAACTTAATTTTGAATTACATTTTTAATTATTTTAATATATTTAAAACAAATGTATCTACTTCAATTAAAATGTATCTAAGTTTATCTACTTAGAGTAAAATTATTTTTTCACAAGTTTGAATTAAAACCTAAATTCCCACCTAAAGTATTTTAATTAAACATTATTAATTTTTGAAAAAGTGATGTATAGAATTAATTGAAAGTAATTTCATTATATTTTAATACAATTCAGTGATACCTTAATTTATAAATTAAAAAAATGTGTAAATGTTTTAGAATTGAATAATACATGTTTTATTATTAGGTATTTTTAACATTAGATTGTATTTACTTATATTTTCAACTTTTGTATTGGAGTGTGCTGCCATACTAGTAGCTGGCCGTCTGTGGTGCTGGACGTACTCCAACTCTGAGCTGGAATAATTTAATACTGTTTTGTGTATCTTTTTGGCTATTGGCAACTTTAGTAGTGCATAAATAGCAATAGGCTTACTCTTTTGTGGGTAGGTGTGTGCTGCTTTCTGAACCCCTCCTTGCTCCTCCCTACACTCTCCCATACAATAGAAAGTATGCCCCCTTTCCAGTCCCTCCCCCATTTATTATTAGCTAGTACACCTGCATGTGTCGGGATCTGCCCAAAGAAAATAGAGGTGGGGATTTACCCTTGTAGGTTTGTGAATAGCATATTGTAGTACTTTAACAGCACTATGGCAGTACTACTAAACATAATTCAAAATGCAGTTTGTGAATAGGACCATTGGGTTTTGGGAGCCACCTCAATATCCCTCACTCACAAGTACTGAGGGGTTTGTCATAAAACATTTGAAGGTGTTGCAGTTTTTCGGTTTATAGTCTGGATGAAGGCAGGAGATGCACCTTTTGTGAAGATCACCCATGTAAATCCTTAATTTGCCACACGCTTCAAAGACACTGATGGTCAAAAATATAAACCAAACATCTAAGGAAACGTCTTAAAGAGTATAATTGAAGTTTCCGAATTGAAAATAGGACTTACCTGTTCGAAGATTGAGTGAACCCCTGAGACCTCCTTTCCACAAGATACACAGTAGAAATCTGAGGTGATATATCTCCTGGAAGGGTGAGGTTCGGGGCACTCTAACCTCTTTGTCTGGACCTCAGACCTTTGAACTAGGTAATTGTGCTACTAAAGGATACTGGATTAAGGCGTTTCAGACATGTTACATTCCCTTACTGGTACAGTACATTTTCAGAGGGACTCCTATGTCAACCCTAGGTAATGAGCAAGCATGTGAATCTATGAAATATCCAATACTATATGACAAGCTTTTCATATTAGTGACAGTGATATGATTTATTTGCTGTATAAAATGTATAGTGACTTTGTTACCCAGCACTGGTTATCTTAAAATTTCTCCTTGTATTCATGCATCATTGGTCTTGAACTCAAGTCCTTAGGGTCATTCTGCTTCTCCAACTAAAAGTGATCAGTTTCCATCTTGTTATGACCTCTGACGTTTTATTGTAGTTATGATACGGCCCTTCTTCCTGGCCTTTACTTCTACTATGGCCCCAAAACTGGCTTCTAACCATGTTATATATTAATCATCTTTACCTTTTACTGCGTGTTGTCCTTTCCTTATGGACATATGGCCTGATTTTGAGTTTGGAGGATGAGTTATTCTATCACAAAGGTGATAGATATCTTGTCCACCTTATTTCAAGTACAATAAAATGTAATAGACTTGTAATAAGACGGGTGAGATATCGCATCTGCCAAACTCTAAATTAGGCCCCAAGAATGTTAACCTTCAACATCATTGTTGAATATGACTTTTAACTTGTTCAATACAAAGCTTCAGTTGTCTTTTCTGACCTTTTGATATAGTTATGGGCACGCTTGCCTTGACTGGAGCATGGTTTAGCCCTAGTATTCGAAATTCAAGAATGACTGGTTAAGCATGACTTTTTTAAACTGTATAATACAAGCCTTGGTGTTTCCTTCTATATGTAGGATCATGCCTACCTTGACTTGCAACATTAACTACACTTTGTATTTAACCATAAATCTTTTTTTATGTCTTAACTTCATTTACCTAGACACTGTTATTAATTTTTAACATGTTTCATATTCTTGGTTTTTCAATATATTTTTGATGGACGTGTCTGCCTTTCTTCAATAATAATAACTTCTGGTGCAATAAAGTATCTGGCAAACTATTATTGTCTATTTATAGGTGACATTTGGATCCAAGTGCAACACACAGATTTCTGTACCCTGGATAGTTGTACTTAGTGCTATAAAATACAAAATAAACAAATACATATATTTTTCACAAACTCCTCAACATCCAAACTCAGAAAGGTTCATTTGGAATATGTGAGATAAGTACAGTAACATTTAACAATTTGTGACTGATAAAAGATAGATCTGATTTAGAGAAATCATGTCTCTCTCCATTTAGCACAAATGCCCTAGAGCGTGTATTTTTATTTCAAATATATAACAATGGTTGTATTTGTCCACTGCACAAAACTCATTACAGCTTGCATAGACATGAAATTTATAACAGAACTACTTGCTCCCTGCAGATTTGGGATTTATTGTTGAACAGCTGCAATGCAGGACCAGGCTAGTTACTTCAGCATAATGTTTTTATAACAATTAGCAATGATTTTGTATGACAAAAAAGCCATTATGAAACAATTTGTTGTAGATGAAAGAGCACATTGGGCCTTTTGCACTACGTAAATAAAGATCTCCTTCTTCAAAATGGTGGACAAAGTCTATTTTTAACATCTTTTTATTGGTTTTATGAATGCCGGTAAACAACTCCAATGCCCTCCTCCTCAACTGAAAGTATGACGTTGCACAACAATGGTAAATAGTGTTTTTTTTTTTTACCACACACCATTGTGTCACAATCCTGCGAGGCCACCATGATCGCAGAATGAACTGTATGGGGTCTGCCATGCATGCAAGGCTGGGTCTTGTCTAGGTAGAGTCTAGTGCTGAGCTGGTAGTATCAAAGTCATTCCAGTAGGTTTGCTGGATCTAGGTATGTTTTGGGGGGCACTCTGGCTTTATACAATGATTGCTCTGCTAGTGCACACAAATCCATTCCCCACAGCCATTTGGAGAACCAGGGGGCTTCAGGAAAGCACCAGCCTATCACTATGTCTCTTTCTGCAACCACACATTCAATTTCAACTAGAAGTTGTGTCCTGTGCTACCACTTCCACTTGGGTATACCTCCATCAGTGTATTTTGATTTCAAAGGTGAAGCCTACCGCCTGCTCCAGTGCATCAAAAAAATCTGAATTCATTATCTCTGAATGACCCCGCAGCCAAAGCTACATGTAGGAAAGAACCCTTTTCCCTCCTACAGCATTGGAACGTCGGGTCAGAGTAGCAGCTGGTTCATCCATAGTGCCTCCGGAGTGAAGTATACCAATGAAAGTAGCTGAATTGGATAAGAGGCGTTCTGGTTGGGATTACCAGAGTCTTAGCCGCCATCTTTGCCTTGGTCCATTCATAATCCTGTAGCTCTCCCAAGCCCTGCTCCCACTTTTCCTTCAAAACCCCTGTAGGGCTCAGAGACATTTATTACTAATGTTTTATAAATCCTTCTTGTCCAGTATAGGTTCCGTGGTATTTTGCATTCCAGGGGCTTGAAGCCTGGAAAGGCCACTAGCCAACTCGTGTACACATCTAATGCATGTCTGAACTGTAAGTAAACGAAAAACAGTGACTTATGAAGCGCTAAGTCTTCATTCAGTTGCGCGTAGGGTTTCATATGATCTGAATCCCAAATACCCCCCATCTCAGAGATCCCTTTTGTATTCCAAGTCTGGAATTCTAAGACTCTTGTGACATTTGGGAGCCTTGAATCATGCCTCAGGGGTGTTTCTTTTGTCATTTTCCCTTTTCACATCCTGTCCATCTCAGGGCTAGGTGCCTGCCTTCCGCAGATATAGCTGTCACCCGGGGCAATGCATGCGGGCCCTTCAAACTGTACAGTACTGACAGCAGCCTGTCAGTACCCAGGGTGTCAATTTCTAGCCAGGACACTGGATCTGATCTAGTTCCAAAGATCCAGTTGTTGATACGAGTCAACTGTGTGGCCCAGTAGTAAAGTTTCACATCTATTGAGTCTAACTCACTGTCAAACGGCAACGGCATGCATTTTTTGTGGGCTACTCTAAGGGGGCCTTTTGCCCAGATATAGTTATCCAATAAAGTTTGGATAGGGAACATTCAGGTGGGGATCCTGTAGGGGTAGTTCTTTAGGGTGTATAATATTTTCTGTTGGACTATCATTTTCATCAATGCCTCCCTTCCCATCATGTTTAAGGGGAGTCTGCTCCATTTGGAGATGTGTTCCTTAATTTTTCGAGTTTGGGGGACAATGTTTAACCCCCAACTCTCTTGTTGATCTCTAGTTACAAGCATCCCAAGATAGTGAAAGCTGCCCCACATTATTGTAATGTTTGTCAAGTTCAGAAATTCCCATCTTGCCTCTTCGGTCAAAACGATCACCACTGATGTGTCCCAATTGACCTGGAGCCCAGAGTCTTCCCGGTACACCATTATGATTTACAACAGTTATGATAGGGAGAGGTCAGGTGTTTGTAGGGGTAAAAAAACATCATCTACATAAAGGGAAATGCGACCCTTGGCATCTTCCTGCCAGTTGACACCCACACTTGTGCGTCTCTCCTGATCCCTCCTGCCAACTGTTCTGTGGCAAATAATAGGGGGGCCAGGGGCACCCCTAGCAGATTCTTCGTGCTATCAGAAATTGATGTGACAGCGTGCCAGTGATGCGTACCTTGGCTCACAAGGTGCAATAGAGTACCCTTATGCATTCTCAAAAATATGGTCCGAAGCCCATCTTTTCCCGTACCTGATGGAGAAAGGGCTACTCAATATAATCAAATGCTTTTTTAAAGTCTGATAGTGCTAACGCCATTGGCTCTCTCAATTCGCCTTAATGGACCACGCCACTTGTAGGCGTTGAATACAGTGCGAGTACCCCTAAAGAGCATAAATCCATTCTAGTTTTTGTGGATTAGGGAGCTTTTCACCTTGACTAGCCTGCTGGCCAAGGCTTTGGCCACTATTTTGGTGTCTATATTAATTAAGGAGGTCGGCCTATAGGGGTTGCAGTAAGTTCGCAGTTTGTCAGCCTTGTTCTCTCTTGTAAGGATTCAATAAATATAGACAGCAGACATGGAACCAGGCAAACGGATCCGGCTTTAATGAGCTCCAAAAGGAATCAATTAAATCCTGATGCCTTGGCAATCTCTCTGCATGGCCTTTACCAGTCAGTAGGTGGTATAGCTCCATGCTGAGGCGGTCAGTTTTTGGAACATCAAATCTTGAGTAATCGGGTGCTCGCACTCCAGCTCCCCAGGAGGTCTAAATCTGTATAGTGTTTCGAAGTAGTATGCAAACATGTTGGCAGTCTTGTTGGATACATATATTACTTTTGATGGGGTATGAATTTTTGGTATCAGTCTGCTTTCCATGTCCCTATTGGCAAGCCAGTAAAACAGTTTACCGGTCCTGTCCCCATGCTCGTAGAGTATGTGATGTGAAGCAGCCCAGGACATCTTTGCAGCGTCCAGCAGTCTCTGTTTCAGAGCTGCCTGAGCCTCTGCCAGTCGAGGCGTAGTCTCTTTGCTGGGGGATCAAATGTTCAGTTGCTCAATGGGAGATTTTGCTGCTATCGATTTGTATTTTCCAGGTCTGTCTCTGTCCTTTTTCCAGCCAGCTAAGTGACCAATAATTTTGCCTCTTAGCACCGTTTGTTGGGTTTCCCAAATGACCATGTTGGCTACCTCTGGGATGGGGTTAGTCTCCAGGTAGTCATCTATCCTCTCTTTAAGAAATTCTCGAAATGTCACATCTTGCAACCACCAAGGGTTCAGTTTTCATTGTCCGTCATCTCTTAAAGAAGAGTACCTAACTTTTACCTCCAGCGGTGAGTGGTCAGAGAGGGAGCATGAAAGTAGCCTGGATCCTACCAACCCTCCGAGGTGCCCAGTAGGAACAAAGAAGTGATCTAGTATAGAATATGTTTTGTGGGCATGGGAATAGAACATCAATTTGAGGGCCTAAGGGTTCTGCATTTTCCAGCTTTGCGTAGGCCAAGGAACCTAACTCAATCCAGCAGAGACAAGGGATTTTGTCAGCACCCAGCCCCCGTTGAATACTGGGCGGGGGTCAATCACCAAGTTAAAGTCCCCACCCAATATCAACCTGTTGCCCAAGGATGTCAATAGTATCCAACCCAAATCTGTCATAGTGGCGTCAAACATAGTCTAATGTTTATGCCCTAGCTCCCCTCCCTGAGTATCCATAACAATGTGATAGCCCTCATAACATTCTACTGTTTCCTATCTCCATCCAGCCGCAAGTGTCCCCATAAACATATTTTAACCAAGTTTTTTAAAAACACTGTCTTACTTTTCAAGAACAGGAGCAGAGGGGTGATGACTGTGTGGATCTCCTGTGGACTAGAGCTCATATTTTGCTTTCTAACACTACTTGATGGGATTTGTGTTGAACCATTTCTTCTGGGGAAGGTGCAAATGGAGGGGAAGCTAAGTGTGAATTAGAATGAAGAACAGAAAAATCCACGAATGCACATAGTTTCCAAGTGAAATTCATCTGAAAGTGCAGCCCTTATTTATCGTTCTGCCTACTGTGACTCAGAAGTGAAACCCGCACAGCATCTCGGATAGGTAGGACCCATATTCCCTAACAGCAAACCTCCGAAATCTTAGAGTGGATGAGAGCCAAAATTCTTGCATTCATTATTCCCCAATCTTCATCTTATGGGTAGTTGTAGACTCCATATCACCTTTCTGTTCTGTGATTTACCCCGATTCTTCCATGTATCCACCACCCCATGTAATCTGAAGTTAAAAGTTTGAAGTCTACTATCAGGTGAATCCTGACATTGCAAGTGGGGTGGAGGAGCTTTTCTCTCTACTCAAGGGTTGCCACTGCAAGAAAAAGGGGCAGTGGTCTAGGTGCCCCCCCATCTTATTTGTGGTAATGAAGCCTTTGGGGATGCACAGGCATTGGGGACTTGAAAAGGCTGAACAGATTTAATCCTACAATAAATCCCAAAATGATGTCCCTACTGGCTATTAGTCCTCTTATCATCTCAGGGAATTTTATTTCGACTTTAGACTTACAATAAGTGCATCTTCACTTCTTAATTCAGTATGACTATGGACATATAATAACCCCTTCACGTGGTAGGGGTGAGTTCTGAGAGGAGACAGTAGCCAAGGGTAGAAAAGTGCTCACTTTTATTTTTACGCTCGAATGTGGGAGAGGAGACCACATCCCTGTGTAACTACTAAGTCTAGGACAGGCTAACTGAGTAGCAAAGATTAACGGCATGTAACCACACCATTACAGGTGAATGAAAACGGGTATGGCTTAAAATATATTTGCAATCACTTCTTGTAATGGTACCCTGCTGTTGAATTTGCAGCACGAAGTGGAAGATATGGTCACCTCTTAAGGAGTCATCTTTAACCTGTTTGAAGTCATACTAACTTTTCTGGCATGGTTGAAGACATTTAACATCCACATAGATTCAGTGCTCACAATACATATACAAAGCTGTTGTGCAGGGTTTGTCACAGGGAGTTTGGTTAGTCAGCTGACATTTGAATGACTACTGAAGAAAAGGTAGGCTATCTTGGACGCTCACCACTAATGGAGCACTTTACTTATGTTAAACATCTTCTTTTTTTTTACAAAGGAATGTAATTATCTTCCAGACCCAGCAGATGGCATCTTTAAAAAAGCAGGTGTGGTGTGATGGAGATTTAAAGATCTCTTTTATTGTTTGAAAACAGAATGAAAATCAATTATACATCATCACTCGCCTATATCCAGTGGCTGTAAGGATTATAGTAAAGGCCTAATCCAGACTCGGTTTCAAAATTTATTAGAGTCCCTAACCTCTCTCCTTCCCTATATCGATTCTTGAAAAAAAGAAGCAAAGAACTACTATCCCTCATTATGGGGTTCATTATGACCCTGACGGACGGCGTTTATATGGAGGAAAGTACTGCCAACAGGCTGGCAGTACTTTTCTCCATATTAAGACAGCCAAACCGCCAACGTACCACACCGACCGCCACGGCCGTAATGACCACGGGGCTGGAGACTTTAGTCTCCGGCCGTCACTTGCCAGCCTGCGGGATTATGACCCTGCCTACCGCCATGGTTTTCGTGGCAACCTTACCGCCACGAAAACCATGGTGGTAGGCACTATCAGTGACAAGGAATCCCTTCCTGTCACTGATAGGGGTCTTCCCCGCCCCCTTCCCCTCCCCAGATCCCCCACTACATACACACCCCTTCATTCACACACGAACACATGCATACACACACTTATTCCCACATTCATCCATGCATGCATACATCCATTCACACACACACATTCACACAACACAACATACAAGCACTCACACATCCATATATGCACACACATACAACACGCATCACACACCCGTATACACGCACGCACGCACAGACATACACACCCCCCCCCACACACACACAACACCCCCAATTCCACCCCTGTCGGAGCACCCGACTTACCTGTTGTCAGGAGGTCCTCTGGCAGGAGACTGGATGGGGGGCTGATGCCACCAGCAGTGTCCGCCAGCAGAACACCGCCAGGCCCTATCATGTGTCATGATACGGTCTGCAGTGGTCTACTGGCGCAGCGCTACCTTTCTGCCATCTGCCAGCATGGCCACAGCCGGATTTCCGCCATCCTTCTGGCGGAAATCCAGCTGCGGTCATAATAGGGCGGACGGCTGGTAGCCACGGTGACAGACGTTTGGCGGTCGTTGCAGCGGCGGTGGGCGGTTTTTACCACCGGGTCATAATGTGCCCCTATATCTGAATGTCAGGTGGGGTGTTGTTGCATATTTAAACTCTGATCTGCGTGTAGCAGGATCAGAGTATCTGTGTGGTTTCTGGGTTAATGACATGCAAAACTCTCAGTTATCTCGGGGAAGAGAATGCCTGAAGTTCAGCTGATTACAGATTCATCCTAAGTACTTTCCATGTTTGCATACCCACAATGATCTGAGAACAATCACTGCTTTTCAAATTCTGAGTTGCGTCATTCCAACATAAAACAAGCTGCGTCACCTGATTTTACTATTGCATACACGAGAGTCCTAAATCCACCCCTTTGACTCCAGTATTGTATAGCCTCCCACTATTGGATACACTTGTCTAATGATTTCTGGATCCTTTTCATTAAAGGTATGGGGATATGCAGTGGAATTCGGTTGAACAGTTATAACAGCTTGAGGAGCAATGTCATTTTCACCACAGCCAATATTCCAAGACAGGACATCCCTCCCCTAGGTCAGGATTGAGCATCCTTCAGGATTTTCTAAAGTAAAAGGGTATATTTGGCCTGATTTAAATTGCGATATTCATCATTATTGACTTCAGTAGGCTGACTTTACAACCAGTCCCTTTCTTGCAGTTGCAAAGTTCATACTGAGTGCTTCAGGTCCACTACCATCACCAAGATGTCACCTGCTTGTATAGTTATCCTACATTTATCCCTTCCTATATGTATAGCCACTATAGGTCTGATTACGACTTTGGTGGATGGGATACTTCGTCACAAACATAATATATTGCCTGCCGTTTTACGAGTTTCAAAGGATATACTGGAACTTGTAGTACAGCAGACAGGATATCTGTCATGTTTGTGATGGAGTATCCCATCCTCCAAAGTCATAATCAGGCCCTATGTCTGGGTTTGTTAAATACACTCTGCCACAGACTACATTAAAAAGCAGATGGGAGGATGGAGCGAGGGCAACCTTCTTTTGGGTCAGTATCAGGAATGGAGTAAGGAGCAGCCACTGGCATTGATGAACGTTCTGTGCCTTGTGACCGCGCTGCAAGGCTTCAGGCAGTCTGCAGTCGGTTAGGTCTCCACTGTTTCCTGCCACCATCGTCCACTGCCCATGGCCACGGGTAGTATGAGGTGACCAGGGCAGGATTGGGAAGCCAAAGCAGCCCTGGCAATTGTTTTTGACCAGCCCCCGGAGCGGGGAATGAGGGCACTAGGGGATGTGAAATCGCAAGCTTGCTGTTGCTTTTGTTACTGATGGCCAATTTTGCAGCACCTCTGCAAAACCGGCCCCGGTCACAAAACCAGCCCCCAGCACTGCAAAACCGGCCCCCACCCTTCCAGCCCACTGGCAAAACACCAAATGCCAGCTACGGCTAGTCTGGCCCTGGTGTTCTCTCCTTCCGTTTTTTACTAGTCTCCATATTTCTATTCTGATGAGGAGAGCCTCATTGCTGACTGTGTCACCTCCAACCAAAGTATGTTTAGCACTTCTGAATAGGACCGAAGGACATGATTATGTCATCTTGCAAGGTGCCATGAAACTGCTGTCCAAAGATATTGTTCTCTTCAAAGGGCACAGCCATGATGTTACTTTCGACTCCATGCCCAAAAAAGTAATTTGATTGCCAGCCACAGTGTCACTGTACAGCAAGGTAACCAATAGAGGAGTCTATTGAAGAGCCAACAATTGCTAAGCAGGTAAGCCCCCTCCCCCTTTTCGCATGAACTTTATCTTCCCCAAAGAGCCTGTCATAAACTGGAGATGTTGTGCCAAAACTGCTTGTCATATGTTGATAAAAATGAGGAGTTAATCTTGACAGAAGAGCAGCCAAAACATTCAGACACTTGCCTGTAGAGTCCTATTTGCATCTTTCCTCAACTGGCATGGCAGTGCATAGAGTTTTCTGAATCTCTCAGAGCTGGAGCTGAAATGACTGAGTGGGTTTTTATCTGATTTAAAAGACAGACAAACGATGTAACTGTCACTTATATTTCTAACAAGGAGATACTCACTGAGGCTGAGATTGGATGATGCAAAATTAGGTAGTTTTTCACATTTTTCTTTAAAATAAACAAGGGGATGACTACATTTTTGCAATGCTCTTTGTAGCAGAGTATGAAACAAACACTTTCATTTGTGGGTGAAACCCAAGGTGTTAATTCTAGGCTGGCATACTCTGAGGTGACAAGCGCCTCTCATTCCACATCATTAAAGGTAGAGGGGCCTAGCTATTCCTCAGTCAGATCTTGGACATCATTTAAATGTCATACATTGCTATCCTGACCTTTCTCATCATCACAATAAACCTCTTTATTGTTATTATATGTGCCTTCCCGTTGTTGATGAGGAAGTAGGACATGTTGTGGGGATGGTAGTGCTGGCGGTTGCTTAGGAGGTTGCACAGGAGGAATTGAAGATGGCAGAGCAGGATGTGACTGCTGCTAAATTGTTAAAGGCATCATTGGCTGGGGAATTGGAGACCCTGCTTTTGCCACGCGAGCAGTCTGTGTTGAAGAAGAAGGTTTTGGAACCTGTTTGTAAATGTCCTGCAATATAGACTGAAAGGAAGTTGCTAGTCCCAATGAAGCATGCATCAAAGGAGTCTGTGGGTTTTCATACTGCCTGTCATGCTTGTCTTGTGATGGGATATGAAAGACAGTTCTTGATAATACTCCGCTGTGTTTGTGAGTGTGCAAGTCTGTTAGAAATTGTGGTCTCTAGTTAGAGGTATGCACCCTGACCAAGAAGGGATCACAATTCTAGGCAGGGTAAGTCACAACACAAACTAAATTATTCTGTGCTCACCTTTGGGCAGCTTGGCACAGAGCAGGCAGGCCTAACTTATAAGGCAATGTGTAAAGTATTTGTGCAATAAGTCATACAGTAACACAGTGAAACACCACAAAAACAACTCCATACCAAGTTAGAAAAATAAAGGTTATTTATCTGAGTGAATAAAGACCACAACAGCACAAATCCAATAAGTGTACATCAAGATATTCACTCGCATAAATATTCCCACAGTGCTTTAGAAATCGGTTGCACTCCTTTTAAGAGTGATATTGAAATTTCTGAATACAGGGTCAGAGGCTGTGTATAGGTGTCAGGGAGAGGGTTGATGATGGAGCACACTGACCCGGGTAGTTCAGTACTTGTGAGTGAAGGGTGGCCATACCCGACTCTCAGCTCTGGGAACAACAGTGAGTGAAAGCACTCCTCCTGAAATGCTTGTTTCAGTCCACAAGGCAGATTTCCAACAGCAGAGTGGTTCCCCAGGTGAGGGTGGCACCATGATTGCGAGATGGCACTCGGTGGGTCAGTAGGCACCACAGTGGTAGAGTGATGCAGGGCTGCGAAGAGGCACTGCACTTGCTAGCGGGAATCCGTGACAGCAGACACAACTTTTGGATGACCAGCACAAGGGCTGCAAAGAGCCACTGCACTTGCCAGCAGTGACCCAGGACAGTAGGTACAACTGCAAAAGAGTAGCCCGGATGCTGCAGAGTAGTACCACACTTGCAAGCTATAATCCGTGACACAGGTACAACTTCAAAAAAGTGGCAAGGGGGACTACAGAGACGCACTGCGGCCGCTAGCGATAATCTCTGACAACAGGTACAACTTCAGAAAAGCGGCTCAGGAACTGCAGATAAGCACCACACTCGCTAGTGATAGTCCATGACGAAGTTCTACCTGGTCAGTGTGGCGCTGGGGCTGTGAGGAAGTGCCATTCACAAGGTCTTTGATGCCCCTGAGACCTCGGAGGAAAGCAGGGAGATCACTCTGGGGGGAAGGCAGAGTCCTTCTACCATGGTCAGAGAGCAGCTGGCACCACCACAACAAGCTGAAGAGCAGTCCTTTCAGGCAAGCAGTCCAGTTGAGTCATTTGGACAGCACAGCAGTTTTTCTGACAGAGTTTTAGTTCAAGGTCCAGTAGTGTCTAACTGGAGGGGGTCATACCCATTTGTGCATTTGAAGTGGGGGAGACTTCAAAGAGAGGTTTTGAAGTGCATCAGTTCCCCTTCAGCCCAGGCCTGCCTGCAGGTTATCTGAGGGGGTCACCATTATCTTTTGTGGAGCCAGGTCACTTCCCTTTGAAATGTAAGTGTGAGCCCTTTACCCTTCTTGCCCAGGAAGATTCATCAGCATGAAGATGAATGCAAAAGCAGTTGATTGTTCTGTGTTTATGGCTGTCTGGATGGAATCCACAAGGGGAGCTGTCCCCCAACACAGACCGGACGTGGATTAGAGACAGGCTTTAAGGCACATAAGACCAAATGTACAAAGCCCTTTTGCATTTCTTAATGGTCCGAATCGGTATTTCGGGCCGTTAGGACATGCAAAAAGGTATTTTCTGATGTACAAAGACCTTTAGGAAATTGCAAATAGGGATTACCTATTTGAGATTACTATTCTGATGTACAAAACATTTCCTAAATGCGATTAGGGCATTTAGGGAATGCAATTCCATCGACTTGAAGTTGATAGTAACCATGTGCAATTTAAAAAAAGCACCCCAAAATGCTTTTGTTTTAATTGCAATAGAGTACACAGATGCCCCTTGGGCACATGTGTGCTCTACATGTGCACCGCTATTTTTGGAGTGCACCAATGGGAGCCTTTTGCCCATTGCTATCCTTGGTTTTGCATTTCCCAAATACAGACTACGAAGTTACTATTTAGGAAATGCAAAACTGCATTTTGGTACATCTGGCTTTCCAAAAGTGTAATTTATAAAACAGCAATGTTGAATCCAACCTTACCAATAAAGAGGATTTATCATCACCGTTACAGAGATATGAAACATGATGTAGCCATTCCTTACAGATAAGGAATGACTGGTTTATGTATTCTAAGGAATCACAAATTCTGGCCTATGAGGGAAGCAGGCTTCCCAATAGTGAAAAACAACTTTGTGAGTTTTTCACTATCAGGACATGTAAAACATAACATTACATGTTTTGTCTTTCACATACACTGTGCCCTACCATGTGGGTCACATTGGTCCTATCTTAGGGGTGACTCGTGTAACAAAAGGGGGTGGGGGATGAGGCTTGACAAAGGGTTTTAAATGCCAAGTCGATGTGACAGAGAAACTGTACATTCAGGCCTTACAATGGCAGCCCTAAGACATGGGCAAGGGGCTACTTATGTGGTTGCGCAACTGTGCAAGGTCAAGGTTGGCTGTGAAAGATAAGGCAGGATCTGGATGAACCTTTGTCATCAATGATAGAACTGAAGGGATGGCAGCCAGCAGGAAAGGAAATGACTGTCTAACAACCAATGGCGAGGAAGGATAAGTTACTTACCTGTAAATCCTAGTTCTCTTCCAGGGGTATCCTCATCAAAGTCATAAACATTGAATATTCCCGCCCTTGTGCGGGGACCCCGGAGCACATATAAAATACACACATATTATACATGTGTAACAAACAGACATGCAGGCTATCATGTTAAAAACAGGCTAAAATGCTTTATTTCTATGAAGTTATTTTTTTTTTTTATATTATAAAGACTACAATAGAGCATAAATATCTACCCAAGCTCCTAAAACTAGGCTTAGGGAAGTAAGCAGCAGCAAACTCTAGAGAAAAAATAGAAAAAACTGCATTGAAAAACAATGAAGCATTCTTAGCCAATAGGCTGCATTCAGGTTAACACAGGAGAACCATAAAAACTTTGGCACCGTGCCTTTAAGACCCTGAGCACCTCCAGTATCCCACCATGCCTCAGGGGTGAAGGAAAGGTGACAGTTGGTTCACTGTTAGGTCAGTTCTTTTTACGGTGACAATTTGCATAACTGATTCAAAATACAGTCTGTCCTGCACTTCTAGGAGACGTGCGTCTGGGGAGGAGGGTGGGTTGTTTATGACTTTGATGAGGATACCCCTGGAAGAGAACTAGGATTTACAGGTAAGTAACTTATCCTTCTCTTCCAGGGGATCCTCATCAATAGTCATAAACATTGAATAGATTAGCAAGCCCATCCCTAAATCCAGCGGACTGTCCGATAGAAGTGCAGGAATAGATAGGTCTTACGCAAATAGATTTCTTAGAGAGGCCTGCCCCACTTGGGCATCCGCTCTTGCATCTGAGTCTAAACAGTAATGTCTAGTAAACGTATGGACAGACTTCCATGTAGCTGCCTTACAAATCTCAGATATCGGAACATTGTTAAGGAGGGCAGCAGTAGCCGTTTTTCCCCTTGTGGAATGCGCTCTAGGCCGCGCTAGTAATTGTTTATGGCTAAATCTCAAAGAGGCAAGGCAATGGCCATGGACAGTCTGGAGCAAGGTCCTGGACCTTCAAGACCGGAAAAGGAGGGAAATATGGAAACATCTGGTGACCTCTAATTTGTGAAGGACTACTCTTTAAGACGGTTGCTGGTATTCTTCCTTTCATCAACTGGCACTTGGTCTTAAATTATAATTTTTTTTAATTCACTTGGGAATCAGTTAATTTTAAGCTTAGATTTTTCCCTCTTGACTCTAGTTTTTTAGAGATTAAACTCTACATACACTGTTTGCATTGAGCTGCATGGTCATTTTCAACATTACATACAGAAATTCTTAGTTTGAACAACAGAAACTTAACTCACATCCTCTGGTAATGATTAGTTTACAAACAGGGCCTACTGTTGAGGTATGCAACCAGTATATTGCATGGGTTGTATGGTATGAGAGAAAAATTGCATCCACTACCACGACGTAACTGCTACATCACAAGGCAAGTCTAGGTAAGCAGATGAAGAATAGCAATTATATACTTACCTTGTTTATGTAGTTATAGGTGATGAAGTGGATGTAATATTTTTGCAGGTGGATATTATCAACCTCAAAATTATTGATTTGTTACCATCTTGCTGCAGAAACGAAGCTAAGTGGCTAATCGATAAATGGATACTATTTTCTGCTGTTCTTCATTCATACAGTACTTCATGCCCCTGGTGAAGTACCAAAGTACATCAGCATAGGGGAGTAGTTGGTTACATGTTGTGTGGCCTATTTGGGAAGCATTTTGGCCCCACACATGAGTGAATATAATGGTGCTGTTGTCTTGCCTCTGGTCGCTACACGCTACAACGTCGGAAAAGGAGACAGAAAAAAAAAAACACTTTACCTAAATGTATTAGTGTGCCTTTAGAGGGGTCTCTATTGAACCCACTCAGAAGCGATAGAGAAGTATCTTGTCACATTACAAGGTGACAAGCAGTCACAAGTATAAATAAGCTCTGCGTAACCTTACTGGAGCAACAGGTGAGTAAACTCCAGGCATGCACTATAAACAGCCACCCATGGCAGATGATCCCAATATCGGAGTCTCTCTAGAAGCAATGAGCTGTTAAATTTTTTGTAGTTTCAAACAAATGAGGGACAAGAATAGATTTTCCTGATTCTCTGGCAAAAGTACAGATTCACTACCAACTTAACAACTAGGCACTAGAAGATTGGTGGATTGTAACTGAATAACCTGAGCATTACATGAGCATGGTGCATTCTGAGCAAGAATAAGTCCTGTGAGACTCACATTATTATTTGTTTTTAATAAGTCCCGAACCTCTTTTCACCATGAATTAATACACTGAAGAATACGAAGTAGAAGTGCAATTAAAATCAACATCTTGTCCTAGTGCATAGAATGTGTATAGTTATAACCATAAAAAATAACCAAACACTGGCCATCACAACTATTAATAAACAAAATATGAAAAAATAATTTCAGCCTAGTAATGGTGTTTCAGAATCTTTCTGCGGGGAACAATGGAACCAGACTCTGTTCCTCAACCTCTTTTTTCTTGCTTTAGATAAGATGTCTTAGCACCAAAAGGGCTTGCACAAGATACAAAGATAGTCTCTTACCCACATACATTGGTGGAATAACAGAAGTGTTGTTCTGTATAAGGACGTTGTTGATTATCTCTGCACTCTGTAGCTTTGGCATACCCAGCAAGCCGATAAGGCATGGCTGCTTCCAAGGTGACTGCCTGTGGCCTTCACAAAAGGTGATCAAAGCTTCTGCTTGCTCGACTGCAGCATACAATGAAGCTGGAGACTCCTCTCTGCCTTGTACTTATCTCCATTCAGCTTAAATATACCTAATTATTTTTGTAAAGGGCAGCCCTCACGCTGATTTATGTCAAGTGCAGGAACTAATACATTAATCTTGTTGCACATTCACTTAATTCTTTTGAAATGTTATAACCCTAGGAATCTGCGGAAGAGCCCTGGAATGGATTCACTCCTTCCTCTCCAGGAGGACGCAGAGGGTCAGACTACCGCCCTACATCTCCAGACCCACAGGAGTCAACTATGGATTCCACAAGGATCCTCACTGAGTCCCACACTGTTCAACATATACATGGCCCCTCTTGACATCGTGTCATATGCCGAAGACACACAACTCATCATTTACCTCACCGAAGACCCGGACACGGCCAAAAGGAACTTTCACACAGGAATGGAAGCCATCACCACCTGGATGAGAGAAAGCTGCCTCAAGCTCAACTCTGACAAGATGGAGCTCATTATCGTTGGAAACGCTGCCTCAGCTTGGGACTACTCATGGTGGCCCACATCCTTCAGCGTCCCTCCCCCCTCCCTGCGCCGACCGAGCACACCCTCAACTTAGGAATCATCCTCGACTCCTTCCTGTCCATGACCCACCAGGTAAACTCTGTCACCTCCTCCAGCTAGCACACACTCCGCAAACTCCGGAAGATCTTCAGATGGATCCCAGCTGACTGTCACAGGACAGTCACCCATGCCTTAGTCACAAGCAAGCTTGACTATGGCAACGCCCTCTATGCCAGTACCTCAACTAGAAACATCAAAAAACTTCAACTCATCCAGAACGCCGCCATCAGACTAATTATGGACCTACCTCGCCGAGAAAACATCTCCCAACACCTGAGGACCCTTCACTAGCTACCGGTCAGGAAGCGAATCACCTTCAAACTTCCCACCCACACGTAGAAGGCCATACACAACGCAGGACCATCCTACCCGAACCACTGTGTCTCCTTCCACACCCCCGCCAGATCCCTACGCTCCGCCCAGATGGCCCTGCCCACCGTCCCTCGCATCCACAAAACCACCGCTGGAGGATGATTTTTCACCTACACTGCAGCGAAGAGCTGGAACAACCTCCCCCTGCACCACAGACAAAGCCCATCGCTCATGATCTTCAGGAAGAACCTCAAGACGTGGCTCCTCAGATGAGGCCTCTTCTCTCCCCCCCCAGCACCATGAGACCCTCTCGGGTGAGTAGCCGCACTTTACAAATAATGATTGATTTATTGATTGAACCCTGTGAATACATTTATGAGAATAACTGATGAAGTAGTAAACTATAATAAAGCAAATATTATACTTTATACATGTCCAAGCAACACTAAATGCAAGATGCGTTTGTAAATAAGAAATGTGCAGTTAAATGATTATATGAAATGAATGAAATACAACAGGAGATACATAAGCAGAAAAAGCGAAGATTATGCTAGAAAAAAAACATAAAGCCTGCAAAGGATAGACACCGCAATAGTGAGTGCACTTTAACCAATGTTCGAGCAGCCCTCAGAAGTGCACTGTTCTGTTCAATCAGAGTAAAAGCTCTATGGGATCCACCTGGAAGGGAGAAAACAGTCCATAGGCTTATACTGGTTGTATGCATCCCGCATAAATGTTGTACAGGGTCCAGCCAGGAGCTAAAGAACAGCAGCAGTACATAATGCACTGGATACAGGAAACCATCGTAAATGATATAACGAGTATGATTAGGAGTGATGGACAGTAACTTACAGACACACACAGGGGAAAGGTAGCCATAGTAAATACTATTACTAATCGTGTTTCTGACCCACACTTCTGGCACCAAGAAGTATCATGCCTCAACTAGCCAGTGGCCCAATTTGAGTAATAACTATGCTGGTTGCATTCATCTTATAGCACCTGCATTTGATGATCAATGTTGGTATAGTTAATTCTATTAACCACCACACAGATAGCTTCGTTTTGACAAACGGCCTATATGTACAGAGGGGACTGATATTGTCTCAAAAGTTTATAAACTATGCACTCTTTGCACCTTTTTTGTGTTCCACTAAAAGACAATGCAACATACACAACGTCCTGTTTTCGACTATCACACTGGCAGGTGTGAATATAACTTATCCGTAACTACAGTTCTACAGCATTGGTACCTTTCGTAGACTGGCATGCTTTAAATTAATTTCCTTCATCAGACAGAAAACCCAGTAAATTTAGGTAGGAAGCTTAGAACTCCACTTCTACTAGAGATTACGCTACCTCAATTTTCATGTCAGAAGCGTGGAAAGAAAGTAAATATCTGTCTAATGGTGGTGGAGGGTTACATGTGAATCTAAGAACCATACCACCTCAGGACAGGTGCAGATACAGAGCAAGCTACTGTTTAATCCGCACCTCTGGAATTTTCGTAAATTCACAATCTTTGAAATAAGATTTGCACTGAACACAGGGCAAAATCTGATAGGGGGCACGTGGCTTTGTTATTGGAACAGATTTTTAGCGTTGCCTTTAGCATTATGGACTCCTCTCTAGACTGGGAGACCAAGCAGTACTGTTTCATTCAGTGTAGCACTTCTGTCATGTTGCAGCTTCGCAGATCTCGAGGCACCCTACAGTGAATGTGGCTGTATCCACAACTCAGTATTAGAATATGGTTAGGCTTTGAGCAAACAGCATTCTTTCTTTATCTTGTAGAAGGTTATTTAGGCCCAGTGATAACCTAATCATATAGCTTGCCCTTACAAGTGTTGAGGTGGAGCCCCAAAAGAAATTATGGCCATTGTTCAGAAGTTATGGAGTTGTGCAGTGCCACTTTATGCTTTCCATACTTAGTCCCGCCAGGCCTTCAGAGAAACCCCAAAACTGATTTCAAACTTGCCATATGTGAAGGACTGAATGCTCATTAGATCGCTAAAGCTAAAGCTATGGCCCAGCAGTGCCAAAGGACTGCAAGCACATGAAGATATCCTGCTAACACTCAGTGTGACTGACAGGAAAAGGCCTGTAAAATGACCCTTTGGCCACCTGCTGCATTTACCAGTTGTGCCTGTTTGGTGGCCATGCTGCACTGGAGGGTCCCACTACGCTGGGACCTGAGTGCTTGATCAGCAGGACATGAAAACGTGCAGGCCCCAGCACTTGCAACAGCTGCTGCCCACATTTTGTTTATGGAGCATAATCGTGGAATAATGCTCATCCTTGCATAATGTCGGTCACATCTGACATTGTGGAGTGATACTAGCATCTTGGGAGCCCAGTTCTGGAATTGTGCTGGTCTTGGTATAATGGTTTTTATTCTTGTCATATTGTGGCCAGCCTTATTATGATGGTGCCCTTTCCTGTCATGATAGCCATAGCATATTGTGAGTATATTTTGACGTTACTGAACACACTCCTGGCATTTTGGTGGCCGTTCATGGCAAACTGTTGGTTTGTTTTGGCATTACAGAGCTCACTCCTGGCATGATGACAACCATGGCATAATGTAGTCATATTTTTCTCATTATGGTCATCATACCCTGGGCCCTTCAAAATGGCTGGCATTACAGTCACATTTTCATATCATTGACAGTGCACAATTCTTCCCAATGTGTGTAACAGATAAGAATCGAGTTAGACATACTTAATTGCTATTTTAAAGGTAGAGTAGATTGCAAGTTCAGTAGAGTAACAATGAGTCATCTCCTTTGCGAGAAGCTAAACATTAGGAGAAAATCAACTGAGCCATTTGCTCGTTAAAGACTGTACAGAACACATGGACAACAGAGCTATATACCAACTAGGCTTGTCTTCTTGTAATCCGAAACCTTAAGGTTCCACACAGTACTATGCAGTAGGCGCATTAATCCTCTAACTATAAGATGATTCGAGCCTGTGACTAGCAGGTTTCACACATAACTCAACAATAAGACCATTTGACACCTGAGATATATTATCAGTATTAACAGTAACATTTTCTGCATACACATCCAGAATGTGTGCAAGTCTGTCCGGCAGATGCCTAAGCCCACTCTATTATCCCCACCCTTAAGTTGTGGGTGATTTTTTTCTGTTTTCAGCACTGAATTGCCTTAAAATCAGATGCCAGAGAGAATGCTCAACTGAAGCGGGTATAGGCGAAGGCTCTTTGTACTGCACCAGGCAACATGCTGTCAGACCCAAGTCCACAATGACATGGTATGCTGGATCGTGAAAACAAACCAGGCACTATCTATCTGCCTTGAACCGGCATTCATCTGGGCACAGGCTGTGCCAGAGTAGCAATCATAGTTAAATCTTCACAGCATCACCACCACTCTGTTCTATAAAAAGCACAAAATAAGACGATATTTATTGATAATACCCCAGAGTTTGTTGATAATCTGCGTCGACGTGGTGCATCTATCCTTGTTTTGAGCTTTCGGTATCCTGATGATACTTTTACTTTACTTCGCCAGTACTATTTTGACCAACCTCAAATACGCATTCTCCACACTACAGCCGCTCATAATAAAGGACATGACTGTGCCAGAGTACACTATTAAAGATGTCATATCATGTAAAATACTATTTGTCGTCTTATCTGAACAGACCATTTTCTGCTTCCTTTCAACAGTCTCCCCTACCTGATTTCTCCAAAATGGAACTTACATTTACAGTGCACTGAATGGGCAAGGGCCTATCACCAGGCAAAATGCTTTCGTTCATCTGCAAACGACTGTGTATGTCTAAATGAAGAACGTGTTAATCCCCATAGATCACGCGTCTGCAAAGCCTTAAAGACCTGCCCCCGTGAAACTGGGGAAATGCATCACAATCAACTCCCAGCGGTTCACTCCTAAAGGTGAAGAAGATGAAAAAGAAAAGCTAGAGTTTGAGAGTCCAGATCGAGGGACATCAGTATGTCAGCTGGAAAAGCTGACTAGAAGCTGCCTTTCCAATTATCAAAAAGTCGTTTTCTTGGCAAAACAAATACTTGTTAGCAGCAAGATCAGTAACAGAGACAACTCCACGAGTCTTATTTTCCATTCATATAATATTAATCCTTCCCAGCTCCTGTAAAATAACCTTTACGGTTTTGCTGAAAAAATAGAAAAAAAATAAAAGCATGCTTGCAAGCTACTGATAAACAACAGGGGACCCCAGTAACTGTTCTCTTACCATCTCACCCACTTTAACCTTGTCTTTTTTGCCCCCACTCCTGAATCTTGGGTAACAGCACCGTTTTGTAAGCTTTCGACCTCCGAAGCTGACTCTCATCATAAATGTAGTATCAATAAAAGTGTTGCATTGATTATCTCATTGTACAAAAAGATAATTACCGCCTCAGTTATTAAGGGACATTTCTCTGTCTCCTTGAAACGCTTTATTCTCAGTGTCTGGAGTTAAGTCTTGGAAGTGGATGATAGTGAGACATTACTACTCCTATGCTTCTTTGACCTCCCTGCCACCTTTGAAACAGTGGCTTTGATCGTCAACTCTCATAGGCTTCCCCCTGTATTTGAACTTCGGGCACACCTCTTCTGGTTCAGAGCTCTGGACAGACCATTCCCAACACTTTCTGTTAGGGCTTTCCCTTCTTACTTGATCCTGTTCTGCAAAACTCCTTAGGCTCCACCACTGTTCTTGTTAATATTTATCTGCAGGTACTCTTTCTCGTAATCTCCTCACAAAAGGCCTTTTAATTCCTCAATTCTGAAGACACACAGCTAAAAGCTCTTTCTGTCTCTTACCTGATCAACCATTGACGCTTGAGCATGTCTAGAGGACATCAAGCCATAGATGGCTCAAAGCTGCCTGCAGGTCAATCATAACAAGAGGGAGCTACTGCTTTTAGGCTCCACCAAAGAGGTCCTTGGAGTATCCCTCTTGCTGGATTTTGTTCACCAATAGATATTTGGAGCCAATTCACTAAAAAACCTCCACAGTCGTGGCAGAGGCTCCACAGTCCTGGCGGCATCTCCGTAATGACAATACTCATTGTGGAGACTTTGCCATGACTGCGGAGGCTCATCGAGAAGCGGGTACCCTTTTGCTTTAATGATTTTCAGCACTGCAAAATATGTATTTAATCGTGCTATTTGGTATTTTCTCATACACCAAAGGCGAATAGGCCGAACTGTGTTTAAATAAAAAGTGTGAAGTAAAAGTTATTAGTTCCCCACTGGGTAACTACATTTCTGGAGATACAAGGTTTAACTACCCACTTTTGTCTCCCTCTCATCTGACCACGCCACATCTGAGCCTTTCTAATATCTACATTAACTTCCTGGTAGGAATCACCAGCAACTACACTCTGGGATAAGCGGACAATGTCTAAGTAAGGTCTGCACGATCCCCTAGGCATGCATCATCCATGACTAAAAAGTGGTACAGAATATTAGCTGCTGTCTCTCAGACCTACATTTATTTCCATTGAGTTGTTGGAAAACAGACTCATTTGAATTGCATCTTGGACATTCAAAGGTGATTGTTTCAGAACTGTCTCTCGCCGTACTCCTCAAAGGGTAAGATGGAGCTGCAGATATGTTTCTGTGATGATGCCTCAGCATCGATTAGAGAAGCAAACAAGACAGACATACCTGCAATGCCCTTGTCACCGAGATAATAATGTTATGAATGTCTACCAAATGACACATCGTTTATCACTCAAATATAATTTTAATTACATTTTGGAAACACAGACATTTTTCTATAAACATCAGCTAATGAGTGCTGAAAATACAAATATTCTCGTCTCAAATTCACACTCTCAATTTTGGTACACATGTGTTTCAACCAAACAAAAATGACTAATTTAGTAGGTTGAACTGCACACACAAGAGCTAACTGAGGGTAGGGGGAGAGCTGCCAGTAGCTCATGACCTACTTGTTGGAGAAGACTGCACTACACTGCCTTGATACCAGGCTTCTCCAACACTCCCACCATACTACATCAGTTGCTGCCTACTTTATGTCACCCTTGTTTTATTATAACTCTTTTCCTTATATGATAATATGCCTTGTTGTCTCTCCCTTATTTTCTTGTTATTGTTGTTTGTTTGTCTTATAGACATTACTCCGCCACACCATGAGGTCTAGAAGGCACTGTAACATAAATGACAATTGTTGTATTGTGTAAAGTCATGTGTGTAGAACATAGGGTATCTTAGCAACGTGTTTCTAAGAAGGGAGTTTAGTATGTTCAAGTCATAGGATGCAGCAGATGATGAAACAGACTTGGGAGAGTTGGTCGCATTTATCTAACTAGTAATAAATTCAAAGAAATAAGAAAAGTGGTGCAGCGTTTCCTTCAAGTGGCGAGGAGGATGGGATACACCCATATTTGCCCATACATACTCTGACTTATATGTGGTTGGGAATGACGGACCAAAATTATTTTTTTGTGGTTGTAAACAAAAAAAAGAAGGAGAAAAAGAATGGAAGAAAAAAAAAAGACTATTGCTGTCTAAGGATTGTACCAGTTGGTGAGGAGAAAGAACGGTACTATTTTGTACCTTTACGTTGCAATTGATATTATTGTAAAGCATTTGTTTCTTCAACAAGACGCATTGCTGTACTTTCTATTTTGTTGAATATACAATGTTATTTTGGGAAGTTCCGGTTATGGCACAGTAATATTTTATCGACTTGTGCTCTATTTCTGTACTGTTGTAAAGGATGATACTGAAGGGTAGATGCGGATTACCCATAGCAGTGTGTGGATTACAAATGGCTTGTTTTGAAGCGATTTCGACTATTAAGACGTTTAGTCAGAATATTGTTAAGGCACGACGTTTATATACAACCAGGGAGTGTTTGTCTTGCGTATGTTGAGCCAGCGGTTACCTGTAGCAGTTGTGGCTGTGTCCTGTGCTGCTGTTAAAAACCACGTTGTTTGAAGACACGAGGCTCTGTTGCTGAAATCAAGAGTTGTGTCCGCATGCCAAGCCAGCATATTCTTATGGAACAGCAGCACATTCACTGGAAACGACAAACGCGCTCTTCATAGCGACATGTTGATTGAACATGGGAAGGTGTTCTTCATCGAAGAATGGCTTCCGCAGATCCTGCGTGAATGAGACATCAGAAATTAGATGCAAGGGCAACAACATATAAAAACAAATGCCCTAACTGAAACTGCGGTATGCTGGAGAATTATTCAAGGTGCTAAAATATTTAGAAGGAAAGCAGGAAGCGGACGAAGGTGACTACTTTTTTTTATATCAGTTTGTCTTGTTGTATATGTAAAAAAGAAGAAATATATTAAGACGACGGTGACTAGTTTTATAGTAGTTTTTGTAAGTACTGTGCATATATTTGAAGTTAAAAATTGTATTAATAATATAGTGGTAGTAGTGAAGTCAAAGTTATAGCAATGCAGTCTACTGCTCTCCCTCCTGTATTTTTAGCTACACCAGGGAATCTAGGGCCAGATGTAGCAAGCAGTTTTGCCCATTCGGTGGGAAAATGTGTTCGTACATATGGCCCCTAGTGAGCTCCTGAGAGGATTGGCGAGAAGCTTTTGAAACATATTTAGAAACGCTGGGAGGGGCTATTTTTATAGCAAATAGAAAATTGGCTTTATTAAAACATAGTTTAAGGGTGGATGGTAGGAAGGTACTGAAAACATTACCTTGTGTGTACCCAAACGATGAAGGCGAAGAAGGTTCAGATGAAGAAAGGGAAGAGGAGGAGGTTTACACTTTGGTGATCAAAGTGCTAGAAGAACATTACAGTAAAAAGGTCAGTGTGGTAGCAAAACAACACAATTTGTTTTCAAGGGCACAAGCATATAATTAATCCATTGACTAGTATGTGAGTGCGTTGTGAACACTGGCAGTTACATGTAACTTTAATGAGTCATATGAAGAAATAATAAGGGACCAATTGATTAATCGTACTAGGAATATAAAAAATCAAGAAACATTATTAAGTCTAAAGGATCCATCATTAGATAAGGCCATAATGGTGGCCAAACGGATTGAGGACACCACATGTTATGTCAAAGAATTATAAAAAAAGGATGTGCATGATAGTTCAGGAAGTGAAAAGGGAGGATAAGTATAAGAAATCAATAAACAAATTTGGGAAAGCGATGAATGAAGAGAAAAATATATGTTATAGGTGCGGCAGTACCAAGCACATAGCATCAGCAAAAAACTGTTCAGCAATTAAAAGCAAATGTTTTAATTGCCATAAAATTGGACATTTTTCACAAGCATGTAATCAAAAGAAACCTAATTACAAAGGTAGTGTACATTTAGTACAAAACAAAAGTCTGGAAGCTAATAACAGCTCATCCGATGATGGCATTGAAGTGTTAATGTTGGGTAATGAAGGTGAATGGTCTTGTGAAAAAACAGAAAGCATTACAGTATCAGACAATGTTATTAATATGGTAAAACAAGACGAACATAGGCTTCCCAAATGTACAGTAGCAATGAATGGTGTTATGATACAAATGGGGGAAAATTCATGTTCGCCATATACATTAATAGACCAAGAAACATGGCACAAATTGGGCGAAGTAGAGTTATCCAAAGCAGAAGTAGAGTTATTTGGCTATGGTGGAAATAAATTACAAATAATTGGCTGTATTCAGGCAGAAGTAGTTTCCAAACAAAGAAAAACTATATGTTGGCTGTATGTCACAGAAAAAGGATGTTGTTTATTAGGATGGAAAGAATAATGAATGTTAAATATGATACTGGATCCTAATACTGAAGAACAAGTTTTGGTAGTGGTGAATGAAGATATGGAGTAATGGAGAAATTAATTCTCAAACCTTTTCGGAAACAACTTAGTATGTTTAAAAGCGTTTATGCATAAAATTATTCTGAAGGATGGAGCTACTGCAAAAACCCATAAAGTAAGGAGTGTACCTGTGGTGTTAAGGGAAGTGTTGAAAGCAGAATTAAATACACTTCTAGAAATGGGTGCGATCGAGTGTACAGAGTCATCAGAATCATTAAGTCCAGTGGTTATAGCCCGGAAACCTAATGGAAAAATTAGGATGTGTGTCGTTTGGAGAGATCTAAAAGACAATATATGGATGGATCGACATCCTATTCCCAATATCATCAAATTATTAGCAAGTATTAAAGGTGGAAGGGAGTATTCTATACTTGATTTGTCTAGTGCCTATCATCAAATCATGCTACACACTAAGTCAAAACATTTAACTTCTTTTATAACTGTCAAAGGTGCATTTAGGTTTATATGTATGGCTTTTGGAGTCGCATCCACATCAGCGGTATTCCAAAGAGTAAAGCAGAATACACTGGGAGACATGGAGAATGTAAGATATTTTCAAGACAATATTTTAATATGGGTTGAGACCAAAGAAAAACATGATGACCTTATGAGGAATGTGTGTGAAATACTAGAAAAGGCTGGACTTATTGTGGAGATTAGTTAATGCAAGTTTGCTCAATAAAGTGTTGGGTATTTAGGTCACACAATATCATATGAAGGCATTAAACCTAAAATAAAGTTAATGGAAGCTTTTGAAAAAGCACCATGTCCAAGCAATAAAGATCAATTAAGATCTTTCTTAGGATTAGCGGAATAGTATGCAAAAATCTGTAAAAAAAAACAACAACAAAAATTTGCAAATATTGCGCAACCTTTGCAAGAATTAATGAAAAAGGGCTAAAGGTATGAATGAAAAGAAGAGTGTCAAAAAGCATTTGAAGAGTTGAAAACAAAAATTATGAATGCAGTAGAATTGAAACCATTTTATGTCCAAGAACACACTATAGTATTTACAGATGCTAGTATGCATGGTTTAGGAGCAGTGTTGATGCTAGTAAGTAAAGGGAAAGAAAGAGTAGTAGCATTTGCCTCTAGAATTCTAAAGGGAGTGGAAGAAAGTTATTCTACTATAGAAAAGAAAGCACTTGTGTGTTGGTGGGGAGTGCAACAATTTAGAAATTATGTATGGGGGAGGAAATTTAAATTACGAACTAATCATAAACCACTGATTTATGTATTCATGCTTAAGAGGGCCGGACAAGCTTCTCCAAGAATTGCGACACGGATTTACAGATTTCAGGAGTATATATTTACTTTGAAACATGTACCTGGTTTATCAAATGCCAATGCGGATTGTTTGTCAAGATTACCTTTGGATATTCATGTTAAGGAGGAGGATGATGAATGGGTTGTAGCTGAAATTTCAGACACACGGATCAACACTAGTTCTGAGATCAAATGGAAAGCTGCAGTAGTGAACGACGAAGATGTGAAAAGGTACATTAGAGGATGTTTGAAGGGTATGTGCAGTGACTAGACACATGTTGCAAAAGAAACTCCTGTTATTGCTATACCATTTCCGTGTAAACCTTGAAAAATAGGTATGGATTTGTATAGTTCTTATGAAATTGAGGGAAGTGGAAGAAAGTATGTGGTGGTGATGATTGATTATTATTCCAAATGGCCTGAAGCCAGGATTGTGAGTGATATTAGATCTCGCAAGATGATAGACTTTTATGAGGAGGTATGGAGAAGAGAAGGATATCCTGAGGAATTAGTGATGGGTATGAAATTCACTTTGGAAACTGTGGTGTCAAACATATAAAAACAGTAATAGGTTTAATTTGAGCAGGGTAGCAACTTAGAAAATCATTGGAAATGCCTAGAATATGTTAGAAAACGCCTATTCCATATTAAGAGATGCTTCTATTTTATGTAAACAGTACTGTATATCTCACAGGTAGATAAATGGATGTCACAAAGAGTTTGGTATAAGTCGCAGCTTGAAAAGGCAGACATTTGCCATGCATGAACACTTAGTAAAAAGCAAAAAGACATATGAACAGAGGAAAACACCTTGCATGGGAATCCATGTACTCAGAAACTAAGATGGCTTGTCTTGTACTGTGCATGACTATTCAAGGAGAGACAAATCCTTACAGTTTGTAAAAGATATCTGAAATTCTGTATCCTGATGCTGCATCAGACAGCCATACATTTAAGATGTCCACAAGGCTCATACAAAACACCTCTACTCTGAACTTCACAATGCACTGGTCTCCAAAAATCCATCAATTTCTCATAATACACCTGTTTCCCCGTAGTGAGGCATGAGCAGAGTTTTGTAATACCCTTCTGTGATGGCATGGACTATTGAATTACAACCTAGTAAAGATATATTGAAAGGGCTCTCCAGATGCACCACTATATGGACCTGCATCATGTACTGATACATCAGACCTGAGACATTTGCAGGGCTCCCATCATGAAGCTCAAGATTGACCAGCAGCATGTACTGCTATGGTGGTATTGTAGGTGATAGTGTGGTATTGTCTGTGATATTGGCATTGAGGTAGAGGTATTAGTGATGAAGTATTTGGGACAGTGGTATTGGCAGTGGTGCCATTTGTATTGGTGTTGGTATTGTTGTGGTATTATTTTGGGCTGTAACGGTGGTTGTAGTTCTAGTAGTATTGGTGATCATGGTACTGGTGGTGTATTATAGGTGGTGCTATTGGTGATAGTGATGTGGTGTTGGTGGTAGTGTGGTTTTGGTGGTGCTCTTGTACTGGTGGTATCTTTGGCTAGTGGAGGCATTGGTAGTGGTACTAGTGGAAATATTGGTGGAAAACAGTGACTGGGTTGGAGGTATTTGTGGTGGTGGTTGGATCTGCATTGCAGTGGTGGACCTGGTAGTCGTGGTATTGGTGGTAACATTACCAGTTGTATTAATGGTGTAATTTCTATAATTGTGTTATTATTGATTGTGATATTGGGAGGCACAGTGGTACTGCATGGATGAGAATAAGGGTTTTGTGTGAAAAGGGTGAGGGCTTGATTTACTTTTTAGATGTTCCTCTCACATTGCAACGCAAACACCAAAAACAGCGAATACCATGAGGTGGGAGGAAAATGCTCATCTGGGAGGAAACAAGCCCCTCTCTATATATTTTTGAGAATAAGTAGCAACATGTCTAGAACAGATAAAGTGTTCTACAGCTAAACCTAAAAAGTTATCTTACAAAGTATTTTGTGCGTGAGAGAACTTCAAGCAAGTAAATCATAAAGAAACAAACAGGAACTTCTTTCACTGCAGACGTCAACAGAGGTCTGGCTTTACATTGCCAAGTAATTCCTCCAGTGGCTGCTACTACGGCTTTGTTGTAGACAGCCACATAAAGACGGCAACGGCAGTGAATTATGTAGCTCATATTCGATATGCCATTTCCATTCCTAGACAGCCATTACTTGCATTGTTCCTATAATGCTGACCAAATTTACTGTGAGTAGTTGTGTATTTATTAATGTATTTATTTTATGTGTGTGATTTTATATGGCACAAACCAGGCTCTGTTCAATGACAGAAATTGTACTAATTAAGAATATATTTACCAATGTACACATGAATATCAGCTTTATGCATACTTAAACAGAGTTTAGCATAGAACACCAAATCCAACCCAAGCTTAATATCTGGAAACCAAATAGACATTGAAAGACAAACATCAGCACACTGAACAAGAGGGCAATTCTGCTGGAACCAGTAAAACATGATCCAAGAATAACAAGCTGGTACAAGATGTCCAAAGTGGCACAAAACCAGCGGGGACCTGCAAAGGTACGAGAAGCAAAGGTTTTATAAACCATGAACCAGACATGAAGAAGCACTGCATATAATTGCAACACACACATTATTACTGGCACCATGCATACTTTTACAAAGCAATAATGTAGAGCATCAATTCCAATGTTAATATCTGAAACCAAGTGGACTTTTAAATAAACATCAAGAAGACTCAACAACACATTAATGCTAAAGGAGTGAGTAAGATGTGATCCTGAATTAACATAGTGGTACAATGCCCACGGGGTTGTAGTCCAGAATATTGAGTAGTGACTACTAGGGTACCAGAATATCATATCCAAAATATCAAGGGCCTCAATTTACAGGAGGTTTGGTATATATAGATAAGCCTAGATTTACCATTCTCAACTCTGCATCCATGTAATTTTATATATATATCATAGCAAAATTATGCTTAAGTGGGTCCTCAATGTTTCGGCAATTATATTTTGGTATCTAGATATTTCCTATTCTATATTCTATATCTCCAACAGCACATGGTGGCATGACTACAGTGGGGGCTGCTGCAGGCCTCATGGCGAGTGTGAAAATGGGAAGGTTGGTGAGACAAGGGGGCCCCAGAAATATAGAAATAAACCTAAAGCATCTAACAGTTCTGGGTCAGGCGACCACAAACTTGAAAGTCCAATCTGTAGTGAGACGGGCTGGGAGGGAGATGATAAAGCAAGCAGCAACAAAATGGGCAGCCTTAGCTGGGCCAGGGAAAAGAATTGTGAGGGCCAAGGAACATGCAGGCCACAAATATATATGGGATAAAATAACCCGTCATACATTCTAAGGCTATAGCAAGTCACCAAGGAGTTCCATCACCATATAGGAATGAGGCAGAAGGGTCATTTCCTTTGTAAGGTTATGGAACTCAAGGTGACTTGCGATATCCTTACCATGCGTGGCAGTGAGTACTTTATTTCTTACAGTACATGATCACATCATCATCTTTTCCATGTAACCACTTAAATCCTTGTTGCATAGATATTTCATATAAAAGAGAGCTAATGTGTGCAAAAATGAAGATAATATAATCTCTAGTGCAAACTTAAACACATCAAAAAGTTGTTAGATATTTGTTTTAAAATGATATTAGAATCAGTATAATATAAGTCGTTAAAAAAATAAAAAGATGCAGTAACTCGGAAAGTGTAAAATAATGCAGAAAGAATCAAACTATAATTACCTAAGGGGAATAAACAAGCTGCCATAAATTGTTCCTTTCTGTTTGTCACTATCTTGTTAGAAAAAAGAACAGAAGAAAGAAAAGCAACTTTTTGATTTGTTTCTTAGACATCTTCTTTAATTATGCTCCGTGACCTGACCTGCCTATGCCCTCGTCCGGCAGCAGGCATTGTGACATCACAACTCAACTGTAATACGTTGTTACAGTTGAGTTCTGATGTCATTTCTTTCACTGGGTGCTTCACATGTTGCCTTTTATAAAGACATCAGAGGCAGTTTTTTTAACAGGGAGTGTAGAATCCCATGTATTATAAAGCAATAATGTTTACCAATTCAGACAGATAGTAAAAGTCATATCTGATCTAACAGTCAGTATCACCTAGGTGCCCACTATAAGGGATGAAAGGTGAACCTCATAGACATGGCTGTTGCAAATAACATTTCTTGTTAGATCTCGCAGGATGATTGAAAATGACACACCAATACTGTTTATTAAGTTTAGCTAGAAGAATGTGGCTTGCAGCCTTCATGGTGCAAAGCTCAATGAAAGTATACAGACTGAGAGCATGCTTGTAAAAGTATGCATAATGCTAAAATGAATGTATAGGTTGAAATTGTATGCAGCGCTTCTTGAGGTCTGGTTTGTGTGTACCTTTGAATTCTCTATCTCACTAAACATGAGGTCTATGAAAGACCCTATTGGTTTGCCACCTTCAATCAATCAAAGCATTTGTAAAGCGCACTACTTACCCGTGAGTGTCTTAAGGCTCTGGGGTCGGTGGTGCTGTTACTGCTCGAACAGCCATGTCTTGAGGTGTCTCCTGAAGGTTAGTAGGTCCTGTGTCTGTCGCAGGTGGATAGGAAGAGTGTTCCACGTCTTGGCGGCAAGGTGGGAGAAAGACCTTCCACCTGTGGTCGTTCTGTGGATGCGTGGGACGGTGGCGAGGGCAAGCTCAGAGGAGCGAAGCTGTCGGGTAGAGTGTAGAAGAGCCATCTGTTGAGGTATTCTGGTCCGGTGTTGTGCAGTGCTTTGGGAGCGTGGGTGAGGAGCTTGAACATGATTCTCTTGTTGACGGGGAGCCAGTGCAGGTCTCTCAGATGGGCTGTGATGTGGCTGTGGTGGGGGATGTGAAGGATGAAGCGTGCGTAGGTGTGCTGTGTGCGCTGCAGTCTTTTCTACAGCTTGGACGTGATTCCTGCGTAGAGGGCTTTGCCGTAGTCCAGTCTGCAGCTTACAAGGGCTTGGGTGAACGTCCTTATTTTCCAGTGGGGATCCATCTGTAGATATTTCGAAGCATGTGGATGGTGTTGAAGCAGGAGGCAGAGACGGCGTTGACTTGCTGGGACATTGCGCCAACTTGTTATTCTTGGTTCACGTTTTACTTGCTCCTGCCGCATTGCCCGCTTGTTGTCTCCCAAATAATAAACTTGACATTGGATTTGATCTTCTACTTTAATCTTTGTAAAAATAAGCATAATATTAATATTCACGTCCCATCCATGTATTCATGTCCCATTGATGTATACATTGGTAAATATTTTCTCATCAAATTAAATTCTGTCACTGTAGAGAGACTGGTTTGTGCCTTATAAATAAAATACAAAATACTCAACAACTTATGGAATTGCTGGCTTTATGTTTAGTTGAGTTTTAAGTCCTGGTCAATGTGTAGTTTTGTTTTTTCACAGTATTATTCTTATGCCTTCTGGCATTATCATCAGGAAAAAAAACGTTTTTGCAAGTTACTGAAGTGAGGCAGCAACTGCTCGACACCTACAAAGAGTTATTGCTTGGTACTATCTGTTCGACTTAAAATCTAAACCCAGTCTATGAATACATTTGAAAGGAGCAGGCAAACTGAAAATAACTGAATTCATTAGTCAAGATACTTTTTTTCAGAATGTAGATACTAACTTAATCCTAAAACTGTGATCTCCAACTAGGGCTCTAACCACTAGACACAAGGGAAATGCTTGGTGGAGTGAAAGCAACTTTTCTGGAAATGGGTCAGTGCCCCATGGCACAACAATCTTTCTGCCCTGCCCGGGGGCAGATAGGGGTGTTTACAGCCAATCGGCCATCTGGGTGGGCAAGGTTCTGACTACAGCCCTTATGTTTGCAGGGGACCCATGAGGGCACACCACCCCTAGAAGGACGCATTCGTGATGAGAGTCTGTGTGGGAGGGTCCTGATGAAAAGGGATTCCCACCAGTAGATTTTGACAGTGGGTCCACTGTGGAAGAAACTGGAGTACAACTTGTGAGAGGGTCAGTCTGTCTTTTCAGCGATTTGAGAAGTGAGCACACTGATCCTCTAATGTCTGTTGCAGCAAACTGGCATGTGGACGGTTAAAATGCAAGAGGCTATTGATTCTAGAAAAGATGCCACCTGTCTGTCCGATGAATGAAGGGTGTGTAAGAGACTGTGATACTTCAGACTGATTTAGGATAACCTCTCCTCCGAAGGATACACTCTTGCGGCCTTTATATCCAGCGTTGCGCTTAAATAGTGTATTGTTTGAAATGGACTCTGAATCGATTTTCTGACATTGATTTGGAGATCTAGTTTTTGTAGGGTCTTGACGCAGGTATGATTATGGGGTTCTGTCTGGGACGGGGAGAAACTTTTTATGAGGCAGTCTTCTAAGTAGCGGTAGGCGAATACCCTTTTCCTCCTCAGGTACACTGCAACTATGGCCATGCATTTAAAGAATATGCAAGGTACTGATTTCAGGCTGAAAGGTAGTACTTTGTACTGGTATGTTTGGATGCTACTTTGAAGTGTAGCAACTTCAGCTGCACTGTGGCGACTGGAATAAGAAAGTAGGTGGATATCGATGGAACACATCCAGTCCACCTGATGGGTTTGTGGATAAATCTGGTGGAGGGCAAGCATCCTGAATATTTCTGTGCGTATGTCCAGAATCGGTCTGAATTCTGGCATTGCACCCTTTTTCCTTACTAGGGTAATAGCGGTAGTAAATGCCCCATCCTTTTGGGTTAATGGAACCTCCCCAATGTTCTACTTTTGTAGTAGACTAGTGACTTTGTTTTGAAGGAGGACTCGCTGATTACCTGATGTTTATTTAGGTTTGGACAGCCGTGGAGGAGACTTGAATCAAAGTGAGTAGCCATCTTGAATAACATTCAAGTCCCACATGTTGCTTGTGTTGGAGCACCACTCGTTCAGGTACCTGATGATACCACAGCGGAGTGGGACACAGAGAAGGGGGAAGAATGGGCTCATTGTTTTGTTGGTGTTTTGGCAGAGGATGCTGGTTGATGAGGAGCTCCTCTCCCTTTAGCTGGTCTACGGGAATGATGATGTGATCGGGCCTGGTACTGTTGGTGCGTAAACAAGTGAGGGGTTTGAACCCTCTGGTGAAGAGGTCGCTTATCATAAGGGATGTAGGGGGTCATTCTGACTCCCGCCGGCCGCGGTATCCGCAGGGCCGGCGGGAGCCGCCAGAATACCGCTGCGCGGTCACAAGACCGCCGCAGGTATTCTGGGTTTCCCGCTGGGCTGGCGGGCGACCGCCAGAAGGCCGCCCGCCAGCCCAGCGGGAAACACCCTTCCACAAGGATGCCGGCTCCGAATGGAGCCGGCGGAGTGGAAGGGGTGCGACGGGTGCAGTTGCACCCGTCGCGATTTTCAGTGTCTGCATGGCAGACACTGAAAATCTTGGTGGGGCCCTGTTACGGGGGCCCCTGCAGTGCCCATGCCATTGGCATGGGCACTGCAGGGGCACCCAGGGGCCCCACGACACCCCATACCGCCATCCTGTTCCTGGCGGCCAAAACCGCCAGGAACAGGATGGCGGTATGGGGGTCGGAATCCCCATGGCGGCGCAGCAAGCTGCGCCGCCATGGAGGATTCCCCAGGGCAGCGGAAAACCGGCGGTGCACCGCCGGTTTTCCGTTTCTGACCGCGGCTGTACCGCTGCGGTCAGAATGCCCTTGGGAGCACCGCCAGCCTGTTGGCGGTGCTCCCGCGGTCCCCGGCCCTGGCGGAATGACCGCCGTAGTGTCTTCAGAATACTTTCCATTTATCGAGACCCACAGCCTTAAACGTATCCAGCTCAGACTTCATTTTTGCCATTTTGTCGTATGATGTGAGCCACAGTGAGTTGTCAGAAAACGGAAGGTTGAGTATCCTGTGCTGTGCCTCAGGTTTCAGTGCTGTGAAGCGAAGCCAGGGTGACCTTCTGGCATAGATGCTGTGGGAGTATCCATGTGCCGCCTAGTCTGAAGCATACGCAGCTGCACTAATAATCCGAATGGAGACTAAGCTGCCCTCATGGAGGATCTCTTGGAAGTCCTGCCGGTCACCCTTTGGTGGCTTCTTTGTGAATCTGAAAAGCAAATCCCAGAGTGACCTGTCATACCTTCCTAGCAAGGCAGAGGTGCTAGCCACCTTCATGAAAGAGGCGAATGTGCTACACATCTTTTTACCTAGTGCGTCCATCTGCTTGCTGTCTTTATCTGGAGACACCGATGATGAGGCAGAATGATTTGTTCGAGCTGCAGCGACAATGACTGAGTCTGCTGGTGGATCAGTCCTTAGAAATAACGTGCTCTGGTGCTGTGCCTTGTACTTCTTCAGGATCCGTGATGGCACACTTCGTTAAGAAGCCAATGTCAGAAACAGTTGCATCACTGGTTCTAGCAAGCCAGGGACCTGAGGAAGAAGTGGTCTGGATGCTGTTCTATGATGCAGAGGCAGAGGTGCTAGCCACCTTCATGAAAGAGGCGAATGTGCTACACATCTTTTTACCTAGAGCGTCCATCTGCTTGCTGTCTTTATCTGGAGACACCGATGATGAGGCAGAATGATTCTTTCGAGCTGCAGCAACAATGACTGAGTCTGCTGGTGGATCAGTCCTTAGAAATAACGTGCTCTGGTGCTGTGCCTTGTACTTCTTCAGGATCCGTGATGGCACACTTAGTTAAGAAGCCAGTGTCAGAAAAAGTAGCATCACTGGTTCTAGCAAGCCAGGGACCTGAGGAAGAAGTGGTCTGGATGCTGTTCTATGATGCAGAGTCTCAAATATAACTGAGGAGGATGTGGTAGGTGCTGGTAAGTCAATGTACAGTTTTGATGCGCCTCTGACTAATACATCATTAAATGTGATTAAGTCGCCTATGGAGGCACCCTTGCAGGAGGCGTGTCTCAACCTGTTGGTGAGTAATCCCTCACAGAGGAATGTGTTGTGGTAGACCAGGAGGGTATTCTACTCCTACTGTGGGATGATCTGGATTGATGGGTTCATCACGATCTAGAGGTAGATCTGGTTCTTGGTGACTTCAACCTTGATCTACGTCCTGTGTGGAGGTCTGGACCTTGACTTTTGCCTCTGTGCAGTTCTGGACGTTGATCTGTGCCTCTGCGGGGTGTTGGAGCTTCGCTTGGACTCTGTACGGCTCTTTAGAAGGGTGGATGGTGAATCCAGAGAGAATGCCTGAGGAGGTGGAGTGTGTTTTGGTGATGGCATATGCAGAGTGTCCCTGGATGGACAATAGCTTTGTGAAGAGTCTGACCTAGGACTCTTCGGAGAAGGATCACGCTACTTGCACACACTGTCCAACCAATGTGGTAATGGGCTCACAAGTGGATCAGGAGGAGGCCCCAAGGAAGTTGTAGACCTAGGCCCTCCTTGCTCCACTGGCAAAATATGAACGTCTGATGAGTGGAAACGGCTTCTTAATGTTGCTAGGTGTATAGATGGTGTCTTTGACGTCAATCTGGATCTGTCTGGCTGATTTGATGTTGACTGGTGTGACCCCGGCGTCGATAAACTTTGCTTCAAAGAATGATGTGACGGCGATGACCGCCTTACATCCCTCAATGTCGTATCTCTTGACGTCGCCATGTGCCTTGACATCGACTGCCTGTGTCTGGTTGGCGTCGATGGAATCGTCAGCGAATGTCTCAATGACGACTTTGACGACATCATCGGGTGCTTCGACAGCCAATGTCTCTTTGCGCCGAGGTAGCCATCAGTGAGTGCCTCGACAGAGACCATGTTGATGACAGCCACTGCAACGGCATATAAGTCTTCAACGCCAAATCTTGATGGGTGACGTCACTCTCGACATCGACTTTGACAAAGGACACACAGGAATTTTCCCCGATTTTGACCCCCTATCTGTCGACAGCAAAGGGGGATGGCGTTTTTTATGTGATCTTCCACTGTGTGTTGGTTTATTATGAGAGAAGGGCTCTTGGGAGGAGACTCATCAAAACCTCTTGAAGACTCTGTGTTTCTTCTCTCTTGCAAGCCGTCTAGCCTGATTTCTCCCTGTCCTTCAAAGTCCTTCTGGACAGTTTCCTGCAGTGATCACAGGTCTCTGGAAGATGAGAATCAGGTAGGCAAATAATGCAGACTGGGTGTGGGTCAGTCTGCGTCTTCTTTTTACCACAATAAGGGCACTTCACAAACAGTGAAGGCATGTTTTGACAGAAAAAATATATTTTTCAGTAAAAAAAAAGCAGTCTATCGTACTCTAGGCACTAAAAACTGTCGAATAATAGCAAAAACAATGTTTGAAACTGAACTTCTTGACAAAAATATCAAAAAACTGCAGAGCTCAGTGCTCCAGGATCCTAACTGTAGGAGCCTGAAAAAAGAACTGAGCTGTCACCTGAGGGGCATGATGGGATACAGAGGGTCATCTGGGTCCTAAAGGCACGGTGCCAGTTTTCTCTGTTATGCTTTTAAATGTAGCCTTTTGGCTAACAATGCCTTTCATTTCCTTGCAGTTTTGTTGTCAAAAAACGTTTTTTGTGTCTTTTATTTTCTGCATTACAGAAATCCTTCCGTGAAATGATTCTTTAAATGAAATCTCAATATCATGTAGGCATTTTAGCCTATATAGTAGGCTGCATATGTATGTATATTTTGACAAAGACTGAGTCCGCAGCGGATATACATTGCACAGTAGCCTCGTGCTTAGTAAAAATTTGCAAGATTGGAGCTCCCTGTGCGTCAGAGCCTGTTTTTGTATACATACACAGGTTGTGGTATACATATATATATTTTTTGAAGGTACTATTGCCATTAATGATGTTCTACATATATATTTTTTATTTCGTATTTAATATATGCTCCGGGTCCCAGCATGTGGGTGGGCATATTCAGTGCTTATGACTTTGATGAGGATTTCCCTGGAAGAGAACCACTCTTACACACATCAGTAAAATGGGTTGATTTTGATAGTGAAGAATTGATGTCTTCAGGTTGAACAGAAGTGACATCTAGTGACATCACTGAGTCTAATAAGCACCTACCCCGGCAAACTGATGTAAGTTTCCATCTGGCTTTTTTGTGCCTTCAAGATGGAGTGACATCAATTGGATAAAGTGCAATGGTTGGAACCCTATGAAAATGCTCCTGCATAAGCATTCATCAACATAGCTGTGGGTGGAATTTGTAGGTAGATAGATGATCCTCCAGAAATTCATTACAGGAGATAAATAAAGTTTCCTTTGATGGATACTTCTACCAGCATATTCTTCACCTGTTGAATAGAAGTATATCTGGATGGTTAAATCTTGCATCACAAATATGGCAACATAGCTGTCCCTGGGTGCCTCTCAGTTTATGCAGTACTGCTTAGCGAAAGTGTGCAAGGCTGCTCATTTTGCTTCCTTGCAAACCTCTGTAGGAAATCCTCACACAAGAGCTGAAGATAAACTTATGACCCAAGTGAAATGAGTCCTGGTTACTTTTTAGCAAGGGCATAACAAATTTTGAGGAGAGGAATAATCCAGCAAGATAATGATAGCTTTGAACCACTTTCCCTTTTCTACTGCCCCAGTTCCTAACACAGAGCAGATCATCTACACTGAAGTCTCTTATGTGGCGAATGTAAAAACTTACCACCCTCTTGGGGTCTAGGTGATGCAGCTGCTCCTCCTCGTTTCTGTGGTAGGGTGGGTGATAAAAAAGGAAGGATGATGGACTAAGGCCGGTGAAAGGGAGTAATCAATTTGGGCAGGAAAGAAGCTCTAGTTTGCTACTCGAGTAAAGCAGAGAATAAAATACATGAATGGCAGACTGACACTCACTACCTGAAGTTCACTGATGTGTCTTGCAGAAATAATGGTTACCAACAAGACCGTTTTAATGGTCGATAAGCACAACTGACAAATATGAAGGGGCTGAAACAGAGACCCCATCAAAATGGTGAGCACAAGGATGAGATCCCAGTGGGTCATAAAAAATGGGAGACAAAGGATAAAGATTGATCAGTCCGTTAAGGTATCTCATCACAGTTGTGGATTTGAATAGGTAAGGCTGATCTGGGTGACAGGGGAATGCTGAAAATGCCTCCAAATAACCCTTGACGGTGCTCATCTCACATCCCCTTTGGGCTAGAAAGAATGTGATTCTAAATATATCTGACAACCAGGCGGAAAACACATTTTCTTTAGAACTCAAGGAATCAACTGAAACAGATACTGGAGGGCACAGAACTACTGGCACTAAGCATTTTCTGAGTAACAAGTCCACCTGAGAAGTGCCCCACATGGCGAAGATGAAAATAAGTTACTTACCTGTAACTGTAGTTCTCCAGTATTGGTATCTTTCATAGATTCACATGCTTGAATCATTCCCCGTCGTCGAAGTGGGAGTCCCACGGTACATAGAAAGCAATAAATAGAGAAAAACCTCTCTTTTTTTTTTTTTTTTCATTGAAGTCAATAGGAAAAAACATCTTCAATTGTAGAACTATCAGCCTCTTTAGGCGCGACCACCCTCTTAGAACCCTCAGCACAGAGGCTCAGTCTGTCAGATTTCTCCGCACTAGTGTACACAGGAAAAAATTCCAGAAGGTGAGCCTCTCTGGGGAGGAGGGTGGGTCGCATGTGAATCTATGAAAGATACCAATACTGGAGAACTACAGTTACAGGTAAGTAACTTATTTTCTTCTCCAGTATTAGGGTATCTTTCATAGATTCACATGCTTGAATCAGAATAGTCAGCAGTAAATGGATAAATTATTATTTTCTTGTAGTACCAACAGAATGCATAAATATATTGCATGTTGACTGAATGTATATAAGCGATTAAATCTGCAAATTAAGAGCTAACCATTCCTAAGTACATGTAGTATTCATCCATTATATACAAATCTATATATAAACATTTATACATATACATATATATATTCCATGTAGCAAAGAAAAATATGAGTACCTCTAACTGCATATAAGAAGGATATACTCTAAATTACATATGAAATGAGACACAGAGGACGGAGGGTAAGGCTTATAGGCTCACCTTATGTGAACAAATTGCGCAAAACCGCTTGTCCTACCGCAGCATCCACCTTGTCCGTAGCTTCCAGGCAGTAATGCTGGGTGAAAGTATGAGGACGTGTCCATGTCGCTGCCTTGCAGATTTGGTCCAAAGGAATTCCAGCGAACAGAGCAGTGGAAGTGGAAACTGCTCTAGTGGAGTGCGCCCGGACCTTAGATGATAATGGCTTTCCCGCCAACTGGTGGGTCAACTGAATGGCAGCAGAAATTTAACGCGCTATAGTTTGTTTAGTAACTGCGCTACCACGATTGACCTTTCCAAAGCTGATAAACAACTGTTCAGATTTACGGAAAGCAGTTGTTCTATCTATATAGAACTTTAAACAGCGCTTAATGTCTAACGAATGCAGAGCTCGTTCAGCTGCCATTTGAGGATTTGGAAAAAATGTTCGCAGAACTACTGGTTCGTTTAAGTGAAAAGATGATGGAACTTTAGGTATAAACCTTGGATTTGTTCTTAAAATGACCACCTCCGGCTTGAATTGAAGGAAAGGCGGAGAAATTGTAAATGCCTGGATATCACTGACTCTTCTTGCCGATGTCAAGGCTAAAAGAAGGGCCGTTTTAAAAGAAACAAACTTCAAATCCACTCTATGAATAGGCTCGAACGGATGTTTCATTAATTGGGAGAGCACAATGTTCAGATGCCATTGTGGTGCAGGACGGTGAATTGGTGGATATTTTCTGAACAAACCTTTAAGAAATTGTTTGATTATTCTGGCAGACCATAGTGAAGGTGACTGAGGGGTCCGTCTGTAACGAGATATGGCAGCCAAATGCACTTTAATCGATGAATGCGAAAGACCGGATTTGGCCAAATGTAGTAAATATGGCAAAATCTGTTCAGGGGATGATGACAGAGGATGGATGCTGGAAGCAGCGCACCACAAACAAAACCTCTTCCACTTGAATTTGTATGTGCGATTTGTAGACTGGGCTCTGGCACAGGCAAGTATCTCTCTGCACTCCGGAGGAATATTCAAACCATCAAATTCATAGAATTCAGGAGCCAGGCTGATAAACGAAGAGATGTCGGGTTGGGATGACGAACCTGACCCTGGCTCATTGTTAGCAGATCCGGAATTGCCTTCAGCCGAATGTGAGGTTGTTCCGATAGCAATAGAAGTTCTGTGAACCAGAACTGGCGTGGCCATCTCGGAGCGATTAGAAGAATCCTGCATCGTTCCCTCTTCATCTTTAGCAGAAGTCTCGGGATGAGTGGAAGCGGGGGAAAAGCGTATGCATAAATCCCTGACCATCTGATCAAAAACGCATTCCCTCTCGAACCCCTCTGCGGATGCCAGCTTGCGAAGTGTCGGCATTTCTTGTTGTCCTTGGTCGCGAATAGATCTATGGTGGGCTTGCCCCAAAGGTGAAAGAGATTGTCGAGAACCGACTGATTGATTTCCCACTCGTGGCAGCTGGTTCGACTCCTGCTCAAGGCATCTGCCCAGATGTTGGTGATCCCTGGGAGATGTTCTGCTCGGATGGTGATTCCATGCTGAGTTACCCAATGCCACAGCTCCTGTGCCTCCAGGGATAATGCTCGAGATCTTGTGCCTCCTTGTTTGTTGATATAGTGCATGACCGTGGTGTTGTCTGTCCTTATCAACACTGAGGAGTCTTTGATGTTCATGAGGAAGGACTTGAGTGCCAAAAACACCGCTCTGAGCTCTAATACGTTTATGTGGAGAGTTGATTCTTGCATAGACCATTTTCCCCTCACGGAAAGATCCTGTAAATGAGCACCCCATCCCTCCAGGGATGCGTCCGTTGTTACTATGTGCATGGTCCTGTCCTTCAGAAATGACAGCCCGTCTGAGACTAGGGGAGTTTCTTTCCACCACGTGAAAGCCTGTTTCGCTGCAGGGGTGATTTGTACTAGCTCGTCGAAAGAGCCTTCTGTCTGTTTCCACTGGTTGTCTAGTTGTTGTTGAAGAGTCCTCATGTGGAGGCGACAGTTCCTTATCAATGGAATGCATGACGATAGTATCCCTAGAAAAGACTTGTAAGTCCGTACTGAAACGGACCTTCTTCTGCTGAGCCGAGCTGCTAAGTTTCGAAGTCTCTGTCTTCTGTCCTGTGAAGGAAAGGCTTTTGCTTGTAAAGTGTCCAAGATGGCTCCTAGAAACGTGATGTTCTGAGTGGGTTCTGTGTGAGACTTGGGGTAGTTGACCGACAAACCCAAAGCTCCGAAAAGGGAGAGACATGTTTCCGTATCTCTGGCAGCCTTCGACGCTGTACGTGCTTTTATTAGCCAGTCGTCCAGGTAAGGGAAGACCTGTACCCCTAATTGTCTGAGGTGGGCTGCCACTGGCACCAAAACCTTGGTGAACACTCTTGGAGCCGACTTGAGGCCAAATGGAAGTACTCTGAACTGGTAGTGAATGCCTGCGACCCTGAACCGCAAGAATTTCCGATGATTGGGGTGAATTGGAATGTGAAAATATGCGTCCTGAAGATCTAGCAAAGTCATAAAATCCCCTCGATTGAGGAGGCTCAGAACGTCTTGAAGAGAGATCATGCGAAAAGATTGCTTCTTGAGATATTTGTTGAGTGATCGAAGATCGAGAATAGGTCTCCAATCTCCGTTCTTCTTCCGGATAAGGAAAAAACGGGAATAAAAACCTATTCCCCTCTGATTTCTTGGTACGATCTCTTTTGCTCCCTTGCTCATTAAGATAGCAATCTGTTCCATAAGCTCGTTGAGGTGGGCTGGCGGGGGGCCTCCTGGCGGTACCTGAGGAGGAGACTGGTTGAATTCTAGTGTATGCCCCCGCTTGATAATATCCAAAACCCATCTGTCTGTTGTTATTTTGGACCATTGATGCAGAAACCCGGAAATTGTGCCCCCTATACGAGTGTTGGTGCAGGGGCTGGGTGCAGGCATTTGATGAGGGTCACTGTTTTCTAGTCGTATCCTTGGGTCTGAAAGCAGATTTTCCTCTTGTTTGCTGTCTGAAGCGAGCCGATGTTTGCTGGCGAAAGGAATGCTGTTGTTGCTGGCCATACGTTGAGCGATATTGGCCTTGGTAAGAGGAGTACGGTCTATATTGTTGAAAGCCTCCTCTGTGAGAAAAAGTACCTCTCGCTCCTCGAAAGGGTTGCCTCTTGTACTGAAGCGCCGCAAGTGACCTGGCTGTTTCAGTGTCTGACTTGATCGACTGCAATGCATCGTCGACATGTTTTCCAAATAAAAGTTCTCCATCATATGGCATGTCTAGAACTTTCAACTGAACTTCTGGCCTAAAAGAGGTAGCCTTTAGCCACCCTTGGCGTCTGAGAACCGCAGCACCGGCCAATTGTCTAAAACCTGTGGAAGAGACATCAATGGCAGAGTCTATGATTTCGGCCGAAATCTTTTCTCCTTCTTGAAGAATTCTGCGTGCTTCTGCTCTACTGGATTCAGGTATCATGTCAATGAATTGTGACATGTCAGACCACATCTGACGATCGTATCTCCCCAGTATTGCTAGAGAGTTGGCGGCTCTAACAGTGGTGGCAGCCATGGTTGAAAATTGTTTACCTATGGAGTCCAGACGCCGTCCTTCCTTGTCTGGAGGTGCGGTCAGAGAAGCTGACGGATTCCTGGATCTTCTCTGTGCTGCTTGGGAGATAACCGAATCCGGTTTAGGGTGGCTGATTAGACATGCTGGGGAGTTGTCAGGTGCCTTATATTTCTTTTCTAGCCTGGGCAAGACTGCAGGAATGGAGGACGGAGTCTGCATGACCTTTAAGCCTTCTTCCCAGATGAAGTCGACAATGGGAATGGACCTCACTGATTTTCTTGTGTCCTCTTTAAAGTCATAAAGAAAACAATCTGATTGTTTAGACGTAATCGGTAGCTGGAATCTCTTGGCAGCTCTCTCCATGACAGAATGGAAACCTCCAATGTCCTGCGGAGGAGAGTCCACCGGCGGTGGTGTAGATGGAGATGGAGTCTGAATCTGGTACTCATCCCATTCCGGTATTAAAGAGTCTGAATCTTGTATCTCCCCTTCTTCCCGTTCCTCTTCGGATGACGGTGAGCCAATGCTCTGAACAGAAGGAGGTACTGTGATAGGGTCTGGAAATGTGGAAGGTCTAGCCGGAGTGGACACTGGTGTCTGCTGAGGTTGCACCGGTGTGGAAGAACCAGGCGGTGGAAACCTTGCATAATAGTCCTGCATCATTTGCTGAAGGTTGTTAATTAATGATACCGGCATTTGTACTGTCTCTTCTGATTGCTCGAAATGTCCCTGATCCTGTTGGTGGGAAAATTGCTGAAGATCCTCCTCTTCATCCCCTTCTTGGCATTTTATACGTAGTTCGGACGGACTACGCGCTACCGGGAAAAATCCGTCATCCGAGTATCCATCATCATCATCATCCGCAAAAAGATGCCGGGGGACGGGTGTAACCTTGCTGGGCGATGTATGCGATGGTTGTAATATAGAGGACCTTACTTGTACAGGCAAAATCCTTTGCGGAAGGTAAGGTGATGTTCCAGGAAAATGACCCGCCGACGGAGCTGTCGTCGACGGAGTGGGCGTCGACGGAGCGGGTGTCGACGGAGCAGGCGTCGACGGAGCAGGCGTCGATGGGACCGTCGGTGTAGTTGGTGGTATCATCGTCGACGAAGTAGTCGTCGACGAAGCCAATGTCACTGCGTCACCCGTCGACGGGGTTGACAACGACGGAGTTTTCACTATCCGGTGCGTCGACGGGATCTTCGTCGGCGAAAGCGACGGCGACCTCCTGAACCTCTTCTTCGATGAATGTGTCGATGGTAAAGATTTTAACTTCTTACCCGTCGACGGCTTCTTAATGATCTTTAAGGTGTGCGACGACGACGGACCATACTTAAGGCTCACCGATGTTATTGTCGTAGACGACAGCGGAGATGAAGTCACTATCATCGGAGACGGAGGGGCTGTAAACGTAGCCGTCATCGTAGTCGTCGTCACCGGTAGAGCTGTCGTCGACGGAGCGCTCGTCGACGGTGTCGTCGACGGTGTCGATTTTTGGGACGTCGACGGAGGCAGAGAACTGGAAGGCTTTTTAAGCTTCTTTGAAGAAGAAGCAGGTGTTGATGGTTCTGAGTGAACCCTGCCACTTGCTACCTTAGATGTTGAAGGTAGATCCCCGGTGTCCTTAAAAGCATGCAGCTTCTTGGCTGACTTAGCGCTTGCAGGGGATAGGCTCTCCACAGACCTCTTTCTTTTCTTTGAGGTCACTGTGTCACTGTCTTCTTCGGAAAGAGCTTCTCTTGCCTTCTTTTTCTGGAGCCAAAGTAGGAGCCTGGCTTCTCTGTCCCTCAGAGTCTTATTAGGAAAGGTCCTGCAGATCTTACAGTCCTTGACCTTATGCTCTGGATGTAAGCAATAGATACATTCTTTGTGAGGGTCCTCACAATGAAGTCTCAATTTGCCACAGGTCCCACAAGGTCTAAAAAGGCCCTTTCTTGTAGACATGATGGAAAAAAGTCTTGAAGAAAAACTGAATTGAAATTCTCTAAAGATTTCTCTTGAAGAGATGGAAAACTGAGCAGAGCTCAGGGAGACTCCCTTACACACGACGTGCGGTAGAAAATCTGACAGACTGAGCCTCTGTGCTGAGGGTTCTAAGAGGGTGGTCGCGCCTGATTGGCTGAAGTTTGGGCTCTTTCCAAAGAGGCTGATAGTTCTACAATTGAAGTTGTTTTTTCCTTTTGACTTCAATGAAAAAAAAAAAAAAAAAAAAAGAAAAGAGAGGTTTTTCTCTATTTATTGCTTTCTATGTACCGTGGGACTCCCACTTCGACGACGGGGAATGATTCAAGCATGTGAATCTATGAAAGATACCCTAATACTGGAGAAACGTAGGTACCTTCAGTAGGCGATGCCACTTGTGAATGCAAAGATAACTCTGTCTCAGTCTGTCTGGCTCTGAGTTTCCAAGGCTTCACCCTGTGAATGGCTATCACGCAGATCCCTTGACAGAGTGCTCAAGACCACAGCCTTAATGCCCTGTGACAAAGGAGTTGAGGCCCTACTCCCTTGGGTTGTGTTGCCAGTTAAGATCTGGAGACACTGGACAGACTGGCTTTATTGCCCATAGCTCTAGCAGGTTGACTTAAGCACCTACTTTTCCAACAACCAAAGGCCTTCACTGACGTGGTCACGGTTGGTGGGAGACACATTGACATCCCATGGAGAAGGTTTTCCTCGTTGAGTGATCACTTCCAGCTCCGATTTGGAGTCGCTGCAGCTCACTTGCTGGCCCTAGTGATTGCGTGCCTTTAGATAGCCAAAGACCTCAAAGATCTGACAGATGTAAAGGCGTATAATTATTCTCTTTGGGTAAACCATAAATGATGTATACACATGACCTCTTGCTGAATTCAGAATTTTATTTCGATTTTAGAAATATATATTTGTGTGGGACCTCCCAAGTGTTTTACACTTATTTCCACCACAAACTGCAGGTAATTTGAAACCACAAAAAATAGGAAGAAATGGACAACCGCTTTAAAAAAAATGCAAAAACTATGGTACCAAAATGTTTTTTTACAACTCTGTTAGTTCCTGAAAAACTTGGAAGATGGTGATCTTAGCACAACAAACCCTTTATTGATTAAATTTTTAGGAAAAATAAACATATACTTTCTTGCACAGTACATTGAAACACAGGATAATTTTAGAATCCATTACGTGAGAAAAAAAAAGGACACAAGAACAACATCTTTTTGGTTCCGCTATGTGCACCCTAAGTGGCAAGGGTATGCCCAGCTGTGGTAAACTTGCTCGATGCGCCACTGGAAGACCTAGCTTGGCCTTTCAGCCAGGACTGTTCACATGGGAAGCAGGGTCAAGACTGAGTTGCATATGGCTGGGTCTGAACTGGGGTGACTTGGCGAGCAAAACAACAATAGATAAAACCCTGATCTGTGACTGGGGGTGAGTGTTTGAAAATAATCAAACCCCCATCAATCATTTTATTTTGTTTTTGTTTTTAGGAATTCATTTGGTAAAATATTAATAGTGAAAAATAGGTATCAAGGAAACCTATGTATTTCCGAAATGGGCAAAAGATATTAGGTATAGAAGCAAGGATTATTTGCACATCTCTGAACCTGTGCGTACCCATATTAGCATGTGAATTAGGGAGTTTATCTCAAATTGACTTCTTTATTACACATTCTCTTATATTTGGAAGGTGCAAATGCAGAGACATACATCTGGTAATAATACTTATATTACTACTATTCTGTGTTTCCCTAGGTCTCTTGATAAAAATGGTACCGCACTTGTGTCGGTAGGCCTAGTGCCACATTTTTCTGCCAAAAACTGTCCTGTTTTCTGCAATGTCTCTAGCTGTGGATTTTTGGCCCCAGCTCAGCGGCATCTAGGGAAACCCAACAAACCTGTACATTTTTTAAAACTAGATATCAAGTAGATTCTCGGATGAGGTGACATGCGTGCCTCTCACCAGGTTGTCCTACCCAGAATACCTTGCAAACTTCAAACTCTGAACACATTTTCCTCACATTTCTGTGGTGGAAAGATCTGGAATCTGTGGGGAGCTACAAGCATCCTTCTAACCAGCATTCCACTAAATCTTCTGGTAAAAAAGGTACCTCACTTGTGTGGATAGCCATAGTGGCGATAGGAAGCGGCCCAAAACTCAACATGGATACCTCAAATTTCCCACGCTAAACTGATCCGTTTTTTTAAAAGTGGGTTGCTGTGGTTTTCGGACACTTAGGTTAAATACAGGATGGTGTGACTTGCATGGCTCTCACCAGGTTGTTTTACCCAGAATCCATTGCAACCTTCAAACTCTGACAAAAAAAATTTGCAGGCAGCCAAGAACTTACTTCCACCCTGCATTCTCCTAAGTCTTCTGATAAAAATGTTACCCCACTTAAGTGCGTAGGCCTAGTGCCCGTGACAGGAAATGGCCCAAAACTCAACATGGAAACATCAAATCTTTCCATGCAAAACCAACCTCAATGTTTGCAGAGTTAGTAGCTGTGGTTTTCAGGGCCCTAGCTCAGCTGGCACCTAGGAAAACCTTGCAAACCTGTACAATTTTTAAACACTTGACACCTAGAGGAATCGGGAATGCAGTGACTTGTGTAGCTCTCACCAGGTTATTTTACCCAGAAACCTTTTCAAACCTCAAACTTTGCCTGAAATCATGCACTTTCCTTAAATTTCTGTGATGGAAACTTCAGGGTTCCGCAGGAATCCACAAAATTCGGCCACTTGTGCCAATAAACATGCTGTGCAACTTGTATGGCTGGGCCTAGCAATGGTGTGGAATTTAATAAAATATTAACTTGTCCATGGAACAGGCTACTTCATAAATCTACTTATCCCTTAAAAAAAATCCACTTGCCCTTTTGGTGCCACATTGTGCGGCGATAAAGTATGGAAGCAATCTCAAGATATAAGAGCTCTGATAACCGCCTCTCTGATTGTGCCAAGGCTCATACTATAGAAAGGTGTGAATTCTAGCAATTCCTGCATTTTGCTACCTTTCCACAGATCTACATTTAGGGGCTGGAGGTAGCGTTAAGCAATAGTTCCAGGGTTGGAATGCGCTTTGGAGTCTGTGCAAAACCTACTAACTTGGATGTTTTAGGGGTTTTCACCAGCTCTTCTCTAATCTTTTCCCATACTGAGAAAGGTTGGAAATTTACTGCTAACAAGGCCAGAAATAAAACTTTTTCCACGTTTGGGGAAAAAAGTGGTTGGCGGGAAAGTGAACTTGTAAACGCTCAACAAATTTTTGTATGAGCAAATCTACAAATGTATTTGCTTGTGCTAAAATACAGTACACAAATATTTTCTAGGAGTATGATTTCCTAGTCTGCCTCTGTGAATTCATGAAAGCTATAAATCTGCACTAATGCAAGGGCATATGCTATTGGTGCACTATTGTGACTTTATTTAAGAATTGACCCCTAATCAGGGCTTGAATTAACCAAAACCTTTTGTTTTTATTAAAATCCAGACTCTCTCTCTATCCACAAACTGACTTCACTGTGAGTGACAGCATTCTTATCTTACACAAGGAGCATATTGGCAGACAAAGTAGTTTTGCGCAGTGCCAGAGGATACCGTGGCCATGTTGTGTGGTTTTTTTTAGACAAAAAACTATTATTTCATTTTGCCAATGTTTGTTATAATGGTGAGGGCCTGGCAATAAAACCAAGTCAAGACAAACACTGACAAAACCAAAAGGCTGACCACCAATGGCATACCTATTGGCTTTGCCAATGATTTTTTATTTTCAGGTTTCCCATAACCTTGTTAAAACTGGTTGCACTGATTGTTCTTTATGAATATTCTTTGGGAATACTAGTGTCATCAACAAATTTTAGTAGCTGATGCTTCAAATAACTAGTATCTACAATTTGACAGTAATTTAGCAAAGCCTTTTTTCCCTAGTTGCATTTTTTTCTGTCCATTTAGTTGACAGCAAAGACTCATCAGTATTGCTTTCAAGCTTCTGCAAATATTTGCATCTAATCAGAAAGCACTCTGGGAGCATTATAATGTATTCTCATATTGTTAACATTTGCTAACATGTGTACACATTTTTATTCTAGGATCACTCTCAGCAGTGCAGCCCAAGCTTGCATTTTCTTAGAACACTCACACTAATCATAAAAGCTTTACATTAATGAACCATAAATACAAGCTCGAACACCATTAATGTATGGGCACAAATACTACCTTCACTGCAGCCAATGTATTTCCCAGATCGGTATTGTAAACTGTCAGGAAAAGAGTTGGTGCTGCAGGCACCATGGCAGCCCCTGTGTGGGGGACTCCCATTGACTTCAGTTTGATCTGTTGCTGCACTAGGCCCAGCTACACAAGTGATCCAGCATTTGTATCAGCAGAAGTGAGGCAATGCTGGGTGGTAGGAAGTTTGTAGATTCCAGAAGTTTCCATCACAGAAATGTGAGGAAAATGTGGGTTTTTAGTCAATGTTTGAGGTTTGCATAGTTTTGTGGGTAGGAAAAAGGTGTGGGATGCATGCAAAGCACACTACCTTGGTCTCCCCTAGGCGTCTAGTTTTCAAAACTGTCTGGGTTTGGTAGGTTTTTCCAGGTGGCAGCCTACACAAGCCCAAAACGTACAGCTGTGCACCACTGCAAGTAGGGTGATACCGAGAGTTAGCCAAACTCTCCTGGTCCATTTGTAAAAACAACACCCAAAATATTTAAATATCTTCTTGCTTGCTATTGTGCTGAGATGCTTTAACCTGCAGGGGAGCAGAAAAGCAGAAAGACTGTAGAGGCTTTAGGGGTGAGGGTGGGGTCTGAATAAAGGCTGGGAAAGACCCACCAGGGTATTTTATTAAAATATATTATTGCTGTGATATAGTGGACCTGCCCCTTTCCCCACCCTGAGTTAGATCAGGGGTAATTAGTCCATCGATCCCTAGGATGGCTGAAAGACATTCCCCATTTCTGAGGGAGTGTCTAGTCTGCTTCCTAGCCCCATACCATCCACCTGGGGACTGTTTCCCTTTTTAATGGGGGGCACTAGTGGGCTTTCTACCCCCGCACCGTTCACCCAGGGGGAGATGGGAGCCCATCGGCCACCCAGTGGGGCAGAAAGAATGTTTCCTTGTTTTGGTGGGGTCATGGCAATGCAGGACAGCCCCGCCCATACAAATAAAAAAAAGTAATTGGTGTCCATGGGCTTTTTACCTTTCCCTTCCCAAGGCGCGCAAAAAGACTGTTTCCCTTTTTTTGGGGAGGGGGAATAGGAGTATGACCATGCCCATGGTGGGCAGCACCCACCCCTACAAATAAAATAAAAAGTAATCCCTGGTGTCTAGTGATTTTCTGCCCCCCTTGGAAGTCGATCGGCCTAAAAATATGTCCAATAGGACCCCAGTGCGGGGGAAGAAAATTGTCATAATGCCCCTCCAATGGGGAGTGGCCTTTGCCCAAGGAGTCCCTCCCTAGCATGTATTATATGAAAATCCCTGGTGTATAGTGGTCTTCTGCCCCCTTTGGGTCCTCATCAGCCTCAAAATATGGCCGTGCTGCCCTTAGGGGGGTATAAAAAGGGCAAAATAATGACGCCATAAAATGGAGCGACCCTTGTCCAAGGGGCCACTTCCTGATATACATTTTTGAAAATACAAGATGTCTAGTGGTTTTCTGCCACCCCACCCCGTGGGGGGCAGATTGCCCTAAAATATTTCCTGCCTCACGTGCCAGGATGGCTTGGAGCCGTCCTTGGCACACGAGCACTGTGGCTGAGGACGGCTCCATGTCGTCCTCTGCACCAAACAGGTTAAACACTTTTTCTCTCAGGCTTATTGTCTATCAAGTGGGTGTGTATTAAGTTCCTGACTCTTAGGCCATCATTACATTTGGCCCGCTAATTGGTGTGCTATTTATTGCACCTCATCAAATACAATTACACAGAATCAGAATTTATCAGATGTGATGAATATCATCCAATGATGTGTTTTCGGGGAATAATATGAAGATTTTCACACTGTCTGGTCTTACTATACCCCTCACAACATCACTGAATTTATCAGCTCCGTGTCTAGGAATGAATGTCCAAATATGTGGATATTCTGTAGACAGTAACAGCAACAGCAGATGAGGACCTGACTGTACTGCATTCTTCCCAGGTGGAGATCGTGGGTTCTTCACACCACAGCCCTTCTAGTATTAGTATTGTTACATCTACACTTGCATGCAGTAGTTGTTACTCTAAGAGGCAGATTATGAGTTCGGAACAACCGTCCGCCAAACTCTTGATGGGGTGACCGCCGCCATAATGCTGCCCTTCCCGCTGGCCCAATCACAACTTTCCTACTGGGCTGGCGAGTAAGAAAGGTGCTGCAGCATTGTCGCAGCTCATAACAAAGCTGACAGTAATGCTGCCACATGCAGAGGGCACCAGCACCTTCAAAATGTATTTCGAGGGTGCTGGGCAAGGGGATCCCTGCACTGCCCATGCCAGAGGCATGGGCTGTGCAGGGGCCCCCGTGGGCTCCTACACTTGTCCTCAGTCAGCCTTTTCATGGTGGTAGAACTGCCTTGAAAAGGCTCGCAGAGAACAAGGTTGTAATCAGTACTGTGGCACGGGGTTCAGCGCCACCCTGGCTGATAACAACCTGCACTGCCGTCAGCCTGCCGATATCTGAGATCCTAGAAGAGGCAGCAGACCATTGGTGGGTCTTGCCGCCAACCTCGTAATGTGGCGGTCGGGCCGCCAAAGCTGCAGCAGTCCAACAGTCACTCAGAGTCTGGCGGGCCTAGGACCACCAGACTCGTTATCAGGCCCTTAGTGCTTAAATCTTGACAGTCTGTTGTTTTTGAGCTTTTACTTTCTTTGTTTATTTGTGCAGGGCTTTCTCATTGGATGCCTCTTTACGTATGTTGTGATTGATCGCAGTATCCCACATTACAAATTCCTGTCAGACTCTGATAGGAGCTAAAGTTGGTGGTAATGGTAGTGACTGTAGTGGGGCACTACACTGTCAGAATCTCAAAGATTAAATAATGGCATTGTACAACCTTTTGAAACACATTACCATGAAGGATGGCTGCTGGACAGTCAGCATAATAAAAGGTCTGCCTGGTAAGCATGTCAGGTGAACTGGCAGGTATCCATTACTGAAAAGAAATCAGCAGCCCAGCATAATCAGCTCTGTTAAAAATTCTGCTGCCTTAACCTTTTCTGAGAAGAATTGTTCAACCGAGAATTACCACTTTCTTCATAAATCTGAGATTTTCCCCTACCACCTTTATTTGAATCAGGCTCTATATGTGTTATTAGTAAGTCTGCCCTTTTCCAGGCTAAGGCGCTCAGTACGAGTCTGGCAAGCTAAGGACCGCCAGACTCACAGTGGAGGTCGGACGGCCGCACTCCAGGTGGTCCGACCGCCACATTACAACCCTGGCTGTCAGACCACCACAGGACCACCATCACCGCTGGGTGCAGTCTGCTGTGCAGACAGTGTGCTTTCCAAGGGTGCTGTTGTGCTACGGTATTGGCCTCAGCCCTCTTACCAATACCGTAGCACTGTTCCTGCCAGTCAGCCTGGCAGAAACATCATAATGCGATGTTCCCGCCAGTCAGCCCGATGGAAACATTGTAATATGATGGGGGAGGGAGGACACCGCCGGCATGACGGCAATGTCCTCCCAGCGGCTTTGGTGGTCCCGTGGTGGGCCGCCAAAGTCGTAAAGACCTCATAAGTGAACTAAGATCTTGTTTTCTGCTGAGAAAATGAGCATTAGGTAGAGCGTTTTGACCTCATCCTGACATAGTGTGTGCTCCAAGTGCCTATAGGAACTTTCACACAATTTTTTCAATTCAATGATTCTCCGTGACTTATCTCACATTTTGTCTATTTTCTTTTTAGGATTCCTTGCTCTGCTATTACTGTTATGTGGAAACTTGAAGCCAGCAAAACCGATTCCTGTTCGCCCGATCTGTGACAGTCGAGTAATGGATAAATTTATAAAAGAAGCAAAAGAAGCAGAAATCGCAATGGTATGTCATTTGTGTTGTGTTTCCACTTGATTCTACCCAACTCAGTAAGCTATTAATGTATGGAAGTTCTACCAACAGGTCAATGAAATTAAAAACACACAAACTCTTGCAGGCGTGGGTTGAATCTTCTTCATCTATAACTGCCACACAAGGATATATTCTGCATTGCATTTCACTCTATAAATATGGCATTAATTACCACCATTACACCAATGCCAGCATTATGCCAGGGATGGGCCCCATCATTACCAAGCATGCCCACAATCTGCCAACAATAACCAAGAATATTCCAGAGCTAGTATTATACCAGGTGGGGTTCAACATGCCATGCCCGCCCACACCTCACAATCTGAGATGAATTGCCAACATTATATTAATGATTGGCATCTTCATGTGATGGATGCAGACATTACAAAACAAGTTGAGTAGTATTATACCAGAGCCAGCATTATACTAGTGATGGGCATCATCAACCATGGATGTAAAACATTTGCCATCATTACACCATGATCATTACACCATGATTTTCCCAGTGGGTACCATCATTCCATGAATATCCACAACATGCCAAGAACTACCACCTTCAGCCGAGGCCAGCGATATATACGGGGTGGGTGCCATCATACCACAGCTGCTCCCAATATCAAGGCATTATCACTATTATTCCAGGGCCCAGATCGCATTAGGGTGGATGTCATCATGATGTGGCAATCTACAATATGTCCACAGTTTCCATGATTATAGAAGGGATCTTAGGACCAAGAATGGGTATCATCATGAAAATTATGCCAGGAATAACCACCATCATGACAAAGACAGCAGTCTCAAGGGTTGCCACCTACATGCTATGGATTGCCACCATAATCTAGAGTTAGCACTATGATTTTAGGGTCCACAATACGAGGGTTGCACATGTCGTGGGTGCAAACAAAAAGTTAGGAACTACCCCTATTATACTAGAGTTATATGAGGCAGGCACAACTCACTCAGATATACACACATACATGCAAACACATACTTTATTAAGCACACAAACACAAGCAATTTAACTTGCTTCTTTTTTAGGAGTTTAAAATATTAGACAATAGACTGGTGAAGTGTCCATGTGCAAGTCACACATCGCAGACACATGAACACGCTTACACACACACCACACACACACACACGTTAATGCACACAAACACAAGCAACGCAACTTGCTTTTTAGTTGGAGGACTTACCCATATTAGATATTAAGACAGACAGTGTGATCATGTGCAAATCATTTTTAAAATAGAACAATTGAGGTCCGAAGGTGGCAGGAGCTCACCAACACTAGTGATAGAGGGCTAGGGAACCATAACAATTTCAGCATCTTGGAGTGATGCACTGGGTGCCCTTTTGATTGTCACGTGTTTTGATTGTCACCATGATCCCTTAATGATCCTAGAAGCTGCACTGTCACAACATGCCATGGAGGGTGCCTTAGTCAGTTCATTTTATGTTATACACTTGTCAAATATCTCTCCTATAACCTTTTCTCTATTTTCCTAGGAGAGCATGGTGCTTATGAATAGTAGTGCAATTATGAAACTTTTATCATGGGTGTTTCAAATTTAACGTTCATGAACAAACAAGAGAATGGGGTAGAAAGCAGAGGTAGAGTCATTATCAAAATACAAGATCACCATGAGAACATGGAAGCAAACTGGTTTGAATAAGAAAACGATGCCTACCAGAGAATCTCCTCTGCTATCATATCCATACAGTAGCATCAGGAAAAGGTGTGTTCTTACGGGCAGGGTGTTTGAAATATCTATGAAATTCATACATTTCCCAGAAGTGAATCAGAGACTGCTTTATCACTAGGAGAGTGTGCCCATGACTTCATCAGAACAATGGAGTCTACAATCCATCCAGGAGTGAATTGCTTTGAAGATGTCAAGGCAGTGCAGATTGAGAAAACGTTAAACCACTGATTTTATTTCTGCATCTCTTGCCTTTAACTCAAACAGTTCCTTCCAAATATCTAAACTATGCATGCATTTATTAGCTGGAGAGGGTTGAGTTTGAAAGAAGAGAATAAAATAGACTGAGGTACATGGAAATCTGAAGTGGCATTAAGCAGGGATCAGTGGCACAATATCGTAGTAAACAATATGGTTGACAAAAACATCATGTCAAAAATATTGTTTACCACAATCTCGTGCTCCTATATTGATTATAGTGAGTAGAAAATATTGGAAATAAATATTGTTGACACTAATATTGTCCAAAAATGGCCAAACTTTTGATACAGCTGTTATAATAGTAGTATAATAAAATACTATATTTTTTATATAAAAAAATAAAATATAATATATAAAAAGGTAATATAGTATATAAAAATATAAAAAGGTAATATATAGGTTAAAATAGTAAATGCTAAACGTTTTAATTTATAAATGTAATATAATGTAAATTAAATATATTCCACTAATTTTTAACTCTATATAAATATATATTTATATGAACACACAAACACATATATATGTGTATTTGTATTTATATGGTGTATCCTAATTAAAAAATATTTTACTTTAGATTAATTTGTTTATATGTTAGATTCATCACTATGAACATATATAACATAATTAATACACATATTTATTTTACATTATATTATTTATTTTATGTTACATTTATTCAAATGAACACATTTGTGTTTCGTATTAATGCATTTAACAGATTCATAATATTAATATAATGTAAAATAATATTTTTACACACAACATATAAACAACTGAATAAAAAAATATTATTTAATGTAGACAGTAAATAAAATATTACAAAGTGAAAAATCCAAGTTACATTAAAAAAAATACTATACACATTAAAATAAATGTGAAAATATAATCAAATAACATAAAATATAACTAAAAAACAAGCAATGCTATAAAATCTATTTAACCAATGTTATGAAAACTACTGGCTTCTAAGAATATTACATATACTATTCCCACTCTAGTTTATTCAAAAGTATGGAAAGTGTTGGACTTCAGCTGGGTTAGATTTCCTATTCCTACTCCAGTAACTACAATAATAGGGAAAGTGTTGGACTTTGAAAGAGTTTGATTTACTATTCATACTCCAATCACTGATATTATAGGGCAAATTTTGGACTTTGTAGAAGTTACATTTTCTATTCCCATTCCAAACTATTTACTATTCCCACCCTAAGCAGTAGAACAGTAGGGAAAGTGTTACCTCCGAAGAGGTTAATTTTACTATTCCTACTGCAGTATAAGCAAGAGTAGGGAAAATCTGCACTTCAAACACATTATAAATAGGAGTAACCCTATGCACATTATAAATAGGAGTAACCCTATGAATGTAGAAAAAAAAAATGACACCCTTAATAAATAATTGTTCAATCAGTATTCCATACCTTACATAAATAAAAAACAATTCAATAATTAATTGACAGTTAATATTACATTGTTAATGAATTACTTATCTTCCCAGCCTAAGCACCCTACAAACTTATCAACCTGCAACTGAAATATAAATAAAAGTAATAAGGATTCCATAAGTTATCAAGTACTCACACATATGACTCACACAGAGGTATAGATTTTGCTGTGTATTCCACTGTATAACTAGCTCATGAATTTACCACCATTATGCCATGACACCATCAAGCAATGGATGCTGACAACATGACAGGTTGAGTAGTATTATGCCAGAGCCAAAATTATACCAGGGGTGGGCATCATCTGCCATGGATGTAAACAGTTTGCAATGAATTACCATAATTACACCAAGAATTTTCCATTGATGGCCACTGAGCACCAGCATGCTGTGAATACCCACAACATGTCAAAAACTAAAGCTGTTATGCCAAGACCATCAATACAGAAGTGGTGGACACCATAATACCATGGATGCACATAATGTCACAGGGATTCCAATATTCCAGGGCCAGGATTGCATCGAGTGGGCACCATCATGCCATTGATATCTACAATATGCCAAGAATTACCACAATTTTGCAAGGAACCACAGGATCAATGGTGGGCATCGTCATGAAATGGATGCTAACAACATGCGAAGAACTAACACCATCATGACCAAGACAGCATCTAGGGCTGCAACCAACATGTTACAGATGGCCACAATAATCTAGAGTTACCACCATGATTCTAGGGTCCCCATAAAAGCGTTGGGCAGAATCCTATCATGGGTGCAAACAAAAAGTCAAGAACTACTGCCATTAGGCCAGGATTATACGAAGGGCAGGCACAACCCTTCAGATATAACTTGTGCATGCACATGCAGGCACAACACACATCATTGCACACAAACATAGGCAACTCATCTTGCTTTTTAGTTGGAAGACTTGTATGTATTACATATTAAGACTGGAAGAGTGTCCATGTGCAAGTAATTTTGAAAGTACAATAATCTATCTTTTGGGGTTAATGCAACACAAAAAGGTCTGAAACTAGCAACAATGCCAGTGAATCACAAGATAACAATTCAGGCAGTGAAGAGACTATAAGGTAGGAGGAGAAGATCTACCTCTAGAGATAGAGGGCTAGCAAACCAAGAAATTATCAGTATCTTTGACTTTTGCGCTGTACGCCCTATTTATTTTCACCATGATTGTTTAAGGATTTTCAAAGCTGCACTGTGACAGCACGCCTTTCAGGGCAAGTTAAGCAGTCAATTTGTATGCTATAGATTTGGCAGCTATCTCACCTATAACCCATTCTCTATTCTCCCAGGCAAGCACGATGTTTATGAATAGTTCCTTCTTAATTCAAAGCATGCAAGCACCTATTCTCTGAAGTGGTTGAATTTGGAAAGAAGGCAATAAAATGTTCTGAGCTATATGGAAATCTGAAGTGGCCTTAGGCAGGGTGAAAAAATGTTTCAAAGTGGCACCTTATTACGATTAAATACTACGAATGGCATGTGGATGCGCGCACACACACACACACTCACACACACACACACACCCACCCCCTACCTTCCACTCACATTCTTGATCTCATTAGCTTTCACACTCTGTAACAGTGACATGATGTTTTACAGAGGGGGAACCATATTGTGCCCTTCCAGAATATCTTTAAAAAGAGGCCAGCAACGAACGTTTACAATATGTGGTGGTAACAGCCAAATACTATTTTATAGATGAATGGCATAAATCAGATTTAGCCCAATAAATGACATAACACAATAGTGCCTCCTCTTGATATATTCTTGGGTTAATCATCTCAGATTTTTTTTTTTATTGTTAATGATTTCAAAGAAAATAGCTCTAATGAAGAACTGGGTTTACAAGTGACTTACATTTTGATAACTGACGTCCTTGGAATTAGTTATAATTTATTGAGCTTTCTGGCTGAGCTTAACTGGCTGTTCTGATATGTTTTCAAATTTTAAAGACTAGGGCAGGATGAAAAGGATTATAGTGTGGTATGGTGCTACAGCATCATTATCAAAATACCTTCTGGCACAGATATTGTGTAGGAAATATTATTTACAACGGTATTGCCCATAAGGGGTTATTATGTAAATGATATTTAGGACAGGATATTGCTTCCAGACAGCATATACTCTGACATATAACCTGTATTGTAGTGCATAATGTTTTATCAAGTCTTTTCCCTGTCCTTCTGACCCTCCCACGAACTCTCTGAAGAGAGGGACTACAAAAGCTTTCCTACAACTTGTGTTACCTACTGGAGGAGTGACAGGCAGTTCTAGCTTTAGAGATATACCTAGTTATACATCACGAGAGGGCAGAAAGAAAGAAGAAAGAAAAGAAGAGTGAGGAGTTACAAAAGGTTTGGGTGCAGGTCAGGAAGACCGTAAATGGTCAAGGTGAGCAGAAGTAGGAGAAGAAGAAGTGGTCTGGTTAGACTTCTCCATTCCTGTTCAATACACTCTGCTTAGTCCCTTTATACTGAGGTTTTCTGTTTTGCTAGAAGGGGCCTTATTGCTCTCTAAAATGTACAGTCTAGTCTTTCTTTATTTCTAACCATTCATTCTTGCACATGGGAGAAGGATAAACATGCTGCCTCCCACAATCCCAATGAAGTCAAGTCATCAAATCCAGCAAGGCAACTCTCTTCTCTTAGTGGAAGGTAGGGATCTAAGGAATAGGGTGATGAAGATGGAAGCAGGCACAAATAAAGATTGTGGGAAGCTAACTGGATCATAACCTCCTAAACTCCAATTCCTTGTCTTCTTCCTTACTGACAGAAGACCTAACCAAGCATTCAGAGCTCCGAGTGGACCATCTTGAAAGAAACACACAAGAGTTCTAACATTGCTCCACATGTATATATCTTATTCTGACCCAGCAGGGTTAAGCTGAAGTGAACACTTACTGGACCAAATTCCAATTCCTTCACTTCGCTAATTTGTCATTTGTAATGGAGGACAAAGGTAGCCAGCACAGTGCAAATAAGTGTCCTGCCAATTTCAGCAATGGCAAAGGTCAGCAACCCTGGCCCGGTGTTGACCTCCCAAAGTGAACTCCTCTAAATGGAAGAAGAATCTTCAGTCTTACAGCCATCTTCTCAGAGAGGTCACCAATGGATGTAAGCCATTCTTAAGTGAACCAAAATTAAAAGGTAAATCCCATTTTCCGGACAAAGTTATCCTAATAATTGTGCTTTCAATTTATTAATAATTAACTTCTCAGGTGAACAAAGAAAGGGAAAATAAGTGGGCAGCACAATCTATTTATCTAGGTTTGTAGACAATGGTACCACGGGGTAAGAAAAGAGTCCCATTTAAGACTACGTGGTCTGGACAAACTTTGAGATGTAGACATAGACACACCCTACTAGTGACTTGTAGGAATTGGGAGTGTGATATTGGTAGAGAATTCACAAGTAAGCAGTGGGACACAGCACTAATATATCATGGCGCGGTATCAAGGAATGCAAAATTTCACTACATACAGCACAAAATTTTGCAAAGGGCCTATCTCACACCAGAATCCCTACACAAAGTGTTTGATTCCTCTCTAGAATGCTCTCGATGCCACAGCCCCACCACTATTATATCTGACATGTTCTGGTCCTGTCCAGTGGCGGAACGCTTCTGGGATGACACTACTGGAGCCCTCAAAGAATTAACAGAACGGACTGGCATATGTTCTTCTGAAGGCATTTAAACAGGAGGCGGCACAAAGACTGCGCAGAGTCCCTAGTGTGGCCAGATAGGAAATGCATATGCAAAAGCTGCAGAAATACTAAGACCAGCTCCCAGCTTGGACACTGCTCTGTTCACAAGCACTTCTCTGAAAATGCCTGCTGTGGTTGGGACTCCTGAGACCTTCCAACTCACCCACACACACACGCACACGCACACAACTAATGTTCAAAGACATATTAGACTATAGCTACTGTATATGATGTTAGTAATAGTGATCCAATAATCGTACCTGTTTTTTTACTTCCAAGTTTATTTAGTGTTTCAGTTTAAAAATAAACCGATGACCCCTGCCTCAAATACTCTGACATACATGTATGTGACACAAATGTATCAAGTCAACTGCTCATGTAATAGATTCGAATGTAACGCGACGAAAAGAGATGTAGACACAGACAAACATTATTTCACTGAGTCATCAGGCTGTTGATAGCAGCAGTAATAGTACCTTTAGTAACTGATTACATGGTCGAAAGGGAGCATTCAGAAAGTCATTAAAAACTAGTGGGTGTACTGAGAGTGAAAGGCCTGGCCCTAAACCAGCTATTCGGGAAACTGCTGTCGTACAGAACCAAGACAGGTTGAATAAACTGGTTCTCCATAAAACCTTTACTTGGTGCTCACTGCAACTTCATGTTAGAAAAACTGAATTACAAGAGACCCAGCCCCTCCTCCCATCAATGTGATCGCTGTTCCACCATTTCTCTGATATTGTTAGCTGTCTAAGTAGTCGGAGTCAGAACATTCTTGGCCTGCCTGGAACTACTACCAACACCCTCACCCTCAATTTCTTGATTCACAGCAGTCACTTCAGGATTAGTGGAACACGAGGAAATGCAAAAAGACACCTTGGGAAAAGGAACAAGAAATGTCTGAATAACATATATAGAAACAAACAGCAAATCATTGATAGCGGTCGATTCTACTAAGAGCTTCACACAAGGAGATTGAGCATCATTTAAGATCAAAACGTACTTCAAAGTAAAAGATGAGAAGAACTGTGGGGAAAATATCAGGCCCTAGATGCAGAACCAACATAGGAAGTATGAGCATAAAATCTAGTTGTAAATACACGAGTCCTAAGTAGCCCACTGACTTACTGACTGACACATGCCCAACTGTGTTTCTTCAAGAGGGTTAGAATAGTTTAAACACTTACGACAACCTATGGTAACCACATGACAAGATACTCCCCGGGGGTTGAGTAAATCCTCTGATAACCACTCAGCGGTAAACATTTTCACCATGACTATAAATAACTCCAGTGATAAGTATATTCCGTCCTGGTGGGCCCTCTGGTTGACTGCTGTATTGCCACTACTGTATCACCAGATAATCTTTGAGAAACCATAGCTTCCGGAGACCCAAGTCATCAAAAATCTATACCAAAAACCTCAAGCAGGACAACATCAAGTATGGAAGAACCAGATAACATTAAAGGTGGGGAACTATTGCCTAGACCCAACCTTGAGACGTTGCAAAGGTTTGACTGGGGGAATCCACAAACTAATGAACCACCAAGGATCCAAAACTACTAGATGCTGTTTTTGTTTGAGCCGTATTCAGATGTGAATGTATGTGCCCTTCAGGTTCATTTGGCAGGGCAAATGTATGGCAAAGTAATGACGTGCATGATTCAATCCATAGTTCCTCTCCTCTTCTAGTATTTTCCATGTTTAACATAAATGCAGAATAACAGGTAGAATGGGGTTCACATTTCATTAGTGTTTTCAATGAATGAATAAATAAAAGAAAGAACTGATTTGTGTTGTGCATGAATGATACAGAACTAAATATTTCGAATCACTTCTGTGGTCTTGAAGCAGAGTTTCACAGTATCGTTTGGTCTTAAGCAATGTCCGCTTTTTGTTCAGTCTGGTCATGCCATATTGGGCCAGATGTATGAAAATGCAATTTTGCATTTCTTAAATAGTGACTTCACAGAAATCACTATTTAAGAAATGCAAAATGCAATGTACAAAGATACCGATTCCTACAAAGTAGGAATCGTTCTTAGGAAATCTCTATTAGGAAATCCCACTGCATTTGAGTCAATGAGCCGGTTTTGCGTTTCCCAAATAGCGATTTCTTATTTGGGAATCACTATTTAGGAAATACAAAACCAAGGATAGCAAAGGTCAAAAGGCCCCACCTTGGTGCACCCCAAAAATAAGGGTGCACCGGTAGAGCCCAAATATGCCCAAGGGGCATGTGTGTACTCTACTGCAATTTTCAGACTTCAAGTCGATGATAACTGCATCTCCTCAATGCCCAAATTGCATTTAGGAAATGCGTGTTACATCAGAATAGGAATCGCAAATAGGAAATCCCTATTTGCAATTTCCTAATCTGGGAATCGCAAATTGAGATTTCTACAGGGTAGAACCGCATTTTGTGATTCCTTAAAGGGCTTTGTACATAAGAAAAGCTCATTTTGCATTTCTTAACGGCCCGAAATTTCGATTCTGACCATTAAGAAATGCAAACTGGGGAGGTAACAGTTTGGTAGTGGGGCAGAAAGTGCATCATGCACGGCGAATCTGTGTCCTGTGAATATGACTAGAGTGCGTGCATAAAGAGTGTTTCTTTATGCGAATATTCTTGCCGAGTACAGTTGTTGTAAGACAGAAAAATAAAGTGATTTGGCCAGTTCGTACCGGTTGTATTTAAATGATCAGTGTTAATATTAATCTTGGCCACGTCATTAAGGAGGCTGCCTTAATCATGATCATACGTTTATGCATGCATACGTTGCATGGCAGAGATTGTAGGTGAGCAAACTACAGGCAAAATCTAAATTCTGATACCGAGTTAATCTATGATCTTTCATGTTTTGGTTAGGACTGAACGTTGTGCAAAATGTGAACAGGATATTGCAGCTATTGCTGTGAATGAACCTTCAAATGATTTGGCTGAGGAACGTCTTTGTGTGGCTGACTACACGAAAAATGTTGACCAAGGGATGCACCCTATATTTCTGTGCCAAGCAAGTGATGCTGTAGGTGAGGCATTTGAGGGGTGTAGAAAAGGCTATACTAGTTTGAATTTTTATACTTATCATGCCTCACATATTCCAAGTAAATTCTAATTGTGTTCCGGTGTCAAGTCATTCAGACCTGTTGCATGACAGATCTGGTGTGTAATGAAAGAATTTGAAGATGCAATTTTCGGTCCATTTCTAAAACAAACACACTTCTAAATTAAAGCAGTTTAAGACTAGTAAATTAAAAAAACAGCAACTAATTTGAGGTAACGCGCCGTGACGTGTATCTCTAAATAGCGTGTTCATTCCCAAGGTTTGTTGTCGCAACATGATGCAATAGGTTTTTATTTATTGTCACCCAAATTGGTAGTGGCTAAGATCAATTCAAAATGCAGCTTGGAGTCTTACAACAAGGTGGGAGGTATGAACCCTGGGCTGTTTTAAAATATTTGTCTCATATCGTCTCTCAATGCTCCGCTACTGCAGTGAAGTCCTTTTCCCTGTTCAAAGACACTGTAAACTTTCCTGCCAGTGTCACGATGCCCACACGGAGGACTCAAGGCCTGATGTTGTTTCTTACACCATCTCAAACAGACGGTAAAGCCTCTTGATTGCCGTGCGAGACCCATCAGAGGCAGCACATCCTGCTAACAAGACATGCAATGATAAGCAGGGATTTCCTTCCCACACAGGAAGGAGGGATACAATCAACCCTCGTGGCGCAACCAGAGCCTGTGAAATCATCAGCACGCACTCCAACCCAGTGACGGCACTTCCGCGCAACACAAATAAGGACGCAAACTACGATACATATATAAAGTTATGTCTCATATTTAATAACTAATAAGTGACATTGCAACATTTCAAGGCTGGCCTATGAGCTATTACCGCTAACTTGCATATGAGTATTTGAAGAAAAATATTCTAACGGCAAATATTTTTTCTTTGTCTTGCTGACACGTGCGATGATGCAAAACTTGCCAATGCCTTATGACCCCATTGAGAAGTAAAGGGGAATGAAAAAGGAGTCAAGAATTGGCAACTCACATTGCGCCCAGCATTCGCAAGAAAAGTGGTGATGGTTTTTCAAATGGCACAGCCGCCGTTGGATCTGCCATCAATTGAGACGATGCCAGTAAAAGTGCCACCAGACAGGCAGCTCTGCTAGCTTTCGTCCTGTCCGGTTCCACAACGTGGCAGTCCTTGATAGGACAAGTGTATAAATGCCCCAACATGCGGGGCGAAATCTCACATTAGTGTGGGTCATTAGTTTTGCTTTTTCTATTGAAAGATAACTGGTTCCAGGATCTTGATTTTTTGAATTTTTTGATACCCTAAATGTCCCCCAAAAGGTTCTTTTTCTAGGTCTGAGAGAGTGATTTGCCCAGAATCACAGATTGTTGAGCCAACGCCAGGACCTGAACCTGATTCCCCATTTCAAAGCCAGCTGTTCTGGCAGTTGAACAGTCATTCCATGTCCAAGGAAGCAAAGGGTCAAGGCCATCGGTATCCCATCATGCCCTGTAGGTGGCAGTTGCTTCAGTTCTTTTTGACAAGATGCTTGACTGATAGGTAGGTCTCATAGGTGCCTCTGCCATCTCCACTGGGGACGCGAGAGGGTTGCTTATGACTTCAATGGAGATTCTACTAAGAGAGAACTGGGATTAATCTCCATAAAGTCTTCCTGCTTGTCCCTGGGAAGGTGCTTCGCAAAATGTTGGATTGAGTCCAACGTCCCTCTATCCCATTTGCCAAGGAGGGCGACTGAACTGAGCGCTTTCATGGTGGTTACAGCTGTGCTACAGACTTTATGACCAATAGAGTACGTTTTTTTTCTCGCCTTATCAGATAGCACAGATGAAGAAGGAGTAATGGCATGTCGCTTTTTTGCCACTAATATAACTACTGAGTCCGGAGGTGGGTCAGAGCAGAGGTACAGAGGATTCTGCTAAGGAGGCCAATATTTTTTCTGTAGCTCGATGGAGCAGCTTTAACTGAGGCCAGGGTCAAAATAGTTCCATGGCTAGCTTTAAGAGACCTGGCATCAGCTGCAGTAATGGTCTTGATGCTCATTAGGTGGTTAAGAGTCCCAAATATCACAGACGTTAAAGGAGCTGCAACGACAACTGTGTTTTAAGCTTTGTAGCTCCTCTTACCAGGACCTCCTGGAAAGTAGTAATATTGTCCACTGAAAAGATGCAAGCTAGTTGTGAATCAGACAGTCTCAGCACGTACCCTCCCGTAGAGGTAGAAGTAGTATCTCTGGAGCAATGATGTGATCTGGTGTATGATATGGATCTTGACCTTGATGGGTGCGAACCATGATGGTGAGAGCACCTTTAAGATGATGAGTGCCTGCAACTGTTGCGTTGATGATGGCGTGAACGATGGCACATTCTGGAACGCAATTAAGGTCCCTGCATAGGAGCCTCCATTAGTGGCAGAATTAGTGACAGTGGAAGGAGAGCTGAAGGTGGTGGAAGAGATGGTGGGGGTGGAGTAGGCGGAGGAGATGGAGAGGATCTTGGTAGTACAATGGGTGAAGGAGAGTATATTCTTTAATAATATTCAGAATCTGGAGATGAATACATGCATCTCCTCATCTTCCTTGTCTCCTCATGTGTCCTCGACAGCAAAATAATTTTTGACGTCAGCCTCCTTCTATGCCTCAATGTTGATCTGCTCCTCAACATCGACCTTCGTCTGTGTCTCAATGTCGATCCACTCCTCACTGTCTCCACATTCCTCAAAGTTGATCTCGGTCAGCGCGTCAACGGTGTATGGGCCCTCGACGATGACCCGCAGTGCCTCAACATCGATTTACATTTCTTCCTCAATGTCAATCCACTCCTCACTGCCATCTCCACACTCCTCAAAGTCGATCTCGGTCTGTGTGTCTACGGTGTATGCATCTTTGGTGTTGACCATCATTGTCTCAATGGCGAGCTACGTCTTTTTCTCAACATCGAACCAGTCCTTAACGAAGAACAGGTGGGAGCTGTACCTTGTCTCTACATCAATCCTTTCGACGTCGACCTAGATCAATCTTTTTTTTGGGCGGAAACCCTCTTTTTAGACCTTTCACGTCCTTCAAAGGTAGACAGCAGAGCCCCAGTAGACTGACCTCCTCCTTGCTCTGAGGTTCCACATTCCACCTGTGTCTGCTGCCTCCTTCTTTCCTCAGTGCCATGGAGGCAAATCTTCTCCCTTTATCTCAAGGTACGTCTGGACAAGTTCCTGCAATGATGACAAGAATCAGGAGTATGATTTGCTGGAAGGCAAATGATACAGACATTGTAAGGGTCTAATTTGCCCTTCTTCCTCCCATAGGCAGGACACTTGCCAAACAAAGGTGGCATTTTATTTGACAAAGTATCTCACTTTTCAGTCAGAAAAGGGCAGAAAAAGACAGGAGAAGATGAAAATTGTGAAATGAAATGCATATCACCATTTTCCACTGAAGAAGTTTGATGAGAAAAAGCCTAAAAAGACAGAGCTCAGTTGCTAAAGGATCCTGTCACGAGGAGCTGGAAAAAAGAACCGACACAACTGCCACCTGCAGGGCATGATGGGATACTGGTGGTCCCTGGGGTCTTAAAGGCACAGACTCTGTTTTAAACTCACATAATGACAGGCCGGACCTGGCCCTTTTTGCAGGGTCATCCCCAAATTTTTGCCTCCTTCCCCCTGTTTTTCTGACCCTCTTTTATTGGCTTTATGACTTTTGGCACTTTACCACTGATGATCAGTGCTAAAGTGCATGTGCTCTCCCCTTTAAACTTGGTATGATTGGCTTAAACCTGTTTGGCACATTTAATTTACCTATAAGTCCCTAGTACAGTGGTATCCAATATACCCCAGGGTCTGTAAATGCTACTAGTGGGGCTGCAGCCACCCACCGAAGTAGCCTTTCAAACCTGTCTCAGGCCTGCCACTGCAAGGCCTGCATGCACAGTTTACTGCCACACTGAATTAGCATCTAAAGATACTTGCCAAGCCTTGTACTCCCCTTTTACTACATATAGGTCACCCCTAAGGTTGGCTTAGGAAGCCCTATGGGCAGGGTGCTGTGTAGGTAAAAGACAGGACATGTGCCTTCATTGTGTGGCATGTCCTGGTAGTGACAAACAGCAAACAGCTAATCTGGTTTCTCACTGTTGTGAGTGCCGCTCCTCTCATATGTTTGCATAAGTATTTCCCTCATATATGTCTAAGTGGTAATTTCTGATCTATGAGGAGTAGCTTGGGCATATTTGGTATGTTTGGAATGATAAAGAGAAATCCTGATTATTGGTGTAGGTGGATTTTTTATTAATATTGTAGGAATGCCACTTTTAGAAAGTGGGTATTTCACTGTGCTTATGACACGTGTGCTTTGCAACCTGACTCCAATCCATGTCTGAGGTAGAGTGACAGCTGGGCTCTTTGCATACTTTCCAGACAGCCATCACACAGGGAGGGTGGAGGTGTAACAGGACTACATCTGCACACTGAACGGTCTTCCTAGGCTAGAAGAGTGGGAGGCGAGACACACTTACATTTGTATAGGCTGTGTCCTGCCCTCACACGAAGGGCTCATTTCCCCCCTACTGATGTCTGGAGACATGGCTGGGGTTGAAAATGAGTGGTATGCACTTCTAAAAATCTGTTGAAGTGCCCCCTACATCAAAGACATTTTGAGTATATGCACAGGGGCTGTAGCCCCATGTTTTTAGACACTGAGTGGACCTCTACCTAGATGCTGCTGGAAGAAACTGTCATGCTAAGAGGAACCGCCATTAGGACTGTTCTGCAGTTGTGCTGACCTGTGGCCATCTATGTCACAAGAAGGACTGCCACATTACTTGAAGAACCCCGATGTGCTGGCCTCCTGCTAGTTCCCTGCTTTTAGGCTCTCCAGTTGATCTCCTCAGTACTTGAGGCCCACACAGAATTGGCCGTGGGACTCTGAGTCCACCAATTTGTGTCACAGTGTCTTTACTAAGTGCTTGGGGAACGCTCCATTCTTCACTCTGGCTGGAGCATTCCCCTGCCCAGCACATGGATGAGTGTTGTACAGTGAGATACACTGTAGCTACACGCGAACACCACCACCTGATCCGCACTGCCAAAAGGAACTTTTTCACCGACAGACTAGACAAAAACAGCCACAACAGCAGAGAACTCTTCAGCATCGTCAAAGAGTTCTCCAACCCCAGCACCAGCGCCAACGCCGTCACGCCCTCACAGGATTTGTGCGAATCCCTCGCCACTTTCTTCCATCGCAAGATCAGCGACCTCCACGACAGCTTCGGACACTAGACCCAACCATACACCACTGAACCCGCTTCCCCGGACATCACCCTCAACAACTGGACCCACATCAACACGGAAGAAACCAAATCCATCATGAACTCTATCCACTCCGGCGCCCCTTCGGACCCCTGCCCGCACTTCATCTTTAACAAAGCCGACGACATCATCGCCCCGCACCTCCAGACCGTCATCAACTCTTCTTTTTCTTCTGCTACCTTCCCCGAATGCTGGAAGCACGCTGAAGTCAACGCCCTACTAAAGAAACCTACGGCTGACCCAAGCGACCTGAAAAACTTCCGCCCCATCTCTCTTCTACCTTTCCCAGCCAAGGTAATAGAAAAGACCGTCAACAAACAGCTGACCACCTTCCTGGAAGACAACAACCTGCTCGACCCTTCACAAACCGGATTCCGGACCAACCACAGCACGGAAACCGCCCTCATCTCAGTCACAGACGACATCAGAACCCTGATGGACAACGGTGAAACAGTCGCCCTCATTCTCCTCGACCTCTCGGCTGCCTTTGACACCGTCTGTCACCGCACCCTAATCACCCGCCTACGCTCCACCGGGATCCAAGGCCAGGCCCTGGACTGGATCGCCTCCTTCCTCGCTAACCGCTCCCAAAGAGTTTACCTCCCTCCGTTTCGCTCAGAACCCACCAAGATCATCTGCGGCGTACCTCAAGGCTCATCGCTCAGCCCGACACTCTTCTATGTCTACATGAGCCCCCTCGCCGACATCGTACGCAAGCACGACATCATCATCACCTCCTACGCCGATGACACCCAACTTGTACTCTCCCTCACCAAGGACCCCGCCAGCGCCAAGACCAACCTACAAGAGGGTATGAAGGACGTCGCAGATTGGATGAGGCTCAGCCGCCTAAAGCTGAACTCTGAAAAAACGGAAGTCCTCATCCTCGGCAACACCCCGTCCGCCTGGGACGACTCCTGGTGGCCCACGGCCCTCGGCACCGCACCGACCCCCGCAGACCACGCCCGCAACCTCGGCTTCATCTTGGACCCTCTTCTCACCATGACCAAGCAAGTCAACGCCGTGTCCTCCGCCTGCTTCCTCACTCTCCGCATGCTCCGTAAGATCTTCCGCTGGATCCCCGCCGACACCAGAAAAACCGTGACCCACGCCCTCGTCACGAGCCGCCTGGACTACGGCAACACCCTCTACGCCGGGACCACAGCCAAACTCCAAAACCGCCTGCAATGCATCCAAAACGCCTCGGCCCGCCTCATCCTCGACGTACCCCGCAACAGCCACATCTCCGCACACCTGAGACACCTGCATTGGCTCCCAGTCAGCAAAAGGATCACCTTCCGTCTTCTCACCCACGCACACAAAGCCCTCCACAACAAGGGACCGGAATACCTCAACAGACGCCTCAGCTTCTACGTCCCCACCCGCCCCCTCCGCTCCGCTGGCCTCGCACTTGCTGCCGTCCCTCGCACCCGCCGCTCCACGGCGGGTGGGAGATCTTTCTCCTTCCTGGCGGCCAAGACCTGGAACTCCCTCCCCACCAGCCTCAGGACCACCCAGGACCACTCCGCTTTCCGGAGACTCCTAAAGACTTGGCTGTTCGAGCAGCGATAACCCCCCCTTTCCCCCCTAGCGCCTTGAGACCCGCACGGGTGAGTAGCGCGCTTTATAAATGTTAATGATTTGATTTGATTTGATTTGATTTGAGATCTTGTTGATGTCATTATAGCGTGTGCTGAGCGCTATTTTATAGGCACCCTTCGCACATGCACCAGTGCATGGTCAAAGCTTTAGGGATAGCACGTGGAGAGAGCTGTTCACAGCTTTTAGGTTAAGGCCCCATCTCCCTACATACAGCATCGCTGCCAGGTGCTGAGGATTCCCACAGGCAAGCGCCCGGCTGAGGAGTGGATGCCACTCTTGAAGGCCGTATCGGAGGCCCTTTTTGCCAGCGCAGACCCTGAAAAGTACTGGGGCTGCAGATGAGACCCCACGGATCTGCGCCCCTTTGCTGACAGATCTGTTAGTTTCCTGAGGTACTGTGCTTCTTTCTCCACATCTAGTGGTACGGTCCTTTCACTGGCTGTTGCAGTTCTTTTTTTTTTTTTTCTGCCACTGAGCAGGGGAGACCGGGGGGGGGGGTCACATTGGCTCTACTGCCTGATCGAGGGTAACTTCAGCCCCCCCATACAGTCTTGTGGGAACGGGACCCGTGTGGCGCCATCCGTCGGCCTGCGCACTGGCAGGCGGTTGGCCCCCTCGTCTTGTCACCGGGCACAGGAGATCCATGGGTACATGTTCACTTCTGCTGGTAAACTGCTGGAGTTATCCTTGCGTGTTATGATAAGTTAGGCATTCAGGGGGATTACCATATTGACTGTGGAAGTGCACAGGTACTTCAGTGCCCTGTGTTTCGTGCTTGGTGACTGTAGCAAACGTAATAGGAGCATAGGTATGCTACACTCTATAGCCTAGTGGGGATATTTTGTGACCCATGCATGCTGCTGAGAACCGTGAGGAGTCATGGATTGCCTGCTGCATTTTATGTTCTAATGTTATCACCTATGCTATTTTTCCTTGCTGTGACAGGCTAATGGATACAATTTTAGTCCCAGCATAGTATGTATGGTGCTTATGATGCACTGTGATTTATGTATTCTTTGCTATAACTTGACTTAACTGTTGTGACTCATGCCCTGATGTTGTGATGTATGACTTTTCTTATGCACAGCCAAAGTAATGAATAATGCCTCAGGGCCTGCATAGGGCGAATGGATAATGCTGTTTTGATGTAATTTATGTGTTTACAAAATAAGGAGCATATTTATTTATAACCCTTTATGGAGTCTTTTTCTGGTGTATTTATTGTGTCACTGGTGTGAGTGTGTTTCACAAACGCTTTACGTCTTTGGGATAAGCCTGACTGCTCTGGCCAAGCTACCAAAGGGGTGAGCAGGGTTTAGCTTGGGTGTATAGCTCCCTTACCCATACTAGAGTGGTGAGTTTTGCCTGGCTTAGGTGCCTTCTCTAGCCAACCAGAAACCCCATTTCTAACACCATGGGACTACACTGTCCTTCTGTCCTTTATCTCTTTACTTTTACAAAAAAGGGTTTCTGAAAAAGATTTAAGATGTTTTAAGCAAAAGATTAGCTTTAAAATAAAAATATATCCATCTATATATATGTCTGTGTGTTTGTATATAAATATATGCATATATATATATATGTATGTATATATATAACATTGTCTTGCCCCTTTTTTAAGTACAATCTGAAGAATTGAGCCAATGTATCCCATACCTATAGGCTCCATAATGTTCCTTCTCTTAAGTGACTCTGCAGGCCTTCCCGAAGACAGGTGAACATCTACACTTAAGAAGATATTATACAGGCGGGACTATTCAGTGCTTATGACTATCAATAGAGATCGCCTGAGAGATAGCCATGCAACACTGTTAACTGATATGTTACTGCTCCTTGAGACAAGGACATTATATTATAACTATGTCGTATGGAACACGCAAAAAGTGATAGGAGGAATGCCTGCAATTTGTATAACCACCGGCAATCGCTCGGTAGCCTCCTCAACCATCTTTTTTTTGCTTACCTTGCCACCTCAGCTTTGATCCAGCCAGACGTGGGTCCCATTCTCAATGGGTCACTGGAACTAAGCTGTACCCGGCTGATAAGTCCACAACTAGGGCAAAACTGGCCCTGGGTTGTTTGTGTTCCGGTTCGCAGTCTACAGAAGGGTATAAATGGACAGATGACATTTAATTATCATTTTAAATAGGTACGCAATGAAGGAATTCATGTCTTTAAAAAAATGACTTTACAAAAATACCGTAGACCTTTATTTAAAAGGAAAGGGGATATGACACATATTAGCTTGTAGGCTGCAATTCACAGAATAACTTAAAAAACTGTCACTGTGCCTTTAAGAATCTCACAGTACCCCTTGTATCCCATCCTGCCCCACAGGTGACAGGTAGGGCAGGTTATTTTTTACAGAAATTAGAAATCCTGAATACAGCATTTATTGAGAGCTGCAGTAGTTTCCGTCCAGGGGGTGTTGGGAGGGTTGCTTATGACTTTGATGAGGAATTCCCTGGAACAGAACTACAATTAAAGGTAAGCAATTTTGTTCCCTTCCAGGGGATTCTCAGCAATAGCCATAAGCACTGAGTAGAATAGCAAACCCATTCCACAAAACGCAGACTGAAAATAAGAGCAGCTCCAACAATTAATAAAAAAAAATCCTCAAAGAAGCCTGTCCTACGTGAGTGTCTGCTTTAGCATCTGAATCCAGACAATAATGCCTGGTAAAAGTATGAACTTACCATGTAGCGGCTTTACAAATTTCAGAAACAGAAGAGTAGCGTTTCCCCTTGTAAAGCGTGCCCTAGCATAGCGGACCAGAATGTATTTGCTAGCTGGTAAGAAAGGAGTATACAAGAAACTATCCCCCTGGGAATAGTTTGTGTAGAGGATGGAAAACCTGTTCTCACCAGACCGTAGTTATTGAAAAACTGATCTGATTTCCTTAATATTTTGGTTTTATCCAAGAAGAACTTTACCATTGTTTTATTATCAAGAGAGTTTAACAACCTTTCAGCTGGAATGGAAGGGTTAGCGAAGAAGGTAGGGAGTGAAATTATTTGGTTAGTGTGGCAGTCTGAAACTAGCTTAGGAAGAAAACTGGGATGAATTCTCATCACTACTCTATTGGAATGAAAGACTATGTACGATACTTCAGAACATAGGACTTGAATTTCATGTACCCTACTAGCTGAAGTAATGGCCGCAAGGAAAAGGAAAAGGAATATGAGAAATTATTAACCAATAGGCAACCCCTCAAAGAATAACATAGAAAACTGGCACTGTGCCTTTAAGAACCTTACAGTATCCCTTTTATCCCATCATACCGCACAGGTGACAGTAAGATCAGCTTATTTTTCCAGCCGAAAGGATCCTGGAGCACCGAGCGCTGCTTTTTTGAAAATATTGACAGAAAACTCTTTTTCAAACATTTAAAAACTAACATCCCTTGATTCTACTTAGTACCTAGAGTACTGACAATAATAATTATGACAGAAAAGTTTTTATTTCATGTCTAGATATGCCTTCATTCTTTGTGAAATATCCTCGCTGTGAGGAAAAAGGCTGTATTTGATCCTCACTCAGTTTTCACTGTCTGCCTGCCAGAGTCCCATCATCCAGCCAACTGTACTCACTCTTCAACAGGGGATTTGGCTGAATCTAGGCCTCTCTCGCCTTCTAGATCAAATTTACATTCACCGTTAAACATCTCACCACAATGGTTGGAAGGTCTATAGAAAATACCTATACCTCATACTGCTGACTCTGACTACTCCAAAGGATACTCTTCTTCCAGTCACATTACATATGCCATCTCGCCATCACGATAACGGTGATGATGGAGATTCTTGTGTAATGAACAGTCATTGTTGTCACAAGGGTTCTGGTTGAAGAAGAACACAGTGCATCATTAAATATCATAGTATAAGTCTTTCATAATAAATAGGTAATTGACAGGTCAGTTACTGTCTGAGATTTTGGATGTTATGATGACTTTAGTTTTGTCAGAAATGCTGGGGTCTGGGCGTCAAGTGGAGTCAAGTGAGGAAATGGCATAGGTCCAAGGTTAAACCCTGGTCAGTCTTGGTATTTTATAATTCACTGCTATAATCCCTAGGGATCATAAATTGGAGCTTTCTTCCTGCTTTAGAAAGTTGGTGTAAATAGCTCCTTCTCGGTGTTTTGTTCATGAAGAAGTATTCTCTCCATGTCATTTAGAATACTGGTGAAGAAACATTGACAAACTGAGCAGCCCTGTGGCACATTGCCTCCATAAATACATTTCATGTTACGGGCTTGGTAGGCTGTGTCGGCGGTCGCTTTTCCGGAAGCGGTGGCGGTTGGAGGGTATCCTTGTCTGGTCAAACTGCCCAACAATCTTCTTGACATTGCCAGAGTGTTTGAGGGAGCTCAGATGTTCCTTCACCAGTTCCTGTGACACCGGCTGTTCCACAGGAGAAGCTGGCTTCTGTGAAGAAGCATGCTCTGGTGGGGCTGCAAGCACTAGAGGGGTTGCTGGGCTTGTGGGACGAGGAAAGGAAACAATAAATAAACATTTATCAAACAATAGAGAGGCAGAGGAACAAAGTGGGCAAACCCAGACAATAAAATGTAATTTAAAAAATAACAAGATTTTATTTATACAACTATTTAAATACAAAAATAATATAATTTTTAATTTCTGTGCTAAAGGCCAGTGCTCAACTCTTTGTATGGATTTTAATTAACCAAATCAACACAATTTAAACTTGAAACCAAAATACAAAAAGAACGAGTTACTTACCTTCGGTAACGACTTTTCTGGTGGATACATTAGCTACCTGTGGATTCCTCACCTAATGATTCCTCACCTAATGAATTCCTCACCTAATGAATACTCCCATTGCGCCAGCACTCGACGGAAATCTTCTTCCTAGCTTCTGCACGTCGACGAGGACGTCACATTTGCCAACGCGACGCTGTCTGACGTCATACAGGCAATAAGAGGTCCTCGCCGACGTGCCGACGTCAGTACCAAAATTTTTTACGTGCCGGGGAGGCGGGTGGTTACCGTGAGGAATCCACAGGTAGCTAATGTATCCACCAGAAAAGTCGTTACCAAAGGTAAGTAACTCGTTCTTCTGATGGATACAACTACCTGTGGATTCCTCACCTAATGAATAGAGTCCAAAGCAGTACCACACTCGGTGGTGGGTGCCTGAATGGTCAAACCAAGAAATCCTGCAGCACCGACTGTGCAAAATGGCCATCCCTTCTGACCTCAGAGTCCAAGCAGTAATGCTTCGCAAAAGTGTGAAGGGATGACCAAGTTGCGGCCTTGCAGATGTCAACCACAGGAACACCCCTAGCTAAGGCCGAAGAGGCCGACTTAGCTCTGGTGGAATGAGCTCTTATACCATCAGGGGGTTCCTTCTTTGCTAAAGAATAACACATTTTAATGCAAAGAACAACCCACCTGGAGAGTGTTCTCTTGTGGACTGCCTTTCCTCTCCTCTTTCCCACGTAACCGATGAAAAGCTGATCCTCCAGCCTGAAATCCTTCGTCCTGTCTATGTAAAAAGTCCAAGCGGTGTAGTCTCTTCTTCCTTTGAAGGATGAGGCGGAGGATAAAACGTGGAAAGAGTAATTGTCTGGGCCAAATGAAAGGGTGAAACAACCTTCGGAAGGAAAGCAGCCTTGGTCCTCAACACCACCTTATCCCCATAAAAAGTTGTATATGGGGGTTTTACCGATAGAGCCTGCAACTCACTCACTCTCCTTGCAGATGTTATAGCAACCAGGAAAACTGTTTTAAGAACTAACAATCTTATGGGGCAAGAATGCATAGGCTCAAAAGGGGACCCCATAAGGAAAGTTAGAACCAAGGACAAATCCCATTGAGGCATAACGAAAGGATTTGGAGGAAATGTATTCATAAGGCCCTTCAAGAATCTAAGTACTATAGGAGATTTAAATAACGAAGGCTGGTCTGGAAGACAAATAAAGGCTGACAAGGCAGACAAGTAACCCTTAACAGTAGCCACTGCACAACCCCTCTGTGCTAAAGACAAAGCAAAAGATAAAACATCCGACAAATGAGCATGTAAGGGATCAATCTGCCTCTCTCCATACCATACCACAAATTTAGACCACCTATTAGCGTAGATAGATTTAGTGGAGTGTCGCCTGGCTGCTAGGATAACATCCACTACATCAGGCGGGAGAGAAAAGGAACTCAGGTTGCCCCGTTCAATCTCCAGGCATGAAGGTGCAGGCTCTGGAGGTTGGGGTGTAAAACCTGCCCCTGCGACTGCGAGAGGAGGCCTGCCCTGAGAGGGAGACGGAGCGGAGGGCACATTGAGAGTTGAAAAAGGTCAGAATACCACACCCTCCTTGGCCAATCCGGAACAATTAAGATTACTTGGGCCAGGTCTTGGCGTATTTTCCTCAACACTCAAGGAATCAAGGGTATGGGGGGAAACGCGTAAAGCAACTGGTCGCACCAGGTTCTTTGAAACGCATCCCCCAACGCTCCTTGCACTGGATACTGGAGGCTGCAGAATAACGGGCAGTGCGAGTTCTCCCGGGTGGCAAACAGATCTATCCGAGGAAACCCCCACATCTGGAAGATTAGAAGGACTTGATCTGGATGGAGACGCCACTCGTGGTCGGCCGAGAAATGGCGACTGAGACTGTCCGCACGTACATTCAAGACTCCGGCCAGATGATTTGCTACCAAGCAAATCTGATGGTCCTTTGCCCAGGACCATAGCCGAAGAGCTTCTCTGCAGAGAAGGTACGACCCCACTCCTCCCTGTTTGTATATATACCACATCGCGGTAGTATTGTCCGTCAGGACCTGAACCGACTGACCGCGAAGGGATGGGAGGAAGGCCTTGAGAGCCAGACGTACAGCCCGTAATTCTAACAGATTGATATGAAACATCTGTTCCACTGGAGACCAAATCCCTTTGATCTCCAGGTCCCCCAGATGAGCTCCCCAACCTAGAGTGGAAGCATCCGTTATGACGTGGTCACTGGTGGAGGCTGCGTGAACGGCCTTCCCCGGGAAAGATTGTCGCCCTCAATCCACCACTTCAAATCCGAGGCAGCATCTCTGGAGATCTTCACAGAACCTTCGAGATCTCCTTTGTGTTGAGACCACTGCCTTCGGAGGCACCACTGAAGAGCCCTCATGTGCCAGCGAGCATGTATGATCAACAGTATGCAGGAGGCAAACAGACCGAGCAGACGTAGGACCTTGAGGACTGGAATGACCGCTCCACTTTGAAACATTGGAACCAACGCCTGAATGTCTTGAATCCGCTGAGGCGGAGGAAAGGCTCGATTCAATGTTGTATCCAGTACTGCCCCTATGAACAGGAGGCGCTGAGAGGGCTCTAGGTGAGATTTGGGCACGTTCACCGAAAAGCCCAGGTCGAACAACAACTGGGTTGTCGACTGCAGATGATGCAACACGAGCTCTGGGGACTTGGCTTTGATCAACCAATCGTCCAGGTAAGGGAATACTGCTATCCCCTTCCTTCTGAGCTCTGCCGCAACCACCGACATCACCTTCGTGAAGACTCGAGGTGCTGAAGTAAGACCAAACGGGAGGACCGCAAACTGATAGTGCTACGACCCCACCACAAACCGGAGATACTTCCTGTGCGACTTGAGTATCGGGATATGAAAGTAAGCATCCTGCAAGTCGACAGACACCATCCAATCTCCCTTGTTCAATGCCAAAAGCACCTGAGCTAGGTTCAGCATCTTTAACTTTTCCTGTTTGAGGAACCAATTCAAAATCCTCAGGTCCAGGATTGGTTTCAACCGACCATCCTTCTTGGGAATCAGGAAGTACCTCGAGTAACAATCTTGACCCCTTTCCTGCTCTGGAACCAACTCCACCGCGCCCTTTGAAAGGAGGACTTGAACCTCCTGTTCTAACAACAGGAGGTGTTCTTCTGAACAATAAGATGGGCGGGGCGGGATGGGGGGCGGAAACTCCCGAAAGGGAAGGGTGTAGCCTTTTCTCACAATGCTGGTAACCCAGGAGTCTGAAGTGATGACCTCCCACTTGTGGAGAAAATACAGTAACCTCCCCCCTACAGGAGAAGAGTGAGTGGGAATTGGTGGAAGCTTAAGGCTGCTTCCCCTGCTGCACCCCTCCAGAGGAAGAGGAAGAGGCAGAGTGCTGCTGAGAGGCTCCCCTGGTACGGACCCTACCCCTCCCTCTAAAAGATCTATAGGAGAGAGCAGAGGTAGGCTGCTGGAATTTCCCCCGAAAGGAGGAGGAGGAGGAGCCACGACCAAATCCTCGAAACCTCCTAAAAAATCTGGAGGAGGCAGAAGAAGTGGCTTGCAAGCCTAGCGACTTGGCCGTGGCCCTGCTCTCCTTAAACCTCTCTAAGGCCGAATCCGCCTTGGCACCAAAGAGCTTGTCCCCATCAAAAGGGAGGTCCAGCAGGGTCGACTGTACATCCGATGAAAACCCTGAGTTACGAAGCCAAGCCTGCCTCCTCGTAACTACAGCAGTGCCCATTGCTCTAGCCACAGAGTCAGCTGTATCCAACCCAGATTGGATAACCTGAGTTGCAGCAGCTTGAGCGTCCGATACCAGATTCAATAGCCCTTGAGGGATCTCCGTATGCGTAGATGTAATTTCGTCCATCAGAGCATAACTGTACCTCCCTAAAATACATGTAGCATTGGTGGACTTTAATGCCATGCTACATGACGAGAACACCTTTTTGGATACCATGTCCATCTTCTTGGAGTCTCTATCCGCTGGCACAGATGGAAAAGACCCAGGCGCAGACCTTGCCGAGCAGGAAGCCTGGACCACCAAGCTTTCAGGTGTAGGATGTCTGGTAAGAAAGCCAGGGTCAGCCGGTGCAGCCCGATACCTCCTAGCCACAGACCTATTGACAGCCGAAGAAGACACCGGCTTCTTCCAGACCTCCAAAACAGGTTCCAGCAGCGCCTCGTTGAACAGCAAAAGTGGTTCTGCTGATGTAGAGGCCGGGTGCAACACCTCTGTCAACAGGTTCTGCTTCTCTTCAGTCACCGGCAAAGGCAGATCCAAAAAGTTAGCTGCCTTCCTGATAACAGCATGAAAAGTGGCTGCCTCTTCTGTATACTCCCCAGGAGATGACAAGTCCCACTCAGGGGAAGTATTTAGGCCACTAGCCGTATCCAGCCCTTGGAGACCCTCACAAGAGTCCTCAATCTCTCCTTCCTCCAGGTTCTGCTGGAACTCTTGTTCTTCCAGGAGACGGAGAGCAAGCCTCCTCGAGTGCAGCCTCTCCTCAATCCTCAGCGTCGACATGGCGTCAGCAGATGTCGAAGAACGACGCCGATCTCCGGATCTGTCCGACGTCGGGTCTACAGGCGCCGCAGGTCCCTTCGGCACCGAACCAGGAGTCGGATGGAGAGAAGACTGCTTCGGAGTCGTAGAAGGCCTAGACGGCGTCACTGGCCGAAACACCGAGGCCGCTGGAGCCGAAACTCTCGGAGCCGAAGTCTCTGGAGCCACCGGAGCCGACACCGGCGCCGAGCCCACGTTACCCAGTGGGAGAAAGGGCATAAAGGGTGCTGGTCGAAGAGGAGCCGGAGCACCCATGTTAAAAGCCAAAGGGCCCGAAGGCCCAGCCGGTGCACCACCTGGAGCCATCTGCTGAAAGTTGGAGAACATCGCATTTAAAAATGTGGTATTATCGGCTCCAGGGGCTGGAAAAGCCGGGTACTGGGGTGCCTGGATCGAAGGCGACACCGACGCCGGCCTCGACGTCTGCAACGTTGGAGAAAACAGTTGAGGCTGTGGAACCTCAAACACTGAAGGCGGTTGGCCCGAAGACCCAGGCGAAGTCGGTGAGGCTGGAGAAGGCAACGGCGTCGACGGATGGAGAGTGACTGTGGGACTGACCTCCCAAGTCTTCCGACGCCGAGTCGATGGCGACTTCGACCGAGACCTCTCTTTACTCGACCGGCGCCGTGATTCTCGACGACGCCGGGAGTCCCGATGACGCCGATGAGACTTCGGTGACGAGGATTTTCGATGGTGTCTCTTCTCCTTCTTTTTCGACTTCGCCATAAACAGCTTGGCCTCGCGCTCTTTCAGGGCCTTCGGATTCATATGCTGACATGAATCACACCTGCCAACATCATGATCAGAACTTAGACACTACAAACAGTCAGAATGTGGGTCAGTTACCGACATTTTGCCCCCACACTCACAACAGGGCTTAAAACCTGGCTTCCTCTGCGACATTGTAATTCAGAGAAAAAACACAGCCAAAAAACACACTGTAACTGTCGAACAGCAACAGTAGCTCCCTCGAAGATAACCGTTTTGAATGGCACGGAAAAAAGGGAACTGACGTCAGCACGTCGGCGAGGACCTCTTATTGCCTGTATGACGTCAGACGGCATCGCGTGGGCAAATGTGACGTCCTCATTGATGTGCAGAAGCTAGGAAGAAGATTTCCGTAGAGTGCTGGCGCAATGGGAGTACTCATTAGGTGAGGAATTCATTAGGTGAGGAATCATTAGGTGAGGAATCCACAGGTAGTTGTATCCATCAGAAATAAGAGTTACTAAACCAGCCATAAGAAAAAGGAATGCATGGAAAACTGTTGAAGAAAAGTCTGGGAAACATTTTTCTAAGAGTGAAAATGTTGACTGGGGCAAAGTTTACTTGGGCTAGTCTGCCCAAAATGGAAACATATGTCGAATATGTGATGAGAACATCACGACTGAGCTAGTTTCTAGAGCAACTAAATGAAGAAAGTAGTATTCCAAATGTCGGATGGACAGATGTTGGCATGGAATAATATAACCAAGTTGCAGAGAAAG